>NC_044034.1:263141953-264391953 GCF_901765095.1 Microcaecilia unicolor | reverse complement strand
ATGCCTAGGGAAGGGAAAAACCTGTCGGAAAAGCCAGGTTTTAGAGAAAGATTTGAGGGGGGTCTTTTACTAAAGGTTAGCTTGAGTTATCTGCAGCAGATCCCATTTTATTCCTATGAGCAGATAACTCAAGCTAATGTTTAGTAAAAGACCCCCTGAAATTTTTAAGGGATGGGTCAACATGGATGGAAAGAGGGATGAGTCTGCAAAATAGAAAACGCAATGTGAAGGAGAGCCTGTTTAGGGCCAGGTGGCAGAAGGCGATGGCCATTTAGAGAATGAAGAGAGCGGGCTGGCGAGTACAGAATCGTAAGCAATGAAAAATACAAAAGGAGTCCAATCCTAAGTGTTTTAAAAGTGAACATTAGTGTTAAATGTAATACGCTCCTCAATATAGTATTCTGTACATTTATGTTTAGTTGTTCCTCATATACTGCCTTTGCACACTATGCTAGAACTGGGAGCACTGTCCATGCTCTATCCACATATACACCCTGTGGTACCATGAACAAGGGTGAGACCGGAGCCTGGATAAAACAGAGTCACACAGCAAAGTTAAGGTGAATGAAAATAATATTTATTAATAGTGTCAGATAAGGGATCCTGTTCAGCTCACAGGTTGGGAGAAAATACTACTACTACTACTACTTATCATTTCTAAACACAAGACAGTTCCTTAGATGTAACAAGGTTCTCCAGTAGCTTGCTTCTGCAAGTCCACAGTGTAGATTACTGTCTCTCAGCACAGCAGCATACTTTACTTGTCTCTGGTCTAGTTCCCCGGAGTTACCAGTGCAGTTCCTAGCAATTATTCAGGTCAAAAATACAAATCTGCAAGGCTCCAAGCTGAATTTGGCCTACCTAAACTATAGGCCCTCTGGGCCTCCTTAATCTAGCTTTTATGTTTCCTGGACCATGCCCTCCTGGCCCCACCCCTCTCATGTCACTTCCCCCTTGGATCGGACTATGAGTTCTAAGGTGGTTCTGACACCGTGAGTGAGTATCCTTAAGGGAAAGTGGCAGCTTTCTATAGACTCCCTCCCATGCTCCCTTGCAGTTATGCGCCATAGCACTTACACACACCCTTATAGAATAGCGCTTAGGGCGCTTTCTCATGTAAGTGATAATTTTCTTTGCATTTACTTTCTTAAGAGGCATGAAACCACAGACGCTTATTGTATAGAATAGCCCTTTAAGAGCTAGATTCAGTAAATGGCATCTGAAATGTAGACGTATCAGAATAACATGCGTAGCGCTATTCTATAAACTATGTCTACAGTAAAATATGGTATATAGAATAGCATATAGGCCGGGGAAATGCATGTACATTTAGGTGCGGCCATTTATGCCACTGAAAACCTGATATAAATATCTACACCTAAATGAACGCACATTCCCCTAAATTCTATAACAACATGTATACATTTGATTGATGACCCTGACACGCCTACACTCCTCCCCATGACCATGCCCCCTTTTCTGCTACGCATGTTGGAATTTATGTATGCCTCTTTTTAGAATACACCTAAAAAGAAGTGTGCATAAATGACGTCAGAGAGGCTGTTTGAATTGGGTTTTTGCAAGAAGTTTGGAATGTACAACAAAGGGGAGGGTTGGGATAAAAAGTTAAAAGATGGGTGATGATAAGTAATGACATATAATAACGCTGTGAATTTTAATATAGGAGTTCTTTTTTTTCCTTGCGTATTATCAGATTGTGGAATGTGTAATTTTTTAATATGTCACCAATAAAAATGTTGAAACATAAATTCCAATTATTGCCAGTTAGTGAAGATAATTGGTTGTTGGTCAATTATCACTAATTGGCTCGTTACTCAATTGAGCCATGTGTACAATTTAACGAGCATTACTCACCACACTTTATATAGAATCCAGTCTTAAACGTGTGAGTCCCTTTGGATATTGGCTCAAGAGATCTAAAATCCAAGCCATCTATTTATACTATTAGATTAAGTGATTTGTCCTAGTGAAATTATATAAAAGGTTAGTAATCCAAACTGTGTTTTGGAAAGGCAAATACAATTCAGCAATTCAAAGTGAGCAAATTAAAACAAATCTTTACAAAACAGCTTCAAAAGCCAGTCCACATAGCTAGTGAGCAGGCCAGGGGAGTTAAATTATCTATAATTAGGTGATAATTACTTCTAATTAGGCTGGAATCTAAATTACTGTCAAGGTGATTGCAGACTGACAAGATTCGTAGCAGACAGATGAAGTGAGTCTGAACTGTAGTGGCTTAGTAAGTGTAAAAATGGATGGTACTAGTTGTCAAGTCCATGCCCTGCCACAGGAGGCAGCAAATGTCAAATGCCAATGGGGTAGTACTGTTGAGCAATTGTATTTAGTGTGACCAGTTGGCTCGATGTCAGCTGGGACAGGCTGAACCAGTCCCTATTTTACCACATTCTGTATGTGCATGTGTAGTCCCAGCACAACCACAAGCATACTCTCACTTTTGTAGTGCACTGCCCAGGAATGGTTATAGAACTGCTCATTCCACATTATGGGGAGGGAGGTGTGGCAAGTGGACTTCATTGGTTCAGTGATCCATAAGCTCATTATTGGATATAGAGCTGTTGGTGTAACTTTTTGGGTTGTTCCTGGCGGAAGTCCATAAACAATTATTATGGTAGATCTGCTTATCACTGGGATTCCACTTTTTTTTTTTTTTAACTCTCCAAGGTACTTGGTAACCTTAACTGACTACTGTTGGAAACAGTGCTAGATAGACCCTTGGTCTGACTAAGTAAGTAAACTCCTTCATTCTTATATATTGGGCAGAGGAGATGGATCCTACTTGGAGAGACAGAAGAGCTGAAGAGGAGCCCCTGCTTAGGAAAGTACAGGATGATTCCTCCTAGTTCCCCTCCCCCTCCCCCCCTCCCTGTCCCTTACAAACATTCTCTCCCCAGCCATCTCATCTTTGGTTCTTGTCATCTAAAGAGTCTACAGGGGCTCAGGCCGCTGTGAGTCACCACCATGGAGTTACATGGGTTTTCTAGAATAGCATATTCCTTTCTCACTTTTTCTGGTGTTCAGCCTTTTAGCACTAGGAGGAAAAGGAAAGGTTAGAACAGCATGGATCTGATTACAAGTCATTGAATTTGAAAAATATAGGAGCAGAAATGAGGGCAAAAAGTCATTTAATCTATCTTCTGCCCTCTGGCAGGATCTACTGTACTTAAACCATTCCAGACAGATATTTATTTAATCTGCTTTTGGCTAGCATGCAACAGTTCTTTAACAATTAGATTTAACTAATCCCATTTTAAACTTCAAAGGAGAAACAGCCGAACAATACTTAAATATCTATAATGATGTGCGTAAACAATGAGCATTGATAACAGCACTTAAGCAATAATGAGCACTAATTGGCACTAATTAGAATTTACATGCGCAACTCGCTAAGCTTATTCTGTAATGAAGTGCACCAAACTTCTAATGAGTGCAGGCAAAAAGGGGTGTGGTTATAGGTGGGGAAATGGGCATTTTGTTCTGAAATTTATGCACATAGTTATAGAATATGGCCCAGTGCACGTAAATCTATGTGCTGGGATTTACGCCGTGTTTTCATTGGTGTAAATGGATGTGCATAGATATCAACTGTATATGTTCTATATACTGCGCCTAAATCTAGTCACTGCTTATAGAATACACTTGGTTCTGATTTCCATGCCAAGTTTTTAGGTGCTGGGAGCAGTGAGGCATCGAGTGGGTCTCCACCCATCTCGAGGCCTACTGCTATGCAGGCCCCCCGGGATCAACCTTCGTCGGACCCGACCCCGAGGAGGCGTGAGGATTCCACGTCCTCCTCTTCAGAACCGAGGAGTGTCGATGACGGGTGTCGAGTGAAGGCTAAGAAGCATCGTCATCAATCTCCCTCCATTTATGGTACTGGGAGCTCCAGGGAGCCGAGACAGTCGGCACCCAAGAAGCGTTGGCGCCAGGAGGACCGCTCACCCTTGTCTAGCAGCCTGGTACCAGCTCCCGAACCCCAGCAGATTCTGGCGCCGACACCTGCACCGGCCCCATAGCCTTTTTCGATCGAAGCTCTTGATGAGCGTCTCCGGGCCCTTCTTCCAGAGCTTCTGGAAGGCTTGCTTTGTCAGTCTGCCTCGGGGTCGGGGGGGCTTGCGCCTCCCGTACCGACTGTAGAGGAGGCGTCTGGGCCATCACCTGTGAGGAGGTCTCCGCCCTCGGTGCCGGTTGCTACCCAGGTCAACTCCCCCTCAACGTCAGTGGAGGAAGCTTCACTGGAGTCCAGACAGGGGCCGACTTCTCGACATCCCCCACGAGGTCATCGATCCTCGAAGTCGAGGCAGGCTCGGGTTCGGGCTGCTCTGAGGGAGCTTCTGTCCGATACTGAAGAGGAGCGCTCATGGGGAGAAGAGGAAGACCCCCCAGGTATTTTTCGGAGGAAGACTCCTGCGGGCTTCCCTCTAATCCTACTCCGCCGATTGAAGTCAGGATGTCTCCACCTGAGAGTCTTATTTTCTCATCCTTTGTACAGGAAATGTCTAAGGACATTCCATTTCCCATGGAGGTTGTGGATGAGCCCAGGGCTGAGATGCTCGAAGTCCTGGATTATCATTCTCCACCTGCAGAGGTTGCAACGGCCCCCCTGCACAATACACTCAGGGAAGTGATGATGCAGAATTGGTCTTGCCCTCTCTCTAACCCAGTGGTCCCCAAGAAGTCCGAGTCCCAGTACAGAGTCCATGGAGAGCCTGTGATGGTGAAGGCCAAGCTTCCTGATTCCATGGTGGTGGACTGCTCTCAGAAGAGCCAAGAGTAGTAGAGACTATGCCTCGGCGCCCCCAGGCAGAGAGTCTAGAACCTTGGATTCTTTTGGGAGGAGAACGTATCAGGCCGGAATGCTCGCCGCCAAGATTCAAACATACCAGCTGTACACGAGCATTTACTTACGGAACTCGGTGAGGCAACTGTCCAGTTTAGTCGAAGCACTTCCTCCGGAGCTTGCTGAACTTTTCACCAGGTGGTCAGGCAGCAGAAGGCGTGTCGCAAATTCCTGGCCAGGGGGTCTTACGACACTTTTGATGTAGCATCCCGAGTAACTGCTCAAGGTATAGTGATGCACAGACTCTCATGGCTGCGTGTCTCTGACCTGGATCAGAAGACTCAGCAGCAAATGGCGGATGTTCCTTGCCGGGGGGATAATCTCTTTGGAGAGAAAGTAGGGGATATGGTTGATCAGATGAAAAAGCATCATGATGCCATGGATTCTCTCTCCCGCCGGACGTCTTCTGCTACTGCATCCTCATCCAGGAGGTTTTTTGGAGGGAGGAGGAGTGCTCCCTATTCCTGTGGTAGGCGTAGGTACACTCCTGTCTCTCGGCAGCCGGTTCAAGCTCAGTCCCAGCATGTGCGTTCTCGTCAACACCGTGCGCCTAAGGCCCCTAGGGTATAGAGGGATTGGATAAGGAGGAACTCAAAGATATGTAAAGAGACATGAGGTCACAGGAGGACCACAAAGATAGTTGTCAGAGGGGGGAAGTTGTCATCCCTTAGCATCACAAGAGAGAGCCAGTCACTACATCATTGCTGATATGATTGTCCAGGACCTGAAGGAAGCACTGCAGGGTTTGAGTGTTACCCAGTAATTCTGCAAACCCAACATATAGCTGTGTTAAAATAATTACTTCTAGGACTCAAAACAAGACTACATACAAACCTGCAAGATATAGGTCATAAGGATTGGTATTATAAAATGTGGTATTGGATGGAACAACACATCATGCTGTACAGTATGTAGTAGAAAAGAACGGTACTGAAAGATATATATGTGTTGCGTGGTGCAAATGAGGTGGCTGGTCTGACCTTTGAGAAGGCTTCAATTAAAGTATTAGCCTATGCGGATGATTTACTGCTTACTCTGACAGCCCCGCAGAGGTCTCTCTGGTCCCTTTTGCAGTTGATCAGCCACTATGGGCTTTTGTCTGGTTTCAGATTAAATATGAAGAAATCTCAGGTGCTTCCCATAGCGTTTGAAGAAGGGAATGCAGGGCAGGAAGATCTATCTTTGACCTGGACAGCTGGTCCTATTAAATACCTGGGAGTCCAAATTCCTAATAATTTGACACAGTTGTATTCTTGTAATGTTACTCCACTTCTGCGGGACACGATACGACTTTTACATCTTTGGGCGGCCTACCCCTTATCATTGATTGGTTGTATAATCATATGATGCCCGTTCTGCACTGGATCTATCTTTTTCAGATGTTGCCTCTATTTTTTTAAGACCAAAGATGAGCGATCTCTACATAGAGCAGTGCGACATTTTTTGTGACAGGGTAGGCGGCCCAGACTATCAATCTATGTCCTGCAGAAACTTCAGGGGCATGGAGGGCTAGGCTTGCTGAGTGTGCAGTATCTGTCCATAGCATGTGCCATGCATCACATTAATGACTGGTACAGGGGTCCAGTGACTTCTTGGCAACCCCATTGGAACTTGAATGCATGGGATCTATTCATTTCATTTGGCAGAGTCATACAAATCCCAAGCGTTGTCCACAGGCTCTGAAGACATCACCTTTTCTTTGAACCGCCCGTGCTACATGGAGGTGGCTTTGTAAATGTCATTATTTTTCTACAGCTAGCACTCCATTTCTCTCCTTGCACTGCAAGCCAGATTTCCCACCCAGCAGTGATTCCCGGGTCTTTCTACGCTGGCGTTCTATGGGCCTAGTCTATCTATATCATGTCATGTGCTGAAGGAGGATGGGAAACTGTTATCTTTTCAGGACCTGCAGGAGACATATGGATTTCCTCCATAAGATTTTTGTGCTTATCTCTAACTGTGTCACTATGCGCAGAGCCTTGGTTGGGAAAATCTTTGTGAAGATGTGCAAGAAACTCTACAGGAGGCCTTCACTCTCGGTTCGCAGTCTCATGTGCCTCTGAAGTTTCATCATAAGTTCCTCCGAGATACCACTGAGGATCTTAACTATGCTTTCTATTCTGTGCCTCTCGGTGGTCCAGAGACCTAGAGGTGGAAGTGTCAGTGTCTGAGTTAACAGACTGTCTCTTCTCGGTACAAGCATGGGCGCAGGATGTCCAGTTATGGGAATTACAATATAAATTTATTCTGCGATTATATATTGCTCCAGCACAGGCACACAGAGCAGCCCTCTGGAATACTGCCCTCTGTACCAATTGTGGTAGAGCTCAAGCAACATTGAGCCATATGTTCTGGCATTGTCCAAAAGTTAACAAGTTCTGGTCTCAGGTGCTCGCTCAGATTTCTGGCATCTGGTCCTGCAAGGTTGCCATATTACCTTTATTGTTATTTGACAGCTTTCAATTGGCCTAACCGGCTTTCTGAAGTGTGCAGTTTTGATGGGGAAGAAAGCAATTCTTATTTGCTGGTTGGACGCTTCAGAGCTCTCCATAGCTCTGTGGCACATACAAATGATCTCTCTATTGTCAATGGAAAGACTAAGCATTCTGGACATTGCCTCCCCTCGGGGTAAAAACTTCCAATGGGTTTGGGAGTGGTTTTGGGCAACGTTGTTGCCCACAGCATGCGGCCACATTCTAAACCAGTGAGCCCAATCCTCCATGCTAGTTTAACATATGATTGCTTTTGGGGGTGGGAAGGGAGGTAGTGGGGTGTTGCGGAGGGAGGCTGTGGTGGGAAGGGAGTTTCCTTCTTAAGTTTGCATTTATGATATCAGAGAGTGGACCATCTATCTCACTTGAACCATGCATAGAATATTTGTATAGGAGGCTAGAGAGGAGGTCTACTGTGACAATTTGTTGATGGGATGGCAGAATGTGTTATTGTTTTTTCTTTGTATTGTTCCATTGTGCCTCTGTTACCTTTCAACAATAAAAATGATTTACACATAAAGTGGTCTTTGTAAGTAGGGATGAGCAGCTACAGGGCCGGTGCTAGGGTTTCTGGTGCCCCCATGCAGCCTTTTAGTCAGCACCCCCTACCCATCCAGCATCTCCTCTCTCTCCTTTCTCCTCCCAACCTCTCCCCTCCCCTAACACCTTCTCTCTCCCCTCCCCTCAATGAGAGCAACAGAAACCCCTCCACTACCAGACATCTGCCCCCAGTTCTTTTTTTGTAGGAAAAAAGGTACTGGTACCCATTATGGGTAACCTTAGGGGCGGGATCACTATGACTCTAGCCACACCCCTTTTACCAGCCATGGTGCATAAAAACAGGCATCACTGAAAATATTACACCAGTATAGGAGAAGAAAAATAACCTGTGTTCTTTAAAATTATAAATAATTTCTGTAAGCTGTTACAGCTCCAGTATTCAAAAAATGACACAAACCAAATTAGCATACAGACCAGGAATTAGGAGAACAGTCTTGCCAAATCTGAAACTCAATATGTTATCAAAATCTCAGAACTTAAACAGATCCCTATTCAGACACTTGGCCTTGCAGTCACACATGCAGAACAGAAATAGCCCCTGTTCAAATTCTTCAAAAAGTAACCTGAAATCCTAAGAAGCTAGACTCTGCATTCAGCACAATACCAGAAAAACAGAAAGAAACACATTGCTATACATTGCAAAATAAGACAGCAGATGTGAATTCTCAAATTGGACATATTTCCAAGCACTAAAATGAAAATAAAATTAATTTTTTCAACCTTTGTTGTCTAGTGATTTCTGATCATGTTGGTCCCAGTCTCTGATTCTGCTGCTCTCTGTTCTCTTAACTCTGTTTCCAGGGCTTCCTTTCCATTTATTTCTTTACTTTCCTCCTTTCTTCTTTATTTCTTGCCCTACATCCATAAGTAAAAGCTGGTTCCTCCATGGACTTGACTGGAGGAGGTATAGAGTGGATCCAGATTTTGCTTATTTTCTCCAGCCATGTGTTTTTCTCCTGTCTTCCCTTTCCCTCATCTCCATCAGTATGCATATCCTTCCTATCTCTTCCCTACCCTCAATCCATATTCATCTCCTTCCTCTCTCTTCCCTCTCCTCCATCCATGTCCAGCATTCTTTCTCTTCCCTCCATCCATGTCTAGCATTCTTCCTCTCCCCTCCATCCATCCATGTGCATCTACTTCCTCTGTCTTCCATCCACTCCATCCATGTCCAGCATTCTCCTCTCTCCCTTACCGTCTATCTGTGTGCATTTCTTTCCTCTGTATTCTCTTCCCTCCATCCTTGTCCAACATTTCTCCTCTCTTACCTGCCCTCCACTCTGTCCATGTCCAGCCTTTCTCCCCTCTCCCTTCCCCTCCATCCATGTGCATCTCCTTCCTCTGTTTTCCCTCCCCTCCATCCATGTCCAGCATTTCTACTCTATCCCCTCCCCTCTATCCATGTGCATCTCCTTTCTTTCTTCCCTCTCCATCCATGTCCAGCATTTCTCCTGCACTCCCCTCCATCCAACCATGTCCAGCAACTCTCCTCTCTCCCCTGCCCACCCCTCCCTCTATCCATCCATCCATCCATCCATCCATATCCAGCAATTCTGCCCCCCTCCTTCCATCCATGCCCAGCATTTCTCCTCTCCCCTGCCTTCCCCTCCATGTCCAGTGATTTCTCTTCTCTCCCCTGCCCTCCCCTCCCATCCATGTCCAGCAAGTCTCCTCTATCCCCTGCCCTCCCCCATCCATGTCCAGTGATTATCCTTTGCCCCTTATCCTTGCCTCCCATTCAAGTCCAGCAATTTGCCACTTCTCAGGTGGCGCATCTCGACGTAGTACTTTACGATATATCTCTGAGGTGGGTTTTGTGTCATGGGATTCTGGCTGTTCAACTATGCATTTTCATTGTGGTGTGATTCTTCTTGTTGGCGTACTGGGTTTGAAGATCCCACCTGACTGGGAGCATCACTTTGCTACATCCCGTTAGTCTGGACTGGTCTAGTATAGATGGCAAGGAAGGTAAAATTATGTCTTACCTGATCATTTTCTATCCTTTAGTCATACCAGACCAGTCCTTCCCTATCAAGATGTTGTTCTTTCTTTTTATTGCCTTCTTCTAGCTTGCACATTTTGTCTCCTGCATTACAGAGTCCCAAGACTCCTGGCACAGAGGTTTTCCTGTTTGTCAGTTGAGTTTTACCTCCTTTCCTGCATTAACAGCTAACGTTTGCTGTTGCCAATTACATCTTATGGGCATCATTACTTGGCTATTCGAAATACTGAACATTACAGGCTGCACAATGCCCTAAGGGCGAAGTACTTGGAACTATTTGTTTTTTTCTGTCTTCTTCCACTGGTGGATGGACATATCCCATTAGTCTGGACTGGTCTGGTATGACTAAACGAAAGAAAATTATTTAGTAAGATATAATTTTACCTTAATTGGCACTAATAGCAGTTGTGCATGTAACTGACTTGTGCCCCTATTCTGTAAACTGAGTACCTAACTTCTTTTGCATATAACTGCAAAGGGGACCTTAATGTGGGAGGGGCATAGGTGTAAGGGGTGTTCCTACTATTCCTGTGTGCACTTTATAGAATAGTTGCATTTACGTGCCCAGCTACTGATTTTAGGTGCCAGCATTTTGTGGTGCTTAGGCTGTAGTCCCCCATTTGGACTGGCATTAGGGAGCCTCAAGAGGGAGTAAATAAGAGCTCTGAAGGGGATGAAGAAAACATGGAACAGAATCCCAATGGCTAGAAGGAGTTGTAGTGTTTCTTAGGAACAGGGAGGACAGCACAATAGGCGAAGGATCCAATTACCCCAAACTTTAGCTGCCACACTAAGGTTGCAGGGGGGCCCAGGAGGGGAGTTAGAGGACTCCTACAGCTAGAGAGAGGGAGAGAGGTAAGCCCAAGGAGAGGGAAGAGGGAAAGAAGTGATCTCCCTCTCAGAGAGATGGCTATCCGGAGAATGTGGGCTACTCAATCCAGAGCAAAGAGGACCCAGAAAGTATATTGTATCAGGAGGGCTTGCAGGATTAAGAGAGCTACCCAGCCTGGAGCGAGGAGGACCACCAAAGTAAACACTTAACCAGGAAGTCGTGGAAAGGCTTAAGGCTCCTGGAAGTAGGAGAGGCTTGAGACAAATGGTGGGTAAGGAATTGCCCAGAAACTGAGGAGGAAACTCAGCCAAGAAGCTAAACTTTAATTGGGCCTTTGAAATCCTCTTTTATCTAGAAAGCAAAGACTTCATATGTTTTTGTTAACAAGGCAGCTGTGGGTGGGCCAGTGTGCAAGATAACTGCAAGGGTGGAGGCTGTCCCAGCCCTTATGGCTGGAAAGTAGAAAAGCCAGGGCTGTGTTTTGTGTTGTTTGGGACTTTTACTAAGTGTGGAGAAAAAAGAAGGAGAGGGAGAGAGCAAAGGCCCCAAACGCTGGTGGGGTCAGGCCTAGTGGCCTAGAAGAAAGACTGCACAAACAGACCATTGCCATCCTCATCTGGGCTTACCACAGGGATAATGGGGCAGTGGAAGCTCAGTCTGTGTGTATGGATATTTAAAGCCCTAGTAAAAGCCTTGGTTGCTAATGATAAGGAGTGGCTCACGAGAGCTGTGTTTTATAGAAGGAAGAAAGGATGTTGCCAGAAAGAAACTGGTGAAAGGTAGCTAATTGGCACTAGAAGCAGCCTGCCTGTGAAAATTTACACCAGACATAGACATGGTGTAAGTGGTCGTGCCTAAAGTTTGGCATATAACTGCAGACTTATGCAAGTTTCTATAACAGATTTGGTGTGCAACTCTGCTGTTATAGAATACTGGCATAGCACCCAGTATTTTTGTGCCTATCTTTAGGTGCCATTTATAGAATTCCCCCTACTATGTCTAAAGATTGCACACTATTATCAGAAAATGACAAAATGTGAAATGTCATGTTTTTCTATTTGTTTTTGTTCAAAAATGACATAGAGGCATATTTTCAAAGCACTTTGGGAGGCTAAGTTCCATAGGTTTCTATGGAACTTTGGGAGGCTAAGTGCTTTGAAAATGAGCCTCATAGGATATAAATCTTATGTCATTGCAAACAACAACCCATCCGTATTTGTAAAAGGCCTCTATATTGTGCTCATAGTCTTGAATCATTGGCTTCACCAGCTTAGCTTAGAATTGCTGACAGGAAGATCCTATAACAGTGGAGGAGAAGTTCCAGAAAATTCAGAATTGTAGAGATCTAATGAGATGAGTTTTCTGGAGCATAATAGCACATCTAACCAAAGCATGACAAGGAAGTTACTGGTACATGACTCCTTATGGGATTAGGCTAGCTACCATGGAGATGCATGGTCCTTTTGGGGATGTCTTAAGTTTCACAACTGGTTTGACACCTTCTGACTATTTGGAAAGTAAAGAGGGCTGTTGATGCATCCTTAATTTTGGAAGGAGGCTCTTCAGAGAGGCATGAATCTGGATGTTATTCATTTTATCAAACTAATTTTGCTGCTCTGTTTTATTCTGGTACTGTTCCCTGAAGCTATTAGCTCCAAGAAAGTTGTGGTGCATTTCATGTCCACTTCTGAGACAAAAGATCATTTTAGGTGGTCTAAATAGAATCCTGGCAGACAGATTCTAGATTCCTTGCCTGACTAGATTAACCGGTAGCTACATGCAGGGCCATAGCAAGCTACATATGGGCGATGCAATTTCAAAGGATGCAAGGGAAGCAAGGGTGCTAGCCATTGCCTCCTCTGTTTGGCTGCAGTACAATGGGTGGGGTAGGAGCACTAGGGGGCATGTCACACTTGGTGTATTTCTGGCTTGGGATGATCCTGGCCACTTTCTCTTACTCTGAACTGTCCTACCCCTTATGATGCGATTTCCTGTTTTGTGAAGGGCAGGATGGTTCAGAGTGAGAGAAAGTCCCAGTGCAGGCGCAGGCAGCCTCTGAATGTGGCTGCCACTGCCCAGGCAAGACTGGAGTGGAACTGATTTGAAGACATGGATGGGGGAGGGGCATGAGGGGCGGAAGACGCACCCTTTGTGAAAAATCCTGGATACATTGCTACTATTCTATAACCTGGCACCTACATGCAATGGCACATAGTTTACAGATGGGCATACATATGGATGGTGTCTGGGTGGAGCACAGATTGGGCACACAATTACATACATAAGTTATAGAATACTATAATTTAGGCACATTTTTTAAAAAATCTAGATGCAAGCATTTACACTAGCCCTAGGGCTAATGTAAGTGGTCGGGTCTGAAATGTAGGCATGTATTTGCCCTGTCATACTAATATTCTCTACAAAAAAGTAGGCACATACTTTTCTTTATAGATCCGACTCCAAATAGCCCCAGGGAAATTTTATAAGCACCTTCTTGTTCATGTGACACACTGTTCTACATGTTCAAGCTTCTTATGCAATTACTACTACTGCTTATCATTTCTTTAACACTACTGGAGGATCACAGCACTGTACAAAAACACATAAGAGACAGTCTGCACTTCACAGAGCTTACAATCTATTCAAGACAGACAGACAGACAGGACAAATAAGGGAGTATGGAGTTTCATTTTTTTATGTGAATGATTAAAATAACATGGGTATTGAACAGGTGGATAAGGGGCTATGAGTTCAAAATAGCCTCAAAAAGGTGGGCTTTTAGCCTGGATCTGAATAGGGACAGTACCAACTCAGGAAGTCTATTCCAGGCATACGGTGCAACAAGATGGAAAAATCACACTCAGTATTCATAACCAATGCAAACGTGTCACTAAAGTTTGCATTGCCCTTTTTACCTAGTCAGAGGTCTATAATATGTAATCCCCTGGAGAGTCTGAGAAGGGAGAGACTCAGTGGGTTCCTCAGGGGATTACCAAAATCTATGTGGCTCTCTTCAGGCACGTCCTGCCTACTCTGATGTAATTTCCTGTTTTCCGCATAGGCGGGATGTGACTGAAGAGAGGCCCCAATGCTGGAAGAAGACAGATTGACTTAATCGTCGGTGCTGGAGAGTACATTGGAGGTTCCTGGGGACAGGAGAGAGTGGGCGGAGAGCGAGAGAGAGAGATGTAGGATTCATGCAGGGGAGGGGGGCCGGAGAAACAGATTAGACTGGAGGAGGGAACAAAACCGGAAGAGCTGTGGGAGTAGGTTGGGAAGATATGTGGCCTTGAGGTGGAGTGGGAGTGCAAAAAATGACAGGGGAGAAGATGAACATGGGAAGAGATAGAAAAGAAATTCTGAGCAGGGAGGGACAGTGATGCAGAGGGTCAATGGTGGACAGGGAAAGGGTAGGGACTGTGGAATGCTAGAAAAAGAAGAGATAGGAACACAGAGGGACACTACTAGAAAAGGGGGGGAGATAGAGATAGGGGGATGATACTAGAAAAAAAGGGAAGATGGGGACACAGGGGCGTAATATTGGAAAGGGGAAGGGAAATGGGGTAATTCTGGAAAGGGGTGGGGAGATGCGGACATAGGGGATAATGCTGGAAAGGGGAGGAGAGATGGGGACACAAGGAGGGTAATGCCAGAAAGAAGCAGAGATAGGAACATGGGAGGGGGGTAATGCTGGAAAAGAGGAGATTGGGACACATATTAGTAAAGGGGGGATATGGGGATATCAGGAGGGCAAATGCTGGATAGAGGGGGGAGATGGGGACACCGGGAGGGCAGATAGAGAACTTGGGGGTAGGATATGGATAGGGACAGAGACATGGAACACCAAAGGGAGATGCTGGACAGGACAAATAGGGGTGCAGAGAGAAGAAAAATAGTGGACATGGAGAGAGCAGAAATGTCAGATGGACAGGAGGCCCTGCAGACACAAGAAACAGAAAAAAGACACTGGGACCAAAGTGAATGGAAAAATAAACTGTTCAAACAACAAAGGTAGAAAACACAATTTTATTTTGAATTTCATATTAATTGTAATATGAGTTTTTGTACATGCACCTCTCTGATATCTTGCAATCAGGGGCATAGCCAGACCTGTTATTTTGAGTGGGCCTTCCAAAACTCCCCTTCTTCTTTGTCCTGCATCTATCTTCTTCTCCTCCGCCCCCCCATAACTGGCATGTGCTCCCCTTCCCCACACTGGTGGCCTGGCAACTCCCCCCTCTCTGAACGCCTCCCCTCACTTTACATTAGCACCTTTGCCGGCAGCAGCAGCAGCAGTGATGCACATCCACTGCCTGTGTTGGTCGTGCCAGCTTTTCTCTGCCACATCCCACCAGAGAGGAAAAGGAAACAGGAAGTGATGCCAGCGAGGGCGGGATGCACAGAGAGAAGCCAATGGATGTGCATCACTGCTACCATTGGTGAAGGTGATCAGGTAGAGCAGGGGGGGGGGGGGCAAATGCTTGGTTGAGGTTCAGAGGAGAGGGAGAAAGGGAAGCAAAGCAGCTGCTGCTGAGCTGTTCTGGTGGGCAGAAAAGGTGGACCTGTGCCCACCCATATCTATGCCAGTTCAATTTCTATTTCTCTTGTTTGCTGTATATGCAGAGTCTGATTTCTTGAGGTTCTAATTCAGTTTTTTTTGCCATCATATTTCTATTACCGATGTGTGGTCCCTTGTTTAAAATTTGTTGAAGATCTGTCTGTATTTTGTGCTTTTGACAAAGGCACAGTATTCTGCTATCATGTAGTTTTCTGTGTAGAGATTTGTAGCTGTACCATTCTTTTTTTCCCTCCCCCCACTAGGTGGTCTCTTAGAGTCTAAGGCCTGGTGTAATATTTACAGTGCTGTCGTTTCATGGATAAGTTTGTTCCTCTTTGAGTTTTGGGAGTTAGTGCTGTTATATCTGAGTGTGCTTTTGCACAAGTTTATGCATAGTGTTTTGCAATGGAGAGGTTGTGGGTTGGCCTTACTGAGATTACATCAAAATGTTAATATAATTTTAGTTGTAATATCAGATGGGGTTTTAGAACATGTTGAAGTGGTTGTCTTATAGCAGACTTTTGTTTGATCTGGTTTAAATTATAAGACACTACCTATTGAGAGTTAAAAAAAATACAGTTTAATTGTTTCTATAGCTGTGTATGTTGTTTAGAGTTAGTAAGTGCTTAAAATAATTGTTTAAAATATGAAACATGCCATAATACAGAAATCTATTTTTAGGTTCACGTAAAGCATTACTTGACAATAAAAGTAGCCAGCAGTCCTTCCTCAGACCTCAGCCCCTTCACCACTGTGCCAAATTTATACCCCAAATTTAGCAGGAGGAAAATCTCACTCATTGCATTCATTCTTTTTGGGATGGACTGCACTGTGCTCCAGCAGCTCCCCCCCCCCCCCCCCCACGGGTCTTCACTGCTTCCAGCAAAAGAAATAAATAAATAAATAAAGCAGCATTGGTGTGGAGCTGCTGTTTAAGTCTTGGTCCATGTACCTGACCTAAGGAGCTTAGCCGGTGTCCGTGAATTCAGTGAATGAGACCAGGGTTACAAATATTTAAAAGCTTACAATTCCCTGGAGGTCTCAAGTCAGCCTCTGCTTCCCACATGACTGTCATCTCTCTCTAGGAAGCTACAGGAAACCCTGCAGCAATCCTACAGTTAAGCATTCCAGACAGGAAAAAATTTATTGTGGAGGACACTGGTGAAGCTAGATGAAAACACACAGATTAAAGCTGATAAGTGTAACTGTAAAGAGTCACATGATATCTGCTGGAGAATTCTTGAATATTGTTACAAGTTATGTCTCATTTGTGTTGTTGCTTTCTGGCTTACACTAATATCCAAATTGATGACCCAGGTAGAGCTAATTTATGGGAGCTTCTTCAGTGACATCACTGTGTAATGGCTATAGGTGTTTCTCCTTTCCAGAGGCTTTGAACTCTGCATCTAGTGTATGAAAATGTTTTTAAAAAACAGCTGGCAAACATCAAGTTCAAACTTCTTTTTTTTAGTTACGGTAAGGAATTGTTGAAATGGAGCACCACTGCGAAAAACAGAAATGAAGATTTACATGTATTAAATAAACCAACTGTGAAGCCTGTTAACATGCCTTGATTATCAGGGTTCATCTTATTTCTCAGGGGGTCCATTCACTATTAATGTGCTACAATGCAGAATAGAATAGCACACATTAACACATGTCACAACTCAGTAAATAGACCCCAGAGAATAGAATGGGAGCTTCATGGCTGCATGGCAGACATAAAATTACCTTTCTGAAAGTTTGAGCAGGGAGTTGTAGAACCATTGAGCAGTAGCCAATTTGGGAAAACTGCTAGGAAGAATGAAAAGGACATATGTATTTAGGTGAATGTGTCTTTGAGGACAGGATAGAGAGTTTTCCACCCTGTGCTCTTCAAATGCTTTTTTGCAGGCTATGGCATTATACATACACTTTATACACAACATTATGCATAATTTTACATAGTAACATAGCAGATGATAGCAGATAAATACTTGCATAGTCCATCCAGTCTGCCCAACAAGATGAACTCCTGCCCACCAATATTCAAAATTATATTACCGACCAGGAACGCTAGTTAAATAGCGTTTAAATGCCAAACAGCAGATATTCAGCTACAGATAACCGGTTATCTCCCACTGAATATCCTGGTAGGCAGCTAACTGATATACAGCCCTTAAGTGGCATGATTTACTACATAAATGGAACCACATAAAACTCTGTCCTATTTTTATGTGGTAACCCATGGCTGCTTAAATGCGGAATGGCGACTTAAATGGCTATTTGTTAGCTTAAAAATAGCTGGATATTCAAAGCTGGAGTCCATACAGTTCCTAGCTTTGAATATCCAGGAATAACTATACTGGCAGTGAACGGGATGCCTGAATATTGACCCCCTTGATTATATTTGGGGCTATTTCAAATGGAAGTTCTTTCCTCCATTTCTCTATCAAGCCTCCCAAATTACACTCTGGTGCCAAATTTGTAATAGATCTATAAAAATGCTTAATCTGGGGCTTACTCTCACACTCCCATTCCTGGACAGTACTCATAGCCTGACCTCGCTCATCTGTGAAAGTGTTGCTTCAGTAAGGCTGGATATCATGTTTGAGTCGGAGATACGTGAATTGGTAGGAAGGAGAAAGTAGAACTCTTTTCCTTAATCCTGAAAGGACTTTGCATTTGCCTACTGATCTACCACCTCTGATAAATACCATACCCACTTCCGTTTCCATTTTTCAAATGTTGGATAATCTCTCCCTGGGGGGAACTGCCCACTCTTGGCAAAAGAGGTGACACACTAGAATGACTCCAAGCCTCTGTCTGCATGCTCACTTTGCAGACTATGTTCAAATGTGGTGTCTCACTCCCACAGGTAATTTTTTTGGACTAAGCATGTAACACATATCCTGAATACAACCCATCCCAAACCAACTGTTCAGTCCCGTGATTCACTCCTTTCAACCAGTCATGAATATGCCTCATGACACAGGCGACAGTATATCGCTTAAGACCCCGCTTTGCCTCTGATTGTAGTAAAGTGGGAAATGGAATTCTAGGCCTCTTTTCTTGCCACAAAACTTTGTCAATATCTTCCTCAACCTAATCCCTCTTTGCACCAACTTCACTGGCAATACGTGCAAAACATAAAACCACTTGAGCACAACAATCATACAGTATAGAAATGTCCTCTCAAACAATGTTATTGTGAGCTCCCCATCAACATCAGTGGAGGAAACTTCGCCACAGTCCATGCAGGAGTCGGCTCCTCGACATCGCCATTGAGACCATGGGCCTCGGTATCGAGGCAGGTTTGGTCTCAGAAGTCACTGAGGGAAGTGCTCTCCGACACTGAGGAAGAAAGCTCATGGGAGTCAGAGGAAGATCCCAGATGAGTCCTTTGGGATTTCCTCTGAACCTTCCCCTCCACCTGAAAGGAGACTGTCTCCTCCTGAAAGCCTCTCCTCATCTCTTGTGTGGGAAATGGCTCAGGCCATTCCATTCCTCGTAGACGTGGAGGATGAGCCCAGGGCTGAGATGCTCGAGGTCCTGGATTACACCTCTCCACCTAGAGAGGCAGTGACAGCTCTTTTGTATAAGGTACTCAGGGAAGTCCTTATGCGAAACTAGACATCCCCTCTGTCTGTCCCCATTGTCCCGAAGAAGACAGATTCTCAGTATCAGATCCATGGGGATCCTGTGTTGATGAGGTCTCATTTACCCCACAATTCCATGGTGGTGGACTCTGCCCCCAAGAGTACTAGGGACTATGCTTCGGCGCCCCCAGGCAGAGAAGCTAGAACCTTGGATTCTTTTGGGAGGAAAATGTATCAGGCCACCATACTCATTATTCGTATACAGTCATACCAGCAGTGAAGGCGTGTCGTAAATTTTTGTCCAGGGGTGCATACAACACCTTTGATGCAGCATCCAAGATCTCTGCTCAAGGTATAGCAATGCGCAGACTCTCATGGCTGCGTGTTTCTGACCTGGACCATTCGGTCCAGCAGAAGATTGCAGATGTTCCTTGCCAGGGGGATAATCTTTTTGGAGAGAAGGTGGAAGTTCTAGTAGACCAGATCAAGAAGCACACAGATGCTATGACTTCTCTCTCCCGCCAAGCGCCTTCTGCTTTCACCTCCTCAACTAGGAGGTATTTTGGTGGGTTACAGAGTGCTCCCTATTCCTTTTCTAGGAGTAGGTACACTGCTGCATTTTGCTCAGCCCCAGCGCGCTCATTCCCATCAACAGCATGCGCCCAAGGTCCCTACTGTTCACCAGCAAAAGCAAGGGACGGGCTTTTGACTGGCTCCAGGAGAGCATAGCCGCAATAAAAGTGTCGTTGACGACGACTTACTTGTTGGAGGGAGGTTAATGTTTTTTCACCAAAGGTGTCCTCTCATAACCTCCGACCGGTGGGTTCTTCAAATAGTCCGGTTAGGATACAACCTCAATCTGGAATCCAACCCTCCAAATTACCCACCAAGAGCTCATTCGTTCAGCTCTCCACACAAACAGGTACTTGCAGAGGAACTCTCCACCCTTCTAAAGGCCCAAACGGTCGAACCCTTCCACCAGGGAAGGAAGGGCTAGGATTCTATTCCAGGTACTTCCTTGTGCGGAAGAAAACAGGGGGAATGCGTCCAGTGGTGTGCTGGTAAATTTTTAACAACAGGCTCTCTCCCCGGTCCACCTCAGCGCCCTCCCCCCCCCCCCCCCCCGTCCACCTCTGCGCCCTCCCCCAAAATTGCAGAGCTGGCTATAGCGGGGGAGGGGGCAATGCATTACTCTCTCCAGGAAAAAAAATTAAATGATCACAGGTTCCAATCTAATTCATGTTTAATGTGGGATAAAATGCCATAAATAAGTAAATAAATATAAACTTTTAATGTTGAGCACCTGATTCTCAAAGTGAACATATTCCAAACACTATAATGAAAATAAAATGATTTTTTTTCTACCTTTGTTGTCTGGTGACTGTTTTTCTGATCATGCTGGCCCAGTATCCGATTCTGCTGCTATCTGTCCTCTTAACTCCGTTTCTAGGGCTTCCTTTCCATTTATTTCTTTCCTCCTGTCTTCTTCATTTCTGGTCCTCAGCTTCTGCCTATTTTCTTCATCCATGTGCAGTTTTTCTCCTCTCTTCCTTTTCCCTCATCTCATCTCCTTCCTCACTCTTCTCTCCCCTCCATCCATGTCCAGCATTTCTTCTCTCTCTCCTCCTCTCCCCTGCCCTGCATGCACCCATGTGCAGCAGTGACCCTCCTTTCCCCTGCCCTGCATGCACCCATGTCCAGCAGTGTACCCTCCTCTCCCCTGCCCTGTATGCACCCATGTCCAGCAGTGAACCTCCTCTCCCCTGCCCTGCATGCACCCATACCCAGCGACCCTCCTCTGCCCTGCATGCACCCAGATCTCCAGCAGTGTACCCTTCTCTCCTCTCCCCTACCCTGCATGCACCCATGTCCAGCAGTGACCCTCTTCTGCCCTGCCCTGCATGCACCCAGATGTCCAGCAGTGACACTTCTCTCCCCTGCATGCACCCATGTCCAGCAGTGACCCTCCTTTCGCCTGCCCTGCATGCACCCATGTCCAGCAGTGTACCCTCCTCTCCCCTGCCCTGCATGCACCCATACCCAGTGACCCTTCTCTGCCCTGCCCTGCATGCACCCAGATGTCTAGCAGTGACCCTTCTCTCCCCTGCATGCACCCATGTCCAGCAGTGACCCTCCTCTCCCCAGCCCTGCATGCACCCATACCCAGTGACCCTCCTATGCCCTGCCCTGCATGCACCCATGTCCAGCGACCCCCTCCATCCACCCATGCCCAGCAGCGACTCTCTTTTCCCCCCTGCCACCCCCTCCCGAGTTGTTTTGTGAATTCTTCTTCTCCTCCCTCCCTCCCGATCTGGTCCCTCACCGCCTGCTTGTTTTTTAAATTCTTCGCTTCCAGCGCCGAGTCGCCGACTGTCCTGAGTCCTCCCTTGCCGATTCGCGCTTCAAAATGGCCGCCGAGACTTCAGCCGAAGTCTCGCGAGGCCGCCTCTGGAAGTCTTGGCGGCCATTTTTAAAGCGCAAATCGGCAAGGGAGGACTCAGGACAGTCGGCGACTCGGCGCTGGAAGCGAAGAATTAAAAAAACAAGCGGGCGGTGAGGTGGATCCAGAGGGAGGGAGGGCGGAGAGCCAGAGCCGGTTCGCTATTTTCAACAACCGGCTCGCAAGCCGGAAGAAAATTTAACAACCGGCTCTTGCGAGCCGGTGCGAGCCGGCTCCAGCACACCACTGGATGCGTCCCATCCTAGACCTATGGGCCTTGAACAAATTCCTGGTCCGTGAAAAGTTCAGGATGGTTTCCCTGGGCACCCTTTTTCCCATAATTCAGGAAAGTGATTGGCTATCCTCTCTGGACCTGAAGGATGCTTACACTCATATTCCAATACTTCCAGCTCACAGGAAATATCTTTGAATTCAGCTGGGAATGCAGAAGTTTCAATACCGCATGCTGCCCTTTGGCCTAGCATCAGCTCCCAGAGTGTTTACAAAATGCCTAGTGGTAGTTGCAGTGTCGCTGCGCAGGCTGGGAGTGCTTGTGTTCCCTTATCTCGATGATTGACTGGTGAAGAGCACCTCAGAGGACGGTGCTCGGGAGTCTATGTAGAAGACTATTCAGGTGCTGGAACTACTAGGGCTTGTAATAAATTACCCCAAGTCCCATTTCACTCCTGTTCAGAAATTGGAGTTCGTTGGAGCATTGTTCGACACGAGAACGGTTTGAGCCTATTTTCTCGAGGAGCGGGCAGACAACCTTCTGTCCCTAGTGTCCAAGGTTCGAGGTCTCAGCAAGTCATAGCTCGGCAGATGTTGAGACTCTTGGTGCACATGGCCTCCATAGTTCATGTTACGCCCATGGCACATCTGCACATTAGATCTGCTAAATGGACCCTAGCTTCTCAGTGGTATCAGGCCATGGGGAATCTAGACGATGTCATCCATGTGTCCACCGACTTTGCACACTCTTCAATGGTGGACGATTCGGTCCAGTTTGACAATGGGACGTCCATTCCAAATTCCTCAGCCACAGAAAGTGCTGGTGACGGATGCATCTCTCCTGGGGTATGGGGCTCATGTAGATGGGCTTCACACTCAGGGAACCTGGTCCCCCCAGGAAACAGATCTTCAGAACAACCTCCTGGAGCTCCGAGCGATCTGGAATGCTCTAAAGGGTTTCAGAGATCGGCTATCCAACCAAATTATCTTAATTCAAACAGACAATTAGGCTGTGATATACTACACCAACAAGCAGGGGGGCACCGGATCTCACCTGCTGTGTCAGGAAGCTGTCCAGATGTGGCTTTTAGCATGCCGTCATGGCATGTTTCAACAAAGCCACTTATCTGGCGGGCATAAATAATAGTCTGGCCGACAGACTGAGCAGAGTAATGCTCAATATGGGCGTAACCTGCAAGATCTTCCAAGCATGGGACACCCACTCGGTGGATCTCTTTGCCACTCAATTAAACCACAAGGTCCCTCAGTTTTGTTCCAGGCTTCAAGCCCATGGCAGACTAGTGTCAGATGCTTTTCTCTTACATTGGGGAACAAGCCTTCTGTATGCATATCCTCCCATAGCTCTGGTGGGGAAGACTTTGCTGAAACTTAAGCAAGACCATGGAACCATGATCCTGATTGCGCCGTATTGGCCGCATCAGATTTGGTTCTCTCTTCTTCTGGAGTTGTCCGCCAAAGAATTATGGAGATTGGAGTGTTTTCCAACCCTCATCACTCCGAACGAAGGATCGCTTCTACATCCCAACCTCCAGTCTCTGGCTCTCACAGCTTGGATGCTGAGAGCCTAGAATTTGCTTCCTTGAGTCTTTCGGAGGGTGTCTCCCGGGTCTTGCTGGCTTCCAGGAAAGACTCAACTAAGAGGCGTTATTCTTTTAAATGGAGGAAGTTTGCCATCTGGTGTGACAGCAAGGCCATAGATCCCCTTTCTTGTCCCACACAGACCCTGCTTAAATACCTTCTACACTTTTCTGGGTCTGGTCTCGACCAACTCCATAAGGGTTCTCCTCAATGCAATTAGTGCTTATCATCAACGTGTAGAAGGTAAGCCTATCTCTGGACAGCCTCTAGTTGTTCGCTTCGTGAGAAGTTTGCTCTTGTCAAAGCCCCCAGTCAAACCTCCGCCAGTGTCATGGGATCTCAACATCGTTCTCACCCAGTTGATTAAAGCTCCTTTTGAGCCACAGAATTCCTACCATCTGAAGTGCTTGACCTGGAAGATCGTTTTCTTGGCGGCTCATAGGGTCAGTGAGCTTCAGGCATTAGTAGTGAATGCACCTTATACTAAGTTTCATCACAACAGAGTAGTCCTCCGCACGCACCCTAAGTTCCTGCTGAAAGTGGTGTCAGAGTTCCATCTGAACCAGTCAATTGTCTTGTCAACATTTTTTCCCCGTCCTCATGCCCACCCTGACGAAAGCAGCTTGCACACCTTGGACTACAAGAGAGCATTGGCCTTTTACATGAAGTGGACAAAGCCCTTCAAACAGTTTGCCCAATTTTTTGTTGCTTTTGATCCCAGCAGGAGGGGAGTCGCCTTCGGGAAATTCACCATCTCCAATTGGCCAACAGATTGCATTCATTCGCTTATGCCCAAGCTGGGCTGACTCTGGAGGGCCATGTCATAACTCACAATGTCAGAGCCATGGCTGCGTCGATGGCTCACTTAAAGACAGCCTCCATTGAAGAGATTTTCAAGGCTGCAATGTGGTCTTACATCCACACATTCACATCTCACTACTGCCTTGAGCAGGGTACCTGATGTGATAGTCGGTTTGGGCAGTCAGTGCTGCAGAATCTGTTTGGAGTTTAGAATTCAACTCCACCTCCCTAGGCTCATTTTGTTCTGTTCCTGGCTGCACTTTCAGCTAGTTTGTGTATAGTTTCAGGTTAATCTAAGTTGTGAGGCCCAATTGACCAACGTTTGTTGTTTTGAGTGAGCCTGGATGCTAGGGATACCCCACTTGTGAGGATTATTTAGCTTGCTTGAGGGCAGCAGGCTGATAAGCCTCACAAACCCGTCCACCTCCCCTTGGAGTTGTCTCCTCTTTCTTTTTTACTCTTGACTGAACTGAGGAACGCGGCTGCATGGCAGGGGGGAAGGCACTCTGCGCATGCAGTCAGACACGCGCCGTGCTCAGAAGGCTCTAGCAAAGTTTTTTGCTATTTGGAATTCCGGTTCCCGGGCCGGTGCGGATCGCCAACCCACACACATGAGGATTATCAGCCTGCTGTCTTCAGAGAATACCTGTTACAGCTAAGTATCTTCGCTTTCTCTCCTGGAATGAAACTCCCCTATAAAACTCTCAACCCGTCTGGGCCAGGCACTGTAGGCAATCTTAGATTTTTTCAATACTCCCTAGACCTCTATCCAGGGCCGCTGAGAGGTGGGGACAGGAGGGACAACATTTCCCGGGCCCGGGCCTCCAAGGGAGGCCTGGTGCCAGGGTCTCTCTCCTTCTGCTCCCAAGCCGCTGGTGCTGCAGTCCCCAGTCTCCACCTGCCTGTCCTCGGCTCCGTTTGCGGCCCCCTTCTGTCTGTCACCGGGCCCCCGGCATTTGGAAAAGGGAGAGTCTCTAGTTGGCAGCGCAGCACCTCATGTCTGTTTGAGAGCGGTGGATCGCCTCAGGCCTTCCTTCATTGTGTCCCGCCCTCGTCTGATATAACTTCCCATTTCCGCGAGGGCGGGGCACAGTGAGGGAGGAGGGCCCAAAGGGAGGCGATCTACTGCTTTCACACGGAGGTGAGGTGCTGCGCTGCCTATTTGAATGCAGGGGGCCTGGTGGCAGACGGAGGGGGGCTGTCGACAGGGCTAGAGGTAGGTGGATGGAGACTGGAGACTGCGGCGCTGGCGGCTTGGGAGCAGGAGAGGGAGGCGCATGGGTGTAGTTTGACTGTTTCATTTGGGGGGGCAAAGGATGGGGTGGGGCATATTAGCATATTCATTTGTGTGTGTTGTGAGAGGGTAGGTGAAAGGGGATCTGGGAAGGCACGCAGAAGGGGGGGTGCAGGCAGCCGGGGAACCCCAACGGGGCAGACTTCATGTGCACAACACCCACATTCAGAAAGCTGCGCTACCGGAGGCAGAGAGGTTGGCCAGGTTAAGGAAGAAGAGGAGGAACTACCAGTCCCAGAATCCCTCTCTTCCCCACCCCGCTGTGCAAGAGTTAGGGGAGGAGATAGAAGATTGGGAGATGGTCTCTGAGGAAGGTGATGAGGGCCAGCTGGAGAGGTTGGGGGTGGGGGAAGTTGAAGAGGAGGATAAAATGGAAGTTACTGAAGGACTAGAGGAGGAACTGATGGAGATTGGAGCTCTGGCTCAAACCCGAAAAGCTGCTGTAAGAGGGTGGCTAGCTGTGCCTTGGAGAGACTGGTGGAAGACCCGAGGAGAGAGACTGAGGCGCTGGCCCTGGGGGAGATCTCTACTAAAGAGGAAACAGGTGCAGCCCCTGGGAGAGAAAGAGGACTGGGCACAATTGAAACCCCAGTCTGAACCAGGTGGGACCAAAGCTGTGTAGCTGTGCTGTAAGAAAGACTGTGTAAACTGTTTCATACTGAAAAGGTCTGGGCCTGCAACCTACCAAGCTACTGTGTTTTCTTTCTGATAATGTACTGTTCCCTAAAAGAAGTAATTTTGGCTAAAGTGAAGTTATATGGACTGTTTTGAACCTGAATTGTGCTTTGGGGCAGCAAACCTGAACAACCTGGAGTTAAGGTGTTCCTGGACGTTTATGTTAACTGGAAGCCAGAAAATAAAGCTCTCTTACTTGTAAACGTTGGGCTGTGGATGTGCCTCTGTGCAAGGAACAGAGGGGGGAAGAAGTCCTGAAAATCCTCAGGGCCTGGAGCTGAGGCTCAGAGCAACCAGATTGCTGTGGAGTGAGGCAACAGCCCTGTGAAGGAGGAGGCAGCTAAGCAGGGTTGAGCCCGGCTGGGTCCTGGAGGGGTGACCCAGCTACAGTGTATATATATATATATATATATATATATATATATATATATATATTGTAATAATCTTCGTATCAGTCCGGGCGGAACGCTCGAGCCACTTGGCCCCTCCCAGCGGGTCTGTTTCCGCCCTGCTCAATAAAGTCAGGCTGTGTTAAAACAGTCCTTTCCAGCTCTGCTTCTCCTAGAAAAGTTCAATTAGCCAAGCTTTTAAACCCAGTACAGCACTGCTTGGCTTCTCCCAGCAAAGTTCAATCAGCCAAGCCTTTAACCACAGTCCAGCAGTGCTTGGCTTCTCAGAGCAAAGTTCAATTATCCCAGCTTTTAAACCCAGTCCAGCACTGCTTGGCTTCTCCTAGCCAATTAGCCCAGCTTTGAAACACAGTCCAGCAGTACTTGGCTTCTCATAGCCACGTTCAATTAGCCAAGCTTTTAAACACAGTCCAGCTCTGCTTGGCTTCTCCTAGCAAAGTTCAATTAGCCAAGCTTTTAAATACAGTCTAGCAGTACTTGGCTTCTCAGAGCCACGTTCACTTAGCCAAGCTTGTAAACACAGTCCAGCTCTGCTTGGCTTCTCCTAGCAAAGTTCAATTAGCCCAGCTTTTAAACACAGTCCAATAGTGCTGGGCTTCTCCTAGCAAAGTTCAATTAGCCCAGCTTTTAAACACAGTCCAATAGTGCTGGGCTTCTCCTAGCAAAGGTCAATTAGCCAAGCTTTTAACCATAGTCCAGCACTGCTTGGCTTCTCCTAGCAAAGTTCAATTAGCCCAGCTTTTAAACACAGTTCAGCTTTGTGCGGGCTCAAAGCCTCAGGTCCCACCCTCTTGGTCAGCCTTCTACTTTCTGACCTCCTCCCGCTTGACCCGGGCAGCCCCACTATACCTCCTGCTCTGGTCTGCTGAGAGCCAAGAGTTCCATGGGTTCCTCTGAGATGGGTTCCGGTTCTCCTACTTCCATCCCCTCTGGCTCCTCTATCTCTGGAGCCCAGTCCATTTTCTCTCCTCCTTCCCCTTCCTCTTGTTGAATCACTTCCCTCTCCTTAAATGGGCCTGGGTATTTTTCTTTCCCCGCCCATTTGTGCCACCACCTCTTCCACCAGGGAGGTGACTCAACCTTTTCTTTTCCCTGTTGGCCCTCTACTGGAGCTTCATGGGGGAGCAGCCTATTCCGCCTCCTTATCCTAGCTCTCCCGGGGCTTTCTGGGAGTTGTAGTTTTCTCCTCCTAGGTTCCTCTTTCTCCCCCCCCGGCGCCCTCAAAGGAGCTTCTTTCGGCCCTTTGGAGCTGGGCTTCATCCCTAGCCTTTCTTCTTCTCCATAATCCTTACATACCCTCCCCCTTAAGCTTTTACTCTCCCCCGGTTTTCCCCCTTTCCCTTCGGGATCTTCTCCTACCCGGGATAGGGCATCTACATTCCCCAAGTCCTTCCCTGGACGATGCTCCACCGTGAACTGGAATGGTTGCAAGGCTAAATACCAACGCATAAGCCTGCTGTTATTGTTTTTCATTAAATTGAGCCACTTCAGTGGAGCATGATCCGTGATCAGCGTAAATGGTCTCCCTTCTAGATAGACTATGCACTCCTGTACCGCCCATCTTATGGCTAAACATTCCTTCTCTATTGTGGAATAATGGGTCTCATGCGGCAGGAGTTTTCGGCTCAGATAGAGAACCGGATGCTCGGCTCCTTCGTGATCTTGGGACAGTACCGCCCCCAGCCCCCTACCTGAAGCATCTGTTTGCAGTATAAAGGGCTTTTGAAAATCTACTGCCTTCAACACCGGCTCTTGGCACAGGGCCCTCTGCATCCGCTCAAAAGCCTGCAACTCCCCCTCCTCCCACCTCAGCTGATCAGGCCTCTTACCCTTCAACATATCGGTCAGGGGGGTAGCTATTTCGGAAAAGTGGGGAATGAACCTCCTGTAATACCCCACCATACCCAGGAAGCTCCTTAATTGTTTTTTTCGACTAGGACGGGGGAATTCTTGGATACCTTGCACTTTGTTTAACAAAGGACGCACCTCTCCGCGGCCCACATTATAGCCCAAGTACTTGACCCTATATTGGGCAAAACAACACTTCCTTGGGTTAAGGGTGAGCCCCGCCTGCCTGAAAGCTTGTAGCACCGCCCCAACCTGCTGCAAATGCGTGTTCCAGTTCTCGCTGTGAATTACCACATCGTCCATATAGGCCGCCGCATAGGCCTGATGGGGTCTGAGGACTTGGTCCAGCAATCTTTGGCAGCTGGCGGCGGCAGAATTTAGACCGAAAGGCAGCCTTTTAAATTGGTATAACCCCATGGGGGTGCTAAAAGCCGTCTTCTCCCTTGCCTCGGGCGAAAGGGGAATTTGCCAGTACCCTTTCGTCAGATCTAGGGTGGTCAGATACTGGGCGGCCCCTAACCGGTCTACCAGCTCCTCTATATAGGGCATGGGGTACGCATCGGGCTTGGAGATAGTATTCAGCTGCCGAAAATCAATACAAAAACGCCATTCCCCTTCAGGTTTGGGAACTAATACCACCGGGCTCGCCCAGGGACTATGAGATTCTTCAATTACCCCAAAGTCTAACATCTCTTTCACTTGGGTAATGACTTCTTTCTTTTTCATTGGGGAGAGTCGGTAGGGCTTTTGCCGCACTCTCTTCCCAGGCTCGGTTACTATATCATGCTCCACTAAGTGGGTACTCCCCGGACAGGCTGTCAACACATCCGTAAAGCTCTCCAAGATCTTTCCTATCTCCCTCCTTTTCCCCTGGGGTAACTGAGGATTCACTCCCGGCTCCCCATGCTGGAAAATCTCCCTTATTTGGGGCCCTAACTCCTCGCTCTCCTTCTCCTCCCACCTGGTTTGATATCCTACCCTAGCTATCCAAGGCTTCATCAGATTAATGTGAAAGGTTTGTACCCTACCCTTCTCATTTGCCACCTCATAGGTACGGGGACCGAGTCTCCGCTTTACTACCCAGGGCCCTTTCCACCTCGAGGCGAATTTATGGGGGTCTTCCGAAATCAATATCAGAACCCGGTCCCCTACTGCAAACTCCCTTTCTCGGGTCCCCTGATCATAGTATCCCTTTTGTTGTTCCTGGCTCTTTTCGAGCCTTCCCTGGGCATACTCTTGTATCCTAGCTAACCGGCCTTTTAGATCGTGCAAATACTCCACCACGGACTGATCCGTAGTTTCAGGGGGTACCCACTGCTCCTGTACAATATCTAATATGCCCCTAGGACGCCTGCCAAACATTAATTCAAAAGGAGACACGCCTAAGGAGTCCTGTTTCTTCTCTCGGTATGCATATAATACGAAAGGTAAAAGCTGATCCCAGCCTGTTCTGTCGGCGCCTAAAGCTTTTTTGAGCATCCCCTTTAACGTCCGGTTAAAGCGCTCCACCATCCCATTTGTTTGCGGATGGTAAGCGGCCGTGCGGATATGGTGGATTCCAAAGGCCTCCCATACCTGCCGTAATGTCTGCGACATAAAATTTGAACCCCTGTCCGTCAATACCTCCTGGGGAAACCCCACCTCACAGAAAATCTTCAGTAGCTCTCGGGCAATATTCCGGGCCGAAATATTCCTTAAGGGCAGGGCCCAGGGATATCTGGTGGCCATATCCATAACTACGAGCACATAGCTAAACCCACTCTGGGACCGTGTCACCGGCCCCACTATATCCATGGCCACCCTCCTCCCCGGCTGTTCTACCCTAGGGAGCGGTATTAGAGGGGCTTTGGAGGGGAACCGGTCGGTCACTTTCTGGCAGTTGGGGCATGATTTACAGCGATCCCTTATGCCCCCCCAGGGGATGATCATGGGCCAGCCTAATGACCAAGGAGCGAAAAGCCTGGGGGACCACTAATTGCTTTCCCCCCCCAGAGGTTTCCCCGCTAGGTACCCTTCTATATAATATGTCCGCCTCCACCAGGAACCCGGGAGCAGCCTGCTCGCCCCCTTGCCGGGCTCTCTCCCAGGCATACTCCAGAGTAGGGTCCCTGGCCTGCTCTCTGTGGAATTGGGGAAACTGCTCCCTCAGTTCAGCCGGCAACACCGGCAGGTAATTTTCCCTTTGCACCCTCAGAAGAGCCTCTCGTCTATCCTTTTTTTCCTTTTTTTTCACGGCCTTTCCCTTCCTCGCTCGGCCGGGCTCCCCCAGGACTTCCCCCCTAAAAGGGAAAACCCCTCCTAGGGCCTCTTCTTCCCCCTCTGCCCCCCGGCTCGACTGAGATCGGGTAGTCACGTACACCTTCTTTTCTCCTAGACAGTCTCCAAAATGGGGCCAATCCCTCCCCAAGATCATCTCCTGGGGCAGCCGGGGCAGAATAGCCACCACCAGTCTTACTTCTCCCTGGGGCCCCTGTACATTGACCCTTTTTACCACATAAGGCGTTCTAGCCCCATGGATACACTGGATGGACACCCTTCCTTCATAGGTCTCCTTCCCCGGGGGTCTCCTCCTTCGTATCCTCTCCCAGAGCCCCCTAGAGAGCATGGATTGATCGGCACCCGAGTCCAACATGGCCGTAATGGGTTCCCCTTCCACCTTAACCTTGGTTAGGTACCTGGGGCTACCTCGCCCGGTCACCCTAGAGGTCCACCCCTCCCGCCATTGGCAATCTTTTTTTAAATGTCCACTTTTACCACATTTAAAACACATTCGGTTCCCAAACGTACCAGCCTGTTTACTCGGGCCCGCCCCTACCTCGGGCTTCTTACTCCAGGTCGGGGCCTCTGGCTTGGGGGGGGAAACTTTAGGCTGCCCCTCTTTCTCTGGCCCCCGTGCTCTTCTCCCCTCCAACCCGGGGATAGTCCACTGCTGGGCCTCTAGGTAGCACTCCAACCCCGAAGTCACTCCCTCCACCGTCTTACAGCCCCTTTTTATTAATTCACCCCTAATTCCTTCGGGGAGACCCTGAAGGAATTGTTCCACCACGAGCTCCTGCAATACCTCTTGCAGGCTGTGTTGCTCGGGCTCCAGCCACTTTTTCACTAGATCCATGAGTTTGTTAGCTACTGCTTTAGGGGGGGTCCCCTTTTCCCACTTTGTGGCTCTAAACTTCCGTCTGTAGGCTTGGGGGCTAAGACCATATCTGTCCTTAATCGCCTCCTTCAGTCGGGCATAATTGGCAGCCTCCTCAGGCGACAAATCCCTGAAGGCTGCCAAGGCTTCCCCAGATAGCGAAGGCACTAACCTCATAGCCCATTGTTCCCTAGGCCAGCCCGCCGCCCCAGCCACCCTCTCAAAGGCTGTCAAAAAATCGTCCACATTATCCTGTTCTGATAGCTTCCCCCAGTTAAGTGTGTGTAGGGATACAGGTCCTACCGCTCCTCCTCCACCGATCCCTTGTCCAGCTGTTCCCGCTCCTTCCTCCCATGGAGCACCTGCCCCTCTCTGGAAGAAGTCCTGAAGCATGGTCAATACGGGCTGCTGTTGATCCCGGGCGGCGGTCAGGGAGTCTTCGACTATTTTGGCTGTCAGCTCCTGTTGTTTTTGAAATTGTAGCGTCATCCATCCGAAGATCTCCTTGGGGTCCATCTCGCCTCCGGAAACACCACCTGGGGAAAAACCAACAGAGAACCACCTCCAAGTGCGATTATCACTTGGATGTTGGATTCTTAGACCCCTTTTAATCCCCCCACGTTAGGCCCGCTTACCAGAGCCCCAGATGGGTCTGCGCCTTTCTCAGCGTTGGCCCTCCCGTGAGGCTTCTCCTTCTGTCCTGTCCCCGTCTCCTCTTACGCGACAGGTTCTGCAGAAGAATTATCCCACCACTGCCACCACTTGTAATAATCTTCGTATCAGTCCGGGCGGAACGCTCGAGCCACTTGGCCCCTCCCAGCGGGTCTGTTTCCGCCCTGCTCAATAAAGTCAGGCTGTGTTAAAACAGTCCTTTCCAGCTCGGCTTCTCCTAGAAAAGTTCAATTAGCCAAGCTTTTAAACCCAGTACAGCACTGCTTGGCTTCTCCCAGCAAAGTTCAATCAGCCAAGCCTTTAACCACAGTCCAGCAGTGCTTGGCTTCTCAGAGCAAAGTTCAATTATCCCAGCTTTTAAACCCAGTCCAGCACTGCTTGGCTTCTCCTAGCCAATTAGCCCAGCTTTGAAACACAGTCCAGCAGTACTTGGCTTCTCATAGCCACGTTCAATTAGCCAAGCTTTTAAACACAGTCCAGCTCTGCTTGGCTTCTCCTAGCAAAGTTCAATTAGCCAAGCTTTTAAATACAGTCTAGCAGTACTTGGCTTCTCAGAGCCACGTTCACTTAGCCAAGCTTGTAAACACAGTCCAGCTCTGCTTGGCTTCTCCTAGCAAAGTTCAATTAGCCCAGCTTTTAAACACAGTCCAATAGTGCTGGGCTTCTCCTAGCAAAGTTCAATTAGCCCAGCTTTTAAACACAGTCCAATAGTGCTGGGCTTCTCCTAGCAAAGGTCAATTAGCCAAGCTTTTAACCATAGTCCAGCACTGCTTGGCTTCTCCTAGCAAAGTTCAATTAGCCCAGCTTTTAAACACAGTTCAGCTTTGTGCGGGCTCAAAGCCTCAGGTCCCACCCTCTTGGTCAGCCTTCTACTTTCTGACCTCCTCCCGCTTGACCCGGGCAGCCCCACTATACCTCCTGCTCTGGTCTGCTGAGAGCCAAGAGTTCCATGGGTTCCTCTGAGATGGGTTCCGGTTCTCCTACTTCCATCCCCTCTGGCTCCTCTATCTCTGGAGCCCAGTCCATTTTCTCTCCTCCTTCCCCTTCCTCTTGTTGAATCACTTCCCTCTCCTTAAATGGGCCTGGGTATTTTTCTTTCCCCGCCCATTTGTGCCACCACCTCTTCCACCAGGGAGGTGACTCAACCTTTTCTTTTCCCTGTTGGCCCTCTACTGGAGCTTCATGGGGGAGCAGCCTATTCCGCCTCCTTATCCTAGCTCTCCCGGGGCTTTCTGGGAGTTGTAGTTTTCTCCTCCTAGGTTCCTCTTTCTCCCCCCCCGGCGCCCTCAAAGGAGCTTCTTTCGGCCCTTTGGAGCTGGGCTTCATCCCTAGCCTTTCTTCTTCTCCATAATCCTTACAATATATATATATTAATATGCTAATATGAAAGAAGGGAGAAAGAGCTGGCTTTTTTTGGGGAATAACCATAATGAATACGTATGTACATATACATTATGGTTATTCCCAAAAAAGCCAGCTCTTTCTCCCTTTTTTCCTTCTTTCCTCCTTACCCAGCACTCCGTCTTCCTCTCCAGTAGTATTTCCCACCCCCTTTCCCATACCATGCCAGTGTAGACCTTAGAAATGCATAAGCTCTATATGTAGATCCTTCAAGAGGTAGTGTGTCATGATTTAGGCTCTAAAACCCTTTCTGATGTTTTAGTGCCACCTCAGTAAGGCCAACACACAATCTCTCCACTGCAAAACACTATACACAAACTTGTACAAAAACACACTCATAACCTTGCCAAACCATAACAGCGCTAATTCCAAGGACAGGATGAGCTACAACCTTATGTGTGAAAAAGCAGCACTGTAATTACACCGGGCTCACCAGTACACTACCTAGTGACAAAAAAACAAAAAGGGCTGAAAATACTACACACTAGCAGAATATTGCATCCTGATCACACATGAAAAACACATGACACAACAGATATGACACAAGGAACTAGAAATAAAAAAATATGAATGCAAAATACTGAACTGGAAAGTTACCTCAAGAAGTCAGACTCAGCATGCAGCAATACTAGAAAAATTGAATCTTACATGCAAAATATCACAGATGCACATTTCCAAAAGCTGACATATTCCAATTAATAAATTCTGAATGAAATACTTTTTTCTACCTTTGTTGTCTGATCAGTTATTCACTTTTGTCTCAGTGTCTTCTGTTTTATGCAGTGTCTTCTTTCCATTTGATATTATTTCACTCGCCATATCCACCATCGTCCTGTGTCCTTATGCGTCCTGTCTAGCATCTGTAGCCCTGTCCCTATCCTTCCTCCAGTTTCAATATCTGCCCTCAAAGTGTTCTGATCCAGCCCTTAAATTCAGCAGTTGCCACTCCATCCATGTCCAGCATTTCTCCTCTCTCCCTTCCCCTCCATCCATGTGCATCTCCTTCCTTTGTCTTTCCTTCCCTCCATCCATGTCCAGCATTTCTCCTCTCTTCCCTCCCCTCCATCCATGTGCATCTCCTTCCTGACTTCCCTCCCCTCCATCCATCCATTTCCAGCAACTCTCCATTTTCCCCTGTCCTCTCCTCCATCCACCCATATCCAGCAAATTTCCTCTCCCCTGCCCCCTCCATTCATCCATCCATGTCCAGCAATTCTCCTCTCTCCCTTGCCCTCTCCTCCATCCACCCATATCCAGCAAATTCCTCTCTCCCCTGCCCCCATTCATCCACCCATATCCAGCAAAATTCCTCTCTCCCCTGCCCTCATTTATCCATCCATGTCCAGCAATTCTCCTCTCCCCTGCCCTCCCCTTCACCCATCCATGTCCAGCAACTCTCCATTCTTCCCTGCCCTCTCCTCCATCCATCCCGGACCCAGGGCTGCCGAGAGGGGGGGCAGGGGGGGACAAAATTCCCCGGGCCTCCAAGGGAGGCCTGGCGCCGCAGTCCCCTCCACCCGCCCCCCTCCGTCCACCACCGGGCCGGGCCCCCCTGAATTCAAATCATAGTGCCTCACCTCGACCTCGCTCCGTGTGAAAGAAGCACAGCAGTGGCAGTCTGCAGATCGCCTACCTTCGGGCCTTCCCTCCCTGTGCTCCGCCCTGATGCAAGTTACGACCTCGGGGGGGGGGGGGTCCCGGGGACGGCCTTGCCCCGGGCCTGGCCCAGTCTCTCGGCAGCCCTGCCTCTATCCCCTCTAGTAGGATACTAAAAACATCCCTCTCTTCTTGCCTGTAATATGGAACTTTCTGCCTCCCTATATAATCTACTGCATCACTGGTTCTCACTGGATCTTCCTCTGCACACACTCTTTCAATCTCCCCTTAAAAATCCTTAAAATTTCTTCTGATTTATTAACTATCCCCTCCTTCCCTTTCGTGTTCTAAGGACCTGTATATATCTTGGGCTTGTCTAAACTTTAGTCAAATTTGCTAGAAGGCTCCTTGGTTTTTGCCCCTTTTTCCCAAACCTGTATATTCTATACTTGTGATAATTAACAATCTTCCTAGTTCTTTGGTGTACAAGCACATGAGAGAATTTTGTCCCTATTAGCATAAGGTGGTTTTTCTAAGTTTCTCACCTCTGTACAGTTGTTATTCCACTCCTCAAAACCCATCTTTTTCATGAGGCCTTCAGTCTTCTCCCTTCCTCCTGATGCACCTTACCTCTTCCTGAATATTTTTAGCTGACATCTGTCACTTTCTACCCTTCTTCTTGTCCCTCTCCCTTTTATTCTAATTTTTGTTTTAAAGTTGTAAACTGCATAGATGCTATTGATGGATACGTTGCAGTATATCAAGCACTGCAAATAAAGAAATTAAATAAAGAAATAAATATTATGTCCCATCCCCCGTCCCTCAGCTGCATCCTTTAATAGCAAAGATTGCTCTTTATGTTGTTGGTTAGGATCACAATATTCCTCCCACCACCAGAGAAGGTATTCCCGAAAGCCCTTACCTCAGTACAAATGATCTGGGAACCTCTAATACCTTTTGGGCCTACCTGAATGAAATCCCTCCAACACCACCCACATCAAATCATTATGTGATAACCTCAATGACCCCATGGCTGTGACCATGTACCATAGGCCGGGACAAATGTGTATAATCTCTTTCCTCTAATATAATGCTCATCATTCATCTATCAGATCCAATCACTGGGAGAGGTTTTAAATTCCAACCTTATCTCCTGCCCTATTAACTGATCTGTACACCTCAGGGTCATGGACTATTTTAAAATCTTGGTCTATGACCAGTGGTATGTCCGAAAACCTCACACAGTGGTTCTGTAGTGCATCATAAATTTCGGATCTCATACTTTAGGCACATATATTGATTGACATGATGACAAGCGCTCCTTCCCTTATATCTTTAACAAGCATATAGTGGCCCAACAGATCTTTAATTACTTCCTCCAGTTTCACCATTGGCATTTTCCCCAGCAATATCACCACTCCAGCGTTCATTTCTCCCAGTGATGCTTAATATATTGCACCCACCCAGTCTCTATGGAGCTTCAGATCCTCATTATCAGAGAGTTGTGTGATATTTAACCCCCTATGGCGTCTTTGCGATATTGTGCTTATCACCTACATTGTTCAATTGGTACATATCCCCTAAACTTATCTAGACCTTTGGTATCAGTTATCTATCATCTACAGATGAAATCCAAATGTATGTGTCTTTAAGGATTTATCGATCAGAGGCCTTGAAAGATTGCACCTTGCATCAGCCAGTAGTTGGATGTCTGAAAACTGTCTGAAATTCAGTTCAGGAAAAACAGAGGTAGTATACATAGATGGACTAGGGGGGTAGAAGGATTAGATTTAATCACTTTACCAGATAATATTTCAATGTGATACAAAAAATAAATGCTTAATCTGGGAATGCTTTTGATGAGGTCAGTGATGAAAACTTGCTTCGGGCAGCTGAGGTTTATTGTGTAACTAAGGCCTCAATTAGATATAAGTGATCTGATTAAAGTGGTTCATGCCCTGATTTCGTTTAGATTAGATTACTGTAATGCCTTATTGATACGGTTTCCTACAACAGACATACATTGTCTGCAGTTAGTCTAGAACTCAGCTGCACATATTGCAAGTAATTTTGTAACAGAACAGCAATGTGAGAAGTCTAAAAATGTGTCTATATATAATAGGATCCCAGAACCAGCCCCATCTGCTCTGAAAAATGCAAAAATATGTGCATGTACTCTTTGCATGCACCTGCATATTTCATAAAATATACACATACCTCTACAACTCCGCCTCCACTCTATTCAAACACTGCCCCCGGGAATGCAGATCATATAAAAGTAGACATATACTTTTTGTGTCTACTTTTTATGTGTCTATGCTGTCACACAGTTTTATAAAAACCCTTTTCTGAATGCAAAACAAGCTTTTGGTTCAATTGAATTTTTTTTTAAAAGATAAAGATACGATATTGAGACTATTATAAAATAAAAGATGCTTTTCTCATGGTTAATAGGGTATATGTGTTTCCTGATGTATCTAGGTGGACACAACTTAGGGGGAAGAAGTTTCTTCATTTTCATTCAGCAGTAGTGACCTTAGGGCCTTCATTTCAGTTGTGCTTTCCAAGTAAATGCTTAGTTTATTCTCAAAGTAATAAATATATATTTTACAAGCCAGCACAACTTCGTTTCTTTCCTGAAAGGTAAAGGTGTGTCAGTAGCTTCTCCTACAAACTTCTAGGTATTTGGTCCATGTAATGTAAAGTAGCAGGTGACTCTGTATTTTCTTTATATATATATATATATATATATATATATATATATATATATATATATATATATTCCCTTTCCTTTTCAGCTTCCTATGGATTTAGTCCTTGGTTTCTCCCTCCCTTTTGTGGACTTCTGTATTTGATTTGTTTCCTTAATTATTATGGCTAATGAGCTCATTAGCTTTTCTTATTTCTAATTATCTTTGTATTCTTTGTTGTACATTTTTAAAAGGCAAATAAAAATACAAGTAGAAAAAATGATAAAATTACCCTCAATGTAAGGATACTAAACCATAGGATAGGATGACTTCCATTCTAAATGTGTCCAATTGGCTGCCAGTGGATTATCATATTCAATTTAAGATCATTTGTTGAACATACAAATCTTTGTGGTGTCTTGGAGTTATATATTGGCATGCAAAACTTAAATGGTATATGCCACGTTCATAAAAGTGCCTTTTAGTTTTTTGTAATAAATTATTGTATGAGAGATGTTTATCAAATTACATATAGAGGGGCATTTTTGAAAGGAACGTCCAAGTTGCGATTTGGACGTCTTTGTAAAACGTCCAAATCTGGGGGCGGGGAAAACCGTATTTTCGAAAAAAGATGGACGTCCATCTTTCGTTTTGAAAATATCAAGGACGTCCTTGGATTTGGATGTCCTTAGAGATGGACATCCCTAGACATGGACGTTTTTCACTTTCGGCGATTTTCAAAACCAAAGACATCCATGTCAAAAACATCCAAATGCAAGCCATTTGGACGTGGGAGGAGCCAGCATTTGTAGTGCACTGGTCCCCCTGACATTCCAGGACAGCAATCGGGCACCCTAGGCAGTGGACTTCATAAATTGCTCCCAGGTACATAGCTCCCCTACCGTGTGTGCTGAGCCCCCCAAACCCTCACCAAAACCCACTACCCCAACTGTAAACCACTACCATAGACGTTACGGGTGAAGGGGAGCACCTAGATGTGGGTACAGTGGGTTTGTGGTGGGTTTTGGAGAGCTCACTGTTTCCTCCACAAACATAACAGGTATGGGGGTATGGGCCTGGGTCTGCCTGTCTGAAGTGCACTGCACCCACTAAAACTGCTCCAGGGACCTGCATGCGCTGTCATGGACCTGAGTATGACATCTGAGGCTGGCATAGAGGCTGGAAGTAAATATTTTTAAAGATGTTTTTTGAGGATGGGAGGGGGTTAGTGACCACTGGGGGAGTAAGGGGAGGTCATCCCCAATTCCCTTCGGTGGTCATCTGATCATTTTGGGCACCTTTTTGTGTCTTATTTGTAAAATAAACACATCTGGGTGAAAACGTTTTACTTTAGGACGTCCCTGCTTTTTTCAATTATGGCTCAAAGACGTTCAAGTGTTAGCCACACCCAAGTCCGCCTTCATCATGCCTCCAACACGCCCCCTTGAAATTTGGATGTCCTTGCAATGGACTACAGTTGGAGACGTCCAAAATCGGGTCTCTGAGAGATGGACGTCCATGTTTCGATTTATGTCAAAAGACAGACGTCCATCTCTTTCGAAAATGAGCCTGATAGTAACGTGGAGGGGCATAATCGAACGCGAACGCCCATCTCCATGGGCGTCTATGTCCGAGAACGGGTACGTGAAGGGGCGGGACAGACCGTATTTTTTAAAAAAATGACCACCCATCTTTTTTCCATAATATGGTTTGTGCCCGGCAAATGCATCGGATATGTGCAGATTTGAGCTGGGCGGTTGCGTTTTTCAGCGATAATGGAAACCAAAGGCGCCCAGCTCAAAAATGAACAAATCCAAGGCATTGGGTCATGGGAGGGGCCAGGATTCGTAGTGCACTGGTCCCCCTCGCATGCCAGGACACCAACCCGGCATCCTAGGGGGCACTTGTAAAAAGTAAAAAAAAAACAAGTTAAATACCTCCCAAGTCCATAGCTCCCTTCCCTTGGGTGCTGAGCCCCCCCAAATCTCCCCCAAAACCCACTGCCCACAACTCTACACAATTACCATAGCACTTATGGCTGAAGGGGGGCACCTAGATGTGGGTACAGTGGGTTTTGTGGGGTTTTGGAGGGCTCAACATTAACCACCACAAGTGTAACAGGTAGGGGGGGATGGGCCTGGGTCCACCTGCCTGAAGTCCACTGCACCCACTAACAACTGCTCCAGGGACCTGCATACTGCTGTGATAGAGCTGGGTATGGCATTTGAGGCTGGCATACAGGCTGGAAAAAAAGTTGTTAACATTGTTTTTTTTTTGGTGGGAGGAGGTTAGTGACCACTGAGGGAGTCAGAGGTGGTCATCCCCAATTTCCTCCGGTGGTCATCTGGTCATTTAGGGCACTTTTTTGGGACTTATTTGTGATTAAAAAAAAGGGTCCAAAAAAGTGACCTAAATTCGCCCTAAAAATGGCCATTTTTTTCGATTATTGGCCGAAGGTGCCCATCTCCCGCCTTCACCACGCCTCCGACATGCCCCCATCAACTTTGTTCGTTCCCGCAACAGAGTGCAGTTGCAGGCACCTAAAATTGGCTTTCGATTATACTGATTTGGGCGCCTTTGCGAGATGGGCGCCCATCTCCCGATTTGGGTCAAAATATGGGCACCTATCACTTTCGAAAATAAGGCTGATAGTAAATGATGGCAGATTATGACCTGAATAGTCCATCCAGTCTGCCCAACAAGATAAACTCATTTTACATGGTATGTGATACTTTATAAGTAAACCCGAGTTTGAGTTGTCCTTGCCATTCTCAGAGCACAGACCATAGAAGTCTGCCCAGCACTGTTCTTTTACTAAAAGTTCTGAAGCTTACATTGAAGCCCCTTAAAATTTATACTCCAGCCCATCCATATCTATTCAGTCATAATCAGGGCACAGACCGTAGAAGTCTGCCCAGCACTGGTTTTGCTTCCCAGTTACCAGTGTTGCCACCCAATCTCCGCTAAGATTCCGTGGATCCATTTCTTCTAAACAGGATTCCTTTGTGTTTATCCCAGGCATGTTTGAATTCCATTACCGTTGTCATCTCCACCACCTCCCGTGGGAGGGCATTCCATGTATCCATCACCCTTTCTGTGAAAAAATACTTCCTGACATTACTCCTGAGTCTACCTCTCTTCAACCTCAATTTATGTCCTCTAGTTCTACCACCTTCCCGTCTCCGGGAACGGTTTGTTTGCAAATTAATACCTTTCAAATATTTGAATGTCTGTACCATGTCATCCCTGTTTCTTCTTTCCTCCAAGGTATACATGTTCAGGTCAGCAAGTCTCTCCTCGTACGGTTTGCAACCCAAGTCCCATACCATTTTTGTAGCTTTTCTTTGCACCGCTTCCAGTCTTTTTACATCTTTAGCAAGATACGGCCTCCAAAACTGAACACAATACTCCAAGTGGAGCCTCACCAATGACTTGTAGAGGGGCATCAACACCTCTTTTCTTCTGCTGGTTATACCCCTCTCTATGCAGCCTAGCATCCTTCAGGCCAGGGCCGCCGCCTTGTTGCATTGTTTCTTAACCTTCAGATCCTCAGACATCACACCCCAAGGTCTCTCTCCTGAGTCAAACTTACTAATCTCTCCCCTCCTATCCAGTATCTCTATTTTGGGTTTCTGCACCCCAAGTGCATCACTCTGCACTTCTTGGCATTAAATTTTAACTCATATTTTATACTAGTCTATCCATTCATATTATGTTGTTGTTTTTTTTTTTAAATGCAGTGCTCAGTGTGTTGAAGTGCCAAACTATCATGTTCCACAGAACCAGCGTATAGCACTACAAGTTCATTCCCATCATTGCACTGGACCCTGCCTACCTTCCTTTGTTCTAGCCCATATTTCGGTTCCTAAGATGATAAAGTCCAATTCTATATAGAGCTACTCTTCGATTTAAATCACATGTCAATAAATGGTAGAGGCGTTATAGTACTTATCTTGTTGCTGGTCCTTGTGTGCTTAAATTCTCTGTCAGTGCTGCTGGCGCTGTGCGTGTGCTTGTGCTATCAGTGCAATAAAATGTCTTCTGATGTGTTCTTCCCTATCAGCTGTCCTCTACGCGGTGCCACGTTTCACCTCGCTGGCTTCTTCAGAAGAATATATTCTTATTTCTGTAGTCGACTTCTTACACTCGGACGACCTGGGGGAGTTTTGGTTGAGGGGAGGAACTTGATGATCAGACTCCCCCAGGTAGAAAAAATGATTTTATTTTAATTTTAGTGTTTGGAATATGTCCAATTTGAGAATTTACATCTGCTGTCTTATTTTGCACTGGGTGTACTAGAGCTGTAACAGCTTACAGAACTAAATTTACAATGAAAAAAATCACGTTATTTTTTCTCCTATTCTGGTATATTATTTTCAGTGATGCCTGTTTATATGCGCCATAGTTGGTATAAGGGGTGTGGCTACCATAGGGGCAGACCATAGATAGTGACCCCGCCCATAATGAGTACCGTAACCTTTTTCTGACAAAGCACTATGAGCAAGGGCGGGCCTGGAGCCAGAACAAACTTGAGCCACACAATGGAAGCAAGTAAAATAAAAAAATACTCATTATAAGGATCTGGTAGGGGTCCTGTTCCATTCACAGGTGGGAGAGGGGAGAAAATAAACACAAAAAAGTTATTTAGACATAGCGAGGTTCTCTAGTGGCCTGCTCCTGCAGGACCATGGCATACATTACTGTCTCTCAGCAAGCCAGTACACTTTATTTGTCTCTGGTCTCTAGTACCTGAGTCAAGATCCCCTATACCCCACCCCAAGGCCTACCCAGGGAAATACATGGTGTCTAGGGGTTTTGGATTCGAGCTCTTGCTCCTACCAGCACCGGATTCAAAATGGCCCTGGCAACCCTAGCGGTAGTCTCATGGGTTCAAGTTGCTGTTTAAGATCCCACAAGCTGTGTTATTCAAAATACATAATAAATGAGGTATTTTGCATCTCATTATTATCTATCCCACAGTAACTTATAGTAACGTGTGATTATGGTAATGTAAAGAATGTTATTGTCATTTAATATGTGTTAAGGACTAAATAACACTCTACTGCTGTAACACTCCTTGATAACTACCCTCTTAAGTGTGCAAGTGTCACTAGTTATATGTGCAGCTTGTAGAAATTGGCACATATATGTATAAGGGCCGTCATTTACAGGGAAGATAGGGTTTCTGGATAGTGAGGTTGCACAACAGACCGTGGTAGACCAGGTGCCCTTAAATACAACTAAAGATCAGACAAAAGATGTCAAATCAATAGTGTCAGGTACTAAGCATCATGCAAATAAGAACAACAAACATACTCTGAAATGTCTATATGCAAATGCTAGGAGTCTAAGAAATAAGATGGGAGAGTTGGAATATATTGCACTAAACGAAAAATTGGATATAATAGGCATTACTGAGACCTGGTGGAAGGAGGCTAACCAGTGGGATACTGTCATACCGGGGTACAAAGTATATCGTAGTGATAGGGTGGACCGGACTGGTGGAGGGGTTGCATTGTATATTAACGAGAGCCTTGACTCAGATAGATTACAAATTCAGCAGGATACAAATCACACCTTTGAATCATTGTGGGTTGAAATTCCATATATAAAAGGGAAAAAAACGGTGATAGGAGTGTACTACCGTCCGCCTCGCCAGGATAAGCAGGTAGACACAGAAATGATAAAAGAAATCAGAGACGCGAACAAAATGGGCAATGTGATAATAATGGGTGACTTCAATTATCCAAATATAGACTGGGTAAATGTAACATCGGGACACGCTACAGAGATACAATTCCTTGATGAAATCAAGGACAGCTTTATGGAGCAACTGGTGCAGGAGCCGACGAGAGAAGGAAAAATTCTAGACTTGGTCCTTAGTGGAGCGCATGATCTGGTGAGGGACGTTATGGTACTGGGGCCGCTTGATAACAGTGACCATAATATGATCAGTTTGGATATCGACCTTGAAGTAACTGTACACAGAAAGTCAAATACGTTAGTGTTTAACTTTAAAAAAGGAGACTATGATAAAATGAGAAGAACGGTAAAAAAAAACTTAGAGGGGCAACTGAGAGAGTAAAACCTGTACAACAGGCGTGGACGCTGTTCAAAAATACCATCCTGGAGGCCCAGGCCATACATATTCCGCGAATTAGAAAAGAAAGACGGAACTCCAAAAGACAGCCGGCCTGGTTGAAAAGTGAGATGAAGGAAGCTATTAGGGCTAAAAGAAACACCTTCAGAAAATGGAAGAAGGAACCGTCTGAAAATAACAAGAAGCAGCATAAGGAGTGTCAAAGCAAATGCAAGGCACAGATAAAGAAGGCCAAGAGGGATTACGAAAAAAAGATAGCATTAGAGGCAAAAAAACATAGTAAAATTTTTTTTTCGGTATATTAAAAGCAGGAAGCCGGCAAAAGAATCGGTTGGGCCGCTGGATGACCGAGGGGTAAAAGGGGCGATCAAGGAAGACAAAGACGTAGTGGAGAGACTGAATGAATTCTTTGCTTCAGTCTTCACCGAGGAAGATTTGGGTGGGAAACCGGTGTCGGAAATGGTATTTCAAGCGGACGAGTCGGAGAAACTTACTGACTTCACGGTAAACCTGGAGGATGTAATGGGGCAGTTCGGCAAACTGAAGAGTAGCAAATCTCCTGGACCGGATGGTATTCATCCTAGAGTACTGATAGAACTGAAAAATGAGCTTGCGGAGCTACTGCTAGTGATATGCAACTTATCCTTAAAATCGAGCGTGGTACCGGAAGATTGGAGGGTGGCCAATATAACGCCCATTTTTAAAAAAGGCTCCAGGGGAGATCCGGGAAATTATAGACCGGTGAGTCTGACGTCGGTGCCGGGGAATATGGTAGAGGCTATTATTAAAAACAAAATTACAGAGCACATCCAAGGACATGGATTACTGAGACCGAGTCAGCACGGCTTTTGTGGGGGGAAATCTTGCCTGACCAATTTACTTCAATTCTTTGAAGGAGTAAACAAACATGTGGACAAAGGGGAGCCAGTTGATATTGTGTATCTGGATTTTCAAAAGGCATTTGACAAGGTACCTTATGAAAGGCTACAGAGGAAATTGGAGGGTCATGGGATAGGAGGAAATGTCCTATTGTGGATTAAAAACTGGTTGAAGGATAGGAAACAGAGAGTGGGGTTAAATGGGCAGTATTCTCAATGGAGAAGGGTAGTTAGTGGGGTTCCTCAGGGGTCTGTGCTAGGACCGCTACGTTTTAATATATTTATAAATGATTTAGAGATGGGAGTAACTAGCGAGGTAATTAAATTTGCTGATGACACAAAGTTATTCAAAGTCGTTAACTCGCGACAGGATTGTGAAAAATTACAAGAGGACCTTACGAGACTGGGAGACTGGGTGGCTAAATGGCAGATGACGTTTAATGTGAGCAAGTGCAAGGTGATGCATGTGGGGAAAAAAGAACCCGAATTATAGCTACGTCATGCAAGGTTCCACGTTAGGAGTTACGGACCAAGAAAGGGATCTGGGTGTCGTCGTCGATAACACACTGAAACCTTCTGCTCAGTGTGCTGCTGCGGCTAGGAAAGCAAATAGAATGTTTGGTATTATTAGGAAAGGTATGGAAAACAGGTGTGAGGATGTTATAATGCCGTTGTATTGCTCCATGGTGCGACCGCACCTTGAGTATTGTGTTCAATTCTGGTCGCCGCATCTCAAGAAAGATATAGTAGAATTGGAAAAGGTGCAGCGAAGGGCGACTAAAATGATAGCGGGGATGGGACGACTTCCCTATGAAGAAAGACTAAGGAGGCTAGGGCTATTCAGCTTGGAGAAGAGACGGCTGAGGAGAGACATGATAGAGGTATATAAAATAATGAGCGGAGTGGAACAGGTGGATGTGAAGCGTCTGTTCATGCTTTCCAAAAATACTAGGACTAGGGGGCATGCGATTAAACTACAGTGTAGAAAATTTAAAACAAATCAGAGAAAATTTTTCTTCACCCAACGTGTAATTAAACTCTGGAATTCATTGCCGGAAAATGTGGTGAAGGCGGTTAGCTTAGCAGAGTTTAAAAAGGGGTTGGACGGTTTCCTAAAGGACAAGTCCATAAACCGCTACTAAACGGACTTGGAAAAATCCAAAATCCCAGGAATAACATGTATAGAATGTTTGTACGTTTGGGAAGCTTGCCAGGTGCCCTTGGCCTGGATTGGCCGCTGTCGTGGACAAGATGCTGGGCTCGATGGACTCTTGGTCTTTTCCCAGTATGGCATTACTTATGTACTTATGCCCCTTCTTTTGAACATGTTTCTTACTAACATGACTATTCCCACTGGACTTGCCAGCCTTTGCATATGTATTTCCTGGAGTCTGCACAGTCTATGAGCCCTTTATAAAATATTAAGGGATCTGTGCATATCCTTACCTGGATGTCCCAGTTCCTACCTAGATGCCCTATGCAAAATCGGTCTTTGTGTCTATCACATCTAGTAATATCACAGTGGCAATGGAAAACTGATTATCATCTGCCTTAAAGAGCTTCTCCCCTATTGTAACACCCCTGCCTCTCTTTTATAGATTTGAACATTGCTATGAAATCATTCCTCAGTCTCTTTTATTATTTTTTAAAAAATTTTGTTTTACTCCCCCTACCCAAACGAACCCTCCCCCTCCCCAGCAAACAGCATTGGTAAGTCGCCTAAAAGACTCCATTCCATCAAAAGAACAATCTGTATAAACACAGAACATGTGGGGGTCACAGAACATATTGTAAAACTGGTTCCCAGCTATCCCTCCTCAGTCTCTTTTCTCACTGAGCTAAAGTATCATTGTTCTCTTTCTTCATGGCAATGGTGTGATACAAAGACATATACACAGTTCAAGGCTGATAAAAGAAGAGATATTTGTGTTAATTATGGCAAGGATTCTAAGCTTTCAGTCTGACAGCACAAAAGGATTATCCTTGTGACTCATTTTATCCAGGAAAGGAAATCGTTTCCTTCCATGGTGATTCTTGGCTGATAGTATTCCTCAGAGGACAGAATGCTCCACCTCCCATTCAATATAATTTTGGAAGCTAGAAACACATATGTCTGTGGGTTTGTGGCTTGCATAATTGGTGTATACCACATAGTCATCTACCACAAAAACACTGGTTTTCCTGAAAACTCCCTCAGAATTTTCACTGTGAGTTAAGTCTGACATCATCTATCCTGCATGTTCAATCAAAAAGGTCTGTAAGTATACCTAGCCATTAAAAAACATGCAATTTAGTTTAATTTAAGAATTTATAAGTCATCTATTCAGATATTTCTGCTCAAGTCAGGCAAATATAACACAGCAAGCCTTCACAGGGTAGGTGTCATAAACAGCAGTATAATAAAACATGAAAATATACTGTATTAGGTACAACAGAAATAATTACATGCAATGCAAGAAGACCTGAAATTAGCTCCCTTCATTCTAAGACAGCCATGATACATATTCACTGCAGAATTTGCAATTGTAGGGACAAGGCAATAAGGATACACAAATGAGAGGAAGCAGGACATTTCGACCCCATTGGTTTGACCCTGCCAGTATGACCCCACTGGAATTAGGACTTAAAATTAAAAAAAAAAAATATATATATATTCAGCCAGAGGCAATGAGTGTTTTGCTGACTACTGCTGGCATTAAACCTGGAAATTCAATGTCAGGCCATGTCCAGCCACGACATTGAATTTCCGGGTTTCCAGAGCCGACTATCATATAGACAGTTAAGTGCAATATTCAGCACTTAGCTAGCTCGTGTTACCACATAAAGATAGGACTGACTATTATGTGGTCCTATTTATATGGTTAACCTGGCAGTTTTTATCAGCATTTAACCAACCAAGTGCCGACTCTGCTCTGGAACATTCCCAAAATAGCCGGTTTTCAGTTCAGCTCTAACCAGTTATTTTCAATGCCAGCGGCACTAACCAGTTAAGTGCTGCTGAAAATTAGTGGTTAGCCCCGAAAAGGTGATTTAACTAGCAAGAAGCTGCTTCCTGCTGGTTAAATTGCATTGAATATCAACTTCACAGTTTATTAAAATCTGATATTTCATTCTCTTTCTAGGAGGTTCTGCTCCAACTATAAATGCCTTAGATCTCATGAGTGCTCATTAACAACTTTAGCCACTTTGGTCTGGTATTCAAAGTGATTTATCTCACTACTGTCAGGGCTAGCCACTAATATTCAGCAACACTTAACTGGCTAAGTACTGCTGAATATCATGGTTAGCGCCGAACTCAAAGCCGGCTATGTTGGGGGGCGGAGTCAGCCCTTAAGCGGCCAGGTTTACTGCATAAATGGGATCATATTTACTAACCCATGGAGGGGCATAATTGAACGAAAACGCCTATCTCCATGGGCGTTTATCTCCGAGAACGGGTCTGTGAAGGGGCGGACCGAACCATATTTTCGAAAAAAATAGATGCCCATGTTTTATTCAACAATGTGTGAGCTGGGCGTTTCTGTGTTTCAGCGATAATGGAAAATGAAAGCGCCCAGCTCAAAAACGAATAAATCCAAGACATTTATTCGTGGGAGGGGCCAGGATTCGTAGTGTACTGGTCCCCCTCACATGCCAGGACATCAACCGGGCACCCTAGGGGGCACTTTTACAAAACCAACAAAACAGGTAAAAGAGCTCCCAGGTGTATAGCACCCTTCCCTTGTGTGTTGAGCCCCCCAAATCCCCCTCAAAACCCACTGACCACAAGTCTACACCATTACTATAGCCCTAAGGGGTGAAGGGGGGCACCTACATGTGGGTACAGTGGGTTTGGGGGGGTTGGACGACTAATAAGCATTAAGCAGCACAATTGTAACAGGTAGGGGGGATGGGCCTGGGTCCACCTGCCTGAAGTCCACTGCACCCCCTAACAACTCCTCCAGTGACCTGCATACTGCTGCCAGGGAGCTGGGTATGACATTTGAGGGTGAAAATAAAAATTTGTGAAACATCATTTTTTTGTGGTGGGAGGGGGTTAGTGACCACTGGGGGAGTCAGGGGAGGTCATCCCCAATTCCCTCCAGTGGTCATCTGGTCATTTAGGGCACTTTTTGGGGCCTTATTCGTGAAAAAACAGGGTCCAGGAAAAGTGTCCTAAATTCTAGCTAAAAACGCATACTTTTTTCCCATTATCAGTGAAATGCGCCCATCTTTGTTCGGCAGATAACCATGCCCCAGTTCCGCCTTCGCCACACCTCTGACACGCCCCCATCAACTTTGTCCGCATCCACGACGGAGTGCAGTTGAAAACGTCCAAAAATCGGCTTTCGATTATACCGCTTTATTCGGTTTTGTGAGATAAACGTCCATCTCCCGATTTAGGTCGGAACTTGGGTGTTTTTCTCGTTCGATTATAAGCAGGATGGCCTCTTAAGTGCTGAATATCAACTTAAGCGGCTATATTTTAACCGGCTTAAAAATAACTGGATATTCAAAACCAGAGCCTGCACAGGTCCCAACTTTGAATATCTGGGAATAACGCTGTCAGTGATGAGCATAAATGCTTACCGCCGAAGGCTGAATAATTACCCCTTTGTTTATTACCATTGCACGTATGTCAGAATACCAAAACTTTACAGTTTCATCATGATGAAGTTTCAAACTGCAGTAGAGGTGTCTAGAATGACTGAATTTCTCACGGTTGTATTTTGATTTGATATTTCTCGTTTTGTTTATCATGTTTTAGAACTGATAGATTGCTTATATTGGATATAAGTCAAACTTGCAGGATCAAAATGTATACTACAAACGAGTCACTGGGGGTCACTAGAGTTGACCTGCCTTGACAGAGGCATTCAAACCTGTGCCAGTGAAAAGGGGCATAAATGGAATTAGGCATCCACTCTCACCCCCTCCTAAAAACACATAAGACTATAAAATACAACACTGTGTCCCCCAGAAGGATCCCCCCCTTTAAACATTATATTCTTGGCGTAATTCAGAGCCTTCTCGGTTGTCTTTGAAACCCTCATCTCATCTTCTTCCTTCATCTGATGATCCCACCTGGATGCTTCATAGAGATAATTAAAAAAAATAAAAGGTACCAGGTTAAGATTAGTGGAAGGTTTTAGCTTCCAACAAGCTGCAGTAGGGAAAAGGAATCAAATTCAAAACAATTCTGGCAGTCTGCCAGAAAATCACCACCGATGAGGGTCAGATTTTTAAAAAGACCTTAACATGCATTGATGCACATTATTTACCACAAGTTCAGTTTTATGCATTGGGATGTATTTACTAAAAATATGCATCATTAGTGCACCCTAACATGGTAGCACATTTTAACAAACTTGGTCTACTAATAGGGAACAAACAAGAATACCAAGCCCCAAATCTATAGGCAGTGGAATGGGAAGGGCCACAAGGGCCATGCGCCCATCATTATTTTACCTAACACAGCCTCAGCAACTAGAGAGCAAGAGAGTGAGGCTGGAGATTGGCTGGTTTGGCTCCTCAAACCAAAAAAATGTTCCGCTGCCCCTGCCCAACTCTTCAAAAACAGTTACTTCTAATTAGAGAGATACTTTCTCTTTTGGGGGTATATGGTACTATACTTAGTACCGCAGAGAAAAAAATTAATGTGGCTGACTTTTTGGTCAGTGAAATCTCTTTTATCTTACTGTCCTTGGCTCTTTAATTTCACACCTCTAAACTACCAATCAGAAATCTTTGCAAAAAGTGCATAATTGGTGGTCGTAGGATTTAAAAAGTACCTGAGTAGTAGCTGGGAAAGAGAGTAAGTAACATGCTCCTGCTTGACGATCAGGGGGAAAGCATTACAGAGCCCGAGGAAAAGGAATTCCTTATTTTGCTGCAAGTGCCACTTAATATTTGCACACGCATTAACAATTTCAGGTTTATATCGGGAGATATTTATTTGCCAGCGGATGGTGAACACATAGTTCTTCTAGTTGTCTATTTTAAGAAATTAAATGAATATTAAATGATCAGATATTATTCATTTAATTAAGAATCAGATCAGGGGAGGAGCAAAGGCAGTGCCCAGTACTATTTAGTGGCAATATTCAGGCTTACTGAACAGATCCATGAGAAGCACATTGCAGTAGTCTAGATGGGAGGCGATGAGGAAGTGAATAAAGGTTCTAATCGTATAGCCAGCCAGAACGTGGTAGATTTTGGAAAGGTTGTAAAGAAAGAATCAGTACGTTTTAGTTATAGTTTCTGTTTTCCTTGTCTACAAATGCATCCACCCCACAGCATCTCATTGCCCCTTACACCTTTATTCTCAGTCTTTGATCAAGCGAGCAAGCTGCTGTTATTCATACCATTCCTCTCCAGTGCTAAATTTGAGTCTATGCCTTCTGGCTTACTGCACCAAGAGGATAATTCTATAAGGCGTCACCTAGCTTTAGACAGTAGAAAGGTGCGTAAATGGGTACTTACACACTTACATTCTCATGGATGTTCCTCAACCCCCATCCCGCTCTCTGTTGGAGTTCCTCAGGGATCTATCCTTGGACCCCTTCTTTTTTCAATCTACACCTCCTCCCTGGGCTCGCTGATCTCATCTCATGGTTTCCAATATCATCTTTATGCTGACGACACCCAGCTTTATCTCTCCACACCAGACATCACTGCGGAAACCCAGGCCAAAGTATCAGCCTGCTTATCTGACATTGCTGCCCGGATGTCCAACCGCCACCTGAAACTGAACATGGCCAAGACCGAGCTTCTTGTCTTGACACCCAAACCCACTTCTCCTCTCCCTCCACTCTCTATCTCAGTTGATAACACCCTCATCCTCCCCGTCTCATCTGCCCGCAACCTCGGAGTCATCTTCGACTCCTCCCTCTCCTTCTCTGCGCATATCCAGCAGATAGCCAAGACCTGTCACTTCTTTCTCTATAACATTAGCAAAATTCGCCCTTTCCTCTCGGAGCACACCTCCCGGACACTCATCCACTCTCTCATTACCTCTCGCCTTGACTACTGCAACCTACTCCTCACTGGCCTCCCACTTAGCCATCTATCCCCCCTTCAATCCATTCAGTACTCTGCTGCATGTCTTATCTTCCGTCAGGACCGATATGCCCATATCACCCCTCTCCTCAAGTCACTTCACTGGCTTCCGATCAGGTACCACATACAGTTCAAGCTTCTCCTACTTACCTACAAATGCACTTGATCTGCAGCCCCTCATTACCTCTCTACCCTCATCTCCCCTTACGTTCCTACCCGTAGCCTCCGCTCACAGGTCAAATCCCTCCTCTCAATACCGTTCTCCACCACCGCCAACTCCAGGCTCCACCCTTTCTGCCTCGCCTCACCCTATGCTTGGAACAAACTCCCTGAGCCCATACGTCAAGCTCCCTCCCTGCCCATCTTCAAATCCTTACTCAAAGCCCACCTCTTCGATGTCACCTTCGGCACATAACCATTATACCTCCATTGAGGAAATCTAGACTACCCAACTTGACATTTCGTCCTTTAGATTGTAAGCTCCTATGAGCAGGGACTGTCCTTTTTGTTAATCTGTACAGCGCTGTGTAACCCTAGTAGCGCTTTAGAAATGTTAAGTAGTAGTAGTAGTAGTAGTAAATGATCTCTGATAGAATACCAATTAGTGGAAAAGTACATACCATGTTTTGATGGAGTGTACTTTGCAGTGGGCCTGAAAGTGGGTCGAGTTTGGATGGAGTATAGATGGCGCTCACATGTACATATATAAATAGTACTATAAATTACATGTATTCATGTATGCATCTAGACGTGGGATTCACATTAGCCAGAGGGCACTTTATCTGCCACGTGCGCTAATATTCTGTAAAGAAAAACAGACACCTACTTTTATTTATAGAATAAGCTTAAAACAGGCACCATAACCAATACCTATAGTATGTGCTCTATTACACACAAATTTGGATAAGTTCCTGGAGGAAAAGTCCATAGTCTGCTATTGAGATAGGGAAAGCCACTGCTGTCCCTGGGATTGGTAACATGAATCTTGCTACTATTTGGGATTCTGCCAGGTACTTTTGACCTGAATTGGCCACTGTTGGAAGCAGGATACTGGGCTAGATGGACCATTGGTCTGCCCCAATATAGGCTATTCTTATGTTCTTATAGGATTACCCCCCCCCCCCCAAATGTCTGGAATAGCCTACCTGAACATGTATGCTATGCCTCTTCTCTTGCCAGATTCAAATCCAGTCTAAAAATACCCTTCTTTGAAACTGCTTTTAAAATATAAATCTTTTTCTCTGGCACATGGCCTGCATTCCTTGCTCATAAGCTACTTTACTACTACTACTACTTAGCATTTCTATTGCGCTGCTTTCTTGAAGGTAATCTCATTAGACATTCTCCCTTCTATTTGGCTACACTGGGCTCGATATTCAAAGTGATTTAAGTGCCAGGAGAGGCTCCTAGCTGCTTAATTTGCCTGTGCAAGGCAATCCACTGATATTCATGGCACTTAACTGGTTAGAGCTGCTGAATATCACCACAGACCATTAAACTGAGAGCCAACTATTTTGTGGGTAGTCCGAGGCAGAGTCGGCACTTCTGTAGTTAAGTGCCATTATTTAGCACTTAGTCACCTCAGTTAAGCAGCCATATTGGACAGTATAAAACACAGCCCTAGTTTTATGCAATGTCACTTAGGCAGTTAAGTGCTGAACATTGCACTTAACCGCATAAGAGACAGTCGACTGCATAAACCCAGATATTCAAAGCCAGTACCTGGACATGACCTGGCATTGAATATCCAGGCATAACACTGGTGGCATCCAAAAAAACGCTCACTGCCACTGGTTGAATATTGACCCCACTGTTTTGAACTTAAAGGCCCTGAGGTTAACATTTAGCCTGCAGTAATCAGTGTCTTATTTAAGTGCTGACTGCCACAGGCTGAATTAGACCTGGATATTTTGTATTGGGTTGAATCTGGTTATCAGCACAGAATATTCAGGTCTTTATGACCTGCCTGAAGTTATCCAGGTTTGGGCGATATTCAGCACCGGTACCGAGATAATTAATTGGCATAGTTTGGACTGCACTTTGGGCCCCTTTAACCAAGGTGCAATAAAAGGGGGTCTGCAGTGGCTTCAGCGCATGGATTTGCATTGGTGGATAAAAGGTATGTTTATGCTTAGGAAAAAATGGCCATGCGCTAATCACAGTAACTGGCTTGTGGCCATTTCCGGTGGGGGGAGCCTTTACTGTTACCTATTTAGGTGATGGTAAGGGCTCCTGTGCTAACCTGGCAGTAACTGGGCAGTGTGCAGTGCTGCCTGATTACAGCCAGGTAAGCCCCAGCTCTACAAAATTAAAATGATTTTTTTAGCACTGGAAATGGCCTATAGTGGGGGCAGAAACTACCGCTGGGCTCCTGCGGTAGCCTGGTGGTAGTTCCGAATTGGCACGCTGCAAGCTCTTTGTAAAAGGACCCCTTTATGCAGTCCTACTTGCCCAGTTATAGTTTATTACACTTTCTATTCCACTTGGCTTACAAAAGCAAGATCAAGTTGTACAACATAAAATCAGACACAAAACTGGAAGGGAACACCAGGCAGCTCCTTGTGACTCTGGGCAAGTCACTTAACTCTCCATTGCCCCATGTAAGCCGCATTGAACCTGCCATGAGTGGGAAAGCGCGGGGTACAAATGTAACAAAAAAAAAAAAATTTAAAAGATAGGAAAGACTCATCCACACAAGATCATAGAAATCATCAGAGTCCAAGCCAATCAAATCAAGTCAGATCCCAAATTAAGAAACAACCCCCCTATTTCTCAGGCAGTGAGACCGCAAATACCATCATAAAATAATGAGCCTTTAACAAGTGCTTAAAACATGTCAAAGACTGTACTTCCTACAAAGACTGGGGGAGAGTATTCCACACGGACAGTGCTAAATTAAAAAAAAATGTTCCCTTCCTTGAGCACATTATTTGAGTCTGTATAACCGGAGGAACCTTCAAGAGCATTCTATCCTGAGATCACAAAGATCTCCTCAGTTCATATTTTCTAATTACTTTAGCAAGCATCACAGGTGCTTTTTCATACACTACTCTGTGAGTTAAAATCATTAGCTTAAAATATATCATGTATAAAGCAGTTAGCCAATGATAACGTATATACAAAAGGGTAACAGCTCAAACTTAACGGGCCACCCTAACAGCCTAATAAATCTATGTTGGAGGACTTGAAGCTTCTTAAGATTCTTGTTGTTGATTCCAGCTAAAATTGCATTAGCATAGTCAAACAGTTTCATAAAAAAACACGTAAAACAACTTCAAAAAGGCCTTATCATCCACATATCCTTGGAATGTAAGTTATCCGGGCACTAGTCTTGAATATCAATATCAATTGTCTTTACAAAATTGGGATTTGGATGTTGTAAATACATGGATGTCCATTTTGGCCTTTTGAGACATCCATATGCTTTGAAATTGAGTGCCATAATATGTTAGGTGCAATACCGTTCAGTGAATCCAGACTGCCCCAATTTGACTGCCCCTATCGGACCGACCGTTCACTTGTCTATTAGATTGTAAGCTCTTTGAGCAGGGACTGTCTCTCTTTGTTAAATTGTACAGCGCTGCGTAACCCTAGTAGCGCTCTAGAAATGTTAAGTAGTAGTAGTAGTAGTAGTAATATATTAAAAATATTGAACTAAGATTAAAACTGCAAAACATTTTTCTATTACCTGTTTATCTAAATATGTCACTACATGTGACAAAACTGGCATACCTCATTATTTGCTTCATGCCATGCTACTTGGTATTTTATGGCCATAGAACATACAAGACTTAACTAGTTTTGGAATTAACATCCGCCTTGAGTTAGCTGATTTTGGAAACAAATCTTATTTTAACTTTGATGCAGGTGAATGACAAACACAGTTTTCATCTCAACAATTAATTATAATGGGAAACAACAATATCCTTTTTCCATACGAAACTATAGCTAATTTGTTTACCAAGAGTGGATTTAGCAGGTTTTGGAAATAAACCCTTCAAATGGTGCACTAACAGGCTCATTTTCGAAAGAGATGGACGTCCATCTTCCAACATAAATCGGCACGTGGACGTCCATCTCTCAGAGACGTCCAAATCGGTATAATCGAAACCTGATTTTGGACGTCTCTAGTGGAAGTCCGTTGCAAGGACGTCCAAATCTGAGGGGGACATATCGGAGGCATGGTAAAGGCGGGACTTGGGCGTGCCTAACACTTGGACGTCTTTGAGCCATAATCGAAAAAAGCAGGGACGTCCTAAAGTAAAATTTGGATGTTTTCACCCAGACGTGGTTTGTTTATGAATAAGGCACAAAAAGGTGCCCGCAATGACCAGATGACCACCGGAGGGAATCGGGGATGACCTCCCGTTACTCCCCAGTGGTCGCTAACCCCCTCCCATCCTCAAAAAACATCTTTAAAAATATTTTGTGCCAGCCTTAGATGTCAAACTCAGGTCCATGACAGCGCATGCAGGTCCCTGGAGCAGTTTTAGTGGGTGCAGTGCACTTCAGACAAGTGGACCCAGGCCCGTACCCCCCTCCACCTGTTACATTTGTGGAGGAAACAGCGAGCTCTCCAAAACCCACCAGAAACCCCCTGTACCCACATATAGGGGCCCCCCTTCACCTGTAAGGGCTATGGTAGTGGTGTACAGTTGGGGGTAGTGGGTTTTGGGGGGCTCAGCACACAAAGTAAGGGAGCTATGTACCTGGGAGCAATTTATGAAGTCCACTGCAGTGCCCCCTAGGGTGCCCGATTGCTGTCCTGGCATGTCAGGGGGACCAGTGTACTAGAAATGCTGGCTCCTCCCACGTCCAAATGGCTTGCATTTGGATGTTTTTTACATGGACGTCTTTGGTTTCGAAAATCGCCGAAAATCAAACACATCCTTGGTATTTTTGAAACGAAAGATGGACATCCATCTTTTTTCAAAAATGATCTTTTTCCCTGCCTCCAAATTTGGACATTTTACAAAGACGTCCAAATTCTAACTTAGACGTTTCTTTCGAAAATGCCCCTCTAAGCCACTTACCTGAGCCTTTACAGAATAGTGCCTAGGGCATGTGGGCATAAATAGCACTTTTTCCTGCAGTCATATAATTGCCCTTTGTGCCTTTAAGGAGTTACAAAACGGACTAGGAAAGGGGTGGGAAAACCACAACTCCTGGTCCTTTTATTCCAGCCTATCAGTGCTAACCCTGCGGCTGCCTTAGGGGGTCGTTTACAAAGGTGCACTAGTGTTTTTAGTGCATGCTAATGATTAGCGCCCACTAAAATCTAGAGACGCCCATAGTTCATGCTTATTTTTAGCACACACTAAAAATGCTAGCGTGCCTTTGTAAAAGGACCCCTTAGTGACGCCATCATCAAAGGTCTAAAATGTCTGCATTTGACAGGGCACTGAGGGGATCTTTTACAAAGACGCAGTAGCGTTTTAGCACACACTAAATGCTAGAGACACCTATAGGATAAGGGTGGATATTTGGGACTTTCAATGATGGTATTACTAGAGTGCCAGTTCCTGGAATCAGTTCAGCATGGGGTGATATGGGAAGCAGGCAAGAGCGTTCCATGCAAACAGGGAATTAAGTAGCTTGAGCTCTTCTTCTAGCTTTCAGGAGCAGAAATAATAAGCCAAAGTGTGAGATGGACTTAAATAGCAGCTGAGGGAGATAGAGGGAACTGCATGCATGAAGCCATGACTGGCTATTGGCTCTTTGAGGAACTAGGTGGTTACAGCAAACCCTGTTCTAGCTAATGGAAGTCAGTAACTGGAAGAACTTCTAACTCCTATTCACTTATTCAGTACCCATGTCTTTTATATCATTCCCAGTGGCGTAGCTAGGGGGGGGTGCAGGGGGAGCGGTCACTCCCCCAAATGGATTAAAAAAAAATGGCACCTATGCAGTTACCGGCATGGTCGGCACACTGCAGCAAGGATTAAAAAAAATTGCCGTAACTTTCTCCCCTCCCTTTCCGTCCCTTCCCACCCCACCAAGTCCCCAAGACCACTTTCTGTTCTCCCTCTTCCACCCTCCACCTCCCCTCTCGGACTGTCAATAACACGCTGCCTGCCTTGTTTGAGCCGGTGTTGGATCCTTCCCTCTGCTTCGTGACACACCCTCGTGTAAACAGGAAGTACTTCCGTCGAGGCACAGATCCAACGCCGGCTCAGGCAGGCAGCATGTTATCACTGTAGGGAACAGCTAAACAGAGCAGGCTTGATGGTTCAGGCGGCGGCAGTAGCAGCAGCGTCTGTTAGCGGCACTGGGGAGAGAGAGGGGAAACAGAGGATGCTGGACTCAGGGAGGGGGATTGATGGTGGCAGCAGAGAGAGAGGGGAAACAGGGTGCTGCACTTGGGGAGGGGGATTGATGGCATTGGAGAGAGAAAGGGGAAACAGCTGGTGCTGGACTCTGGGAGGTGAATTGATGGTGGCAGCAGAGAGAGAGGGGAGGGTGCTGGACTCAGGGAGGGGGATTGAAGGCAAGGAGGTTAGACAAAACAGGAGACTGGGTGAAGCTATCTAGCCTTTTGACCCAAAACAATAGCAAAAACTGATTATTAGAAGGGACTGCCTATGCACGGTCCATCCTAAAATGTTTAACTGTTCCAGTTGGATAGGCAGTGCCTTAAAAGGTAGAGGACAAAATATTTTTTATTTTATTTTAACTTATTTGACATAATTTATTTGAAAGCTTCCCATATGTAGATATAAATATCATGAAATGGCAATTGAATATCACTAAAATAGCTTTTAAAATTATTGTAGCTGGTAGAAACAGCACTAATAAACTCTATTTTGTGCTAATTTTTCTACACTGTTCAATATAATACAGTTGGCCAAATTTCAGTGAGGATATCCTGTTTCCTGATGGACTCAACTTTATGTTAACTATTGTAATCTGCTTTGGGAAGCCTGGTGTTATAAAGATGGAAAGCGGGAAGAGAAGCGGAAGATGGCAGACTGGAGGAGGAGGAGCGAGAGAGAGTAAGAGAAAGGGAGAGATGCAGCTACACAAACCCTGATGACTTGGTTCCTTCCTGGATTGTGTACACTTAGCAAGCTTTCACTTCTGGTGTGCAGTGTGCTGTCTATACAACCTGGAAGGCACATGGCATTGGGAATTTGTGTAGCCATGTCTCCTGGCACAATAAGGAGGAAAGGGGGAGAGAGGGGACAGGGAACTGCTAGACCATAGGGGTGGAGGAGAGAGAAGGGTTGAGGGGTCAAGGAGATGCTGGGCTACAAGGGGTATAAGAAGGGAGAGTGAGGGGAGATATTGGCATGGTGGAACAATGTAGGCAGAGACAATGAAGGTTCTCAAGGAGAGATGAGTGAGAGGAGGATGGTAAGTACAGAGGATAGAATTGTATAATGGGGAGTGGGTGAAAAAGAAGGTTAGGGAAGGAGTGAGACAGAAGAGGTAGGGGTGACAGGAGAAGATGGAAAGTTGATAGGTACTGGTAAGTAAAATATAGGTGGAGGACTGAAGAGTGAGAAGATAAAATCTGAGGGGAAAGACAGAAAACAGAGAAACAGGAAATGTGTCAGAGACAGATATAGTGAGGGAATAGAAGAAGATAAGAAGTTAATGGAGAAAGGACAAATGGACCGCACCCACTGGAAAGACAGCAAAAGACAGACAGAAAAACAGAAAAGAAACTGGGACCAGCGTGCTTGAAAAAATAAAATACCCAGACAACAAAGGTAGAAAAAAGTGTTTTATTTTGAATTTATTTGGTGGAATATGTTAGCTTTGGGAAATGTGCATCACAGATGTCTTTTGTAATTTTTTTTTTCAGTACAAGAAAAAATACATTTGTGTTTTCATTTCTCCCATGTTATGCAACATGCCTAGTTTGAATTCTTGGGGTTCCCAATTCAATTTTTATCTTTATATTTCTGAAGTGATCCCTTGTTCTGTATTTGGTATGTGACCAAGTTGTGGTATTCTGTGGGCAAGTAGTTTCTGTGTAGAACTGTTTAGCAGTCTCACTTGTTCTGTTTTACCAATAGTAAATATGTTGGTGTTCTAGGACTCCGTGTAAAATTTGTAGTGCAGGTATATTGGTGCTCTAGGACCCAGTGTAATATTTATAGTACTAGCTTTTCATAGGTGAATATGGTGTGGTACGTTTTCTGTATAGGTTTTAGTGTCTTTAGTGTGTTATTTGTGTTATTTCATAAACTGTCTGGCTGAATTTGAAAGTAGGCTCTAGGACAAAGGCTGCCTTTCACCAAAAAATAAAAATGCTCAGGACTAATGGGCTCCACATCCTGTAATCACCACACAAATAAAACCCCATCTGATTTAAACAAACTTTCTGCTAGTGGAACGAGTGTTCCTGAGGTGATGGTCACAATTTGAATAATTTTACTTGTAGTTAAGCAGACAGGCTGCCTTCTCTGGCCGGTCCTGGGACCTCTACTACTTCCCGTCTCCTGATGTAACTTCCAGGTTCCTTGTAGGTGGGATGCAGCAGAAGCAGCCTGTGTTAATCATTGCCAGCCACACAGGGCCGTTCTTAGGGTGAGGCAACTGCATAGGGCCTTGCACTCAAGGGGGCCCCACGCGGCGCACCTGAACTCGCCCCGCCCTGACTGCCCGAGCTTCAGTTCCCCCTCCCTCTGAATTTTAAAAGTTTACCTCGTCGACGTCGGGTTACAGCGGCCGGCAGCTAGCAGCAACAGTGAAAAGCGTGCGAGCTGCTCGGCGCTTCGGGAGCCTTCCTTTCCCTCTCTCAGCTCTGGTCCCGCCTAGTATGTCTAGTAGCGCTATAGAAATGATAAGTAGTAGCAGGGAGCCTGGCTATTGTGGGGTGGCCTGGCATTTGAATACCGGCACCTTTTTTGCTAGAAAAAAAGCATTGAGTAGTAGTAGTAGTAGTAATTAGGAAGCAATGGGAAAGCGTACCAGGGACAGAACCAGGGCAGCCATTTGCTGCCATCTTATTTGTTCACCACATTTTTAGCGGACTAGAATATATTTTGTATGTCTGTATATTTATTTGTCATTTTTTAATTTTAAAGCATGCCGTCTGAGGTGCAAGGGGGACCTCTGCAGTATTCCAATTGGTGTTCCAATACAGTACAGACACCTCCAACTGGAAGTGCTGAGGGGGTGCTGGCCCCTATTTCAGTCCCAGTCCACTATTGTGACCCTGGGTAAAAAAAATGTTTGCCTACTCTCATGGAACCAAAGGGGCTCTTCAGCTTTCCTTTCCCCTCTTGGGTCTCTCAGTCCTTAGTATCCATTTTGGAGGTATTAGACACAACTTCTACTACATGTCTTGATATTCTCCCAAAACAGCCTCTAATTTATAGTCAAAAGCTTCAGCAACTTCTTGTGGTTTAGAGAACATCTGGGAAGTATGGGATGGTGCCACAGCTGGAGCTATCATCACTGCTTTTCTAATGCAAGCCACTAGGTGGTGCCATTGGTGCAGTACTTGACTCAGGAGCAGTAACCATTATTTCAGGTCAGTTGGAGAAGACCAAACATTTTTTCAAGAATATGTTTATAAAAATACAGTGACTAACTCTGTTTACTGTGATTTGGCATTGAACAAATCTCTAGTTGCAGTTGCTCAAAAAAACAAAACAAGCAGTGACTGTTCCATTTTAATTACTGTTGGGTTGAACATGAATGTGCTTGTATCTTGGATACAGACTTATAAACAAAATATAAATTTCTGTGCAGCTAGGGCTCTGATCCTAGGATGTCAGATGCTAGGCTAGGCCTGACAAATCTTTTGATGATAAGCCTTTACAGATATAGGAACCATTTCTGTGAGTGCAAGTGGGTGCTGAGTACCCCCAATATTGAGCAAGCTCCTTCATTGTGACCCAGGGAGGTATAAAAAAGTTGGAAGTTTTTGAGTTCTCCTTCCAAGCAGCCAAATTTGGAAAATAAATTTCATCTATAATTAGATTGATTCCTATTTAGTATTTCGTCATAATATTAAAACATTTTTATTTAGGAAGCACGTATTGAATACAATATAATGCTTATGAGACAACTGAAGATTAGTATAAACTGACTATTCAATAAAATGTTCGCTATGTTAAGAGGATAGGGAGATAGGGATAATTTTTCTATTTTTATTGTTTTTATTATAATTCTTAGGAATTGACTAATATCTTATTATGTAAACCACCCTGAACTTAAAGGCTAGTACAGGTAATTAAAAAAAATGTGTACTGTGTTTCTCACTCCCAATCAGGGACATAGCCAAATAGTCGATTTGGGTGGGCCTGAGCCCAAGGTGGATGGGCAAGGGATTTATCCCTGGCTTCATTCTTTGCTCTCTGCTCCCTCCCCCCCCCCCACCTTGCAAACCTAAAATATTAAATACCCCAAGCATCGCCAGCTGAAGACCTCCTGGTCCACCCAGGCCCATCCGTGGCTACACCACTGCCCTCACTTATTTTTGTAATGTTGGTGCCGCCTATGTTTGAGGACTGCTGTATCCTGGATGGAGCACTGACCAGGAAAGGGATCTAGGCGTCATCGTTGATGATAGTTGAAACCCTCTGCTCTGTTTTTGGTGGTGCCCAAGAAAGCAAATAGAATGTTAGGCATTATTAGGAAAGGAATGAAAAACAGAAATGAGGACATTATAATCCCTTTGTATCGCTTCATGGTGCAACCGCATCTCGAATATTGTGTTCAATTCTGGTCACCGCATCTTGAAAAAGATATAGTGGAATTAGAAAAGGCACAGAGAAGAGCGAAGAAAGTGATAAAGGGGATGGGACGACTTCCCTATGAGGAAAGGCTGAAGCGTCTAGGGCTCTTCAGCGTAGAGAAGAGACAGCTGAGGGGAGATATGATAGAGGTCTTAATGAGTGGAGTGGTAGATGTGAATCGTTTACTTACTCTTTCCAAAAATACTAGGACTAGGGGGCATGCGATGAAGCTACAAAGTAGTAAATTTAATACAAATCAGAGAAATTCTTTCACTCAACGTATAATTAAACTCTGGAATTTGTTGCAGAGAATGTGATAAAGGTGGTTAGCTTAGCAGGGTTTAAAAAGGGCCTAGACCGCTTCCTAAAGGAAAAGTTCATAGACCATTATTACATTGACTTGGGAAAATCCTCTGCTTATTTCTGGGATAAGCATCATAAAATATGTTGAGCTTTTCTGGGATCTTGCCAGGTATTTGTGACCTGGATTGGCCACTGTTGGAAACAGAATACTGGGCTTGATGGACCTTTGGTCTGGTCCAGTGTGGCAATACTTATGTGCTTATGTACTTATAACGGGATGGGACAACTTCACGATGAGGAAAGGCTGAAACGGCTAGGGCTCTTAAGCTTGGAGAAAAGATGGCTGAGGGGAGATATGATAGAGGTCTATCAAACATATAAACGGCAAGTGACCGTACTCACTTGCAAATGCGCAGTAGAGACTTCCCTCTCTGTCCCGCCCTTGCGTCAAGACGTCATGACGTCAGGGCAGAACATAGAGGGAAACGGAGTCGAATTGTCGGATGCCGCCTGGAAAGGAACATCGCGCGAAACAACCTCCCCCTTCCCCCCATCCCTGCCGCTCCCGCCCCCTCCTTATCGGGCCCCCCTCCTTATCGGGTAGCTGGACATGGGGGGCAGGCAGGGGGGAGAGGCCATGGCTGCTGGACTTGGGGTGAGAGCAGGGCACAGAGGAGGGTTGCTGGACATGGGGGAGGGGGGAGGCCAAGGGAAAGAGGAGGGCCGCTGGATATGGGGAGGATCGGTGAACGGGATGAGGCCAGGGGAGAGAGGAGGGCTGCAATACCTGCCTGTTTTTACGGGCTTAACGGCTAGTAAAATAATAAGTGGAGTGGAACGGGTAGATGTGAATCGCTTGTTTTCTCTTTCCAAAAATACTAGGACTAGGGATAGACCAAAAGTCCATCAAGCCCAGCATCCTGTTTCCAACAGTGGCCAATCCAGGTCACAAGTACCTGGCAAGGTCCCAAAAAGTACAATACATTTTATGCTACGTATCCTAGAAATAAGCAGCGGATTTTCCCCAAGTTCATTTTAATAATGGTCTATGGACTTTTCCTTTAGGAAGCCATCCAAACCTTTTTTTAAACCCCACTAAGCTAACTGCTTTTACTACATTCTCTGGCAACAAATTCCAGAGTTTAATTACACATTGAGTGAAGAAACATTTTCTCCGATTCATTTCAAATTTACTACTTTGTAGCTTCATTGCATTCCCCCTAGTCCTAGTATTTTTGGAAAGAGTAAACAAGCAATTCAAATCTACCCATTCCATTTCACTTATTATTTTATAGATCTCTATCATATCTCCCCTCAGCTGTCTTTTCTCCAAGCTGAAGAGCCCTAGCCGCTTTAGCCTTTCCTCATAGGTAAGTTGTCCCATCCTCTTTATCATTTTCGTTGCCCTTCTCTGTATTTTTTCTAATTCCACTATATCTTTTTTAAGATGCAGTGAGCAGAATTGAACACAATATTTGAGGTGCGGTTGCACCATGGAGCAATACAAAAACATTATAATATCCTCATTTTTGTTTTTTATTCCTTCCCTAATAATACCTAACATTCTATTTGCTTTCTCAGCTGCTGCCGCACACTGAGCAGAGGGTTTCGACGTATCATCAACAACGACGCTGCCTAGATCCCTTTCCTGGTCAGCGACTCCTAATATGGAACCTTGCATTACATAGCTATAGTTTGGGTTTCTCTTTCCCATATGCATCACTTTGCATTTGCTTACATTAAACATCATCTGCCATTTAGATGCCCAGTCTCCCAGTCTTATAAGGTCCTCTTGTAATCTTTCACAATCCTCTTTGATTTAACAACTTTGAATAACTTTGTGTCATCAGCACATCTAATTACCTCACTAGTTACTCCCATCTCCAGATCATTTATAAATATGTTAAAAAGCAGCGGTCCCAGCACAGACCCATGGGGAACCCCACTATCTACCCTTCTCCACTGAGAATACAGACCATTTAACCCTACTCTCTATTTTCTATCCTTTAACCAGTTTTTAATCCACAATAGGACACTATCTCATATCCCATGACTCTCCAGTTTTCTCTGGAGTCTCTCATGAGGTACTTTGTCAGACGCCTTTTAGAAATCCAGATACACAATATCAACCGGCTCGCCTTTATCCACATGTTTATTCACCACTTCAAAGAAATGTAATAGAATGGTGAGGCAAGATTTCCCTTCACTAAATCCATGTTGGCTTTGTCTCATTAATCCATGCTTTTGAATATGCTCTGTAATTTTGTTCTTTTTAATAGTGTCTACCATTTTGCTATGCACCGATGTCAGGCTCACCAGTCTATAATTTCCCAGATCTCCTCTGGCACCCCTGGCAGAATACTAGTTTAGCGTGGATCTTCCTGGCAGCTAACTTTAGGCACCGTTTATTGAATTCCCCCCTAAGAAGGTAGGTGTCGCATATTCCAAACTACATATGTTATTTTGTAGAAAAAGCCAGTGAGTATCTCTGCAATAATTTTTTCCTAGGCAGTTACCTAAGGGAAACGATGCTTGTATGTTCCCCTTGATGACTGCTATATTGTCAACAGGTAAAAGCACTGTGGACTTTGCAATGATGTGAGCTGTTTTGAAATTGTCTCTTCGTTGCCTTCCGTCACATTATCCATACCTTCAGTGTCCCTTTGTGTGTGGAGATATACAGTCATCCAAGCAAGGACAGCACAACATTCACTGATCCCACAACTACCCCTTACTCTCTAACCACATGTTTCTACGCAATGCTAGAAGCTGGAGACAGAGAACAATAAGATGCAGGGATAATGGAGCTCAGGTCTCTCTTAGTGGCATGCATAGTGTGGTGGTGGTGCAGTGGGTGGGTGGAGGTGGGGGGGGGACAACGTTCTGTGATGTTTGCATCTATAAGAATATTCCTCGTGGCGCTCCATGAATCCACTGCCTCCAAGTCAGTATTCAATTAATATTATGGCATTGTAATATAGTAAACATAGCAAATTATGGCAGACCACCTGTGTGGACCATCCAGTCTACTCAATAAGGCAGCCAGAGTTGTGCCTGATAGTCTGTGCAGGTTACACGTTTGATTTCATCTTCTTTCCCTATAGAGACCTTCTGTAACTGTTTTCGCCCTAACCACCTTCTCTGGGAGGTATTCCAGGTATCCACCACCCTTTCTGTGAAAAAGTATTTCTTGATGTTACTCCCAAGACTACCACCCTCTAGTTCTACCACATTCTCGTCTCCAAAAAACATTTGTTTGCATATTAATACTTTTCAAGGATTTAAACAAATCTTTTTTTTTCTGAGTTTAAATGGCACTGCACTGTTTATGAAGTGCAATATTAAACTTGAGGTCATAGCAACTCTATGGGCATTAGAGGGGTAATTTCATAACTGCAGGCTTATATATAAGCCCCCAGAGGGTGCCTAATTGACACAGATTCCATAAAGGAAAGTAGGTGTCTGATTTCCTTCATAGAAGACTAGCGTAACCAGGTATATATGCACTTATGCCAGCTATAATTTCAAAGATGAGTGCATAATTTATAGTATTCTAAAAGCTATGGGGCCGATATTCAGACTGCGGGAGGTAGTCAGGCTGCCTCCCATGGTTGGCGGTCAGCCAAGATATTCAATGCCAGGCCATTTCCATAGTAATATAGTAAATGACAGCAGATAAAGACCTAAATGGTCCATCCAGTCTGCCCAACAAGATAAACTCATTTTACATGGTATGTGATACTTTATATGTATACCCGAGTTTGATTTGTCCTTGCCATTCTCAGGGCACATACCGTAGAAGCCTGCCAAGCACTGTTCTTGTACTACAAGTTCTGAAGGTAACATCAAAGCCCCTTAAAATTTACACTCCAGCCCATCCATATCTATTCAATTACAATCAGGGCATAGACCATAGAAGTCTGCCCAGCACTGGTTTTGCTTCCCAATTACTGGTGTTGCTACCCAATCTCCTCTAAGATTCCGTAGATCCATTCAGTAGCGTAGCCAAGGGTGGGCCTGGGTGGGCCCAGGCCCACCTACTTTGGGCTCAGGTCCACCCAGTAGCAGCACACCTATGAAGTGTCTGGCAGGGATTCCCAAGCCCCACCAGCCAAAAATTCCTGTCCTTCCTGCATACCAGCTTTCCCTCTGATGTATTCCCGCCTATGTGGAAACAGGAAGTTGCATCAGAGGGAAGGCTGTGGAGCCAACACGAGCAGTGTGTATTATTTGCTGCTTGCTGCCAGTGAAAATCTGCTATTTAAAAGGTATGGAGGGAGGGGGATGTTTGAGAGACCATATGGCATGCAGGCGAGAGAGAGGGAGACCAAATCACTTGTGGGACAGGGCGGAGTTCCTCTGCCCACCCATCTTGGGCCCAGGCCCACCCAAAATTGGGTGTCTGGCTACGCCCCTGGATCCATTCCTTCTAAACAGGATTTCTTTGTGTTTATCCCACGCATGTTTGAATTCCATTACCGTATTCATCTTCACCACTTCCTGCGGAAGGGCATTCTATGTATCTACCACCCTTTCCGTGAAAAAATACTTCCTGACATTACTCCTGAATATGCCCCCCTTCAACCTCAATTTGTGTCATAAGTACATAAGTAATGCCATACTGGGAAAAGACCAAGGGTCCATCGAGCCCAGCATCCTGCCACGACAGCGGCCAATCCAGGTCTCCAGAAAAGGTTTGTTTGTGGATTAATACCTTTCAAATATTTGAATGTCTGTATCATGTCACCCCTGTTTCTCCTTTTCTCCAAGGTATAAATGTTCAGGTCAGCAAGCCCCTTCTCATACGGTTTGCAGTGCAAATCCCATTCCATTTTTGTAGCTTTTCTTTGCACCACTTCCAGTCTTTTTACATCTTTAGCAAGATACAGCCTCCAAAACTGAACACAATACTCCAAGTGGGGCCTCACCAACGACTTGTAGAGGGGCATCAACACCTCCTTTCTCCTGCTGGTTATACCCCTCTCTATGCAGCCTAGCATCCTTCTGGCCACAGCCGTCACCTTGTCACATTGTTTCTTCATCTTCATATCCTCTGACACCAATACCCCAAGGTCTCTCTCCTGAGTCAAGCTTACTAATCTCTCCCCTTCTATTCGGTATGTCTCATTCAGGTTTCTGCACCCCAAGTGCATCACTCTACACTTCTTGGCATTAAATTTTAACTTTTAAATTTTAACTGCTAGACCCTCGACCATTCTTCTAATGTTTGGAGATCCCTTCTCATTGTTTCTACACCCTCCAGGGTATCCTCTCTATTGGCTATCTTTGTGTCATCCGCAAAAAGGCAAACCTTTCCTTTCAACTCTTCAGCAATATCTCTCACAAATATATTAAACAGAATAGGCCCCAGCACCGACCCCTGAGGAACTCCACTGCTCACCTTCATTTCCTCCAAGCAGATTCCATTTACCACCACCCTCTGCCACCTGTCAGTCAACCAGTTTTCTATCCAGTTCACCACTTTCGGTCCTAAGTTCAGCCCATTTAGCTTATTCACGAGTCTTCTGTGGGGGGACCATATCAAAGGCTTTGCTGAAATCCAAGTAGATTACATCTAGCGCACGCCCTTCATCCAGTTCTTTGGTCACTCAGTCAAAGAAGTCAAAAAGATTTGTTTTGCAAGATTTTCCTTTGTTAAAGCCATATTACCTCAGGTCCTGTAACCCGTTGGCTTCTAGAAAGTTAACTGTCCTTTCTTTCAGCAGCGACTCCATTATTTTTCCTACCACCGACGTGAGACTTCCAGTGACCGACATTGAATATCTGGGTATTTTCTGTTTGATATTCAGCACTGGCTAGTTAAGTTGAAATTGGCCAAAGATAGGCCTACTATTTTGGTGGCCGAATATAACAGGCTATCTGTGATATAACCAGCTATCCACTAAGGAGGAGATTCTATATATGGCACCTAAAAAATCAGCACTGACTAAGCATATTCTATAATTGGTGCCTAGATTTAGGCATCAATAATAGAAAACGCTTAGCTGATATTTCAGCGCCTAAATTTACACGTATCCATTTACACAAACGAAAACTTGGTGTAAATCCCTGCACACAGATTTAGGTGCACTAGGCCATATTTTATAACTAGGTGCCTAAATTTCAGAACGCCCACAAAACGCCCATTTTCCCACTTATAACCATGCCCATTTTTGCCTGCATGTGTTAGAAGTTTGGTGCACATCATTACAGAATATGCTCAGCGAGTTGTGCATGTAAATTCTAATCAGTGCCAATTAGAGCTCATTATTGCTTGTTAAGTGCTGATATCAGCACTCAGCTTGTTTTGCCAATTAAGTTACATGTGGTGTTATATAATCTGTGCCTATTTCAGTATGTAAATCTAAGCACACTATATAGAATCCAGGGGTAAGCCAGCTATCTCCCACTGAATATCGCTGGATAGCCAGTTAAGTACCATTTAACTGGCCTACAGCCATTCCTGACAGGTTAAATGGTTTTCATTATTGAACAGTATGTATGTAAATATGTGTCCTGCCCCCAGACCAGCCAGGTACTGCCCATGTATATGTCTAAAATTACCCCGGGCATGGGGACTGTTCTTGTCTACTTTTTATATGACCCAACAACTGTAGACTTGTAAAGTCGAGAAATGAGAAGCAAAATCAACCAAAGACAAATTAAATGAACTGGAATACAATCACGTCTCCATAGATCAGTGGAATGAAATCACCAAGCAGGTATTAGATAAATTAGCACCAAAAAAAGATTTTAAAAAGTAAACAACCGAAGGAGAGCCGATTGGTACAACAAAACACTCCTGAGCCTGAAGAAATCCTGCAGACAACTAGAGACAAAATGAAGAAAGACTCAGAGCAGCGCTGACAGAGAAACCTGGAGAAAAACAATAAATGTTTATAAATTTCGAACCAATATAGCCAAACAAAAATATTTCTCAGAAAAAATAGTAAATGAAAAAGGGAAACCAAATGTGAAGAAACTATATCAACTCCTTGAGCAGCTAACAAAAACAGAAGACCTAATTAACCGCACAGCCTCGTTCCCCACGGCAATCACACTGGCACACCACTTTGAAAAGATGATCTCAGATGCAGGCCTATTGATCAAAAGAAAAACCATTGATGAAAATGACTTTGAAGATCTTCTCATGTGTGAAGACATATCAAGAGAAGCAAAAGAATATGCAGCAGACAAATCCTGGATGAAATTCCTCCCAGTAACGAAAGATTTCAGTAGGCACTGGCAGTACAAAAATATTCAAACTCCCAATGCATATTAGACAAATGCCCAGTTTTCCTGCTAAAACAACCACTACAGACTACAAAATGCAATGGATAAGGAATTTCCACAACTCTGGTACCTTCCCTAAACAACTAGGCAAGATAATACTCATCCTCGTCCCAAAAAAACAGAAGGGAGACCTTGGAGAAGTGACCAACTACAGACCAGTTGCCTCCATACCCCTCCAAATCAAGATCCTAGAAAGTTTAGTTGCCTCAAAACTCACAGATTATTTAGAATGATGTTGCCTACTGTATCAAACACAATCAGGATTTAGGAAAGGCTTCGGCACAGAGATACTGCTAGGCACACTATTTAATGACTTAAGAAAATACACACGATACTGACAACATGTAATAGTTATTCAATTTGACTTCTCTAGAGTATTCGACGTTGTGAACCATCAAGTGTTACTAGAAATACTCAACTCTTTCAGGATAAGGGGACAGGTTCTTAACTGGCTAGTAGGTTTCCTTAACGAACAATCCTACAGTGTCAAGATGAATGGGACCACGTCAGACAAATGGAAAGCCCACACAGGAGTACCACAGGGCTTCCCTCTCTCCCCAGTACTCTTCAATGTTCTGACATTCTCAGTAGGCTTCTTCCTGGAAAGAGAGGGAATGTGTTGCTTCTCCTACACAGATGACATCATGCTGTACTCTCCTTTCTCCAAGAAGAAAACTGATGTTACACTAATATCCCGAGGCATCACCCTGATCGAGAAATGGGCCACAACCCTGCATCTCAAGTTAAACCATAACAAAACCAAGTACCTCATAGTCTCAGCACCCAACTCAGATGGTGCAGATATACCTTTGAGCCTCAATGGCACTCCCCTGGTCCCAGAATCTGAGTTAAAAATATTAGGAGTCCAGATTGTCAGACTTGTGAGTTCTTGTACCAAGTAGAGCGCTGCTGAGCCTGGTATTCAGACCAGGTTCTGCTTGGCGGCTGGACAACCCCGGATTTCACCTGCACTGACCGCCGTTCCCCAGAGGTTGAGCCCCTAGATGCGGGCGGGCTGCAGGACTTACAAGAGAGGGCTGGAAGCGGGGTGGCGAACGTATTGGCCAGGCAGGCAGCAGGCAAGAGAGTGATCCAGGTACAGGCAATGTTAATAGGCAGGCAGCAGACAAGAGAGTAATCCAGGTACAGGCAAAGTCAATAGGCAATAGTCAATTTATATAAGTATATGTATAACATCAAGTTACTGTTGGTGTTATAGGGTATTGACACAAGCAATAATAAATATTAACTCCCTGATATTCAAAACCATTTAACCTGCCAGGAACGGCTCCTGGCCATTTAAATGACACTTAACTGGCTATTCGGCGATATTCAGAGAGGGATAGCTGGTTATTCCCTGCTGAATATTCCCAGTTAGTGCCTAGGAGATAACCGGCTATATCACACTACATAGCTAGCTATCCTCGAATACTCAATCCATATCCAGCTATTGTAGGCGGCCACATCAGGCTGCTTAAAAAGCTGGTATATCTGTAGCCTATTTAAAGTTAACTGGCTATCTTTGAATATCGACTTAGCTGTTTAACATTAAATTGGCTAAAAATAGACCAGATATTCAATGTCGGTCACCGGAATCGGCCCAGCATTGAATATCCGGGCTGACTGCTGACCACGGGAGTTAGCTGGGCTCCCTCCGGTGGTCTGAATATTGGCCCTTAAATGTCAGGGTTTCAGCAGAGTTTATAAATAGATTTATCACATTCCTGAAAAACATAACCACTGGACTGTACAGGTAGGCTGCTACGCAAAGCCTGCTTGATAATGAAAAAGCCCCCCCCCCCCCAGACCTTTGGGCCCCTAGGCCTGGGCCAGTAGGCTTATGCAGCCAAGGGATCTGTCCCTGCCTGCCAGCAAACATCCACATCCCAGTATAGATGTGCCGTTTTACTAGCCATTGGCAGCTGACAGGCCGGAATAGATTTAATCCTGCTCCAGGATTGCTTAAGCTTAGGTTGAATCACTGCTGCAGCTATATAGCACCTGTTCCATTTCAAAGTTTTGTTACATTTTCACAAACAAACTCTCTCTTCTTTTACACTGTCACATAACACCTAAAAAAAAGAGGTTTTTAACAACCTTCTGCTATTTTTAAATACTGACTGCGTTTTCCCAGACTGGTGTTTATTCAGATTATGCCACTTGCTAGAACAGAGTGTGATATTGCATACTTCCAGGCGCACAAACCTGGCCTTAAAATTAGTGAAATAAAAACATGGAAGAAGCTCAGGAAGGAGAATGGGCTGTACCTTCATGTTATGAAATAAAGTATCACCAAATATAAGAATACTGTTGAGTACATTTGTTAGATGAAGAAGAGTAAGGATAGTACCACTTATGTGTGAAACTGAACTAATTAATTAGTCCTTGATTGGTGCTTAATTGATAACTTTCAATTGGGATTAACTAGCATGATTTGGCACTAATTTGCACTTAAATTTGTAAATTATGATCCTGTTCTATAAAGTTGCATGTAAATTGTCTAGTGCATAACTGCAAAGGGGGCGTTCGTGTGGGAAGGACATGGGTGTGTCTTTGGCGTTCCATCTGTTCTTGCGGGCACTTTATAGAACACTAACACTATCAATTTCACGCCCAAGGTGTCGCATGTAGGTGTGTGCTTTTCTACCTGCCACAGACATGGCATTAAGTGGTTGTACCTAAATATGGCACATAAATGTCAACTTATACTAGTATTTTGTTAACCTCAATTATGTGCTTAATTGCTGTTATAGAATTCATGTTCAGTGCATGAAATTTTGGCATCTAATTTGGGAGACCTTTCTTGAATTGACCCCATAAAGTGTGTGCATTAAATTCAAATTTATGTCTAAAAAGATGGGTCTTCATACAGATGGAACCTGTCCTATGTGTGGACAACAAGATGCTTCTTATAGACATTGCATCTGGGAGTGTAAACCCATCTATCAGTTTTGGGTTGATGTCCGGTCCCATTGGGACATATGTTTAATAGATGATGGACTGCCACCCCTCAGAATTGTATTCTGGACAATGTGCTGGATATTGTTGAGAGTACTCAAATGTCCACTGTGTTTCTTCGAAATGCCTCTTTAATGGCAAAGTGGTGTATTTTATTGCAGTGGATAAAATACGTGCCCCCAACTTTGAGCTACTAGCTATGGTGAGACTTAAGGTGGACATTCAGGGCTGGAAAGCAAAGAAGTACGCTCAATTGTTTTGAATACACTGGACTTATGAACCTTTTATCATAATTATGAGGAGGCCAAGAGCAGTATTTCCCAAGTCAAGTCCTGGAGTACCCCTTGTCAGTCAGGTTTTCAGATATCCACAATGAAAATGCATGAAAGAGATTTGTATATAATGGAGACAGTGTATGCAAATCAAGTTCATGCATATTCATGAATATCTTGACAACCTGACTGGCAAGGGGTACTCCAGGATCGGAGTTGGGAAACACTGGCCTAGATGACCATTGTGGCCTGAACTATTCTGAGTTATTTAAGCAGGGAAGGGGAGGGGAGATGGGATAAAGGGAACAGTTCCTGCAGGGTGTAGGGGGAGGGGGATTGTGTTTAAATTGTTCTTTGTCATCGCTTTGGAGCATATTCAGTTGTAAGCAATTTATCTTTACTGTTCTCTGAGGTGAAATGTTTGGATTTTTCTGCATCTGATGACAAAGATATTTCACATAAATCAAATTTATGTGACAAAACCTTTGAATTAACATATATGAAGTTGATTTGTGCTCATTTAGGGTCCTGTTTACTAAGGTGCGTTAGCGTTTTTAGCTCATGCATAAAATTAATTTCTGAAATGAACTGAAAAAACAAATGTCCAAAACTCAGTCAAAAAAATATTATTTTAAAAATTTGTGCTTATAATTATAATCATACCTTGTAAAGGAAACTTAGATCATTATAACAAGAAACAATAAATAAAATTATCCAAAAAGGAATAGAAAATTTTCCCATGCACATGTCTAATAAGCGACCAGGAAAATCTGACTCTAATAAGGCCCCATAAAGTTCCCTTAGGCAATTTCACCCCATGTTAAGCATTAGGCAGACTACAAAGGGAAATTATCAATTTGAGCTACTGTTAAGATGTGTTATTTTACTGTTAACCCCCATTCTTTATAACAAGGTCTCATTGCATAAAATGAGACCTGTGCTAAAATAGCATGAGTTAGTGGTAAAATAACCCTTCTTAATGGTAACCCACATTGATAACCGCTCTTAAATCTGCAGATTTCAATATTTAAAAGTAAGATGGCCAATCGTATTTTTATAGAGTTGTTTTGGGAGGGGTGGTGATAGATCAAGTTTGTTGAGTTTAATTATTTAAATCTAAAGGCAGAGCCTACAGGTCTGAAAGTTTACTATATAGTATCCTTGAAGCAGCGGAAATGGGGGAAAGGAGAGAGGGGGAGAACATCTGGGGTTATTCTGGGGGTTTTATTTCAAATGACAGCTGTAATAAAAATGGATATTCACTAGATATTATAGAAGTTTGGATGCAAAATAACAACCAAGGAGGTTCAGATGGAGAAGCCACCATAATTGCAATGTGAGCAGAATTTAGCCTATGAGAGATTTCTGTCTGGGCCTCAATAGTGAGGGCTGTCAGGCTTCTGAGGGGAGTCCTCCCAATTTCTCAAATCTTGAGGCCCCTGGAGCCCTTAACTGACCTCCAGTTTCCTTCTCAGGCCACACATCTTTGCTGTAGATTCTATTAATAGCCTTTAATTTTGCCCATTGACTTGCCCAAAAAGGGCTCACCCTCATTCTTACATTTGCCTTCTGAATATATTTACTCTTGCCAGAGTGGAAATTCCCTTGTTGTCACCATGTATTTTATGGGAGGAATTTTGTCATTTCTTTTTCATTTCCTTGTTGGCCAAGGCAGGGAACCCATCTTGAGCCAGCTGTGCTGATTTACTCTGTCACAGGGAAAAAGTTTAAAAGCCTTTCTAAAATTAATTGCCTGTGCTATCTTTTGGCAAGATCAATTTTTAAAGTGCTAGTGTGGCTTTATGAGAGATCTCTATCTGTGCTTAAAGGCCCTGCACCATGCTGACTGCAGTTTTATGTTTAATCTTTTTTTATTGAAAACATCAATAAACAGACAAGCAAACAATGTTTTTTTCTTAATTGAACATTTCAAGTTACAAACTATCCTTCCCCATTCCCTCCCCACACTTTCCATCCAAATCAGTTGACAATATCAAACAAACAGATAAGTTATCTGCAGCAGGGCCCATTTTATTCCTATGGGCTCTGCTGCAGATAACTTGAGCTAATCTTTAGTAAAAGACCCCCTAAGTGAACTAAAAGCCAGGTAGTAAACCAACCATCAAAAAGATGTACAACAATATCCCAGTCTACAATTCCCCCCTTTTAAGAAAGAGAAAATAAAAAAACCTTCCCCTTATGGAGAACTAAGTTACCATAGAGCTAGTGATACAGTTCTACCAGATTAAGTACAATTCTTTTATCATCTAATGCAGGGGAAAGCCTGTGTTCTTATGGCTCACTCCCTAAAGGAAATGGACTGCCTCCTAATTAAAAAAAAACCCCTCCAAACAAACAAACAGATATCACATTCAAGCCTTTGAAGGAAAACATGTTAGCCTTAAGTAGTATCTAGAGAGAGTTCAAGACAAAACCCTGAGCTCCAGGAGGCAAGGATGCCAGATATGAATCCCATATAGATCAAAAATATTTCTTCATTTTAATAGATTTGCCCACATGAAACTTTTCCAGGAGCATATGGTTATGGAGCATATTTCGCCAACCCCAGTAAGAAGGAGCTTCTGGCACTGTCCATGTTTTCAAAATAGCTTTTCCCCCCAACAAAGTCGCCTTACAGATAAAGAGATGGCTACCCCCACTTTGCATACAAAAAACTTCATGGTGGTGTAATAAAAGACCCAGCGCTGATATCAGGATGACAGAACCCAAAAGAGCTCCCAAAAAATGAGTTATTCTCTGCCAAAAGTGATGTATAACTGTACATTCTCAAAAGGCATGAAAAAAGAGTTTTCGGCATAAAGGAGTATCAATGCCACTCATAAGAAACAGGTGAGTTTGTGAAAAATATGCCCTGTATAAAACCTGAAATTGGCATTGACACAGATCAGCTGCAAGAGCCAGTTGTGTAACTTGGGCAACCCAGAGATATAACTCTATAGTCTGAAGACCTATTCAAGTCTGTCGCCCATTTAACTTGAAGTTGTGCTACAGAGCTCTGTGGAAGGAGCTGTAGTATAGCTTCATGAATGACAGAGACTGATAAGTGATCCCGTTCCTCCACATAAAGGAATGACCACAATTTTGCAATGTGGTCCTCAGCCATAGCTATGCATTCCAGGGAGGTAATAATGACTTAATTGACAGTATTATTTTCTCTGTGCAAGTCCTCTTTCTTCTAATGATCTATTTTATGTTTTTTTAATACTTTTATTCTTTTTTTTGTTATTTATTAATTATTATTTATTTAACTGGAGGAAAATGCTTCAGATGCTCGGTTGATTCCTTTGCTTTTGCTTGTAATCTACCGGGTGGGCTTCTTCATGAGCCTAAAAAACCTCCATTTATTTTTATTAGTTTAATATTCATGTAAAATATTGTAATGATTATCTTTCTACCTCATTTCAAGGTTGCGTTAATGCTGTATGTCAGAGCTTAAGAAGTACTTATCTTTTTGTGTCATGCATGTTGCAATGGTCTGTTCAACAGAGCGCCTCCGCTTTGTTTACTTCATCAGAAGACAAACCATGCTGTACCCATTCTTCAAAGTACTGCTAAAAATAGAGCAAAATAAAGAAATATGAGTTCATGGATCGACCTACTGGTGGAAGTCAGAGAAGCAGTCTCCTGTCTGTCCTTTCTTATACCTCCTCTTGTTTTCTCAGTATGTTTAAGGTCAGATTAACAAATTGAACGTGGCACCTGCTTCTTTTAAAAGGACGGCGTGAATGCTTGGCCAGTCCGGTCCTTCCACGTTTCCATTTCCTTTTCCTGTCTTGTTTACCGTGTTGCTCGTGGTTAAAGGATCCTCAATAAAACGTTTCCCGTTCTATTCTGTTATTTAAGCCAGCGGGATACAAGGCTTGTAATCTGTAAATCCATCTTTGTTCCAACTGTGTCAGTTTGCGATCTCTGTCAATTATGATCAATAATTGTACATTTATAATCTCCGAAATTATGGTGATGTTCCATGCTATGCTCCACTATCGGGGCTTCTGTTTTTTGATATTTTAAGTTATGCTTGTGTTCACTAAGACGATGTTTCAAAGGTCTGGATGTTTTTCCTACATAGATCTTAGAGCATGGACATATCAATATATACACCACGTGTGTGCTTCTGCAGTTCGTATCTGTGTGAATAATGTATGACTTATGTTAGCAGTTTTTCTGAGAGCTGACCTTTCTTATACCCAGATGATTGAAAGCCCTGTGCTGTTCCAAACAGCCCCCCTGTACTTTTGTCAAGGGGGACAGGAGGTCTGCTGGACCTCCAGCCCCTGTGTCAATATCTAGGGGTGGGGGGGGGGGGGGTCGGGGTTCCTGCTCCTGTGTGTGTGTGGGGGGGGGGGGGGCTACTAGCATGCAAATGCATGCTGGACAGAGCTCACCATTCCCAATGGTGGAGGTCCGAGCTGGCATAAGGTTTGCCACTGAAAGTGTACCAGTGTTTGATGTGCTGCTCGCTACTCATTGGGGAGGAATACGTTTAGCATGCATTTGCATGCTACTTGTGCTAAGAGCCCTGTTTTGCATGCATTTGCATGCTAGTTGCGTTCAGAGCCCGCGAGTGTGTTGTTTCACGCGCTCGGGGGCTCTGATCATGGGGAAGTAGCAAACACAGGTGCTAGTAGATTGTAAGCTCTGTTGAGCAGGGATTGTTTCTCTGTGTCAGGTGTTCAGCGCTGCATGCATCTGGTAGCGCCAGTGGCATTCCTAGCCTCAACGGCACCCAGGGTGGATCACCGATGCCCCCCCGGGTGCAGCGCCCCCCCCCCCCCCGTGAAATGACACCCCCCACGGGTGCACGCCGCTGGGGGGGGGTGCCGCAGTGCACACCTGTCTGCTCCCAGTTCGCTACGCTCACTAAATTCTCTCGTTCACTGCAGCTCCCGCCCTCTGCCCCGGAACAGGAAGTAACTTGTTCCGGGGCAGAAGGAGGGAGCTGCTGCAGCGAATGAGAGAATTTAGCGAGTGTAGCGAACTGCGAGCAGACAGGCACGCGCTGCAGACCACCCCCACCGCCCCCCCTTGGTACGCCACTGGGTAGCGCTATATAAATGCTATTAATAATAATAATAATAATAATAATAATAATAATAGTAGTATGGCGCTAATATCTTCTGATCATTGGCCTATTAGTTCCACCGTGGATCTATCAAGGTCTTTTACTTTCTGTTTCTCTCCTTCTCTTTTCCCTCTCTCTCTCCTTTAGGCTGTTTCCTTAGAGCAAGTCCCTTAAGTTGCTGTAAAAGGCATTTTTCCTGTGTTTCTCTGTTTGAGTTTACAGCTTTGCCGCTCAGCAGTGCTGAGATCTGGCCTCTCCTTGCCTCTGAGGTAGCTGTGTGGACTCCATGTTGCAATAGGCACAGTTCTTACAGGCAGCTGAATTGGATTATCTTTGTGTATTGGGAGAATTGCAATAAAGAAGATTTGCCTAAGAATTCAGAGTCTCTAGTGGTAAAGTTTTCTACTCGGGGAGGTGGAGAAAGTTTAATTGACTGTGAAGTCATACTGATCAGTAACACTGGACAGTGTTTGGACTGGATAGTAGCACTGGGCACTGACCTGGACAGTAACAGTCCTTTTGTTGTATGATATGAAAGGTAGGATTTGATCAATGTTAGTCATTATTTCAACAACTTGTATATGATTCTGATAGGCAGGTAGGAAAAAGGTTACAGAAATAATATTTGGTTATTTTTATTCTATTTGTTCTGTGAAAAACTGCTAATTTCATATTTCTTTATATAAAACAACTTTTTTTTTAGGTTTTCATCCAGAAGCAGAGTCTGTTTATTGAAGTATAATTGCTCAGCTATTTGCTGGTTTTAATTTTTGGCCCAGAGGTTTCCTCCTACTTCTTTGGGCTTCCAGTTCAATAGGCTCTTGCTTCTCTTGGACCTTTGTGCCATGATCCTTCATTTGCAACTTTCTATGAACTTTCCTTCATTTTTATACCTCCTACACAACTCTGCCCAGCCATTACAGTGAGTATCTTTGAGCTGGGGGTCACAGGCTGTAGTGCCTCACAGAGTCTGACACATATGCATCCAAAGTCTGGCCATTCAGGTGCTAATTTTATAACCAGATGATTAAGTCAAAGTTGGAGAAAAGCACTTTATTTAAGACTGTTTATAAAGGCAGCAGAAGCACTTATGCGCTCTGATAAAATAGGCACCCAGAACCAGCTCCAGCAGAGTACACATTTACACCTGCTTCACAGAAAATGTAAATGTGTGTGTGTTTTCTCTATGTGGATATGTGTATTTTATAAAATATCTATCTACATTGTAACTCTGCATGTGCTTTGCTCAAATTTTGTCCTCAGGAACCCCTCTGCATAGTGCACATACAAATAACATGGGATCTTTTTAGTGCATGTACTTGTATGAGTGTAATTAGTTGAATAATTTCATAATATTCCATATGTAAAAATGATTTTTACCCATGGCAATGCTTTATGAAATTGTCCCCTAGGTGTCACTGTAGGGCAACAGCTGAGACTGCCTCCCCCCAGGGGCTGTTATTCCCTTCCCTTCTGCAGCTTTAAATGATCCCCCTTCTAAAGGCCCCAGAAATAGTATCTATGCTTCAGAGTTTGAAGGAAGGTTCTCTGCCACTAAGCTATCAGGCTTCCCTGTTCTCTTCTTTTTGATGGACTCTGGCAGTATTCTGTGAAGCTCCAAATCAATTTAAGAACACAGTGACAGGGTAAAGTTTTTTTTTTTTGTCTATATGAACAAGGAATGAGAAAGTGAGCGTACACAAGTAAGTATTAGGATAGTAAGCATCTTTTATTTCATTATCATTTTCTCAAGTGGTGATACCTTGATAAGAAATTGGTCACACATCATGGTTTTCCGGACATAATTACACTCCCGGCATGCACTTATTTGTACTTCTGAAACATTGTTTCAGCAGCTACCACCAAGCTATTCATTATTATGTACCATGGATACCATGACAACAGCCACCTGACCTACTACAAACACACCAGTCTTCAGGATTTTGCCCAGGGATGTGAGCTGGTGTGACTCAACCTTCTGAAAAGACACGGATTCACAGGGGCATTTCATCTGATTCACTATGCATCGCTCCTACCAGTCGATCTTACCATGCAGTAACAAATACCTGCAGCAGAAATGGGACAAAGCATACTACAATGAACATAAGAAAAAGGTAGGTGGAGCCCTTCCTTCTGTGCAGTGTGTGGAGTGTTAATGAAGCTGCATGGTTCAGCCTTCACTTACCAATAGCAGCAGAAGAATTATTCAGAGATAGGGTACAAGGCCTATTCTGGTCTGTGAGACTGCGCCAATTCAGCACCCAATATCCTGTGACCCTAAAAATGTTACAGGCAATAGTACTAATACTACTGTTACTACTTATTGCTATAGCACTAATAGATATTCACAGCACAAAAGAGACAGTCCCTGCTCGACAGAGTTTACAATCTATTGAAGACAGGCACATAGGACAAATAATGGTAAGAATGATTAAAACAACATAGAAACATGACGGCAGATAAAGGCCAAATGGCCCATCCAGTCTGCCCATCTTCTTTTACCACTAATTCTTCATTTTCCTAAGGGATCTCATGTGCTTGTCCCACGCTTTCTTAAATTCTGACAGTCCTCGTCTCGACGACCTCCACCAGGAGGCCATTCCACACTTCCATCACCCTTTCTGTGAACGAATACTTTCTTAGAATCCTATCAAGCCTATTTCCCTTAACTTCATCGTGTGCTCCCTCATCCCAGAGTTTTCCTTCATTTGAAAAAGGCTCACTTCCTGTACATTAATGTCCCTGAGATAATTAAACATCTCTATCATATCTCTTCTCTCTCCTCTCTTCCAGTGTATACATGTTGAGGTTCATAAGCCTGTCCCTATATGTTTTATGTCCAAGACCGCTTACCAATTTTGTAGCCGCCCTCTGGACCGACTCCATCCTGTTTATATCTTTCCATAGGTGCGGTCTCCAGAATTGCACACAGTATTCTAAATGGGGCCTCACCAGAGGGTTATACGAGGGTACTATCACCTCTTTGTTTCTGATGGTCATACCTCTCCTTATGCACCCAAGCATGTATCCTTCTGGCTATGATCGCCGTTTTTTCTACCTGTTTGGAAACTTTAAGGCCATCAGACACAATCACCCCCAAGTCCCACTCTTCCTTTGTACACAGAAGCACTTCACCCCCTATTGTACCATCCCCTCAGATTTTTGTGACCCAAGCGTATAACCCTGCATTTTTTAGTATTAAATCTTAGTTGCCAATGAATAAAGGGTTAAGAGTTAAAAACAACCTCAAAAAGGTGGGCTCTTAGTCTGGATTTGAATAGGGACAGGGACAGAGCATGATGTACCGACTCAGAAAGTCTATTCCAGATGTACGACACATCAAGATGGACGGAATGGAGTCTGGAGCTGGCAGTGGAAGAGAAGGGCACAGACTTGATTCTGGAAAGATTTACCTATAGGTATAAAGCAGGACACCTCTGAAAAGTGATGCAAAATGTACCTAGAGGTTAGTTCTTTTTTTTGCATTGGGAAATGCCTTAAGTACACGTGGCCCAAAATAGGGTTCTATAAAACTGAACTTTCATACTGGAGCAAACCAGACCAGATGGGCTAAATTGCTTTTCCCAATATGAGGGTAGTTTTACAACAGGTCACCTACCTTGTGTATAAGCTACACCAGTTTAAAAGGGGAAGTACACACAACTTTTACCTTTTAAAATTATCCCACAGAAAGCAACCTTTATTTACTTCTTCCAGATAAAGTAAGAAGTTGGGACACACTTCAGATTTTGAAATTAATCCAGCATCAGCAATGAATTCACACAAGTCACTTGTATCAATTACCATATATGTTTACTGAAGGAAAACAACAGCTCAATTATCTGTTTGTAATAATACTCAGCAGTTCTAAATGCAAAGAACTAATAGCATGAGGTTTAACAGATCAGGTTGAGGTAAACATTTATCTATATAGGGTTACCATATTTGCCCTAAGGAAAAAGAGGACACATGCCCCGCCCTGTCACACCCCACCCCACCCCCTGTCACTTTGACCCCTCCAAAGAAAACCAGATTCCTTCTTTCTCTCCCCATGTATATCCCCTCCCCAATTTTCCAGCCTCCCTCTACCCACATGACTCCATTTACTACCCCTCCCCACCAGTGCCCTGGTGGTCTAGTGGCCTCTTCAGGGCAGGAAAGAACACCATGTTTCCTGCCCGGTGTGGCACTTGCTTCCGGCACCAATTCAAAATGGCTGCAGAGAGTTCAAGCAGTGACCTTGCAAGACTTCTGCGGAAGTCTTGTGAGGCTGCCGCTTGAACTCTCGGAAGTCATTTTGAAGCAGCGCCGCCAGCAAGACAGTCTGTAGATGCACTGGGCAACAAAGAGGGGGTTCTTTCCTTCCTCGAAGAGCTCACTAGATCACTAGGGCACCACACTAAGGTAAAGGAGGGGAGGGGAGGGGAGGATAGGACACCCTGAGGCCTGCCTGCCAGCCTGTCCGTTCGTCCGCAAATCCGGACAAATGGGCAGGCTGACAAAAGAGGACATGTCCAGGTAAAACTGGACATATGGGTATTTTTCTGTAAGAATAGGCCAGTGATTCCCAAGCCTATCCAGGGGGAACCCCAGCCAGTCAGGTTTTCAGGATATCCACAGTGAATATGTACGAAATAGATTTGCAGGCACTGTCTCCTTGGCATGCAAATCTATCTCGTGCATAATTATTGTGGATATCCTGAAAACCTGACTGGCTGGGGTTCCCCCAGGACAGGTTTGGGAATCACTGCATTAGGCTACTCCTTATGGAGTGGAGGAGCAGCCTAATGGTTAAAGCAGTGGGCTGAGAACCAAAGGAGCCTGGTTCAAATGCCACTGCAGTTCCTTGGGATCTCAAGCAAGTCAATTAACACTCCAGGGACAGAAAAATACTGACTGTACCTGAAAGTATACCACTTTAATAGCTTTTGGCCTTACAGGTGGTACAAATAAAATAAAATAAAAATAATCTGTGTTAGTGTATGTATCACCATTACTGATTGCAACTAGGGATAGGCCAGTATGAAAGTAAACACTGGTAGATGAAACACTAAGTGGGTAATTTGTAGGTGGGCACTGGGCAGTCACATGGGTGGAATTTGGTCAGAATGTGGGATGGCTCACACTTATTTGCATACCTTAGAATACTGTAAAGTTATGCACATATCTTCCAAATCTAGGTGCCAGCATTTATACCAGCTCTATGGCTGGCATAATTGCTCTCTTCTATATGCATACATAGTAACGTGGAGGGGAATAATCAAACGGCGCCGGCGAAATACATGGCTGTCGATGTATTTTGGCAGCGCCGCAAACAGCTGGCCAGACCCGTATTTTCAAAAAAGATGGCCGGCCATCTTTTGTTTCGATAATACGGTTCCGGCCAGCCAAATGCCTTGGATTTGGCCGGGGTTTGAGATGGCTGGCTTCGTTTTTTAGCGATAATGGAAAGTTATGTCGGCCATCTCAAACCCCGGCCAAATTCAAGGCATTTGGCCATGGGAGGAGCCAGCATTTTTAGTGCACTGGCCCCCCTGACATGCCAGGACACCAACCGGCCTCCCTAGAGGTCACTGCGGTGGACTTCAGAAAAGCTCCCACGTACATAGCTCCCTTACTTTGGGAGCTGAGCCCCCCAACCCCACCCCAAAACCCACTACCCACAAATGTACTGCACCCACTAAAACTGCTCCAGGGACCTGCATACAGCCTCTAGGACTTATTGCTGCTGTATAACTTTGGCACACCAGTTGACACCTGAAGATAAATCTCTTTGAAAAAGTCCTTTATTTGAATAAGCACGCTTACTCACAGTTAACTGCAGATCAGAGGTTGTGCCCCACTGGCAAAGAGTCCCCTGGTACTAAGATGAGCAGTAGGTCAGAGCTGGCACAATGGTGTACAATGCCCTCTTTCAGCACCATTCAAGGTAAGAACTACGTTCTCTAACATGGGTAACACAGGAAAGGGAACTAAAACTGGCTTACAAAAATGGCCACTATCGCATGGACTACAACAGGAAACAAAACAGGGCACACTCTGACCCAGTAAGCAGGGGGAAAGCACCAGGGGAGTAGAGCCTACCAACTACCAATACCTACACCCACCACAATGCATTGCTGATGTGACTCTGCAGTGCAAATAACAGAAAAGGTGTCACACTCACCCCAGAGCCACATCACAAGCAGGAAAAGGCTGTCGGAGGACAGAACACATTCTGCTGTCATGGAGGTGCGTAAGGCATTTGAGGCTGGCATACAGGCTGGAAAAAAAGTTTTTAAAGTGGGGTTTTTTGGTGGGAGGGGGTTAGTGACCACTGGGGGAGTACGGGGAGGTCATCTCCACTTCCTTCCGGTGGTCATGTGGTCAGTTTGGGCACCTTTTTGAGGCTTGGTCGTGAAAATAAAAGGACCAAGTAAACCCGGCGAAATACTGCTTAACGCCGTTTTTTTTCCATTATCAGCGAAAGCCGGCTATCTGGTAGCCACGCCCATACCTGCCCATGTCCCGCCTTCGCTTTGCCGCCGACACGCCCCTTTGAACTTTTGCCAGCGAGGTGACGGGAAAGCGCCGATGCTGTCAAAAAAAGCAGCTTTCGATTATACCGATTTCATCACTTTTCCGAGATTGCCGGCCATCTCCCGATTTGTGTCGGGAAATGGCTGGCGATCACTTTCGATTATGAGCTGGATAGTAACATAGTAGATGACGGCAGAAAAAGACCTGCATGGTCCATCCAGTCTGCCCAACAAGATAAACTCATATGTGCTACTTTTTGTGTATACCCTACCTTGATTTGTACCTGTCCTCTTCAGGGCACAGACCGTATAAGTCTGCCCAGCACTATCCCCGCCTCCCAACCACCAGCCCTGCCTCCCACCACCATCTCTGGCACAGACTGTATAAGTCTGCCCAGCATTATCCCCGCCTCCCAACCAGCAGTCCCGCCTCCCACCACCGGCTCTGCCACCCAATCTCAGCTAATCTCCTGAGGATCCATTCCTTCTGAACAGGATTCCTTTATGTTTATCCCACGCATGTTTGAATTTTGTTACCATTTTCATTTCCACCACCTCCCGCGGGAGGGCATTCCAAGCATCCACTACTCTCTCTGTGAAGAAATACTTCCTGACATTTTTCTTGAGTCTGCCCCCCCTTCAATCTCATTTCATGACCTCTAGTTCTACCGCCTTCCCCTCTCCGGAAAAGGTTTGTTTGCGGATTAATACTTTTCAAATATTTGAACGTCTGTATCATATCACCCCTGTTTCTCCTTTCCTCCAGGGTATACATGTTCAGGTCAACAAGTCTCTCCTTATACGTCTTGTAACGCAAATCCCATACCATTTTCGTAGCTTTTCTTGACCAGCCAATTATCCAGAAGGGGAAACATACACTCCCAGCCTGCATAGATTTGCCACTACTACTGCTAGACATCTGGTGAAGACACTGGGAGCTGATGCGAGGTCAAATAGCAGTACGCAGTAACAATAGTGGGGCTTCCCTATTCAAAATTAGAGATACTTCCCAGTCACAGGAAGTGTCAAAATGTGGGTTTAGGCATCCTTTGTCCAAAAAGCATAGACAATCGTGTTCCTGAATTATTGGAAAAGGATGCCCAGGGAAATCATCCTGAACTTTTCTTTGACCAGGAATTTGTTCAGGGTCCTTAGGTCTAGGATGGGATGAAACATTCCCCCCCCCCCCCCACACACACACATTTCTTTGGATACAAAGAAATACCTGGAATAGAATCCCTTTCCTTCTTCCCTTAGTGGCATGGGTTCAACCGCATTAGCCTGGAGAAGGGCAGGGATTCCTTTACAAGTACCTACTTGTGCTGAGAGCTGAGTGACGATGCTCCTGGTGGACAATTTTGGTGGTCTTTGACGCCAAAGCAGGGTGTAACCATGACGGACTATGAAGAACCCACTGGTTGGAGGTTAGAAGAGGCCACCTGTGATTGGAAAAAAAAGTCAGCCTCTCCCCTATCAGTAGACAGTTCAGGACAGATACTTTGAGTGTGGCTATGCTTTCTTGGAGTCAGTCAAAAGCTTGTCCCTTGCTTTGACTGGGGCGCCAGCAAGGGCTTCTGAGGACAGGGCTGGCAATGTCAAGAATGCTGGCCTGGGCCTGTTAGCCTAAGGACAGTGCTGGGCAGACTTCTGTGGTCTATGTCCCAGAAATGCCAAAGAAAGACAATAATCAAGTATTTATGATCACACTCAGTTTATTCATGAATTGATAATGAGTGTGACTGTTGGGCATACTGAATGGACCATTCAGATCTTTATCTGCCATCATTTACTATGTTACTATGACAGCCGTAGGCTCCACACCTGCTGAGTCCTTGGCAAGAGGTGTATGTGCACGCCACAGTTTGAAGACACATCATTATCCCCACCCAACCTTGAAGGGCAGGATGAAATATCTAATGCCACAGAGCCAGAGATGTGCTTTTAACTAAGCACTGTTACTTCAAGAGAGTTAAAGATGGGGAAGAGAGAGATAATCAGGACAAGATGGAGGGTGGAGCAGAGAGCAATCAAATAGAAAAAGAGGATATGCAGGAGGAGATCCCATACTATCCTCCTACTTTCTTTTTTCTTCACCAGCTTTACACTGACCAACTCTGTTCTAGATTTGAAGAGGTTGAACAGGAGAAAAAGCTTGTGTGCACATGAACATCTTTGAGAAATCACATTCATCCGTTCTCATACAACCCTCAGCAAAACACACCCATTCTCACACACCTGTCAGCAAAACACCCCCACTCACACTCACCCATTCTCACCTCTCAGCAGAAACTCCCTATTCAAACCCTCTTCACCAGTACACCCCATTCATACTCATTCTTTCTCAAACTCACCCCTCAGCAGCAGAAGCCTAGTCAGGTTGAGGGCACGGGGAAAGCAGAAAGTGGACTGCTGACGGTGCCAGCGTGTATTTTAAATGTGACAGATCATGTGAAAAATAGGCGCCATCACCGTCGGAAGTCCCACCCACCTCTGCTCAGCAGTACACCAGCACTCACCCATTCTCATATCCTCTTAGTAGCACACCCCCATTCACACTCATTCTCACCCCCCTCAGTAGTACATCCCCACTCACACATTCTCACCTCCCTCAGTACCACACCTCCATTCACACTCGCCCATTCTCACACCTCCCCTCAACAGTACAAGCTCCTCAGTAGCACCCTCACCCACACTCACCCATTCTAACGTACTCATTCACACTCACTCTCAGCAGTACACCCCCACTCAGCCATTTTCACAAACCCCTCAGCACTGTCAATGTTTAAGGCTCAATTAAAGTAGAATATATTTAAAGCAGACGATAGATTTTGGGCCAGTCATGGATCCAGATTCTAAATAGTTTGTTTTCTATCCAGGGTGGTTGAAACTACAATGGAAAATGAAAATGAAATACAGCTTGCAGATCAGCGAAAAAGGCAGGCTAAACTAAAAGTTGATGAGGTGCCAGTTGAAAATCAAAGACTACTTGAGCACCAAAGGGTGCAGTTTCCAGTTCAACTAGCCTTTGCAATGTCGATAAATAGGCTCAAGGTCAAACGTTAAAAGTCACAGGTGTCAGCTTACAAAACCCATGTTTTTCACATGGTCAATTATATGCAGGGCTTTTTTTGAGGGGGTACTTGGAGGTACTTAGTACCGGCACCTTTTCCATTGTCTGCTAAAATTGACCCATGGAACCCAAGTTTTAATGAAAGATCTCAGGCTCTACACACCAATTCTGTCTTGTCATAGATTCTATGACTGGTTGCAGGTGGCCTGGCTCTTATGGGGTGGGTCCCTCTGTGATTACCCCACTCCTGAAGGGTGGCCTAGCATTTGAGTACCGGCACCTTTTTTGCTAGAAAAGCAACACTAAATATATGTCACCTGCTCACGAGTTGGCACAAATAAGTCTTTATACATATATGCTCTAAATCAAAAAACAAAACATATTATCTATCAAAATGCGCTTGAATGAGAACTTATTACACATTATATTAAACAAACATATTTAAAATGTATCTACTCCTGTGTGTTCTATTTCTGTTTGTACAAATAAAAATATATCTATATTCATATATCTATACCTATACTTTATATTTCATTTCTCACATTAAAAATACTTACTTATACAGTGTTATTACACACAAATAAACCTTGCTTTTCTCAATTACAAAGTACTAACCTATCACTGAGCAACACCAGCGGTGACAGCTAGTATTAATTTAAAATACACTTATGCCTCTTGTACAAGAATTGCTGGTATAATAACTTCTCAGAATCCTGGCCACAAATTGCATTGTATTAGCTTTAGTTGTGATCCTGATAACTCAATACAAATATTTCTTAGTGGCAGCCTATAATGGCTGGCATCAATTTCTTTTGAAAAACCAGTGTAATTGGTTCACTAACAAATCTGGTTCAATTATTTGTCAAAATGATGAAAGATGTGTCCCAGGGAGCTTCAGAATTTTTGGATTCATTGGTATTTCTAAATATTCAATACATACATATATTTTATGTTATTTATGTATTTATTTATTAGGATATGATTTCTGCCTTTTTAAAGAAATTCACCCAAGATGTTGCACAGCAAGAATAAGCCAGACATAAGCAATAGAACTGGGGTTCTGTAGTTCGGCTGACCAGCTTTTCAGTTGCTGGAATCACTGCCCTTCTCCCTAGCAACCCCTTTCCAAGGCCAGAAAGTCTATCTGGTCCCTTAGGGACGAGGTGGAATGATCACATTCTTTACTGGCTCTCAGTTCTTACGATTTCTACTTCTGTTTTTCCAACTGATATCACTTGTGAGGGATGCATAACTCAGACCTAACCTGTCTGCACTTGACCACATCAATGCCAATCTCAAAGGGAAAGGCAGAGGTCTGGGATGAGAGTTTTTCTTGCCTATGCCACATCCATATTTTGTAATAATTTCCACAGTCAACAATGTTAGTGAGGCTCTTGTTAAACAAATAAAAAAATGTATTAAAATCAAACTCCCTGGGTTTTGGTGAAGGTGGAGTGAGGATGGAGGTCTGCAGGCTCTCGCTCTCCCTTGTATAATCTGCCTTCAGAACCGCAGTGTCAGTCATGATCCCATTTTTGGACGAGACCCCCCCACCCCATCGCACCAGCACCCTGGCTCTTTCTCTGGTGGCTGCTGGGAGGGTCGTTTCATTTTGGTCCATTAAATCTAATAAGCAACCTCTGGTTTTATGTAATGTTCATGCACCTAACACATATGATAAGCCATTTTTTGCTAATCTGATCAATGCTCTCTTACCTCATGACCAAAAGCAGATTATTACTGGGGGGGGGGGGGGGGATTTTAACACAATCTATGACCCCGCCATGGATTGTTCTTATCCGAAAGGTGATCTATGGATTTACCCCTCTATGGGGTTGCCCCTACTCTGCAATACTCTCAATTTAGTTGATTCTTGTTGCTTATGTTATACGGGAGAAAGGGATTATGCTCATCTTTCTCGCACCCATTCCACCCAGTCAAGAATCGACTACATCTTGGTTTCTCAATCATTTTTTAATCATTTGGTTACCTCAGAGATTGGCCTGTATGGTATTTCTGATCACACGTTGATTTGGGTCTCTCTGGAGCTTGCTTCTCTGATGAACAAGGAGTTCTGTTGGCAATTCCCTATTGAGCTTTATTGGGATCAATCTTTTCACTCCTTTCTAGTAGACAAGTGGAAAGAGTATGCACTACACAATGCGGCCCATGCGACTCAGCCCCTTCTTTTCTGGGACATGGCTAAGCCTATGCTGAGGGGAGATAGTATATAGCATACCCTGCCCGCTGGAAGAAAATGAGAGACAAGGAAATTTTACATCTGCAGCAGCAGGTGATTTAGTACAGAATTGCGTTTTGCAATCAGAAGTCTGCTGTTACTAGAATGTCTCTTTTAGCATCTCAAGCAGCCCTTAATACCTTATTACATCAATGAGCTGTTAATTCATTAGCTTATTATAAACATCAACCTTATCTCCATGGTGGTAAATGTGGGAAGTTACTTTCTCATTTGGTTAAGATTAGGCGAGGCTCCTCAAGGGTTTTAAAGCTGGATGATGGTAGGGGCTTGAAAACCTCCTTTGATTTGGAAATCAATGCCAATTTTAAACTCTTCTATGAACAGTTATATGCCTCCCAGAAGGACGACACTTTGGATGGCTGTTTGTATCTTGATAATGTTCAGCTCCCCTACATTTCATCCTCCTAAGCAGCATTGTTTAATTCTCCCTTCATCAAGGATGAATTGGCTCTGGCTCTACAGGACAGTGTGCTTCACAAGATGCCTGGATTGGACGTCTTCCAGGCCAAATTTTTTAAGACCCTACATGAACATATTGAGCCTGCTCTCTTGAATTTGTTCTCACATATGGTTGTTCACAAGATTTTGTCAGAGTCTTTGGAGTGTTTGGGCCTGTTGGTGCTGGGTCTCGGAACCAAAGCCCAATGCCTCAACCCCACAAATTCCCCAACTGATTTCTTAGACCCTCCAGCTTGATAAGTACCAAAAACAACTATACAAGAGAAGCTTCTCACATTACCAAAGTTTATTCTTACCCAAGAACATGAAAAATAAGAAATAATAGAAAGTTAGGGGTAGCACATAAGAAGCAGGGCAGTGGAGGAACATAAAAAGGGGGAGCCATGCAAATGGTCGCATATTCTTTAATCTATTGAGATAGACTTAAGGAAGATGTTCATCGACCCCTTTGTCTTCCAGACCAGGCAGTTATATAGGCTGAACTGGTTCTCAGGAACACATCATACGTCATGCAGGATATGTCATTTGTTTCTTACAATTGCCCAAAAAAAGCACATAAAAATATATATTGCATTTCCTTAGAAAGGTACATCCTCAGCACATCCTCAATAAAAGCAATCTTTACTTCAAAGGATTCAGGACTCAGTTCCCACAACCCCCCCTGCAATAGCATTTTCCTATCCCATCCTGACTGCAGGATTTCTGTCTCTCTCCTCTGTCAGCCCCGCCCCCTTGTCACCTGGAACTTCCTTCTGCATTCTAAAAGTCTCTCAAAGGCTAATTGAATAGCTCATCCTAAACAGTGAATGGCAATGGCTCATTGTCTTTCAATTGCCTGCTCAGAGGAAGGTAGGGAGGAGGTGGGGTACTTGCTCCACACCTGGCCTGCTCAATATCATTGTAATTTACAGAAAAAAAAGAAGTCTCCACTTCTCATCATCTGTATATTAATTCTTAGATATTTAGCAGTACTGAAACTGCTTGGTCTAGGCCTTCATAAGTACAAAGTACACCTCCACCAACAGGAGACAGCACAGATGACAGTCCTTTTTAAACCTGATACGGATTACTGCTCCCAACTTGTATAGGCCCATAGCCTTGCTTAATTTTGAAGCCAAGCTCTTGTTGAATCGCTTGACTCAGATTCTTCCCCATATAGTGGAGTGTTCCCAGGTGGGATTTGTTCAAGGCAGGATGGCTACTAAAAATCTTTGTCTTATATTGGCTTAGTTAGAAATGGTCCATGAACGTCAATTGCCTTCCTTTCTAATTAGTTTTGATGCAGAGAAGGCCTTTGACCATGTCTACTGGAGCTTTCTCTTTAAGGTTCTCCAGGCGTATGAGATTACAGGGTTTTTTTTGGATGTGGTGCAAGTTCTGTATTTCAACCCTAAAGCTGACATATGGGTTAACGGGATTTTCTCACGGTTGTTTCCAGTTTGATGGGGTACGTGCCAGGGATGCCCGTTATCTCCTTTGCTTTTTATGTTGGTACTTGATCCTTTGATGCAAGATATTTTAGCCAACCCAGAGATTGTGGGGGCGACCTTTCAGTCGCACCATGGAGCAATACAGAGGTATTATGTTTAAATCATGTTTATTGACAGTCATATTACATGACAACAAAATCAAAGTGTCAACAATACCATATATGGCTTGTCATACATTTCAAACATTTAAACCCCTCCTGATATCTCTATCCTACCCCTCCCTTCCAGATCTGCATATGCATTTCACATTTGCTCCTTCATGATATACTATGCCAGTCGGTCTCCCAGCTCAATTTGGTCCCAGCCCTGATCTCCCTACAAGCTATAAAATGTAAAGTAAACCCTTTGATACTCAGGCAGGCAAGCAGGGGTTACATATATAATGCTATATGTACAATGGGGAAAGCCCATGCTTCTTCTACATGTATACCTCCTTTTCAATTGTGTGCTATGCCACTTATGCATGAGGTTACAGCATAGCGCTTTGTGAAACTGCACACATAAGTGGCACCTATTCTGCATCTACACGCATCAGACAAACTCTATGAAAAAGTCATCAGGACCTATAAAGCAATCTACTATTCTATAACAGCACTAAGTTCCAAAACTCACACAACAATGAGCCTACCTAGAAAAGGGCTGCACCATAAATATTGTGTGTCTTACAACATTAATACACCTACTAGAAAAACTGAACAACCAGATTACTACAGATCCCTATATAGCAACTTCATGCTATCAGAACACCTAGCCTGAGTCACACACTCAGAACAGAGATGGACTCTTGCCAAGTACAGAATAAATTGCCATAAATTAAAAAGAGAAATATGTAAACAAAAATTAAACTGAAACCCCAAGAAAAACTCTGCATGCAGTGCAATACCAGAGAAATAGAAATAAATGCAGATAAAGGTAGCACATGTAAATTATGAAAACAAGCATATTCCAGAAACTAAATAGAAGATAGTTTTTTTTCTCACCTTTTTTTCTGATTATTTTGTGGTCCCAGTCTCTGGTTTATTTTTTCTTCTATCTTCTCTACTTTCTTGCCAGGGTCTCTCCTAGTGGTCACCAACCCCCTCCCACCCACCTCCCCCAAAAAATTAAAAACATTTTTTTTGCCAACCTCTATGCCAGCCTGAAATGTCATACCCAGCTCCATGACAGCAGTATGCAGGCCCCTGGAGCAGTTTTAGTGGGTGCAGTGCACTTCAGGTAGGCGGACCCAGGCCCATCCCCCCCTACCTGTTACACTTGTGGTGGTAAATGTGAGCCCTCCAAAACCCACCCGAAACCCACTGTACCCACATGTAGGTGCCCCCCTTCACACCCTTAAGGGCTATGGTAGTGGTGTGCAGTTGTGGGGAGTGGGTTTTGGGGGGGATTTGGGGGGCTCAGCACCCAAGATAAGGGAGCTATGTACCTGGGAGCAATTAATGAAGTCCACTGCAGTGCCCCCTAGGGTGCCCGGTTGGTGTCCTGGCATGTGAGGAGGACCAGTGCACTACAAATGCTGGCTCCTCCCATGACCAAAGGGCTTGGATTTGGCCAGTTTTGAGATGGCCAGCCTCGGTTTCCATTATCAGCGAAAACCGAGGCCAGCCATCTCTAAGTCCGGCGATCTCAACATTTAGGTCGACCATCTCTAAGGTTGACCTAAATGTTGAGATTTGGCCGGCCCCGACCGTATTATTGAAACGAAAGATGGAAGCCCATCTTGTTCGATAATACGGTTGGCTCCGCCCTTTTCCAGGGCCATCCCCGGAGATGGGCGCCCTTATAGATGGGTGCCCCCATTCGATTATGCCGCCAAGACCGGTAGAGAAAAAAAATACAAGGTGATCTTGTGGTTGAATAAAAGTGCAATTGATTCAGACATAATGGGGGTCAAAGGGAGGGAAGGTTAAATAATGTCCAGTACGAGTGTTGGGTTTGCTGTGATGCAGAGTGTAGACATCTATGCTGGGTCAGTAGGATATGCCCTATTGAACTGGTAAGTTTTCAATGATTTCCTGAAGTTTAAATGGTTGTAGATCGTTTTCACTGCTTTTGGCAATGCATTCCATAATTGTGTGCTGATATAGGTGTGTGCTGATATAGGAGAAGCTGGATGCATAGGTTGCTTTGTATTTGAGTCCTTTGCAGTTTAGGTAGTGGAGGTTTAAGTGTGTTTGAGATGATCTGGTTCTGTTTCTGTTTGGTAGATCTATGAGGTCTATCATGTATCCTGGGACTACGCTGTAGATAATTTTGTGGATCAGGGTGCAGATTTTGAAGGTAATGCGTTCTTTAATTGGGAGCCAATGCAGTTTTTCTCAGAGTGGTTTGGCACTTTCGAATCATGTTTTACCGAATATCAGCCTGGCTGCTGTGTTCTGGGCGGTCTGGAGTTTCTTCATGAGTTGTTCTTTACATCCCACGTATATTCCGTTGCAGTAATCTGCATGGCTTAGTACCATTGATTGTATAAGTTTACAGAATGTTTCCCTCAGGAAGAAAGGTTTTAGGCATTTAAGTTTCCACATTGAATGGAACATTTTCTTTGTTTTGGAGTTTACTTGGTTCTCAAAAGTAAGGTTGCGGTCGATTATGACGCCAAGTATTTTTAGGCTATCTGAGATAGGGAGGGTGTGATCTGGGGTGTTTATGGTTGTGGGATTCTACTTATTATGATGTGATGAGAGGATAAGGCAGTGTATTTTTTCAGTGTTCAGTTTCAGTTGGAATGAATTTGCCCATGAGTCCATGGTATTCAAGCCGAGCTTGATTTCGTTGGTGATTTCTGTCAGATCGTGTCTGAAGGGAATGTAGATTGTGACATTGTCTGCATAAATGAACAAGTTGAGGCCATGGTTGGATAAGGCTTTGGCCAGTGGGATCATCATTATGTTGAAGTGTATTGGTGATAGTGGTGATCCTTGAGGTACACTGCAGTCTGCTTTCCACAGCGGTGATATGTTTGAATTTGATTTTACTTGGTATGTTCTGGTGGTTAGGAAACCCTTGATCCAGTTAAGTGTGTTTCCACCAATACCGAGGTGATCTAGAAGTCTTAGTAGTATATTGTGGTTCACCATATCGAAAGCACTCGACATGTCAAATTGGAAGAGAAGTATGCTTTTACCGGTGGCTATTTCCTGCTTGAATTTGGCCAGGAGAGTGACTAGTACAGTTTCCGTACTGTGGAGGGGGCGGAATCCAGATTGTGATTCGTGTAGTAGTGAGAACTTGTCCAGGTATTCAGTGAGTTGTTTGGTCACCAGGCTGTCCATCAATTTGACTACTAGTGGGATGGATGCAACTGGGTGGTAATTGGCGAGATCGTTTGCCACCTGAGGTGTTCATCTCACTTTGCCTAATTTATTTACTTATCTATTTGAATATTTGTTGTACCACCAAATGATCCTGAGATTTCAAGGAAGTTTACAATAGAGAATATAATTAAGTGAACATAAAAACTCAAAAATATAAAACAAAACAATATACAATATGGGAAGGGTATGCATAGCACAACAACATTCAGACCTATGACTTAATTGTAAGTGAAACAGAAATAACTGAACACATAAACGGAAGGAAAAAAAATTATCCTGTAAAAATAATAAAATGTAGTTTCAGGCAGTAACCGATTCAAATACCTGCCTAAAAAGCCAGGTCTTCAGTGCAGTTTTAAACTTAGGCTAAGAAGGAATGGACCTAAGATCTGGAGGAAGATTATTTCACAGTGAGGGGGCACAGCAACAGAAACTGTGTCACAAGAGCTAACTAATCTCAGCCAAGCTACAGTAGGAATAACCAATCAGTTAGCGGTGGAAGATCTAAGAGAACGTGTTAGAAGATAAAAGGTCAGAAGAGAAGCTAGACAAGGTGGTATCATATAGTAATAAGTGTTATGAGTTAGCAGCACGATCTTATAGCAGATCCTAAAGCTAACTGGAAGCCAATGCCATTCAAAGAGGAGAGGGAAAACATGTTCATTTTTTCTAGCTTTATATAGAAGTTTGACCTCAGTGTTCTGAACAAGTTGTAATCGATTAATTTGATATGATGGAAGGCCAATCAATAAAGAATTACAGTAGTTGAGTTTATTGAATATCAGTGCATAGATGAGGGTTTTCAAGGCCTTATTATCCAAGTAGGGTCTAAGTGATTAGATTCCCAAGTATAAAAAACAGATTCTGACTTATTGCAGAAATGTGACAGGAGAAATTTAGCTTAGAAGTGAATGAATAGAATCCTTGAATGGTAAAGGTAAACCATCAAAGTATGGACTGTAAAAAAAAAAAAAAAAAGAGGGGGGTTGGAACCTGAAAATCACACAGCCTCACATTTTCGAGGGTTCACAGTTTGTTTTAACTGAACCAGGTATCTAATAATAGAGCCACCCTTGTGCATTGTGCCACTGATTATAAGAATAATTTGACACATCTAGATTAGATGTTTCAAAATTTTTCCACAGAAGTCTTGCCAAAAATTGACCTGACTGTATTTAGCAAAGTCAGGTTTGCCCAGCATTTGTTCAGAGGTAACATTCACCAGTTTATAGTGTGACTAGTCAAAACTCACAATATGTTTTTGTACTTAGCTTAGCACACAGGGTTCTTACCAAACTTGACTCAACAAATAAGACAATTGTGGTGTGAATTTTCCACCACAGAGGAATATAAAATGTTAAGAAAAATCCCCAAACAGGATCCTATGCTAATGTGAAACTCAAAATGTGATTTTGACTGGAGTACAATTTTACAATTCTTGGAGACTTTAACATACACACTGATAACCCATCTGACTCATACGCTTCTCAGTTCCTCACTCTGACATCCTCCTTCAACCTCCAGCTGAGCTCCACCACCCCTACTCACCAATCTGGCCACTGTCTTGATCTCGTCCTCTCCTCTACCTGCTCACCCTCCAATTTCTGCGCCTCAGCTCTTCCTCTCTCTGACCATCACCTGATCACCTTCACACTCCATCACCCTCCCCCTCAGCCCCGCCCGACACCACTACTTCCAGGAATCTCCAGGCTGTTGACCCTCCCACCTTATCCTCTAGTATCTCTGATCTCCTCCCTTCCATCTTGTCCTCTGAGTCTGTTGACAAGGCTGTCTCCACTTACAATGCCACTCTCTCCTCTGCTCTGGACGCCCTTGCACCATCCATCTCCCATCCCACAAGGCGTACTAATCCCCAGCCCTGGCTGATCCCTTGCACCCGATACCTTCGCTCCTGCGCCCGATCGGCTGAACGCCTCTGGAGGAAATCTCGCACCCATTCTGATTTCATTCACTACAAATTCATGCTATCCTCCTTCCAGTCCTCCCTATTCCTCGCCAAACGGGTCTATTACACCCAATTGACTAACTCCCTCAGCTCTAACCCTCGTCGTCTCTTCGCCACCCTTAACTCCCTCCTCAAAGTGCCCTCTGCTCCCACCCCCCTCACTCTCTCCTCAATCACTGGCTGACTATGTCCGTGACAAGGTGCAGAAGATCAACCTCGAATTCACCACCAAACCATCTCCTCCTCTTCACCCTATAGCCCACTCCCTCAACCAACCAACCCTTGCCTCCTTCTCCTCTTTTCCCGATATCACCGAGGAGGAAACTGCCCATCTTCTTTCCTCCTCGAAATGCACCACCTGTTCCTCTGACCCCATCCCCACCAACTTACTTAACACCATCTCTCCTACTGTCACCCCCCCCCCATCTGTCATATCCTCAACCTCTCTCTCTCCACTGCAACTGTCCCTGACACCTTCAAGCATGCTGTAGTCACACCTCTGCTCAAAAAACCATCACTTGACCCTACCTGTCCCTCCAACTACCGCCCCATTTCCCTCCTACCCTTCCTCTCCAAGATACTTGAACGCGCCATTCACAGCCGTTGCCTTGATTTTCTTTCCTCTCATGCCATCCTCGATCTGCTTCAATCCGGCTTTCGCCCCCTACACTTGACAGAAACGGCACTATCTAAAGTCTGCAATGACCTGTTCCTTGCCAAATCCAAAGGTCACTACTCCATCCTCATCCTCCTTGACCTATCTGCCGCTTTTGACACTGTCAATCACATTTTACTTCTTGCCACACTGTCCTCATATGGTTTCCAGGGCTCTGTCCTCTCCTGGTTCTCCTCTTATCTCTCCCACCGTACCTTCAGAGTACATTCTCATGGCTCTTCCTCCACCCCCATCCCGCTCTCTGTTGGAGTTCCTCAAGGATCTGTCCTTGGACCCCTTCTTTTTTCAATCTACACCTCTTCCCTGGGCTCCTTGATCTCATCTCATGGTTTCCAGTATCATCTTTATGCTGACAACACCCAGCTTTATTTCTCCACACCAGACATCACTGCGGAAACCCAGGCCAAAGTATTGGCCTGCTTGTCCGACATTTGTTTATTTACACCTTATATGTGTGTAAACAAAGAAACTGACACCTATTATAAAGAAGAATAATCAATAATTTTTATTTTTTCAACTGTCCTCCCTTGGACAGAGGCAGCATGAGAACATCACACTGGAAGCAAAGTATACTCACAAAATATATTTTTAGCAGTAATACAGAGATATATATTTGCTCAGCAGTAATACAGAGGTATATGTTTGCTTTGCTTAGGTTACATATATTTTGCTCTTCTTATATACACTTACTTTCATACTGCACCCAATGCCTGCACGTCAGCAACCCTTTTCTTTGAAGCCTGCCTGTTCTTTTTTTTTCTCCCTTATCTACAAATGCCAGCAACATTCTTTCTGCCCTAGCACAGACTGTCTCTGCTTCACACAAGGTTACCCAGCTCCAGGCTGATTCTATGACTCCCTTATTATTTTCACAGGTTTGTGACTCATATCTCTTTTGCCTTAATGCTTGCATTCCACTGACCATAAGAACTTTCTTTTTTCCTCATTATATTTAACACATTGCTGCCTGGATGTCCAACCGCCACCTGAAGCTGAACATGGCCAAGACCGAGCTTATTGTCTTCCCACCCAAACCCACTTCTCCTCTCCCTCCACTCTCTATCTCAGTTGACAAAACCCTCATCGTCCCTGTCTCATCTGCCCGCAACCTCGGAGTCATCTTCGACTCCTCCCTCTCCTTCTCTGTGCATATCCAGCAGAGAGCCAAGACCTGTCGCTTCTTCCTCTACAGCATTAGCAAAATTCGCCCTTTCCTCTCTGAGCACACCACCCAAACTCTCATCCACTCTCTCATTACCTCTCGCCTTGACTACTGCAACCTACTCCTCACTGGCCTCCCACTTTGCCACCTATCCCCCCTTCAGAACTCTGCTGCACATCTTATCTTCCACCTGGACTGATATACTCACATCACCCCTCTCCTCAAATCACTTCACTGGCTTCCGATCAGGTACCGCATACAGTTCAAGCTTCTCTTACTAACCTACAAATGCACTCGATCTGCAGCCCCTCCTTACCTCTCTAGCCTCATCTCCCCTTACGTTCCTACCCGTAACCTCCGCTCTCAAGACAAATCCCTCCTTTCAGTACCCTTCTCCACCACCGCCAACTCCAGGCTCCGCCCTTTCTGCCTTGCCTCACCCCATGCTTGGAATAAACTCCCTGAGCCCATACGCCAGGCTCCCTCCCTGCCCATCTTCAAATGCTTGCTCAAAGCCCACCTCTTCAATGTCGCCTTTGGCACCTAACCACTCTACCTCTATTCAAGAAATCTAGACTGCACCAACTTGTCATTTCGTCCTTTAGATTGTAAGCTCCTTTGAGCAGGGACTGTCCTTTTTGTTAAACTGTACAGCGCTGCGTAACCCTAGTAGCGCTTTAGAAATGTCAAGTAGTAGTAGTAGTAGTACTAGAAAGAAATCAAGAGTAGCTAGATAGATGATACTTTCAGCTAGTAAATGCAGTGATATATTACTGCTTTGTTGCAGTCAATGAGTCTTTGTTTCTATAAAATGATTTAACAACGATCCCCCAGTAGCCTCTTCAGCACATCACTGTACAAATGTTTAAGTTTTGGATAGAGAAAAGTCTCCAGTCAATCAAATTCCCTTTCTACTAATTTTACACTTTGATTCAGAGGTGATGGGAATCTTCTGTTAACTTCACCCATATTTGTGTAGTCCAACTATCTTAATTTATAAAGGGGTACAGGGGATGCGGAAAGGAGGAGAGAGGAAGAGATGTTTCATTATGTTGGTAGAATTTTTCCATTTCTATTTAGGGCAGTGCAGGGAACTGCATTCTGTGGGATCCTTGCCTGTATCTAGTAGCTGGAAAGCAGGAAGCTACTTTCAGTTTGGTGGGTGCAGGATACGTCCTTTAGGGATGTTGAGACCAGTTAGTTAGTTGCTGACAAGTTGCCTCTTCAAAGAATTAAAACTGACTGATCCAGAAACAGAAAGCTATGAACATGTGTCTTTCTGGAGGCCCACCAGCTCCTGTGCAAGATTCATGCTATCTAGCCGATGGGATTCCCTTCCCCATTACCAGGTCTGCTCTTTCTGTCTCTGGTACTCATCCCTCCATCCTCCTGTCCCCAAGCTTCAGGATCTAATCTGCTATCCCTGGGATCCCTTATTCAATGCCCAGGTTCATGAGGTGGTGTGTGGCCCAAGTCACTACTTGCAGCCAGTGAGATTTCCAGAAGGTCTTTCTCAGCTTCGGGAACTTTAAATTTGCTCAATCCTTGTCAGTTTCCTTGATGCATTGCCCCAGTCAAGCTCTATATTGAGCCTGAGGGCCACGAGGAAGCCAGAATCAGCTTCTGCCCTGCACTAAAGCTCCAGATCCTCAGCGGGCATGATCTGGGCTAAGCACAACCATGTGGTTGGCTGGCCTATTTTATGTTCAGCAAAAGCACATCCCTGATTTATTGTAACAAACAATAAGACACAGCAGAATATATGTAAGATATGTAAGCATCCCTTGGGTTCAATATGGACAAAGGTACCACTGCAGTAAATAACAATAACCAACTTTAATCATTTTCAGAGTTTATTTTCAAATAGATAAAATTGTATGTGCTGTTGCAGGTTCAGAGTGCCAAGCCAATGGTGGACACAAATACTCCTCTAACCTACGGTCACCTAAACCTGAAGTTAAAGAAGTTGAAGGTATTCAATTTTCTTATCACTGGACAGGAAAAAATATCTCATGTATAGAAATTTATCTTGGAATTTGGTTGTTCCTAGCTATCTAAGGAAAGTTCAGTCTTAAAGGTAACAGAGCTGGGAGGGGGTAACAGGTAGAGCTGGGAGCACAGATTTCCCAGTGTTTCAGTTCCATTATGGCCTTCATCGGGGCAATAAAGGTGAGAAAGGTTCTGTAATGGAACTTAAGGCAATCAATAATCCATGTAATTCATTGTATTTGCTTTCCTAGAGCCATTCTTTATCTTCACAACTAAGTATAGTGGCGTATTCTTGATCTTAGTATACGCCAAGTATACGCCACTATACTTGATCTTAGTTTTACAGAGCACTTGGTTCCCTGAAGAAGCTCCACGAGAGAGTGAAACGGAGAGCTCCATTGGGTGTACGAACTTGAAGCTAAATGCTGGCCATTTATTAAGCTAAGATGTGGATTTAAAGAAGTCAAGTTAAGATGTGTATTTAAAAACGCCATTGATATTGAAACAAAGACAGAGCAATTATAACTAAAATAAATATAAAAATTTAAGAATTAAAAAATTAAGAAAAAGCATAGTGTTAGGAACATAGGAGGTTTTTGACCAATGATATGATCCCAGTCCATAATGAGCCAGCATTAAGTTTTTATGCTTGCCGCCGAGCAAGGACTTTTGAGGTCTTTTACTCCTTTCCAGCAAATAAGAGCTATTAGGATATTATTGGGTGAGGGGCGACATAGACACGATCACTAATAAGTCTTTTTTCAGCTTAAAAGTGAACTCAAGTCTTCCATTGTACATGGTTCATTGTTACCCTGATAAACTTTAAAACACATATTTGACACAAGCTGAGTCTTCCTGGAGGCAGGAGAAGGATCCTATTTTAGGCCATTTTGTGATATATGTGGCATGTCAGGGTGATCCTTTCATGCTCGCTTTTCCTTTTTCCATTATAGCACAGGAAAACATACATAAAAAGGTTACTTTTGAAACTTTGCTTTGCTATGGTGCTCATTTTCAAATCACATAGACTTACAAAGTTACATAGAGGGGCATTTTTAAAAGAAACGTCTATGTTTGGATTTGGACGTCTGTGTAAAACGTCCAAATCCGGGGGCGGGGAAAACTGTATTTTCAAAAAAAGATGGACGTCCATCTTTCATTTTGAAAATACCGTCAGAGACGTCTAAATCCAAGGACGTCCTTAAATTTGGACGTCCCTAGACATGGACATCTTTGACTTTTGGCGATTTTCGAAACCGAAGACATCTATGTCAAAAACGTCCAAATGCAAGTCATTTGGACGTGGGAGGAGCCAGCATTTCTAGTGCACTGGTCCCCCTGACATGCCAGGACACCAACCGGGCACCCTAGGGGGCACTGCAGCGGACTTCATAAAATGCTCACAGGAACATAGCTCCCTTACCTTGTCTGCTGAGCCTCTCAACCCCCCCCAAACAAAAACCCACTACCCACAACCCACAACTGTACACCATTAACATAGCCCTTATGGGTGAAAGGGGGCACCTATATGTGGGTACAATGGGTTTGTGGTGGGTTTTGGAGAGCTCGCTGTTTCCTCCACAAATGTAACAGGTAGGGGGGTATAGGCCTGGGTCCGTGTGTCTGAAGTGCACTGCAGTACCCATTAAAACTGCTCCTGCGACCTTCATGCGCTGTCATGGACCTTAGTATGACATCTGAGACTGGCATAGAGGCTGGCACGAAATATTTTTAAAGATTTTTTTTGAGATTGGGAGGGGGTTAGTGACCACTGGGGGAGTAACGGGAGGTCATCCCCGATTCCCTCCGGTGGTCATCTGGTCATTTTGGGCACTTTTTTGTGCCTTATTTGTAAAATAAACCACGTCCGGGTGAAAACGTCCGTCATGGATGTCCTTACTTTTTTCGACTATGGGTCAAGTCTTAGGCATGCCCAAGTCCCGCCTCCGCTACACCTCCAACACGCCCCCTTGAAATTTGGACACCCTTGCTACGGACTGCAGTTAGAGACGTCCAAAATCGGGTTTCGATTATACCGATTTGAATGTCTCTGGGAGATGGACATCCATGTTCTGATTTATGTCGAAAGATGGACGTACTTCTCTTTCAAAAATGAGCCTGATAGTAATGTAAAGAGTTGAATAAAAATTAAACAATACATGCCTGACCAGGGAGGACAGCACCCTTTCTGGATGGGAGCCCTGGCAGGAATCCCCTTGTTGGGACCTGATCAGGTCCATGTTGATCTGGGGGGTGGCAGCCAGTCCAGACGGTCTTCAGGCTGTTTTTGGCCCAATCCCATCTTGCATTGGTGGCCAGTGACCAGTTTTAGTCTCCAGAGGAAGTCTGGGGTTAGAGTCAGCAGAAACATGGCAGGTGCGCATGAAAGCACTACCATGAATCAGGCTGGAGGGAGGAGAGCCAGTGGTAAAATAGCCAGCTTTGGGCCCGGCCTGCTGGAGTTGCTGCACATGCATGATTGGCTGCCAGAGAGCTTCGGTAGGCCTCAGATAAAGCCGGGAACTACATTTTAACATGTATCCCAGATCTGTCTGGGCCAAAACAAAGGACAGGGGTGGCCTGAGTAGCGCTTCTGGAGGCAGATAAGAAGTCTCCTGACCTTGGATTTCTTTTATTTAAATGTTTTTAGGCCATATTTGGAGGTCTGTAGCTTGGACCTCAGAGGATTTCTTTTTAAATTCTTTTTTGTGGTCAGGAGGTCTAAGGGTCCCCAGGTGGTAAAATTCTTTACAAAATATTTTAGGTGGTTATTTCTGCAAGTTAAGGTGCAGAGGGTCTACCATCGCTTAGAATGCAAATTAAATTCTGTCAATGGTGTCCACAAGCACATGAGTGTTTTAACCCTTGCTGTGAGTTTGGAGGGGCTTTCTTGAATTTGGGGTTTAATTTTTAATAAAAATTGTGTAAAGTGGCAATGAAGCCTAATTTTTAAATTTTAAAACTTGATCTGGATTGTGTTTGACAAGACATGGGTGTCTGAGATATTTTAATGGAAATTCTGTGTAATTTTTACTGTATTTTATCAGAAAATGTGATTTCTCCATTAAAACCTATGGGAAATCACAATTTCAAAATGGAGATTAGCAATGTAAAATCAAAGTTCCATGCTTTGGTGTCTATCTATAACTTTTGTGAAATGGAAGCTGATTGGCTAGAAAGGGACAGGTGACGCTAGCTCAGGGCTGCTGAGAGACAGGGCAAGCAATGCACCCCCCCCACCCGTCTGCCCACTGCCGCTGCCACCGCACCTCTGTTTGCCTGCCACCAGCGTCGCTCCCTCTGCAGTGGCATAGCCACAGGTGGGCCTGGGTGGGCCAGGGCCCACCCATTTAGGGCTCAGGCCCACCCAACAGTAGCACACGTTTAGCGGTAGCTGGTGGGGATCCCAAGCTCAGCCAGCTGAAGACTTCCTCCTGATGGTAACGAAAACACTACTCTCCACAATACTGGCACCTGAGCATGCTCATTTTTCAGCACATGCTTGCTGTGGACTGCCAAGGTGGAAAGAAGTGTTTTCCCACCAGCTGAGAAATTTTTTGGTGGTGGTTGGGGGTGGGGGTGGGGGGGGGGGGTGGGTGAGGAGAACACTTGGTGCCCACCCATTTCTTGCCTACGCCCACCCAAAATCTGTTGTCTGGCTATGCCCCTGCTCTCCAGGTTCAATATCTCTATTGTCTTTTCCTCCTTCCCTCGGCAGTGTTCCTGCGGGCTGCTGGCAGTACAAAAAAAGAAGCAACTTGCCTCTGGCTACCCTCCAAAGTGTTTCCTCTGCGGTGTCCTGCCTGCGCAGACATAGGAAGTTGTGTCACAGGAGGCGGGACAAAGCAGAGGGAACACTTCCAAGGTCAGACAGGTTGCTTTCTTTTTTGATACTGACAGTAGCCTGCAGGAACACTGTCGAGGAGAGGAGGGAAAGATGAGAAAGATACTGAGGGGCCCTTTTACCAGTGGCGTAGCCAGAAGTCAATTTTTGGGTGGGCCAACAGGTTGGATGGGTGGGCACTAGACAGTGGTGTGCTGGTAAATGTTTAACAACTGGCTCTCTCCCTGGTCTACCTCTGCGCCCCCCCCCCCCCCCCCCCCGTCTACCTGTGCACCTCCCCTCAAAATTGCAGTGCTGGCTATAGCCAGGGAGAGAGCCTGGGGGGGTGGGGGAGGCAATGTATTACTCTCTCCAGGAAAAAAAACATTAAATGATCCCAGGTTCCAATCTAATTCATGTTTAATGTGGGATAAAATGCCATAAATAAGTAAATAAATATAAACTTTTAATGTTGAGCACCTGATTCTCAAAGTGGACGTGTTCCAATCATTATAATGAAAATAAAATTATTTTTTTCTACCTTTGCTGTCTGGTGACTTTGTTTTTCTGATCATACTGGCCCAGTATCTGATTCTGCTGCTATCTGTCCTCTTTACTCCGTTTCCAGGGCTTCCTTTCCATTTATTTCTTTAATTTCCGCCTTTCTTCTTCATTTCTTGCTCTGGGTCCTCCGTAGACTTGACTGTCCAGTGGATCCAGCTTCTGCCTATTTTCTTCATCCATGTGCAATTTTCTCCTCTCTTCCTTTTCCCTCATCTCATCTCCTTCCTCACTCTTTCTTTCCCTCCATCCATGTCCAGCATTTCTTCTCTCTCCCTTCCCTCTCCTCCATCCATATCCAGCAGCCTCCTCTCTCCTGCCCTTCCCTTCATCCATCCATGTCCAGCAACCCTCCTCTGCCCCCTGCCCTCCCCTCCATCCACTCATGTCCAGCAACCTTCCTCTCTCCTCTTCCCTCCCCTCCATCCACCCATGTCCAGCAACTCTCCTCTCCCCTCCATCCATCCATACCCAGCAATTCTCTTCTCTCCCCTGCCCCTATCCATCCATCCCCAGCAATTCTGTTCTTGCTCCTGTTCCCTCCATCCATCCATTCCCAGCAATTCTCCTCTCTCCCCTGCCTCCACCTCCATCCATCCATCCCCAGCAATTCTCCTCTCCCCTGCCCCCACCTCCATCCATCCATCATCCCCAGCAATTCTCCTCTCTCCCCTGACCCCCACCTCCATCCATTCATCATCCCCAGTAATTCTCCTCTCTCCCCTGCCCCCACCTCCATCCATCCTTCCCCAGCAATTTTCCTCTCTCCCCTGCCCCCACCTCCATCCATCCATCATCCCCAGCAATTCTCCTCTCTCCCCTGACCCCCCACCTCCATCCATCCATCATCCCCAGCAATTCTCCTCTCTCCCCTGACCCCCCACCTCCATCCATCCATCCATCCATCCATCCATCCATCCATCCATCCATCATCCCCAGCAATTCTCCTCTCACCCCTGCCCCCCACCTCCATCCATCCATCATCCCCAGCAATTCTCCTCTCTCCCCTGCCCCCCACCTCCATCCATCCATCCCCAGCAATTCTCCTCTCTCCCCTGACCCCCACCGCCATCCATCCATCCCGTGACTCTCCTCTCTCCCCTCCCGCTCCCATCCATGTGTCCAGCGATTCTCCTTCACCCCCATGCATCCTTCCCTCCCATTCCACCTGCCCGCCCTCTCTCGGACGGCAGCGCTTCCCAGACGCTGCCTACCGCCGCCACGATCTACCTCCTCCCTCTGTCTCACTCTCAACAGCAGCGGTAGCGATTCAAACACGCTACCTCCTGCTTCTAACCCGGAAGCGTCTCCTCTACAGAGGAGACGCTTCCGGGTTAGAGGCAGGAGGCAGCGTGTTTGAATCGCGACGCTACCGCTGCTGTTGAGACAGAAGGAGGAGGTAGATCGTGGCGGCGGTAGGCAGCGTCTGGGAAGCGCTGCCACCAGAGAGAAGGAGGCAGATGCAGGATCAGTGCTCCCTGCTCCCTCCGCTCCGCTGCTGGGTGGGCCTGAACCCAAACTGGGTGGGCCTAGGCCCATCCAGGCCCACCCGTGGCTACGCCCCTGCCTTTTACTAAGCTGCATAGGCACCTATGCACGCCCAATGCACGTCAGTTTAGAGTTACCACTTGGCTACCATGTGGCCCTTGCTTTAATTTCATTTTTGACGCACGCTGGAAAATAATTTTTATTTTCTGGCACGTGGCAGAAACTGGGCGGTAATCATCATTCTACATGCGTAAATGATTACCGCACAGTTAACGCATGAGACCTTACTGCTAAGTCAATGGCTGGTGGTAAGGTCTCAGATCCAAAATAGACGAGCTCCAATTTTTATTTTGTCACACGTCCATTTTCAGCAAAAATTTTAAAAAGGCCTTTTTTACAGGTGCGCTAAAAATGTATCTGCACGTGCCAAAAGCATGCGCCTACACTAGCGCAGCGCATTTTCAGTGCGCCTTAGTAAAAGAGCCCCTGAACCAGGCAGGGGGGAGAATTTAATGTTAGTCTGCATGTATAACTGGGATGGCAAGCCATTTGTGCCACCCTAAAGCAACGCTTAATTTTAATTTTGCCGCATGTCTATTTCCCGGCCCCAACCCCCCCTTTTTTCCAGACGCGGTGGAGAAATAGTCCAGCATGCATTCAATACACATGCCCACACTAGTGCAGGCCAGTTTTTGGTGCGCCTTTGTAAAAGGGCACCTTAGACTTCAGAATAAGGGAATCAGGGTTTTTTTCCCTTTAAGTTCATTTAAGCTAACATGCATCAGAGAGGTTCCTGAGTTCCAGACAACGCTGGAATACTTCAGGCCCCACCGTCCAAGAAAAAGCAAAGCCCAGTGAAGCAAGGCCTTCAGCTAAGTGATCATCACACTGCAGCACTTAACACCAGAAACTTTAACTTACCCTAAGTGGTGGGGGGTACACTACTTACATTGAGCCACATCCTGGGGAGGGGTCACATTAGCCTGGAAGACAAAAGATTCAGACACAAAGAATCAATTCTTTGAGAGAAAATACTAAAGTATAGAAAGCCAAGTTTAGAAAACAAAGGGTTAACAAAGCCAAGTTACTAATCTGATAGTTGAATAGGTAGAAAATGTCTGGTGACATGAAGTTGTTCAAAACTATTATTTGTATACATGATACTTGGTTATTTAGAGGAAAAGAAAATGTTGTTGTTAGTTACTTACTCTCCCCCTCCCCTTTTTACAAAGCTGTGCTAGCAGCTGCTGCATGGCTTTACCAGCCTGGCTTTGTAAAAAAAAAGGGGGGGGGGGGGGTTAAATTGTAAACAGCGCTTTAGTTCATGTAAGGTAACAAAGCATTTTGATCACTTTATGGAAACTGGTTTTAATGCACCTGTGAATTTTTAACCTTCATTTTCAAATATTATTTTAATCATATCCCTTTTTAACTGCTTTTAAAGTGTTATGTGCAATAAAGTTCTTTTGAAACTACTGCAAACCTGGTCTTAGTATTACTCTATAAAGGATTCAGGTTTTGGGTACCAAAAGTGCTTGACACCACAACTGAAGCTTTTCCAAACTTTTCCTTTTTTTTTTTTTTTAATGAACTCCTGAAGTGGCTGGTTTTAGAGGGAAACCCCAAACACTGTGAAATATACCAACAAAATTGCAGTAATATCAGATCACCACTAGGGGGATTTACAGTAATCTATGTAACTTTGTAAGTCTATGTGCTTTGAAAATGAGTCTCTATGTATCTATCAGCAAACTATAGTTTTTTAAGACTAGCATTAAATTATGAAAACAGACAAAAACACTCATACCTGCGGCTTTTGCAAGTATATAACAACTCCCCCGTTTCTCTCATTTTTGTCTGAAAACAGCTGGAGAAAGACAGGCTGGCAGTCATTGAAAGGGATAACCTTTTGCTGCTGGAAAAGATGTCATGCATCATGAGAACCACAGGCAGAGTTGACAACAAAAACGATTATGAGATAAAGAGGTAATGTTGGCAAAGCTTCTGTGCCTTTTTAGTAGAATGAAGTGTGCTTTTTGCAATAGAAAGCCCAATTATAAATGCAGGGCATGGTGGTTTCACACCCTTCTCTCCACCATCTCCAATAAGAGACTGTCCAAATGATTCAAAACCCTTTCTGTAATGAAATATTTTCTTAGATTATTCATTAGTTTGTCCCTTTTCACCTTCATCCTATGACTCATAGTTCCAAGGCTTTCTTTTAATTGAAAAGCTTGCCTCCTATGCATTTTTACCATGGAGGTACTTAAATGCCTGCCTCTATCATCTCTCACCTATCCCGTCTCTCCTCCAGGATATACATGTTTAGATCTTTAAGCCTATCCCCATATGCTTTTTAAGGAAGACCACTGACCATATTAGTAGCCGCCCTCTGGACTGAATCCATCAAGTTTATATCCTTCCAATGGTGCAATCTCCAGAATTGTACCCAGTACTCCAAGGAGCTTTAGTTTAGTTTTTCTTCAGTTTTATATTTTGCCTATGATTCACAATCTCAAGGCAAAATACATTAAAAATTCATACTAATACAATCAGGTTAAACAAATACACTAAAAGCAGGTTGAAGCATAACAAAACATTATAAATCAGTGCAAAAGGTCAGTTTAGAAGTCTTACATGGCATCTCCACATGTAAACAGTGGCATTTATATATGTAGATTGCATACATGTGTAAACAATATTTCAGAATATTGCTATATACGCACAGAGATGACTGGAATACCCAAATTCAGGGGCCCTTTTACAGAGCAGTGGTAAGCCGTTCACTCTTCTGGGACTACCACCGGCCCAACATGGCTGCCAGTGGTAGTCTACTACTATGGCTTGCATGGCGATAACCCGGTGATAATCTGGTATTGCTGCACGCTGCCCAGTTACTGCTGGGTTAGCGCAGGAGCCCTTATTGCCACTTCAATGGGTGGCAGTAAGGGCTCCCCACCGCATGGCCACATGGTAAGAGTTATCTCACCGTGTGGCCATTTGGGGGGGGGTCTTTTACTGACTGTGGGTAAGTGTATGTACATAATTCTACAGTATGCATTCTTTTATTCTCTCTTAGTGGAGGCCTGCATTTCTGAGGGGTGAGGTTAGGGTGGAGATTGCAATAATGCACATACTGATTTTCAAAAGTGTCTGCTTATTTTAATCTGAAAAAGGAGGCACAAGTTTCTGCTGGTCCTCAACTGCTTTCCATCGCGGGGACGACCAAAGTTCACGGGGGCGTGTCGGCAGCATAGCGAAGGCGAACTGGGGCGTGCCTTACACATGGACATCCTTGACCGATAATGGAAAAAAGAAGGGCGTCCCTAACGAGCACTTGAGCGACTTTACTTGGTTCATTTTTTTTACGACCAAGCCTCAAAAAGGTGCCTGAGCTGACCAGATGACCACAGGAGGGAATCGGGGATGACCTCCCCTTACTCCACCAGTGATAACCAACCCCCTCTCACCCTAAAAAAAACCTTTCTAAATATTTTTTTGCAATTCTCTATGCCAGCCTCAAATGTCATACCCAGCTCCATCACAGCAGTATGCAGGTCCCTGGAGCAGTTTTAGTGGGTACTGCAGTGAACTTCAGGCAGGCGGACTCAGGCCCATCCCCCCCTACCTGTTACACTTGTGGTGGTAAATGTGAGCCCTTCAAAACCCACCAAAAACCCACTGTACCCACATGTAGGTGCCCTCTTCACCTCTTAGGGCTATGGTAGTGGTGTACAGTGGGTAGTGTTTTTTTTTTTTTTTTGGGGGGGGGGTTGGGGGGCTCAGCACACAAGGTAAGGGAGCTATGCTCCTGAGAGCAATTTGTGAAGTCCACTGCAGTGCCCCCTAGGGTGTCCAGTTGGTATCCTGGCATGTCAGGGGAACCAGTGCACTACAAATGCTGGCTCCTCCCACGACCAAATGGCTTGGATTTGGTTGTTTCTGAGATGGGCGTCCTCGGTTTCCATTATCACCAAAACTCAGAAACGACCAAGTCTAGGGACGACCATCTCTAAGGACGACCTAAATTTCAAGATTTGGTCGTCCCCAAACGTATTATCGAAACAAAAAGATGGACGCCCATCTTGTTTCGATAATACAGGTTTCCCCGCCCCTTCACCGGGACGTCCTGCGAAGACGTCCTCAGGAAAACGGGCGCCCCTTTCGATTATGCTCCTCAATGACACCTAGATCTTTTTCTTGGGTGCTGACTCCTAAGGTACCAAGGAGACCTACAGCTGATTAAGAAACAGCTATGCCAAGCTGAAAGGGCATGGTGAGGTTCACATTCTTCTAATCACCTTCATCACTGCCACACCTTTCTCCATTTCTAGCATTCTCAATTGAAGACCACTCATCATAAGAATTATACAACTTTAATTTGTGATTCTTCTAATTGATCCAGAAGGCTGTTTCATGTTCTATCTCACCTCTCTGCTATAGGTCCACGATGGTCCGTCCCAAATATTTTATCTGCAATTGATCTTGCCAGTTGCCACCCCACCTAGTTCTTATCTGTACCTTGCTTCCCTGCTGCCTCCTGGACCCCAGCTTCCAGCCCCCCCCCCCCACTACCTCTTTTGCAATCTGTCTGGTCTGAGTTTAACTTGCCCTCCTTAACCATTCTTATTAAGACATACACCCCTTTGCTGGATCCCTTACCTACTTCCTAGCTTAGTATCCCATCTCACGGTCTTCTTCCATTGGCCCTCTCCATGGTCTATTAGAGCCTCTCATCTGGTACCATTTCCCCTCCTGTCCCATAGCCGTGGTCACAACCTTTCACCGGACTAGTTATTTCAAACTATTAATGGCAACAAATTTTGTTAAGTTAATGTATTAAACAATAAACATGATATTATCTATGTTAGGATTGTTATAATAAGGGAAATTGGGGTAATGTACGGCCGTTAATATCAGTCACTGGACTGGAATTTTTGACTCTTGTTTGTATCAGGCTGATTTGTAGCTAAGGCTACATCTTCTTTGGTTGTAATCTAACTTGGACTGTAATGGTTAGCTGGGCTATGAATGCCCATATATTATTATTATTATTATTATTATTAATAATAATCCTATATAATAAAACGCACCTCCAACATTCTGAAGCTGACAGCATGGCTGAGGCATTCCTGCTCTCTGTATCCATCTCCTGAATTGACATCACGTACTTCCGGGTTCGTCACAAGCAGAAGTGACCAACCACACGAGGTTTCTCGGCTTCAGAATGTTGGAGGTGCATTCTATTAAATAGGATTGGTCAGTTCCTTGAAGCACAGCCAGAGCTCAGCGTCCTGCACAGTAACGCTCAGACACCAGAGAGAGGGGGGGGGGGGCTGACACCAGAGAGAGGGAGGGGGGCCTGACACCAGAGAGGGGGGGAGGTATCTCTGTCACATACACTCTCTCTCTCTCTCTCTCTCTCTCACAGTCAATGTCTTTCTCTCTCTCACTCACTCTCACACACTGTCTCTCACATACTCTATGTCTCACACTGTATCACATTCACTCTCTATGTGTCACAGTCACTCACACACTCTCTTGGTCTCATACACTCAGTCTCAGAGAGTCTGTGTCTCACACACTCTCTCTCTCGCACAAATTGTATCTGTGTGAAACACACTCTCTCTCTCTCACACTGTCTCACATACGCACTTGCACACACTCTCATTCTCACACACACACTCGCACCCAGACTCACTCTCTCTCTCTCTCACACACACTTGCACATTCACTCTCTCTCTCGCACACAGTCACTCTCACATACACTCTCTCAAACATACACACTCCGAGGAAAACCTTGCTAGCGCCTGTCTCATTTGTGTCAGAAACGGGCCTTTTTTACTAGTAATAATAATAACTTTCCCACAATTGAGGTAAGACCTAACGGCCTGTAGCTTCACACCACTTCTCTGTTCACGCTTTTTTGAAGAAGGAACAGATCAGCCTTTTTCCAGTCCCATGGAACTTCCCCTCTTGTCAAGGATCTATTAAACACATCCTTTAGAAGACTCACTAATATCTCTCTAAGCTTGGGATGTATCTCATGAGGTCCCGTAGCTTTGTCTACTTTCAGTTCTGTAAGATATAACACTATTTTCTGTGAACAGTGTGGCATCTATGCCATCCCTGTATGTATCTTTGTTAACTATCTACAGACCTTCTTCTGTTTTTTCTTCCGTGAACACTGAACAGAGGTACCCATCAAGTATTTCTGCTTTTCCCTCATCGCTTTCCACAGCACCTTTAGCTCATCAAGGGAGCAGGTACAGTAAAGGTATTGTGGCTCACTCCACAGCACCTTTAAATCTTGTAATTCCACATATGGCCTTCTTCCTTTCCCCAATATACCTGAAAAATATCTTGTCACCTCGCTTTATATCTTTACCATTTTTACTTCTGCCCATGCTTTTGCCATCCTGATTTCTTTCTTTGATTCTTTCAGCTTTTAGTGATTTTCCGTATTTTGTGAATGCTACCTCTTTTGTCTTGATTTCTTTGGAGAACCATATCATGTGGACAATCTGGACAAAGTCAAGAACATTCTTAAATATAAGATAATCACACCTCAACCAATCATCAGGATCATAAATGTGTACCTGAGGCAATGGAGGATTAAGCAAGTTACCCAAGACCACAAGGAGCATCAAGATCTGAACCCTGGTTTCCCTCGGTATAACCACTAGACCATGAGGCTATGCCTCCACACCAGGGATCCCTAACTTGGGAAGTCCAGGTGTCAGAATGGGTCCCTGGCTTGGGAGTTCCCTCCAGAAAAAATCTCTCAAGGGGCCCAACTGGCTCTCCACCTTTTAAAACCTGCGGGCTCGATATTCAGCTGGCAGCGGTGAGTGTTATTCTCTGATATTCAAAGCCTGGCCTTACCCGAACTTGGCTTTAAATATATGCTTATTTTTGAGACAACTAACACATAGCCGCTTAACTCGATATTTAGTACTTAAGCTGCCATGTGTTAGCACATAAAGGGCCCCTTTTACAGAGGTGCACTAACGTTTTTAGTGCATGCTAAAAATTAATGTGTGCTAAATGCTAAGACACCCATTATATTTATCTAGAAACACTAGCACACCTTTGTAAAAGACCCCCCAAAATAGGAGAGACTTTTATGCCGTCCCATTTATGTACTAAGGGGCCCTTTTACTAAGCTGCGTAGGCGCCTATGTGCGCCCAACGTGTGCCAATTTGGAACTACCACTTAGCTACTGTGTGGCCCGGGCGGTAATTTAATTTTGTACGTGCATCCAATAGGTGTACCAGAAATTCTCCAGCATGCAGCACTAACTGGGTGGTAATTGGCATTGTATGCGAGCTGACGATTACCCCCAGTTAATGCATGAGACCTTACCGCTAAGTCAATGGGTGGCAGTAAGGTCTCAGGCCCAAAATGAATGCACATCAATTTTCATTTGCCGCACATCCATTTTTGGCCAATAAAAAAGGCCTTTTTTGCATGTGCACTGAAAAATGAACCTGCGCGCATCCAATACATGCATCTACACCAGCACAGGCCACTTTTCAGCACACCTTAGTAAAAGGATCCCTAAGCCTAGCCTCTTAAGGACTGAATATCAGCACAAGTAGCCAAGTGTTGAGTCTGCCCTTGGAATGCCTCCAACATAGACAGCTTTGAGTTAGATGTTAACCGTGATTTTCAGTGGCACTTAGCTGGTTAAGTTTCACTGAAAATTAGTGGGTAGGCCTGACCAAGTGATTTATATGGTCAGCGGTCAGAAAAATCACTTTGAATAGCGGCCAGATTAGTAATGTTTTTAAATTTACTATTATCTTTAAAGTGCCTTCCAATGTAAGTGCCAAGCTTAGCAAACAGTTTTACTTGGGCTTTAGCGTGCATTTTTTCTTAGAGTGGATTTCTTAATGTCTGATGCATTAGCATATCATTGGTTACCATATTGGACATTGAAGTGCTTTTCAATACATGAGGGAACAAATATCCATGCTAAAAATTATGTGTGGATTTTATTCCATATTTTATTACTGGCATTTATCTTCAAGAAATCATAGAGAATAGGCAAAACCACAGAGGGCAGGAAATGGATAACCATGGTATCTACTTTTGAAATGTAGTAAGGCCAGTCAACTTTAGATCAGCACCTAGAAAGCTATTGAAACAAATAACATAACATAGTAATATAGTGAGTGACGGCGGATAAAGACCTGAACTATCCAGTCTGCCCAACAATCACATTCATTATCAATTCTAGATTAAGTCAACAATGAAAGTGAGATTATATGCTTGATCATTGTCTTTCTTTTGTGTTTCTGGGACATAGATCGTAGAAGTCCGCCCGGCTCTGCCCTTGTGTTCCAATTACCGGAGTGGCCATCAAAGCCCACTCTATCCTATCCAAATCTGTCATGTCATTTGTGGGACACAGACCATAAAAGTCTGCCCAGCACTGTCCTCATGTTCAAAATTACTGGAGTTTCTGTTGAAACCCTCTCCAGCCCATCCTAAACTGGATTTCTGTATGTGGCACTCAGACCATACAAGCCAGCCCAGCACAAGCCTTAGTTGGTACAGCCAGAGTTGCCATCTAAGCACCATTTGACATGCAAACACATATGCAACTCTTTAAGTTTTATTTTCTATACCATTCATTTTCTAACTAGAGATGCTCTGTATTCATCCCATACTTTTTTGAATTCCGCCACTGTTTTTTTTCTCCACCACCTGCCTTGAGAGGTCATTCCAGGCATCAACCAGACAACCACCCTCTGTATAAAAAAGAATTTTCTGGCATTACTCCTGTCTACCACCCCACAACCTCAATTCATGTCCTTTAGTTTTACCATTTTCCCTTCTCTGGAAAATATTTGTTTCTATATTAATACCTTTCAAAATCTGGGAATTACTCAATACAACAGCTATTGCACATACATGAGAATTTAGAATATTGCTACAATATAAAATCCATTTATGAATGGCAGATGCACAATCTGCAGTCCTTTCAATGATCAATCAGTTTATAATCTAGCTCAATTATTACCAACCTGTGGTCTTGGACCGCTGGGGTTCTCTAAAACCATTTCAGGGGGTCCGCAGAAAACAGAAAAGAGAAAAAAAGTCTTTCATGCTGTTATAATCTATGCAAGCAGAACTCAAAGCTTGCTGTTGAGGCAGGATAAGCAGTTGCTACAGAGATGACGCTAGCAGCATCAGCAGCTGTGGGGGAACAGTAGACGCAGGAGTTGTGAGGGTGAGATTGGAAATGGCTACAAAGCCCAGAAGCAAATGTGGTTGTGAGGGTAGGGCCAGCAGGGGCAGCACTGAGTATGTGATCAGAAGCAGCTGTAGAGTCTGGAAACTTCAGTGTTGGGACCAGCATCAGACTGCAGGAGAATGGGTAAAGCAGTCCAGCATCAACAGGTGAAGAGAGGGAGAGATACTAATGTTGAGGTCTAACTGGAGGGAAAGAGGAAGGGTGATTGACTGATGGGGAATGGCTGGGGGGGAGAGAGAGAGAGAGAGAGAGAGAGAGAGAGAGAGAGAGAGAGAGAGAGAGAGACAGGCTCATTTTCTAAAGAGATGGATGTCCAAAAAGTTACATGAATCGGCACTTGGATGTCCATCTCACAGAAACGTCCAAATCGGTATAATTGAAACCACATTTTGGACGTCTTTCTCGGAAGTCCATTGCAAGGACGTCCAAATCTCAAGGGGGCGTATCAGAGGTGTGTTCAAGGCAGGACTTGGGCGTTCCTAAGATTTGGACGTTTTTGAGCCATAATGGAACAAAGCAAAAATGTCCAGCACTAAAACTTGGACGTTTTGAGCGGGACCTGTTTTTATTATGAATAAGGTACAAAAAGATGCCTCAAATGACCAGATGACCACTGGAGGGAATCAGGGATGACCTCCCCTTACTCCCCCAGTGGTCACTAACCCCTTCCCACCCCCAAAAAGTGTGATGAAGATTATTACTTGCTAGCCTCTATGCCAGCCTCACATGTCATATTCAGGTCCATGACAGCAGTATGCAGGTCCCTGGAGTATTTTAGTGCACTTCAGACAGGTGGACCCAGGCCTATCCCTCCACTACCTGTTACACTTGTGCAGGAAACTGTGAGCCCTCCAAAACCCACCAGAAACCCAATGTACCCACATATAGGTGCCCCCTTCACCCATAAGGGCTATGGTAGTGGTGTACAGTTGGGGGTAGTGGGTTGGGGGGGTGGGGGGGGGCTCAGCACACAAGGTAAGGGAGCTGTGTACCTGGGAACATTTTATGAAGTCCACTTCAGTGCCCCCTAGGGTGCCCGATTCCTGTCCTGGCATGTCAGGGAGACCAGTCTTCTAAAAATGCTGGCTCCTCCCACATCCAAATGGCTTGACTTTGGACATTTTAAACTTGGACATCTTTGTTTTACAAAGACGTCCAAATCGCAAAACGTCCAAATCGCACGACGACCATGGTATTTTCGAACACAAAAGATGGACATTCATGTTTTTCGAAAATGACCTTCTCCCTGCCTCGGACAAATTCCGAATTAGACGTTTCTTTCGAAAATGCCCATCAGAGTGAGTGAGTCTGCTGGGGACTGGCCCCGGAGAAGGGGTGAGGGAACTGGCAGGGGAGAGGGAGAGAGATTGAGACTGATAGGGACTGGCTAGAAGAGAACAGGAAGAGACTTGTTGGGGAACGTGAGAGAGATGCTGTGGGGATTGGCTGGGGGAAAGAGAAAAATACCAGTTAAGGAGAGAGAGAGAGACTGGAGGAAACTGGCTTGGAAGAGGGAGAAAGACTAAGGCTGATGGGGACTGGCTAGAAGGGAAGAGAAAGAAACTGGTGGTCAGAGATAGGCTGATGGGGACAGGCTGGAGGGCAGGAAGAGAAAGCAGGAAGGAGAAGGGAGATAGAGAGGGCTAATGGGAACAGGGTTAGCACTGAGGGAAGAGGGTTCGGAAAGAATGATGGGGATGAACTAGGGGTCCCTGAACATTGTGGAAATTAATAAAGAGTACACACAGCCACGAAAGTTGGAAACCTCTGATCTAGATAACTTGATTTTTTAAAGCAAATATTGTATGATTCAGTATCAAGCCTTATAGATAAAAAGGGATCGGTAAGTATAAAATACTCATGTTTTGTTTACATTAGTATAATTTTTTGCACTAGCTTAAACAAGGAGAAACGTGAACAAGAATTGCTGAGGGTGTCCCGAGAGAATCAGGCCATCCTGAACAGACTCATGAAGTGTGAGCCTCAGTATCAAGTGCAGAAGTGGCAGGAGGATTGGGAGAAGGCTGAACGATACATGGACAGCATTGCTAGATATCCACGAGGGTGGTACAATATTCAGCAAGGAAAGGTAATCCTGATGCACTTTTCACTTCAAAAGAAAAGTTATTCACTTTGAAAGAGATTTCAGGGCTGAACAAAAATCTTACCTTATTTGCGCCTCTTTTAACAAGCAATTTGTTTGAACAAGTTATTTTGTTTTTAACTTAGTGACAAATATGGTAAAACTTTTAATTAGGGTGACCACTGGACACCCACTTGTCAAAACTGTGCCAGACAACACCATGTTTAATAGGCTCACCTTCCTCTGCTTACCCACCTTCCTGGCAGGGCCATTAGCAGGCTGGTCCAACCATTAGGCAAAACTAAGTGATCGCCTAGAGCAGTAGATTCTTGGGGGTAGCAAAGGCAGCTGCAATTAAAGCAAAACAACAGGTCCTGACAACCACACAAACTCAAAACAACCATCAGCACATACTAACATACTTTAACCTGTAATTTTATAAGATGTTTGTGTAATGATCATGAGTTTAATTATCAAAGTCTTGGGAGGGTTGAATCTAGGGGAGGGGGGAATAAGGCTGAAAGTTCACCTAGGGCTCCCACTACCCTTGCACCAACACTGCTCTTCAGAGGCAGAGAAATCAGTCTGGCATTGTGGAGACACATGGAGCTTATACTGTTTGCCTAGGCTCTCTAGCTGCTCCTTTTCCTGATCCTATACTTCTGGAATACAAAGACAACACACACTATTTGTTTGTAAGATTATATAATTTCAGAGTTTTATTATTGTTTTATTTTTATTTGTATTTTAAGATGTATTTTATGATTATGTAAATGTTTTGGGGATATTAGGCAGAATATAAATCAATAAACTATATATTATGGATATAGGCATAGTTTGAGGTGGGAATGGAGGGGTGGCATCTCCCAAAAATATCATGGATGCTACTACTAAACTGGTTCTTCTTTCCCTACTACCAATATGACTTCTCCAGCTCCCACCCACCCCTAGCACAACTGTTTATTTATAGTCAATTATTCTAATTAGGATAACAAGATGAGAGTTTTCATTACATTTAATTAGTTTCTGAGAAGCAAACACTAAATAAATTACACATTATAGCATATAATCTTAAGGCTCTTTATGTTAATCTAATATCCCTAGTGCCTTAAGAAGTTTTAATTAAACAACTCTATAATACTAAGATGCAGACAGCAGTCCAGGAGCGAGAGGGGTGCTATCCAGTATTGCACTGAGTGTCACATGTATGATTATCTTCCAGTTGGTGAGAGGTTATGTATGTGTGCTTGATGAAAAGAGCTCCTAGCTCTCAGAGAATGAGTACGTTCTCTTGAGGCTAGAGTAGCAGACTTGGAGGAGCTGAGGGAGACAGAGAGGTACATAGAGGAGGCTTACAAGGATGTTGTAGAGAAGTCCCACCTCCAGTCTGTTAGTCCCTGTGCTGCCTTGGAGGAGGGAGGTCTCCTAGAAGGAAAACATCACCCTGGTGAAGTAAGAAGTAATCCTGTAGCCAGAAGCATCCCACCAGGGGATGCAATATCCTCTTGCACCGAGGATTTGTCTCCATGAGCTTCTGCCAAGGAGAGAAGGGTTAGGATGGCTGTCGTTGGTGATTTGATTATTTGGCATGTAGATAGTTGGGTGGCTGGTGGACGTGAGGATTGCCTGGTCCTTTGCCTGCCTGGTGTGAAGGTGGCGAACCTCATGTATCACCTGGATTGGATTTTAGATAGTGCTGGGGAGGAGCCGGCTGTCTTGGTACATGTGGGTACTAATGACATAGGAAAATGTGAGAGGGAGGTTTTGGAAGCCAAAGTTAGGCTGCTAGGTAGAAAGCTAAAATCCAGATCCTGCAGAGTAGCATTTTCAGAAATGTTTCCCGTTCCACGTGCAGGACCCAAGAGACAGACAGAGCTCTGAAGTCTCAATGTGTGATTGAGATGATGATGCAGGGATGAGGGATTTAGATTTGTTAGAAACTGGGCAACATTCTGGGGAAGAGAGAGCCTGTTGTGAAAGGATGAGCTCCACCTTAACCGGGATGGAACTAGGCTTCTGGTGCTAACATTTAAAAAGGAGATAGAGCAGCTTTTAAACTAAAATGGGGGGGGGGGGGGGGAGCTGATAGTCACCCAGGAGCACATGGTTCAGTGTGGAGTATCCTTGAAGGATATTGAAACAGGATCTTTAGGGAATCCCAATAGAGAGGTTTCAATAATGGTGAAAGAAAGCCAGGAGTGTTCAATGGGGGAACAGAGTAAAAGATGCAAATTATCCCCATTAACTTCAAAGCAGCCTGTACAATTGCTAGAAGCCTTTAAAATAAGATAGGAGAATTGGAATATATAGCACTAAATGAAGAGGTAGATATAATCGGCATTTCAGAGTCCTGGTGAAAGGAGGACAATCAATGGGACACTGTGTTAGCAGGGTACAAATTATATTGCAACGATAGAGTGGATCAAATTGAGGGGGAGGGGTTGCGCTATATGTTAAAGAGGGAATTGAGTCAAACAAAATAAACATTGTACATGAAACAGATAGCAGCGTGGAACCTTTATGGATATAAATTCCAGGTGTGAAGGAAAGGAGTATACTGGTAGGACTGTACCAGGGGCGTAGCCACGGGTGGGCCTGGGTGGGCCCAGGCCCACCCATTTCCACCCAAGGCCCACCCAAAAATAATGGATCAAAACCGCAACCGCCATCGCCATCGCCATCGCAACCGCAGCTTCACTTGAGTCTTCTTTTCTCTTTCCCCTCCCTCACCCCTGCCGTAAGCAATAGCATCTGGTTTAAATTAAGGGCGGGGCCAGCAGTGATTCGCTGAGCACTCCAGAGCCTTCCCTCTGCCACGATCTGCCCTCTGGGAAACAGGAAGTTGCACTGAAGAGAGCTGATCGTGGCAGGGAAGGCTCTGGAGCAGTTCTCTTCATCTGTGATCAGCGATAGTGAGGGAGGAAAACGGAGTGAGTGGCTGTACTTGTAGGGTGGGAGAGGGACAGGCTGGGAGACAGTGGCTTCACTTGCGTGGGGGTGGGAGGTGGGGGGGGCTTGAGGCCATAGGGAAGGGATTGGAGAGAGGTTCTGGACCTTCAAAAGGGGGGGGGTTGGCTGGAGAAAAGGGAGAGAGATTCTGGACCTGCAAAAGTGGGGAGATGGCTGGCTGAAGGGAAGGGAGAGAGGTTTGGGACCTGCAAAAGGGGGGAGATGGCTGGCTGAAGGGAAGGGAGAGAGGTTTGGGACCTGCAAAAGGGGGGAGATGGCTGGCTGAAGGGAAGGAAGAGAGGTTTGGGACCTGCAAGGGGAGAGGTTGCTGCTTGGAGGGTAGGGAGAGAGTTTTGGATCTGCAAAGGGGGGTGGTGGCTAGCTGGAAGGAAGGGAAGTTCTGGACCTGCAATGGGGGGTGGCTGGCTGGCTGGAGGCAAGGGAGAGAGATGCTGGACCTGAAAGGGGGGGAGGAAGATGGAGGGAAGGATGAGAGGTGCTGGACCTGCAAGGGAGAGAGGCTGGGGGCTGGAGGAAAGGAAGAGAGTTGTTAGACCTGCAAGGGGGGCAGGCTGGAAGGAAGGGAGAGAGGTGCTGGACCTGTGGGGAGGGGGCTAGAGGCTGGAGGGAAGGCCTGCAGGGGAGGCTTGAGGGAAGGGAGAGAGGTGCTGTACCAGGAGGAGAGATTAGAGGGAAGGGAGAGAGATGGCAGATCAAGGGGATGAAGGAAGAGGGAGACAAATTGTTTAACCCACAGTGGGAGAAAGAGCCAAAAGCTGGAAGAGAGAAGCAGAGTAGCTGGATAGGTGGGATCGGAGAGCAGAGAGAGACATTGGTGTGAGTGAGGAAGAAAGTGGAGATACAGAAACAGACGTGAGATGCTGTATTGGAATAACATATGAACACAGAGGGGTAATGCCTGACAGAGAGGGGGGAATGTGAGAATAGAGAGGCTATGCTGGACACTTGGAGGGAGGGGTATATGGTCACAGGGGAGATACTAGACATAGGGGACAATAGGAACTCAAAAGGGAGATACTGGGCATGTGAGGGCATAGGGACACAAGGGGTGATGCTGGACACAGGGGTAGGGGATAGAAGGGTGGTGATGGATGCAGGAATTTGAACATACTGGAGATACTGGACAAGGAACTATAGGGACACAGAGATGGGAGATGGATGGTGGACATGGAGAGAGAAGAAATGACAAATAGACAGGAGACCCTGGTAAGTGAATTAAGACAGAAGAAAGCAGAAACCAGAGACTAGAACCAAGCTGATTTGAAAAATAAAATAACCAGACATCAAAAGGTAGAAAAAAATCATTTTTTTTTTCAATTTTGTGATTAAAATGTGTCACATTTGGAATGTACATCTTGCCAGAGCTGGTGTTAGACATGGCTGGAGCCCAGGCCATAAATTTGGGAGGGAACCCCAAAGCCCATCACCAGACTGCACTGCCTTCAGCTTCCATCATGCTTGTGGCTCTCTCTGGCCAGGCCGCCAGGGGACCAAGAGCAATTGCTCTAGTTGCACTCCAACACCATCCCTGGCATGTACTATGTTTATATTTTGCACAGGAGGAAATGCATTTCTTTCTGTATCTCTGGTATCGTATTACATGCAAGTTTTGGCTTTTTGGGGTTTTGGTTATATTTATGTTTATACATTTTAGTCAATTATTCTATATTTGGCATTTTTATTCCGTGTGTGTGATCGAGGTATTCTGTTAGCATGAATTTTCTATGTAGCCTTCTGTAGTAAGTTTGGTTTGTTTAGTTTTCCCAATAGATATATTGATATTTTACGGCCCCACTGTAATATGTAGGGCAATGCCTTTTTCATAGATAGGATCCTTCTTTTGGAAGTTAGTGCTGGCATTGTAGATTTGCATTAGGTTATAATTGACATTTTGTTTTAAAGATTGTTTAATTTACTGTATGGCGGCTGTTGAGATTACGGTGAGTTTTGTGGGGAAATGTCCTAACTCTGCTCTGTACCCATTGGGGGAGGGACAGGGGGTTCTGTGGATGCAGAATTTATTTGCCTTTAATACTATATACTTTCTGGGATCATTTCTATAGCATCTAACTGGAAAGATATGTTGAAAAGTGTTTGGTCTTGCTATACAGGCTAAGTATGTGTGTTAGGGACCCGAGGCTCAATGGAGGCGGAAGAGTGCAATCTCTTGTACTTCCCCCTGAAGCCTGCACTGCTACCCTTATTGAAGTTATTGGGAGTGGAGTAGAGCTGGAGCATGGGGTGGGGTATCAGGTGGCAAGTTTTTCAATTTCAAAAAAGTTGGCAACCCTGGTGCCCACCCATCTGACTTGTTGGCCCACCCAAAAATTGCTTTCTGGCTACGCCACTGGACTGTACTACCATCCCCCAGGACAGAACGAACAGACAGATTAAAATATGTTTATAGAAATTAGGAAAGCTGGCAAATTGGGCAACATTATAATAATGGGTGATTTCAATTATCCTAATATTGACTGGATAAATGTTACATCAGGGAGTGCTAGGGAGGTAAAATTTCTAGATGTAATAAATGACTGCTTCTTGGAGAAACTGGTCCAGGAACCAATGAAAGGGGGAGCTATTTTGGATCTAGTCCTTAGTGGAATGTGGGGCATAGTACAAGAGGTAATGGTGTTGGATCCACTGGGAAACAGTAATCATAACATGATCAAATTTGAGCTGATATCTGGAGTGAATTCACTAAGGAAATCTATTGTAGCAGCTTTTTTTATTTTTCGAAAGGGAGACTATGACAAAATGAGGAAAATGGTTAAAAAGAAGCTGAAAGGATCGCCCACAAAGATTAGGACTTTAAATCAGGTGTGGACGTTGTTTAAAAATACAGTCATGGAAGGCCAGACTAGATGTATTCCATGTATTAACAAAGTTAGAAAAAAAAACAAATGACAGCCAGCGTGGTTAAAAGGTGAGGTGACAGGATATTAGAGCCAAAAGAACATCCTTCAAAAAATGGAAAAAGGATTTGAATTAAGAAAATAAGAAGCAACATAAGCACTGTCAAAAAAGACGCAAAGCATTGATAAAGAAGACTAAAAGAGAATATGAAGAAAGACATGCCGCAGAGACAAAAAAATCATAGTAACACTTTTTTCAGGTATATCAGAAGTAGGAAGCTTGTGAAGAAATCTGTGGGACTGTTAGATCAGAAAGAAGCAAATGGAGCACTCAGGGAGGACAAGGCCATAGCAGAGAGATTGAATGAATTCTTGGCTTTGGTCTTTATGGAAAAAGATGTAAGAGATCTACCTATATCGGAAATTATTTTCAGGGGTGACGATGTGGAGGAACTGAAAGAAATCTTGGTGAACTTGGAAGATGTACTGAGCCAAATTAACAAGTTAAAGAGTAATAAATCACCTGGACCAAATGGTATACACCCCAGGGTATTGAAAGAACTCAAACATGAAATTACTGATCTGCTGCTAGTGATCTATAACCTGTCTTTAAATCGTCAGTAGTACCTGAAGACTGGAAGGTGGCCAATGTGATGCTGATTTTTAAAAAGGGTTCTAGGGGTAATCCGGGAAATTACAGACCGGTAAGCCTGATTTCAGTGCCGGGCAAAATAGTGGAAACTATCATAAAGAATAAAATTACAGAACACGTAGGCAAACATGGTTTAATGGGACAGAGTCAGCATGAGTTCAGCCAAGGGAGGTCTTGCATCACCAATTTGCTTTATTTCTTTGAAGGCATGAATAAACAAGTGGATAAAAGTGAGCTGGTTGATGTAGTGTATCTAGATTTTCAGAAAGCTTTTGAGAAAGTACCTCATGAGAGGCTCCTGAGAAAATTAAGGAGTCATGGGATAGGAGGCAATGTCCTTCTGTGGATTAAGAATTGGTTATTGGACAAAAAGCAGAGGATAGGGTTAAATGGCCATTTTTTTCAATGGAGGAGGGTGAATAGTGGAGTGCCGCAGGGATCTGTACTGGCACCGCTGCTATTTAACATATTTATAAATGATGTGGATATCAGAATGAGGTGATTAAATTTGCAGATGATACGAAATTATTCAAAGTTGTCATAACGCATTTGGATTGTGAAAATTTGCAGGAAAACCTTAAGAAACTGGAAGACTGGGCATCCAAATGGCAAATGAAATTTAATGTAGAGTAATGCAAAGTGATGCACATTGTGAATAATAATCTGAATCATAGTTATCTGATGCTAGGGTCCACTTTAGGAGAGTCACTCAAGAAAAAGACCTAGGTGTCATTGAAGACAATACATTGAAATCTTTTGTCCAGTGTGCGACGGCAGCCAAAAAAGCAAACAGGATACTAGGAATAATTCGGAGAGGGATGCAAAATAAGACCAAAAATATTATAATGCCTCTGTATTGCTCCATGGTGCGACCTCATCTTGAGTATTGTGTTCCATTCTGGTTGCCATATCTCAAAAAAGATATAGCGGAATTAGAAAAGTTTCAAAGAAGAGCTACCAAAATGATAGTGGGGATGGAACTGCTCCCATTTGAGGAAAAGCTAAAGAGGTTAGGGCTCTTCAGATGGGGAGGATATGATTGAGGTTTACAAAATCCTGAGTGGTGTGGAACAGGTAGAGGTGAATCTATTTTTCACTCATTCAAAAAGTACAAAAACCAGGGGATACTCAGTGTAATTGCATGGAAATACTTTTAAAACAAATAGGAGGAAATATTTTTTCACTCAAAGAATAGTTAAGCTGTCTAGAACTCATTGCCGAAGGATATAGTAATGATGGTTAGTGTATCTGGGTTTAAAAAAGGTATGGACAGGTTCCTGGAGGAAACATCCATAGTCTGTTATTGAGAAGGACATGGGGAAGCCACTGCTTGCCCTGGGATTGGTTGGGTAGAATGGTGCTACTAACTGGGTTTCTGCCAGTTACTTGTGACCTGGATTGGCCACTGCTGGAAGCAGGATATTGGGCTGATGGACAATTGGTCTGACCCAGTATGGCTATTCTCATATTCTTACCCTTTGACCACCCCCTTCCAAAGTAAGTGGTAAACCATACCTATGACCATGAAGGAAGAGAAACTGAGGAATCACATTTTCACCTGCTGACCTTAGTACTGTGCCCCATGAAATGGGGAGGAACCTAAAAGCGATGAGGGGGACATGGAGAGGAACCTGTGATTGGAGTGAAAGAGAGAAGCCTGAGGAGGAAGGGAGAGATGAAGAGGACTCTGGTGGGGAAGGAAAAGACAAGAGTGAAATATAAAGGGGTGGGAGGGGAGAAAGAATGTAGTGCGGGGCAGATGGATAGGAATCTGGAAGAAACAAGAGGAAGAAAAGGAACAGATGGGAGGATGAGAAAGGCAGGGCCGGATCTAAGATTATACATCCAAGGATGGAAGTAAGAGTGGAGAGATCCCTTTCAAAACTGGAAAAAAGCAGGGGGTTCTATTTTTTAGGTGACTTCAGAATTTGGTGCCCTAGACATGTGCTTAAGTCAGTAAAAGGGATGAAAGAGTAGTTCAATGACACAGAGCATCAACTGTGCTCCTCTTTTTAAAATTCTTAATCCACCCACATGTGTCATATATGGAATTCAGTAGATTTATTTGCATATGTAGCCCACTTGTAAAACAGGACAGTTGTGCACTCTATTCTAACTTAAGCAGCATGTTGAACAATTGTTTAAAAAGTAGTACTGGCCACTTGACCACCCTACATGCAATATATTTAAAATTGCACAGGCTGAATGATTTACAGCACATGTCCAGGTTCATTTAAAAATATACAGCAATTATAATGTATTCTTTCTTTCTTTCTTTCTTTCTTTCTTTCTTTCTTTCTTTCTTTCTTTCTTTCTTTTTTTCTTTTGTACCATTGTGCAATTAAATCATGAGAAATTATTGTGATGCTTATGGTTTTCAACATTTTTTTACTGTTTTTTTTTCTATTTCCAGAATAAGCCAAAAGGACAAAAAAGAGCATCCAAGAAAAGAGAGTCCAAGAAAGCAATGCAGTACAAAGCTGAAAGTGTAGCAGGGACACCGGAAGCAGAAGACACCACAGAGTACAGAGAAGATACGCAGTCTAAATCAGAGAGTGAAAGGGCAAGTAAAACTGAATTCAAGCCCAGCAAAAAGGTGAAAGCTCTGAATGCAAACAACAAACAAATGGAAAGTAAAAAGGCAAAGTAGTCTTAGGCGTAAGGATGAAAAGCCAAAAACACGTCCCCCCCCCCCCACTCCAGAGCAGCAAATGAGAAAAGAGAACATGGTAAACCAAGATGGAATTAATACCAGAATATGAAAACTGTGGAACAATGAGGCTGATTGTGAAAGTGAAAATGAAAGAGGATGAATCAAAACAATTCACTGGAGACTGTGGCCCTGAAATTATGTATTCAAAGTGATTTTCAGTGCTCTGTGAATTCACTGTCATGATGTCTGGCACTAAAGGCACTACCTGAACTCATATTTTTGCGAAATGTATTTTAGGCTGTTAAGTAAAAACAGATCCCAGAATAGGCTTACTCTCTCAGAAATTCTAAAAATGCTTAATAAGATGTTCCTGCATATTAATCAGAAGTTGCTGGCCTAGGCATGTAAAGGAGGGGATTTTTATGAGAGAAGTACCACAAGTATCTTTCTAACTTACATAAGTATGTAAGTGTTGCCATACTAGGACAGACTGAAGGTCCATCAAGCCCAGTATCCTGTTTCCAACAGTGGCCAATCCAGGTCACAAGTACCTGGCAAGGTCCCAAAACAGTATAGTACATTTTATGCTGCTTATCCTATAAATACCAACAAAAAAATAAGCAGAGTGCTAAGGGAGAATTATATGGTGGAGTTTATAGGTAAAGTCTCATAAACATGCAGCGGTTATCGTTTAGTGTCTCTTATGCTGCTTAGTTATAATCATAGACTGTTACCCACCATCCTACCATTAGATGAGCTACCTAGCATGCTTATTTTTTACTTTTTTACTTTTTTTCTTGTATTTTTACAAAGCATGCCGTTTGGCTCTTATATTATAATTGTAGCTGATGGCTTAAGGGATCAATCACTTATCTGTATGCCTATACAGCAGCACACCCCAACAGGAGCCTGTTTCGCCCTCCTGGCTTTCTCAAGGGGAACTCTTTGTGCTGTTTCAGGCAATCAGTTTGTTCTCATCTGCCATCTATCATTGATTGCAAAATGACGGCAGCGTCTTTTTAAAATCCTATCTCACCGGAAACAGCTGATCTAACCAATTGTGTCCTAGAAATAAGCAGTGGATTTTCCCAAGTCTATTTTAATAATGGCTTATGGACTTTTAGCAAACTAGCCAAACCTTTTTTTAAACCCTGCTAAGCTAACTGCTTTTACCACATTCTCTGGCAACAAATTCCAGAGTTTAATTACACTTTGAGTGAATAAATATTTTCTCTGATTCATTTTAAATTTACTACTTTGAAGCTTCATTTCATGCCCCCTAGTCCTAGTATTTTTGGAAAGAGTAAATAAGTGATTCACGTCTACCCGATCCACTCCACTTATTATTTTATATACCTCTAGCATATCTCCCCTCAGACATCTTTTCTTCAAGCTGAAGAACGCTAGCTGTGGCAGCCTTTCCTCATAGGGAAGTTGTCCCGTCCCCTTCTCTATACCTTTTCTAATTCCACTATTTTCTAAAGAGAAGGGCGCCCATCTTTCGACACAAATCGGGAGATGGGCGTCCTTCTCTCAGGGTCGCCCAAATCGGCATAATCGAAAGCCGATTTTGGGCGTCCCCAACTGCTTCCCATCGTGGGGATGACCAAAGTTCCCGGGGGCGTGTCGGAGGTGTAGCGAAGGTGGGACTGGGGCGTGCCTAACAGATGGGTATCCTCAAGCGATAATGGAAAAAAGAAGGGCGTCTCTGACGAACACTTGGCCGACTTTACTTGGTCCTTTTTTTTTATGACCAAGCCTCAAAAAGGTTCCTGAGCTGACCAGATGACCACCGGAGGGAATCGGGGATGACCTCCCCTGACTCCCCAGTGGTCACTAACCACCTCCCACCCTGAAAAAAACAACTTTAAAAACTTTTGTCTTTTTAGAGTATGGGTGAAGTATGTCCTTTGCTATGCCTCTGGCCTTGCGATGGCAGTTGAGGATGTCCAAAATGTGGATGTTTCTATGAGAAGGATGTCCATGCCTTTGCTATGCCTCTGACACCCCCCTTTATGTAGTCATAGGGTCGCTTTACTCATACTACCCCTCTCCTCAAGACCCTTCACTGGCTCCCTATCCGTTTTCGCATCCTGTTCAAACTTCTTCTACTAACCTATAAATGTATTCACTCTGCTGCTCCCCAGTATCTCTCCACACTCATCCTTCCCTACACCCCTTCCCGTGCACTCCGCTCCATGGATAAATCCTTCTTATCTGTTCCCTTCTCCACTACTGCCAACTCCAGACTTCGCGCCTTCTGTCTCGCTGCACCCTACGCCTGGAATAAACTTCCTGAGCCCCTACGTCTTGCCCCATCCTTGGCCACCTTTAAATCTAGACTGAAAGCCCACCTCTTTAACATTGCTTTTGACTCGTAACCACTTGTAACCACTCGCCTCCACCTACCCTTCTCTCTTCCTTCCCGTTCACATTAATTGATTTGATTTGCTTACTTTATTTATTTTTTGTCTATTAGATTGTAAGCTCTTTGAGCAGGGACTGTCTTTCTTCTATGTTTGTGCAGCGCTGCGTATGCCTTGTAGCGCTATAGAAATGCTAAATAGTAGTAGTAGTAGTATTTTGGATCATAAGTGTCAGCAGTGGGATTTGAACTGGCCACCTCTGGATTGCAAGACCAGTGCTCTAACCCTAGGCCACTCCTACACTCCACTCCACTCCACTCCCTTGAAATGTGTCCGTCCCTGTGTGTGTGTTTGGGGGGGGGGGCAGTATGCAGGTCCCTGGGGGGGAAGTATGTGTGTGTCAGCGGAGGCATAATGAAGGCGTAGACAGCCTTCTTTCGAACATTTTGGACGTCCTCAACTGCCCTCCCCCCCCACAGGGACAGCCAGATTTCAAGGAAGTGGAGTGGAGGACTGGCCTAGTGGTTAGAGACTGGTCTTGCAATCCAGATTTGGCCAGTTCAAATCCCACTGCTGCCACTTGTAATCCAAATAAATAAAGAGGGTGTCAGAGGCATAGTAGGCATGGACATCCTTCTCACAAACATCCACATTTTGGACATCCTCAACTGCCATCGCAGGGACTGAGGCATAGCGAAGGACGTCCTTCACCCATACTCTAAAAAAAAAAGACAAAAGTTTTTAAAGTTTTTTTTTCGGGGTGGGAGGTGGTTAGTGACCATTGCATGCCTTTTTCCGTTCAGTTAGTGCATCAGTTAGTCCACTGCAGTGCCCCCTAGGTTGCCCGGTTGGTGTACTGGCATGTCAGGGGGACCAGTGCACTACGAATGTTGGCTCCTCCCATGACCAAATGACTTGGATTTGGTTGTTTTTGAGATGGGCGTCCTTGGTTTCCATTATCACCGAAAACTGGGGATGACCATCTCTAAGGTCGACCTAAATGTTGAGATTTGGGCGTCCCCGACCGTATTATCGAAACGAAAGATGGACACCCATTTTGTTTCGATAATATGGGTTTCCCCGCCCCTTCACAGGGATGTCCTGTGAGGATGCCCTCAGGAAAACTTGGGCGCCCCGTTTGATTATGCCCTTCCACATCTTTTTTGAGATGCAGTGACCAGAATTGCACATAGTATTCAAGGTGCAATTGCACCATGGAACAATACAAAAGTATTATAACACCCTCATTTTTATTTTCCTTTCCTAATAATACCTAACATTCTATTTGCTTTATTTGACGCCACTGCACACTGAGCAGAGCGTTTCAAAGTATCGTCAACGATGACTGTTAGCTCCTTTTCCTGGTTGATGACTCCTAACGTGGAACCTTTCATCATGTAGCTATATTTCGGGTTCCTCTTTCCCACACACACCACTTTGCCGTTGCTCACATTAAACATCATCTGACATTTGGATGCCCAATCTCCCAGTCTCTTAAGGTTGTCTTGCAATTTTTCACAATCCTCTTGCAATTTAACAACTTTGAAAAACTTTGTGTCATTGGCAAATTTAATTAACTTACTAATTATTCCCATATCTAGATCATTTATAAATATGTTAAAAAGCAGCAGTCCCAACACAGACCTCTGCGGAACCCCACTATCTGCCTTTCTCCATTGAGAATACTGACCATTTAACCCTACTCGTTGTTTTCTATCCAGTTTTTAATCCACAATAGAACACTACCTCCTATCCCATGACTTTACAATTTCCTCTGGAGTCTTTCATGAGGTACTTTGTCAAATGCCTTTTGAAAATCCAGGTACACAATATCGACTGGCTCATCTTTATCCACATGTTTGTTCACCCCTTCAAAGAAATGTAATAGATTGGTGAGGCAAGATTTCTGTTCACTAAATCCATGTTGGCTTTGTCTCATTAATCCATGCTTTTGAATATGTACTGTAATTTTGTTCTTTATAATAGTCTCTACCATTTTGCCTGGCTCCAACGTCAGGCTCACTGGTCTATAATTTCCCGGATCACCTCTGGAACCCTTTTTAAAAATCGCATTACATTGGCCACCGTCCAATCTTCCAATACCATGCTCGATTTTAAAGATAAATTACATATTACTAATAATATTTCTGCAAGTTTATTTTCAATTCTATCAATACTCTGGGATGTATACCATCTGGTTCTGGTGATTTGCTACTCTACAATTTGTCAAATTGCTCCATTACATCTTCCAGGTTTACAGTGATTTAATTCAGTTTCTCTGACTCGTCAGCAATGAATACCATTTCTGGCACTGGTATCTCTCCCACATATTCCTCGGTGAAGACTGAAGCAAAGAATTCATTTAATCTCTCTGCTATGGCCTTGTCTTCCCTGAGTGCCCCTTTTACCCCTCGGTCATCTAGCGGTCCAACCAATTCTTTTGCCGGCTTCTTGCTTTTGATATACCTAAAAAAGCTTTTACTATGCGTTTTTGCCTCCAACGCAGTCTTCTTTTCAAAGTCTCTCTTTGCCTTCCTTATCAGCACTTTGCATTTGACTTGCCATTCTTTATGCAGTTTCCTATTACTTTCAGTCGGTGTCAGACTTGTGAGTTCTTGTACCAAGTAGAGTGCTGCTGAGCCCGGTACTCGGACCAGGTTCTGCTTGGCGGCTGGACAACCCCGGGTTTCACCTGTGCTGACCACTGTTTCCCAGAGGTTGAGCCCCTAGGTGCGGGTGGCCTGCAGAACCTACGGGACGGAGCTGGAAGCAGGGTGATGAATGTATCGGCCGGGCAGGGAGCAGGTCAAGAGAGTAATCTAGGTACAAGCGGCAGTCAGTAGGCAGGCGGCAGGCAAGAGAGTAATCCAGGTACAGGCAAGAGAGTAATCCAGGTACAGGCGAAAGTCAGTAGGCAGGCGGCAGGCAAGAGAGTAATCCAGATGCAGGCGAACGTCAGTAGGCAGGTGGCAGGCAAGAGAGTAATCCAAATGCAGGCGAAAGTCAGTAGGCAGGTGGCAGGCAAGAAAGTAATCCAGATGCAGGTGAAAGTCAGTAGGCAGGCGGCAGGCAAGAGAGTAATCCAGGTACAGGCGAAAGTCAGTAGGCAGGCGGCAGGCAGAAGGGTAATCCAGGTACAGGCAAAGTCAGCAACAAGGGACCAGTAGATAAGAAGCAGACTACAGAGTTAGAAACACCTACCAAAGTAGAAGCCAAAGCATGGAGTCCAGAGAGAGCTCAGCTGATAAAGTGCTGGCATCTGACATCAGCAGGGAGAAGGGGCACAGCCATAGGACAAGAGCAGGAGAAGGAGGAACCAGAAGACCAATAGGAGAGAAGCAAGGGAAGCCAGGCAGAGGAAGAGCAGACCCAGGTGGGTGGAAGCAAAGCAATCAAGGAGCCTGGAAGCCAGGCAGAGAGAGAGCAGAAACAGGTGCATGGAAGCAAAGCAATTAAGGAGCCTGCAACCACCGCCCTCTGAACAAACCCAGAGAGGAATACACACACATGGCTCAGTCAGTGCCAGTCAAGTGTGCGTGTTGACGGGACCCTGCGCAGCCCGAGGACGCCGCTTGCGTTGAGGTAGGGGAAATGACAGTCGGATCATTCTTCCATGTTCTGAAGGATTTTCTTTTAGCTCTAATAGCTTCCTTCACCTCACTTTTTAACTATGCTGGCTGTCATTTGCTCTTCCTTCCTCCTTTTTTCATACATGGAATATATTTGGCCTGGGCTTCCAGGATGGTATTTTTGAACATCATCCATGCCCGATGTAAATGTTTGACCTTCGCAGCTGCTCCTTTAAGTTTTTTTTCCGCCATTCTTCTCATTTTATCATAGTCTCCTTTTTGAAAGTTAAATGCTATCGTATTGGATTTCCTGTGTGTACTTACTCCAGAGTTTATATCAAATCTGATCATGTTATGATCACTGTTATCAAGAGGCCCCAGCACCATTACCTCCTGCACCAGATCATTCGCTCCACTAAGGACTAGGTCTAGAATTGTTTCTCCTCTTGTTGGCTCATGAACCAGCTGCTCCATAAAGCAGTCTTTGATTCCAACAATGAATTTCACCTCTCTAGCATGCACTGATGTTACAGTCAATATCGGGGTAATTGAAATCACCCATTATTATAGTGTTCCCCAGTTTGTTAGCATCTCTAATTTCTGATAACATTTCTATATATGTCTCTTCGTCCTGGCCAGGTGGACTGTAGTACACTTCTATCACTATCCTTTTCCGCTTTACACATGGAATTTCATGGTGATTCCAAGATGTGTTTTGTGTCCTGTAGAATTTTCAGTCTATTCAATTCAAGGCCCTCCTTAACATACAATGCTACCTCTACACAAATTTGATCAATCCTGTCACTGCGATATAATTTGTATCTTGGTATGACAGTGTTTCGGAAATGCCTATTATATCTATTTTTTCATTTAGTACAATATATTCTAACTCTCCCATTTTATTTCTTAGGCTTCTGGCATTCACATATAGACATTTCAAACTATGTTTGTTGTTCCTATTTACATCTTGCTCAGCAGTTGACAGTGATAATGTGAAATCTTTTGTCTGCTTTTTATTTAAAGACACCTGGTCTACTATGCTCTCTATTGCAACCTTGCTATCGGGATGCCCTATCTTCCCCTTTTTGGTGATATCTTTGAAAGATACCTTATTCCGAACCATGCGCTTTTGAGTGACTGTCGACCTTCCCCCAGATTCTAGTTTAAAAGCTGCTCTATCTCCTTTTTAAATGCCGATGCCAGCAGCCTTGCCCCACCCTGGTTAAGGTGGAGCCCATCCTTTCGGAATAGGCTCCCCCTTCCCTAGAATGTTGCCCAGTTCCTAACAAATCAAAATCCTTCATCCCTGCACCATCATCTCAATTACGCATTGAGACTCTGGAGCTCCGCCTGTCTCTTAATCCCTGCGTGTGGAACTGGGAGAATTTCTCAAAATGCTACCCTGGAGGATCTGGATTTCAGCTATCTACCTAGGACTTGAAATTTTGCTTCCAGAACCTCCCTCCCACATTTTCCTATGTCATTGGCACCTACATGTACCAAGACAGCTGGCTCTTCCCCTATCTAGGTGACGTGTGAGGTCTGCCACCTTCGCACTAGGCAGTCAAGTCATCAGGTGATTCTCATGTCCACCAGCCACCCAGCTCTCTACATGCCTAATTATCAAATCGCAAACTACAACAGCCGTCCTAACTCTTCCCTCCTTGGCAGAAGCTCCTGGAGACACATCTTCAGTATGAGAGGATATTGCATCCCCTGGTGGGCTGGTCCTGGCTACAGGATTATTTCCATCTTCAGCAGGGTGATACTCTCCATTTAAGGGGCCTTCCAGACTGCCAGACTGGAGTTGGGACTTCTCTAAAATGTCCCTGTAGGCCTCCTCTTTGTACCTCTGTCTCCCTCAGCTCCTCCAAATCTGTTACTCTAGCCTTAAGAGAATAGAGTCGTTGTCTGAGAGCTAGGAGCTCTTTGTGTTGAGCACACACATATAACCTCTCACCAACTGGGAGATAATCATACACATGACACTCTACTGCAAAAGACTGCATAGCACCCCCCTTGCCACTGGACTGATGTCTGCATCTTAGTATTACAGAATTGTTTAATTAAAACTTTTTTTAAGGCACTAGGGGTGTTAGATAAATATAAAGAGCCTTAAGATTATATGGTATAATGTGTAATTTATTTAGTGTTCTCTTCCCAGAAACTAATTAAATGTAATGAAAACTAATTAAAATGTAATTAAAAATCTAATGAAAACACTCCTCTTATCCTATCATTATTCTAATTAGTCATTATAAATTAAGACTGAACTAGGTCTTGCTTTGCCTGTTAGAGGCTATCTGTAAATGCTGTGGTACAAAGTTCAAGTTTTAAAACTAGGGGGGAAAGGGTATATAGTCTCTATGATAAAGTTTGTTTTTTCTTTTATTTTTTTTCTGCCTATCAATAACCTACAATTCCTCCTTTAAATCCCAATATTTTAAGTTCCCAGAGCACAGAGCAAAATAATTTTCACTTACCAGAGAAATGTCCTCTTTTCTCAGAACTTCTCAGAAAGAAATATAAGTGGGACCTTTCCTCTCTATATAGTTTTGATTCTAAGGGGACTGTTTCAAACAAACCCCTTGAAGCTAACTCAGTAATCAGATTTCCCTCAGTAACCTTTGTAAATATTTTACTTCCTCACATCTTAATTAACACCTAATTCAGGCCAGTAGCAGTGCTACCTCTCCAGTAGCCAAAGAACAGAAAATAACTAACTGTCTTAGGACAGAATCTGAGCCATAAAGAGGGTAATTTATTTTTTTTAATAGGCCATGTAACACATGCAGCAGTGAGATGTATAAGTCTGACCAGTTTTAGGGCTCTGTTTACTAAGCAGTCCTAAGGGCAACTCTAGCATTTAGTGTTTGCTAATTTTAACACGTGCTAAAAACGCTAGCGCAGTTAAGTAAACAGGGCCCTTAAAAGGAAAAGAATGAATGTAATTTTCCTTTTTAAAATTGCCCCACAGAAAGTACCACACACATTCCCACCTGCACTTAGGCACACACAGAAGATTTTCTTGGTTTATTTTCCAGGTTTAGGCATGTATTTTACCACATGCACGCATATCCCTAGATTCTATATATGGCACCCAGTTGTATGCACATCCTAATTAAGGGCCATCCTTACTAAGGTGCACTAGCATTTTTAGCATGCGCTAAAATTAGTGCACGCTAAACGCTAGAGACACCCATATATTCATACGGGCGTCTCTAGTGTTAGTGCATGCTAAATTTTAGCGGACGTTAAAAATGCTAGCGTGCCTATAGTGTGGCTTAGTAAACAGGGCTCTAAGTAATGAGCCATTAACTAGCAATAATTGTACACTAACAACCAATTATTGCAGTTAATTGACTCGAATTAGGATTTGCATGCACATCTTGCTAAGTGCTATTCTATAAAGATTGGAGTGCAAATCTTATAGTGTGCAACTCAAAAGGAGGTGGGAATGTGTGTGGTACTTTTTGTGGGGCAATTTTAAGGAAGATATGGGTGGGCCAGGGGTGTTCACTAAAGATGTGCGCAGTATTATAGAATTTGGGGGGTCAACGCCTAACTTATGTGTCAGGATTTTCACCAGGTTTCAGTTGGTATAAATCTTCATGACAAAAGTTGGACGTGGATCCCAGTGTTAAGTGCTAGTTTGGAAGTGGCACACAACTTGGAGCAGGGAAGTAGTGTGATCAACAAGGCACTTCCAAAAAGCCAAGGAGACAGATAGTAGTAAAATATCCTTTAATGGTACATAAGACTTGACATGGCACCGTGTTTCGGCAAACAATGCCTGCCTCAGGAGTCTGTATGTGATGATCATTTGTAGGTAAAGTTGAAGAGCGAACAAACCAAATCAAGCCTTTAAAAAGACTGGTGAATGGTGAACGTACAGGATTCGATTGCAAGAGCAGAAAGCTCTGGATTGGTGTAAGTTCGGTGAACGCCGGATAGGAAAGCGCTGAATCTAGACCATAAAGGGATGTCTCTGACCAGATGGACAAACTTACGTTTAGGCATTTATACCCCATGCAATTCTACAAAAGGCAATCTCTGCATGTAAAACTCTGTTTAACATCAGACATACCTTTTGAAATGGCCCCCTTAATAATTATCAGGTTAGAAAATACTGTACAGATCAAATGCTTTAGCTGATAGAAGGACATTTTTAGTCCCTTTTGGCCCTGGTCAGAGTTCCTGCAGCCCTATTGGAAAAACCTGAGATCTTTGCAGGTTGTGATGCTTTTTAATGGAACAATGTAATAATTACCTGATGATTTCGTTGTCCAGGATATTTTAAGCCAAATTAAACCTCTTGTTTAGATGTACAATATCAATACCCTACAAATGAGCTGAATAATAGTATCTTCTTTGGTTCCTTGTCTCATGTAAAAAGCTTTTTTTCGGACACCCCCTCTGCTCTGAAACCTCTGATTATAATACTATAGCAAGTGTTAGAATATGTACGCCTTTATACTGTATGTCTTCACTTTTATTTTCTCAACATTAAAAATATATTTGCTTTTTTCTGTCCTAGAATGTTTTGCTTAGTTAACATATTGCAGCACAGTAGTATTTTACAATGAAAAAAAAATACTAAGTGGGGAAAGCATGCAGAGCAAAGCATGCTCAGGCCCACTGAACTACCAAAGAAGGCTCCTGAGTAGGTACTGGGAGAGGTTGGGAGGGGGAAGGGTGCGACTCTGTGAGAGGTGGGGTTTGGACCTTCTGGGGCAAGGTTTAGACCTTTGGGAAGTGGGGTTTGAGCTGGGGGGCACTGGAGATCACGGAGGTGTCGGGGGTATCGGGAGAGGGGATTAGAGATCAGTGGGAGCACCACCGCACCTTCATTGACAGCAGCTGCACCACCAGACTGCCAATAGTGCGGCTTCACTTAGTGTCTCCTCTTGAGGTGGCAGTAAGTGCAGTTGCATTATTAGCAGACATGACAGCTAGCATGAGGAAATGATCCTTGCGTTAGCTCTCACAGCAGGCCACTCCTTCATACTGCCCCATCACACCACACACTGCCTATTCCCATGTTAAACAGCTAGTATGTATTTTTTGACTGTGTTGAATCAGGGGCAGTGCTACATGGTAAGTGTGGTAAGCACAGCAGGGGGTGCCAAAGTTCAGGGGATGCCAAAAGCTGCTACACGTACCTGTAGCACCAGCCTTATGAAGCATGGGCATCGGAAGGGAAGGCGTTACCACTGCTGCCTTGTTCTCATCTCCCTGCCTCCTTTTCAGCCCTAGCTCCCACCCCCTTCTCTCACCAGTTCTGCATTTAAAAATTGTTTGCAGAGCATCTGTTTTCACTGCCACCACTCTGCCTCCCTTCCATGGAGTCTGGCTGCAAGCCCCGTGTTTGAGATGAACGACTTCCTGTTAAACAAGAAGTAGTTCATCTCTAATGCGGTGCTGGCAGCCAGACTTGATGGAAGGGAGGCAGAGCAGTGGCAGCAAAAGCAGAAGATCCCATTGCTCTGCTAATGATTAGGGCTGGTGGGAGATGGGGCCTGGAGCTAGGGGCTGAAAAGGGGGAGACAGGTGTGAGAAGGGGGCTCAGACTAGGGGCTGAAAAGGAGGAACCAGCTGGGAGAAGGGGGCAGGGGCTAGAAGCTGAAAAGGTGGGGGCATGGTGGAAGAAAAGGGCTGGGGGCTGAAAAGAGGGAGCTAGGTGTGATAAGAGGGTTGGGGATGAAGCTGGGAGTTCAAAAGGGGGAGCCAGGTGGGAGAAGGGGGGCTGCGGCTGGGGTTGGAGCTCGGAGCTGAAAAGGAGGAGCCATATGGGAGAAGTGGGCTGTGGCTGGAGCTGGAAAGGGGGAGCCAGGTGGAAGAAAGGAACTGTGGCTGGATTCCTTACTGCCTAGAAAATAGGTGTTGGTAAGGGTCCCGCTCTAATGGACACCCGCTAATTGGGAAATGGAATAGAGGAAATGGAAAATGCGGCCATTTCACAGCTGCACTAAAAGTGGCCTCAGTGCACATAAAACCCACACATTAGCCAAAGCACAAGCCATTTTGTAGCACAGCTTAGTAAAAGAGTCCCTAATACTAGCATAAATGGCCAAAATTGTGCTTACATTTAAGACGCAAGCACTTATACAGCCCTATATGTGTTGTAGATACTTGCTTTTAGCTGTATGCCAGAATATATGTAAATTATAGCATTCTATAATTTACAAGTGTACCTGAGTACCCCACCCATGCTCCACTCAAACTCCACCCACGAGCATGCCCACCATCAAAGTACGTGCCATTAAATCATCATGCCTATTTTTTTCTAGTCTTTTCCCCATAAGTATGTTCTATGTTTGTGCAGCGCTGCGTACGCCTTGTAGCGCTATAGAAATGCTAAATAGTAGTAGTAGTAGTAGTATAAGTAATCCTATGCACATAAGTAGTCATTTACATGCCCATTACCACCATTTATGTCCCTTCTTGCTGCCTACAACTGGGCAGCTCCTTAAAGAATACTCCCCACCTTAACAGAAGCTTGTAGCGCAGTGGTTCCCAAACCTGTCCTGAGGAACCCTCAGTCAGTCAGGTTTCAGGATATCCACAGTGAATATTCACGAAAAAGATTTGCATGCGGTGGTGGAGGTGTATGCAAATCTCTCTCATTAATATTCATTGAAAATCTGACTTGCTGAGGATTCCCCCAGGATAGGTTTGGAAACCACTGTTGTAGCATGTGAGTGACAAAAAACTGGAAGCATGAGCTTAGAGTAAATTGGTAACAAGAAACTGATAGCAAGAAGGCTCAGTAGCAAAAGCTTTGGAGCACAAGAATTTCAGGGGCTCTTTTACTAAAGTGTGTTAAGCACATACTCCTAAATTCTATAAATTTGCAAGCCCAACTTAGCGTGCAAAGTTGTGCATGCAAGATACAAAATAAGGTCAGTTGCAAGAGTAACTTAATATAATGAGCTGATAACTGATGTTAACTAGCAATAATTGACACTAAGTAGTGTAAATTCACACCAGTTAGCAGTTACACGCTCAACTGACAGTCAGTATTCTTTAAAATGTGCACACAAAATCCATAGCACACTGAGAGAAGGGCATGGACCAGGGAGGGGCATAGGCGGATCAGGGGTGTGCCTAGGTCTTGCATACATGCAGTTATGCGTTTAACCGCCTAAGGGGTTCTTTTACCAAGCTGTGGGAAAAGGGCCCTGTGCTAGTGGTGGGGACCATTTTTCCCATGTGCCTGGGTCCTTTTTACCGCAGCAGGTAAAAAAGCCCCCATCACACATGGCCCATGACAATGTGGCAGGGAGCCCTTACCACCACCCACTGAGGTGGCAATAAGGGCTCCTGCGCTAACTCTGCGGTCACTGGGCAGCACGCAGCGATGCCCAATTCCTGTCCAATTATCACCACGCAAGCCATTTCCAGGGGTTTTCTTTTCCCCCCAGAAATGGCGCACACTTGGGGCAGGACTACCACTGGCGGCCACGTTGGGCCAACGGTAGTCCCAGAAGAGCGAGCAGTAAGCCCATGTTGGGCTTACCACCACTCTGTAAAAGGGCCCCTAACTTAGGCATGAGCTAGTCAGTGGCGTTCCTAGGCTGGCTGACACCCGGGGCGGATCACCGATGTGCCCCCCCCCGGTGAAATTACACCCCCCCGGGTGCATTTTTACCTGCTTGGGGGGGGGGGGGGGTGCCGCGTGCCTGTCGGCTGCGAGTCCGCTCGTTCCCTGCTGCTCCCTCTGCCCCGGAACAGGAAGTAACCTGTTCTGCGCAGAGGGAGCAGCAGGGAGGGAATGAGCAGACTCGGCCAACAGGTGCGCATCACCCTCCCAGCGGCGTGCACCTGGGACGGACCGCCCCCCCCCTTGGTACGCCACTGGAGCTAGTGTAAATGCTCACACCTAAAAGTGGGTAGTATTCTATAATGGCAGTTCTGCAGATTGATTGTACACATGCCAGTTTACAGATTAACTTGCATTAAACTGATTTTGTACCCAATACATTCTTTAATGCGTCTAACAAACTAAGGGGCCCTTTTACTAAAGCTTAGTATGCACTAATGGACGTTAGCATGCACTAAGTTCCACATGGCCCATAGGTATAAAATAGGATGCACAGTGCTAAGCTTTAGTAAAAGGGCTCCTAAATACCAGATATGCCTAGTCTCCTGCTTCAGGGGAAATGCACACAGAACATGGGAGATTCGGGAGCCAAGCACTCATTGCATCTCTACCTGCATGTGACCTCAAGCAACTTCCAGTCTTGTGGCCAACACTTCCTCTTACCAGATTAATGAATCTATCCACAATTGCATTGCTGGCAGAGAAGTGTTGCTGAGGGGGTGAGTAGGGGCATAGCATGAACAGAATGGGACGAAGTTAGATTGGGAGGTGAGTCAAAATCTCTTGCTTAAAAATCCCCCCCCCCCCCCCCCCACACACACACACCCAGCATCTCTCTGAATGTGCAATAGCAAATGCACATGCCTAACAGTGAGTGTCTCCTAAAATGGGAAATATATTATGTGGAAACCTCCATTATGTTCTGAAATGTTTCTCCCAATGGGTTAGCTTTGTGCATTCCATGACAACAATGAACCTTACTCCTAAGCCAGGGTATGTGGAGTATGATCTCAGTCTCTCAAATTTACTGCCAACACTCACCGAAGTACTTGCATTGTGCCAAAGAGAGCTTCTTTCTGGAGTTCATAAGATGTATCATGTATAGACAACTTCTCCAGGTGCGCTTGGAAGTTCTTTTTGATGAAGCCTGTGGCACCCAAAATGATGGGAAATATTTCTGCCACATTTTATTGGTCTCAGACTACATTTCTTGGTACTTGAGGATCTCCCCTCTCTACACACAATTCACAGAATAATTGCTTGGGACTGACACCTCTATAATTTATTTATTACATTTGTATCTCACATTTTCCCGCATATCAGTCAAAGTGGTGTCTGGCTACCTGATCAATTGATTTTTGCAGTTTGCCATGTCTTGGTAGTGAGATGTTAACTGTTTGAACCAAAAATTGATCACTCCACCTGGGCCAGGACTCTTCCAATTTGGGGCACTTTTTAACCTGTTTTCCAATCTTTTGTTGTTATTTCAGGCCATTCCATAGTGGTAATGTTTACCCATTCCAAATGCTCCTGTATGTAGGGTAGCAATTCTCTATCTCGTTTATGCTGTACAGGGTCCTCATATAACTTTCTCCAGAATGTTTCTGTCTCAGCTTTAGTTGGCGGTGTTTTCACTATACAAATATTCTCTCCCAGTTCCCTGTAGAATTGTTTTGACTTTCCCCTAAATAACTTACTTTGATATCTCTTTTCTATTTTTTTCTTCATACCTCCGCACTTTTTTTGTTTCAACTGTTACTTTCAATTTATTATTGGAGCATATGAATTTAAGATCTTCCTCCATCAATGCAGCATGCTTCAATTTATTATCATGGATTTTCCTCGATATCTTTGGTGATCATGATCCTTTTAGGTACCTATCTATCAAGACACCTCTGTTCGCAAAGATTGTATTTTCCCTTAATGCAAATTTTCTAAGGAGAAGTTGTTGTCTTTCTCTTTTGGCCCAGGATCCTCAACAGTAAAACTTTCTCTGTAATAATTTTGGCTGCCTAATACTGTATTCGGTTAATTTCCGTAATCAGGGCCGCCGAGAGACTGAACCAGGCCCAGGACAGGGCCAACACACCGGGCCCGGGACAGGGCCTCCGCCCCCCCCAGGACAGTCACCGCTGCTGCCACTACCCCCCAGAACAGTCACTGCTGCTGCCGCCCCCCCCCCAGGATTGCTGCTGCCGCAACTCAAATACCTTGGGGGATGGCAGGGATCCTGAGGCCCCGCCAGTGGAAGAATCCAGCACTGCTCATCACTCCATGCCTGCCCTGCCCCTGTGGCTGCTTTTTTCTCTTGTTGTGCATTCTTAGTTTGAAAACCGAGCATGTGCCTGAGGGGAAAAACAGTCACTTGGCAAGGGGTTAGAGGTGGCGCAAAGAGTAGTGCTGGAGGGGGGCCCAGCACTGGAGCTTTTTCTCTCCTTCTCCTATCGGGACGCGATCACCCGGGTCCCGTCAGGAGCAGAAGAGAGAGAGACCCCGGTGCTGGGCCCCCCTTGGAGGTCGGGACTGGGGAATTTCCCCCCCCCCCCGCTCCCCCCTCTCAGTAGCCCTGCCCGTAATATCCGAAAGCTGTCTTTTTATATAAATTATGTCTTTATTCATCTTATTATTCAAACTCCTTACTCTAGGTGTTAAATTCAACGGGTAACCTTTCTCTCTCCTGGAGTCCAGCAAATGTATCTATATCTATATAAGCCAGCAACTCAACTGCTAATTCCTCCACCTCTGGGTCCTTTTCCTGCAATTCTTCTTCCTCTTCAATTTACTTTTGTTCCTGTCCCTCATTTATCATGCTATCTTGCATTTCTGGAGCTCCTCTGTCTCTACTTCATCTATCACAGAAATCTTCCCCATTGCTGCCTCCAAATGCTGTGGTACCTGTTCTCCTGCACTCCATGCTAAATTCCCTTTCTCCCTCTCTATTTCTCTTTCTGTGGCATCACTCAGCTGTCTTAAGACATCCTCACTCAGGAACCGTCCAATCAAAGATCATAGATTGGCATCAGTTACCTTTTGAAGCTTGTCATTCGATATATTTCCTCTTTCCTCCAATTTCTGACAAGCTTTCTTTGTGTAGCCTCTGTAATCAAATACAGGGTTTACAGTATAATAAAAGCAGTACATTATCTCTTTCTTATCTTCAAGAGTCCACCTAACAGTTTTTAATCCTCTTATTTCTTTCATCAGTTTCTGTGGTTGATCTCTTTCTGCAGTGGGTCCATGAAGAAGTTCACTATGGCCTATGGTTGCATCAGGAATGTTTTCTTCTCCAGAAGGTTTTGCGCTATCGCTACCACCATCATTAACCCTAGTGCATAAGCCAGAGGTAGACACCTTTTTGCCCTGGGCAATGTACAGCCACTATGTATTATTTTTCTTTCCATACTTGTAAAGCAGTGCCACCTTACTGAGGTTTAGTATAGATGTCATACAACAAGGTCACCTCATGAAGGTAGCAAGACTTAGGGAGAAACTTGCTCCTTCCCTCACAGACACATGCAGCAACCCACCAGTTCATCTACTGAATTGCTTGTTGTGATCCTCTTTTACCTTTATGGCATGTATCTGCAAACTCTCCTCTCTCTGGATTCTGAAAGGATCCTTTACTGAAGGGGGGAAAAAAAAGGTTTGTGCAGCTAAAATCTGAAGGCTGTTGTATTTGAGTAAAATGCAAAGCAAGCCTGAGAAAATCCCTCTTCTCTTTGATCTGCGTTTGATAATGTACCGAAATCTTTTGAACACAAAATCATTCTAGTGCAGCAAAAGTGTGTTAAATTGAGGAAGACCTTGGAGAGTTTTCGTCTGCATGCTTAAATGTCTGATGCTGAATATCACTTCATTGAGGTTTGGCTGAATCCCCAGCAAAATACTACTGTGTTAAGAGTGCCTCTTGCTTTGCTGACACAGCTTGATACCGAATATATCTTGAAAAGAAATACCACTTGTTTCTAAAGCTTCAGCATCAAAGCTAGAGTCTATGACCATCAATACTTTAACAGCAATGATAGGTCTTGGCAAACTGGACTATAGAATGACTACAGAGAATGAAATTTTGTCCTGTCTCTTTATCTTGTGCATTTTTTCTTCCAGACTTTGATGTTCTTAACTAGACCTGAGAGTCTTATTTCCTTTCTGCTAAGAGAAGCCAAGAGCAGCTGCACAGTGGTGCTGGCTGCCAAACAGGATGAAATACTTTTATCCTCTGACCGATCGCACAGCAGGAGCAAACTTAGACTACAAGTACATTGGGCATATTTTTTCCAATATATCATTTAGAGCTACTGGTGCAATGAGCTTATACATGGATCAGGCAGTTTCATTCCTCCCTGTGAGAAGCTTTTTTTTTTCTTTTGTAAGGAAATAATCAGGAAGTTGCAGTCAACATTCTTTTAGAAGGCACATTTTATTTCATTCCCATAGACATTTTTTATATTTAAGCTGGGTGAGTTTCAAGATGTCAGGCATCTTTGAACATGAGTTGCTCAGAACAGTATGGATTCTAATTAATACGCTCAGAGTGGGGACACTTCTCTAATCACTTTCTTGCAGTCAGGATTATGGTTTTTGCTGCAGAGCATAATTTGGCAAAGCTGCATGTATCTAAGAAGTGCATAGAGAGAAGGAGGCGGAGAACTTCATAGAATAATATTTACATATGCTATATGAATATTAATTGTCAGCCATATGCTACAAGATATAGATGATGAATGCCTTTCAGGCTGAATGAGGGCCACATTGCTGACTGCCAGCAGTTGGTGGAAGAGATGAGACCTAGTGTAATGGAAGTTTTAGCTGGGCGAAGAGAAGGCTATTGTGTTTTTAAAAAATCTCTTCTTTCATGTTCCCTTTCTGTTCTTTTTCTGTTTCCTGTGTTCCACCTTTCTCACTCTCCCTTCTTTCTTCTAGCCCAGTGGTTAGAACAGGTGTCCTGTGGTAACTCTGAAATCTGCACACTAACCACGCATTGAATAATTTTTCTAATTGTTTTTCGGGGGATGTGTCACGGGCAGAGAGCAGGCATTCTTGCACTAACCAGTTAGCACATCTACATTACCATGTGCTAACTGGTTAGTGCATGGATACTGTGTGAGCCCTTACTGCCTACAAAATAGGTGACAGTAAGTGCTAATGCGGTAATTTGATAAAATGACCATGTTCTAATGTGCTGTGGTGAAAAATGTTTTCCAAACTTAATACATGTTTCAAAGATCACAAAAGTTTTTCAAACAATTAACACACTGGTAACACCAAAGTCAGTTAACAATGCAGAAACTCGCACAAAACTCTTGAAGGCATATGTCCATACAAGTGAAACATCTGATCATTTATCTTCAAATGGCCTCCCAGTTATCCTCGGGCCAATCAATACATAATTGTGCTAGACACCTCTGGGTCGACAAAGAACCTTGTTTCAGTTACTGCTTCAGGAATCATCGTGTCTATTCCTTGGATTATGGCGTCTGTCGACTTCACTGTGCTGAGTAGTGCGGGAACTCTTCCTGGGCAATATGCACTGAAAAAAATTAAATGTGATGACATCATAGAGTTCAATTTAAACAACTTTATTTACACCAAAGCAAACAAAAGCCTGGTTACTGTAAAAAAAATGTATTTAAATGGTGAAATTCCACTCAATAGTGTCCTTTAAACCTTGCGGTTAAAACCAAAATTGCTTCTGATATGGGCCACCCTATCACCCTCCCAATCTGCTGGTACCGAATCTGTAACAAGCCACTTGAATTGTTGAAACTGATGATGGAATTTCAAACAACGACATACTATAGATGAAGATAAAGTACCCATATATAAGTGACTTGTGTTCTGTAAGAACGGTTTTAACCAAAAATATATGTCCAACATAAATATTCACATGAGGACAAATCAAAATATAAATCACAAAAGAAGAAGGACAAGGTGTTAATGTCTTAACTGGCACTGTCTCATAGAATTAGTCCATTGGGTACAGGGAAATGTTCCAAAGGATTTAGAGGACAAAGAACACCTAGTGTCTCCTTCAAAACCTGAACAATGCTGTCTCATGTTCCATCCTCTGATAAACGCAACATAGGCACCCTCATGAAATGTTGGATGTAAAGTGCCAATGGTGAAAAATACTGTTGGCTATCTGAGGATCCAAAGTGGAATATCTCAGAACGCACACATGTTTGTACATGGACTCCATAGGCTGTTCCTGTAACAATAAAGTAGGGTTAGCATAAAGAGCTCTCAAAATGCACACTTGATGACCTTGTAAGGATAATCATGGGCCACAAATCAGGTCCATAAAATCCTGGCTTGAGTTTTATATTCAACAGTCGTGGAACAAATGGCACAAATTCTTAAAAATTGGCTATAGGCAAAGCTGTACATAACCACTGAGGATGAAAACTGTTAAACCACAGGTAGCCGTTTCTCTCAAAAGGTTTCTATACACAGTGGTTTGGAGAGAATTACCCATCTTATAAATTGTCACATCTAAATAAGAAATCATAGCAGAGAAACTATTAACTGTAAAGTTTAAGGGGTCCTTTTACAAAGGCGCGCTAGCGATTTTAGTGTGTACTAAAAATAAGCATGATCTAAACACTAGAAACATCCATATATTCCTATGGGTGTCTCTAGTGTTTAGCACATGCTAATCATTAGCACATGCTAAAAATGCTAGAGCGCTTTTGTAAAAGACCCCCTAAATGAGGGTCCACAGAATTCAACCAAGTAATAAAGCCAATTGTGTCTGTATGGAAGTCCAAAACAGAAAAATGTCATCAATACAACGTAGATCTCAATATCTGTTGCTTATAAACTTTTTTTCATTTAAAAATAAAACAGGAGGAAACAACCTCAAAAGACCCTAGGTGCTCAAGTGAGCTTGTCATTGACATATTGTTAGCACTCAACAGGTCATTATGTCATCATAGGTTAAACACCTCCTTAAAATTATTATATACTTTGATCCCACAGGATCAAGCATTACGAGTAATATATAATATGTTGGAGATGAGACCGAGACCAGTAGAGGTTCCTACAGAATTTCTGTTGAAGCTCACGAAGATCGCAATGCAAGAAAACATTTTTCAATTTCAAAGTAAATACTTTCTTCAGCTAATGGGAATAGCCATGGGGGCTATCTTTCCCCTACATTTGCAAACTTGTTTATGGCTGATTTTGAAGAAAAGAAGTTAAATAAATCTCCTTTTATGAAATGGATTATATTTTTGAAAAGATTTATAGACGATGTGTTTATTTATGGGCAAGTGATCAAATATCTCTTACAGATTATGTACGATGGCTTAATCAGTGTAACGGTGCCATTCAGTTTACAGTTGATTTTTCATGCACAAATATATATTTTCTTGATGTAGATATATGTTTACAGGAAAAAAACTTTTATCACTGTGCATAAAAAAGCTACGAATTGCAACACTTTCCTTCAATATGGCAGTTGCCATCCAAGACTTATTAAGAACAGTTTACCTTATTCACAGTTCTTGAGGTTTAGAAAGACTTGAGATGATAGAGGGATGTTTATAAAACAAGCATGTGAATATGGTACCTCTTTGATTTAAAGAGGGTACCCATCAAAATTTGTATGAAACGCTTAATGGAGGGTAAAATACAATGACCGAGAACTTTTATTGTCAGATGTTAAAAATTCTAAGACTGATGAAGATGAGGTTGAAATTTTTGTATTGAGATATATGAAGGGAGGGGAAGAGGTGGCAAAAATTATAAAAAAAAAGAACTGGGATATTATACAAACACATCCGATATTCCATCAGCACCAGTTGTGGATTGCGTTCTCTAGAGGACGTAATCTTAAGGAGCTTTTAAGTCCAGAGGATTTACCAGCAATGTCAGTTTTCATATCCAACAACTAGTAATGGCCATTTTAAATGTGGTGAATGTAACCTTTGTGACATCTCTCTTGAACGCAGAGAATTTACAAAAATCCAATTGACCAGAAGACATACCAATTGCGATCTAGAACCAATTGTCAATCAGCTTGTGTAGTTTACATCTTAAAGTGCCCCTGTAACAAATTTTATGTAAGGAAAACAATAAGAAAACTACAGACTCGAGTGAGTGAGCATAAATCTTGTCTTTCCCGAAATAAAGAAGGAGCGTCTTTGGTCATTCATTGTAGAAAGATGCAGCATACCTTTAAGGATTTGGAATGTTTTGCGATATGACAAATTGAAGCACCTAGCCGCAGTGGTGGCCATGATCGTCTGTTAAGACAATGTGAACATTGGATTCATCGTTTGCAGACTCTTGAATTGAAAGGTCTGAACACGATGGTATAATTGGTTGCTTTTTTTTAAGTCATGTAAAACAACGTTTTTGTCCCATTGTGAATTCCATAAAACTTGCTATCAGTTACTGATTGGTGGAGTTAATGACAACATCCTACATAAATTAAGGCACCATTTTGAAAAGTGTGTGCTGTAACTTTATCCTTGAAAAGATGACAAGTGTTGATTATGCTTGCCTATCTGCCTCTGATGTTGCTTATAGAAGTTTGTTACCATCTTTTATATTTTTTCAGAGCGCCCTGTTTTCTCCCTTGACAAAGCCGGTGGGTGAAACGGGTCCCTGTCGGGAGTTCAGGAGTTAGAAAAGGATCCGATGAACAAGTGGCATTGGGCCACATAAGTCAAGCTAAGTCGCTCTAATGATTTAAAATTGTTTTGTCAAACGTTTGCACCATATTATTTCACATTTTTATTGACACAGACTGATATCATCACTAATTTTGAAGATAAAAAAGTAAAAAATTTTAAGGAGGTTTTTGGCCTATGATGACATAATGGCCCGGTGAGTACTAAAAATGTGTCAGTGACAAGTTCACTTGAGCCAGAGGTGTAGCCAGACTCGATATTTTGGATGCCCCTCTGCCCCCCAACCACACACCACAAATATCTTCCCGGAGATATTTTTTAAGAACATAAGGGGTTTTTGTTTTCACTTACCCCACATCTTCTCCCTCTCCTCTGCGGCGTCCCAGCATCTGCGCTCCTGTCTCTGAACTCCATCCCTCCCCGATGTTGGTACAGGCGTCCTTGGCTCCTGCAGTGAATCATTCTCGCTGCTTGAGCCAGCCCTGCAGGCTTCCATCTGCCATGTCCTGCCCTCACTGACATCATTGCCTGTTTCCTGTCTGGTGGAACATGGCAGCAAGAATGAATCGCTGCAGGAGCCGAGGACACCTGTACCGATACCAGGGAGGGAAGGGGTTCAGAGACTGGAGTGCAGATGCTGGAACGCTGTGGCGGGGGGGGGGGGGGGGGAGGGAAGAGCAGTGTGGCGCTGCAGCTGGGTGAGCCTGAGCCAAGATTGGGTGGACCTGGGTGGGCACAAGCCCATGCATAGCTACGCCACTAACTTAAGCACCAAGGATCTTTTGAGGTCTTTTCCTCCTGTTTTATTTTTAAATGAAAAAAAAAGTTTATAAGCAACAGATATATATATATTTTTTGTTACATTTGTACCCCGCGCTTTCCCACTCATAGCAGGTTCAATGCGGCTTACATATTATATACAGGTACTTATTGAGGTCTGCAGTTTATTGAGTGGAAGTAATTCATACATTCTGTAAAATAAGTTTGATTTTTGGAAAGGATCAATAAAGCGTAACCAAGTTTTAATGTGTGGCCACCATCCATCGCTGTACTGTGCACATTAAGAAAAAAATGCCCTTTAAAGCAAAAATAATGACGACACAATAACAAATAAGCCAGACATTTAAAAACCTGTGGAAACACAAACAGGATTATTTTGACGATGTAATGTCTCCTGAACAATATCTAAAACCGCCTACTGGGGAATGTTAGTATAAAGTGCTTTCAAGTCTAATGTGACTAATAAATCAGAACCAGTCACAAGACCAATCTATTGTAACTGTCTCAAAAATAACTTGTGTCTTTAACATAAGACCAAGATTGACAAACAAATGGTTTTAAAAAATGGTCCACAAAATGGGACTAGAGCTTTAGAACTGTCCCCCATAGGTCCACAATAGGGTGTCCTGGAGGTTGAGAAACAGATTTATGAATCAGAAGCACCATATTAAAAAATCAGGTTGACGAGGGCATACATTCCTTAAAAATCTCCCTTCAGATAGCAGCTTTCATTATTACTTTACTATCAATCATAAGTTGGTTGACTGGATCACAAGGTAAAGCTTGATAATCAGCAGAATTCTAAAGATGTCTCTGGACTTCTGTAACATATCTGTTTCTATGTAACATAACAATGGAACGCAAATTACCTTGTTAAATCAATTCAGTTATGCGCGTTGTTAAGGCATCCACCTGGATTTCCACACGGAACTCTAGTTGTGCTATATAGAATCCAGGGGTTAGTGCGCAACTTTGGCCTTTTTTAATTATTTCTTTTTCTGGCCATTTGCTAATGTTAGCATTAGCACACAACCAGTGAAAACATTTAATGAAGGAGCCCTTACTGACTCCTACTTAGGGGGTGCTAAGGACTCCCATGTTAAGGCAGTGTTATTCAGTCATCATGCTAGCTGATTAGAGCATCCATGTCTTCACCCTAATACACCTCCTCAAAAATGTTTTGAAAAAATACCACACAATTAGCACACGCAAATGGCTAAACTAATGCAAAATACTTTACCGCATCTTTCATTAGGGCCATTTTCCCGCGTTAAGTGTGCATTAGCACTTAATGCAGTTTAGAAAAAGGGTCCCTTAAGTGCACGTTAGTAATTCTAAGCCTTTGACTCCTAAATCTAGGCAAATGAATAGGAGGTCTAAATTTAAGTGAAATTTCAGCTGAAAACTTAGGGGCCCTTTTATAGAGCAGTGGTAAGCCCAATGCGGACTTACCGCTCGCTCTTCTGGGACTACCACTGGCGCAACGCGGCCGCCAGCAGTAGTTCCGAGTTGAGCATGTGCCATTTCCGGGGGGAGAAAACCCCTAGAAATGGTTAGCGTGGCGGTAACCCAGCAGTAATCTACTATCGCCACGTGCTGCCTGGTTACCGCCGGGTTATCAGGGATAAGAATTATCTTACCGCATGGCCATTTGTTTGGTGCTTTTACTGGCTGCGGGGCCCATTTTCCCGCAGCTTAGTAAGAGAACCCCTTAGAACTTAAGGATGGTTGGAAATCGTGCCCAAACTCATGAGCATAAAAGTAGGTGCTCAGCTTCTTTATAGCATTGACCTCATTGTTTATAGAACAATTTGGTACTGTGATCACCTTATTTTTCTATAGCTCTTTATTTTACAGTGTGCAAAGCCTGTCCATTTCCATACAATGTACAGAACAGGATGAACTACCAGCTAGTTGATGATGTATAGGCACCAAAGGGACACAAACAGGAACAGGATATTATAAGAAGTTCTTTTTTATTATTGAGTTTCTCCTGGTCATGCCATACTTTTATCAATTAAGACTGCAGATGCAATTTAACAGGAAGGGACTGAAAATGAGTCAGAATGGAGAATGAGATCTTATCATGCACAGCACAATTTTTTAAAACAGAGCTTGGAGTTTTTCCTATTATAAGTCTGAAGGCAAAACAATTAATTGCTATGCATTTCCTCCTTACTCCCCTGTCACCTTCTTTGACATCTGTGTCAGCACATGGAGTTTCCCTGCTTACAGAAATCAGGAAGAGAAAATTCCTCTCAGTTTGAACCCTTTAGTGACCTTTCTCATCAAGGGGTCAGCCACTGCAGTACAAGGGCCTGCAGATTTGGCGGGAGTGCTGAGGACATGAGCGATGGGGCAACTACAGACTTGTATGGGGCAAAATATTTGTTTGAAAATATATTGCATAACTGATATAGAACTGATTCATGAAACAAATTTCTGTTTCTGCATTTTTATGAATAATTTTATTTTCATAAACTTTGAGATGATTGAGCTACCTCTAGATATTCACGTAAAAGGTTCAAACTTTTTGGCAAATATTTTTAGCTAAGGAGGAACAGTTCTAGGGGGTAAGATCTTTGAAAATCCCCTATTTTGTTTTATTCTTTAAGCTTCACCTTATTCTAGAGCCCTTCGGAAGGAAGTTAAAGGCTTGGATATATGTCCAAGCTTATACAGTGTTCTCAAGAAGTTCAGTAGAAATATCACTGAATTATAGATTACATAAGAGGTCTTACATTTGAGGATGAAGAGGGCTTTGACTAATGGCAGCAAGTATGGTTTGTTCTTTGTCCTGTTATTTTAGACTTTATTGTAGTTTGTATTTTGGTATTAGTTTTTGTATAGTTCTATTTTTTGTTATTAATATATAAAGAAAAAAATTCAAGTTTAAATAAATAAATGAATTGAAATAGGATTGAGGCAATAGTGTGTGGGTTGTGTATGCATTCATGTGTGTGTGGGGGGGGGGAGGGGTTATGGGTGTGTGAATATAGGAATGTGTTCAGGGTTGTGGATGTGTAAGAATGTGTGGGATGAGGGTGTGTGTACATTTGGATGGGTGTAATGAGCAGGAGCAGCTCAAAGCAATCTGCAGCCTGAGGCAAGTGATGAGATGGTGCCTCACCTCAACGCACCCAAAAAGATAGTCTTCTCAGGGAGCATAGGGGATCCCTCACTCAGAACACATGCCAGGTGGTTCCTGTTAGAATAAGAAAACTACTTATATTCCCAGGCTATATAATTTCCAAAAAATCTTTGCAATTTCTGGTTATATTCAGCAAAAATAATAGCATAATTATATAGCCTGGGACTCTTAATATAAAAAATACTGGCCCCAGCACTGCACACTGGACTGTCACACTGTTAATGTAAACCTATATTTTGAACCCACAATGGCTGTCCCCCAATAATGTGGGCACAGTAGAGCTAGGACATTTCTCCAGAGAACTCCATACAATAAAAATGTCTCAATAACAGCAATATAAACCCTATCTGGCATCAGAGCATACTGTGAAGTAATACAAAACCCTACAAAAGTCACTCAGAACCTATAGTGAAAATCTACCAAGAATCACACAACAAAGACCCTAACCTAGGAAAGGCCAGCACCATAAATACTGCACTGTGCCCAACAACACCAACACTTCTGGGAAACCTAAACAAGTCAGATTGCTACAGATCCCTAAACAAATTTATGTAAACTGCCTAGGCCTGCTGTTAGATTAGGCGGTATAACAAGCACTAAACATAAACATAAACACCTGGAGAATTTTATAAGAGTGCCACAGACAGGTGCCTATGTAGGTGCTATTTTATAAAAACAAGTAGATGCTTACTTCTTTTTACTATAAAATTATCTCCAGTAATTGAACTGTAAGGTCAGTGTTGGGTGGACTTCTATGTTCCAGATATGGCAAGGAAAGACTAGGATCAATATACCACAATCATTGTTGGTTTAATCATCAACCAGGGGAGTAGCTACGGGTGGGCCTGGGGTGGGCCCAGGTCCACCCAATCTCGGCACAGGCAAACACAGTCTTTTGTAACCCTCCAATCGGTGCTGGTCTGGCAGCAGCTGCACGGCCTTTCATTCGCAGCCGTGCCTCTAGTCCAGCAACAACTTTACAGCAAACAACAATCGCCATGCAGCACAATCCCTTTGGTTGCAACTTGCCGGGTACACGCTAATAAACAACCAAGGCAGAGGTGCGGGACCACAGCTCTCTGCCTGCCACTACTGCTTCTTGTGCCGGTCCGGAAGTTAACCTCAGAAGAGGTAGGACCAGTACAGGAAACAGTATTGGCAGGCGGTGCCTCTGCCTTGATTGTTTATTAGCGTGGACCATGCGAGCAGGGCTGCTGAGAGGGGGCAGGGGGCATGATTTCCTGGGCCCAGCCTCCAAGAGGGGCGCTGTGGCAGCGCTGTAATGCTGTGCTGCTGCTGCATCGCATCAGTCAGTCGACTGTGCTGGCAATGGTGATGTTTAGCAAGGCTTCAATCAAATTCCTGGCCTAAAGTAACACACAGATTTGCTAGCAGAGGTGAGCCTTGTACTTATAATCAAGCCTTCTGACTTATTGTCTTTCACTGTAATAGTTAGGTCATATCTCTTCCTTCTAGCCTCTGTGGGTGACAGATGGGTAGTATCCTGAACTAGAGCAAGGCAGGTGCAATCAAGCAGACCGGGTTCGTCAATTCATCCTTATCTGACAGCGTATGGCTTCTATATGTGAAGCATAGGAAAGCAAGACCTGGGGCAGGAAGGGTTTCATTCATTCCAGGGTAGGGCTAACATAGGAGTGCTGGCAGGACAATTATGTACTTTTGTAGAACTTCAATGTACAGTGGATCAGATTGCATGGAGGACTTCACACACCTGACCAGGCAATATCTCCTTCTGTCTCCATCTAGCAATGCCTGGTGATGTCTGAGAACCACCATTAATTGACATCCTTGACTTTTCTTCCCCTAGCTTCTTTGCAGGCTTTAGTGTTACTTCACAAAGTACCTGGCAGTGAAGGGATTTTGTATTGCTATTATTGAGGTGCTACCAGAATTTGAATACATTTTCCTATGCAATTATATTGCAGGATCCTGCCATGTGTGTTGAGAGGCTTGCCATTGTAGTAGGCTTATGTCTGGTCAATTTTAAGACATGGGATAATTTAATTATATTTAAAAATATCAAATTTTCCATTAAGTATGTATGTGGCTGTGTTGATGCAGGGCAGCTGTTGGGCAGACTACTTAGAAATCCATCAACAAGTGCATTCTAATGCATTATTTTGTAGTATCACAAGAAACACTACTCATATCTATATACACAGTGCTCACCCATATTAGCTCTGGGACCCACCCAAAATCTCAGGTCTGGCTATACCACTGGTGCCAAAATGTCTGTATGCCGAAGTGTCCTGGTGCTGAAACTTCCTGAGGCCGAAATGTCCTGGTGCCAAAGTGTCTCGGTGCTGAAGTGTCCGGATGCCAAAATGTCTGCGTGCCAAAGTGTCCCGTTGCTGAAGTGTCCTGGTAACGAAATGTCCCAGTGCTGAAATTACACTGTGTCGTGGAGGGACATAATCGAAAGGGGCACCCAAGTTTTCCTGAGGACGTCCTTGCAGGACGTCCCGGTAAAGGGGCGAGGAAACCCATATTATCGAAACAAGATGGGCGTCCATCTTTTGTTTCAATAATACGGTCGGGGACGCCCAAATCTTGACATTTAGGTCATCCGTAGAGATGGTCGTCCTTAGACTTGGTCGTTTCTGATTTTCGGCGATAATGGAAACTAAGGACGCCCATCTCAGAAACGACCAAATGCAAGCCCTTCGGTCGTGGGAGGAGCCAGCATTTGTAGTGCACTGGTCCCCCTGACATGCCAGGACACCAATCGGGCACCCTAGGGGGCACTGCAGTGGACTAACTGATGCACTAACTGAACGGAAAAAGCCCTTCCCTTACCGATCCCTTAGCGATTCGTAAAGGAACGGGCATGCATGAAGGAAATCGCATGCAAATGAGCTGCTCACTGTTAGCTCATTTGCCAACGATTTCCTTCCTAAGAAGGGGAAGCTAGTGCAGGGCAGCCAAGCATTATGTATGGCTGCTCTGCGCATGCCAAAGACGGCTTCATACATGAAGACAAGCTGCGTGTATAATAGCCATCTACAACCTTAGAAAAATACAAGTCCAGGTGAAGACGTCCAAGTGCTCGTCAGGGACGTCTTTTTTGGGTTTTTTTTTAGAGTATGGGTGAAGGACATCCTTTGCTATGCCTCTGTCCCTGCGATGGCAATTGAGGACGTCCAAAATGTGGATGTTTCTGTGAGAAGGACGTCCATGCCTGGATGTTTCTGTGAGAAGGACGTCCATGCCTTTGCTATGCCTCCGACACCCCTTTTATTTATTTGGATTTTGGATCACAAGTAGCAGCAGTGGGATTTGAACTGGTGCAAGACCAGTACTCTAACCACTAGGCCACTCCTCCATTCCACTCCACTCCCTTGAAATTTGGCCATCCTTGTGTGTGTGGGGAGGGGGGCAGTTCAGGACGTCCAAAATGTTTGAAAGAAGGACATCCAGGCCTTTGCTAAACCTCTGCTGACACACGCATACCTCCCCCCCCAGGGACCTGCATACTGCTGCGATGGACCTGAGTATGACATTTCAGGCTGGCAAAAAAAGTTTCTAAAGTTGTTTTTTTCGGGTGGGAGGTGGTTAGTGACCACTGGGGGAGTAAGGGGAGGTCATCCCTGATTCCCTCTGGTGGTCATCTGGTCAGTTCAGGCACCTTTTTGAGGCTTGGTCCTAAGAAAAAATGGACCAAGTAAAGTCGCTCAATGGCTCCTCAGGGACACCCTTCTTTTTTCCATTATCGCTCGAGGACGCCCATCTGTTAGGCATGCCCCAGTCCCACCTTCGCCACGCCTCCGACATGCCCCTGGGAACTTTGGTCGTCCCCGCGACGGGAAGCAGTTGGGGATGCCCAAAATCGGCTTTCGATTATGCCGATTTGGGCGACTCTGAGAGAAGGACGCTCATCTCCCGATTTGTGTTGAAAGATGAGCACCCTTCTCTTTCGAAAATAAGCCTGAAAGTGTCCCAGTTCCTAAATGTCCCAGTGCCAAAATGTCCCGGTGTTGAAGTGTTGTGGTGTTGAAATGTCCTGGTGATGAAGTGTCCTGGTGCAACTGCACTCTAGTTAATTGGTCATTACCAATCATAGCTTCTCCAGAGGCTGCTTATACCACTGCTCCCAGGAAACTAGTTACAATAAGTGGTATGCACTTAGGGAGTAGAAATCCACTGGAGACGTATGTGTTAGGTGGTGAAAGTCTGATAGGTACCGAAGGGGAGAGGGATTTTGGGGTGATAGTAGCTGAGGATCTGAAGGTGATGAAACAGTGTGACAAGGCGGTGGCCGTAAGTAGAAGGTTGCTAGGCTGTATAGAAAGGGGAGTGACCAGCAGAAGAAAAGAGATTTTAATGCCCCTGTATAAGTTGTTGGTGAGGCCCCACCTGGAGTACTGTGTTCAGTTTTGGAGGCCGTATCTTGCTAAGGATGTAAAAAGAATTGAAGCGGTGCAAAGAAAAGCTACGAGAATGGTATGGGATTTGCATTACAAGACGTATGAGGAGAGACTTGCTGACCTGAACATGTATACCCTGGAGGAAAGGAGAAACAGGGGTGATATGATACAGACGTTCAAATATTTGAAAGGTATTAATCCACAAACGAACCTTTTCCGGAGATGGGAAGGAGGTAGAACTAGAGGGCATGAAATGAGATTGAAGGGGGGCAGACTCAAGAAAAATGTCAGGAAGTATTTTTTCACGGAGAGAGTGGTGGATGCTTGGAATGCCCTCCCACGGGAGGTGGTGGAGAGGAAAACGGTAACGGAATTCAAACATGCATGGGATAAACATAAAGGAATCCTGTTCCGAGGGAATGGATCCTCAGAAGCTTAGGTGAGATTGGGTGGCATAGCCGGTGGTGGGAGGCAGGGCTGGTGGTTGGGAGAGCGGGGATAGTGCCGGGCAGACTTATACGGTCTGTGCCAGAGCCGATGGTGGGAAGTGGGGCTGGTGGTTGGGAAGCAGGGATAGTGCTGGGCAGACTTATACGGTCTGTGTCCTGAAAATGACAGATACAAATCAAGGTAAGGTATACACAAAAAGTAGCACATATGAGTTTATCTTGTTGGGCAGATTGGATGGACCATGCAGGTCTTTTTTCTGCCGTCATCTACTATGTCATGTTACTATTGTTGGAATAATGTATTGTATTTTACATGCATTGTCTGTCACCAATTTTTTCTCTGTGATTACTCTGTGACCTCTGATGTGAATTGTTCTGAGAGGTCACACCCATGCAACTTCCTGTGGGGGTTAGGTATAGCACATGGAGCTCATTATCTCTCTAGCCTGAGGATCTATGGTGTGAGCATCCATTACCATCTAAGCACATGGAAAGAGCTGATAATACAAATGTATAGTATTATGTTTATATAAGCCTGTCTGAATATCAATCTGACTAAAACTGTGAGTAAACAGATGTTTTGTTACTTCAACTTTAAAGTGACTCAGCAGTGAATTATTCTGGGGTGTATGTGAGAGAGATGAAGAAAAGAAATTAACATTTCTAAAGCTGAAGCTGTGTGTATAAAAATCTGCTAATTATTTACTACAAATAATCCAACAAAAGGGTTATGGGCCCAGCCCAGGAATTGAAAAGGAAGAAAAGAAATATTACCAGGCAGTGAAAAAGCCAAATTTTTCTCTTAAGTTTTAAAAGAAAGATTCAGTCTGTCTCTCTCTCTCCCCCCCACACACCAAACAGAAAGCAATGGCTGAGGGAAGAAATTCACCATTTTTCCACTCTCTCAAGGTGCCTAAATTAAGTGAATATAATTATCTGCAATGGGAGCTAAGATTCAAATGTCTCCTTCAAGCAAAGAAATTAAGTATATGTTTAGACCAAAACAGAACAGCTGAAAATATGGCTGAATGGGACAATGCAAACTATTATGTGAAGTGCATGTTTTTTGAAGCTCTCTCAGAGAAACAAGCCATATTGGTGGAGGCAAAAGATACAGCAAAGGAAATTTTAGATAAACTGAGAACTATGTATGCAACTACATATGCAAAACAGCAACCAATTTGGTTAGCAGAGTTGAATGAAACCAAATTAAGGGATAAAAGTAAATGTAATGATCACATTATGCATCTTATGTCTTCATTTCAAAAGTTAGAACTTTCTGGAATTCCCATGTGTGATGCATTGAAAAGAGCATTTCTTTTTACCTCACTATCAAAGAAGTTTGATGTTTTTAGGTCTGTAAATGAAGCCATTGAAGGGCAATCTTTTGAACAGGCAGCATCAAAACTGAGGCAGGAATGCATAATTAATGATTCTGAGGAGATGTGTTCTCAAAGCAAGTCAGAGAGAAATGAAACAAATTTCTTGGCAAAGAACAGAGGAAGGCGGAGCTATGGGAAAACTCCACCCAAGGGCAAGCTGATTTGCTATTCATGTGGAAAGGAGGGACATGTATCTAAATGGTGTAAGGAAACACAAAACACCCCCTCTAGCTCACCTAAGCCAATGGAACAAAAGAACTTTCCAAGCAGGACATGTACAAAAGACAATGATAAACATAAGAGCTTTCTAATGGCAGAAAAATCTTTGACTATGGTAAATAATAATTCAAATGAAAGTACTTGGATTTTGGATTCGGGAAGCACATGCCATTTAACCAATTGTAAGGATTTCTTTCAGGAAATGTGTCCAGAAGAAGGTATTCTTAATACTGCAAACGCAGGGACTGCTAAGATCCAAGCAAAAGGCATTGGATTCTTAAAATGCAAAGTGTCTAATGAAGTTAAAGAAATTCCTGTAAGTGATGTCTTGTATATTCCCCAAGCAGTTTGCAATATGCTTAGTGTATCTACATTAGATAAGGAGGGATTTGCGATTCATTTTGAAAACAGTAAGTGCACAATCTCTAAAAATGATGAAGTGTATGCTGAAGCTTTTATGCATAATGATGTTTATAAACTGAGCATTTCAGGTGAAGCCTCACATCTGGCGCAAGTAAGGAAGAATGATGGTAAATGTAGTCTGGAAATCTGGCACCGCCGCCTGGGACATCGTGATTTTAAGGTGATCCAGGATCTTTACAGTAAGCAACTTGCCACAGGCATTCAGATAAGTGCAGATACTGGTAAAATGGAGAAATGCATAGACTGTGTTACTCAAAAAGGTGTGAGACCCTCATTTCCTGCATACACAGGAAATAGGAGTAATAAAGTACTGGACTTAATACACAGTGACTTATGTGGACCGTTTAATATCCCATCATTGGGAAATAACAGATTTGTGCTAATATTCTTGGATGATTTCTCTAGATATTGTGTGGCCTATTTGCTGAAAGAAAAAAGTCAAGTCACAGACATGCTGAAGAAATACGTAGCCATGGTGAGCAATAAATTTGAAAGAAAACCAAAGGTTCTTCAGACCGACAATGGTGGTGAGTTCACTTCACAAAGCATGCGCACATTTCTAGAACAAGAAGGCATTCAGCATATCACAACAGTAGCTTATACACCAGAGCAAAATTCTGTTGCAGAGAGAAAATTTAGGTCACTTGTGGAAATGACCAGATGTATGCTGTCAGATAGCAATCTCCCTAAAAGACTATGGGGGGAAGCCATTCTCACAGCAGTGTACCTACAAAACAGAATGCCAACTAAAGGCGCTGAGCGCACACCACATGAGACATGGCATGGTAGGAAGCCAAACCTGTCACACATAAGAACATTTGGAAGTACAGCATATGCTCATATACCAAAGCAAAGAAGGCATAAGCTGGATTCCACAACAGAAAGGGGCATTTTAGTTGGCTATGCTCCAGGACACAAAGGATATAGAATTTTGAATCTGAAAACTGGCATTGTTGGCATAAGACATGTTACATATTTTGATGAAAACAAAAGGGTTGATAAAGGCTGGATTATCCCAGATGAGCCTTATCATCCAGAATATGAAACTAGAACCATAATAGACATGCCAGTGTATATAAATGCCATACCAAGGCAGATGTCTGAAAGCAACTCATCTGTATCTAACGAGGAACAGGCAGAGGAAGCAGACACAGAAAGGATCATTGCAGGAGACAGTACAGTTGGCGAAGGGGAATCAATTGGAGAAGGACTCTCAGATTTAGAGGATGCGGAAAGGTCAGACCAACCTGTTGTCAGACGCTCATCCAGGGAAAACAAAGGTGTTCCACCCCCAAGACTGTCTTACCTAACAAAGTCAGCAGAAGCTCAAGAGCCCTTAACATGGGATGAGATTGAGAAAATGCCAGCAGAAGTAGCTGCTGAATGGCGTAAAGCTGCACAAGAAGAAATTGATGCATTGGATAAAAATAAAACTTGGATTCTTACAAAATTACCTCCTGGCAAGAAAGCTATAGGATGCAAATGGGTATTCAAGTTAAAAAGGAATGCACAAGGAAAAGTGGAAAGGTATAAAGCCAGATTAGTCGCAAAGGGATATCTTCAAAAATATGGAGAAGATTTTGATGAAGTGTTTGCACCTGTAGTGAAACACACGACAATTAGAACACTTCTGAGCATTGCAGTCTCAAAAGGCATGCAAGTCAACCACATTGATGTGAAAACAGCATTTCTTCATGGAGATATAACTGAAGACTTGTACATGGAACAGCCAACAGGTTTCATAAATACAAAACAAAGACAACTAGTGTGTAAATTAAACAAAGGTCTTTATGGATTAAAGCAAAGTGCAAAATGTTGGAATGACAAATTGCATGAAATATTGACAAATTTAGGATTTAAGCAAGGTGAAGCAGATAAATGCTTGTACACTAGGTGCAGAAATGGACAATATGCATACATTTTAGCTTTTGTTGATGATCTGCTCATTGCAAGCGAAAGTGAGCAAGAGTACAAGGACATTGTAAAATATTTAAACCTGAATGTTGAGATAAAAGAACTTGGTAATGTGTCATACTATCTTGGTATAGAAATTGAGAAACAAAATGATGGTTCTTATCTTCTAAGCAAGAAGCAGAAAATAAATGAGCTTATTGAAAGTTTAGGTATGCAAGATGCCCAAGTTGTAAGCACTCCCATGATCACTGATTTTCTGAAGGATGAAACAGTAAGAGAACCTTTACCAGATAACATCCAATATAGATCAGCCATAGGTAAGCTTTTATATCTGACTACCACATACAGGGCTGATATAGCAAATGCAGTAGGAATTTTGAGCAGAAGGGTCAGCTCACCTACCAAATCAGATTGGACTGCAGTTAAAAGGATGGTAAGGTATTTAAAGGGTACCATTGATTGTAAATTAAAGATTTCAGCCAATAGTAATCCAAAACTAATATGTTACTGTGATTCAGATTGGGCAGGGGATCATTCTGATTATAAATCCACAAGTGGATATGTGTTTATGTATGGAAATGTACAAATTTCTTGGGCCAGTCATAAACAAAGTATTGTGAGTCTGTCTTCTACAGAAGCTGAATATGTGGCTGTATCAGAAGCATGCAGAGAACTGATGTGGATTGATAAACTTTTGCTGGATTTTGGAATAGCTGAACAGAGACCAATCCAGATAATGGAAGATAATCAGAGCTGCATCAGACTGTCACAGAATGACAAGGTTCAGTCACGCACCAAGCACATCGCAACGAAATATCACAACGTGCGAGAGCTGGCGAAAGAAGGGGTCATCAGTCTAGACTATTGTCACACCAGTGAGATGACAGCTGACATCATGACCAAACCGTTACCCAGAGAACGTTTTGAGAATCTGCGAATAAAGCTTGGACTTTGTGTGAATTAATAATTGCATGACAGTTATGCATGAGAAGGGGTTTGTTGGAATAATGTATTGTATTTTACATGCATTGTCTGTCACCAATTTTTTCTCTGTGATTACTCTGTGACCTCTGATGTGAATTGTTCTGAGAGGTCACACCCATGCAACTTCCTGTGGGGGTTAGGTATAGCACATGGAGCTCATGATCTCTCTAGCCTGAGGATCTATGGTGTGAGCATCCATTACCATCTAAGCACATGGAAAGAGCTGATAATACAAATGTATAGTATTATGTTTATATAAGCCTGTCTGAATATCAATCTGACTAAAACTGTGAGTAAACAGATGTTTTGTTACTTCAACTTTAAAGTGACTCAGCAGTGAATTATTCTGGGGTGTATGTGAGAGAGATGAAGAAAAGAAATTAACATTTCTAAAGCTGAAGCTGTGTGTATAAAAATCTGCTAATTATTTACTACAAATAATCCAACAACTATGTTATGTCAGAGAATCTACTAAATGACAAAGTAAGTCCCAGAATGCTTCCAGATATAAAAAAAAAAATGAAATGTCCAGATCTTTATTTTCAAAAGTTCATTTGACTTTATGACGTGCAAAACTTTCCAAATTAATCTCTAAATAAAATATTTATGCTCAAATCATTATTCATAATCACAAACATTCAATCAAGGAAGTACTTTCGGAAAGCAGTAAATGAATGAAGTGAATTGAATGCAGCAAGGGGGCAACATACATTGAGTATATTTATGGCATAAGCTCAAGAATAAAAAATCATCGCTTACTGGATGCTCCATTGTTCTTGGCATGTAGTCTAATTCAGCTTACTAAAATACATTTATTATTCTTTTCCTCATTTTGACAGATTTATTACTCAGCACAGTCATTCAACTGTAATTATTTTCCAAAGAAAATGAAGCATGGAGAGCAGAGCTTTCATTTACTGCATAGGACTTTCTTTCATACCTTCAATATGTTGCATATCAAATTTTCCACCTTTTATAAGCTCAGTCACTACTAATGAACAAAACAGCACATTCTTAATTGGCACGTTAACCCAGTGTGCTAGTAAACTGGACAGTGTTTAGCATAATGGAATGTAGCATAATTTTATAACCAGTTTACAGCAGGTCCTTTCATACATCACAAAGCTGCTGTGATAGACTGAAACATTGAAGCTACAGACTAAAGGGAATAGTAATATGCTTTTAAGCAATCACTTGTTGCTAGGAATGGAGAGGGAAAAGGCGCAGGGCTGACAAGTCACCTGAAGATCCACTGACAATCCCACAGAATCCAGGGGCACATCTTTCACGGTGGTCTCCAGCTGTGTTGTGTTGACAGACCTCTGTGTTGTGTTGGCAGTCCTGGGATTAAGAGCGAAAGGATAACAAGAAGGTAGAGGAAGTGTTTTAAAATACATATCCATAGAAATGATGCAGTGCTTTATGCTTTTCTCAACAAAACTCTCTGTTCTTGATGGGGTTTATTCCTATGGCTAGAGTAAGGGATCAAGGATGGAAGACCAGATTTTTTAAATTTCTGTCTTTGCTTTATCTAACTTTGCTGATAGTTCTCACTTTCCTTAATGCATAACTTTATAGACTGAAGATGCAGCCTATAAGTCATTAGGACAAGAAATGTTAGAACTTCCATAAAAGAAGTACATCAAACAATGAGCAGCCTAGAAACACGTTTTATGGTTTGTTTAATTGTTTTTCTTGAAAGAAGCTCTCACCACCGCCCAACACCACCACCCCCCCCAAAAATAAAATTGCCAGTCATATCTATATTTTCAAAAAGTCAGAACATCATGAAATAAAAATTGAGTATCACTGAAACAGCTTAAAATTTATTGTAGATGGTACCAAAAGCAGTTATAAACTCTGCATTTTGTGCTCATTTTTCTACACTGTTCTATACAATACAGATGGCCAAATTTCAGTGAGAATATTCTGTTTCCTGAAGGGTTCATCTTAACTGTTGTTGTAATCTGCCTTGGGAAGCCTGGAGGCATATTTTCAAAGCACTTTGGGAGGCTAAGTTCCATATGTTTCTATGGAACTTTGGGAGGCTAAGTGCTTTGAAAATAAGCCTCCTGGTGTTATAAAGATGATGGAATATATTGAAATTAAATGGAAGTAAAATTACTCTCCTTTCATTTGGGCACATCATGGAATCACATCTTTATCTGTTTTGTAGTAGTTTACATTTTAGATACACGAATGGATTATTCTGTTGTTAGACATGTTTCAGGGACAAGTGTTTTTATAAGTCAAAATAAAAATAAATATTTTGCTTCATGCAGATCTTTTTTGTTTAAACACAACTAAATGGGCTATAAGCCCCTAATGCAGTCCATTGCTTTTTTTATATTTTGTTTTTGTGATGTCTTATATTGTGCCAGAACTGAATACCCTTATCTCTTCTATCTGGTTGATAATAAAAGGAGCTCGTTGTGAACACTATTCACACTAAAAGGTTGTTTTCTGGTTGTATATGAGGAATTCTGATATTGAATAAATAAGTGTATGTTTGTCAAATATAATCCTTTCAAGAGAGCCAGTTAATCGTTTAACTTATTAGTGGAACATAACCACAGAGGCATGGTATGATTGATTTTCAATATGGTAATACTAGGGTCCAGCTAAGCAACAGGTTATTTTGAGTTAGTCTTCACTGGACCAACTTTCAATGTGCTATCACCATCCAGCTGCATAGGCAGTGTCTTAAAAGGTGGAGGATAAAGGATTAAAAAAAACATTTATATCTCACATTACCCCAAGCAAACTCGGGTTCAATATGGCTTACATTTGAAAATACAGTGAGACAGAAAAATAGAATTCAGTTATATCATGGGAGCAAGTACTTTGATATATTTTGAGTAGAGAGGTGTGGTAGCCGTGTTAGTCCACTTTTAAAGGTAATCAATATAAATAAAACAAAATAAAACATGAAAAAGAAAATAAGATGATACCTTTTTTATTGGACGTAACTTAGTACATTTCTTGATTAGCTTGATCGGAAATAAGCAAATCTTGGTAGATGACAGTATATATAAGTGAGACATCAAAGCATTTATTTTATTTATTTTATTTGTTGCATTTGTATCCCACCTTATCCCACCTCTTTGCAGGCTCAAAGTGGCTTACAATACATCATGAGTAGTGGAAGAATATTAGTTTTCAGTGACAATATAACAGGATGGGATGGGATGTCTCACCCATCCACCTCCATCCCCATCCTGTTAGATTGTCACTGAAATGCTTTGATGTCTCACTTATATATACTGTCATCTACCAAGATTTGCTTATTTCCAATCTGACGAAGAAGGGCAACCTTCGAAAGCTAATCAAGAAATGTACTAAGTTATGTCCAATAAAAAAAGGTATCATCTTATTGTATTTTTCATGTTTTATTTTGTTTTATTTCTATTGATTACCTTTGATATATCTGAAACATTTAACAAAAATGAGATTACTATATATACCCAGCAGGGCATTTAAGTCTATCCTTTAATAATGCCACATGTTCAGAAATCATAGCCATAAGTATAGATAGTTATTCAAATATTATCACATGCATATGCCAGAACAGGCATCCATACACACAGTAAAAGTAAACAACAACTTCTAAATAGTACATCCAAAATTTAAATTGTATTTTCTCATTTCCATCTTCCAAAATTTCAGACAGCAGATGTACAGATCAGCAGGACCCACAGTAGTCCAAAACAAGTAAAAAAAAAAAAAAAAGACAAACACAGTTTATTAGGATTCACCTTTGGGTTTAAAAAGTAAAACTATGTGCATTTAAGAACTGGATAAACTAATTAAAACAAAGTTTACAGCAAATGCCCTTAATATCTAATACTTGGTAGCAATTGAACTCAAACTTGTTTGGGATATTCTGAGATACAAATGTCACAAATAAATAAATAATGAAACAGTGATGGAATATTCACATAGCAAGCAGCCTGAGCCAACATATTTATTTTCCATTGAACATAATTAACTTTGTATGAACTTGGCAGCTAATAGTGTGCTGAACTGGACAATGTTGGCACATTTAGACTGCCTATAGACAGAACGTCTGCATGAAGGAAGCCCCTACCTCATTATTCAATACATAGCTGTGAAATAGTACTAATTAAAAAAAAAAGCAAGTGCATTTTTATAATATACCACTGCATTCCACAAAACAAAAAGGAGGAAGTTCCCACATGCCATCTTTTTCTTTTGATGTAGGCACAGGAAAAAAAAGATGTTAAATGCTCCCAGTTTCAACCTAATTAATGTTTTTTTAAAATTGTACTTATAAATAGTAAGTCTGATTGTTAAGTACTTCATAACATGGTCCCTGTTTTGGTGGCCCTTTACTAGGTGAAAACATCTCTGCAGGAATACAGGGAGTTCCTATAGCCAGCCCCTCCAATGACACAATGATTTAAAATGTAGAACAAATGAGTACTTTAACCGATGAAACCAATACTTTCTCTGTGTACATCCGTATGCTGCAAAAGCCATCATGTTTGAAGATATAAGTGAGATTAAATAAAAATGCTACCAACAACCAGGGGTGTGCTGGTAAATTGTTAACAGGGGGCTCTCTCTCGCCAGCAAAGTAAAAGAGAATTCAGGAGGGGCCCAAGCCCACATTTTGGGATCCATTTGTTAAAGTAGCCATAGAGAACCGGCTCCCAAAATTCTTAAAAACTTAAATGGCTCTCGAGAGCCTGTGAGAGCCTGCTCCAGCACACCACTGCACAACAAAGAACGACAATGAGGATGCAGCATAGGTTTGCTTGCTTTGTTTTGAGTGTACTAGATGACAGCTGCGCTGAGAAGAGGAAACATAGACTAGCTTAATTGACTTCAACGTTTTAACGTCATTTCAACCTCCTTGGCTTAAGCACGCTTTTTATGCCGGCGACAGAAATGTGACGTCATTTGTCTGCGCCCGCCCAACTTGATTCAATGTCCCCCTCCCCCAATCAATAGAGCAGAGCGAGAGCAACAGGGATGCAGACGGATGCCCCAAAGGCTCTCTGGGAACTATAGTGAGCGAGGCCGCTGTTTTTGGGAAGGATGACTTTCCTCGTTACACCTACGTGTCAACGGCGGCCTGGTGGAAGACACTAGCGACCTTTTTATTACTCCGCATCTCTCTATTATTTGTGCTGCTAACTTGACACCTTTCTCATTCTTGTCCCTATCGGCTGAAGCAGGAAGCTGGTGCTTGCACGCGCCGTTTCGATTTAACTGGGCCCTCCCTGTCTGTCCTTCTTCCCTCTGTACGGATTGTCCTGGGGCAGGAGCTGGAGGCATCGGAGGGTTGTTGCGTGCCGCTGGCTTTCTTTGCGGGCCGTTGTTGGCGCGCGCGGAAGAGGCGATGAACTTGGAGCGGCTGAGGAAGCGGGTCCGGCAGTATATAGACCAGGTGAGAGGCGGGGCAGCGGCCTGTGAGCGTCAGGCTCTAACCTGCTACTAGGAACTGCTGCTCTCCAGAATATCTTTCACTGGTTTGATTAATATGCTATTAATGCTGGTTTGGGGGTTTTTTTTTTTGCTTGTTTATTTTTTGGGGGTAGGGGGTCACTTCCTGACCCCAGACTGAGTTTGCCTCTTGGTATCTGCTAATTTTGTGATTTCCAGCCCTTTAAGTAGTTTTTGGATGTCGTGCTCCTCTAGAGCTGCAGAGTTTGCAGTGTGCTGTTTTCTGTTTGCACATTACCTTAACAGTTAATAGAGAGAGTAACCTTAAGTGTTGTGTTGCCCCTATAGTTTGGGGGTGGGTTGTACACTTGGCAATCCTTGGATAAGCTTCTTCAGGTGGTGATATGACAGAAGAGAAATAGTAACATAGTAAATGATGGCAGAAAAAGACCTGCATGGTCCATCCAGTCTGCCCAACAAGACAAACTCATGTGTGCTACTTTTTGTGTATACCCTACTTTGATTTGTACCTGTCCTCTTCAGGGCACAGACCGTATAAGTCTGCCCAGCACTATCCCCGCCTCCCAACCACCGGCTCTGGCACAGAACGTATAAGTCTGCCCAGCACTATCCCCGTCTCCGGCTCTGCCACCCAATCTCGGCTAAGCTCCTTAGGATCCTTTCCTTCTGAACAGGATTGAATGGTTTGTCTTTTGGCAAATGACTTTAAGATCGGCTTCAAAGCAGACACCTCTGAGAGAACGGATGTTAGTGACTTAGGAAAATCGTATTTACTAAGTTGCTTTAGTTGTTAACAAAACAGTGGGGCGGATGCAGCAAGTCTCACTGCAGAGCTGCAGCTCTACCGAAAAATAACACAAGAAAAGAGATCACAGCATGCTTTAATCAATGAACATGCAAATTACTGCCATGGTAATCCGCAGTTCATTGCAAAATGTCACCTTTCCCAGTTCCCGAGCAGTAATTGACTCAGGCACTGACAGGAAGGCTGACGTTAAAAAAAAATTGTCTCAGCAGTCTGCATTGCCCTGAGTGTCTTGTCAAATGACCCCTGACTTCCAATTTAAACACATCCCTGGTGTTTAGTGCACCCGTCCATTTATCCCTCTACCTTCCACACTGATCCTGACAGTCAATAAATCCTACTTTTCCCTGGTATCTAGTGCATCTCTATATCCCCCCCCCCCCTTAGCAGGGCCAGTGTTTGGGGGGGAACTCACAAAGCTCCGGGAGGTCTGGCATTCCTTTCTCTCCATCTCTCACACAAGGGGAGTAACACTTATGAACAGAGTACCAAACCTTACATTGCACACAACCCCATACGCTGATTAATATTAACACATCACTTTATTAATACATGATCACGTACAATATTCAGTGGGTTACCCAACATCCACCCCGCTAATCACAAGCACACCAGCTCACGCTCACGTACACTCTATTAGAACAATCACCAACTGTATACCCCTCTAACATAATACTCATAATACCCGAGCAAAAGCACATGACAGCTTGTTATACTTCATGGTGCGAACCAATTGTCCAACTCTCTTATCAAATCACTGTGACCATTATGCCCACGGTGATTAAACACACTGTTATATGTGCCAAAAACAATTGTCCTTGCTTCTCCCTTCCGGGTTAGCCACACATGTTCAGTTTTCAGCGCTGACTCTGACCTTGGCTCTGCTGACACCCTTACCTGCTTGGTTTTTGCGTGTGTGCTGAAAACTGAACATGTGGAATTGCCTATGTTGATGGTCTCAGGGAGATGCAGTAGACTGCAGACAGTGAAGAGCAGTGTTTTTAGTTTCATCCTCAGCTGGCAGGACAAAGAAATAGACCTGAAAGTAACTTAGTAACTTGGAAATGAGAGTATTTCTAAAACTAAATGGTAAAGTTGAACAGTTATAGTGGACATTGCTATTCTTTTGGCTTTGCTGTTTGGTTTCTCACTGAAAAAGCACTAAGCCATGTGCTTTGGTTAATGTTAAGGATTGCATGCATTGGTTTTAAGGTTCCAGTTATAGTGAGGCGTATTTTCAAAGCACTTAGACTTACAAAGTTACGTGGAGGGGCATAATCGAATGGCGCCGGCCAAATAGATGGCCGGCCATCTTTGGGGCCGTCTCCGCAAGGGGGTGGAACCAACCGTATTTTCGAAATATGGTTGGGGCTGGCTAAATCGATCGCCGGGTTTAGAGGAGATGGCTGGCTTCGTTTTTCAGCCATAATGGAAACTGGGCCCGGCCATCTCAAACCCTGCGAAATGCAAGGCATTTGGTTGTGGGAGGAGCCAGCATTTGTAGTGCACTGGCCCCCCTCACATGCCAGGACACCAACCGGGCATCCTAGGGGGCACTTCTAGAAATAAAAAAAAAAAAAAAGCTCCCAGATGCATAGCTCCCTTACCTTGGGTACTGAGCCCCCCAAATCCCCGCCAAACCCCACAACTCTACACCACTACCATAGCTCTAAGAGGTGAAGGGGGGCACCTATATGTGGGTACAGTGGGTTTTGGGGGTTTTTGGAGGGCTCAACATTAACCACAAGTGGAACAGGTGGGGGGGATGGGCCTGGGTCCACCTGCCTGAAGTGCACTGCACCCACTAAATACTGCTCCAGGGACCTGCATACTGCTGTCAGGGAGCTCGGTATGACATTTCAGGCTGGCAAAAAACTTTTTTTTTAATTTTTTTTTGGGTGGGAGGGGGTTGGTGACCACTGGGGGAGTAAGGGGAGGTCATCCCCATTTCCCTCCGGTGGTCATCTGGTCAATTGGGGCACTTTTTTGTGACTTGGACCTAAAAATAAATGGACCAAGTGCAGCCGGCGAAATGCTCGTCTGCGCCGGCCATCTTTTTTCCTTTATGGGGTGAAGCCGGCTATCTCGTAACCACGCCCCATCCCACCTTCTGTACCCTCCCTTGAAGGTTAGCCGGCTCCGCGACAAAAAGCAGTTGGGGCCGGCTAAACTTGGCTTTAGATTATACCGATTTGGCCAGGATCAGGAGATTGCCGGCCATCTCCCGATTTGTGTCGGAAGATGGCCGGTGATCTCTTTCGAAAATAAGCCCAATAGTAACCTATAGAATTTAGTAAGTTGTGCTTTGAAAAGGAGCCCCATAGTCTGTTTATATTATTGGTTTGGCTTCACACTGAGAAAAGCGCTGTCATTTGCCATTGGTTTGGTTTTACACTTGAAAAAAGCCATGCAGCATTGCTGACATCCCATTCACTTTGAATGGTCTGTGTTGGCAGTACCGCACCACCAGTCATTAGAGTGGCTTTGTAAACAGGGGCCTAAGTTATGTGCATGTGATATACTGAGGGCTGTTCTAGATTTTTTTTTTTTATTTGGTGGCTTTTTATGTTGCTTGGAAATAAGAGTATTTCTGAAACTAAATGCTAAACAGTTATAGTGGACATTTTCTATTTGTGCTATTGGTTTGGTTTTACATTGAAAAAATGCGTTATGTACATGTAACATAGTAAATGATGACATAAAAAGACCCGAATGGTCCATCCAGTCAGCCCAACAGTCACACATATTATTGATTAGTGATTAAACCAAAATTGAGTGTGATCTCCTATATAATAGTTTGTCAATCTGCGTCCCTGGATGGCTGGCTGGGTTCATAACCATATGCAAATGAGGTATACGTAATTGGCTCGCCTCCAGCCTTCCCTTCCCTCTCAGTGTCCCACCTTCACGGAAAGAGGAAATTACGTCAGAGGAGGGCAGGACACAGAGAGAAGGGAAGGCTGGAGTCGAGCCTGCCACTTTCACTGACACCACTGCAACTTCAGGTAAAATAAAAGTTTTAAAGGAAGGGAGGCAGGAAGGAAAGGAGTGCTGTTGTGGGAGAAGAGGGCAGGCAGGTGAGGGCTGGGGTTGAACTGGAACTCGGTTGCTTAAAAGGGGGGTAGGTGGGGGCTGGGGCGAGTCACTGGACATGGAGGGGAGGGGAGAATCGCTGGACATGGATGGGATGCGATGGGAGAGGAGAATTGCTGGTCATGGATGGGAGGTGAGAATTGCTGGACATGGAGGGGAGAAATCGCTTAGATGAGAGCCTTCCTAGGGCCCGTTTCATTTTTGGAGAAACAGGCTGTTTTTGCTTGTATAGAATACTTGATCATTGTCTTTCTTTGGCATTTCTGGAGCATAGACCGTACAAGTCTGCCCGGCACTATCCTTAAGTTCCAACTACTGGAGTTGCTGTTGAAGTCCACTCCAGTCTATCTGAACCATTTTGTCATGTAATATTCTGAAAGGCTGTTCTTGATATGCTTGTAATTGTGTCTGTTTTACTCACAATTAAAAACAAAAAAAAGCAAGAACTGAAATAATTTGTCATGAGTTTTTGGGAGAGGACGGAATAAAAACTAAAATTAGCATTGTCTATAGAACAGGGGCGTAGCTGCTATGGGGCCACGGGGGCCTGGGCCCCCGTAGATTTGGCCCTGGACCCCCCTGCCGGCGACCCTCTCAACCCCCACTCCCGCCGCCAACCCGCCGCCTCTTTGCTGGTGGGGACCCCAACCCCCGCCAGCCGAAGTCTTCTTCCTTCGTTTGGTTTCTGACTGAGTCTAGGATGTCAAATTCACAGAAACAGAACGAAGCCCTGCAGATCGCAAGGCTTCGTTCTGTTTCTGTGAGTCTGATGTCCTGCACGTTGTATGTGCAGGACGTCAGACTCAGTCAGAAACCAAACGAAGGAAGAAGACTTCGGCTGGCGGGGGTTGGGGTCCCCTGCCAGCAAAGGTGGTAGGTGACGGCGGGCGGGGGGGGGGGTCGAGAGGGTCATCGGCGGGAGGGGGGGGGTCAAAGTTGTTGGAGGTGTTGGCAATGGCCGGGGGGGGGTCGCTGTCGGCAATGGGAGGGGGCGTCGGTGCCGGGGGGGGGGGCTAAAATGTGCCCCTCACCTCAGCTCTGGACCCTCCTACTGTTGAAGTCTGGCTATGCCCCTGCTAGAACTAGAATAAAAAAATAAGAATTAAAATTGCATGTTTTGTGCATGAATAAAAGCTAGAACTAAAATTTTTTTGTGAACTAAAATATTCCTGCAGCCACAATCAGGGCACAGACCGTAGACTGGATGGGATTTGCTTCTCAATTACTGGTGTTGCCATCTGATTACCGCTAAGCTTGTTTGGTTCCATGCCTTCTATAAAGGATTCCTTGTGTTTATCCCATGCATTTTTGAATTCCATTACTGTTTTCATCTCCTCCACTTTCCGCGGGAGGGCATTTCCGGCATCTAGCACCCTCTCCATGATGCTGTCAGGGCCATTTTGAATGGCCGTTCTCTTTGGGTGGTTTGTGGGCTTTCTCCTCCTTTCAGCTGGGGTCTGCTCCCGCTTCAGGGGGGAGATTCTTTTTCTGACCTGCCTTTTTCCTTTGTGTTTGTGGTTTTGCTTCATCAATCATTTTTGTGTAAAAGGCAGCAACTGGTTGACCAGCCCCTTCCCTCTCAGGAGATGCAGCAGTCTAAGAGGAGGAGAGTGGACACTGTTAGGCAGTTGGAGGATTTTTCCTCTCATGGATCAGAGGGTGTCTTTTTTCTGGTCATTCAGAGCACTCATATTTTCGGCCCAGAAGCTGAGGGAGATGATCTGTCTGTGGCTGGATTATTTGCTGAACAGGAACTTTCTTTTCTCATTACTAAGGCCGTGGAGGTGCTTAATAGTAGCTCTTCGGTGGTTCAGGAAGCTTTGGTGTCTCTATTATGTCTGGCACTAAGAAGTCCTCCAAATCATTCCACATTCACGAGGCTATTCATGAGCTCATATTGGCTCAATGGAATTCTCCTGATTCTAGCCTCAAGGTAGCCAGAATGATGACTAAGCATTATCCCTTACTTCTGTGAGATTGAGAAGCTGGGCCTCCCCAAGGTGGATTCTTTCATCACAGCAGTTACAAAAAAAAGACTATGATTCCTGTAGAGGGAGGTATAGCGCTTAATGATGTGCATGATAGCAACTTGGTGGTGGTGCTTGGACTTCAGGCAAAATTTTGTGCCTCTTATGTGGCCAAAACTTCTTTATCCTGTGCACAGCAGCTTGCTTCTTCATCTGTACCTCCTGATTTCTTGCCCTCTCTCGAGGCAGGTTTGCAATATGTGGGGGATGCACTGGGTTTGGCATATTTGGGGGATGCATTATGTGACCTTCTTTGAGCCTCTGATATTCAGATGGCGGTGGCAGTCTCTTCAAGGAGATGGATCTGGTTGATACATTGGGTAGTGGACGTGGCCTCCAAATCTCGCTTGGCTAAGTGCCCTTTTAGGGGACAGTTGCTTTTTGAGGAAGACTTAGAAAAGCTGGTTAAGGATCTTACCTGAAGATAAGCCTAAGGTGCAATTCAGTTCTGCTAGGACGCACATTCAGGATGCAAGACTATAAACCTAGTAAGTCCGGTGATCAGAGGTCTCTTTTTTTTCTGAAAAAGGGCCTGTCCTCTCATAATAGACCTGCAACCTCTTCGACTGTATCCCAATGACGGGTTGCAGGTTCACGCCTCACTGGTTGGGGAAGGAGGGCGTCTGTCCCTCTTTTACAAGGAGTGGGCCCAAATCACCACAGATCAGTGAGTTCTCGATATTGTAAACATAGTAACATAACATACTAGATGACGGCAGATAAGCATGATTACAAACTGTAGTTTTGCTGCCCTATCGCAGATCTTTTCTTGGAGTCCCCTTGGAAGGCTCCTTCCAAGCGTGAGGTAGTTCAAGTCATCCTACAGTCGCTCTTGAGTCTGTGAGTGGTGCAACTGTTGCCTCCTTGTGAGAGGGGATCTGGCAGATATTCCATCTGCGTTGTGGTCCCTAAGAAAGGGGACTCCTTTCGTCCGATGTTAGACCTCAAAGGGGTCAACGAGGCTCTCAGGGTGCAGCATTTCAGAATAGAGACTTTGAGGTCGGTCATTGCTTCGGTCCAGCCAGAGCAGTATTTGATGTCCTTGGACCTCAAAGAGGCCAATTTTCATATTCCAATTTGGCTTCCTCACAGACAATTTCTCCGTTTTTCGGTTCTGGGCTGCCATTATTAGTTCAAGGTGGTGCCTTTCGGTCTCAGGATAGCACTCAGAACATATTCCAAGGCGATGATAGTAGTGACTGCCTTTCTTTGCAAGGAGGGTATTCAGGTCCATCCTTATCTGGATGACTGGTTGATTTGGGCTCCCTCCAAACTGGACAGCATTGGTATTCCTCTTGACCTCTCTGAGTTGGGTGGTGAACTGTGACAAAAGCCTCCTTACTCTGACTTGGTCTCCAGAGTGTTTGGGTGTCCTGTTCAGTACTTGCCAGGCAAGAATTTTTCTTCCTCTCCTTCGACAAGTGACGATCAGGGACCAGATCCAGCGTCTTTTGTCCCTTTCGGAACCCAGAACGTGGGATTATGTACAAGTTTTGTGGTCGATGGCAGCGTCTCTGGATGTTGTTCCCTGGGCCCAATTCTACATGAGGCCATTTTAGGCATCTCTGCTGAGTTGCTGGTTTCCGGTTTTGGAGGACTATGGGATTTGGATTCCCTGATCCGTCCAGGCCAGAATCAGCATGGTTTGGTGGCTGGTGCCTCAGCACCTTCGGGCCGGCCTTCCTTTGTGCACTCTAACTTGATGTGTAATAACATCGGATGACAGCCTTTCAGGTTGGGGAGCGCATTATCTCCATCACACATCTCTGGGTCTGTGGTCCCCTGGGGAGGCCTCTTGGTCCATCAACAGGCTGGAACCAAGGGTGTTCAGGAAAGTTGTTCTAGCATTTGCTGCTCTCATCAAGGGCAAGCTGGTGTGGGTGTACTCAGACAATGTGATGGCTGTGTCTGGTATGAGCATCAGATGTCACCTGACCTACTGCCGCGTGCTTGTGGCAGTCTCTTAGCACACAGTGCCAGTGAATCAGAGAAGTCTTACTTGTGCGAACCAGAGTGTTCCAACTTCCATTCCTTTCTTGCCTGCAGTGCTGTAGCTCAAACCCAGAGAGAGACTGAGAGAGCCGATAGCAATTTTTTGTATGTACCACTAAATTCTTGCGGGGACGGGCGGGGATGGGTTAGATTCCCCACGGGGATGGGCGGGGATGGGTTAGATTCCCTATGAGAACGAATGGGGACGGGTTGGATTCCAGTGGGTACGGGTGGGGACGGGTTGGATTTCTGTCCCCGTGCAACTCTCTACTTTGGACTTAAGGTGATCTCCGCGGCGCTTTCTCGTTATTACCCTCTCTAACTGCTTTTTTACATCCCATTAGTCTGGACTAATCATTGGTGATGTTATGGAAGAAAAAGTAGTTCTTTCCAGATTATTTTTTTTCCATTAGTCCCAAAAGATCAGTCCAGAACCTTTGCTGTGTACTTGTACTTAGTTCGGGGTTATTTGTTCTCAGGTACAAATTGGATGATGTTTTCTTTCATCAATTTGTTCACTTATTAAGGGAGGCAGGCGTTTTCTTTATACCTCATTCATACTTCTGCTTGGTTATCAAATACTGGCTAAGGCTGGCTGCACAGGACCAGTTAAAGCACAAAATCATTGGTGCTTTCTATCTCCGCCTGCTGGCAGATGGGCATAACCCATTATTCTGGACTGATTCTTTGGGACAAAAGGAAAGAAAATTATGTGGTAAGAACTCATTTTTCCATTGCTACCCTTCATTGTACACTTGATTTCCAGAGATCAACCTTAGGGCTAAGGGATACATATTTATACTTTTTCTTTGTTTCCCATGTGTATATGCTGGTGATGTAGAAATAAGCAGATGCTATTTGTACCTGTTCCTCACAGTGTAATGATTCTCAAATTAGTTTACTTCAAAAAGTTAAAGCTGTCTTATTTTTTTTTTTATTTCCCCAGCATCAGTATCAGAGTGCTTTATTTTGGGCAGACAAAGTGGCATCACTCTCTCATGGTAAGTGGTATATTGTTCTTTTTATTTGAGAACTGCATTTATTCTTCTTGTAATGTCTCTAATTTTGTTTTTCTTTTTTTAAATCTTCAATTGTCTTGGTTGTTGAACTCTTTCCATGGTTTAGTTTCCATCTTTGTTAAAATATACATTTTTTACAGGTACCTTTTAAGACTTTTTATGCTTTCCAACAAAGGAAATGTAGTAAATAATTTTTCAGTTTGTATTTGTCTATTAGCAAAATTAACTCTTTGAAAAATGAAATATTGGGTCTGTATTCCTTATAGAACATGATTCATCAAACATACCTGGCGATCCACAGCCAGTTGGGTTTTCAGGACATCCACAATGAATGCTACTGCTAAGGGCATTCTGTGTAAAATAAATACATTCTTTATAAAATATTTAAAAATTCAAGTTTCAGGTTTGATGTACTGCAAATCAAAACTATTAGGTGGCTTACAAAACAAAATGAGGGAAAACAGGAGGCATGGAGTGAGACAGGGTTAGAATATGAGCAGCACAAGGCAGGGGACAAGAAGTAGGATTACAATATAGTAGAGCAGGAGTGTAAAGAAAAGGAAAACCCCCCAAAAGGAAAAGGTCAGGGTACCAGATATGATGCTGCAGCTGCCAGTGAAAAGGAAAAAAAAGAAACCCTCAAAAGGTCAGGGTACCAGATGTGATGCCGTCAGTGATCATGGAAGAGGGTGGGAGAAGCATCACATAAGCCTGTGAAAATGTCTGGGAGAGAGGTTCTGTGAGAAGACTTGAAGTTGTTTAAAAGAAGACTCAGAAGGAACTAAATTCCAAAGGGTTGGAGTAAGAACACTGAAACAGAAGTGTCGAGTGCAATCCAGGTACATCTGATGATGGGATGGGACAGTCAAAAGATTACGCTGAGAGGAGTGAAGTATTCTGTGAGGAGAATTCTACAAATTTTGTCTGTGTATAGTATACCTGTATTTGTTATGCTTAAAATGCAGTACAGAAGGCAGTTTGTTCAGAAATGCCAGTATGTAGCTTTTTTTTGTGTGTGCAGAATGTCTCCATCTTGATTGCCATAGTTTTCTCTTTCCTGGAAGTGGAGGAGTAGCCTAGTGGTTAGTGCAGCGGACTTTGATCCTGGGGAACTGGGTTCGATTCCCACTGAACCTCCTTGTGACTGTGGGCAAGTCACTTAACCCTCCATTGTCCCAGGTACAAAATAAGTACCTGTGTATATGTAAACCGCTTTGAATGTAGATGCAAAATACCACAGAAAGGCGGTATATCAAGTCCCATTTCCCTTCCCCTACTGGTCCAGTCACACAGGCTTGAACCTCTCTTTTTATAGAGGCTCCACTCTCCCCCCCCCCCCCCCCCCCCCACTCCCCTCAGTTCTTTCTCTTCCTTCTCCTCCCTTTCCAAGGAACTCCAATTCCCTTTCCTTATTTTGTCTCATTCGTCCCGGCAGTTCATGCTGGCTGTGTTCTTCCCCTATTCTTTACACCACTGCACTGACACATTCTTTCTCTCCCCCCCCCCCCCCCCCCCCAGCTCAATGACACCATTGGCTCCTGGTTCTCCCATTGTCTGCTGAGATTCCACTGCACTCTCACTCTTCAAGCCCCCAGCCTTGTGCCCACTGCATTCTCTTCTTTTTTTTTTTTTTAATGTTTGTTTATTAGCAGACTGGATGTCCTGCCTTTCACAACAAAGATAATAACATGGTTCACAATATGATTGCAAAGGAAAGGAACACCAGTAATACAACAGAAAAGAGGATCCAGAACAGTAAGAAGGAGAGGAGGAGGGGGAGGGAGGAACATATTAGAGATAAGTGCAAGTTGTTTTTTTTCTCCAAATATTTTATTGAATAATTTTCAGTAATAACAATAGAAACAATGGAACAATTAAGGAAGAAAGGGAAAGAAAGTGGTAGTATGCAAAATCAGATAAAGAGCATTAGATGCTAACGTTTTCAGTCAAAACAAGTAGACAAGTCAATTAAAGAGATTGTAGATAATGTTCAAGTGATTCCCATAACTTCTTTTTGGATAACACAATACGCTGCTTCTCCGCTAATGCAAATTCCATTTTTTGATATTGTACAACTGAATTCCACCAAAAGTGAAGGTTGAGCAAATGAGCAGATTTCCAGTTGAGTAGAATATGTTTTTGAGCAATAGTGAGTTAAATAGCCAACAATTTTGCTTGTGAAGATGACAGGTTTACTTGTTGCGCACACGATTTAAAAATTACTATTGTTGATGATAGAGTGCAGTCCGTTTGAAGAATTTTCTGAATTATGGGCCAAATTGCCTGCCAGAATTTGAGTGCAAGGTCGCATTCATATAACATATGAAGTAGAGTTCCTGACTTTTGATGACAGTGCTAGCATTTATCTGAAGAGATTAGACACGCTGTTGCTAGTTTACGAGGAGTCCAATTGACCCTATGATATAGAAAATACATAGACTGAAGAATTGAAGCCGCAGACAATGGCCTCATACCTCTTGACCAGAAAAAGGACCATTTCACATCGTCTAGAGATTTACCTACTTCCAATTGCCAGTTGGCTTGAAGAACTGTTTTGAAATTAAAGGAGTGTTTTATCAATATCTTGTAGATCCGTGATGCAGTATGACCTTCAACAATTAGAGATTGTACAGTGTCAAATAGTGAAGGCTGTAGTGCAGACAATAGAGGAAATAATGGAGAAGCAGCAATGCTATGAGTTATCTGTAACCACTTGAAGTATGCAGAGGAAGGTAAGGAAAATTGTTCCTTAAAATCAGTAAATACTACAAAATGGTCAAAAGGACTTACCTGTGCGAAGTATATCAGAATGAGTCCTTATTCCCTTATCAATCCATTCTTTCCAAATGAAGGGAAGTTTGTTAATTCGTATATGCGGATTGTACCATAATGACATATATAAAGAGTTTGAGACGGGCACAGCAAACAATTTATCTAACTCAAGAAGTGATTTCATAGTAGCAGAGAGTATAGGATCTATATTCTGGGAAGGAAAAGAAGAAGAGGATAGTAACATTGGAAGTGTGAATGGATGCACCATAGCTTCTTCAAATAATAACCAAATTGGTGTATAATCATCTTTTTGAAAGATCCATTTACAGCCCTGTTGGGATATAAAAGATCTGTGGTAACTATTAAAATCTGGGACTAGAACACCCCCAGTGTCCTTTGTACCTTTAAGGTTTTTAATAGCTATTTTAGGAGATTTATTTTTCCATAAAAAAATGGTTAACAACTTATCTAGCTAGGAAAAAAATGAAGAAGGAAAAATCAGGGGAAGCATACTGAGAATGTAATTAATCTTAGGAGATATCATCATCTTAATAGTTTCTAGATGGCCCCACCAAGACAAAGAGAAAGGGTGCCAAGAGTGTAGTAGCTGTTTTAGGAACTTGAATATTGCTTCCATGTTATAATGAATGGTGTCTGTCAGAGGTATATAAATCTATTCCTAGCTATTTGAGCTTAGGTTTAGCCCAAATTAATCCAAATGAGCTTGCAATATGTGGGAGAGCATATGAATTTAGTGGAAGAAGTTCAGTCTTCCTTTGATTAATTTTGTATCCAGAAAAATGAGAGAATGTGTTGATAGTTTTAAAAAGTGCAGGAATTGAGTCGTAAGGATTAGAAAGATATAAAAGCACATCATCAGCGTAGGCTGAGTATTTTATTTCAAGACCTTTATAAGTAACACCTTTTATGTTACAGGAATCCTTTATTGCCAACAAGAGAGGCTCAAGCGCTATATTGAAAAGATATGGAGAGAGGGGACAGCCTTGTCTAGTTCCTTGTTTAAGAAAAATGTTTTTTTGATAATGAATTGTTGGTAACTATTCTAGCAATGGGATTGGTATATAGAATTTTAATTTTATTTATAAATTCCTGGGGACAACCAAACCAATCTAAAGCAAGAAACAAATATTCCCATTCTACCCTGTCGAAAGCTTTTTCTGCATCAAGAGCTAAAGCCACTAAGGGTTCATCATGGGAATTTGCCAAATGAGAAATGTGAAGGAAGAGGCGTGTGTTATTACTAATAAGCTTACCTGGCATGAATCCAACTTGATTGGGACTTATAACTTTGGAGATAATTTGTTTAATTCTGTTGGCTAGAATTTTAGCATAAATCTTATAATCAACATTTAGTAGGGAAATAGGACGATAGATACTAGCATGGGATCTTTATTTGGTTTTGGTATGACAGTGATAATTGCTTCAGAAAAACGACAACCAGAGACATTATCTGGAATTAGAGCATTAAATAACAAAAGAATCACATGTGAAAGATCCGATTTGAACATTTTATAGAATTCTATTGGAATTCCATCGGGACCTGGTGTTTTTTTTTTTGTTGTTGAGGGATTTCTTTAATTGCTTTATAAAATTCTTGTTCTGAGATTTGTTTCTTAAGCGATTCTATATCAGTATGAGACCATTTGGGACCTTTGAGAGTAGATATGAATTCAAATGCCTTGTGTTGAGTGTTCATGGATTCAGATTGATAAAGATTAGAATAAAAACCATGGAAGGCTTTGGAAACCTCAGTATTAGATGTAGCAATAACTTGATTGGGTAGTTTGATAGCAGAAATTTTAAGTCGTTTTCTTATGAGGTAGTTAGCTAATAGTGTCTTTTTCAGCATAATATTTAGAATGCATACCAAAAATTTGTTGTCCAGCTTTAAGACTAAGTAGTTTATTCAATTTGTATTTTAATTTATACAGAGAATTGAGTAAGGAGGCATGTCCTAATTTTATGTAATCAATTTCTGTATTTTTAAGTTGTAATTCAAGTTCAGTAATCTGGATTTTTTTTTCTTGCATATCCTTATAAGATGCTAAAGAGAGAATTTCGCCTCTTAGCGCAGCTTTAAATGTTTCCCATAACAAAACAGGGTTAGTAGTAGAAAGAATTGCTCAATAAAAGATTTAATTTTCAGAAGAACTTCCTCATCGCCCAATAGGCTAGTAGGCAGTCTCCAAATTGGTGATTTTCTAGGAGCCATTGCTGTCCAATTTAATTTTAGAGAGACTGGGGCATGGTCTGAAACTACTATAGGAGAGATGGAGGAGGATTTGATGGACTGAGCTAATGAGTTGGAGATTAAAAAATAGTCTAGCCTGGAAAAACTATTATGTGGGGCTGAATAGAAAGTAAATTCTTTAGAAGTAGGGTTACATAGTCTCCATGGGTCTATAAGGTGTAATTGATCAATATATGAGTGTAAAGTGATGGAGGATTTGGAGGGAAGTCAATTTGGTTTGTCAGTGCCTATCAAGGAAATAGTCCATGGGAATGCTAAAGTCTCCAGCCATAATAATGGGGATAGGATCTTGAGACTGGACAATATGAAAGAGATTAGAAAAAAATTCTGGGGAGTCAATATTGGGAGCGTAGATGTTAATTAATAGGACTGGTGTATTGTTAATAGTGGCTTTAACAATTAACCATCATTCTTCAGGATCTATGTGTTGATCTAGTATGGATGAGTTACAATCTTTGCTAAATAAAATTGAGACCCCTTTTCTTCTGCCTTGAGCAGGGGAATCTATTGAGGAAGAGATCCAAGTACACTGCTTAATAAATCGGGAAGTGTTTCTTTAAAAAAAAAAAATTTCTGGTTTCAATTTTTTAAGATATATAAGAACCTTCTTTCTTTTAATGGGGTGCCTTAGACCATTTACAATCCATGTCACAATATTGATAGAGAGGTCAGTATGATGTTGAGACATTGTAGGTTATAAAATGAAAAGAAATAATGACTTAGAAGTCTACAGCATAACAGTAAATTATTTTCAAAAGTGCAATACCAAGAGCATTCTAAACCAAGAGAAGATAAGAACGGCATGAAGAACTAATTTAATAGTTCCACCAATAGAATGAAAAGTGAATAAATGGGACTGAGAGAACACCTAAAGAATTCCCTGTATTATGCCTGAAGAAGGAAAATTATTAAATTACTAGAAACAAGGCCCGTTTCCGAAACCAATGAAACGGGCGCTAGCATGTGTTTTTTTTTTTTGTGTGTGTGTGTCACAGAGTTATTTTGTGTGTGTGTGTGTGTGTGTGTGTGTGTGTGAGTGAGGGTGCGGTGTGTGTGCAGGTTGTTGATGTGTGTCTTTTTTTGTTTTGTTTTGTTTTTTGCTTGGGGGTTGGGGAATGTGCTGTGCTGGCAAAGTGGGTTGGATTGGTGTGTGGCTTTGAGGGTGTGTTTCTGTTGTATTGTGTGTGTGTGGTTTTGTCTGTCAAGGAGGTTCGTGGAGGGGGGTCTTTCTGTTGGTGAAATGTAAATGTGAAATGTAAATGTAAATTTTTGCACATACCCACAGCAGGAATATTCTTCTCTCGTTCCAGCGGTGGTTCTGTGCTCTCCGTGCTGCACAGATAATGAGCTATTCTGCTTGGGAATGCTCCTCCCTTATTGTCACGTAGTTTCCTCTGATTGGTCCGTCTTACGTTGCCTAGTGTTGCCTGGGAACGGTTTTGTGATGGTCCTTTGTGTTTCAGAATGTTGAGGGTGTTTTTTCTGATTGGTCCGTCATGTGAGGGCGGGGCAGAGAGACATGGTCAGTGTTAAGGCTTCACCACCATGAATCCATGAACCCTTCAGTGACTGACTGAGTGACTTCAGAACGTTGAGGGTGAGTTTTATTATAGTAGATATGCCAAAGGAATAATAGAGATAATCTTCAATTATTCAGTATGCCACATATAAGCATGAGAACTATATATTTAGGACACCTAAGACAATTATATGTAATATAAGATAGGAGAGTCAAGAATTAAAATTGAAACAGGGAATATCAATGAAATATCAAGAAAGAGATGAATCTGCATAATATAAAGATGAGACTATTAATAGAGGAAATTAAGGAAGTTAGCTATTATACATCAAGCAAGAAAACTTAAAAAAAAACATGTTACTAAACATCAGCAATAGAGAAAAACTTGAATTAAAAAACCTATGAAAAACACAAGCATATTACAAGAGGTTAATACACTTTAGATATACATAGTAAAGTAACTTAAGTGTAGTTGTAACCATACTAATTTAGAATGATAAAAGGATGACTCAGTGTATTTTAAATACTATCTGATAAACTACAGAGATTAAGTGACTTTTTATAAGAAAAAGAAAAGAAACAAATTACTTGTCCATTCCTGTAGATTGGAGGTGGTCCAGAAAAAGCGGAAGTTGATCCGGGGAATCGTAAAACTTTGTAGAATTATGTTTAGTCACTGCCATTGTAGCCTTTTATTGAAGGCCATATCTGGCTCCAAGAGATTTGAGATGGGCCCTCATTTCCAGGAAGGCTTTTCTTTTTCTAGCCGTAGTTTTTGCCAGATCCGGTACGATAAGAAATCTTTTGTCATCAAATTTGAGATTATTAGAATTTCTGGCTGCGGTTAAGACCTGTAGAGCTTGAGGAAAACGGAGTAATTTCACTATAATTGGGCGAGGCTGCTGGGATCCTGGCTTGAGGTGTGACGAAGATCTATGTGCCCTTTCAAATAGTAGAAGCAAATCCAGAGTTAATTGAAGAACACGAGGAAGCCAAGTTTTCAGAAATTGAATCATGTCTGATCCCTGTGCACCTTCTTTCAGCCCAATGATTCTGATATTATTTTTCCGGTTTCTATTAGAAAGATCCTCCAGTTCAAGTTCTAGCTTTTGAATACGAAGATCTGTCTTTTCCTGTAACTGCGCCATGTTTAGTGCAGATTCGTCAGCACTTGTCTCCAGCTTCTCAATTCTGTCTTGAAACGCCGATAAAGAAGCAGTAAAAGCCTGTAATTCCAATTTTAAATCAAACGTAGTCTGATAATGTTTGGCAGTGAGATCTTTTAGAGCCCGAATTTCTTCCATCAAGAGTTCGATAGCCGAGTTTGGAAGTTGACTGAGCAGCCTTTTCTGGCGTCAGTGGATCAGTCTTAGGCCCAGATGCATCAAACAAACATAAAAAAATCCAAAACGTTAAAGTCCTTAACGATTTCGAAAAACCGAAGCATGCACCAAAAAAACAGGTCAAACATGTTCGTAGCGTTATCAAGAAGTACAATGTATCAATGAATCATAATCCCGGTCGGTAATCAGCCCCTAAATCATGCGCAGAGCAGCCAAGTGTTATGCTGGCTGCTCTGCGCATGCCACAAATGTCCAAACAAACCACAACATAAACACCTGGCTCCCCACTTCCCCCTGCACTAACCAAAACAAACAAAAAATCCAAATAGATCTGGAGGGGACGAAGGCGCTCGTCAGGAGCGTCCTGTATGGGCGCCCTCCCCTCCACCCCCCCGAGATCGACGCTGTTCCCCGCTTCAGCCGTTTTTAATAAAAACAAATCTTTCCAAATTTTCTCAGCCCCGCTCTCCCTCCCTTCCTGTGTCTCCTGTCCTTCAGGGCTCCACCTCCCGTCATCCCCTGCCTCCGCCCCGTGCCCCGCCCCCCTGGGGTCGTCTCCGCTGCTCCCACCCTCCACCGGACCCCCCCCCCCTCCGCATTATGTATGTGAAGGCGCTGCCCGGGATAAAACAGCAGATTGCCAATGGCTTCTCACTCCTCCGACGTCAGTCTGTTGTTCCTGGGCCCGCCCTCCATTGACGTCAGTTATCTACGTAGAAATTGAATCATGTCTGATCCCTGTGTACCTTCTTTCAGCCCAATGATTCTGATATTATTTTTCCGGTTTCTATTAGAAAGATTCTCCAGTTCAAGTTCTAGCTTCTACGTAGATAACTGATGTCAATGGAGGGCGGGCCCAGGAACAACAGACTGACGTCGGAGGAGTGAGAAGCCATTGGCGATCTGCTGTTTTATCCCGTGCAGCGCCTTCACATACAGGTGAGAGGCGCTGCACGGGCCGGTAATGCGGAGGGAGGGGTCCGGTGGAGGGTGGGAGCAGCGGCGACCACCCCAGGGGGGCGGAGGATGGTGGGAGGTGGAGCCCTGGACAGGAGACACAGGAAGGGAGGGGGAGCGGGGCTGAGAAAATTTGGAAAGATTTGTTTTTATTAAAAACAGCTGAAGCGGGGAACAGCGCAATATCTGGGGGGGGGGGGGGGGTCAAGGGCGCCCATACAGGACGCTCCTGACGAGCGCCTTCGCCCCCTCCCGATGTATTTGAATTTTTTTGTTTGTTTTGGTTAGTGCAGGGGGAAGTGGGGAGCTACCTGTTTGTTGTTTTATCTAACTTTTTTTTTTAACATGCCAGCTTGGATTTTTAGGTGCAGGGGCCAGTGGGGAGATGACAGCTCAGGCCTTAACGACAGGTCTGAGCTCACGTTAAATTTCAGATGGTAGATGAATCGTTGCAATTGTCGGTATGGTTAGTGCATTGCAAATTGTCCACATTTCAATGGTAGTTTCTCGTTTGCATTCCGTTTTTGTTAGCTGCTTGCTTCGTAGGAAAAAGGCCTTTAATGCATGCAACGGTTAGGAATTTCCTTCGTTAAAGGGTTGTTACAGGGTCGTTAAGGTTTAGTGCATCTGGCCCTTAGTTCTTTTTGATCCCGATTGTAAAAGATTCAAGGAAGAGTCTGATTTCGTCGATTTAGAGAGAGCCATTGTGTGTATAAGTTGAATGAAGGCGATTAAGAGAAAAAAAAACTATTTTAAGTATATTAAAATGATTGTCTAGTAAATAATACAGGGAAGGGAGTCTCTAAGCGTCTGCTCTCATCAGTGGCTCAACAGCGCCTCCGATAAGTGCAAGTTTTGATCAGTCCACACAGCCCTTTCCCAGTCCCTGAAAGCAAAGCTAACAATGTGAGTCTTCAGGGCAGCTCCGAACCTCATAAGGTCTGAAAGCTCTATAGCTTTCTCTTTCTTCTGCCACTCACAGTGCCAGTCACTGCTCCTCTTAGCAGAGAATATTCATGCATGTATGTGAATTTTGGCCTTCTCTAAGTTTTGAAAGCTCTACCTTCATAGGGCCCTCATAATTTTGACTTCCTGTTGAACAGGAGAACAGTCTTTAGTCTCTTTGAGCTAGAGTGCTGATGTCAAACCATTTGGCGCTTGCTGAATGGGATGGTATAAACAAACAGTGATGAGTGGTATGATCCCACTGTATCTCTTATGTTCTGCAAAGAAGAGTTCCCTACTTTGATAACTAGAGCACTTGAAGTGTTTTAATATTTCTCTTCCAACATCCCAGAACCCCTCCTCTGCTTCTAATCCCATGATATCTGGTTCCAAGTGATCTGGAGTCCAGCCCATTCAAACTCTCTATTTCCCATCCTTCACAATGAGGGTAGGGTCCTTCCTCAGACATTCTTATTGGAGGCTGTCTTTCATCCTTTTACGAGGAGTAGACCCGGATCACTTCAGACCAGTGGGTCCTCAAAATCATAAAAGAAGGTTACAAGTTGGAGTTCTTCCTACTCACAGATTTTTTTTCTAGTACATAAGTACATAAGCACTGTTGGGAAAAGACCAAAGGTCCATCAAGCCCAGCACTCTGTCTCCGACAGCGGCCAATCCAGGCCCCAAGAACCTGGCAAAACCCCAAAATTTAATAATGATCAATGGAGTTTTCTTTCAGGAATCTGTCCAGACCCCCTTTAAACTCAGTAAGGCCAGTTGCTGTCACTACTTTCTCCGGCAATGAGTCCCAGAGTCTAACTACGTGCTGAGTAAAGAAAAACTTTCTCTGATTTGTTTTAAACCTACCACATTCTAATTTCATCTTGTGTCCCCTGGTTCTATTATTGTTAGAAGGTGTAAACAAATGCTTCACATCTGTCCGCTCTACTCTTAAGTTTCTTTGCGGTGCTCTAGCCAAACAAAAAAGGCCTCTTGCAGTTGGGAGCGATCTTACCATTTCCACAAGAAGAAAATAGCCTACGGAGATATTCCATCTACTTTGTTGTTCCAAAAAAAGGGCTGTCTTCTATCCTATCCTGAATCTAAAGTCAACAAGGCTCTTACACATTCCAGAATGGAAACTCTCCGCTCTGTCATAGCCTTGGGCCAACCAGATGAATTTCTGAGATCTCTAGATCTAAGATAGGCTTACTTTCATATTGCAATTTGGCCTCTTTCTCAATGCTTTCTCTGTTTTGCAATCATGGAACAACACTTTCAGTTCAAGGCTCTGCCATTCAGCCTTTGCAGAGCTCCAGAACCTCCGAGTTTATGGTAGTGGTAGCGGTGTTTCTTTTTTGTCAAGGCATCAGGGTTCATAATCTGGACAATTGGCTCATTAGGGCTTCCTCTTTTCATGACAGTTTGGATTTAACCTGCAAGATGGTGTCTCCCCTTCAGTCTCTGGGCTGAGTAGTCAACTTGTCCAAGAGTCATTTGGTACTTACACAATCTCTTGAGTACCTTGGGGCACACTTCGACACTCAGGTGGGAAAGGTATTCCTTTTGTCCACCAAGATTCTCAAATTGCAATCACAGATCAGACGACTTCTCAGCCTTCCCTTTCCTTGAGCATGAGACATAGGCAGGTTCTGGAATCCATGATGATGACCTTGAATGCCGTGCTCTGACTTAGGGCATACATGAGGCTGTTTCAGTCCTTCCTGTATTCACCAAGAATACAGTGTTTGCCTACCCTGGACTCATCTTATGAAAAACAGTATGACTTTGTGGCTCCGTCAGAGCAGTCTCCAGGGGAATTCCCTAGCCGCTCCAGACTGGTGAGTAGTCACCACTGAAGCTAGCCTGATGTGTTGGGAGCACATTGTCTCAACCTCACAGCCCATGGACAGTAGTCTCTGGCAGAGGTGTCTTGGCCTATTAATCTTCTGGAACTCTGGGCAATTTGCAGAGCACTTGTGGCCTTTCCTCCATCCTTCCATCTCCAGCTGGTTCTTGTCCTATTGGACAACATGACCACGGTACCTTACGCCAACAGACAGAGTGGTACTTGACTGCAGCCCTTGCTTTGAAAGCTCAACTTCTCCTCTTTTGGACAGAAAGGAGCCTTCAGAGCCTTTCAGCGGTGAACATGGAAGCAGATTATTTTAGCAGGAATGCTCTGGATCCCGGAGAGTGGGGTCTACCAGTTATGGACCTGATGGCAAGAAGATGCAATTCCAAGCCCAGCAATTTCTTCAGTTGGAAGGAGTTAGGATCCCAAGGAGTGGTTACTGTTCTCCAGCCTTGGCCTCCACATGCCCACCTGTATGCTTTTCCCCCTTGGCCGTTGATTGGCAGAATGCTGAGGAGAGTTGCTCTTTACCTGGGTCAGGTGATCCTAGTGGCTCCAGATTGGCCCAGAAGACTGTGGTATGCAGATCTCATATGTCTCCTTGTGCACCATCCACTACTGCTCCCTTTGAAGAAGGACCTTCATCAAGGACCTATTTAGGTAGAGGATCTGTCCTTGCCTTGGTCTTACAGCCTGGCTATTGAAAGGTCACAACTGAGGAAGAAGAGTTATCTAGAAGAAGTGATCACTACCCTTTTGCAAGCACGGAAGTGCATATAGTTTACGGCTTATGCTAGAGTATGGGGAATTTTTGAAGCATGATAAAAGGACAGGGCAATTTCTCCTTTTCAATCTTCTGCAAATTTTCACTTCCTTCAGGAAGGTTTTAAAAAGTTTATCGTTAAATTCCTTAAAGGTTCAAGTGGCTGCCCTGGGGTCGGGTGAACAACTTATCCTTAGCTGCTTATCTGGACATTGAAACACCGCAAGAACCTGACAATCATTTGCAGCCTTCTCTCTCTGGTCTGTGTTTCTGCAATGGAATCTCAACCTGGTACTGAAGGCACGTCAGGTTGCTCCATTTGAACTGCTTAAAAGAGTGATCTTAAAAGATCTCACCCTTAGGTCGGTGTTTTTAGTGGCCCTTATGTCAGCCAGTGGAGTTTCAAAACTCCAGGCCCTCTCTTGCAAAGATCCATTCCTTGCCTTCTCATTTTCGGGGATCTCCATTCACACGGTGGGTTCCTTTCTCCCTAAGGTGATTTCTCCTTTTTATCTTAATCAGGCAGTCCTTTTGCTCTTCTTCCATAAGGAGGGCTATAGTATAGGATTTTCCAGTCTCAGATTGCTGGATGTTTGGCATGTGCTTCTCGGATACTTGCAGCTAAGTAATGAGTTTTGATCTTCAGATCACTTGTTCTCTTTTCCAGCCTTAGGAGAGGTCAAGCTGCTTCCAACCCTACAGTGTCCCGTTGAATGAAGGAGGCAGTTTCTTTGGTCTATGTGGTGGCAAGGAGACAGTCTCCCATGGCCTTTAGGGGTGACCACTTCTAATCTCATATAACATAGGACTTAATTAGTTGCAGAATCCCTATATAGGTCTTATGCAACTTTAAAAAAAAAAAAAAAAAAAAAACAATAATGTGAAAAAAACAATATAAATACAAATAAAATTATATTGTTAAAGTGAATCGAATATAAATGTTTTCAGTTGCTTAAGAAAAAGCATATAGTTAGGAATCATTCTCTTGGAACTAGGTATGGCGCTGTAAACATAAATGGCCTGAAATGAAAACAAACTTGAGTATACACTTATAGCGAATATCTCTAACAGAAAGATATCTCAATAACATTTGGTCTTTTGCGGAGTCTCATGCAGTTCCCTTAGAATGAGATCTGTAGATTGGTGACTTGGTCTTCAGCTCATACCTTTCCAAGCACTGCAGGCTGGATGTTGCTGCATAGAAGATTTCTTCCTTAGGAGCCTTGGTTCTCCTAGTAGTAGCGTCTGGTTTCCACCCTATTTGAGAACTTTTGGTACATCTCACAAGTCCTGGACTGGTCTGTTGACAAAGCCAAGGAAGGAGAAATTATGCCTTACCTGTTAATTTTCTTTCCTTTAGTTTCAACAGATTAATGAAAGGCGGGTTCCTAGGTTCTGTATTCTCAACTGTTTGTTGGTTATTTGCAGATTCTTAGTTCAGAAGACTTCTCTGTTTGGTTGTTATTCTGGGTTTTTCAATGTGTTTTTCACTTAATATGAATTCATCTATTTTCTTCTCAGAGGAAGTAGACTTTACCAGATTTGAGTGCCATCTTCAAACTGCTTTGTTATTGAAATACTGAGTTGATTGACTGTGCACTGCCCATTAGGGCAGAACTCAATTCTGTGTCTCAAGGCGTAGGCTGGTAAGCAAAATCATTGAGTCAGCACAAAAGCACAGGAGTCGCAGGCAGAGAAAAGCAGAACCCTTTATTGGTCTCTCCCCAGTCTGATAAAAATTTTCAAAAAAAATGCATTTAATAGAAGTAGGCAAATGGTCCAAATAAAGTATCATGACAAAAATGGTTTGTTTGCTGAGTGATCATGGGATAGTCCTGAAACTGCTCCTTGGGCATCCATGTGCTAATCAGATAGCACACAGTAATGTAGATGTGCTAACAGGTTAGTGCAGGAACACCCACTCAATGCCCTTGACACCCTCTCAAAAAAAAAACAAAAAACTTTTTTAGCATGTGGTTAGCGTGTGCAGATTTCTTGTCCCACAGTACTCCACTTTTTTCTGTGTTAGGCATGCGTTAGTGCCTAACACAGGTTAGTAAAAGGATCCCTTAGTGCCTAATGCAGCAAAAATGGAGTACCATGGGACACGCTCTAGTGTCCTGTGCTGTGTGTTAAAAATTTTTCCTTTAAAAAAAAAAAAAGTTATTTTTTTAAGGGTGGTGTCGGGGGTGGAGAGTTCCTGTGCTAACCAGTTAGCACAACTGTATTACCCTGCACTATCTGGTTAGTGCATGGATACCTTGTGAGCCCTTACTGCTTGCAAAATGGATGGCGGTATGTGCTCTCATGGTAATATAAAAATGGTTGCATGCTAATGGCAACATTCAGTGCACGGCTATTAATGCAAAAAAATAGAAAAAAAAAGGTATTGTTATGGCTGCCTGACAAATGAATCTGAGACCAGGTAGGGTTATCTGACCTTGCTAAGAGAGATGGGCAGGGTTTCTCCTATTATGCTTGCACATTTTCAGGTAAGAAAATAAGACAAAGGGCTCCTTTTACTGAGATGCAGTAATGGATTTAGCATACATTAAATGCTAAGAAACCCATTTTATTCCAATGAGCTTCTTAGCATTTAGAGTGTGCTAAATCCGTTAGCACACCTTAGTAAATGGATGCCAAAGAAGCATTGTGTCAGCAGTTGGCTGCCATTTTAGAGTCCCCCCGCCTTTAATTTTATTTTTATCCTGTTTTCTGCCTTTTGGTTGTACAGTGCCTGCTCTTTTGGTTTGTTTTTTTTAATGTGTATTGGCTGCGCCTTTATGTTTCTTTTTGTCCTCATATGCTGTGATAAATTTATTCTGTGCTTGTACATAGACTCTGTTGTCCATACTATGTTACTATGTACTTTCGGAATCTTTGTGATTTGTTTGCTGAAAAAATAGTTCTGATGGCACAAATCTAATCTTTTGATGAAACATGTTAAAGCTATCTCTTTTTTTTTTTTTTAAGTGAACTTCCTTAATTTACCCCAGGTGGAGTTTTCTTATATTTCGGCAGTTTTTCTTGATTATATTAATTCAGGAAAATTAAATGGATGCCAATATTTTATTAATGATATGTTTACCCATTTAAAATAGTGTGCAATGTATATTAAAGTCATAAAAATGGATAGTAAAATTGTCTGTATTTATTAAGGTGTTGTGATTTTATTTAGAGGAGCCGCAGGACATTTATTGGCTGGCCCAATGTCTTTACCTGACAGCACAGTATCACAGGGCAGCACATGCCCTTCGGTCGCGCAAACTAGATAAAGTAAGTGAGTTTTTTTTCTCATTGTTTTTCAATACTGATATAGAATTAAAGGAAACTATACATATGGATTGTAATTTACAAAACATTATATAATTCCCTATTCTAGAAAGAAATAGAGATTTTATTTCCACAAACCTACATTAATCATAAACGCTATTATAGTATATTATTATCTTTCCTTACCTCATCTGTTATCAGTCACAAACTGACCACCGTTTACTAAGCCACGCTAGTGGCTGGCAGTTCGCTAATGCTGTGTTGGCATTACTGCACGGCTTAGTAAGCAGGGGGGTGACTGTTGTAAAGTTTGTTCCACTTTTCAATTCATTATTAGTCTAATTTCTCCTCTTGTGTATGTGTTTTAATATGGTCCGTCTGTTGCTAACGTAAGGTGCCTGTGGAAATAAAGCTTGATATTATTTCCCTAGCTGACATTGCCAGTTTTCTTCTTTAAATCCTAAATCAGCACTTATTTATAAACTTTTTAACAATTTTAGTACAGCTAAGGTGAGTACTATCAGGGCCGCCGAGAGGCCGGGCCTGGGGCAAGGCCGCCCCTGGGGCCCCGTCACCGACGCCCTCTCTCTGTCCACCACCGGGCCAGGCCCCTCCCTGAATTCAAATCATAATACCTCACCTCGACCTCGCTCCGTATGAAAGAAGCGCAGCAGCGGTAGTCTGCAGATTTGCCTCCCTTTGGGCCTTCCCTCCCTGTGTCCTGCCCCCGCGCAAGTTACATCAGACGAGGGCAGGACACTGAGAGGGAAGGCCCAAAGGGAGGCGATCTGCAGACTGCTGCTGCTGTGCATCTTTCACACGGAGTGAGGTCGAGGTGAGGCGCTATGATTTGAATTCAGGGTGCCTGGCTCGATGGTGGACGGAGGGGACTGCGGCGCCAGGCCCCGCTTGGAGGCCTGGGAATTTTGTCCCCCCTTCCCCCCCCTCTCGGCGGCCCTGAGTACTGTCATACTACAAAGCATAAAAGTAAAGATCTAATTCTTTATCCTTATTCATTTGAAAATGATAAATAGGTGGGAAAAATAATTGAAAATGTTCAAAAATACAACATCTTAGTTTTCAGAAATCATAAAAACTAATGTCATATTGACATGTCACTGCATTAAGTAGAGAGCATAAATATCCGATATAAATAGGAAGAGCATTTGAGGTGCCAGTGGGTTTGTGCTGTAGAAGTTATAGGAAACACAGAAATCTTGAAAACATTTAAAAATAGAATCTACAAAACTGAGACCTTCAGTGACATGAGATTTCTCTAGTCTGGTGCCATGAATATCAACGTGTCTGTCATGAAACAGTAATGAAGATTTTGTCAAAATACAGTCAATTGCCCGCCACAAGTGATGTGGAAGACAGCTGGAACTGTATTGGAAATGAAGGCAAGTGTGATTTAGGTGACAGCCATTATGGGCCAGTCAAAAGGGGAATATACCAGTTAAAAAAATTAAAGGTTCTTGTTAGCTGCTGCATGATATCTTTTTTTTTTTTGTGCTATGCTATCTTTAACTTCTGCCATTTTAATTGCAGATATTTGATAGTTCCGTCACCTATTACACTGTTTTTCAACTGGTATGCTGTGGCTGCTCCCCAGGTGTGCTGCAGAGTCGGGGAATTCCATAGGCATCACATGATTTGCCTTGCTATCTTCCTCCTTCCATCCCTCGGGTCTCTCTCCTCTCCACCGTGATTCTACAAACTTTGTGGTTGCCAGCAGGTATTAGAACAGGCCTTCTTCTGGTCAGCCCCAGGGTCCTTCCTTTTGAAACGACTTCCTTTTGCCATGCAGGAGGGATGCAGCAGTGGGGCAGCCTTAAGACAGCCAGAGAAAGGCCTGTTCTAATAGCTGCCGGCAACTGCAAAGTTTGTAGAATTGGAGTGGAGAGGAGAGAGGCCCAAGCGGTGGCAGGAAGAAGGTTGGAAAAGATATAAGATCCATAGGAAAGGAGAGACAGGCTGCAAATAAAGTGAAAGGATTCAACTCCTGTGATTGAGCGCTGCCCTATCCATTGTACCTTTATCAGTAGCTTCATTTTCGATATACAGTTGATCCTGCAAGATTTCTGCTTTATATTCGAAAGATTGTATGACCCCGAGCTTCCACCGAAACATGGTCCCATTGCTGGTCTCATTTCATTTGGTGCTTTTTATTATAAACGTCTATATTAATGTGTGGAAGAACATCATCCATCCCTACTTTTTGTTTCTTTTTGTGGTCTTCTGCATAGGGATTTTTTTCCTCTGGTTCTTTTTTTGTCTCTGGTGTTGCATGATTTACAGTCTTATATCTCTGCTTTCAGTTTTTGTCTGCATGTTTTTTGTAGTTCTCTATTTTGTATGAGGTGAAAGTCGTGTTCTGCATCTGCAGTTGAGGTAAAGGATTCTGCTTGCATGTGGTGTCTGCGTAGGAATCTGTAACAGTCCATCTTGTTCCAGTTTCCCAGTAGCATGAATATTGGTGTTCTAATGTATTTCAGTAGCATAATTAAATGAAATAACTACTTCTGAAGGTTACAGGTACGGTGGGGATGGAGGAGATTATTGGTAGTAATAGAATGGATCTTAGCAGGGACAGGCAGGTATGGGTTAGATTCAAGTGGTGTGCCTTGACAATATTTGTGCCTTGTAAGTGTGCCGCAAGATGAAAAAGGTTGACAATCACTGACCTATGGAGAATTCATTAGATTTAGGATTAGGTTGGTATGTCGGTTTTAGAAATTAGTTTATTCAGTGTAACAAATACAGTTGAAGAATAGTAGTGATTCATTATTTTGATTTCATGTAAGTTTTTAACTTATTTGTTTAGATTTTGCTCATACCTTTCTCTTGGTAGGTCAAGACAAGGGCTACATTCAAGTACAGTAATTATTTCCCTGTGGGCCTCATTTACTAGCATGTTTTAACCAATTAAGTAGGTTTATGTGATTTTTATCATATGCAAATGCATGCACCATTATTCTCAATGAAGCTTATTTACCAGGGGCGGCCCCCGACCATTAGGCCACCTGAAGCGGGGGCCTCAGGCGGCACTGTTTTGGGAGCAGCATCTCCCACTTCCTTCCTCCACCTCGTTCCCTGATTTCACCTTCTTTTTACATTTTTTAAAATCCAGTGGCGGCAGCGATTCCCATATGCTGCCCTGCCGCTAGCACCCGCCTTTTCCCTTTACTGCGGCCTGCCTCTCTGATGTAACTTCCTGTTTCCTCAGAGGTGGCCGCAGTAGAGAAGAGGTGCTGGTGGCTGGGCAGCGTATGAGAATCGCTGCCATTGTCTGTTTTTAGAAAATGGAGAAAGAAGGTAAACTCAGGGAAGGGGGTGGAGGAAGGAAGGTGGGAGATGCCAGAACTTGGCTCGGGTGAGAGGGGGGTATCTCAGCCCTGCCTCAAGTGGCGTCTTGCCTTGGGCTGTCCCTGTTATTTAATATATATATTATATACTTAAATTAATGCATGATCCTGTGCACCAACACACGTTAACTGGTTAATAGGCAGATTTGAACCTTGGTTCTTCTGATTCACAGCCCACTGCTCTAACTTCTAGGCTACTACTTTAAGTGATATGAAAAGCAGTTGATAAATTATGATAAAAAAATCTGTAAAACTAGAAATGGTTGCAAACATTTTCTAAAATTTACATTACTGACTACTTATCAGCTTTCTCCATGATTATTCATACCTGCTTAATAAGACATCATAATTATTATAATAATTATTGTTCTTGAACTCAGCGTTCTTTTATATTCACAATCCCAGAGCAAATGTGATGGCGCATTGGTGCCTTATTGTTTGCATATTTTCACCTTTTATAGTTGATCTTCAGAAACAAGAGTACACTTGTGGGCCCATGTGTCTGTCACATGACTGCTAAAGAAAGATTTTAGAAATGGAATACATACATTGGATGTGCAGTGAAATGGCGATCTTGCACCAGTAAATGTTTGGATTTTCTTTTTCTTTTTTTATGATTTAGTTATATGAAGCATGCCGATATCTAGCAGCTCGATGTCATGTAAGTACAGTCATACAGTTTCAAGATCTTAGATCATTTTGTGGTTTAGCATTATATGAAGACCACTGCACGTTTAATTCAGGTGTTACTGGCGACTGTGGCTTGTCATACCCAATCTTTTTCCATCTGCAGAGAGCCATCTTCTCAAAGCACAAGCTGTATTGCAGAGGTGTTAGTGGGCATCTGCAATTTTTGAATTGTTACATGTGTTTCAAAATTGTATTGCAATAAACAAGGTTTTGTCTTCTACATTGCAGTACCTAGAAGTTGGCACTAGGCCATTGGAGAGACAAAGGGGGGGGGGGGGGAGGCAAGAAAGATAGTAGGTTTTAGGTTGTCCTTGAAACCAACATTTTCTCTAAAGCATTCCCCTCTCAACCTAGATGAGTCCCAGCTTGCCTTTGTTGTCTTACAGCAGCTTGGCTATTTCCCAGCACTGTCATGTCTCTCTTCTTCCCCACCCCTCCTTCCATTTCTTACATTCTCTTAAATTTTTAACCTATCAGTAATACATTTGTACCCTTTAATTAAATGACTTTTGCTGTAACTTAGGCATCATCTTGTTTCACCCCCCCCCCCCCCATTTTTATTCTTCAATTATTTAAATTGTAAACCGCTAAGATATTTACTTTATTTGCCATATATGGTAAATAAAGTTGAACATGAATAATTAGAGAGGTGTGTCCAGAAGAGGGCAGGAGAGAGACAGCAGAGAGAGATCAAACAGGTGGCCAAAAAGGAGAGGCAGGAGTATGGGATAAGGGAGGGGAAGGGAAGTAGTATGAGAACTGAACTACTATGAGAGAAATGAGGTGTAGAAAAGAAATGCTAAATAAGATCTAAAGAGGTGAGCAGAATTTTGGAAAAATGTCTTATTTTTGAGCAATTAGCAACACTAGTTTGTACTTGGTGCTAGAAGAATTGAATGTACTTTTTTTTTTTTTTAAGTTTAAGAAATGATAGTCACACAGGGCACCATTGTTAACATACCAGTTAAACTTCATCAATTTATTATTTATACAAAATATATTTTAAATGGTGGTCTATTTTTAAGAATACGTTTTAAACAACTAGTATGATCCTTAAACCTTATGTGGTCTATTGATGTGATAGAGTGATGTAGTAAAGGGAGGAAACCAACTCTTCTTGGTTTAGCTGAAGATGAATGTCTTTGGCACAGTAATATGGTGTTTGTTGTGAGAGCCATAAAGTTGCAGGTCTAAGTCATGAAGACCCTGATAGTCACGCAGGGGACCGTTGTTAACATACCAGTTAAAATTAATCAATTTATTATTTATACAAAATATATTTTAAATGGTGGTCTATTTTTAAGAATACATTTTAAACATCTAGTATGATCCTTAAACATTATGTGGTCTATTGGTATGATAGAGTGACGTAGTAAAGGGAGGAAAAAGTCAACTTGCAGGTCTAAATCATGAAGACCGTAACTGAAAAAGCGAGTTGTCAATGTGTGAAATGACTTTACGTTGTGGTGGTAATTGTGTATAAGAGATGGTTATAAATTGCCCCAAAGTATACATGCATAAGAATATGAACAGTAGTCCTACAGTCCATCTACCCAGTATCCTGTTTCCAACAGAGGCCAGTGCAGGTTACAAGTCCCGAAAAGTATATTTACCCATATACTTGGTTATGATCTAAGTAATTTTAGTTACCTATCCATTTTTTCTACTTTTAACATTGTATATCCATCAGTGCTTAAAATCTTTGTTCTTGTTTTTTTCTTACTATTGACCTTTGATAGTATGCTGCAAAAGAACATCAACAAGCTCTTGATATCCTAGACATGGAAGAACCAATCAACATAAGATTATTTGAAAAGTATCTGAAGGATGATAATGGGATGAAGGAGTCTTCAAATGACTGGCAGATTTCACAGTCCTCTGTAAGCTGACTCTTTAAAAAAATGTTTCTACAGTATATTTAAGTAATGGTTATATGGTTGAAATTTGACTTTTGTTTATTCTGCTGTAAGATCTTATATCCAAATCCACTAAAGTTAAAAAGTGTGTGTAACAGACATTTTATTGCAAGAGGCTGTTTTGATAGCAGACTAAAATGAAACTTACTATCCCATAAACATGGATTTTAAATTTTGAGATTTGGAATAACAAATTGTTCCTGCTGTGGTACAGTCTTTACAGGAAAATATGAAAGGGCTGTTTCTAGGTTTTATACATTAGGAACCACAATCTACAGCCCCTCACTACCTCTCTACCCTTATCTCCCAGTACGCTCCTACCCGAAACCTCCGCTCACAGGACAAATCCCTCCTCTTTGTTCCCTTTTCCACCATCGCCAACTCCAGGCTCCGCCCTTTCTGCCTTGCCTCCCTATGCTTGGAACAAACTTCCTGAGCCCATACGCCAAGCCCCCTCCCTGCCCATCTTTAAATCCTTGCTCAAAGCCCATCTCTTCAATGTCACCTTCGGCACCTAACCATTTCACCTCTATCCAGGAAATCTAGACTGCCCCAATTTGACTGTCTGCACATGTTGTCCATTAGATTGTTAGCTGACTGCACATTGTTGTCCTTTAGAGTGTAAGCTCCTTTGAGCAGGGACTGTCCTTCTTTGTTAAACTGTACAGCGCTGCGTAACCCTAGTAGCGCTTTAGAAATGTTAAGTAGTAGTAGTAGAACCACAATGCAAAATTAGTTTTGGAATAGATACATAATCATGTTCTGCAAGTCCAAAGACTTAATAATACAGTCCTATCCCTATTTTTTAAAATATATTTTTATTGAAGAAAAAAAAATAGAAAAGATACATGTTATCCTTCTTGTTGTATTATTTTCTGTTCTTTTTGTTCCCTGAACAAAGTGAATGAGCACTGATGTTTTACCCTATGCCCTTGGTGTATTTGAATTGTGTTGGTTCACACAGTGCATTGTTTTACATATGCATGGTCTTTTTAAAGACCACCTTACTTTTTCTACTTAGCAACATATTTTTGACTCTAATTACCAATTGCCAGACTCTTGAGGCAGGCACGTTACATGCCGGAACACGGTGCTGTGACAAGTCTTAAGCACTGATATGAGTCTTGTGCACTGACATTATACTCGTATATCATTGATGAGTCTCAAGTACTGATATGAGTCCTATGCACTATCGCACTCATTTTTTTGATCACATTTATTTTATTGTGTATTGTTTTTTTTATATATTGAATTGTTGAGCATCGATTTTGTTATTTTAATTGTATTTTTTATACACACCATAGTAATAAACTTTCAATTTCATTGTTCCTGAGGTTTGTTTAGCCTTCCTCTGTTCCCACTTCCCTGCATACTGTTCCTTTTGTCCCCATATCCCACAACCCACCCACTTCCCCTTTCCCATGACAGATGAACTGGACTTCCAGGCTTGGTGGACTCTTATGCAGCTTCAGAAGTATACATAATGGTTTAAGAGCCATGTACTGAGTTACAAAATTAACAGTTCAATATCCAACTATGTGCCCTATGTGGTTGTATGTGTCCATAAGGGTTCCCAAATTTGTTGAAATTTCCGCCAATGAGCGGGATGATTCCAAACCACCTTGTAGCATTTCATAATCATTACAGCAAATTCAGCCATTGAGTTTGAATGGGTGCAATATCACTCAGCCATTGTATCAGAATGACTCTGCTGGCCACCAAGAACAAATAATGCAGTACATGTAGTCTTATTTGATCTGTCCCCCCAGTTGGGTTTTCAGAATAACCCTAATGAATATGCATGAAAGAGATTTGCATGCCTGTCAACTCCATTGGATGCATATTCTGAATACCAGACTGGCCTGTCAACTCCTTTGAGTATCCCTGTTTTTGCAAATTGGAGGACTATTCTAGCTTGATTTTCTTTGCAAATGTGTGATAAAACATTTATCACAGAATTATGTATTTTATGACTCCTGTCATTTGGAATCTTTTCTCAGTTACTAAGTTTGTACAGAAACTTCTTAGAAGTATGGTCTCAGCCTGACCAGATAGATACTCCTTTATTTATTTTTTTAAATGGTCTTGCGGATGATTTTCCTTGAATTGAGTTCTGTTCCCCTTCATATTGATGGACTAGTAGCACCATGAAGGTTTATCTCTTTTGTTTTGCCCAATTTTCCTGTATAAATGTAATCCTGTATCATGTTGGTTTTGAATAAAGTTGTATTCTGGATTGTCTTTAAGAAAATTTAGTAAATATTGCCTTAACATAAATTTTTTTTTTAAGTACAGATATTCTGTGCATTGTCTTAAATCTTTTTTTTTTTTGTACCAGATAAAGAGCTCTATTTGTCTTCTACGTGGGAAGATCTATGATGCTCTGGATAATAGAACCCTAGCAACACACAGCTACAAAGAGGCCTTGAAGCTTGATGTTTACTGCTTTGAAGCATTTGACCTTTTAACAGCACACCACATGCTCACAGCTCAAGAAGGTTTGGATAATAACATTTTATGCATTTCTGTAATGAATACCAGCACTGTTTTGATATATTAACATGAAAAGAAACAATTTTTTGATTTAGTCTTCCTGTAAAATTATTTAGCACATACAGCATAGCAGGTATGGTTTCCCAAAACTCTTTGCAAGAGGCAAAGACAAGTAACTTATTTTGAAATTGTTGATAATGTGTGTTTAATTATAACATCTACTTCAAAGGGTGATGAAATCACCGGCACTTGAAGGCCAGATGTGTAAGGACAAGCAGGACAACGATTCTCTCACATGGGTAATGTCATCTGATGAAGCCCCATTGCGGACACTACCCAGTGCTCTACAGTTTTAAGAAGCTTTTGTCAGCAGCTTTTGGAAACCCCTCTCTCTGTGCAGGTAGTACCAAAGATGGCAGATTTAGAAGTTTGTTTTAGAAGAAAGCAATGTTTAGGGTTGTGAATAAAACATTGCTTTCTTTGGATTCTGAATCCACCTGTTTGTTCCATCTGTGGCCTGATATGCTCTTTTTACCAAACCTTCAACTGTTGTCATGGGACCTCAGTGTCGTCCTCACCCAGCTGATGAAAGCTCTTTTTGAACTGCTTGATTCCTGTCATCTAAAGTACCCAACCTGGAAGGTCTTTGTTTTTAGTGGTGGTAACTTCAACGCAGTCAGTGAGCTTCAAGCCCTGGTAGATGATCCACCTTACACATGGTTTCATCATAAGAGTAGTACTTCACACACACCCCAGGTTCCTTCCTAAGGTAGTGTCAGAGTTCCATCATAACCAGTAAATCGTTCTGACAACATTTTTCCCAGAGCCTCATGCTCATCCTGGAAAAAGCTCACTGCACACCTTGGACTGCAGGTGAGCCTTAGCCTTCTATTTGGAGTGAACTAAAGCACATAGACAGTCAACCCAGCTATGTTTCCTTTGATTCAAACAGGATGGGGACAACCATCGGAAAATGCACATTGTCCAGTTGGCTAGCAGACTGCATCTCTTTCGCTTTTGTCCAGGCTGGGTTGACTCTGGAGGTTCATGTCACAGCTCACAGTGTTAGAGCCATGGCTGCGTTGGTAGCCCATGATGTCAGCCTCCATTGAGGAGATTTGCAGAGCTACAACGTGGTCTTCAATCCACACATTCACATCTCATTACTGCTTTGAGCAGCATACTCGACTTGACAACCGGTTTGGTCATGCAGTACTGTAGAATTCATTTGCTATGTAGAATCCTCCTAGGCCCATTTTTCTTCTGTTCCAGGCTGCACCTTCACAACAGGCTGTATATAGTTTCAGGCTAATTGGTTCTGGTTGGCCTTACCGTTGCAAGTCCCTGTTATTTTTGGTGAGCCTGGTAGCTCCATGTGTGAGCATGTGTGCTTCTTGGAAAAAGCAAAGTTACTCACCTGTAGCAGGTATTCTCTGAGAATAGCAGGACATGAATTCTCACATTCCCTCCCACCTCCCCTAGGAGTTGTATTCTTTTAGTTTGGTATTATACTGCTTGTCCCGTGCAGTCATGCTGGGTGGGAAGGCACTCATGCATGCGTAGTGGGATGCTGTCAAAAGCTTCTTAAAACTGTAGAATTCTGGGTAGTGTCCACCCTAGGGCTCTGTCCGATGACGTCACCCATGTGTGAGAATTCATGTCCTGCTGTCCTCAGAGAACACCTGCTACTGGTGAGTAACTTCACTTTTTTAGTATATCTGGCCCTAAGTAGTTAAAGTAGCAATTTTATTTTAGTGGTTTGGATTTTTTATTTTTTTTTGGATGGGCTGTTTAGGGTTTCCAGCTCATTTCGAACAAGGTCTGAGGTCTGCCACTATGTCATTTGGAATGTCTTATGGATTTTTACTGTATTTTACATGCCTGTTCAGCTCATCTAGGTCAGTTGTGATAGTGATGGTCCCTGGCAGAAACACAATGTGTCAGGGCTTCCTCCAGAATGGGTCCTAAATCTAGCCAATAGGGTATCGCCCTTCTCCAGGAGCAATGAACTTGGAACGCAAACTCTGCAGCATTCTCAGCTCTAGTCAGCCCAGGGAGTGAGAAACTTGAGTCAGGAATCAACCCCAGTATCTCCACATGGGAGTGCACAGTGCATTCTCCGAGGACAAGCAGGCTGCTTGTTCTCACGACTGGGGTTGACATCCACGGCAGCCCCCACCAACCGGAACAAAACTTTGCGGGCGGTCCCGCACGCAGGGCACGCCCACCGCGCATGCGCGGCCGTCTTCCCGCCCGTGCGTGACCGTTCCCGCTCAGTCTTTCTTTTTCCGCGCTGGAGAGAGCCGCGTTCGTCTCTCTCTCTGTCAGCCCCGGAAACCGGATTGCGCTTTTGCCGCGAATTTTCTCCTTTTTTCGTTGATTCGTCGTTTTCCTTTTGTTTCTAAAAAAAACACAAAAAAAAACCGCTAACTTTGTTTTTCCCTCGTCTCTTAGCGGGGGCGTCGCGTTGCGGCCTTGTGGCCGCGCGGTCGATTTGTTTTCGAGGTGTGATTTTTACCGCCACCATTGACGACTTCAACTTCGCCGACGCGATTTTTCCGTCGATGTCCTCAAAGGTCCCGAGTGGATTTAAAAAGTGTGGTCGGTGCGGCCGGCATATCTCGCAGACCGACACTCACGCTTGGTGCCTCCAGTGCCTCGGGCCGGAGCACGATACCAAGACGTGTACTTTGTGTCTTGGTCTCCGGAAACGGACACAGGTAGCGAGGCAAGTTCTTCGGGATCGTCTTTTTGGAACTTGCGCCGGCCCCTCGACCTCGACTTCGACGGCATCGGTATCAACGGCCGGTTCTTCGGTACCGGTATCGATGTCCACGAAATCGGCACCAACGGCATCGACCCCAGGAGCACAGGTCCCGTCGGCCCGCCAGTCCTCCGGTGAAGGCAGGGGTGAGAGGCCGCGTGGGCAGTCGGCCCCGGTCACTCCCTCTACCCAGGGCCCTCGGGACCGAACCCTGTCGGACCCGATCCCTCGAGACCGAGGGGGATCGACTTCCTCCTCGTCAGTTCCACCGAGCGCCGATGACGGGCACCGCAAAAAGGCGAAGAAGCACCGTCATCGGTCGCCCACGACGCATCCGGCTCCCGGCGCCAGGGATGAGTCGACGCCGAGGAAGCGGCAGCGTCGAGAGGAGAGGTCCCCCTCTGTAGTAGAGGTACCGCCACGTCAGGGTGCCAGCACTTCGGTGCAGTCTCCTGGACCCGAACAGCTTCCGGCACCGATGCCTCTACCGGCCCCCTCGCCTTTCCCGACAGCGGGCCTGGACGAGTGCCTCCGAGCCATCCTTCCAGAGATCCTGGAAGGGCTGATGCGCCAGACTGTGCCGGCGCCGGCGTGCTCTAGCCCGGTGCCGAGGCCTTCGACGCCGCTTGCGGCGCCGGTCTCGATCGCCACGCAGGTGGAGTCGACGTCGATGGAGGGAGCTTCATCCCCGCCGGCGCGGGAGTCCACCGCTCGACGACGCCACCGAGGCCTCGGTGCCTCGACGTCGAGCCGGGCCCGGTTGAGGACTGAGCTGCATGAGCTCATGTCTGACACCGAGGAAGAGGCCTCGTGGGGGGAGGAGGAGGACCCCAGATATTTCTCCTCAGAGGAGTCTGTGGGCCTTCCCTCCGACCCCACTCCTTCACCAGAGAGAAAGCTCTCCCCACCTGAGAGCCTCTCCTTTGCCTCCTTCGTCAGAGACGTGTCTATTTGCATTCCCTTTCCTGTGGTCTCTGTGGATGAGCCGAGGGCTGAGATGCTCGAGGTCCTCGACTATCCATCACCACCTAGAGAGTCCTCCACGGTGCCGTTGCACAGTGTCCTCAAAGAAACACTGCTTCGGAACTGGTTGAGACCATTATCTAATCCCACCATCCCCAAGAAAGCAGAGTCCCAATACAGAATCCACTCGGACCCAAAGTTAATGCGGCCCCAATTGCCTCATGACTCGGCGGTCGTGGACTCTGCTCTCAAGAGGGCACGGAGTTCGAGGGCGGGAGTCTCGCACTCTGGACTCGTTTGGGAGGAAGGCCTACCAATCTTCCATGCTCGTGACCCGCATCCAGTCTTACCAGCTCTACACGAGCATCCACATGCGGAATAATGTGAAGCAACTGGCGGACCTGGTTGACAAGCTCCCGCCTGAGCAGTCCAGGCCTTTTCAGGAGGTGGTCAGGCAGCTGAAGGCGTGCAGAAAGTTCCTGTCCAGGGGTATATATGACACCTGTGACGTGGCATCTCGTGCTTCGGCCCAAGGTATAGTGATGCGCAGGCTCTCATGGCTGCGTGCCTCTGACCTGGACAACCGCACCCAGCAGAGACTGGCCGACGTCCCTTGCTGGGGGGATAATATTTTTGGTGAGAAGGTCGAGCAGCTGGTGGACCAACTGCATCAGCGGGAAACCGCCCTCGACAAGCTCTCCCACCGGGCGCCTTCAGCATCCACCTCAGCAGGTGGACGTTTTTCCCGGGCCAGGCAGGCTGCGCCCTACGCCTTTAACAAGCGTAGGTACACCCAGCCGGCCCGAAGGCCTCGTCAGGCACAGGGACAGTCCCAGCGCGCTCGTTCTCATCAACAGCGTGCGCCTAAGCAGCCCCCTGCGCCTCCACAGCAAAAGCCGGGGACGGGCTTTTGACTGGATCCATGGGAACATAGCCGCCTTCAAAGTGTCCGTACCGGACGATCTGCCGGTCGAGAGGAGGTTAAAATTTTTTCACCAAAGGTGGTCTCTCATAACCTCCGACCAGTGGGTTCTCCAAATAGGACGGTGCGGATACGCCCTGAATTTGGCCTCCCTTCCACCAAATTGTCCTCCGGGAGCTCAATCCTTCAGCTCCCATCACAAGCAGGTACTTGCAGAGGAACTCTCCGCCCTTCTCAGCGCCAATGCGGTCGAGCCCGTACCACCCGGGCAGGAAGGGCAGGGATTCTATTCCAGGTACTTCCTTGTGGAAAAGAAAACAGGGGGGATGCGTCCCATCCTAGACCTGAGAGGCCTGAACAAATTCCTGGTCAAAGAAAAGTTCAGGATGCTTTCCTTGGGCACCCTTCTGCCCATGATTCAGAAAAACGATTGGCTATGTTCCCTGTATTTAAAGGACGCATACACTCACATCCCGATACTGCCAGCTCACAGACAGTATCTCAGATTTCGCCTGGGCACACGGCACTTTCAGTATTGTGTGCTGCCCTTTGGGCTCACTTCTGCCCCAGGGGTGTTTACGAAGTGCCTCGTGGTGGTAGCGGCGTATCTACGCAAGCTGGGAGTGCACGTGTTCCCATATCTCGACGATTGGCTGGTCAAGAACACCTCGGAGGCGGGAGCTCTCCGGTCCATGCAGTGCACTATTCGCCTCCTGGAGCTGCTGGGGTTTGTGATAAATTACCCAAAGTCCCATCTCCAGCCTGCCCAATCTCTGGAATTCATAGGAGCTCTGCTGAATACTCAGACGGCTCAGGCCTTCCTTCCGGAAGCGAGGGCCAACAACCTCCTGACCCTGGCTTCCCAGACCAGAGCGTCTCAGCAGATCACAGCTCGGCAGATGTTGAGACTTCTGGGTCATATGGCCTCTACAGTTCATGTGACTCCCATGGCTCGTCTTCACATGAGATCTGCTCAATGGACCCTAGCTTCCCAGTGGTATCAAGCCACCGGGAATCTAGAAGATGTCATCCGCCTCTCCACCAGTTGCCGCACTTCACTGCACTGGTGGACCATTCGGACCAATTTGACCCTGGGACGTCCATTCCAAATTCCACAGCCCACGAAAGTGCTGACGACGGATGCATCTCGCCTGGGGTGGGGAGCTCATGTCGATGGGCTTCACACCCAGGGACTGTGGTCCCTCCAGGAAAAGGATCTTCAGATCAACCTCCTGGAGCTCCGAGCGGTCTGGAACGTACTGAAGGCTTTCAGAGATCGGCTGTCCTGTCAAATTATCCAAATTCGGACAGACAATCAGATTGCAATGTATTACATCAACAAGCAGGGGGGGCACCGGATCTCGCCCCCTGTGTCAGGAAGCCGTTGGGATGTGGCGTTGGGCTTGCCAGTTCGGCATGCTCCTCCAAGCCACATACCTGGCAGGCGTAAACAACAGTCTGGCCGACAGACTGAGCAGAGTCATGCAACCGCACGAGTGGTCGCTCCATTCCAGAGTGGTACGCAAGATCTTCCGAGAGTGGGGCACCCCCTCGGTGGACCTTTTCGCCTCTCAGACCAACCACAAGCTGCCTCTGTTCTGTTCCAGACTACAGACACACGGCAGGCTAGCGTCGGATGCCTTTCTCCTCCATTGGGGGACCGGCCTCCTGTATGCTTATCCTCCCATACCTTTGGTGGGGAAGACCCTTTTGGCCCCGTCAGATCTGGTTCCCTCTTCTTCTGGAGTTGTCCTCAGAAGAACCGTGGAGATTGGAGTGTTTTCCGACTCTCATTTCTGCACCCCAACCTTCAGTCTCTGGCTCTCACGGCCTGGATGTTGAAGGCGTAGACTTCGCTTCGTTGGGTCTGTCTGAGGGTGTCTCCCGTGTCTTGCTGGCCTCTAGGAAGGATTCCACTAAAAAGAGTTACTTTTTCAAGTGGAGGAGGTTTGTCGTTTGGTGTGAGAGCAAGGCCCTAGAACCTCGTTCTTGTCCTGCACAGAACCTGCTTGAATACCTTCTGCACTTATCAGAGTCTGGCCTCAAGATCAACTCAGTAAGGAATCACCTTAGTGCGATTAGTGCTTACCATTATCGTGTGGAGGGTAAAGCCATCTCTGGAGAGCCTTTAGTCGTTCGATTCATAAGACGCTTGCTTTTGTCAAGGCCCCCAGTCAGGCCTCCAGCAGTGTCATGGGATCTCAACGTTGTCCTCACCCAGCTGATGAAGCCTCCTTTTGAGCCACTGAATACCTGCCATCTGAAGTACTTGACCTGGAAGGTCATTTTCTTGGTGGCAGTTACTTCAGCTCGTAGGGTCAGTGAGCTTTAAGCCCTGGTAGCTCATGCTCCATATACAAAATTTCATCATAACAGAGTAGTGCTCCGTACTCACCCTAAGTTCCTGCCAAAGGTGGTGTCGGAGTTCCATCTTAACCAGTCAATTGTCTTGCCAACATTTTTTCCCAGGCCGCATACCCGCCCTGCTGAACGTCAGTTGCACACATTGGACTGCAAAAGAGCATTGGCCTTCTACTTGGAGCGGACACAGCCCCACAGACAGTCCGCCCAATTGTTTGTTTCTTTCGACCCCAATAGGAAAGAGTTCGCTGTCGGGAAACGCACCATCTCCAATTGGCTAGCAGATTGCATTTCCTTCACTTACGCCCAGGCTGGGCTGACTCTTGAGGGTCATGTCACGGCTCATAGTGTCAGAGCCATGGCAGCGTCGGTGGCTCACTTGAAGTCAGCCACTATTGAAGAGATTTGCAAGGCCGCGACGTGGTCATCTGTCCACACATTCACATCACATTACTGCCTCCAGCAGGATACCCGACGCGACAGTCGGTTCGGGCAGTCGGTGCTGCAGAATCTGTTTGGGGTTTAAATCCAACTCCACCCTCCAGGACCCGAATTTATTCTGGTCAGGCTGCACTCTCAGTTAGTTGTTCTTCGTAGGTCAATTTCTGTTATGCCCTCGCCGTTGCGAGGTTCAATTGACCTGGGTTCTTGTTTTGAGTGAGCCTGAGAGCTAGGGATACCCCAGTCGTGAGAACAAGCAGCCTGCTTGTCCTCGGAGAAAGCGAATGATACATACCTGTAGCAGGTGTTCTCCGAGGACAGCAGGCTGATTGTTCTCACCTACCCTCCCTCCTCCCCTTTGGAGTTGCGTTTCATAATTTTTTGCTTGTCATTCAACTGAGCGGGGAATGGTCGCGCACGGGCGGGAAGACGGCCGCGCATGCGCGGTGGGCGTGCCCTGCGTGCGGACCGCCCGCAAAGTTTTGTTCCGGTTGGTGGGGGCTGCCGTGGACATCAACCCCAGTCGTGAGAACAATCAGCCTGCTGTCCTCGGAGAACACCTGCTACAGGTATGTATCATTCGCTGTTCCTGAGACACTGACCGCCCTTAAGTAATGCTTCTGTATATTATACTTTATGAGAAATTACTACATGTGGAGCATTAGATGAATCTAAAAGGGATCCAGTCTCTTAATTTATATGTATTTTTATTAGTAGGCGTAGTACTCTCCATTTGGGTCAAAACATTTTTTCAATTGTAAGTTACTTTTTCCCTGAAAACATTCTTCATTTAGGGGGTAACTTTATAAGAGAACTGCTGGGTTAAAAGTACAAGAAGGTACTTATATGTAGCTTAAAGTTCGTGCATAAATTATGACCACATGTGTGCCACCCAAACTGCACCCCAGAACATACTTTCACACAGGTCACATAAATGTACACACCATGCATTCCATGTAATTTTGTGGGTGTAACCTGTGGAGTTTTAGTTCATAAAATTACCCCCACATGCTGATTTAAAAAAAAAAAAAAGAAGTCTATTTTGGATTGATGTGGGTAAATGTTTTAAGAGTTCTGTTCATTAAGAATTACAAACCTATATTTGATAAATGTGTGTTGGGAAGGGACACAACAGTGCATCACTACTTAGAGTGTAATAAATTGCAACCTTTTTGGGCTGATATTTTGGATGTAATTGAAACGATAGTGGGCACTCAGTGTGAATGGTCATATGCAACCCTACTCTTGGGGTTAGGCAAGGTGCTGGATGCTCAGGGACTGATGGAACAGCAGCAGATTTGTACTAGTAGCATTGATGCTGGCGCGAAAGACAATCCTTCACCATTGGGTTGGGAACCCCCCCCCCCCCCCCCGTCATCTGAGTGGAAAGCTAATATGATCCAGATGGTAACATGGGAACTCTACCGCACACATCACCCCATGGGACGTTCTCTTTCACGGTATTTAGATGTCTGGAAACTGGTACAAAATTACTTACAAGGGCAGGCAGCGACCACCCCTATGAGCACGGAGGGGTGAGGGGGGATGGGGGGGAGAGGAAGGCAAGGGGGGGAGGGTTATAGCAGAAAAATGAATGGTGCATGTACAAGCGAGTTTGTTCATGTTATTGCACTATTGTACTATTGTCTTTTTGGCAGTATTATTTGTAATATGGTTTGAGAATTGGTGAACACATTAGTACTGTTTGGCATTTGTTTATTATGTGTGCCATTCTCCAATAAAGATAGTTAAAAAAAAAATCACAAACCCCAGGAAATATCAACTTTTGCAGCCTATGGGGCCAATGCAAAAATCTTTCCTGAGCTTAGCTGAGATATGTACGTATGCTACTGGCTGTGCAGGTTCAACTCGTGTGGCATCTACACGGCTGCTCATTTAGCTTTCTGCACTGGCAACATTGTCTGACCCAGGTTGACAACCCTCCCTTCCTTCCTATCTTAAAAAAAAACAAAAAACCTTTCTTTGGTGTCTGGTATCATCCCTCACTCTATTGACCTGTCCCTGGCTTAATAAAAATAAATAAATTCCCTAGTGTCTAAGAACCCCCCACCCCACACACACACATACTCTCCCCACTACTTTAAAGAAAAATCTGCAACCCGTATTCAACATGACTCCCCTTCCCTAATGACCCCCCTCCCCCCAAGATCATACCTTAAAGGAGGCAGGACTGGTTTCCACTTTCTCCTGCCTTTGGCGTTGCCATCTTGAAAAATGCCTGTGCCCAGCCCCATTCAGGGCAGGGTCACTCTGCCATAAAAGGGCATTTTCCCGTTATTGTTAATTGGGCAGAAGCCACCAAATAAGGGAAAAATTCCCTTTTATGGTAGTCTAAGGATGTGCGTTTTCCATGATGGTAGTGATGGAGACAGGATCAAGTGGGCATCAATCTTGCCTCCTTTAAGATATGACCTGGGGGGGGGGTGGTATTGGGGTGGGTGAGGGTTGCCACTAGATTCCAAGGAATGGACTTATTTAAAGTTTGGGAGGGAAGGGGAGGGTCATGTAGAGTGGGGGGATGCCTTAGACACTAGGAATTTTTAAATTAGTGGGAATGGGTGGGGTCAGGAGGGACCTTAGACACGGGAATTTTTTAAAATTAAGCTTGGGGGCAAAGGGATTCAGGTTGGGGGTGCTACTAGACAGCAGGGATTGGAAGTTCAGTTTAGGGAAGGAGAGGGGGCCAATGCAGATGCTGTGGCCTGGTTTCTTCTTTTTTTTTTTTTTGTTGGTCACACATCCTGTCAGTGTGTGAGCCAATAACTGCTCATGTACTGACACAAAATGTAACATTTCACAGTGAGCTGCAGATTACTGCTGTGATTTTAACATAGTAATTTGCATGCTCATTGCTTACAGCATGCTGTGGTATTTGGAATCGTTAATTTTGCTCTGAGCTTGCTCTGTTATGAGGCTTTCTGCATTAGCCCCTGTATGCACGCACAACCTGAGTTAATGGAAGTTTACAGATAAGGCACCTGCTTATCTGGTCCAATGTTTTGTGTGGATTATCTGTAATTATTTTTGCCTCAGGAAATGATATCAAGTCCTTAGTGGATATGTTCCATTATTATGCACTTATTTTCAACAACTTCTTGTGTTCAAAATTTAAAATGCAGACTATTTTCCACAGAAAAAGAACTTCTTGAATCTCTACCTCTTAGTAAACAGTGTTCAGAAGATGACCAGGAACTGCTGCATTTTCTGTTTGAGAACAAGTTGAAAAAGGTAGAGTGGCTTCTTGTCACAATTGATGTTTGCATTTTCCATGAAAGTTGTTTGTTAGAATGCTTTTCAGTGTTTTCATAGAATGCTAGGTTAATATGCTACCTATGAGCATAGACTACTGGAATATGACCAAATCAGTAATGAAGAGGAAAAATAACTTTTAAAATTATATGTGTAAATTTAAGACTCGTTTCTGGGTTCTCTGTATCCAAGCTACCTTCCAACTAACTTTAAGACTATTACGAAGTTAATGCAGGAGTATGTAGCTCCCTGGTAGACTTCTCTAGGACTGGAATTTTTAATATTTCGTGTTCTATATGCACAGGCATTGTCTTTTATGTGTAATTATAAAGTACTATGCATGCTAAGTAGCACTATAGAAGTGATTTAATTAGTACTGTATTTTTGCATATATAACCCGCACATATGTATATCCCACGGAAAAGAAGGAACCAAGTAAAAAAAGATTATGTATAGTCCGCACCCCTGTATTCCTCGCCCACGCTCAGTTATTTGAGCTGACATGAGCACGTGCAGGAGTGTGGGCATGAGTGGCCGAGGCAAGCCAACAATGCTGGGCTGGAGGAAAAGCAAGGCCAGCCGACATGAAGTAAAAGTTTATTGTAAATTTACCTGCTGTCCGTTTACAATTCCAAAAATAAAGTAGTATAACGACTGACTTCAAACATGGAAATTGTGAAACTGGGCATATTTTTCTACGAGGACTAGCAGGCTGAATCATTCTCACAACTGGGTTGATGATCCACGTCGGCATGGGAATTGGCAAAATAGCCAGCCAAAAAACTTCTAGAGCCTTCAGGTGTGTGCGCCGTTCCGTGCCCCACTACACACACGTGGTGTGCCCTCACGCCCACCAGTTTTTTCTCTGTGTGAGGAGCAGCATTTTTTTTCCATGAGTCCCCTTTCGCCTGGGAAAGAGCGTTTTTTTTTTTTTTGTGCCTTTCAGAATTTTTCTCCATTAAGTTTCTTTTATTTAGTAGTTTAAAAAAAAGATTCTTTTAGTTTTTTGGGTCCGTGTTTTAACTTTTCTTTTCGTCGCGGGCCGTATTTAGGCCTGCTCGGTTGGGGTTTCCTATTTTTGTGTTTTTCTTTTTCTTTTGGCACAGTTGAGTCTTTTAATGTAGCCGAGGCCGACTTCCCTTCCATGTCATTGAAGACTCCCAGTGGCTTTAAACGCTGTACTCGGTGCAACCAGACCATCTCAGGTACTGATACACTTTCTTGGTGTATTCCGTGCCTTGGGCCTGACCACAGCCTGGCAAATTGTGTCCTTTGTCTTTGTATGACGAAAAGGATGCAGATTTCCCGAGAAGCTCAAAGAGAGAAACATTTTGGAGCTTGGTCCTCTCCTTCGACATCGAGGTTGTCAGTGTCAACATTGAGGGAAGCATCAACATCGGGAGTCAAGGTAAGGATTGCTGCTGCGAGGCCCAGAGACACTGGGAGCAGTGAGGCGTCAAGTGGGTCTCCACCTGCCTAGAAGCCTCCTGTGCAGGCCCCCTGGGATCAGCCTTTGTCGAACCTAACCCCAAGGCGACGGGAGGATTCAGCGTCTTCCTCGTCAGCACTGAGGAGCATAGGTGAGGTGCATCGGGCAAAGGCCAAGAAACACCCACACCGATCTCCTTCAGTGCACGGTGCCGAGAGTTCTGGGCACCGAGGGATCTGGCCCCCTAGAAGTGTCGACGCTGGGAGGATTGCTCCCCCTCCATTCAAGAGGTGCTGATGCATACGTCTCCCAGCAGCCAAGATCCTGCTCCCGCACCTCAGGCATTTCTGCAGCCTGATCTCCAACTAGCCACACAGCCCTTACTGGTGGCGGCTGTTGACGAGCATATCCAGGTCTTGGTCCCAGAGTTTTTGGAAGGCTTGCTGCATTGATCTGCATTGGCATCGTGGGTGCCTGCGCCTTTCCTTGCCTGCTGCTGAAGCCCTGTCTGTCCCACAGCCCAAGGTGCAGCCTCCGGCAACGGTGTTGCTTGCCACTCAGGCTGGTTCACCTTTGACGTCGGTGGAGGAAGCTTCGCTGGAGTCGAGGAGGGAGCCGACTCCTCGACACCGTTCTCGAGACCATGGGTCCTCGACGTTGAGGCGGGCTCGGTCTTGGACATCCCTAAGGGAAGTGCTGTCCGATACTGAGGAGGAACGCTCTTGGGAATCAGAGGAGGATCCCAGGTACTTTTCCTTCGATGAGTCCTATGGGATCCCTTCTGAGCCTTCCCCTCCACCTGAGAGGAGAATGTCTACATCGGAGAGTCTTTCCTTTACATCCTTTGTACTGGAGATGGCGGATGCCATTCAATTCCTGGTAGAAGTGGAGATGAGCCCAGGGCTAAGATGCTAGAGGTCCTGGACTACACCTCTCCACCTAAGGAGGCAGTGATGGCTCCTCTACACAAGGTACTCAAGGCAATCCTTGTGCGGAACTGGGCGTCCCCTCTGTTTGTCCCTGTTGTCCCCAAAAAGATTGATACCCAATACCAGATCCACGGGGAACCTGGATTGGCGAGATCTCAGTTACCCCACAACTCCATGGTGGTGGATGCTGCTCTCAAGAGAGCCAAGAGTACTAGGGACTATGCCTCGGCTCCCCTAGTCAGAGAAACTAGGACCTAGTACTCTTTTGGGAGAAAAATGTATCAGGCTGCTATGCTCTCCAGCTCTTCACGAGCGTCTACTTGCGAAACTTGGTGAGGAAATTGTCTTACTTGGTCAAAGCGCTCCTTCTGGAGCAGGCCGAGCCCTTTCGCCAGATGGTCAAGCAGCAGAAGGCGTGTCGCAAGTTCTTGGCCAGGGGCACTTACGACACATTTGACGTGGCATCCAGAATCTCTGCCCAAGGTATAGCAATGCGCAGACTCTCATGGTTGCAAGTTTCTGACCTGGACCATTTGGTCCAGCAGAGAATGGCGAATGCCCCTTGCCGGGGGGATAATCTTTTTGGAGAGAAGGTAGAGGAGCTTGTTGAACAGATCAAAACGCACACTGATGCTATGTCTTCTCTCTCCCGCCGGGAGTCTTCTGCTACCAACTCCTCATCCAAGAGTGGGTCTCGGGGTGCTTCCTATTCCTATTGTAGGCGTAGGTATGCTCCCGCGGCTCGCCAGAAGGGGTCAGCTATTAATGGTAGTGGTCACTTCTGGGAATACGTTTTAAAGCTTTTTGGCCCTGTGATGGGAGGGGGATGGAGGTTCCCCATGCACCATCAGGGATATCTTTTCACATGAAGGTACTGATTCCGAGCCTGCAAATTTTGGCTGCATAGAAAACTAGCATGTGAACTGCTCCCTGCATCAAAAAAAGAAAAATATCCTACAGTCTTGTGTAGCTTTTTTTTCTTGTCTGTTTTTTGCAATTTTTGTCACACTATTTTGCATCTTAACAGCTCCTAAATATTGAATCTAAATAAAGTTCCACACACAGGGCTATGCAGAAGTTTGCTACAATTTACATTTTTGGGCAAAATTTGCACACATGCTGGCAATTTTTAATGCTTTATAACGGGCAAAGTCCTTTTTGCAGAGAAGTTTCACACTTTGCACATTGGCCTCATAGTATCTTGTAATAAATGAATCAAAAATGAGTGATAATAGTGCAAGAGACTCAAAACACATGGTAAAATGTTACTTAGAAAATAAGTCTAAATATACAGGTTGGTCTATTTTATAAAGAATAAATCTCTTCAATTGTTTTTTTTTTTTTTCAAATTTTCAAGCTTATGCTACAGTTTATTATATATTGCAGTATAACAAGCCCAGTGAAACAGTGATTCCCACATCTATAGATGGTCTCCAGGATAACCTGGATGTTGTTGTGTCCTTAGCAGAAAGACATTATTACAACTGTGACTTCAAAATGTGCTGCAAACTAACTTCCTTGTAAGTATATTATATAATTTTTTAATACATAACTTATTTTCTCAAGTTTTTAGGTGCATAAAAAAGGGAAGTATCTATTGTGGGGTCAGTATGTCTTTCTATCTGTCCATTTGGATCTGTTTGCACATGTGCAGAGGGACACCTAGAGATTAAAGAGGAGCAGGAGCAGTGAGTCACATGGAGATCAGGTCCTGCCACTCAAAGTTGAGCTGAGGCCATGTTGACAAAAGAAGAAAGTTTTGCAGGGACCTTAACCCCCCACAACATAAGAAAGGACCAGAAGCAGCAGCAAAATCATTGGTGTGCCTATGGGAACTCATCTCCCACTACCATTGAACAAGTTAATGATTAGGTCACACTATTTCTGAGCACTAATTTTTTTTTTAATAATAAGTGATATAAAGGAGAATAAATACATTTAAGAAGAAAGTATTGGTTTAAACCTGAGTTTTATGTGATATACTGCCGTTGGAAGAGATATTCCGTGCAGCTGCTTTACCAGCATAACAAGTAGAAGTTGGCAAGGGTACTCTGGCCTGGCCATTGGAAGAAGTAGTAGGTTTGATGGGGACCACAGGTGGCAGAGAGTTCATCCTGCAACCCTGATGAGGAGATAGCAGGAATTGATTGTAAGAATTGGATAGTGTCGGGGGAGGAGGTTTGAGAAGAGGATGTGGTGAGGTGTTAAGAGAAGGAGGGGTGAGGGGGAGGGCTGGAGGGTGGGAAGAGGAAAGAGAAAGGAGGAGCACTGGGATCTAGAGCAAGAGGGCGATGTGGACAGCTCTTTTTTTGAGATGGTGAGGCAACACTTTAAGGGGGGGGGGGTGCACATTAAATTGTAGTCTTCAGAAAAGCTACTTGTGACTACTGTTCTTGAGAGGGCAGAGGGGTTCCCATTCATAGTTAGACCAACTAAAAATTGAGCTGGGGCTATGATAACAAAAGAAGAATTTGGTGTAGGATGTAAAGGTTTCAGCTAGTGCCTAGCTATGGCCCTGTCTATCCTAAAGGGACCTCCTAAAGAGCCTAGTCACAAAAACTATCCATAAAGGAAGATTTGCACTGTAAACCCTGTAACTAAGGTTATCCCATTAGAATCCAATTTCATGTGCTATGACAGAGCACACCAGTAAAGTAATCATGGGGAACTGACCTGAGAAGCAGTATTGTTGCATTGATCATTGCTATATAGGATGTCTGTGTTTGATCCAGAAACTTAGGCCTGTGGTCATCTGACTTGATTACATCTGGCAGAGTGAGGTAAAACACTTCTAGCACCAACTGATTAGCCATGGAGTTGCAATAGATAAGCTATAAAGAGAGCAGATTTCTGCCCAGTCAGAGATTTGCTGCTTTTGGCTAAGTTATAGAAGAGTATGATAGAATAAGAGAAATTTCATGGCTCTGGTGCTATTTTTCCCAAATCTGATTTGGCTGCTATGGGAAATGAATACTGTGAGAGTAATCAGGACTAGACAAAATAAGACATGTAGGATAACTAGATAAATACCAGAATGTATTATGGATTTCCATTATGCTTCATCCAAGCTACTGTATCCACTGTGCTCATCATATAGAATTCAAACTGGCCAATTGTAGAACTTTCTGAGAAGTTTTGGATATATACCTTGGGTTCAGTGCAACCGGAGGGATTAAATTTGGAGATCAACTGGATGTCACTAATGTAAATATGTGCTGTCCCTTTAAGGAAATTCTGCGTAATGATTGGGCATGAACATTGGTTGTGGACATGTAATGTTCTTGGGAAGTGTTATGATTGACCAGTTTGAATTCTGTGTGATGATTGGACATAACTGCAGATTGACCCCATTTTTATTTTTACAACTGCATGAACTGGGCAATGGATGTAGTAGCTTGGATAGACCATGAAGGAAATCCATAATACTCCCTAAAGCAGAGTTTTAGGATTTCAAACATGTCATGTCTGATGCTTTTATGAAGAAGGTCCAAACTGATGTTTTAAAGATATATTCTCCATTTGACGATAAGTAACTTCAATGCATTTTGAACTATGTTAAATTAGTGTGGATGATAAGATTTTTGAAAAATACGTTAAGTATTTGTTTTGCACTGTGACGGTGAAGGAAAATTATTATAGACACTATGCTTTCTACTGATGATTATACCGGAAGGTTTACACAATAGTGCTTCTGGCAACTGTGCCGACCTATATATGAAGGTGTTTTTGATTTAAAATTTAGTGCATTAATTCCCGCAGAGCTGTTTTTTGATTATTTAGGAAAGTGCTGAATTGGGGCTTTTTTGGTTTTTTTATTTTTATTTTTTACAATTAGAATAGATGCATTAAAATGATTAAAAAAACAAAAATCTGAGCCAAGCATTGTCTCACACAGTGGAAATCTTGTTAGATGGTTTAAAATAGTAGTCTTTTTACATGGATCTGTGTTAAAATTTAAGGTGAAAATTTCTTGCTTAATGGATTTGTGTGACACACACTGTACAATTCACTCTTCAGGGAGAACTGCTTGTGTTTTATGACCCAGCTAGGTTCAAGACAAGGTAATACTAGATCTAGTAAACTAAGATATATGATCCATTTAAGAAACAAATCCTATGTAATATATATATAATATATAATTATTCTCACCACCAACGTTCTAATCGGGAACTGCCTGTGTCTGTGCCTCCTTCTTGAGCTAGGCTCCATAGCCAGGCTGACGTCACTAACAGCTGATTCCAAGTGGCAGGGAGCGGAGCATCAAACAATGTCCCTCCTCTCCCCCTGCCCCCCCCCCCCCCCGCAGCCACCTATGTCCACCGACCCTCCTCCCCCCTGCCCCCCCCCCCTCCAGCCACCCATGTCCACCGACCCTGATCTCTCACCTGCCCCTCCATCCACCCATGTTGTGTAATGAATTCTTCGGGGCAGGCAGGAAAGATCCCCGGTCCTGCGTGCCCGCTGCTGGCACTGATGCTCCCTTGCTGCTGGATCGCTGTTCAAAATGGCCGCCGATACAAGGGTGGCCTCCAAAACTTCAGCAGAAGTCTCTTGAGACCGCCAGTGGAAGTATCGGCGGCCATTTTGAACAGCGATCCGGCAGCGGGGGAGCACCGGCAGCAGGCAGGCAAGACCGTGGATCTTTCCAGCCTGCCCTGAAGATTTCATTACACAACCTGAGTGGACGAAGGAGGGGCAGGTGAGAGAGCAGGGTCGCTGGACATGGGTGGCTGCAAGGGGGGCACGGGGAGAGGAGGGTCGCAGGACATGGGTGACTGGAGGGGGGCAGGGGAGAGGACAGTCGCTGGACATGGGTGGCTGCAGGGGGGGGCGAGGGGAGGGTCGGTGGACATGGGTGGCTGCGGGGGGGCAGGGGGACAGGAGGGTTGCTGGACAGGGGTGGCTGCAGGGAGGGGTTGAGGGGGGTCCTAAGACCAGAAAGGTGGGGGTGGAAGGGGGGCCTCAGACCATAAAGGGAGGGGGGAGGGGGCGCACACACACTCACACTCTGTCTATCTCATACACTGTCTCTAACACACTCTCTGTCTATCACACTCTCCATCTCTCTCACACACTCTCTCTCAAACATACACTCCGAGGAAAACCTTGCTAGCGCCTGTTTCATTTCTGACAGAAACAGGCCTTTTTTTACTAGTATTGACATAATTAAGGAAGGCAGCTGTAAGACTCGGTGATGTCTGCATTGTTATCATTTTCTTCTCTTTAAGTGTAACTCATTTAATTGTTACCCACTCTAAAGCTTATTCGACTGCATGGTAATGAACTTCCTAGACCTAAACTTCAGGATCTCAGATTGTCACAATCATGTTTATATATTGCACTGTCTTATTCTCTATCACTAATTAAACCAAGTTTCTAGTTATGTACCTATGGCATTAGATTTTTTTTTTTCGTTTTTTTGTGTGTAGTAAATCTGATACTTTTGTCATCCTCAGGGTAATGGAAAAAGATCCTTTCCATGCAAATTGTTTACCTGTACATATAGGAACACTAGTAGAACTGAATAAAGCAAACGGTAAGAAAGTTTTTTGGCAAAACCTGTAATGTCAAGTATCTATTACTAAGTATTAGGAAGTGCAGTCGATTTCATTGAATTTTCCAGAAAATTCTGTTGGCTACCTTCTATTTTTATTAGCAGATGGCTCCTGATGGGACAAGGGTTGTGGGTTTTTTTTTTTTTTTAAAGTTGCATATCTGTTTTTAGAGTTGAGTACTAGGAAAGTAGAATGTGCAGTGAACTGATGATAAACTATGGCTAATGTTTTTTTGTTTTTTTAATGCAGACATCTCCCTTCATGTATTCACACTTTGAACATTTAATTGTTAAAATCTTGTGATTTCAAAAGAAGCTTGATTGTATTGATGTATCTAGTTCTGTTTAATAAAGGAACCATATGCTTTATTCTGTCATACCTTAGGGGAGGGTTTCCATCATGTTTTAAGTTCATACTTACTTCTGAAGCAGGGAATGGGTATTGGGACTGATTTTATAACAGGATGCCTATGTGACGTCCAATAAGGGGGGGAATTCATTGTGGCATTATGGCCTTAATTCATGTTAAGGGAATTAGCACATGCTTAATGTTAAAAGCTCATTCTATACCTATGCTGTGACAATTCACTTCTAAATCAAATCCAACTCAGGTCAGTAAGCACAAAAAAACATGAACTATGTGAAACAAGTTGGTGGGCTTTTGTCCAGTTACAGAATCCATAGCGAAAGCATTCATATTTCAGCTCTTTCCAGATTCTTGTGAATCGGATTATTTTGCTGCATACCATGTGGCTGATTTATGAGAAGGGCACATATAGTGAACATGTTAAACGCTTAAGTATTTAAGCTGATTGCCCTGCCCCACACACTGGTTGTTGCTGATGTCTATATTGACTGTGTCCTCACAGAAGACTTGAGGTATGCTGCAGGAAAAAATGTGCTTCCATTCTGTGTAGTAATTTGTAACATCATTCTGAATCTGACTTGGGGCAGAGGTGTGCATGGAAATTACAGAGTAACAGCTTAACAAATGTCAAAATAATGACCACTACAATATTTAACTGATAGAAGATAGGTTTAAATATTGACCAGTGTGTAGAGTGTGTGAAATTCATTTAAAGTTAGACCTTTCAGATTAAGTTGTGGATGCAAACCCAAGTGCAAGCAGTGCATGCTAGTCTGTTTGCTGTCCATCAAATGGTTGAGAACTGAGGACAGCCCAATATCCAAAAATCTTCAATATTGGAGAAAGGGATTGTTCTCTTTTCAAACCAATTAGTTTTATGCTTGTTATATTGTGTGTTTAACGCCCCCGCCCCAATATTTAACATAAAGCGAGTACTAATTACATTTTATTTATTGGCAAACTGTGCCAAGCCTCTCAAGAGGTTACTGAATGGTGTACAGCGCTGCATAACCCTGGCAGCGCTATAGAAATGCTAAGTAGTAGTAGTGTATGATCATAAAAAAAATCATTATGCAACATAAAGTAACGCAATACATTTACCATTCAACATACTAAAATTACACTGACACAGTACATTCAATTTTGACATTGAATTTTTACAAGTTGGGCATTCCATCACTTTCTTTCTGGCCCACTTCCCTTCCTTTCCTGAGATTGCAGAACCATCCTTGTCATTCAAGATAGTGTGTATATATTTTATAAATGCAACATAGTCTGTTATTTTAATTTATTCTGGGAGTGACCAGGCACTTAACATTAGCACATAGCTCTCACCTTTGACTAATTTAAGAGAATATTCAGGTGAGTAGCCATCCAATCCCATAAAGGTTTGGGGGTATGTCTCACTTAGGGTAGAATTGGAATGGCTTTTAGAACCTGCATTGGGGTGTTTGCCAACATTTGGCCAGTGTTTCACCTCCATTCTTGTGTCCTCTTTGCAGCAAAGAATAAGGAAATAGTTTTCGGGGTTTACCAGTGACTGCAAGGGTAATACATCCATATGTGACATGATCCAATGATGGCCGCTCTTCTGGACAGTTTTTAAAGTTTATGCGTTATTCAAATTTCCCTTCCCCCTCCCCCCACCCAACCCCATGCACACCAGAACTCTTGAGCTGGTAATGGCTGCCCTATCATCAAGCAAGCCAAACCACCACGAGGGTGGAGGTACACAAATTCCTACGAAAAGTAAAATCTGAGGAAAGGGGGAGTAGGAGGAGTAGGCTCTTGAACAACACTAGAAGATGATGTAGGTTAGGAACAATCTCTTTATCATCAGTCAGTATTATCCTCTCAGTGCAGCTGTATGCTATACTGCTAGCAAGAACAAAAGTTTAAAAAGAAACCCTCAGGAAGAAGGAAAAGTGACAGAACTGAGACAAACAGCAACAAGCCCAAAGCAACCTCTTCCTCTCAGTGGGCCAGAATAAGGTACCTGTGGGAAGCATCAAGGAAGTAATTGAAAGTTAACCCCTTAAGCTACAAATTAGCACCAGAGAGGACTGCTTTAAGAGAAAATAAAAATGGAAACTAGTGTCACTAGGAGATATGACTCTAAGCCTCTTGTGCTCCCCAAGAAGAAATGCTTTAAGTAAGAAACACTAAAGATCACAGATGAAAAATCCTCCAAACTTAACTCATATCAGGAGCATAAACCAGAGCTCCAGCTAAAATGCCTGTAGCTGCAAACCTTATTTCAGATTACAAGATTCACCATAAAGCTCATAACAAACATAAATAAAAGTATTTTAAAGAGACCTAGTACTGTGTAACAAGCCTACCTTATAGATTAGAGCATGGACAGAGAATCCCAAAAGATGTGCTGCCCAATACTGTGACTTACCACATGCTAAAATAATGAATTGCCTACAGTGGAAGCTGAGCTGTCTGTGCAGTCAACATCTCTGCAGGATAACTTACTAAGGAAACACATTTTCTTCCCAGTAAGTAAGTACAAAGAAGAAAAAAAAAGAAATGAGAGGCTTAGCATGTGAAACCTGGTTCATAAAATGTAAACTTAATTGCCTGAATTATGCCCTCATTTCCAAAAGCTCCAGTAAAAACAGAGGAAATATTATATTTATTTATTTTTTTAATGAGGAAAATTTATCATTTGCTCAGGGTAAAAGAAAATATAGCTAGCACTACCATATTTTACCAAACATTTACAGTGATACCTAAAAAGGAAGCTCTCAGAACTTGGGGATTCCTCCTTTTTTTGGTTACCTTTGCAATATCTGGATAAATCCAGTCTCTATCCCATGAACAAACCCTGAGAATTCAAAAAAATATATGCACACAACATGATTAAAATCTTGCTATACCCTCCACCCCCCCCCCCCCAAAAGATACCAATAAAGTAGCTCTACAAAGTTCCTCCTTTGCCAACTCTTCCAAGTATGCTGTCAGATTTTCTAAATCTTTTTCTATGAGACTATTCTTTCCCCATTACTTCTTCCTGAGGCGGGGGGGGGGGGGGGGGGAACTACATCTGAGACTGTAAAAAAAAATGTTTTTAAAACCCTAGTAACCAGAGGAATACTGGCAGCTGGAAGCTCAGCCACCTCTAATAGATATGAATAAATCTTGATTGCAGCTCCATTTATGCAGGAGTTTCTCAAATACAGATCCGTCGCCTTCAGACATTTCAGAATTCAACTGCGTGTCTTCTTTTTTGTGTTAAGAAATTCGATCACATTACTCCGTTTTTCATTCAGTTGCACTGGTTACCAATCACCTTCTGGCCCTGGTTCAAGATCCTTATTACTGTTCATAATATTCTACATTCTGGTACTCCCTCCTATCTCTTATTATCCCTTACACTCCTGCCCCCTCACTCCATTCCCTTGATGCACATGTTTGGTTCTTCCTTCCCCAAGGTTTGCTCACTACGAGGCCACACGTTCTGCTTTTTTTTCTTGGCACCCAAACTCTGGAATGATATACCCCCCCCCCTTAGGGGGGGTGCCCTTAAACCTGAACTTTCCTTTACACGGTTTAAAGTTCTTGTTAAAGCCCATTTCTTTCGACTTGATTTTAATGTTTCTTTAGATTAATTTCTCCAGCAGTGACTCTTAGTATTGACTCAAAACCCAGTTCAATTTATCATTTTATTTAATCCTGTTTTACATTTTTTATTATTTTAAAGGTGTGTTTTGCTTCTTGTGTGAGTGTTCTCTCTCCTATCCAGTTTGTAGTTCCTTTCCAAATATTTTATTAATATTTAATTTGTACACCACTTTGACCTTTGCTATGTAAAGGATAATTCTCCAGCTGCCTATTCATTTATTGTTATTAAAATTTGCTGTACTGCCTGGCTTGTAACAGATTATGGCGGTTTCCAAAATGTAAAATAAACCATAAAATGACAAGAACTCATTTTAAAGTAGAATAGAACTAACATACTCATACAGAAATATTCCAACAGCAACAAAAGTACTATGTAGATAAATTTTATGATTCAACATTTTTATTGATGACAGTGCAGAAAAAAACCCATCCAATAATAGACAGACATATAACTTCAAAATTAAACATGTACTCACTAAGAGCAAACTGGTACTGTTCGTCATCAAACTTTTAACATTTTATCCCCACCCCACCCCTCTGTTGTACGTGTAACAGGTCACCAATTTATTGATGATACTGTCTAACAGGTGTCAACATATTCAGAGTATATCTATTGTATAATCAACCTAACCATATATCTATAATCTAAGAGACAAATCATCAACCTGTACCCCTTTCCTCCCTCCCCCCCTCTCCTTGTTCCCTCCCTCCCCCCTCCCATCTTGTGAATCCCGTAACCGTCTCTTCCCTTAGACTTCCATGTATCTATTGAAAATGCAGCATCAATCCAAAGATCCCTGCTATGTACGGTGTTGAGATAGCTCTCTTCACCATCATTACTATTATGATAATATTCATCTTACACTTGTATGGTGTTCATTACAAAACTACGGGCCCTACTGCTTAAGGTTTGGACATAAGGCTCCCATACTGCCCAGTATTCTTTTTTCTGCTTTATAGTGCCTCTGGCATCTTTATGTAGATAAATTTTAATGAACCCCTCTTTCCTGTGTATCTTATTTGCCAAATGCCTGGTCAAAAGAATGGGTCTTTGGTAATAACTTACATTTTTTTCAAAGGTCCTTCAACTTGTTTTGTACAAGGGAGCTTATTACATAAGGTGGACTCTAACCAAAAGAAGGCACTTTCCCTGGTAGACTCCTAATAGGCTTTAGCAAGAGGGAGAATATCCATCCTGTGCTCTGTTAAAGGTCTCAAGGCCCTACCAGGAATATATGGAATAACCACTGAGTCTAGATAAGAGGGCATATTCTTATAATAGGCTTATAATCTATCTATAACAAATAGGTAACCACTGATAATGTATGAACAGTGGTGTGATATGGTCATATTTACAGGCATTGCCCCAAAATCAAATAGCTGCATTTGGTAAGGTCTGCAACTATCTCAAGATGATGTACCTGTATAGCCCATATTTCCATCGTTGGTATGAGATATCAAAAGCGCATTAAAGTATGCAGTGCTGCTTCTTCAAACAGATATTTAAGTGAACATTATTGATGCAATATACAGAAACCCTTCTTTATAAGAGACTTGTTTTCCAAATAAAAGCTGATGATCTTGTCCTAACATAATAACATAACACAGTAAATGATGGCAGATAAAGACCTGCACATTCCATCCAGTCTGTCTAACAGTCACATTCATTATTAAACCAACAATCCAACAGTATAACTAACATCTTACTTACTAAATTCAACTTTAAGATATCTTCTCCCCCATTGAGTTACACAGCATTCATAGTTCATAGTATAAAATATGAATGTGCTAAAAGGAAAAGGGGATGTGATTTGATATACTGCCTTTCTGCTACTATCAAAGCAGTGTACATACTATATACAGGTTGTATCTGGGGCAATGGAGAGTTAAGTGACTTGCCCAGAGTCATAAGAAGCTGCAGTGGGAGTCGAACTTGGCTCCCCTGGTTCTCAGACCTCTACATTAACAGGCTACAAAATAGGCATACTTGATCCTGATCTGTATTTTGCCGTTTTCGGGACCCAGGTTATAGGGCCAGTGTCAGATTTCTACTTCTCAACTACTGGAGTTACTATCGAAGCTCACTCCAGCATATCCTGCTCTGCATATATGGGACGCAGAATTCTGTCTGATCCTGGCCTTACTTCCCCACTCCTAGAGATCTATCTATCTATCTATCTATCTATCTATCTATCTATCTATCTATCTATCTATCTATCTCTATCTATCTATCTATCTATCTATCTATCTATCTATCTATCTATCTATCTATCTATCTATCTATCTATCTATCTATCTATCTATCTATCTATCTATCTATCTATCTATCTATCTATCTATCTATCTATCTATCTATCTATCTACTTATCATTGTGTAAGCAGTAAAAGCACCACTCTTACCCATCATAACACATCATTTAAGTTTCTTTTGATACTGACCTCGTTGTATTTAGGTATCTTCTGTGTCTGTCCCATGCATTTTTGAATTCCAACACTTTGTCTGCACCACCTCCACCAGAAGGACATTTTAGGCGTCCACCATCCTCTCTGTGAAAAAGTATTTTCTAATGTTACTCTTGTCTACCACTATACAACCTCAATTCATGTCCTCTAGTTCCCCATCTCTGAAAAAGATTTATTTGTAAATTAATCTAATAAGCTGCTGTTTTGGCACTATTTCTTTCTAACCAATTATTCTTAAGCCATTTAAAGAGTGAATCTAAACAATTCTGCAGAACAGTAAGATCTGGGGATACAGATGAGCCAGTTACAAAATATTGTTGTCAGTGTTTTATTTATTGTTATCTATGCTGTAATAATTTATTTTGAATCAAAGTAGTCTGCATTCTTTGAATCTCCTTTTCATCTTACTGCTACTTCCCCAACCTTCTTCCACAATCCTGAATGCTAGTTTTGTGCAATATAAGTAGTATCTCTAGTGGTTTTTAGCCTTGCCGGGTCCAGTGTCTTAAGGATATCCAAGATTGATGGTGCCACTTGTGATTTCTTGATTCTCATTGAAAGCTGTATGTTAGAATGCTATGCTAAGCTCCAGTGAACAGTGTTTTAACATGTGCTAAATCGTATTTTCACTCTCAGTGCAGTAAACTAATAGCAAACAAACTACTGCTGCATTAAAAGTGTGTACTGTCAGTAAACGTTGCACTCTCTGCAGTGGTAAGAAGTAACCATTTCCTGCATTGTGAGAAAATATCTCCCTTCTTTTCAGTGTGTAATTTGTTTATGTTTATTCTGTTCTTGATATACAGTACCGCCCAATTAGTGGCCTCTGAGCAGTTTACAATATTGTTATATCAAGGCAAGAAAAGAAATTCAATAAATGATAGGAAAGCAGAAAAAAATGACTAAAAGGGAGAGCAGCAAATCAATAACAACAAAGAAGCTATGACTCTATCCGTGGATGTACCAAGACGGGAGGCCAGGAAAAATCCCTTAGAATTCTTCAAAAGCGTCCTTCAAAACAAAAACATTTTTCAACTCTTTTAAAATACTTCCAAGGACTGCTCTAATGGGGATTAGCTCATGCACTGACGAGAAGGCTGATTTTAAAAACTATGGTGGACTCCCCAAACCAACCTCCCTGACTCGCACCAAAACCCTGACCTCCACCCTAAAAGTCCTCTGCCCTCAACCCCCAAAAAATTCAGTAGTGGCTCCTGAACCCTGACCATTCCACCTTTCCATCTTCAAGATGTCCCTGACCCCATCAAAAAAAACTAGTGGATCCTAAGTAGACACCCCATCCGCATCCATCCATCCACCCAATTTAGCAATCTACAACATCTTGTAGAGGTACCCCTGTCTTTTTACAGAAGAAAGTATTGGCCATAATACTTCAGCAGTACTATTGTATGTGATTTCAACCATATCAGAGGATTCTGCAACAATAGGCTAATCAGTATTTTAGACAACAGAGAATATGTGAAAAGAAACAGCAGTCCACTATCATTGTTTATAAATCTTTTAAAAAATGTGTGAAGTTTGCTGCCTTCCAGCAGGAAGCAGGCATCTCTACGTCAGAGATGGCTGGCAAGATATCATGTTAGTCAGGATAGGATGTAAAATACATTTTTCTGAACTCTCGGACACCTTAAGGACAAGGAAACATCTCCACAGCCATCTTTCTGTCCTATTTTCACAGATTTAAGCCCTTCTACAAGCAAATGCTACAGAGGAAGTCCAATGCCCTGAAAAAGTTCAGGGATTTTATTTTAGTTGTTTCCTAATACTAAAGAAATCAGGATATCTGTCATATTTTAGATCTAGGGATCTAAATGTGTTATCAAGATATAAGTTCAGGTTGAACTCATTAGCAACCGTCCTACCACATCATCAAAACAGCAGGCTAACTTCACTAGATCTGAAGGAATCCTACATGCACATTCTCTTCCACCATCATCACTGGAAGCTTCTAAGGTTTACTTTTCAGTATCAAAATTACCAGTATCATGTTCTACAATAAGGCTTCTTGTCAGCACCAAGGGTATTCACAAAGTGTCTGATGGTGGCAGTGAGCCACCTTAGAAAACAGGGTTTATATATTGTATTTATCTGTACTTCAACTGGCGTATATCTCCACAATCCCTATATGATGTTAGTCCATCCAGACTATGATTCAAGTGCTCCGAAAACTGGTAGTTATAACTATGGAAAAATCCATATTCACCCCTCCTCAAGAGTATAAACTTAATAGGAACCTATCATATAACCTTCCAAAGAAGAGCTTTCTTTTGTCAGGAGACAGAATTTTCATAATTAACATGTTACCAAAGCTACAAAGCCAGAGTAATTATGGCTCACAGAAGTCTCTACAAAATATCAGGGGCCACCAGAAAGCTTTATTTCATGATTATGCATGATTCCTTTAGAATGGTTGCTCAAGTTTCAGTGGACTCAACATCATTAACCACTTTCATGAAAGATCAGCATTGTCCATAAAATGCTTCCTTATCTGGTAGCAACAAAGGGGTTGTACTGTTCAGAGCCTTCATCACCATATCGTTCTGGTTGAGGAGTACACCTTCAACTATATGCTTAAGGATTATGGATACAAAGAGAAAGTCTATTGCATGTAAATCTGATAAAATTATAGGTGGTCGTTTATATCCTTTGAACATTTAAACAATGGATCTCAGAAAAAAATTACTCTTATTTAGACAGACAACCAAGTTGCCATGCTTTATATCAATAAAGGAGATGGGTTAGGGTCAGTAAGGCTATGTAAGGAAGCAGTTAGATTATGGAAATATTTATCTTCGTAAAATCAATCTTACAAGCCACTTTATCTACCCAGCAACTTTCAACCAAGTTTCAGACAAACTGAGTTGCAGGCTGGATCCCCACAGGGTAGTTTTTTGGCCATTTGCATGCTCAAAATCTCTTTGAAAAATGGAGTTTCCTTGAAATAGACACATTGTGACTTATCATCTGAGTTTCAAATAAATCTCTTAGAAACATTTGCTCTACATTTTTGCACCATTTCCACTGACACTGAAAATTATTTGGGACAAAGGACATGTAATTCTCATATTGCCTCACTGGCCACGTCAAATTTGATTTCCATGACTGATTTCATTAGCATTGGAGCAACCAGTCTTTTTGGACACACAACTCAACCTCTTGTTGTGAAAAGGTAGGCCAGGTTCTTCTAGCAAGCTGAAATCACTTAAACTTGCAGTATGGATATTCAGGGCGTCCTTTTGACGTCCCAGGAAGACTTCTGCTATTAGATCTTACCAATCAAAATGAACTCAAGTCACAGCTTTCTAATTCTGAGTTATGTTTCTACTTTTTTTTTTATTGATGATCTCATAGCTTATACATAGCCTTGAAATGTAACAATTAACAAATCAATGAACACAACATTTCTTTGCGAATTTAACAATAACTTGTGTCACCAATATTTTGTTTTTGTTCCTTTTTCTCCCCTCATTCCCACTAACTGCAGTCTTTGTACCCTAAGTGTTTGCTTACTTTGTCAAAATGAACAGGAAATAGTCTTAATCAAAATAACATATTAATTTCACTAACTTCACATGGAATGCTATAATTATTACGGTACCCTATCTGAAGTTTCCTATCCCTCCCCCCTCCCTCCCCCCTTACTTGTTTTGCCGCGCTCTTTTTTTCCCCTACCTTCATGGTTTTCGCTCTTTTGATTCAAGTCCAAACACCTTTCCACTCTTTTATTGCGGGATAATACAAAGCCAACCTATTGTGGAACCCCCTCTACATCGTCTTCAACTGTTATCCCCACCCAATTGCCTATCCTCCCCCTCCTAGCCTGGTTTACTTAAATTCCTGTACTTCCCCCCCCCCCCCCCCCCCCCTAGCCATCTAAAAAGTATGAAATTTGTTTAACACAGCGCTTCTTGCTTTATGGGAAATAGTGTGCAAATACTTGTTCCAAGTGGAGACAAAAAGTTTTCCTTTTTTTGGGCTACCCTGGGTTGCTCGTGCCTCCCAAAGCATTAGTTCATGAAAAATATTTCTCCAGTACCAGATGGAGGGCGGCTCATCCTGCATCCAGTGCTTAAGTATACATTTTTTCCCCACTGTATATGCCTTACATAGTAACAAACCTGAGTTGTTATCTGTAATTCCAGAGGCCTCCCTTTTCTTTAATAGCACCCCTTTCCAAGAAGAAATTATTCTAATTCTGAATTAAAAACTAGCTATGTATAGGTCCCGTATTGGCCATTTCAGCCTATCATATGCAGATGAATGGGAGACCTATATCTGTTAGTCCTTTAGACTCTAGATTGAAGACCAAACCCCCCCCACTGAAAAGCCAACCCCCTTCATGGGATCTCAGTATTATGTTTGGTCAGTTTCTATAGGCAGCCTTTGAACTATTAGGACAAGTACTTCTAATACCGAACTTGAAAGACGCTCTTCCTAGTTGCAATAAATTCAATATGAAGAGTAAGAAACTTTAATTTGACACATTGAGGGGCATAATCGAATGGGGCGCCCAAGTTTTCATGAGGGCGTCCTCACAGGATGGCCTTGCAAAGGGGCAGGGAAACCCGTATTATCGAAACAAGGTGGGCGTCCATCTTTCGTTTCGATAATACAGTTGGGGACGCCTAAATCTCAGCATTTAGGTCGACCTTAGAGATGGTCGACCTAAATGTTGAGATGGTTGACCTTAGAAATTGTCGTCCCCAGTTTTCGGCCATAATGGAAACCGAGGACGCCCATCTCAAAACGACCAAATCTAAGCCCTTTGGTCGTGGGAGGAGCCAGAACTCGTAGTGCACTGGTCCCCCTGACATGCCAGGACACCAACCGAGCACCCTAGGGGGCACTGCAGTGGACTTCACAAATTGCTTCCAGGTGCATAGCTCCCTTACCTTAGGTGCTGAGCTCCCCCCAACCCCCCCCCCCCAAACCTACTCCCCACCATGTACACCACTACCATAGCCCTAAGGGGTGAAGGGGGGCACCTATATGGGTACAGTGGGTTTCGGGTGGGTTTTGGAGGGCTCACATTTACCACCACAAGTGTAACAGGTAGGGGCGGATGGGCCTGGGTCTGCCTGTCTGAAGTGCACTGCACCCACTAAAACTGCTCCAGGGACCTGCATATTGCTGTCAGGGAGCTGGGTATGACATTTGAGACTGGCAAAAAAAATTTTTTAATAAAGATTTTTTTTTTAGGGTGGGAGGGGGTTAGTGACCACTGGGGGAGTAAGGGGAGGTCATTCCTGATTCCCTCCGGTGGTCATCTGGTCAATTCAGGCACCTTTTTACTGCTTGGTTGAAAGAAAAAATGGACCAAGTAAAGTCGGCCAAGTGCTCGTCAGGGACGCCCTTCTTTTTTCCATTATCGGCCGAGGACGCCCATCTCTTAATTACACCCCAGCCCCGCCTTCGCTACAGTGCCGACACGCCCCTATGAACTTTGGTCATCCCTGCGATGGGAAGCAGTTGAGGAAGGCCAAAATCAGCTTTCGATTATGCCGATTTGGGCGACCCTGAGAGAGAAGGATGCCCATCTCCCGATTTGTGTCAGAAGATGGGCGCCCTTCTCTTTCGAAAATAAGCCTGATTATGTTCCATACAACCAACTCTTCCATATTAAAATTGTATTCTAAACTCACCCAAAATACTTGCCAAAAGTAGTATCAGAGTGCCATCTAAGCAAGAACAATGTTCTGGCTGTATTTTCCCCCCAAATCTAGCATACACTAAACTTCAGACATTCCTTAACTGTATTACCGTCAATGTACAATAGATTTTTTAACTCAGACAATCCTGGTTTGCATATCAAACACAACCTTTCAAACTGGATTTTATACATCATTGAGTTATGCATCAATCCAGAGGAAAAGCAACATACATAGCATATCTTCAGCTGACTTCCAGTACAGGATGTTGACTGATTGTTTGGTCCTCAGTCCACCATTCCTGAATACTACTGCCTGGATACAGTGCATTCAGACCATTAGTTCTTATGAACCTGTTTAGTTAAGGTTGTAGGGTGCAAGTTTGTATCATTATTAACAGCAGCAAACCTCAGGTTTGGAATCACCTTTATTCCCTGTTGTCACCAGAGAAAGTGGAGTTAGTTATCTGTAATGGAATTTCTCTATAGACAGCAGGGGATTGAGGTCACACACTCCCTCCCCCAACCCTGTGTATAAAGGTCTTAACGGCTATGTTATGCACTGGCATTGGATGTAGCCATTGCTAGTTTGAGAGAGCTGGAAGACATAAGGGGGAAAAGAAATGTGAATAATGCATAAATTTAAAGATTGTCAGGGAGAGCTACTGTCACTGATTGATATCGCCCCTATGTGTGGCTGCATTCTCCTGCTGTCTATGGAGAACATCAATTACATTGTCTCTGCCCCATCTTGAGTTAACACATTACTTGCTGCATTCCCTCAGCTGTTTTGTGATTAGGCCAGTTGTTTCACTTAACCTACAGATGAATCATGCTGATGGAATTGATGTTGGAAAAGTAGTTGTCCAGAAAATGGCAGTAAGCAAGTTGGGCAGCATTTTTTAAAGAAGTTGTTTACCCTATCCCAATTCAGCCAAGTGACACGTGTAATTTTAAGTATTGTATAAGCTATGTGTCTAATTGAGAGAGATGCTCATAGCCCACCCTTGCTCTGCCCACATGTAAACCCCTCCTCCCCTTGTAGTTAAGTGCTATGGCATTTAGGAACTACCTTATAGACTAGCGCCTAGTGCACATAGGCACATAACTGTAAATTTGATGCTGTTTTTGATGCACATGCCTATCAGAAATTATAAAAATAAAAAATTGCCACCTTTGTATTTGAAAATGATTATGCCTGATGTTTGCATGTTTTGCCTCCCCTTTTCCCTTCATGCGCTTTGTAGGCTAGCAGGATAGCATATTTGGTCCATTGCGATTTGGTTGTCTTTGACTGTGGTGCACATTGAGAGGAGGAGTAGATACTGTCATTATTTGGTCTGATAATCCGGAACCTAGATTCAGGTTGCACTCCTGCAAGATACTGCATTATGCTGCTTCTTAGCTTCGGGCTTGTCGTCTTGGTATCTTCTCAGTGTACATTTTTTCTCCAGACATAATTCATGTGTTGCAAAATAATTTATTAACTAGGAAACTAAGATAAAATGTTGATCAGAATGAAAACCCCTGGCTAAAATTGCAGCATTTATGAAAAATAAAAACTAATTCATTCAGAAGAGAGGCAGATAAGAGAAACTAGAATGAAAAGCAGGCAAGGGAAAATATTAGAATGTGTTTGCAAAATTTTAGTGTGTACTGCATTAGCTGTTCAGTTTATGAGCAGGAATGCAGCTCCTAAGTTGGTGCCTCACTGAGTTCTATATGCTTTAGTAAACCACTACAAAGCTTTTCTGTTTTTTTTTCAGGATAGCTAAATATAACTCCAGTTTGATTCTTTTAAGGTTTCCCACACAAGCATAAGCCAAAGTGCATATATTCTAGACTTAGTGAATGTGTTATTACTAATAAATATTAGTACATAAATACATAAGTATTGCCATACTGGGAAAGACCAAAGGTCCATCAAGCCCAGCATCCTGTTTCCAACAGTGGCCAATCCAGGTCACAAATACCTGGCAAGATCCCAAAAAAGTACAAAACATTTTATACTGCTTATCCCAGAAATAGTGGATTTTCCCCAAGTCCATTTAATAATGGTCTATGGACTTTTCCTTTAGGAAGCCGTCCAAACCTTTTTTAAACTCTGCTAAGCTAACGGCCTTTACCACATTCTCTGGCAACGAATTCCAGAGTTTAATTACATGTTGAATGAAGAAACGTTTTCTCCAATTCGTTTTAAATTTACTACATTGTAGCTTCATCGCATGCCCCTTAGTCCTAGTATTTTTGGAAAGCATAAACAGATGCTTCACATCTACTCGTTCAACTGCACTCATTATTTTATAGACCTCTATCATATCTCCCCTCAGCTGCCTTTTCTCCAAGCTGAAAAGCCGTAGCCGCTTTAGCCTTTCCTCATAGGGAAGTCATCCCACCCTTTATCATTTTCGTCGCCCATCTCTGCACCTTTTCTAATTCCACTATATCTTTTTTGAGATGCAGCGACCAGAATTGAACACAATATTTGAGGTGTGGTCGCACCATGGAGCGATACAAAGGCATTAAAACATCCTCATTTTTGTTTTCCAGTCCTTTCCTAAGAATACCTAACATTCTGTTTGCTTTCTTAGCTGCAGCAACACACTGAGCAGAAGGTTTCAACGTATTATCAACGCCGACACCTAGATCCCTTTCTTGGTCGGTGACTCCTAATGTGGAACCTTGCATGACGTAGCTATAATTTGGGTTCCTTTTTCCCACATGCATCACTTTGCTCTTGCTCACATTAAACGTCATCTGCCATTTAGATGCCCAGTCTCTTAAGGTCCGCTTGTAATTTTTCACAATCCTCCCGTGATTTAACCACTTTGAATAACTTTGTGTCATCAGCAAATTTAATTACCTCACTAGTTACTCTCATCTCTAGGTCATTTATAAATATGTTAAAAAGCAGCGGTCCCAGCACAGAGCCCTGGGGAACCCCACTAACTACCCTTCTCCATTGAGAATACTGACCATTTAACCCTACTCTCTGTTTTAACCAGTTTTTAATCCACAATAGAACACTACCTCCTATTCCATGACTCTCCAATTTCCTCTGGAGTCTTTCATGAGGTACTTTCTCAAACGCCTTCTAAAAATCCAGATAGACAATATCAACCGGCTCACCTTTATCCACGTTTGTTCACCCCTTTAAAGAAATGTAGTAGATTGGTGAGGCAAGATTTCCTGTCACTAAATCCATGTTGACTTTGTCTCATTAATCCGTGCTTTTGAATATGCACTGTAATTTTGTTCTTAATATTCTCTACCATTTTGCCCGGCACCGACGTCAGACTCACCGGTCTATAATTTCCCAGATCTCCTCTGGAACCTTTTTAAAAAATTGGCGTTACATTGGCCACCCTCCAATCTTCCGGTACCACGCTCGATTTTAAGGATAAATTACATATTACTAACAATAGCTCCGCAAGCTCATTTTTCAGTTCTATCAGTACTCTGGGATGAATACCATCCGGTCCAGGAGATTTCTACTCTTCAGTTTGTAGAACTGCCCCATTACATCCTTCAGGTTTACAGAGAATTCATTAAGTTTCTCCGACTCGTCAGCTTCAAATACCATTTCCGGCACCCATATCTCACCCAAATCTTCCTCGGTGAAGACCGAAGCAAATAATTCATTTAATCTCTCCGCTACGGCTTTGTCTTCCTTGGTCGCTCCTTTTACTCCTCGGTCATTTAGCAGTTCAACCGATTCTTTTGCCTGCTTCCTGCTTTTAATAACTAAAAAAAATTTTTACTATGTGTTTTTGCCTCCAATGCAATCTTTTTTTCTAAGTCCCTCTTAGCCTTCCTTATCAACACTTTGCATTTGACTTGACATTCCTTATTCTGTTTCTTATTATTTTCAGTCGATTCTTTCTTCCATTTTCTGAAGGATTTTCTTTTAGCTCTAATAGCTTCCTTCACCTCACTTTTTAACCACGTTGGCTGTCGTTTGGTCTTCCGTCCTCCTTTTTTAATACGCGGAATATATTTGGCCTGGGCTTCCAGGATGGTGTTTTTGAACAGCATCCATGCCTGATGTAAATTTTTGACCCTCGCAGTCGCTCCTCTAAGTTCTTTTTTTTCACCGTTCTTCTCATTTTATCATAGTCTCCTTTTTTAAAGTTAAACGCTAACGTATTTGATTTCCTGTGTATACTTACATCAGAGCTAATATGAAATCCGATCATATTATGATCACTGTTATCAAGCGGCCCCAGCACCATTACCTCCCGCACCAGATCATGCGCTCCACTAAGGACTAGGTCTAGAATTTTTCCTTCTCTCATCTGCTCCTGTACCAGCTGCTCCATAAAGCAGTCCTTGATTTCATCAAGGAATTTTACCTCCCTAGCGTGCCCCGATGTTACATTTACCCAGTGAATATCGGGGTAATTGAAATCACCCATTGTTATTGTGTTGCCCAGTTTGTTTGCGTCCCTAATTTCCTTTAACATTTCTGCATCCGTCTGTTCATCCTGGCCAGGCGGACGGTAGTACACTCCTATCACTATCCTTTTCCCCTTTACACATGGAATTTCAATCCACAGTGATTCCAAAAAGTGTTTTGTTTCCTGCAGAATTTTCAATCTATTTGATATACAATCTCATTAATATACAATGCTACCCCTCCACAATTCGATCCACTCTATCACTACGATATAATTTGTACCCCGATATGACAGTGTCCCACTTGTTATCCTCCTTCCACCAGGTCTCAGAGATGCCTATTATATCTAATTTTTCATTTAGTGCAATATATTCTAACTCTCCCATCTTATTTCTTAGGCTCCTGGCATTCGCATATAGACATTTCAAAGTATGTTTGTTGTTCCTATTTACATCATGCTCAGTACTTGACAGTATTAATTTGCAATCTTTTGTCTGATTTTTATTTTTATTTAAGGACACCTGATCTACTACGGTCTCTTTTGCAACCTCACTATCAGGATACCCTATCTTCCCTTTTTTGGTGATGTCTTTGAAAGATACCTTATCCCGAACCATGTGCTTTTGGGCGACTGTTGGCCTTCCCACCATTTCTAGTTTAAAAGCTGCTCTGTCTCCTTTTTAAATGCCGATGCCAGCAGCCTTGCCCCATCCTGGTTAAGGTGGAGCCCATCCTTTCGGAATAGGCTCCCCCTTCCCCAGAATGTTGCCCAGTTCCTAACAAATCTAAAACCCTCCTCCCTGCACCATCGTCTCATCCACGCATTGAGACTCCGGAGCTCTGCCTGTCTCTTGGGCCCTGCGCGTGGAACAGGTAGCATTTCAGAAAATGCTACTGTAGAGGATCTGGATTTGAGCTTTCTATCTAAGAGCCTAAATTTGGCTTCTAGAACCTCTCTCCCACATTTTCCTATGTCATTGGTACCCACATGTACCAAGACAGCCGGCTCCTCCCCAGCACTATCTAAAATCCTATTAGGTGATGCGTGAGGTCCGCCACCTTCACACCAGGCAGCAAGTGACCGGCAATCCTCACGTCCACCAGCCACCCAGCTGTCTATATGCCTAATGATCGAATCACCAACTACTATAGGCTGTCCTAACCTTTCCCTCCTGGTCAGCACTTGGAGACTTATCCTTGGTGTGAGAGGATAGTACATCCCCAGGGTGATTTCCTTCTTGGAGACCTCCATCCTCCAAGGTAGCACAGGGGCTGCCAGACTGGAGGTGGAACTTCTCTACAGCATCCATGTAGGTCTCCTCTATGTACCTCTCTGTCTCCCTCAGTTCCACCAAGTCTGCTATTCTAGTCTCAAGAGAACAGACACGTTCTCTGCTAGGAGCTCTTTGCATTGGGCACACACACATGACATCTCACCAACTGGGAGATATTCATACATGTGACACTCAGTGCAAAAGACTGAATAGTACCCCTCTCGCTGCTGGACTACTGACTCCATCTTAGTGTTTTTGAGTTTTTCAATAATTTAAAACTTGCTACAGTATTAAGGATATTAGCCTAATATAAAAGTGTCTTTTAGTTTATATAGTATATTGTATGATTTATTTAGTGTTTCCTTCTTAGATGGTAATGAAATGTATTTAAAACTCTGTAGGAGCACTCCTTGCTTGTTACCCTATTTACAATAACTGACTGTAAATGAAGAGTTGTCCTAGGGGAGGGTGGGTGGGAAGACTAAACTAGATCCTGCAGTGCCTGCTAGATTCTATCTGTTGATGCTGTGGTACAAAGTTTTTAAAACTCAGTGGAAAAGACTATGGAGATTAGTTGATAAAATTTTCTTTTTATATTTTTATTTTGCCTAACACTAACCTACAATTCCTCCTTTAAACCCCAGTCTTTAAGTTCCCAAAGCACAAAGCAAAATAGTGTTCACTTACCAGAGAAATGCCCTCTTCTCTCGGAACTTCTCAGAAAGAAAGTTCAGTGAGACTTTTCCTCTTTATATAGTTTTGAATCTAAGGGGCCTTTTTTAAACAGGCTCTTTGAAGCTGACTCAGCAACCTATGCAAGTATTCTGCTTCCCCACACCTTAATTAACACTTAATTGAGGTCGCTGGACATGCTGCCTCTCCAGCAGCCAAGGAACCGAAAATAACTGCCTTTTAGAACAAGAGTTTTTGGCTATTTAGTTTCTACCTCTAGAAAAGGTTTCAGTTTAAAACTAATGGAAAAATGCCTATTTCTAGAGAAAATTTCAGTTTAAAACTATGGTAAATATTGTTCGACCTTGGTTTAGTAATGTAGATGTTTTCAATGTTCTATCCATAAATAATGCTTAAAATGTTATTGGCTAAATAGCAAAAACGAAAAAGGCACAGTGGTACAGAATAAGTAGGTTTTCAGGCTAATGAATATTCTTGCTAATTTGAGACCCTGTTTACTAAGCAGCGCTAAGGGCATGTTAGTGGTTTTAGCATGCGCTAATGATTAGAACACACAGAATTCTGTAGCCCATAGGAACATATGGACAACTTTAGCGTTTAGCACATGCTAATTTTAGCGCGTGCTAAAATCACTAGTGCAGCTTAATAGGGCCCTTGGCTTTTTAACAACAATTTGTGTAAATTTCCCTTGAGTATTCAGGTAGATACTGCGTAAACTAAAACCTGTAAGTGGAAACCCATGTTTGGTTGATGAGTTTGGTCCATTGAATGGAGGGAGAATGGGGAGTTCAACATCAAAGAGTGCAGCCTCTGAGGACGCTTATCATTCAGCTCTTGTCAGCAAAGGTGATTAGAATTACTCAGGCTTCTTTTTATCTTAAGTACTTAAGGTTTAAATAGATCTGTAAAATTACTGGGTTTCAGAGAATTGTATTTAGTATTGAGAGTTGTGTGGTTTTTTTTTATTTTTTTTCATTCATTCAAGTTCCTCAGAGGTTTCATTCACCCTCACCTTTTCCCAAGTCTGACTACTAAAGTGATGATGTTGAGTCTGGGCACCACCTTAGAGATGCATCTTCAGTATCACTGGTTGACCAGTAAGAGCTATCTTCCTATCCCAGGCTTATGAATGCCACTACTCCTGTTGAACTGGGGGTCAAAATTCAAATCCCCTGTGCAATAGCATGGAGTACTGAGTGAGGGAAAAAAGTGAGAAATTTCATTGTTCAGTTTTGCTAGTAATTTTACATATTGCATTCAGGCTCACAATCGCAGGTTCTTTTGTAATTAGTGGATTAAAATTTCTGTGTTTGATATAGTTCTTTTAATACTCATAAATGTTTGAAAGCTATACCGCATTTCAGATTATGTTTTCTTTCTTTCCACACAGAACTTTTCTATCTCTCTCATAAATTGGTGGATTTGTATCCAAATAATCCTGTAAGTTATCGTGATATATTTAATATTCTTACTAATTTTAAAAGAATAGCCTATAAAAGTGGTCATGGAACAGCCATTTTTTCTTGCTAACAACATTTGCTATGTCATTTAATAGAGTAAGGCTGCCATAAAGAAGTAATTTTATAAAAGTTTTTCTATGTGTAAAGCAGAGACTGACCAAATTTTGGTTTTTGTATTGGAATCAACACCTAAACTGACCTGTGCATTTTTAGCTGAAACCAAAACCATTGCTCCTCCCCACCTCCACTGCTGCAAGCCTGCCCTCCTCCCGTGCCAGCCTCCCCACCTCCCGTGCCAGCCTCCCCACCTCCTGACAGAAAACGCATTCCTCCCCCTGATCCTCCCACCAGCTCTGCCTCCTCCCTCTATAGGCCTTCCCTGGGTCTACCTTTTAAAAGCCTTGGTGTTCTAGTGGCCTCTTCAGGGCAGGAACAGCCCAAGTTGCTCCGCTCCTGCTGGCTGCAGGAACAGCCTCTAGTGTGAAGCCTATTTTTTATGCAGAAAAAGCCTTGTATAAAATTATACGGCTGTTCACACTTGTATAAGTGCACACAGTGACAAAATTGTTCATACTTGTGCTGTGTACCGGCATTTCTCTGTTCTTAGTTGAAGTGGAATTGCAGTGTATGAACACATTTTATAAAATAGCTTTGGAGCAGGTATCATTGTGTTCATTGGCTAGCTCTGGGTGACTATCTTATAAAGGCATAGAGGCATTGACTTAAAATAGGCACCTTTTTGAGCTTCACATGTAGGTGTTCTTACAGAATGTCACCAGAACTGTAACAAAACAATGGGCAGCAAGTACAGACTTAAAGTGAAAGAAAATGTAGTTATAATTACAGTGGTGGAAATAAGTATTTGATCCCTTGCTGATTTTGTAAGTTTGCCCACTGACAAAGACATGAGCAGCCCATAATTGAAGGGTAGGTTATTGGTAACAGTGAGAGATAGCACATCACAAATTAAATCCGGAAAATCACATTGTGGAAAGTATATGAATTTATTTGCATTCTGCAGAGGGAAATAAGTATTTGATCCCCCACCAACCAGTAAGAGATCTGGCCCCTACAGACCAGGTAGATGCTCCAAATCAACTCGTTACCTGCATGACAGACAGCTGTCGGCAATGGTCACCTGTATGAAAGACACCTGTCCACAGACTCAGTGAATCAGTCAGACTCTAACCTCTACAAAATGGCCAAGAGCAAGGAGCTGTCTAAGGATGTCAGGGACAAGATCATACACCTGCACAAGGCTGGAATGGGCTACAAAACCATCAGTAAGACGCTGGGCGAGAAGGAGACAACTGTTGGTGCCATAGTAAGAAAATGGAAGAAGTACAAAATGACTGTCAATCGACAAAGATCTGGGGCTCCACGCAAAATCTCACCTCGTGGGGTATCCTTGATCATGAGGAAGGTTAGAAATCAGCCTACAACTACAAGGGGGGAACTTGTCAATGATCTCAAGGCAGCTGGGACCACTGTCACCACGAAAACCATTGGTAACACATTACGACATAACGGATTGCAATCCTGCAGTGCCCGCAAGGTCCCCCTGCTCCGGAAGGCACATGTGACGGCCCGTCTGAAGTTTGCCAGTGAACACCTGGATGATGCCGAGAGTGATTGGGAGAAGGTGCTGTGGTCAGATGAGACAAAAATTGAGCTCTTTGGCATGAACTCAACTCGCCGTGTTTGGAGGAAGAGAAATGCTGCCTATGACCCAAAGAACACCGTCCCCACTGTCAAGCATGGAGGTGGAAATGTTATGTTTTGGGGGTGTTTCTCTGCTAAGGACTACTTCACCGCATCAATGGGAGAATGGATGGGGCCATGTACCGTACAATTCTGAGTGACAACCTCCTTCCCTCCGCCAGGGCCTTAAAAATGGGTCGTGGCTGGGTCTTCCAGCACGACAATGACCCAAAACATACAGCCAAGGCAACAAAGGAGTGGCTCAGGAAGAAGCACATTAGGGTCATGGAGTGGCCTAGCCAGTCACCAGACCTTAATCCCATTGAAAACTTATGGAGGGAGCTGAAGCTGCGAGTTGCCAAGCGACAGCCCAGAACTCTTAATGATTTAGAGATGATCTGCAAAGAGGAGTGGACCAAAATTCCTCCTGACGTGTGTGCAAACCTCATCATCAACTACAGAAGACGTCTGACCGCTGTGCTTGCCAACAAGGGTTTTGCCACCAAGTATTAGGTCTTGTTTGCCAGAGGGATTAAATACTTATTTCCCTCTGCAGAATGCAAATAAATTCATATACTTTCCACAATGTGATTTTCCGGATTTAATTTGTGATGTGCTATCTCTCACTGTTACCAATAACCTACCCTTCAATTATGGGCTGCTCATGTCTTTGTCAGTGGGCAAACTTACAAAATCAGCAAGGGATCAAATACTTATTTCCACCACTGTAGATATACAAATGAAAACCATTCAAAAGTATTAGTATTTAATGTAGAGGAGGCCAGCACCCACTTTATGCCTATATATATTTCCCCATATAAAATAAGCATGCGTGTACATGTGAGCATCTAAAAGCCAAACATGCAAGTTGCATCCTTTTTAGGAACCAGGAGAAAATATCCACATGGACTTTGCCTATTTTTATACACATATACCTCCAAGTAGGATTTTGACTTGACTTCATTAATTTTAGAGAAAGCATATACAATTATTGCTGGTTATCGTCTGTACAGTGAGGACATTTTAGGTGATGTGTACTGATCTTAAGTATAATTCTGTAATAGAATATAACCACATCATTTTTACAGACACAGAAATAGTTGTTTTGAAAGCTTCCGCTTAACCAGTCCTATCATTAAGTAAGTTCATTAGTTGGGGTACTGCTATGCTAACATTCATCAGAGCCATGTGTGGGCCTGATACTTAACTGCAGTTGTATTATGGTCATAATTCAAAGGAGCAACTTTTGAGGAGCCTTATTCAAAACTAAATCAAACTCTGTATAATATAGTGCTTTGGACGTAAACAGTTTGCAGCTGTAACAAAGAAAAAAATGATAATTATATCTGCCAAAGATGTTTTTTTCATTGTTCTGATTCAAAATATTTGCATATAAATACAAGAAATAAAATATCTTGGGAGAAAAGAGTAATCTTTGAATAAGACAGAGGAAACAATGGTACCAAGAAATAACAGGTAAATATTTTGAGTACTCATATTGCTGCTGGTAAGAGAGCTACCTGGCCTGCACTGTTTGGAAGTTTAGAGTTATTTTTATTTTTATTACCTTAGTTTCATTTTACACCTATGTCTTAAATGACTTGTACCTTATGAACAATGTTGTGCGCATTGTGTTACTAGTAATGCGTTACAGTAGTTAATTAAATTACTGGTTAACTACTTATTAACTATAGCTATAGTTAATTACTTTTCATAGGTAATGGTAATTGTATGAGGATTACAATTGTGTTACACACTCCCGCTCAGCAGACTTCCTCTCTGTTGCTTCCCTTGTCCTACAATCCGGCATCTCACTTCCTCCACTCCCATGAATCTGACATTGTTTCCTCCACTCTGCCCACCCTCCCTGCCCAGTCCAGTCATCTCTCACTGCCTGCTGCGAGCCTCCTGCCCTCCAAACCTGTCTGAGATCGCCAACAAGCTATGTCAGAAAAAGCAGGATACCATCAGGAGCCAGTGGTAGCAATTTTTAATTTAATTTATTTATTTGGATTTTGCTCACACCTTTTTCACTAGTAGCCCAAGATGAGTTACATTCAGGTAGTTATATTCAGCTAGTTCCAGGAGGGCTCATAAACTTAAGTTTGTACCTGAGGCAATGGAGGGTTAAGTGACTTGCTGAAGATCACAAGGAGGAGCAGTGGGATTTGAACTGGCCACCTTTGAATGTCAAGTCCGGTGCTCTAACCGCAGTGCTTTTCTTTTGTCAGATCCTGCCTGAAGTTACATAGGAAGAACAGGATCTGGTAGTGGAAAAGACCTTGCAGGTATGCTGGAGACAGCCTGAGTGGACACTGCCACCACTGGCTCTAGATGCTGATGCCGCTGGAAAGCCCTTGCATTCAAAAGCCCTTAAGTATAGTCTGCCGAAGCCCAGGGGTTGAAATGACTGCAGGGGAACATATTTGAAGCTTCCCTTTCCTCCTCTTGTCCATAATAATGTCAGACAAGATCACTACAGACAGAAGAAAAATGCCTTCTAGAACTGTGGATAGTGTGGAATATAAATTTTTAAAATAAATAAATAACAGTTGATGCAGGTGCGTCTTACTTCGTTGCCATCTTAGATCCAGCATCCTTATTTATTCAACTAAATAGTTGTAATGGAGGAACAGTCTAGATTGAGAGGTTCTGTGGACTGATTCTAGTACATGGGCAGTGGTTTGCCCTCCCTTGCTTTATACTGTATGGGTGCTCTATGTTTACTAGGTTAGTACCTTTTAGCACATATACTGTGCCAAACCCCTTCTCCAAAAACTGCACTGGTTGCCAATCAAGGCACGCATATCCTTCAAAATTTGCTCTCTGGCCTACAGAATAATTTTCAACCTTGCACTACATGACAGCCTAATAGATCTACTAACCTGAAATGCAACTAAGTCAGCGAGATCGTACCTTAAGCACCACTACCCCAGTTGTAAAACCATTAAATACAAATCAACATACGCTTCCAGCTTCTCATATGTTTGCACCTGAAAGCCCATCTTTTATGAAAATTCCTCCCCACTGAACCAACCGGACTACCGACTCAGCATTATACAAACCTGACAATGAATAGAACTAATTCCCATCACCAAATTCATCTCAAACACTTACACTCCTAACTGAGGCAACTACAAATACAGAAAAACCTATATCTTACTCAAGACAACTGTTAATTACGTTCTACTATACAAATTGTAACCTAATCCACACTAACTGTTAACCAAGTTCTTTGTTTTACAAAGACTGTAACCAGTTTACTTCAGACTCTGGTAAGCCACATTGAACCTACCCATAGGTGGGAAAATGTGGAATACAAATGCAGAAAATAAATACTGATACTCTTATTACTATGTTGCATAGTCTACATGCATTTGGCTAGTATTGGGTCATGCAGCCATGATCATCTAACTGCATGTTTCGTAGCCTCAGGAGCAGCCCAAGAGAGCCTGCCTCCCCCCCCCCCCCCCCCCCCCCCCCACCACCACCACCACCACTTTGGATTCATCAACATTGCTACGGCTGGGGCGATCCCCCAAGCCCTGTCAGCAGAGGAGATCCTTTGGCAGCCAGAAATTCCACAGTTCTCACAGTTAATGGCACTTTCCATAGGCTGCTGCCATGCTGACCCTGCCTCAATGCATAATTTTGTGCGTTCGCAAAAACTGAGCATGCATGGGGAGGGTGAGGTGGTGCGGTGTCGACCCCTGGAAAGTACTGTCATCCGCCAGCATTGGGGACTTTCTGGCCACCACAGGAGGATGGTACCTCATTGTTCTTCCGTCTGAGACTGAGTGGCTGTGAGCCATGGGAATTTACAACCGATGATGGTAGCATAATTCTGGTTTTATTAAACTGTGCTCCAGGTTAGACAATCTCCTCGTGATTATGATGTACCTCATGTAGTGTTGCATCCATCTCATATGTTTATTACAAAAGTTGTTTTAATAAAAATATGTTGGAATAAAACTGCTTCACTCATGTCATAGTCAAAAGTAAAGGAAAAGTAATTAATTACTGGGAACTGTAATTTATTTATGACATACCCCACATTTTCCTGTACAATTTTGAATTCTGTGTGGCTAACAAGCTAAAAAGAAATCATTACAAAATATGAAACAAAATACATAAACCCACACATATCACTAAAGAAAGAATCATAAATATATAAAGAACTCAGTAATAAAGCATAATAGGGAGAATGGAAGGGGGAGATTAGGCATCAGGATCAATTGATGGAGACATTTACGAAAAACCAAATAATATTTTTTTGGCAAGGAATTCCATCATTTAGTACCTTGGTATGAAAAAGTAGCTGAATATATAGATTTATAAACTACTTTTTTACACGTAGGAAAATGAAGACGCAGGTAGTCTCTTTCACCAAAGACAATTGCGAGACTGTAAAGTAACAAGGGGCAACATATAGTCAGGGGCAATGCCATACAAAATCTGAAATACAAGAGCATAGAGTTTGAATACAATCCTGACCTTAATGGGAAGCCAATGCAAATGTATCTGCAAATGAGTAGCCCTCTCAAAGTGTGGTACATGCATGACAAGTCTAGCCGCAGTATTTTGGGCAGTTTGCAGTTTCTTTAAGATACATTCTTTACACCCTGCATAGATAGAATTACAATAATCAAATTGAGCAAATAATCAAACGAGATTGGACAAGTAATCTGAAAATATCAATTGAAAAAAAGGACCTAATGCACTGATCAACAACAACCCCTAAAATTTTTAGAGTGGATTCCAAAGGATAAGAAATACAGTCAATGCTAAAATTGCTGCAGGAATCATGATCAAACAGATTAGTTACCAAAAATTTGTCGTCTCCTGATTTAATTTTAGCTTGAATTCAGAGACCCAGGATTCCTTTAAATCAAGGCCAGTTTTAATTCTATATAGAATTCCCTGGATGTCACCTCGAAAAGGGATGTATATAGTGACATCATCTGCATAGATAAAAAGATGGAATCCCATTGACTAAAGATAACCCCCCCCCCCCCCCCCCCAAGTGGAGCCATCATGACGTTAAATAATATTGGAGATAGGTGTGAGCCTTGCAGCACACCACAGTTTGGAGACCAAGGTGATGATAATACACCCAACATTTTTACTCTGTAAGACCTAGACTTCAGGAAGCCCTGAGGCCAGGACAAGACTTTCTCACAAATCCCCAAATTGTTCTAGTAAATGTAGCAAAAGATTGTGATCCACCACATCAAAGGCACTTGATATGTCAAATTGCATAACCAGGACTTTGTTGCTAAACAAATTTCCTCCCTAAAGGCAGAAACTAAAGTTGTTAAAACAGTCTTAGTACTATAGCACGACCTGAAACCAGACTAGGACACATGCAGGAGACGAAAGCTGGAAACAGAGAGAGCTGGGCTACCACAATTCTTTTCATCACCATGACCAATAATGGGATGGAAGCAACTGGCCTATAGTTGACAACATCACTCGGTGAGCCTGAGGAAGTTTTAGGAATAAGGGTTAAAATTATAGAACCCCTCTCAGCTGTGAAGAAACCTTGAGTAAACAAGAAAGATATATGTTCCCTGAGAAATTCAATGAATAAGCTAGGGGCATTCTTCAGAAGATTACTTGGACAGGCATCAAGGATACAATGGGGCGAGGAATACTTTGAAAGAAAGAATTTATATCAGAGGAGGATAACTGAAAAGAAGGCCAAAGTCTGTTGGCGGGGTACCAGCCCAATGATCAGCCCGTGACACTGGAGGAGCGGCATTGTTGCCAGGGTACTGGAGAAATGTCCTAATAGCTGCTATTTTCAACTCAGAGTGGGAAGCCAGCTGTTGTGTTGTAGGTGTAATCACATTAGTAGCTATGACCTCTTTGGTGGAAAAAAAAACTCTGTGCACCAACTGATAAAGTTTGTGGATATTTAATTTAATGCCCCCAGTCTGTTCCTCAAAATAACTCCCAAATTTTATTTTTGTAATCCCTAACAGCGCTTCTCCAAAGCAGTCTATTAACATCAGATCTGCTTTTGGACCGTTGCCTTTCAAGCTTTCTACAGAGAAGGGATTGGTCAAACCAGAGGTGGGGGGAAAGGGGACTTGATATACCACCTTTCTGTGGTTTTTGCAACTACATTCAAAGTGGTTTACATAGTATGTACAGCGGCAATGGAAGGTTAAGTGACTTGCCCGGAATCACAGGGAGCTGCAGTGGGAATCGAACCCTGTTCCCCAGGATCAAAGTCCGCTGCACTAACCACTAGTCTACTCCACTCTGCAAGTGATTTGAGGCTTAATTTTAAGAGGGTCCAAGACATCCAGAATATGTTCACAGAATCCTTTCCACTGAACTAAAAAAATCTGCAGTCATTGGCAGTGGGTGCAGTGGTCTATTGAATGCACTGCCCCCCAAACAACAATATTTATTTTGCCCTGGACTTACAAAAAGGAGAAATGGCAAAGCTGTGCTAGATTCTCTCTAATAAAGAATAAATTCAAAGTTTTGCATGGTCAGACCAGGGTACTTGTGAACAACCTGGGTTACCTAAATAGAAAATACCAGTATTTGCCCTCCAATACGCTAGTAGGCCCAAAAGGTGACCTTCAATATGAGAATAAGGTGACACAGTATGGACAAACTGTCAAGAAGCCAGAAAATCAAATAGATTCCTCATATATAAATTACTGGTATCTTCTAAATGTAGATTGATTGATATCATCCATCAACAGGACATTAGAAAATCTAGTACAGATATCGGAGACAAACTCTGTAAAACAACCTTTCACAGGCAGCCAACTACCTGGTGGATGATAGAAAAGTACTAAGCAAAGAGGAGCCAGTAAGCTATTATCAGCAATTCTGCAAGCCAGAATTTCTGGACCACAAAAATTGTAATGAGAGACCAGTCAACGTTAAAAAAGGACCTATAAATGATAGCAATATCACCTCCTCTTTTCCCACACCTTGACTGGTGAGGAATCTTGTAACCTGGAGGACACAAGTCATTGAGCAGAGGATCATCAGCTGCATATAATCAAGTTACTCCTCCACAATCTAGTCTTTGCTGACATCAATCTTGTTTGTGACTGACCTGACATTAAAATATCCCACAGAGATAGGCAAATAGGAGGGGGAAACATATTTTAAAAATGATGCTTGAAGAAAGAATTTCTTCACGTAAGTATAGTCTGTGTCGGTGGAGGGCCATGGCAGAAAGGGAGTCAGTCCCTGCCCTCCACTCTGAATTCTGTGGGAAATGATCATAGGAATGAAGGGTTTTTCCTCTAGCGCATGAATGAGAGGACCTAGCAATAACAAGCAGAGCCAGAAGCATGTAGCAAGACTGATGAAAGCATCCAGCACAACATAATGGCACAAGCGGTAGTGCAAGATTATGGAACAGTCAAGAAGATGATATTCAGCACCAACAGTGAATCCAGTAGGTGTCTAGAAACCTATGAAACCACTCCAGCCTCTGTGAATGAACGCCAATGAGATAGCCTCACCACTCCAGAGTCCTTCCCATAGAGACTGCCAGCAACAGAGCAATTTGCTGAGACTGCAGATAGACGTGTTATGCAACCAGAACAGGAAAAAAACAAACCTGTCCAGGCAGCCCTCAAAAGTTTCTAGTTCCAAATTCAGCTAAATCTGCACTCCTGTGATGACACCAAGTGTTCTGCCTTGACTCCAATATAATCCATAGACCTCCTCTGAGGGAATGGCTTTGCCCACTGAGCAGCTGCTCGCACACACCGCAACCACTACCACTGCCTCTGGATTCCAGCTGACTGGTCTCCAGCACCACCAGCAGGACTTTCAACTAATCAGTAATTAGCTGCTTTCTCAGCTAGGTAATTTAATTGCCATAAGTAATTAAGTTGAGAAGTAAAAGTAGTTGTATTAATTGCTTTCAATGAGTAATTGGCACAACACTGATATGATTGAAGAAATGCTGGGAGATTGCTTTGGCTGTTTGTGTAAAGAACAGTAGTGCTATTTAGGGGGGAAGTTATCAGTATGGGCCACTGTTAAGTTGGGTTATTTTAGCACAGGGTCCCATTTTATGCTTCGAGACCCTGTGCTAAAATAGCCTGACTTAATAGGAGCCCACATTGTTAACTTTTTTTTTTTTTTTTTTGTTACATTTGTACCCCGCACTTTCCCACTCATTGCAGGCTCAATGCGGCTTACATGGGGCAATGGCGGGTTAAGTGACTTGCCCAGAGTCACAAGGAGCTGCCTATGCCTGAAATGGGAATCGAACTCAGTTCCTCAGTTCCCCAGGACCAAAGTCCACCACCCTAACCACTAGGCTTACAGGTACTTATTTGTACATGGGGCAATGGAGGGTTAAGTGACTTGCCCAGAGTCACAAGGAGCTGCCTGTGCCTGAAGTGGGAATCAAACTCAGTTCCCCAGGACCAAAGTCCACCACCCTAACCACTAGGCCACTCCTCCACTCCCCCTCTTAGTCTTATATTAATATTTAATTATTTATAACATATAATGAAATAGTAACTGACATTTCTTTATCCAAATCTTCTATTAATTTCTGAAAATAGTGGCTTTAGTAAAAATTAGCTGTCGTGTTTGCCTACTTTTTTAATAAATTCACTCATTTTAGTCATGTATATTTCTAAGTTTATAGTCTTTGTAATGATATTATTTAACTTTCACCTTTTAATAATATATGTTAGAGCAGTGTACTTTTTTTTTTAAACAAATATTGTCTGGCATTTGATTTTTAGGTTTCCTGGTTTGCAGTAGGATGTTACTATCTTATGGTTGGCCACAAAAATGAACATGCTAGAAGGTATCTCAGGTAAGAATATGTTTTTTAATTCAAAAATATGAAGGACTGGTGTAAGAAACTCTTCATTCAAGTGACTTCTTTAGCAGACTGTGAAACAGACTGCTAAGAAAAAATGTAGTGCATGTGGAGAAAAAAAGTTCAATAATTCCTTAAGTTCAACTATTAACTCTGCTCTCTGTATTTAGAGCTTTTATTTCTCAACCCTGTTTATTGTCACTTTTGATGGGGAGATGGCTGGATTTGATACTGTGGTGATTTGGGCCTTTATATGTAGCCACCAAGACCGTTTCTCTAATTAGACCTCCATGCATCACTGTTTCATTCTTTAGTAGGACTCCTTAGACTACACCTTCTTTTGCAACTTAATATGCATACATTGCCTTGCAAAAGACTAAAAAATATAAGTCAAAATGTTTGTTTCATTGATATACACTATTGCAACATAATGGCACAAGAGGTAGTACAAGACTATGGAACAGTCAGGAAGATGATATTCAGCACAAACAATGAGTCCTGTAGGTGTCCAGGAAACTATGAACCCACTGACAGCTCCTCTGTGAATGAATGCCAGTGAGATTTATTTATTTATTTATTACATTTGTATCCCACATTTTCCCGCATAGCAGTAGGCTCAATGTGGCTAATATATACAGAGCAGAAAATAGAGTAACAGTAGGTGCAAGGAAGCTGATAAGGTTCCGGAAAAGAGAATACAACTCTGGGACGAATATATAGTAGCATATAGAGAGAAGTAATCCCAATGAGGCTGATAAGTCTCTGGGGATGGGACTACAGCTTCTAGTGAGCAATACAGAGTAGGATAAGGGTAGAAGTACACTTAAATATAAATGGAGTGGTAAAATTCGTACAGTTTGAAGTAATAGGATTATGTGGAAGGGGTATTGTTCATTTCTTAGTTCGATAGATGTGATCCATTGTTCATCAATTACATAAGTACATAAGTAATGCCATACTGGGAAAAGACCAAGGGTCCATCGAGCCCAGCATCCTGTCCACGACAGCGGCCAATCCAGGCCAAGGGCACCTGGCAAGCTTCCCAAACGTATAAACATTCTTTACATGTTATTCCTGGAATTTTGGATTTTTCCAAGTCCGTTTAGTAGCGGTTTATGGACTTGTCCTTGGAATCCGTCCAACCCCTTTTTAAACTCTGCTAAGCTAACCGCCTTCACCACTTTCTCCGGCAACGAATTCCAGAGTTTAATTACATGTTGGGTGAAGAAAAATTTTCTCCGATTTGTTTTAAATTTACTATACTGTAGTTTCATCGCATGCCCCCTAGTCCTACTATTTTTGGAAAGCATGAACAGACGCTTCACATCCACCTGTTCCACTCCACTCATTATTTTATATACCTCTATCATGTCTCCCCTCAGCCGTCTCTTCTCCAAGCTGTATAGCCCTAGCCTCCTTAGTCTTTCTTCATAGGGAAGTCGTCCCATCCCCGCTATCATTTTAGTCGCCCTTCGCTGCACCTTTTCCAATTCTACTATATCTTTCTTGAGATGCAGCGACCAGAATTGAACACAATACTCAAGGTGCGGTCGCACCATGGAGCGATACAACGGCATTATAACATCCTCACACCTGTTTTCCATACCTTTCCTAATAATACCCAACATTCTATTCGCTTTCTTAGCCGCAGCAGCACACTGAGCAGAAGGTTTCAGTGTGTTATCGACGACGACACCCAGATCCCTTTCTTGGTCCGTAACTCCTAACGTGGAACCTTGCATGACGTAGCTATAATTCGGGTTCTTTTTCCCCACGTGCATCACCTTGCACTTGCTCACATTAAACATCATCTGCCATTTAGTCTCCCAGTCTCGTAAGGTCCTCTTGTAATTTTTCACAATCCTGTTTGGGTCTGCTGGGTAGGCTTTCCGGAAGAGGTGAGTATTGAGGTCTTTTTGGAATTTTAGATAGGTGTTCATAGTTCTAATGTTTCTAGGTAATGCGTTCCAGAGCTGGGTGCAAATGTAGGAAAAGCTGGATGCATATGTTGATTTGTATATTAGTCCTTTACAGTTTGGGTAATGCAGATTTAGAAATGTTCTTGATGATTCGATGATGTTTTTATCTGGTAAGTCGATAAGTTCGGTCATGTAGGTTGGGGCCCGACCATGGATTATTTTGTGGACCAGAGTTAAATTTTGAAGGCTATTCGTTTCTTGATTGGTAGCCAGTGCAGTATTTTTCAAGATGGCGACCTGATCGGACTCCTAGCCAGGGAGCTCCGCCGAGAGCCGCTGGGGTCGACCAGAGATCGCGATCTGGGTGGCCCCACTGCAGATGAGGAGGTGGAATATCTCCTCTGGAGTGGGGACCCCCGAAGGAGGAGGCTGAAAGCTGAGGTGGTGACCCATCGGGAGATCGCAGGGAATCGCGAGCAAGTCAGGCCCACCCACGAGGTTGCCACCGGGGCACAACTCCAGCGATTGACCCTGCCTCAGGCCTACCGGCCCAGCGCCTGGCGATTTCGCTCCGCTCCGATCGGTGAAAGGATCGGCGCTTGTGACGGAGGTACGAGCTAGAGGACTGCCGAGGTCAGATCGGCACTGCAGCTGATTGTCCGGTCAGATGCACGGCGCCGAGCTGCGGTGCGTGGTCGCAGAGCGACGAGACTGCAGACCAGGTCCAGCCTCAAGGCAGTGCAACCAGCAATCGGGAAGCGTGTGGTATAATGAAACATGCAGATGAAAGCGTGGGATCCCCAGAGAATCCCTAGGAGGTGAGAGAATTGACGGTGGCTGCGCAGATGGGAGCAAGGAGGTGGAGAGCGCGGCGATTGAGGAGACGTGCAGGAGATCCAGAGCCGGGGACGGACGATACGGAGCAAGGGAGTCATGCAGGTCCGAGCAAGCTTCATCGCCCTCTAAGAACTGGATATAGTTGCTTTGCTTTGTTTTAATCGCATGTACCGCTCACAGCAATGATTTAAATGTAAACGCTTTTCTTTGCTCTGTTGAAATATAAGACAAATGAGCTGCTTTGTTCTAATTGCAAGGCAAAGGGAAATAGCTGCATGCACCGCTCACAGCAAGAATTTACCTGAGGTTGCTTTGCTGTGCTTCGCTTTGAATATAAGGCAAATGAGCCGCTTTGTTTTAAGTGTAAGGCAAAGGGAAATAACTGCACACACCGCTCACAGCAATGATTTAATTGTAGATGCTTTGCTTTGTTTTGAATTGTAAAGCAAGGGAAATAGCTGTGTTGCACTAATTGTATCAGGTACAACAATGATATAAAGTAGCAACCTGTTCTGAGTGCAAGCCAAGTAAGATCTGCATGAACTGTTGCCGAGTTCATGTCAAGTGAGATCTGCATGTATTACTGCTGAACACACTGCCTAGATTGAACTGCTTCGCTTTAATTGCACCGCTCATAGTTACGATCTGAACACTGCGGATTTGGACTGAATATAGTGTTCACTGCAATTGAGATTTGCATCACTTCATTTCACTGCAAATGAGATCTGCTTCAAAGTGCACTGCTTTACTGAACTAGAAGCCGCTTTGCTTTGAAAGCACTGTTTACTTTGAGCTAAATCCTGCTACCATATTTTAAATGCACTGTTTTTAGGGACCCAGTTGTAGATACCGTGCTGCGGATGCACTGCGCATATTGTACTGTACATTCTATATACTGCTGCTTTAGAAATCGCTGCAGTGTCTTAAATGCTGATATGAACCTCAGCAAAATACTCCTAACTATCTACTGTCTCACCCTACTCCTACACGCATACACAACCCAAGATACAGACAACAACAACCCCACAACCTACAAATCACACATCACTCACGTACACATAATGCCCTCCCAAAAAAAACAACAAAGACCACGACAGACCTAATGCTCATGGACACCAACAAAGGTTACCAAAAAAAGAAGACACCAAACCAGCACACCAAGAAAATAGACAACTGATAAAAATCACCACAAACCCGAACCCAAGGGAGCAACACCAATTAATACAAATAGGGTATACTAACGCCAGATCAATAATCAAAAAAACCACAACGATAACTGACTGGATAACGGCAGATCACCTTGACTTCCTTCTCATCAGTGAAACTTGGATTCATGATTCTAAAGACCCAATAATCCTGGAGCTTTGTCCACCAGGGTACAAAATCACCCACTGGACAAGAGAAGGAAAGAGAGGCGGAGGTATAGCTATAATTTATAAATCTCATTTCACAGTTACAGCAACAGATGAATCGATCCTCCCCCAACTCGAAATAGCCTTAGTCAGAATCACCCACCCTAACCTGCATGATCAACTAAACATTATCCTATTTTACAGACCCCCGGCTAACTGGCAAGATGCACAGATACACTTTACAGACTGCATTTCAAATACTTGTCTGTCTTCTCAGAATATTCTCATAGCAGGAGACATCAACCGTCATCTTGAAGATACTAATACAAATAATGTATATGAATGCAAGGAATTCCTCCAACTATGGGAGATCCATTGGCCTAACATGCAACCCACCCACAAAAAAGGACACACGCTAGATATCATAACTCGCAAGTTTTCATCAGAAGCGAACCTCACAATCAGAGACACAAAATGGACAGCCACACCATGGTCAGATCACTACAAGGCAAATACTTCCCTCCTCTGGAAAACAAAAAAGACACAACAAAAACAAGAAAAAAGAACCTATACTACAAGAGGCAAAATAGACTCTCTAACATTCTGGCAACAAATATATACCGACAAATGGACAACAACCACAGAATCACCCCAATTTCTACAAGAATGGGACGACAGATGCAGAACAGTTCTAGACAAGATAGCACCGCTCCAAACCAGAACCTCACATAGGAAAAGCTCAATCCCATGGTTTAACGAAGAACTGAAAGAACTAAAAACACAGGTCAGAAGACTAGAAAGAGCATGGAGCAAAAAAAAAGACGAACACACACTCAAAGAGTGGAAACAGCTACAAAGAAAATACAAATACAACATCAGACATACCAAAAGAACGTACTACAAAACTATAATAGGACCAAATTACAAGGACATGCACAAACTCTTTTCACTTGTAAACAATCTCCTAAACACCACACGGGTCACCTCGAACAGTACAGACACCCCATTGGCAACCAACCTAGTGAACTATTTCAATGAAAAAATCAAAAAGCTCTAAAGCATGATACCAAGTAACACTATTGAGTTCACAAGCATCCTTGAATGCTTAGACCCAAAACCTGGGGAATATCCAGCCGATCGATCATGGACCAATTTTGACTTGATCTCAGTAGATGAACTCACACAATGGCTCAGAAAATATGCCAAATCTCAATGTAAACTTGACATTTACCCTACCAGCCTAATAAGAGCCGCACCCAAACAATTCAAAAAAGACCTCACGAACCAAATAAACCACAGACTCCTAAATGGTCTCTTCCCCATGGAAAAGGGAAATATCCTACTCACTCCGCTGCCAAAAGATGCTAAGAAAAGTACAATGGACCTAACCAACTACCAATCAGTCACCTCTATCCCACTCACAACAAAACTGATGGAAGGCATAGTGACGAAACAACTCACGGAATACCTAACCAAACACTCAATTCTACATGAATCTCAATCAGGTTTTCGATCAAATCATAGCACTGAAACTGTACTAGTGTCTGCAATGAATTCATTCAAAAAAAAACAATTGCAACCGGCAAGAACATACTCATACTACAATTCGATATGTCTAGTGCTTTCGACATGGTGGATCATGGAATATTACTACACCTACTAGAATACTTCGGAATCGGAGGCCCAGTTCTCAAATGGTTCGAAGGATTCCTCACCACCAGATCCTATCAAGTAACAACGAATACTGACAGATCACCACCTTGGATACCGGAATGTGGAGTTCCTCAAGGATCCCCCCTTTCACCAACTATTTTCAACCTAATGATGATACCATTAGCCAAACTCCTAGCCGATCAAAACCTCAACCCCCACATGTATGCTGACGACGTTACGATCTACATCCCGTTCAAAAGTGACTTAAACGAAATAACCAACGAGATTAACCTGAGCTTCCAAATCATGCACTCTTGGGCGGACTCATTCCAGTTAAAACTTAACGCAGAAAAAACTCAATGTCTAGTTCTCACTTCCCAATATAACACAAACAACTACCTCACTATAACCACACCCTACTGCACACTTCCTATCTCAGAAAATCTGAAAATTCTTGGAGTTACTATCGACCAAAACCTCACACTCGATACCCATGTGAAGAATACAACGTAAAAAATGTTCCAATCGATGTGGAAACTCAAAAGAATAAAACCTTTTTTCTCAAGAAACATCTTCCGCACCCTAGTACAGTCATTAGTGATAAGCCATTTGGACTACTGTAACGCTCTGTACGCAGGCTGCAAAGAACAGACCATTAAAAAACTCCAAACAGCCCAGAACACCACAGCTAGACTCATTTTTGGAAAACCTAAATATGAAAGTGCGAAGCCCCTAAGAGAGAAACTGCACTGGCTTCCGCTCAAGGAACGAATTGAGTTCAAGATCTGCACGACCGTATACAAAATCATTCATGCAGACGCCCCACTTTATATGTTAAACCTAGTGGACTTACCGCCCAGAAACGCCAAAAGATCGGCCCGCAAATTCCTCAATCTGAACTTCCCCAGCTGTAAAGGAATGAAATACAAACAGGCTTATGCTACTACCTTTGCGTACAAAAGCACACAGTTCTGGAACGCACTACCCATGGCCCTGAAAACCATGAATAATCTAACCAGCTTTCGCAAAGCTTTGAAGACACATCTCTTCAACAAAGTCTACAAAAAACATCCTTAATGAAACAAATCATTCCTTAAACCACCCAAGTACATAAAAAAAAAACTCTCACATGACCTTACCCAACACCTTCCATCTAAACCCTCTTTACCTTCAGCTTGTTATCGACTGTATTTAAAATCATGTAACGACTATATCATTACAACACTCTGTAAGCCACATTGAGCCTGCAAAAAGGTGGGATAATGTGGGGTACAAATGCAATAAATAATAATAATTTCGCGTAGGGGTTTGGCACTTTCGAATCTTGTCTTTCCGAAATTGAGTCTAGCCGCTCTGTTCTGCCAGTCTGGAGTTTCCTTAAGATCTGTTCTTTGCATCCGGCATATACGGCGTTACAGTAGTCAACATGTGATAGTACCATTGTTTGAATTATGTTACGGAAAGTTTCCCTTGGGAAGAATTGTTTGATCCGTTTGAGTTTCCACATTGCATGGAACATTTCCTTCGTGGTGGCAGAGATAGCCTGACCACTCCTGTAGAGACTCCCAGCAGCAGAGCGATTTACTGAGACTGCAGACAGATGTATTGTGCAACCAGAACAGGAAAAAAAGACCTGTCCAGGCAGCCCTCAAAACTTTCTAGTTCCAAATCCAGCTAAATCTGCACTCCTGTGATGACACCAACTGTTCCACTGTGATTCCAAGTAAAAGGACAATTATACAGATGTTCAAAAAGTAATTAAGAAAGCAAAAATCTTGATTGCATAAGCCTTTACACTCCTTGACTCAATACTCGAGGAAGCACCTTTGTAGCATTACTCATTCATGATAAGTTTCCCCCTTTTCATAGTGAGAAAGAGAGCTTCAGCTATTCTGCCAAGCATAATGAGCTAAAACTGCACTATCAAGTTAGCTGGGGATTGTCTGTGGACTGAAGCCTTCAAGTATTGCCACTGATTTTTCTTCTGTCTGAGGCACTCAAGGACATTCACTTTCTTGCTGAGCCACTCCATTGTTTAATTTTGCTTTGTGCTTAGGATCATTATCTTGATGTAAGGTGAATGTTTTCCCAGTCCTGAGTTCTGTGGCAGAGTGTAACAGGTTTTCTTGTAGAATTTATCTGCACTTTGCATTATTCATTTTTCCCTTGATCTGCCACCACCATGATTTACAGTAGTGATGTTAGTAGGTTGGTGTGCTGTTTTGTGTCCTACGTATTGTTTGCATCGAGACCAAGAAGTTCCACTTTGGTCATTACAAAACTTTCTCCTACATGTATACAATTTCCCCAATTCCTTTGCAAATGTTATGTGGCACAACATATGATTTTTCTTCAGTACAGACTTCCTTTTGGCCATCCTTCCATACAGGTCATCTTGGTGGAGTAATCTTGAAATTATTGAACAATCAACATTCCCCCCCCCCCCCCCCCCCCCCCCCCCAGTCTTAGCTAGAGACCTTCCTCAGCAGATTCATTAACCCATGGATACTGACTTGGAGGGTTGGCCTAATTGAGGCAGTGTCTCAGTGATACCAAACTCTTTGCACTTGATGGATCTGACAGATCTCAAGGGGTATTCAGACGAATTGAATTTTCTTATAGCTTTCCCCCAATATGTGTTTCTGAATAGCTTTATTTTAGAATTATTTCAGCTTGTTTGGACCCTTGCCTCAAATCCACTTTGTACAACAGAAGCAGTTGGATTCTTCATCTAAGAATTTCCACATCAGCTAAACTATTATGATTAGACTAGACAGGCTCTATGGCCTTTGTTAAGGCAAATTTTTGAAACTGAGTTAATTGGGGTTTGCTATAACAGAAGATGTGAAGACTTAAGCATTGGAAACTGGTTCTACTGGTGCAAAGTAATTATCTATATTGATGTTACAGTAGGTAGTGTATCATTCGTTACAAAATATTTTACATTCTTTAGCTTGTCCTAGTTTTAAAACTGATGGGGGAGATGGCTGGGCCATCTCCCCATCAAATCTCTTGTGTATTTTACACTAATTTTCAAATAGAAACAATGCATAGTTTTTCTCTTTGAAAATTAATGTAACATATACATGTTAAAAGCTATTGTGTACTTTGTTTTTGCTTTTTTGTTTGAAAAGATGAATGATAAAATAGCAAGCATGCTCCAGTCAAACTGTAAAAGTGCATGCTATGGAAGCCAACACACATTTTTAACCAGATTGAGCAAGAATAATTTTCAGACAGATCAATTTACCTGGATAATTTGCTTTACAAGTTGTGCCTTGCCTTTTTCTAATGTATGTATTTGGAGGATGCTCATTTTCTCTCTTTAGCTATGTTGCTGCTATACCTATAACTTTCTCAACTGCTTATTGGTCAGAGGGGTTAACCATAATAATATCTCTACTGCATGTGCACAGGGAATCCAAACCTGCATTGTGAGCCACTGAGCTGGCCTCGTGAAGTATATCTTTTATAAGCTTAGTTATACTGGTTCACTGAGAGTCTGCATATTCTATTTTGTTTTAGTAAAGCTACAACACTGGAACGAACGTACGGGCCAGCATGGATAGCTTATGGACATTCGTTTGCGGTTGAGAGTGAGCATGACCAAGCAATGGCTGCCTACTTTACAGCAGCACAGCTAATGAAAGGGTATGTGCGCAGAGTTTTTAGAAGATGGGGGGGGGGGAGCTTTGTGACTTATTTCATAAAACTTTTCAGGTCTGAATATCTCTTTAACAATGTCATCGGTGCTTTCTGCTATTGCATAAGACTTTACTGTAGATTCTCAGATACTGAGTAGCAGAAGAGAATTGATCTTGTGATCAGTTGAGTTGATCACAGTCTGAGGAAGGAGTGTGAAGGCAGGTCATTTAATCAGTGAACCCTTGAAATCTTTTCTGAAAGTCATGGGACACAGTTAGAAAAGTAGTGAAAGCATGCCTACCTGGGGAAGCAACAGCCAAGTCTCAGGAAGGAAACGGCTGTGTTCTTAGGGAGGAGCAGCTGTAGGAAACCTAAACCAAACAGTCAAACTCAAACGCAGGGAGAGGCAGGCTTCCACGAGTATTTACAGGGATGTCCCAGGTTGATATAGGGGGGGTTAGGGAGAGAGAGAGGAGAGGGGTGGAAGGGGTTTGGGACAGGGTATGGCTGAATATGGATTGTGTGGTGGGTGAATGGTTTAGGATGAGCAGAGAGCTGGGGCACGATGGTGGTGATTCCTGCTTTCCTTGATCTGGATGACCTCTCATTGGTGCTCCTCAATGTTCGAGGACTGAATGTGCCTATGAAGAGCCTTTCAAGAGCTGCTTTGACTGAAAGTGGATGTCACCCTGGTCCAGGAGACACATCTGAAGCCAGTGCTTGCACCATTATCCCATTTACTTTGCTTTCAATACTGAGGGTACCAAAACTAGAGGGGTGCTGATTGCTTTTAATGATTCCAGGCCTTGGCAGATACAGAAAGTAAAACGGGATAAACAGGGGAGATATTTACTGGTAATACTGCTCTTGGATGGACAACTGTATACATTGGTCAATGTCTGTGCCCCCAATAGTGACTATGGGGATTTTCTGGGGCAATTAGATCAGCTCCTCCTTAATGGAGAGAGGGCGATAACGTTGGGAGGGGATTTCAATTTGACCCTGAATCCAGCACTTGACAACTCTACCTCTAATCAAACATATAAACGGCGAGTGACCGTACTCACTCGCAAATGCGCAGTAGAGACTTCCCTCTCTGTCCCGCCCCCACGTCAATACGTGATGACGGGGGGCGGGACAGAGAGGGAAACTGCATGAAGGGGAGGGAACCGCCGAGGTCGCCACCGCTCCCCCCCCCCCCCCCCCCCCCGGGGCCCGCCCCCCCCCCCCCCCCCCCCCCCCCCCCCCGGAGTCGCTGCTGCCGCCACCCCTCCATCTGGCCCGTCTCTTCGCTATTCAACTTACATCTCCGCAGCAGGCAGATCAGCTGAGCTGCCGTTGGCCTTCCTTCCCTGCCTGTGTCCCGCCCTCGCCGACGTTACATCACACGAGGGCGGGACACAGGCAGAGAAGGAAGGCCGACGGGAGCTCAGCTGATCTGCCTGCTGCGGAGATGTAAGTTGAATAGCGAAGAGATGGGCCAGGTGGAGGGGTGGCAACAGCGACTCGGGGGGGGGGGGGGTACTGACAGTGGCGAACTCGGAGGGGGGAGGGGGCAGTGGCGACCCACTAGCCCGTTTTAACGGGCTCAACGGCTAGTATACAATATACACAAAGGGACCGCAATCTGTTGCGTAATATTTTGGCGGGATGGCAACTTCTGGATTTGTGGCGCATTGTCCCGCATTGATTTTTGCGTGGGGATCTCTTTAATTTCCGACTTGCTCGTTATCACAGAATTGAATTCCAAATGTGGTCTGACCATGCCTTGGTGCTGCTTCAGCTGTTGCTCACCCAGGCCCAGAGTGCGACCCCTCATTGGCGTCTCAATGATGCGTTACTCTCTGATGCCTGGCCGAGTTAGAGGCCCACTTACATGATTATCTTCAGTTGAACGACAATGGGGAGGTGTCCCCCAGGATCCTCTGGGAAGGCCTGAAGGCGGAATTGCATGGTCATTTTATAGCCCTCCAAGCATATGTGCGCACAACTCGGTTTGCTTGAGAGGGGACACTTTGGACTCATATAAGTAGCTTGGAAAAGTGATCAACTAACAAGCAGATGATGTGAGGAGGACATTCCAATTCAGCAGTTCATTAGCAACAAATACAAGGATAAAAGCAAAAATGCCTTCAAAGCAATACAAAAAATTACAACAGGCACTTCTCCTTACTCCTCAGAGATCCTAAAAGATGGCCGACAGATAAGAAGCTCCCTCGCCGAGCTCCCGAACCCCCAGACGAACTGACCACCTGGGCCGCCCTCGACCGGACCGGAACGGACCGGGAGGGAACCGGACCATGGCTGATTCCTGCCGTACCGAAAAATCCAACTAGGCAAGGATCTGGAGGGCAGCCGACGAGGCTCGGAAGAGCTGACCACGCCACGCGGCCCATCGAACTCGCTGGGTCATCCAGGTAGCGACGAGCGCCCTGACCGGACCGGAAGGGTTCGGACAGCGCTGAAGTCAAGGCCCCTGTTCGGATTAATTAACCTTCCTGAATCGGGGGACCTGACCCGACCTGGAGACAAACGCCGGGTCTGATCCTCCGGGCCGCGGCCGACGGCTGGAAGAAAACAAATAAGCCGTAACTGACCTGACGGCTCCGAGCGCCTTGCAGAGAGGGACGCCGCTGAACGCAAAGCAACGGAGCTGCAAAACCCGACTCGCCGAACCCCAGCAGGACTGTAGAGCTTGACCAACGAACCCAGCGGGGACCGCAGGACCTGACCCACCGAGCCCAGCGCTAGTGGCTGATCAACCGGCGACCTGAGGCCACGCAACGCCGAGGACTGGTCAAGACGCAGGAACGAGTCCGGAGGATCGCTGGGAGCAGGTCGAGCTCTCCTCTGACCAGACAACCGAGCCACTGGTCCCTGTGGCCGCCGTTCGGGACGCCAAAGCCGACCGTTGATAACTAAGATCGACTGAGAGGGCCAACCTGTCTGGAACAGGAGCTGCCTGCCGTAGCTGAACAGAGTAATAAAATACTGCATGCATGCACTGCTTCAGCATAATTTAAAAATCCTCGCTCTACTCTGCTTTGCTCTGCTTACCTTAAACTGAAAGCAACTGTATCCTATGCCAATATAGCACCTTTAACTGTTGCCATGCTTTAAATTAAATTGCTGCTAAGACCAATGCAAATGCAAATATTACCTCATTTATCTAATAGCGAACTGTTACTAAGCAAGCATGCATGCACTGCTTTAGCTTTTAGCTTTTACATAATTTAAAAATCCTCGCTTTACCCTGCTTTGCTCTGCTTACTCTAACTGAAAGCAACAGTGTCCTATGCGAACATAGCACCTTTTAACTGTTGCCATGCTTCAAATTAAATTGCTGCTAAGATAAACGCAAATGCAAATACTACCTCATATGCCTGATAGTGAACTGTTGGCAAGCATTCAGTGTAGGCCTGCCCAGTAATAAACTATTGCCAAGCTCTAAATTAAATTGTTGCCATACTTAAATACAAATGTAAGCAACACTGCGCCTGCCTAGCACTGAACTGCTGCCAGCTTTAAATTAAATTGTTGCTAAGCTTAATTGAAAATGTTAGCACTACCTCGCTTGAATTGTAGCCAAGCTCAAATGCAATTGTAAACTTTGTATCACTCAAATGTACACCAGATGCCTATTTGTCACAGCGCCCAACACATAGAAATGAACACCAGCAATACACTCATAACCATCCAGTGTCTCATTATATTCTTACACGCAAACACAACCCACAACCTAGACAACAACAACCCCACTACTCACAATCCCCATAACACTCACACACACACAATGCACACCCAAAACAATAACCACAACAACCCACTTACATATCACCAATCTTATGCACAACCTTTAAACAACCTACCAAATCAAAGACACATCAACCAACCAACTGGAATAAACCCCGGATATGTACATCACCGACAAAATAAGGAAAACAATGACAACCACAAATTCAACCACTGAAGAAACAGACAGTTAATAAAAATAAACACATCAAACCCCACCGTGGAACCACATCACCCAATCCAACTAGGATACGTCAATGCAAGATCAGCAGTAAGCAACTCAGTAGACATACTAGATTGGATTACCACAGACAAACTAGACCTCCTATTTATCACAGAAACCTGGTTCCATAGTCCTACAGACCCCGCCATCCTACAAACATGCCCACCAGAATACAAAATCACGCACTGGACAAGAAATGGAGAAAAAAGAGGAGGCGGAATAGCTATAATATACAAACCTGAATACACCATCACAATCACAGGCGAATCTACCTCACCACAACTTGAAATTGCATCGACAAGAATCAACCATCCAAGCCTAATAGGACACCTTAACACAATCCTATTCTACAGGCCACCAGGAAAATGGCAAGACACCTAAACACAACTCATGGATTTCATCTCGAATACCTGCATATCAGCCTCAAACATCCTCATACTAGGTGACATCAACTTACACCTAGAAGATGACACCCTACCAAGTACACGAGAATTCAAAGAATTCCTACAACTCTGGGATCTGCAAACACCCAACTTACAACCAACCCACGAAAAAGGACACAAATAGGCTCAAACCGGACTCAACTATCACACTCACTAACACAAGATGGACACCCACATTATGGTCAGACCACCATAAAGCAAACGTCACTCTTTACTGGTGAAAAACACAACTAAACACAATCAATAAACATGAGCGAACAACCTACACAACGAGAGGAAAAATAGACCCTACAACATTCTGGCAACAAATCTACCAGAACGAATGGACTACAAACGCTGACACCATCCAATTCCTCCAAGAATGGGACGATATAAGCACAACAACATTAGACAAAATTGCCCCAGCCCAAACCAGAACATCACACAGGAAAAATGCAAATCCATGGTTCACCGAAGAGCTGAAAAAACTGAAAACACAAGTCAGGAGACTTGAACGAGCCTGGAACAAAAAGAGAGACGAACAAACACTAAATGACTGGAAACAACTTCGGAGAAAATACAAATACACCATCAAACAGACAAAAATATTACATTATAAAACATTAATAGGACCAAATTACAAAGACACACATAAACTCTTCAACCTCGTGAACAAACTGTTAGACACCACACCTGTTACAACCAATGGCAAAGACATACCAAGTGTCGACAACCTTGCAAAACACTTCAAGGAGAAAATTGTACTATTACGACGCAAAACACCCGCCAGCCCTACAGAAGACACCACTCTCCTAGACTGTCTAGATCCAGAAGAAGGAACACACCCAGCAGACAGAACCTGGACCGAATTTGAACTATTATCAGAAGACCTCATCTCCAAAACTCTCAAAAAATATGCCAAATCCAACTGCAAACTAGACATATGTCCAAATAGCCTCATGAAATCTGCTCCTCAACAATTCATAATAAACCTAACTAACCACATAAACTACATGCTACAAAATGGACTCTTCCCAAAAGAAAAAGGAAAAATCTTACTCACACCAATTCCTAAAGACACAAAGAAAAACACGAGCGAAATAACCAACTACAGGCCAATAGCATCCATACCACTAATAACCAAGATAACCGAAGGTATGGTAACTAAACAACTCACAAGCTATCTAGACAAACATTCAATACTGCATGATGCCCAATCAGGATTCCGTTCGAATCACAGCACAGAAACAGTATTAGTCACCCTTATGACTAAATTCAAACAAATAATTGCAACTGGCAACAATATACTCCTCCTACAATTTGACATGTCAAGCGCCTTCGACATGGTTGACCATGGAATCCTACTACACATACTTGAATATTTTGGCATCGGAGGAAATGTCCTGAATTGGTTCAAGGGGTTCTTAACCCTGCACTCGTATCAAGTCACATCAAATTCAACCACGTCCAAGGCATGGATACCTGAATGTGGAGTCCCACAAGGATCACCTCTATCGCCAACCATATTCAACCTAATGATGATCCCTCTAGCAAAACTCCTATCAAACCACAACCTCAACCCATACATGTACGCCGACGATGTGACAATATACATCCCATTCAAACAAGACACCAAAGAAATCTCCAACGAAATCAATCAAAGTCTACATATCATGAACACATGGGCAGATGCATTCCGCCTGAAACTAAACGCAGAAAAAACCCAATGCCTGATACTCACCTCCCAATACAACACAACTGAATTCAACGTGATAAACACACCAAACCTAAAACTTCCAATCTCAGAAACGCTAAAAATCCTCGGAGTGACTATCGACGGCCACCTAACACTCGAAACTCACGCAAACAACATAACCAAGAAGATGTTCTTCAGCATGTGGAAATTGAAAAGGATAAGACCATTCTTCCCAAGATTCGTCTTCCGCAGCCTAGTGCAATCCCTCGTCCTTAGCCACTTGGATTACTGCAACTCATTATAAGCAGGCTGCAAAGAGCAAATACTGAAGAAACTTCAAACAGCCCAGAACACAGCAGCCAGGCTCATCTTCGGAAAACCTAAATATGAAAGGGCAAAACCACTGCGTGAGAAACTACATTGGCCTCCACTCAAGGACCGCGTTACTTTTAAAATTTGCACATTAGTCCATAAGATCATTTACGGTGAAGCCCCAGCGTACATGACTGATTTAATAGACCTACCACCCAGAAACGCCAAAAGATCATCCCGAACTCACCTCTACCTTCACTACCCAACTTGCAAGGGCTTGAAGTACAAGACGATACACGCGTCAACCTTTTCCTACATGAGCACGAAGTCTCGGAATACATTACCGCGCAACCTAAGAACGATTAACGAACAAGCCTCCTTCCGTAAACTACTGAAGACTCACCTGTTTGAACAAACTTACGGAAAGAGCCAAAACACATAGAAACCACACTCACTGTTCACCAATTCAATACACATCCACTTCTGATCCCTCATCCCTTTATCCAGTCAATCATTCATTTACTCACAGAACTATGTACACTATATGCCTAGGTTTCTAACAGTGCCCTTTTTTCCTATTGTCTCCTTCTAATGTTTCTATGTTGATGTCCCATTGTTATACTCCCATTGATATTCGAATGTCTCGCACAATTCTGTTCAATGTAATCCATAACCTAGTCGTAACAAATGTATTTCTATTATCCATGTCTTATTGTAAGCCACACTGAGCCCGCAAATAGGTGGGAAAATGTGGGATACAAATGCAATAAATAAATAAATAATCATGCCAGGGGGGAGGACGGTCTGACATGGAGGACCAGGCATATCGACTTCGGCTTGTGCTTAATGATTTCCAGTTGGCAGATAATCTCAGAGCAGCTTCAGCGGGTCTGCCAGGCTCACTGTGAGTTTGGTAATAAAGCTAGTTGCCTTTTTGCTTTTAAGCTCAAGCAGCAAGTCTTGCGGACATATGTAGGGAGCCCGCAAGATGACCAGGGAGTAGTCTAGTCAACTTCTCACTTCTAAGCTCAAGCAACAACTGTTGCAGATATATGTGGGGAGCCTGCAAGATGACTAGGGGAGTGCATACAGACCCTCAGACGTTGCAGGCGCTGTTTGTTCAGTTCTATGAAACCATTTATACCCCAGATATTCAACTGACAGCGGCGGAGATCTCTTCTTATTTAGAGGGGAAGCAGTTGACCGAGCTGTCTGAATCTGCGCAGCAGGCCCTTTCCCATCAGCCTTGAGGAGGTCTCTAGGATGTTTTCGTTCAGTTTTAGCCCCTATGCTTTTACAGGTATTTGATTCTTTTGATGGTGGGGATCCCTTGCTGGAGACTTGGAACCTGGCTACCATTACTGTCTTGCCCAAGCCCAGCAAGGATCTACTTCTGCAAGTGGAGGAGTGGCCTAGTGGTTAGGGTGGTGGACTTTGGTCCTGGGGAACTGAGGAACTGAGTTCGATTCCCGGCACAGGCAGCTCCTTGTGACTCTGGGCAAGTCACTTAACCCTCCATTGTCCGCCGCATTGAGCCTGCCATGAGTGGGAAAGCGCGGGGTACAAATGTAACAAAGAAAAAATAAAAAAAATAAATAAACTCCTGTTTCCTTATTAGGGTCTGACTATAAAATCTTCACCAGAATAATAGCCTGTCATCTTCATCAGGTTTTGCTGGAACTGGTACATGAAAATCAGATGGGATTTGTCCATGGCTGCCAAACATTTGACAACATTCACTGAGCATTACATATTATTTATGGTGCGCAGGCTATGAACGTTTCTCTCTGGCTGCTTTCTTTAGACGCAGAGAAAGTGTTCGATCGGGCTAATTACATTGAGTTTGTATAGGTGTATCTGAGTTTTGATTTAGGGTGATAAGTCATATTAATAAATCTGATGTTTTAATTATTTTATCTGAACTGAATCTTTCCTCTAGTGAGAATAAAGAGTACGATCTAATTGATTATTACATTTTTATGGATTGTATTTGATGTTTTGAATTGTATTAATATTTGATTATGTGTTGGATTGGAGGAGTGGCCTAGTGGTTAGGGTGGTGGACTTTGGACCTGGGGAACTGAGTTCAATTCCCACTTCAGGCACAGGCAGCTCCTTGTGACTCTGGGCAAGTCACTTAACCCTCCATTGCCCCAGGTACAAATAAGTACCTGTATACAATATGTAAGCCGCATTGAGCCTGCCATGAGTGGGAAAGCGCGGGGTACAAATGTAACAAAATAAAATAAAAAATAAAATGTGTTGTATTTTCATTAATCTGTTTTTAAGCTGTTTTTGGGTTTGATAAGGCTGGATACAAACCCAAGAAGTATAAGGGGTAATTATGATGCTAGTTACAGAGGGATGACTTAAAGAATTTCTATAAATATAGTAGAGGAGTGTAAATATAGTAGAATTTTGGACTGGTACAAGATAAGAATTATTGCAAGGTGTGTACTGCACGGTAAACTGTGAATGCAGTTTCTTTTAAAACCATTGGTATCTGTTTTAGAAACTTTTATTACAAGACATTTAAAATGTTTTCAGCATATCCTATTCTTCGGTCTGCACATAAATCTGGGTGTGCTGGATCTGAGGAATAGTATATTTAAAAAAAAAAAACTATAGTCTGATTGGGTAGGAGATAAACTAAGGTGCCTGTTGGGTGTGCTTCCTGCTGACTTGACTATTCATCCCCAACATTCCACAGTCGCTTCCTCCTTAACCCTAGCAGTGAAAATGGCAGTTGCTTGCAATTAGAAGCAAAAACCAGGCCCATCAGTAGCAGGATGGGTTGCCACACGTAAGGAATTACAATCATTTGAGAAGATAACCTTGGACCTTCAGGGTTATAGAGAGCAATATCTTGCTAAATGGACATGTGTTCCATGTGGGAAGCTGTAATGCTGCACCATGGTATCTTTTTCTATTTGGACTGTTAGGTGTGATTCAATTTCAGTATATCAGCGTTTTTCTCTTTTTAGTTGTACATTTTGGACTCTGAGATTGAACATTCAAGAGGAAGGTGGGGGGAAGAGGGAAAAGGTTATTTAGAAGGGATGGTAAATTCAAAACTTTGTCACTACGTCAATGTGTTTTAGATTTTTGTGGAGGGATTTTGGGTGGTTTTGTAACTGTACCTTCTGATTTGTTCCAATGTTATGTTTGAAGTACCAGTAAAGAAATAAAGTATATAAAAACTATATAGTCATTGATATGTAGTTCTTTTAATTACATCTAATCTTCCTTTTTTACCTTTCTTACAGGTGCCACTTGCCAATGCTATACATTGGTCTAGAATATGGTTTAACCAATAATTCCAAGTTAGCAGAAAGATTTTTTAGCCAGGCTTTAAGCATTGCACCCGAAGATCCTTTTATGATGCACGAAGTTGGTGTGGTGGCATTTCAGAATGGAGAGTAAGTTATTTAATGAACTGTCTTGTCTGTGTGTGTATGTGTTTTGTCTTGGCTCTGAGTTTCTGACCAAGAGAGTAGAGAAGAAGGGAGAGACAGTTTGAAAAGAACAGTTCCCTAACTTCTGTTTTCAATGTATCAGTTTGCTTTTTCTCAAATGCAAAAGTTGCTTATCCCGTAGAAATAGATTGAGCCCTTTTATGGTGAGAGCTTTATTTCTCTAGAGTCTTTCATTCAGTCTGGCCCATTTTTGAACTCATCATTTCTCCTTTTTTTCATCTTTTTCCTCCTACCCATTCCAAATTTGACTGTGTGTTTAAAATTTTGCTTCCAGGCAGACATTCTCATTATGTATAATTCTTTCTGGTTACAGTTGGGTTGGAAAGAATTACAAATACTGAAGCACCTGGTGAATGGTGGTGCCAAAAGGGTACCTTACAAGACAACACTTCCCCCACCCAACTTGAGATCCATAGTACAGAAAGATACACCTTGCTTTTATCCCCTTGCATACCCCCTCCATAGGCTTATATACTCCACCGTTCACTCAGACACCACCCAACCCCACACAGGGTGCCCTCACGCATCTGTTCCTCATAGCCATGCATCCACTTTCAGAAAAAAAGTAAGTTATGTTAAAATAGGGAGCCATACTGTGTTTTGATTGCCATAGGCTTGCAGAAGAACCGAAGGACCATTTTTTTAAATTGAGGGGAATTGTGGATAAGTTTCTTTATTATCTTTTTTATTTTATGTTTATACAATTTAACAATAATAACAACAAGTACAATACTTGAATGAGAAATATTATGGCAATATATTTAAAGTCCTTTGTTTGAAGACAGTGTCTATTAGGGAGAACAATATACAAGAAAAACATTTAGCAAGAAAATTAAATGGCTGCAAACCTAAGCCATATTATTTCAGACTTGTATAAACTGCAGTCTTAAGCATTGCTACCAGATAGAGCTATGAAACTGTGATGGTTTTAAAAAGATATACTTGCAATTATTATATTAACAGGGAAATTTCTGAAAAAAAATCAGGCCCCAAATTTGAAGGACCGTAGGACAAAGTAATAAGCACAGTCTGCTCCTTTCTGAGTGATTTTATCGACATCTGGAAAAACTAATTTGTTGAGCCTGAAAACTTTGTGTTCTTTTTTTTTATTTTTTAGTTTTTTAAATTATATTTTCAAGTGACTATACAGAGAAAAGAAAAGATGGTCGTCTTCTCTTTGGCAACATCATGACACAAATGATGCTGCCAAAGTAAATGGAAAAGGCTGTCTAGAAGGATCCTAAACTTCTGATATATTTAGACCATCTTCTGACAAATCCAGTCCCAAAGATTGCTCTTTTTTTTTGCATTTTTCCCAGATACAAGGATATAAAATACTCTCATCAATTAGAAGCATCATTATTGAAAGCTAGTCGACAAAGAAAGCTGGAATTGATGAAAAATCTTTGTTTTTTTGAATATTCTGAGACAAACTGGTAACTCTGCTGAAAATGTGCTTAAAAGTATATGATTGAGGTTCTATCTATTAAAGCTGATTCTCTTCCTGTTTTGATAAGAGCATTTTATATCCCTGTATCTGGGAATGCTTGTTTCATTCTGTAAAGGGTGTACAGTAATGTTTAATAGCACATAGGACACCTAGAGCTTTTGGAAAATGCTGAAAAGATAACAGTTATCAAACTGAAACATTGGGAGACTTATTTTCAAAGCTCTTACTTACAAAGTTCCATAGTAACCTATGAAACTTTGTAAGTCTAAGTGCTTTGAAAATGAGCCCCATTGTGTGCTAGAGCAATTCAACATAGTTGACACTTTAGAAGCATAGAATTTTTTTTTTTTACCTGCCATTTTTTCCTTTTGTTGCACACTACCCAGTGCATGTTTGTGCAACTCAAGTGTATTTTGTGGAAAGGAAGGATGAAGGAAGATTTTCTCTGAAACTTAATCTCAGTCCCACTCTTTTGCCTGGTAAGTGTTGTGGAAGTAGTGGCAGCCATACCATTTCTCCTTGGGATTAAGCATGCCGCCTTTGCAACCTTTACTGATCAATAGGAGACTTGAACCCAGGCCTTTTATGGCCTGTGCCACAAGTCCAATCTGAATTTATCAATAAATATTTTATTAGCTGTGGAAAAATATTATTAAATAGCTCAAATAATATTTGTTTTATTTCAGTTGGAAAACAGCAGAAAAGTGGTTTCTTGATGCTCTTGAGAAAATCAAAGCCATTGGAAATGAGGTACATTCACCTGACACCCATTTTTTATTCTGTGAAATCTGTTTTCCTTTTCAGCTCTTGCCCTACCCCACACATGAATATTTTGCTTACTCATGAGCAGGGACAGTGTTAAACATGTTGGAGCCCAGGGCAGAAATTTTAGTAGGGGGCCCCAAAGCCCACCAACAGACTATCTTATTCAGCTGTAGGTAGGCATGGACCCAGAGCAGTTGCCCTGTTTGCACCTCTCCCCCCATGCTGTCCCTACCCATGACTCATAGAGGCTCATTTTCAAAGCACATAGACTTACAACATTATATAACTTTGTAAGTCTGTGTGCTTTGAAAATGAGCACTTCAGTATGATGGGCCTTCTATTGATTGGTCTCCATTCATATGCTGAAGTCTTCTCAGGGAAGGGTGGTTCAGATCGGCGTCTTTCTCGGATGTGTTTATGCATTGTGATTCCTGCCTATATTCCAAAAGACTCCTTCCCTTCTTCATAAGTGAAGCACAACATATTGTACTCTTAAAACTCCAGTATGGCATCAGTAGATATCTATCTTACATATTTAAACAAATTCACTAAATATTTCAATCTAAAGCTAGGATGTGAATGCCTCAAATATTTTCATTATTACAAATATCTTGTACAAAATCTAATTTCCTTAGCATCCTATCAAACCAGTCCAGACAAGTGGGTTGTGTCCATCTACCAGTGGATGGAGACGGAGGAAGAAAATAGTTCTCATGTGATTCACCCCTTAAGGGTATAATGCAGCATAGAATGTCCAGTATTTCTCTGTTTCACAAATGGATGGATGACAAGCTAACCACTCTGTTCCTAACCTAGTTTCTAACTAGTTTCAGTTGAGCTTTAACTATTCTTTTAGGGTTTTGTGCTCTTGAACTAGTTTTATGCTGAGTTTCAGTTGTGTGTGGGGGGCGGTTATTTGACTTGTCCTTCTGAACCAACATCTCAGCTATGTTTTTAGTTGAGTTGGGGTGCTATGGAGCTGAGGTGTATCTTGGAGGCCTCTAAGATACCTCCCTCCCTCCACCCTCCCTCAGACCACAAACGTCTCCCTTGGAAGTCAGCCTGCATTTGATGAACCCAGTCTGATTTATTTCTGTTATTTAGTGTTCTAATATTTTTTTGTGCCTCTGTTCCTTATTAAGTACACGTGGGTATCTGGCTTGTTTATTTCTGTATGACTGTCTGTAAGCAGCTAATATTTCTCTGTGACTATGTGGAGGATTAGCTGCTCCTGTTTCTATGTCATTAGTTTCCTCAGTGTTGGGTCAAAGTAGGCAGGTTCTGGCATGTATTAGTGCGCCTTAAGTTTAAAAAAAACCCAAAACAGCAACACCCCCCCCCCCCCCCAAACAACAACAAAAAATACCCCCAAAACTGAGTCTCTCCTTTTTATTCTTTCTCAGGTGTGAATCCTGAGGTTAGCTAATTGTCCTTAGTTCCTGAGCTAATAGCTCTTAATGGGTCCATTCTGGGTATCTCTTTGAGATTTTAAGTTAAGAGCTTTTATCCTGCTGTTTCTCTACATCAGGTTTTCTAGTTCCAACTGCAATTTGATTTAATTTTGTAGTTTCTGGTACAGTCACCTTAATGGTTACAGCAGCTGACTGAATAGTAGATTACAGATGCTACTACTTTTATCTCTGTTTAATTTGAATATCAATTAAGTTAATTCTATTCTTCATGCGCAGCAGTCATCAATTGCAGTTAACTGCATTAGTTTTGCAAGTTTTTTTCTGTTTGGAGTTCCTAACATCAGTGTTTGTTTGTTTGTTGGTTTGTTTGTTTTTTAATAGTTAATAATTAACTATTATCTTTTCCAGCCGGCTGACTATATTTTAGCATAAATAGGCTAACTTGCTTTTTCCTTCACCAGTATTATTCTTTAAAAAAATATATAATAATAATAAAATTCTTCTGATCTGAATTGTTCAACTAAGGATAGAGCTGTCCCAGTTGGCTCATTTTAAGGTAAAGTCAGTTGTGATTTTTCACTCTTCTTTTTCTATCTGGTCAAAGCTGTGCAATTCACCTGCTTGGCTGTGTTCTACCAGATTAGATGGGTGCAGTCTGCTTCAACATAAGTTACCCTTCTGGCTTACCAAACTCAGCATGGTAGCACTATTTTTCAGTTAAGGAAATAATGCAGCTGAAGACGTTTGGTGACCAGTGATAATTCGGAGCGGGCTCATTTGCCGAATTGCAAAGGTTTTCCATTCAGCTGTGGTTCCACATATAGTGCACAGCTTATACTGTGTCTTCCTGGGCTTCACAGTCCCTGGGTTGCACATTTGCACCCACCATTGATAACACCCACCTGGACTATTCAGTGCGCCAACCACATGGATTGCACGGTGGTATCAATCACCAAGGTTGCACTCTTACTGCACTCATTCGTATTGCACAGCGGTGACATTCAAGCATGTTGCACAATGGCAGCAACCATCTGTGTTACATGATAGTGGCATCTAACTCCTTTGTACGGGATGGCAGCCTTCTAGGTTTTACAATTGCAGAAAGTGTCTGGGTTGTTCTCCTAAAGTGGCTGCCAGTCTAGCTGTCCTACAACATCAATCTGTGTGGCTCCTGATACCACTACCTCTGCTGTGTAGTTGCAACAGTCACCTGTTTTGCATACTTTCAATATCAAGGTAGTTTCCATAGTTGCAATAACTGTCAGTACTACTGAGAGTACATTGCCATACTGGGACAAACCTAAGGTCCATCAAGCCCAGCATCCTGTTTCCAACAGTGGCCAATTCAGGTCACAAGTACCTGGCAAGGTCCCAAAAACTTACAATACATTTTATGCTGCTTATCCTAGAAATAAGCAGTGGATTTTCCCCAAGTTCATTTTAATAATGGTCTATGGACATTTCCTTTAGGAAGCGGTCCAAACCTTTTTTTTTTTTTTAACCCTGCTAAGCTAACTGCTTTTACTACATTCTCTGGCAACAAATTCCAGAGTTTAATTCCACGTTGAGTGAGGAAATATTTTCTCTGATTCGTTTTAATTTTACTGCTTTGTAGCTTTATTGCATGCCCCCTAGTCCTAGTATTTTTGGAAAGAGTAAACAAGCGATTCACTTTGACCCGTTCCACTCCACTGATTATTTTATAGACCTCTATCGTATCTCCCCTCAGCTCTCTTTTCTCCAAGCTGAAGAGCCATAGCCACTTTAGCCTTTCCTCATAGGGAAGTCATGCTATCCCCTTTATCATTTTCATCGCCCTTCTCTGTACCTTTTCTAATTCCACTATATCTTTTTTGCAATGCGGTGACCAGAATTGAACACAATATTCGAGGTGCGGTTACACCATGGAGCGATACAAAGGCATTATAAAGTCCTCATTTTTGTTTTCCATTCCATTCCTAATAATACCAAACATTCTATTTGCTTTCTTAGCCGCCGCCACACACTGAGCAGAGGGTTTCAACATATCATCAACGATGACGCCTAGATCCTTTTCCTGGTCTGTGACTCCTAATGTGGAACTTTGCATTATGTAACTATAATTCGGGTTCCTCTTTCCCACATGCATCACTTTGCACTTGCTCACATTAAACATCTACTATTTGGATGCCCAGTCTCCCAGTCTCGTAAGATCCTCTTGTGTTTTTCACAATCCTCTTTTGATTTAACAACTTTGAATAACTTTGTGTCTTCAGCAAATTTAATTACCTCATTAGTTACTCCCATCTCTAGATCATTTTAAAATATGTTTAAAAAACAGCGGTCCCAGCACAGATCCCTGGGAACATCACTATCTACTCTTCTCCATTGAGAAAACTGACCGTTTATCCCTACTCTCTGTTTTCTCTCTTTTAACCAGTTTTTAATCCACAGTAGGACACTACCTCCTATCCCATGACTGTCGAATTTCCTGTGGAGTCTTTCATGAGGTACTTTGTCAAACGCCTTTTGAAAATCCAGATACACAATATCGACCGGCTCACCTTTATCCGTGTGTTTGTTCACCCCTTCAAAGAAATGTAATAGATTGGTGAGGCAAGATTTCCCTTCACTAAATCCATATTGGCTTTGTCTAATTAATCCATGCTTTTGAATATGCTCTGTAATTTTGTTCTTAATAATAGTCTCTACCATTTGCCCGGCACCGACATCAGACTCACCGGTCTGTAATTTCCCAGATCTCCTCTGGAACCTTTTTTAAAAATCGGCCTTACGTTGGCCATTTTCCAATCTTCCAGAACCATGCTTGATTTTAAAGATAAATTACATATAACTAACAATAGTTCCGCAAGTTCATTTTTCCTGGGGGATGAATACCATCTGGTCCAGGAGATTTGCTACTCTTCAGTTTGTCAAATTGTGCCATTACATCCTCCATGTTTATAGAGGTTTCATTCAGTTTCTCAGACTCAGCTTTGAATACCATTTCTGGCACCGGTATCTCTCCCAATCTTCCTCGGTGAAGACCAAAGCAAAGAATTAATTTAATCTCTCCGCTATGGCTTTGTTTTCCCTGATTGCCCCTTTTACCCCCTTGGTCATCTAGCGGTCCAACCGATTCTTTTGCTGGCTTCTTGCTTTTAATATACCTAAAAAAAAATTTACTGTATGTTTTTGCCTCCAGTGCAATCTTTTTTTCAAATTCCCTCTTTGCCTTCCTTATCAGCGCTTTGCATTTGACTTGCCATTCCTTATGCTGTTTCTTATTATTTTCATTCGGTTCCTTCTTCCATTTTCTGAAGGATTTTCTTTTAGCTCTAATAGCTTCCTTCACCTCACTTTTCAACCGTGCCGGCTGTTGTTTGGTCTTCCTTCCTCCTTTTTTAATACACAGAATATATTTGGCCTGGCCTTCTAGGATGGTATTTTTCAACAGCATCCGTTGATCTAAAGTTTTGACCTTTGCAGCACCATTACCTCCTGCACCAGATCATGCTCTTCATTAAGGACTAGGTCTAGAATTTTTCCTTCTCTTTTTGGCTCCTGTACCTGCTGCTCCATAAAGCAGTCCTTGATTTCATCAAGGAATTTTACCTGCCTAGCATTCCCTGATGTTACATTTACCCAGTCAATGTTGAGGTAGTTGAAATCACCCATTATTATTGTGTTGCCCAGTTTGTTAGCCTCCCTAATTTCTGATAACATTTCTACATCTGTCTGTTTATCCTGACCATGGGGGCCATAGTACACTCCTATCATTATCCTTTTCCCCTTTACATATGGAATTTCAATCCATAGGGTTTCCAAGATGTGTTTTGTTTCCTGCAGAATTTTCAATCTATTTGATTCAAGGTCCTCCTTAACATGCAAAGTTGTCCCGCCACCAATTCGATCCACTCTATCACTACGGTATAATTTGTACCCAAGTATGACAGTGTCCCACTGGTTATCCTCCTTCCACCAGGTCTCAGAGATGCCTATTATATCTAATTTTTCATTTAGTGCAATATGTTCTAACTCTCCCATCTTATTTCTTAGGTTTCTGCCATTTGCATATAGACATTTCAAACTTAAGTTTGTTGTTTCTATTTACATCTTGCTCAGTAGTTGACAGTGTTAATTTGCAATCTTTTGTCTGATTTTTATTTAAGGACATCTGATCTACTATGGTCTCTTTTGCAACCTCGCTATCGAGATACCCCTATCTTCCCTGTTTTGGTGATATTTTTGAAAGATACCTTGTTACAAACCGTGCATTTATGAACAACTGTCGGCCTTCCCCCAGGTTCTAATTTAAAAGCTGCTCTATCTCCTTTTTAAATGCCGATGCCAGTAGCCTGGTCCCACCCTGGTTAAGATGGAGCCCATCCTTCCGGAATAGGCTCCCCCTTCCCCAGAACATTGCCCAGTTCCTTACAAATCTGAAACCCTCTTCCCTGCACCATTGCCTTATCCATGCATTGAGACTCTGGAGCTCTGCCTGTCTCTTGGGCCCTGCGCGTGGAATGGGTAGCACTTCGGAAATTTCTACCCTATAGGTTCTGGATTTGAGCTTTCTACCTAAGAGCCTAAATTTGGCTTCCAGAACCTCTCTCCCACATTTTCCTATGTCATTGGTTCCCATATGTACCAAGACAGCTGGCTCCTCCCCAGCACTATCTAAAATCCTATTTAGGTTACGCGTGAGCTTAAGCAGCTGCCTATTTTCCATGTCTGTAGCAACCACCTGAGTTGCACAGTACTTGTATTTCATGGGTGCAACAACCATTTGTCTTATACAGTTGCAGCTGCATTGTGTGGCTGAAATAATCAAATTTCTTCTTAACCTTCAGCAGTTGCTTACAGGTCATAGTGTTCCAGGTCAGCTGTATAGCACTGTTCTGGTAGCCAGCTGGTTTATTACAGTTACTTTGCCAACCTGTGTGTCACCTGCTGCCTGTATAGCCACAGTTCCAGTGGCTATCTTTTTTGGCCCAGTTATGGAAGCTGCCTGTATGGCACAGATGCAAGCTGCCTGTGTGGCATCAGATGTTCCAGCTGTCGGTGGGACATTAGATGCACATTTGTGTGGTATCACAGATAGCAGCTGACTCCATGACATTTGGGTTTTCATGTCTGAATAGGGCACTCTTTGGCACCAGGTCAGTCAATAGCCATTCTCATTGGTCTCCCTTCTTTACTGTCAGCGAAAAGTGCTTTTTCAATTTTCTTCTGGATTTTCCTTGGTCGTCATAGACGTAGACAGGGAAGCACAGTGGTATTCAACTCTTCCAGGACTTCCGTTGTAGTTACAATATTCCCTTTACAGATGTGCTTTGGTCTTTAGCCTCTTACCTTCAAAGGCCCATTCAAAGAAAAACACCAGTTGAGTTTGTTTCTTGCTTTATGCATTTCCTCCATGGTCTATCAGTGCTATTTTCTATTATTCTGATTTATCATGGGATTTGCTTCTGTCTCCTCTTCCGTACCCTTTTTCTTTCCAGAGTTGTCCTGATTAGCCTTGGTTCTTTCTACTGGGCAACACTGGAAAGGGACCGCTAAGTCTATTCCAGTTTCTCTCTCTCTCTCTCTCTCTCTCTCTCTCTCTCTCTCTCTCTCTGGGGAAATTAATTATGCTTTTATTTGCAAAATTGTTTTCGAGTGTTTCGATCTTTAGTTCCACCCTATGTTGTGAGCATTGCTTTGCTACATCCTACTTGTACTACTACTGCTGATCATTTCTGTAGTGCTACTAGACATACGCAGTGCTGTACACATTATATGCAGGTACTTTCTCTGTCCCTACTAGGCTCACAGTCTAAGCATGTGTACCTGGAGCAATGGAGGTTTAAGTGACTTGACAAGGAGCTTCAGTGGAAAGTGAACCCAGTTCCCCATGACTCAGTCCGTTGCACTAACCATTAGGCTGCTACTCCTCTCCACTTGTCTGACGGGATGCTAAGGAAGGACAAGTTGTCTTACCTGATAAACTTTCTTTCCTATAGTCCTATCAGACCAGTATAGAATCCCTCCCTGGCTGATTAATTTTATTTTGTTTACAATTAGAGGTGGGCATTTAACACGTTAATAACGCCATTAGCACGTTAAATTTTTTATGCAAACAGATTTTTAACACTGGCCCTTTTTTTTTATGCATATTTTTTTAAATGCAGACTCGCCCCTCTCCCCCTCTGTTTACCTCTACTGCTAGATTTTCAGTTTCTTGGCACAGCGGTGCAGGAAGTAGAAGTCATGCGTTTTCAAACCCCGTGAGACTTCCCCGACTCACTGGAAGAACCCTCCTGACCCATCTTAGATGCATTCCCGGTGACTCCTCCAGCTCTACTTCCTAGTCTCTCTCTCCCACGCAGCGCAGTTTCTGAGTCTCCCTCCCACCACCGCAGCTTCTGAGTTTTCCTCCCAACACAACCACATACATGGTGCATTTTGGCGCTGCTTCCTAGTCTCTTTCCCATTCCCGCACACACATGGTGCATTTTGGCACTGCCTCCCACCACTTTACACATGGTTCATTTTGGCTATTGGACCACATCTCTGAGAAAATTAGCTGAGCACTGCTGTTGATGTAAACGAGGGAGGAGAGGGAGAGTGAAACTGGAGGAGGGCATGAGAGTATTTATTTTTCTGTCTGTGAGAAGTACGTTTTGTGCTCTGTCGTGTTACCAAAAATTTCGCATCTGGAGCACGAGTACACAACTTCTTAAGATGATCCAGTATAAACATTAATAAAATTCAAAGAAGCTTTTCGTGCTGATATGAATTCACGAAAGCAGAACTTTAACTTTGATTGGCTAAAAGTTGCATCTGCTTTGGATTTTAAAAAAATTGACATTTCTAAATCATGAAAATTGACAAGCCACATGGAATGCTGTAAAGCAGTTGCTGTCTTCAATAACTTAGGTTGAAACTGTAAAAGAATTATAGACAAACGCAGGGCAACCCCTACTCCAGAAAATGCAAATTAACTGCTATGTTTGAACAACTGGTTAAACCATAAATAGAATAGAATAGAGACAGCTTTGTGCCACTGTTTTTAGTTTAGTATATACTATATTTTTTTAAGCAGCACATTTAAATTTATCGACTGCCTATGATGGAAGGGAGGCAGAAAGATGAAGCTGTGCTGAGAGGGAGAGTGCTGAAGCTTTGCTTGCAGAAATGGAGAGGAAAAGTGCTGAAGTTGTGCTTCAAGAGAGGGGAGAGGGCTGGGACTGTGATGGGAGGGAGGATTGAGGGGCTGTGGCTGTACAGGGAGAGAGGGAGGGAAAGGGAGGGAGAAGGGGTATGGCTTGGGGGGGGAGAGAGAGAAGTGCCAGGACCTTCATGGAAAGCGTTTTTGGATACAGTACACCACTTATGCCTGTTCATAAGAGGTGGTGTAGTAAATATATATTAAACTTCCTAGACCAGAGAATGGTTTTGAATGACATTTTATGGCCCAATTGCATGCCATTATAAAGCGCAGTTAATCACTCGATTAAAATTTTTAATTGTTGCCCACCCCTACTTACAAGCTATATTTTTCAGATATTATTGATTTTACTTTAAATTTCCCTAACCTATTGTATGTCATTTGTCTCCTGACTCAGTGACATTTCTGCCTGTGAGTAGAGTAAATGCCTCACTGGTTGGTAAGGTTATGACCTGCTTGTGACATTTGTTTCTGTATTAGCCATCGGGCAGCTTTTGAGCCATTGCTTGGTTATTTGAAATACTAAACATTCTATGCTGAATAATACCCTTAAGGGGCGAGTCAGTTGACGACTATTTTCTTTCTGTCTCCATCTGCTGGTAGACGGACACAGCCCACTTATCTGGACTGGTCTGATAGCACTAAAGGAAAGAAAGTTATCAGGTAAGGCATTACTTTTCTAGAAAAAAAAAAAAAGAAAACATGCTTTTTGGTTTAGAATATATTGCATTGATTGTCAGATTTGAATGTAAGTTGAAGAATGATTGAACATCAAAATGTTATATCCAGAGGCTAAATGGCTGGTCAGAAAGTGTGACATTAAATTGTTTTGCAGGTAACAGTTGATAAATGGGAGCCCTTACTAAACAACCTAGGACACGTGTGTAGAAAGCTCAAGTAAGTAAGATTTTAAGATGTATATACAATAAAGTAAAGTAGACTTTTAGGTCACTTTTTTCAAGCGTACTTTGCCATATGGGTGAGAAAAATATTATAATTTCAAGCAGTATACTATGATTGTTTTTTTAACTTGATTAAGAGAATTGTGTTGCCCAGCCTTTTTTTAAAGCTACCATAAGTAAACCCAGTCGTTACCATAAAAGGTTAATGATTTTGGATGTGTGTGTTAAAATCATTCTTCCTTTTTTAAAATCTGGTGTTTGTAATTGGTTATGTTAATATGTTTGTTTAATTATGTTGATATATTGGCATTTCATTTCAGTGAAATAAAAAAGTATTGTTATGATTGGAACTGGTCTGTCACTTCAGGAATGCAGCACCAAATCTGGTACTTTAGTGATACTGCTATAGGAAGTAACTCCATATGTGGAGCTGCAGGAATATTATTTGTGCAGTATGATTACACATGTAATATCTGTCTCTGATTTTCTTTCAGAATCTTAGGTTCATATGGTGAGTGGTAACAGGGTTCATTCACAGTAGTAGTGTTAAAAATGCGTAGTACTTTTCCTTTGATGTGGTTCAGTTGATTGAAGTAGTAGCAGATGTATCACTCTAGCTGTGTGTGACATCATAGTGCACTTTTATTTAACTGATAATTCAATGGAGTCAGTTGCACATATTGAAGATGAGTTGATTTTTCATTTTGCCATGAAAACATTGCGAGATGTTTTGTATCTTTCACATTTTATAAGCCTAATTAGGTTGACACTAAGCATTTATTTTTATTAATAGTAGCATTTTTTTCCTTGTCATCAGGCAGATGAAGCCATTGTGGATGGGTTGTGTCCATCAACCAGCAGGGGGAGAAAGAGAGCACTCAACTTTTCACAGTGCCTCATGGCAAGCCAGCTCCACTGCCTCTTCAGTATTCTCTATCTCCCCAAGCAGGGTGGCTGCAGCTTCTTCAAGCTCCATCAAAAATCTGCCTGGGGGTGGCTCCTGGCTTGCCAGTTGTTAGCCGGGGTGTTAGAGGCTATAGCAGCTTCACTTTGAAGGCATATAGGTTAGCCCTTTCCCTGCCTTACCCATGCCCCCGTGGATGTGGACATATTAGCTTGCTTTTCCCTGTCCTTTCCCACTCAGTGGATGCAGGCACATTGGTTCACCATTCCCTGCCTTTCCCACTCATCTGAGCCTCCGGAGTTCTTATTACCACTGCTTTCCTCACAGCATTAAAAAAAAAAAAAATGGAACAGAGGTTTTCCTTTGATTCTTCTATGGGACCGGAGCTGTGATACTCGGTCCGGTGAGGTAAGAGTGTTTTCTAACTCCTCCGGGGTGGGCCCGCGATCGGGCCGTTTTTGGCACGAAACCGCCATTTTGAATTTTCCCGCCGTTTTCGGCGATGGCTGCAGAGAATGTAAAGCGCTGTTCTCGGTGTGGCAAGTGCAAATCAGCAGCTGGGCTCTGTAAATCGTGCTGTACAGGTGTAAGAGCCGGCCCAAGCATGGCGAGCGATGATTCTTCCCGCTCAGAGCTGGCAGCGGATGCCATTTTGAATTCTCCGCATGGCACGGCCTCCGTAGAGACGGAGAATCCTGAGCCCGGGGGGGGGGGGGGGGGGGGGGGCCTTGAATTGAGGCTACTCAGGGAGCGGCTAGCCCCGGACGGGATATGGGTGCCCAGGGCGAGTTTTTCTCCCCTGATTTTGTGTTATTATTGCATAAAGCATACATGCTGAAACGAGCTCTCCCTCAAGGGTAGTCTGAGGCCCCTTCTATTGTCCCCCCGGTGGATTCTGGCCTGGGACTGCCCGCTGAGGCTATTTTCCCTGATAATTGGCATAAAGAAAAGCGTAGAAGGGCTAATTCCCCTTCAGATTGTGGTGCACCTCCTTCCCCCCCCGTGGTCGGGCTGTGAGGATTTGGAGAGTTCTGGCAGGCCTTCGTGGTCTGAGGAGCCAGAGTCAGGTGCAGAATTACCACAGGATCTGGATGATCCCGCCGCGGTGAGGATTTTCCACCGTGATGAGCTGCCAGCGCTTATTTCAGATGCCCTACAGGTCCTTTCTATTGAAGAGCCTGACAGTGGCTCGGCCTCCTCTGTGAATCCTAGGATGGCTAGTACCAAAAAGCCTGCTCGAGCCTTTCCTTTGCATGACTCCATCCAAGAGCTTATTTCCGCTCAGTGGGCTGACCCCGAGGGACCTTTGAAAGTTTCCAGGGCTATGGGGCAATTATACCCTCTGCATGAGGAGCATTTGGCTCGCTTTGCAGTGCCTAAAGTAGATGCCCTAGTCACTGCGGTGACAAAGAGAACTACCCTCCCTGTGGAAGGAGGAGTTGCCCTGAAGGATATACAAGACCGTAGGCTGGAAGCAGCACTTAAACGGTCCTTTGAAATTGCAGGACTTACTGTTCGGGCATCTGCATGCAGTTGTTATGCTGCTAGAGCCTGCCTGGCATGGTTGCAACAGGCAGTGGAACAGCCCGGAGATGGAGCGGAGCCCTTCTCGGATGTGGCTCCACGGCTGGAGTCAGCCTTGTCCTTTTTGGCTGATGCCCTTTATGATATTGTCAGAGCTTCGGCTAAACAAATGGCAGTAGCAGTGGCGGCTCGCCATCTTATTTGGCTACGACATTGGGCAGCGGACATGGCCTCAAAGCAAAGGTTGGTGAAGTTGCCCTTTCAAGGCCTTCTCCTATTTGGTGAGGAGTTGGAAAAAAAATTGTTAAAGGCCTGGGAGATCCTAAACCCCAGCGCTTGCCCGAAGATAGGCCGAGGCCTTCCTCCAAGGGTCAGGTGGTCCACTCCTCTTATAGACCTTGCTTTCGTGAAGCTAGAAGGTACCGCATGGGGCGTTCTGCTGGGTTCACTTTTCGTGCCCGTTTTTCAGCAGAGGAACTCCTTTCGCTCGGACAAGCGTTCCGCAGCCACCGGCTCCAGGCCTGGAGTTCAGGGGCGACCCTCTCAATGATGGTGCGCCGGCCCCCTCCTCGCTTCCTGTCATCGGAGGACGTCTCTCCCTCTTTGCCGAGGAGTGGGCCAATATTTCCTCAGATCAGTGGGTTCTGGACCTGATCAGAGATGGCTACAGAATAGAATTCAACGCCCCAGTAAGAGACGTGTTTGTGGAGTCCCGATGCGGTTCTGCCGCCAAACGGGCGGCGGTAGAGGAGACTTTGCAAGGTCTGATTCAGTTAGGGGCCGTGTCCCTGGTACCTCCCGCCGAACACGGCTACGGCCGATACTCCATCTACTTTGTGGTGCCGCGAAAAGGTGGGTCTTTTCGCCCTATTCTGGACTTAAAAGAATTAAACAAGTCCCTGAGAGTGCAGCATTTCCACATGGAAACCCTGCGCTCCGTCATTGCTGCGGTACAGCCAGGAGAGTTTCTCACATCTCTAGACCTGAAAGAAGCTTACTTGCAAATACCAATTTGGCCCCCGCACCAGAAGTTTCTGAGGTTTGCGGCGTTGGGAAAACATTTCCAGTTCCGGCCCTTGCCTTTTGGCCTTGCCACAGCTCCCTGAACCTTTTCGAAGGTAATGGTGGTAGTAGCTGCTTTGCTCAGGCGAGAAGGTATCAGGATTCACCCGTACCTAAGACGACTGGCTCATCAGAGCAGACTCTGTAACAGAGAGCTATCAAGCTACAGCCAGAGTGGTCTCAGTACTTCAATCTCTAGGCTGGGTCGTCAATATGGCCAAACGTCACCTGACCCCCTCGCAATCTCTAGAATATTTGGGGGCCAGGTTCAACACAGACTCGGGCTATGTATACCTACCCGAGCTAAGGCGGTGCAAGCTTCAGAATCAGGTCCGTCTGCTCCTGAGGATGCCCCGCCCGCGAGCTTGGGACATTGTCCAGCTGCTGGGATCGATGACAGCCACATTGGAAGTGGTGCCCTGGGCGAGAGCGCACCTGAGACCTCTACAGTATTCCCTACTTCAAAGATAGTCTCCAGTTTCTCAGGATTATCAATGCAGACTTTCTTGGCTCCCTGCGGCCTGACTCAGCATGGAGTGGTGGCTCTCAGACAGCATGCTGCGGCGAGGAATGCCGCAGGCGCTCCCCGATTGGTGTCTAGTAGTGACAGATGCCAGCCTGCAGGACTGGGGCGCACATTGCAAGGGGAAGCATGCCCAGGGTCTATGGACACCCGAGGAGTCGGAGTGGTCCATCAACCGCCTGGAGTTGAAAGCGGTGTTTCAGGCGCTTCTGGCCTTTCAAGTGACCCTGGAAGGATTGGCTGTCAGAGTTCTGTCGGACAACACGACAGCAGTGGCCTACATAAATCGACAAGGCAGCACTCAGTGCAGAGCACTGGCCGCGCAGGCCGAACAGATTTGCCACTGGGCCAAGCTGCAACTTCAGTTTCTGTCGGCAGCTCACATTGCAGGTCAGAGCAACGTGCAAGCCAATTATCTAAGCAGGCATCACATCGATCCAGCAGATTGGGAACTAGCAGACGAAGTATTCCTGCAGATATGGGGCAAGCCCGTGATGGATCTTATGGCGACAAGTTCAAATGCCAAAGTCCCGTGCTTCTTCAGCAGACTGAGAGATCCTCGCTCGTCAGGGTTGGATGCCTTGACTCAGCCCTGGCCTCAGGGCCCACTATATATGTTCCCTCCGTGGCCCTTGATAGGGCGAGTGCTCCTGCAGATTCGGCTGCACCCAGGAGAAGTGGTCCTCATCGCCCCGGATTGGCCCAGGAGGCCTTGGTATGCGGACCTCCGACAGATGCTAGTGGAGGTTCCCCTTCCTTTACCTCTGGTACCGAACCTGTTGTCACAGGGCCCGGTAGCCATGGAGGACGCCTGCCGCTTTGGTCTTATGGCATGGCGATTGAGAGGGCGCAATTGAGGGACAAAGGCTATTCAAACACAGTCATTTCCACTCTCCTGCAGGCCCGCAAGCGTTCCACTTCCGTGGCTTATGCCAGGATTTGGCGCCAGTTTGAGTCTTGGTGTGCTTCAAAAGCGATCACACCCATGCGGGCTCCTGTCTCGCCGATTCTGGACCTTTTGCAGGATGGTGTACAAATAGGCTTGGCCTATAATTCCCTGCGGGTGCAAGTGGCAGCATTGGCCTCCCTTCGTGGTAAGGTTGGAGGCGTGTCTTTAGCTGCTCATCCAAATGTGGCACGGTTTCTTAGTGGGGTGCTTCGGCTCCAGCCTTCCGTGCGAGCACCCTGTCCAGCTTGGAACCTGGGGGTAGTTTTGAAGGCCCTGCAGGCTTCTCCTTTTGAGCCGCTTCGGCGAGCCGTTTTTCTTGTGGCCATTACTTTGGCGAGACGGGTGTCAGAGCTCCAGGCGCTGTCCTGTAGAGACCTATTTCTGCAATTCTCAGAGTCCGGGGTCACGGTTCGGACCGTGCCTTCCTTCATGCCTAAGGTGGTTTAGTTTCACCTAAACCAGCCTATTTTCTTGCCCTCCTTTGATAAGGAGGAGTTTCCAGAATCTTTTGGGCAGTTGCACCTGTTGTTGGATGTGCGCAGGACTCTGCTGCAGTATCTGCGAGTTACTATCTCTTTCAGGATCTATGATCATCTGTTTGTTTTGCTATCAGGTCCTCGCAGAGGGTCTCCAGCGTCTAAAGCCACTATTGCCCGCTGGCTCAAAGAAACTATCTTTTCAGCTTATCTGCTTGCCGGCCGGTCTCCGCCTGTAGCCTTTAAGGCGCATTTTACCAGAGCGATTTCTTTCTGTTGGGCTGAAACTGGAGCACTCTCTCGTCAAGAGATACACAAGAAGCCAGGATGCAGCAGACCGCTGTGGGCGTCGATGAAGGAGCGTCGGCTCACTTGGCAATTGAAACATCACTTTCGCCACCGGAGGTTAATCACCCACCTTGTCCAGCTTCTCGGAGGGAGAAAGGGTCAGATCCAGTTGCCTCGGAAGGCGAGAGTGACAGATTGGTTCATGGTGGCCCCCACCCAACGAGGGCAGAGGAATCATCGTTGGAGATTCAGGCTCCCCAGGTGGTTACGCTGGAATTAATCTGGAGAGCTATTCAAGATTTGACTAAAACGGTCGCACATACAGCCCAGGAGACCTCATCTCTTGTAAGTAAAGTAAATACTTTAACCGAAACTATGGAAAATCTAAAAACTGATACCACACCTAGAATTGACTCGATTCAATCAGAAGTTGTGTCGCTGAAATCGGTTAATGCCGCTTTGATTAAAGATAAAACGGCGATATTGAGGAAAATTGAACAAATTGAAAACTTTAATAAACGTCTGAACTTAAGGATATTAAATTTTTCGGTAATAAATGGCCTGAGCTCGATGGAACTTTTTAGAAAGTACTTGATTAAAAATTTACAATATTCCCCCTCTTTGGTACCTCCAGTTAACAAAATTTATTATATTCCTACGTCTAAAAATAAAGAGGGGGAAACGAAACAAGTTCGATCTCAGACCAATCCTCAGACCAGTGATCAGGATTTACAAGATATTTCAGCGTTTTTGGAACAGTCTTTCTCAGATATAACCCAGCGACAAACTTTACTAATATCACTGTTTTTTGAACAAGATCTTAATGCCATCATGAAAAAAACGCAATGCCTTATACTCACCTCACAACACAACACGAGCAAATTCACCACCATAAATACACCAAAATTAACCCTTCCCGTATCGGACACCCTGAAAATTCTTGGAGTCACCATCGATTGACATCTTACACTTGAAAGCCTTGTGAAAAATACAACAAAAAAGATGTTCTGTTCAATGTGGAAACTAAAAAGAATAAGACCTTTCTTCCCAAGGACCATCTTTCGTAACCTGGTACAATCAATAGTGCTTAGTCATCTAGACTACTGCAATGCATTTTACGCTGGCTGTAAAAAACAAATCATCAAGAGATTACAAACCGCCTAGAACACCGCAGCTAGAGTCATTTACAGTAAAACAAAATATGAAAGTGCTAAACCCCTAAGGGAGAAACTACATTGGCTTCCACTTAAAGAACGAATTACGTTCAAGGTATGTTCCCTGGTTCATAAAATCATCCACTAAAATGCCCCAGCCTACATGTCAGATCTGGTAGACCTGCCACCCAGGAATGCTAAAAGATCATCCCGCACATTCCTTAATCTTCACTTCCCTAGTTGTAAAGGCCTAAAATACAAACTAACGCATGCGTCAAACTTCTCTTACTTGAGTACACAGCTGTGGAACGCACTGCCGAGCAACTTAAAAACTATTTATGAACTAACTTTCGCAAATCCCTGAAGACACACCTATTCAACAAGGCATACCAATAAGAACAGCAACTATCAATACATTACAACCTTACCTAGTACCAGCAGTGTTTTTGCTTACATCTGCTTGTTTGAACTTCGATCACGTCATATTCTACGGCATCTCTACCTTTACCTATTATCATTACTTACCTTTTATCAGCAATGCTTTTTGCTCTATCTGCTGGTTTGAATTTCGAGTATGTTATTTTCTATGGCACTTCCACCTATACTTATTATCAGTATTGTCTTCTACTTATATCCATTGTTAAATTTCGATTATGCTATTCTATATGTAACAATAACTGTCATCTCCCAACCTACTACCTACCAATAATGATACACTGTAGGCCACATTGAGTCTGCAAAGAGGTGGAAAAATGTGGGATACAAATGCAATAAATAAATAAGTTCTGTATGCGTATTCTCCAATACCTCTCATAGAGAAGACCGCTGAAACTCAAGCAAGACCAGAGAACTATGATCCTAATTGCCCATACTGGCTGAGGCAGATCTGGTTTCCTCTTGTAGAGTTGTCCTCTGATGATCCACGGAGATTGGACTATTTTCTGACCCTCATCATGCAGAACGAGGGGTCTCTTCTACATGTTGAGAGCATAAGCTATGGAAACATCTTACTTACCCCAGTACCCAAAGATGCCAAGAAAAAAAGCAATGACCTGTTCAACTATCGGCCGATTGCATCTATTCCACTTTTCGTGAAACTAATGGAAAGCATGGTGAATAAACAACTCAGTGAGTATTTGGACAAGTTCAATATTTTGCATAACTCGCAGTCGGGATTCCATCCGCTCCATAGTACTGAGTCCGTGCTCATCACTCTCCTGACTAACTTTAAGAGGGAAATAGCTGTTGGAAAGAGTATTTTGCTTTTAATGTCTAGTGCCTTTGATATGGTGAACCATAACATCTTTCTGCGGCTCATTGATTACTTTGGAGCCAGTGGAAATGTATTAGCCTGGTTGAGAGGCTTTCTAACCTCAAGAACTTACCAAGTTAACTCCAGCTCTAGCTTATCACCTCTTTGGAAAGCAGACTGTGGTGTGCCGCAGGGTTCCTCACTTTCGCCAACTCTCTTCAACATAATGTTGATTCCTTTGGCCACGTCCCTTTCCAAACTTGGGCTCAACCCGTTTATTTATGCAGATGACATCACTATCTTTATCCCTTTTAAAAAAGACCTAAGCGAAATTACCAATGAAATAAGACTAGGATTACACACCATGCTTGACTGGGCCAACTCATTTAAATTCAAACTCAATACTTAGAAAACTCATTGTCTAATTCTCTCCTCTCCATATAACAAATTCACACCCCAACATTAATCACTCCTGAGCTTGTCTTGCCAATCTCGGAGTCCCTAAAAATATTAGATGTCATTGTTGATAGAACCTTAACCCTGGAGCAGCAAGTGAACTCTACAACCAAGCAAATGTTCTTCTCTCTTAAGCGTATACAACCTTATTTCCCTAGAGAAGTATTCCGCAGCTTAGTTCAATCACTTGTTATAAGCCGCCTTGATTACTGCAATGGAATCTATGGGGGATGCACAGACATGCTCCTAAAAAAAACTACAAACTGCCCAGAACACAGCGGCTAGGCTCATCTTTGGTAAAATGAGATTCGATAGTTCAAGACCACTGCATGAGAAGCTGCACTGGCTTCCTGTGAAGGACTGAATCGCTTTTAAAATTTGCACTCTGCTGCACAAAATCATCTATGGTGAAGCCCCTGCTTATATGGACACCCTAATTAACCTGCCGCCTAGGAACTCTCACAAATCAGCTACTTCGTACCTAAACCTCCATTACCCTGTTTTTTGTGGCCTCAAGTATAAGACCACCTATGCATCCTCCTTCTCCTATCTCAGCACTCAATTGTGGAATGGGCTGCCTCAATTGGTCAAACTTACTCCTGATCACCCGACCTTCAAGAAGCGCCTCAAGGCCTTCCTTTTTGGTAGAGCATACACTTCAAACCCGCCTGGCATCTCTTCCTTCTGAATTCCAACTGACGTAGCGACACATTGTTCACCCCTACTCTTTCCCCTTTTCCCTCCTTAGCTATTTCCCTTTCCCTTTTATGACATTGATTGTTTGCTGAATTGTTGTATGTTTTTATAGACTGTTGTATGCCACATTGAGCCTGCCCTTGGGTGGGAATATTGTGGGATATAAATGCTATAAATAAATAGAATTTGAAACCTTAAATTTGCCAGAAGGTGTCTCCCACGTCTTGATTCCAGGGAAGATTTCACTAAGTGGTGTTACTCATTTAAGTGGAGGAGGTTTGCTGTCTGTTGTGAGGGCAAGACCTTAGATCCTCTCACTTGTTTTACACAAAAACTGCTGTGATACGTCCTGCACCTCTATGGTTTGAAAACCAACTCTGTATGGGTTCATCTCAATGCAATTAGTGCTTATCTCTGTACAGCTTCTAGTTGTTTGCTTCATGAGAGGTTGGCTATTGACAAAACCTCCTGTCAGACCTCCAAACGTGTCATAGGATCTCAACGTTGTTCTCACCCAGCTGATGAAAGCTCCTTTTGAGCCACTTGATTCCTGTCATCTGAAGTATTTGACTTGGAAAGTTGTGTTTCTGGTGGCAGACACTTCAGCTTGCTGAGTCGGTGAAATTCAGGCTCTAGTATCTGATCCACCTTACACTAAATCCCTCCACAATAAAGTATTTCTCTGCATGCACTCTAAGTTCTTTCCTAAGATAGTATCAGAGTTCATTAATCATTCTGGCAACATTTTTATCAAAACCACATACCAATCTAGCAAAAGTGTACTTTGCATACCTTAGATTGCAAGCGAGTCTTAGTCTTCTATCTGGAGCAGACTAAAGCCCATAGCTTTGTTTCTTTTCACCCAAACTGGATGGGGGTAGCCATGGACAATCACATTGGCTAGCAGATTGCATCCAGAGTTGCCAGGTGGAAAAATTTTTTCCCACCCAATCCAACACAAAACCCGCCCAAAACCCGCCCAAACTCAAACCCCGCCCCTGACACCCCCACCCCCGCGTCATCACCCCCGCCCCCGCCGTCATCAACCCCGCCGTCACCGGCCCCGCGTCCCATGTCATCGGCCCCGCCTCCTACGTCACTAACCCCGCCCCCCGCGGCCGAAAAAGCCGCCCAAAAAACCGCCCTGAAGCCCAAAAAGCAGCCCAAAAAACCGCAACCCGCCGCGGGCAAAAATTTCCCGCGGCGGGTCGCGGAAAACCGCCCAATTGGGCGGTAAAACCGCCCACCTGGCAACACTGATTGCATCTCCTTCACTGATGCCCAGGCTGGGCTGACTCTGTAGAGGGTCATGTCAAGGCTCATAATGTCAGAGCCATGGCTATATCAGTAGCCCACTTGAGGGTCAGCCTCCATAGAGGAGATTTGAAGAGCTGCCGTGTGGTCTTCTGTGCACACATTCACATCTCATTACTGCCTTGAGCAGAGTACCCAGCATGACGGCTGATTCAGTTAGACAGTCCAGCAGAATTTGTTCGGTGTCTAGAATCCAACTCCACCCCCTTAGACCCAGTTTCCTTCAGTTCCAGACTGCAACTTCACAACTATTATGTATATAGTTTCAGGTTAGTTGACTTTGAGGCCTCATTGTTTTGAGTCACTATTATCCTAGCATCATTGTTTTCGGTGAGCCTGGTGTTTAAGGATTCCTAGCTGTGAGAATACAACTGACCAATTACCTGTAGCAGGTGTTCTCTGAATACAGCAGACCATGTATTTTCACATAGCCTTCCACCTCCCCTTGGTGTTATCTTTTAGTGTGCCGGGCGGGAAGGCACCAGCACATTCGCGATAGCATACTGGTAGAAATTTCTATATTTATCTTGAGTCCGCACCAGGCTCCATTGGATGATGTCACCAGCTGTGAGAATACTTGGCCTGCTGTCCTCAGAGAACAGCTGCTACAGGTGAGTAACTTTGCTGTATGACAGCTTCAGGTGTTATGGGCATTCTTAGCAAAAGAGGAAGCAAGTTTGAGGAGTAGCCTAGTGGTTAGTGCACTGGACTTTAAACCAAGAGACCCAGGTTCAAGTTCTACTTTATCTGTTAGTTTTGTTTTTTTGTTTGTTTTTGCTTTTTTTTATTGTGAGCTCTTCAGAAACAAAAAAAATACCTACTGTACCTAAATATATAAGCCCACCTGCAAGCCTGAAGGCTATTGAAGTGGTGTAGTTTTGGGTACAGCAGGTACTTTTCTATTCCTGGAGGGCTCACAATTACAAAATAGTGGGATTTGAACCTGGGTCCCTTGGTTTAAATTCCAGTGCATTAACCACGACTGCTCTGTGGCCATTCTTTTAAGAATGCTGCCAGACAGACATCCTTGTCCCTGCTTTTTTGCCATTTGTATGTTGGACATTCCAGTTTGTAAAATGGCTGTTCATGCTGGACATCCACCTCACGTATTTTTGAACAGGAAATCCTGGTGTATTTCCTGTTGAAGAATACATGTAATGGACATCCATTTTGGACGTTATGAGCTGACCTCTCTATTCTGACTTGGATGCTCTTTCAAATATGCCCCTCCAGGTTTCCAGTGCAGGGCAGTTTGGTTTTAAAGGACATTCAGGACCAGCAAAAAGAGTACTTGCTGAAGCAAATGTTTGACATTTCTGTGCTGGGACTACAGGCAGCAGTCTACATTGCATATGTGTCCAGGGCTTGTCTCCGCAGCATACAACAGGCTCAGGAGGGGACCTGAATTGAGGACACTGGGGTAGCATTAGGCTCCACTTGTGGAGACAAGTCTGGTTCATGTGACTGACTGTTAATATGTTTCCATCAGAACTTCCTAGGAATATGGAAGTTATGTTTTCAGCCAGATTGCTGTTATGGCTCCACAATTGGTTGGCAGACATAGCTTCAAAGCCTCAACTTATCAGATTCACCTTTAGATTACTGAACTGCTAGATCACAGCAAGGCAGGGCATTGTTCAGGTGAGATAGGAAAATGTAGTGCTTTTTATCTTATTTGTATTTGTCAAAATGTCATGTCTTCATTGTGTGTTCTTTATTTTTTCCATAGAAAACATGAAGAAGCATTGGAATATCACCGCCAGGCTCTTGTGCTAATTCCCCAGAATGCTTCCACTTATTCTGCTATAGGATACATTCATAGCCTAATGGGAAACTTTGAAAGTGCAATTGATTATTTTCATACGGTATGTCTGGGATAACGTGATAGTTCCTCTAAGCTTCTAAGGAGAGGTGATTGGGCAGAGCTATATAAAAATTCTAAAAGGACTGGGGTGAGCCAGAGGATCCTTGTGGAAAAGAGTAGATGAAATTAAGGACCATTTATTGCAGTTAATAGGTCTTATGTGACATTTTCTATATTTTTGCTTTTAAGAGTGGATTCATGAATTAAATTGCCTTCTAGTAAGAAAAGAAGGTCTCATTAAACAAGTAGGCAAGCGGTCCATTAGTCCAGTGATTCCCAAACCTGGTCCTGGAAGCACCCCAGCCAGTCAGATTTTCAGGATATCCACAATGAATATTCACTAGAGAGATCTGCATGTACTGCCTGCACTACATGCTTATCTCTCTCATGAATATTCATTGTGGATATCCTGAAAACCTGACTGGCTGGGGTGCCTCCAGGATCAGGTTTAGGAACCACTGCACTAGTTCTAAAAGGATGGTAGTCATAGAAGCAAACACAGTTAATGGAGGATAAGATATTTTATTGGGGAATCAAATGTAAAATGAAGCCCAACATTGCCATGTTTCGCCCTACAAGGGCTTCTTCAGGGGCAAAGCATTACTGTTAAACAAATAGAACCCAATGCCTAATACTCACCTCGCAATACAACACAAACAAATTCACCACCATTGAGACACCAAAACTGAATCTTCCAATTTCGGACACCCTAAAAATTCTTGGAGTTACCATTGATCGACACCTAACACTTGAGAGCCATGCGAAAAACACAACCAAGAAGATGTTCCATTCAATGTGGAAACTAAAAAGAGTAAGACCTTTCTTCCCAAGAACCATCTTCCGCAATCTGGTACAATCAATGGTACTCAGTCATCTAGATTACTGCAATGCACTGTACGCTGGCTGCAAAGAGCAAATAATCAAGAAACTTCAGACAGCTCAGAACACTGCAGCTAGACTTATATTCGGAAAAACAAAATACGAAAGCGCCAAACCCCTACGAGAAAAACTGCACTGGCTCCCACTCAAAGAACGAGTCACGTTCAAAATTTGCACCCTAGTCCACAAAATTATTCACGGAGACGCACCAGCCTACATGTCTGAACTGATAGACCTACCACCCAGGAATGCTAAAAAATCATCCCGTACATTCCTTAATCATCACTTCCCAAATTGTAAAGGTGTTAAATACAAACTAACACATGCGTCAACCTTTTCCTACCTGAGCACACAATTCTGGAATGCGTTACCGCGAAACCTAAAAACGACCTATGAACAAGCCAACTTCCGAAGTCTACTGAAGACCCATCTCTTCAACAAGGCATACTACAATGATCAACAAATATGAATTCCTGTACACACAGCCAGAATTGCCCCTACAATATCTGCTTGCCAAACTACTATCTTATTTTTCATTATCATGTTACCCAAGATCTTCCACTATTATTAAATGTACACTTTCTTTATAATTCTCATATATTTCTTAAATTTCTATTACTATGTTTGCTTGTTAAGTAATACCATGTTCTATCATTATCATATTACCCAAAATTCTTCTGCTATTACTAAATGTATACTTTCTCATGTATTCTCATTATTCATGATGTATTGTATGCCACATTGAGCCCACAAAGAGGTGGGAAAATGTGGGATAGAAATGCAACAAATAAATATAACAAAATCACATAAAATCATACCAAAACCATAATATAGTTATATAAGCAACAAGAACAGTATCAGATCATAATAAATAAATGATTATTGCAAACAGCAAATACAGATAAATGAATAGTTATATTAAAAAGTGCATCTGTAAATACATGCATACTACATTGACAAATATCGAATTATGAGGAATAAAGCACATAACATACGCTTATGGAGTGAACCTTTCACTTCACCATAGGCCATACTGAAATGCTGCCAGACAGAGACTGCCCTGGAGTTTGGTGGTCTTGGTAAGTGGTTTTGGCTACTCTAAATATTTTTTTAGGAACTTTTGATTTTAAACTGTCTTACATGTAGTCTATGGATAAAGCAAAGATACTTACCTGTAGCAGGTATTCTCTGCGGACAACAGGCTTATTGTTCTCACATGTGGGTCGACGTCTGCGTCGGCCCAGGAACCTGCATTTTGCAAGCAAAATATAAAAATGTTTGCCAGAGTCTTCTGGCACGCGTGCACGCATGACTTCCTGCCCATCGTGCGAGCGTGTCCCTTCAGTTAAATCAAAAGCATATAAATAAACAACTCCAAAGGGGAGGTGGATGGGTTTGTGAGAACAATCAGCCTGCTGTCTTTGGAGAATATCTGCTACAAGTAAGTATCTTCGCTTTCTCTGAGGACAAGCAGGCTGCTTGTTCTCACGTGGGGTATGCCTAGCATCCAGGCTCACTCAAAACAACGAACAGTGGTCAGTTGGTCCTCGCAACGGCAAGAACGTAACAAAGATTGACCTGAAACTAAAGCAACTAAGTGAGAGTGTAGCCTGGAACATAACAAAAAGGACCTGGGGGGGGGGGGGGGGTGGAGTTGAATTCTAAACCCCGAACAGATTCTGCAGCACTGACTACACAAACCGACTGTTGCGTCGGGTATCCTGGTGAAGGCAGTAGTGAGATGTGAATGTGTGGACTGATGACCACATTGCAGCCTTGCAGATCTCTTCAATGGAGGCTGACTTTAAGTGAGCCACCGACGCAGCCATGGCTCTAACATTATGAGCCGTGATATGGCCTTCCTGTCAGCCCAGCTTGGGCATAAGTGAAGGAAATGCAATCTGCTAGCCAATTGGAGACTGTGCGTTTTCCGATTGCGACTCCCCTCCTGTTGGGATTGAAAGAAACAAACAACTGGGCGGACTGTCTGAAGGGCTTTGTCCGCTTCATGTAAAAGGCCAGTGCTCTCTTGCAGTCTAAAGGCTTTCAGAGATCATCGCCAGGGTGGGCATGAGGACGGGGAAAAAATGTTGGCAAGACAATTGACTCGTTCAGATGGAACTCCGACACCACCTTCGGTAGGAACTTAGGGTGCATGCGGAGGACTACTCTGTTGTGATGAAATTTAGTGTAAGGTGCATCCACTACCAATGCCTGAAGCTCACTAACCCTATGAGCGGAAGTAACAGCCACCAAGAAAATGGCCTTCCATGTCAAGTACTTCAGATGGCAGGAATTCAGAGGCTCAAAAGGAGCTTTCATCAGCTGGGTGAGAACGACATTGAGATCCCATGACACTGGTGGAGGTTTGACAGGGGGCTTTGACAAAAGCAAACCTCTCATGAAGTGAACAACTAAAGGCTGTCCAGAGATCGGCGTACCCTCTACACGCCGATGATAAGCACTGATCACACTGAGAATGAACCCTTATGAAGTTGGTCTTTGAGACCAGACTCTGATAAGTGTAGACTGTATTCAAGCAGGGTCTGTGTAGGACAAGAAAGAGGATCTAGGGCCTTGCTGTCACACCAGATGGCAAACCTTCTCCATTTGAAAGAATAACACCTTTTTGTGGAATCTTTCCTGGAAGCAAGCAAGACTCTGGAGACACCCTGTGAAAAACCCAAGGAGGTGAATTCTAAGCTCTCAACATCCAGGCCGTGAGAGCCAGAGACTGGAGGTTGGGATACAGAAGTGACCCGATGGGTTATGAGGGTTGGAAAACACTCCAATCTCTACGGTTCTTTGGAGGACAACTCCAGAAGAAGAGGGAACCAAATCTGACGCAGCCAGAAGGGAGCAATCAGGATCATGGTTCCGCAGTCTTGCTTGAGTTTCAGCAAAGTCTTCCCTACTAGAGGTATGAGAGGATATGAATACAGAAGGCCTGTTCCCCAATGTAGGAGAAAGGCATCTGATGCTAGTCGGTCGTGGGCCTGAAGCCTGGAACAGAACTGAGGGACCTTGTGATTGGTCTGAGTGGCAAAAAGATCCACTGAGAGGGGGTGCCCCACGCTCAGAAGATCTTGCGGGCGACGCCCATATTCAACGACCACTCGTGAGGTTGCATTACCCTGCTCAGCCTGTCGGCCAGATTGTTGTTTATGCCTGCCAGATAAGTGGCTTGGAGAAACATGCCGTGATGGTGTGCCCAAAGCCACATATGGACGGCTTCCTGACACAGAGAGCGCGATCTGGTGCCCCCCCCTGCTTGTTGGTGTAATACATGGCAACCTGATTGTCTGAATCAAGATGAGTTGGTTGGATAGATGATCTCTGAAAGCCTTTAGAGTGTTCCAGATCGCTCGCAATTCCAGGAGGTTGATCTGATGATCTTTTTCCTGAAAGGACCAGGCTCCCTGAGTGTGAAGCCCATCTACATGAGCTCCCCACCCCAGGAGGGATGCATCGGTCGTCAGCACTTTTTGTGGTTGAGGAATTTGGAATGGTCATCCCATGGTCAAATTGGATCGAATAGTCCACCACTGAAGGGAATTCCGAAAGTCGGTGGACAGTTGCATCATATCCTCTAGATCCTCCGCAGCTTGATACCGCTGGGAAGCTAGGGTCCATTGAGCTGATCTCATATGTAGACGTGCCATGGGCGTTATATGAACTGTTTCAACATCTGCCGAGCCGTGACCTGCTGAGATGCTCGAACTATGGACACCAGGGACAGAAGGTTGTCTGCCCTTGCCTCGGGGAGATAAGCTCGAGCTGTCTGAGTGTTCAGCACAGCTGTAATGAATTCCAATTTTTGGACTGGGGTGAGATGGGACTTGGGATAATTTAATATGAACCCCAGTAGCTCCAGCACCTGAATAGTCATTCGCATGGACTCCACCTTCCTTCAAAGTTATCCCCCCCCCCCCCCCCCCCCCGGCAAGGAACATCCGCCATTCGCTGCTGGACCGAATGATCCAGGTCAGAGACACGCAGCCATGAGAGTCTGCGCATCACTATACCCTGGGCAGCGATTCTGGATGCTACATCAAAAATGTCGAACGTGCCCCTGGCCAGGAATTTTCGACATGTGACCACTTGGCAAAATGGCTCGGCCTGCTCCGGAGGGAGGGCATCAACCAAGCTGGACAGTTGCCTCACCAAGTTCCGCAAGTGGACGCTCGTGAAGAGCTGGTAAGACTGAATTCGGGTGGCGAGCATAGCGGCCTGATACGTCTTCCTCCCAAAAGAGTCCAAAGTCCTAGCTTCTCTGCCTGGGGGCGCAGAAGCATAGTCTCTAGTACTCTTTGCTCTTTTGAGGGCGGTGTCCACCACCAGGGAATTGTGGGGTAACTGAGACCTCATCAACCCAGGTTCACCATAGACCTAATACTGGGAATCAGCTTTCTTTGGAATCACGGGGCCAGACAGAGGGAATGACCAGTTCCGCATAAAGACTTCCTTCAGTACCTTATGCAGAGGAGCTGTCACAGCCTCTCTAGGTGGAGAAGGATAGTCCTTCGAGTATCTCAGCCCTGGGCTCATCCTCAACCCCCATAGGGAAGGGAATAGCCGTGGCCATTTCCCGGACAAAAGAGGTAAAGGACAGACTCTCCAGTGGTCATAGTCTCCTTTCTGGTAGAGGGTAAGGTTCAGAGGGAATCCCATAGAACTCATCAGAAGAAAAGTACCTGGGATCGTCTTCTTGACTCCCACGAATGCTCCTCTTCAGTAACGGATAGGACCTCACTCAGGGCACTCCAAGACTGAGCCTGCCTCGACGCCGAGGAACGACGTCCTCGATAGTAATGTCGAGAGCCGACACCCGCCTGTACTGCGGCTAAGCTTCCTCCACCGACATCGAAGGGGAGTCAACCCGGGTGGCAGCTGACACCGATGCCGCAGGCGGCACCGAGGCTGGGGACCTCACCGCAGGTGAAGGGCCAGATGCCGCTGCAGCAGACGGTACAGAAGGTGCAAGCACCCCTGACACCGAAGCAGACTGGCGCAGCAATCCTTCCAGAAGCTCTGGAAGCAAGGCCCGGATGCGCTCGTCGAGCGCCGCCATTGGAGATGGCTGCGGGGTCGGTGGAACAACCGGTGAGGTTCGGGAGTAGGTACCGAGCTGCCAGGAGACCGACGCATCGCCATCTCTTGTATAGAGGGGGAGCGGTCCTCTCGGCGCCGACGCTTTTCAGGTGCCAAGTCCTGTGACGCCCCGGAGCTCCCTGCACCGTGTGTCGAAGGAGAACAATGACGGTGCTTCTTCACCTTCGCTCGATGCCCATCATCGAGAGTGCTTGGTACCGATGAGGAGGATGTGGAATCCTCACGTCTTCTCGGGGCAGGGTCCGGCAAAGGTTGGTCCCAGGGGGCTTACATAACAGGAGGTCTCGAGACAGGTGAAGACCCATTCGACGCCTTGCTGCTCCCAGCGTGATTTGCTCTCTCAGCAGCCATTACCTCTCCTCCCGACGTCAATACCACCGACCTCGGCTTTTCTCGTTGAGGTTCTCAAGATGCTTGAGTCCGTTTCGTCATACGAAGACACAGACTACAAGCGGCTGGGCTATGGTCGGGCCCAAGGCACTGGATACACCATGCGTGAGTATCGGTACCTGAGATGGTCCGGTTGCACCGAGTACAACGTTTGAAGCCGCTGGGTGTCTTCAATGACATGGGAGGAAAAACAGCTTCAGCGAAACCAAAAGACGCGATTGTGCCTATTAAAAGAGAAAAAGGCACAAAAAAAGGGAAGAACCTGACCGCGCAGCCGGTTGAAAAAACAAAGAAAACTTTAAAAAGGAAAAAGCCTAAGGAAACTAAGGGTACTTTTTTTTTTTTTTTTTAAATAAAGAAAAATAAAATAAACGAGAAACTCACGGTCAGACTCCTGGACCTCAATGAGGAGCGCAGATAGATACCTGTCGCACTTCAACGCGGAGAAAAGAAAACTGAAGGGACGTACTCGCACGACGGGCAGGAAGTCATACACGCGCCAAAGACTCTGTCAAACTTTTTTATATTTTGCTTGCAAAATGCCGGTTTCTGGGCCGACGTGGACGTCGACCCGCATGTGAGAACAAGCAGCCTGCTTGTCCTCGGAGAATAACTTTTAGCCTATGTTTTTTGCACTATTATAGTATTGCCTATGATGAAGTGAAAGGTTCACACCATAAGGATATGTTATGTGCCTTATTCTGGTCCTTACTCTTATTTTGATGATTGTCGATGTAGTATGTCACTCTGTATGTTTTTGGAGATCCACTTTTTATATAACTATTTATTAATTTTATCTGTATTTGCTGTTTGATATAATTATTTATTTACTATGATATACTGATCTTTTTTTTTATATCTATATTATGGTTTTGGTATGATTTTGTGAAACTTATTTATGGTTCTATTTGTTTTGAGAGTAATGTTTTGCCCTTGAAGCAGCCCTTGCTGGGTGAAACACGACCATATGGCGCTTGATTTTATAATTTATTCTCCAATAAAATATCTTTTATATTCCATTAATCCGTGTCTGCTTCTACAACTGCTTTCCTTCTAGTAACAAACTCAGCATTCCAGTGCAAGAAAATAAAGTTTATGAACGAGCATAATGCTCAACATCTCAACAAATGAAGAAGTGATTTATGCTTATTAAACACCAGTGGTAATTGTTCTGATGTGAATTAGTCTTGGTGTGTAAGAAAACTGCATTTGAACTTGCTTTCTATGCTGAAGATAAACCAAATGAAAACACTATATTTCAAATAGACAATTTTTTTTTTGCTAACATTTTTTCTTCTGTAAATTGCAGGCTCTTGGTCTTAGAAGAGATGACACATTTTCTGTTACCATGCTTGGACATTGCATAGAAATGTACATTGGTGATTCTGAAGCCTACATCGGTAAGACTGTTCATTTCATTTGTTTGTTATATACCGCACCCCTGGTGCAAATGTATTGCCCAGTGTTGTTTATGTAAAAAAACAAAGTAAAAAGCCTCATAATAAAAACAATTGGGAATAAAAAAAGAATTATAAATTTTATATTACTGTGAAACATACACTTTTCATCTTAGAACTATTGAAAATATGAAGTGAGATTGCATCTTCAAAGAAAAAGATTTATGGTCAAGTTGGTGAAAGAAATGAGTTTGAGATACAGTGGGGTGCATGATCTTTGCTAAACTCCTGTGTATTGTAAAGTATCAAAACAAAGAACTCGCTTGTTACTGAAGTCTTTTTTTTTTTTTTAAATATACAATAGCTGAGCAAAACAAACATAGTGTAAATGGGGTAAACGCCAGAGGAAACACCAAACAAGCCAACCTCTATATGGAAAAGCAAAAGAACCCATAACAATACACTTCATAATTTTAGCAGTTTTGTTGTTAAAAAAAACAAAACAAAAAACAACCTTTCGAATCCCCACCAACCCCCCCCCCCCCCCCCCCCAAGAATAAGGCCAGAGACTGGACAATATGGGGGTGAAATACAGCGCAACTAAAGAGAACTGCCCTAAGGGACATAACCTCTCCTGCCCCCCAAAAAACACACACCCCAACATAAAAATCAAAACGTGTAGCAAGAAAGGTGACTAAATTGCCTCCCATTTAGACAGCATGTGATTTTTAATGGCCACCAAGCGTTCCATGTCACAAATATACAGTGGGGGAAATAAGTATTTGATCCCTTGCTGATTTTGTAAGTTTGCCCACTGACAAAGACATGAGCAGCCCATAATTGAAGGGTAGGTTATTGGTAACAGTGAGAGATAGCACATCACAAATTAAATCCGGAAAATCACATTGTGGAAAGTATATGAATTTATTTGCATTCTGCAGAGGGAAATAAGTATTTGATCCCCCACCAACCAGTAAGAGATCTGGCCCCTACAGACCAGGTAGATGCTCCAAATCAACTCGTTACCTGCATGACAGACAGCTGTCGGCAATGGTCACCTGTATGAAAGACACCTGTCCACAGACTCAGTGAATCAGTCAGACTCTAACCTCTACAAAATGGCCAAGAGCAAGGAGCTGTCTAAGGATGTCAGGGACAAGATCATACACCTGCACAAGGCTGGAATGGGCTACAAAACCATCAGTAAGACGCTGGGCGAGAAGGAGACAACTGTTGGTGCCATAGTAAGAAAATGGAAGAAGTACAAAATGACTGTCAATCGACAAAGATCTGGGGCTCCACGCAAAATCTCACCTCGTGGGGTATCCTTGATCATGAGGAAGGTTAGAAATCAGCCTACAACTACAAGGGGGGAACTTGTCAATGATCTCAAGGCAGCTGGGACCACTGTCACCACGAAAACCATTGGTAACACATTACGACATAACGGATTGCAATCCTGCAGTGCCCGCAAGGTCCCCCTGCTCCGGAAGGCACATGTGACGGCCCGTCTGAAGTTTGCCAGTGAACACCTGGATGATGCCGAGAGTGATTGGGAGAAGGTGCTGTGGTCAGATGAGACAAAAATTGAGCTCTTTGGCATGAACTCAACTCGCCGTGTTTGGAGGAAGAGAAATGCTGCCTATGACCCAAAGAACACCGTCCCCACTGTCAAGCATGGAGGTGGAAATGTTATGTTTTGGGGGTGTTTCTCTGCTAAGGGCACAGGACTACTTCACCGCATCAATGGGAGAATGGATGGGGCCATGTACCGTACAATTCTGAGTGACAACCTCCTTCCCTCCGCCAGGGCCTTAAAAATGGGTCGTGGCTGGGTCTTCCAGCACGACAATGACCCAAAACATACAGCCAAGGCAACAAAGGAGTGGCTCAGGAAGAAGCACATTAGGGTCATGGAGTGGCCTAGCCAGTCACCAGACCTTAATCCCATTGAAAACTTATGGAGGGAGCTGAAGCTGCGAGTTGCCAAGCGACAGCCCAGAACTCTTAATGATTTAGAGATGATCTGCAAAGAGGAGTGGACCAAAATTCCTCCTGACATGTGTGCAAACCTCATCATCAACTACAGAAGACGTCTGACCGCTGTGCTTGCCAACAAGGGTTTTGCCAAGTATTAGGTCTTGTTTGCCAGAGGGATCAAATACTTATTTCCCTCTGCAGAATGCAAATAAATTCATATACTTTCCACAATGTGATTTTCCGGATTTAATTTGTGATGTGCTATCTCTCACTGTTACCAATAACCTACCCTTCAATTATGGGCTGCTCATGTCTTTGTCAGTGGGCAAACTTACAAAATCAGCAAGGGATCAAATACTTATTTCCCCCACTGTACCAAAGCTTGTTCAGCCAATGCACCAAGGAAGGCACCTGAGGTTATTTACAATGAACTGCCAAAGTCACCCGAGCCACACACATAGTATGGTGAACCAGCAGAGCCTGAGAGTGAGTAAGACCCAGAGGCTTCTTGGAAAAGAGAAAAACCAACGGGTCCCACTATATTGGATGAGCCAACCAGCCCTGCAGGCAATATAGATACCTTCTATATATAACTTTAACTGCATTTTCCTTAAAAGAAACAAGGTGAGACACCTTCAGCAGAGCTTTCTCCATGATACACTAGTCATCATCATCAACAGTCAACCCCAGTTCCTGACTCCAGTTGTCTTGATGGAAAAGATAAGGACAGGACTGCCTTTGCTGAAAGGTATAAAGGCAAGTGTTTTAAAGTGGACCTCTTTTAGACCCCTTCTGGACTTTTCCAAATGGGGAGGGGAACATCTTAAGTTCATCCAGAAGATTCTTTATAGTTTCCCTCCAATCCCAGGGTGGTTGGTTCTGGGGAGGCATCAGAAGGCGTAATTCAAAACTGATCCCCATGACCTCTGCTTTCTGCCTTTCTGGATCTAGGTGTATTCTGGGCCATTTATGTTCCCACATATAGTCTGTTTGAATCTATCAGTATTTTGTGCACAAAATGAGTGTCTGGTGTGGGTTTAGTTTAGTTTGTAAAATAAGTAACAGGTAAGGAATACTTGAAAATGAAGACAGAGATAGGTTTCAGATAGAAGGCATTTATTCTTACCAAAGTTTCAAAGTAGTACAGACATCGGACAGATTCTGGGTTCAATGGCACAGCGCTCTGCCGTCTGAGATGCGTTGGGGACGACTCCGACCTTAAGCCAAAATCACCCTTCTTTTATACTCCCATCTCTCTATTGAAGTCTATGGCAGCACCTATTTTGGGACCTGTTTTTTTTCAAATATTTCTCAATTTCTGCGGTTAAACTGTCACGTCCTGCCATCTGTGCATTTTGTACCCAGCTCTTCCGTTCCATGTATTTCACAAGGTTGCAACATTTTCCAGTAATATCAACATGTTTTTTGGAACAAACTGTTTTTGCGGTTACTAACATTTTTTTCTGTTGAGATACCAGTTTCACATAATGTTTTTGCAACACCTCTCATCACATCTTCTGATCTCTGTATCATTTTATACATTAATATAAACAATTGACTCCATTTTGAAAGCCACATTTTTTTTTTCCATTTTATCCATCATTCTTTCATTTCAGGTGCTATATATTATTTGAATATTGTACCTGTACCTGTTTGTGTCAAGACTCATTGTTCAGACCTGCTTTCTGCAGATTATCTAATATTATTTCATTCGTTAGTTATTTGGCCTAGTCAGTTCTTTATCAGATGTTTTAGGCCCTGTGGCTCTGTCCATCACTATTCCAGTGGTAGATCTAAAACCAGGCCATATATTAACATTCCCCTCTTCACCCTATCCCATAGGGTGACACCAGGGTAAATATACCATGGTACCATCCATTCCAGAAGGTATCCTACAAGGCCATAAAATTTTCTGAGTCTCAGTGCAAACTGGTACAGTCTGAGTTATTTGGTTTCTGATTACCATTCTGGCACCACTTCAATTATTTCAATCATTTCTACTTATCAATATCTATGGTTATACAAAAACTACTATACTTCTACCCTTTAACATGCAAATTCTATCTTATTCTTACCTATTTAATCATTAATTCTTTGGTTATATACTGATTATATCTTATCTTATAAAGCTTTATATGGTTAAATTGTATCCCTGTGTGTGCTATTGCCTGATTATACAGATGCAGACATCTCTCTAGTGTCTCTAGCAGTTGCATAGCGATTGGTCCTTCTCAGAGGGAGATAGTCCAATGTGTCATCTCCTGTGGTGTTGGGAAGGAGATTTTCGTACAGGACATATTGTCCTGCTGTTGTCTTTTTCGTGATTGCGGTTTCAATTAAGCGTTCTACTAAGCCTCTAGCACAAGGGATTATGCAACACCCTACTAGCACAAAAATTGCTACCACTATGATTATCGTTGTGGCAGCTGAAATGATAAATGTCTTCCATTTACCAAAAGCTTTATCCATCCAACCTGTCCAGGATGTATCAACGCCAGAATTCTCTGCCAATTCTTGTGACAGTGAGGTCAAGCCTTCCAACGCTCTGGTGATTGATCCATCTGGAGCTGTATTGTTGGGGATAAAGGTGCAACACTGTGTACCTATTTTATGGCACACTCCGCCCTCTGCTGCCAGAAGTTGGTCAAGTACTAGCCTGTTTTCCAACGTCATCCGGCTAGTGGCGTCTAATTGCGCTGCAATTCCTTGAACTGCATCCCTGGTATAATTGACAAATCTCTGCTGGTTGTAATATATATAGTTATCCAGTCTACATTTTTATTTATCGTCGCCCACCAAAAGAAGGCAGATTCGAATCCTGCAGCTATTTGGTTTCTGGCTTTGAACTCATCAGGAACCCCTCTTGGAACTCCAATTGCATCTATATAGACCCGATCATCAAAAGATCCAGGCATTGCATTTCTCTTCACTCGTGAGGAAGAGCTGCTATGAGGAGGGAGCAAAGATGCTATGATGATTGGAATTACCAATTTTACTAGGGCACATCTGCCTGTCCAACTTCTGTGGAGGTTCCACAATACCACCATATGTCTGCTCTAGCCTGCGAAAAGTTTGTGAGATTTAGATTTTGTAAAGTCCCTTGTCCTAGGGTTGTATTACAATTGGTCAAATTACCAAGAAACCGTGTGTTTCTCACCCCATATCGTTCCAGACATGTATGATATCTGGTAGCAGGATCTGGAATCCTGAATGCAGGTGGAACCCTCAGCCGAGGGGGTAAGTAAGGGTGGTGCTTGTCAAGATGCTGACAAGACTGATTGACTTTGTCTTTTACCTGCAATAATTCTAACATACACCAAAAACCATCTGGATCATTGTAGAGATCTAAAGGGAAAGGAACTACAGTTGGTTCTGCTCTTGCATGGGCACAAAAATAACAATTAGAGACATTCAAACTCTTTGTAGTATAATGCGCCCATTCGAGCCATAGGTTTGTTTCTCCAAATCCTGTTTCTAATGCTATCAAATCTTTAGAATTGTTAATTGGCACAATCTGGTAAGGAATCTTTACTTCTGGGATTTTTGTTGGCATCAAAGGATTCGCTTCAGTTTGGGCTGGAGGTGGAATAATTTTGAATTTTCCAATGGGATCTCTACCTGTGGCATCAATTCCTAAGGAATAAGTTCTGTATGTAACAGCCGTTACTCCTCTGAAAGTGATAGCCACTTGATTACATTTAGTCATTGGACAAAGGCCAGTCCATCGCAATTTCATGATGGAAATGCTCCTTTTTAGATCTGGAATCTCACTACCTGAGTAGGGAACCCATGAACCTGTGTACCACCATACATGTGCCCAACTTCCGCAATTGGAGAAGGGACACAGGTATACCTCAAAAGCTGACAAATATTGCTGTACCGGATGTTCCCCACACATTGTGTAAGCACACACATCAAGGGTTATTGTGGTTGTGTCCTTGGTAGTGGGTAATGTTATTTCGTAAGTAGTAATGAATTGTTGCAGAAAACTTTCTAAATGCTGTGTTCCTTGTATCATGGGCATGGTGAGCGCACACAGCAGAAGGAGTACGGACTTCATGTTGTTGGTTTTCATGGTTAAATGTAAGATCTGGACTGTACTAAAGGTAATTGGCGGTTAATGAAAATGAGTAACAATATTAATCCTAGGGTCTTAACCAAAACTGTAATTGCTATAATTATTCTTAGGTATACCAAAGCTTGATATATCATTAGGATGAATTTGGGTTGGGTTGGTAAAATCTAATAACTGGGTAGGGTGGGTAAATTCTAACAGCTCCTCTTTCAGGAGTGTCGGGGATAACAAAAAGACTGTATACTTCCAAAGGTCCCAATCCAACCTCTCTAATGAACACAAAGGGTATCCAATCAGTGCCCAGTACGGCGTATGTGATAATCCAAAAATCTACAACGTCACCAGTTGCTGGTCTTATTAGGAGGTCGTCGGTTTGTTCTATTTGTAAACCTAAAGTTCCTCCAAATAGTATCACAGTGTCTGTAACCGTTCGGCTAGGACCTAGTGTCCAATTCTCAAACAAAGGTTCACACAATGTCAGATATCGGGTGAAGGGGTCCCAATTGGGATCGTCTTCTGGAGCTGGGTCCCAATGAGGATGTATTAACTCTCTTAAATCAAAAAGGTACTCTGGGGGTTCAGGGATTAAGTGTACACCTATACTAAAAGGCGATGGTGGGGGAGAATCAGGTGGAGAGGGCGGGTTATCTGGTAAATTCTGGGACATATATTGATGGTTACTTAAGGATGATGAGCTATCTAGGAGGTCGAGTGGCTGGGACGGTGATGTTTGGAGTGGCTAAAGTAGTATTCGTGGGAGGAGGAGCGTCACTAGGAGGAACCAGAGAATAAGGAGGAGGGGTGGGTCGTAATTCAAGCAAGGTAATATTATCCTCAAAAGTAGTTGTGAGATTGGGGACAATATGGACCGAGCTACTGATATTATTGGGAACAGTTGTAGAATGCAAAACAGGAGAATCAGTGAGGACAGGAGTAGTCGCAGAGGTTTCAATAGGCTCTGGAGGATAGCCAGTTGAAAAGTCTGTCGTGGCAGATGTGTCTGCCCAGGGGATAGGATGACTGGTGGCAATGGGACCTATCTTTGAGGTCGTCTGGGGGGATCTATATCCAAACAGGCGGGTAAATGCGGTGTATTGTTGGGGCTCTGTGTAGGCTGCTGTAGTAGGTGATGGAGCAGGAGTAGATGTAAGTACCGAAGTAGTTACACGTACTGCTGGAGTAGTTGCAAGTACAGAAGTAGTTGCAAGTACTGCTGGGGTAGTTACAAGTACCGAGGTAGTTGCAAGTACCGTGGCGTTTCCGGCTGGCAAGGTAACGTTGCCAGTGGGAAAGGCAGTAAGTGTGATCCAAAGATCCAGGAGGTTACTGTCAGCAGTATAGGTAAACAGGGTAGTGAAAAACAAAACCAAACCTATACAAAGTAGGATGATGCACACGAGTCCAACAGCAAACAATCGAGCAGATGGAAAGCAGAAGAAGAGGGTGTATTGATGTAACACCGTCACTGCTGCTGAGACGACGCTCGGACGGGTGCTGTTTCCGTCCGTGTCGTCAGGATTGGTGTCGCCTTCCAAATAAGTGTCGTCGAAGTCGTTCGACCAATGGGAATTGGTTTCAGATACCTGCTCAGAGTGACACTTATCAACAGGGTAAAGTCCAATGTCCAGTGGGTCTGGTGGATCAGGTTCCTTGATATTGTCGAGGGCAGCAAGGTTCTCAGCAGTTGGTTCCCTGCGGAGACTCTTACCAGCGGGGGAGGGTGGTGGTATCAACACTTTCACAGGAGTGGTTGGGAAAGGTGGTATTGGAATAGGAACTTTATGTAGAGAAATAGTCTGTAAGGGAATGAGTTCTTCTGGAGTGAAAATCGGCGGGAATTGCTGTGGCATTTATCTGACTTGATTGGGGAAGTACAAATGTAGAATGTCAAGCAGCTCACTGATGTTGTTGTGCAAATTCTGTACTGTGGCAGACGCAACAGTCTCTCGTTCTTCCACACTCAATTCTTCAGCTAAGTTGCGGATTTGGGTGAGATCCTCTGCAAGGTTACGGATTCGGATGAGACGGATGTGAAGATCTACGTATGGAAGTGGGAGTGCTGGAACAGTTGGAGGAAGAGGTGAGGACGGCAACTCAAAAGCAGGTTGCAATACAGGTGGTTGTTCAGATGGTGACTCTGGAGAATCAGCGAAGGTTTGGATGACAATGTCAGCCAGATCAAGGAGGTGGGATTCAGGAGATGGATGATCTAAGTTGATTAAGTGGTTAAGTCTTTGGTCGAGTTGGTCAAGATGGTTCAAGAGTGTTGGATGTGGGGTCGGTGGTCTTGGGCTCAGTGGTGGTGGAGATGGAGTTTGTGGTGGGACTGGTCTCTCCAGTGACTGTTGTGCTGGAAACATCAATGGAAACATCCAGGAGGCCTGATTGGGTATTTGGATAGGCGCGGATATCTTTCAGATGGACCCAGGATGTGTGGTCCTCAAGCTTGGCAGCTGTGGCTGACAGAGCTTCTATCTTGAAGGGCCCAACGTAGATGGGATCTCGCCAGGTCTTGTGCGTGTAATAACGCCGGTGCACTAGATCGCCCACTTTATAAGGGGGGGATCTATTGGCATCACAATCCCCTCTTCTGTCCGAAATGGCCTGTGGAATTGAGGACAGAGAACTTACAATAGTCTGCAAGATATCCCAATATACTGAGTATTGATCGGGTACTTGAGTGTCTGGATTGCCAGGTAGGAGTCGCATCTGGCGACCTGTACATAATTGGAACGGCGTCAGTTTAAGGGAAGAGGATGGAGTGGCACGGAGAGATAACAGTGCCAAAGGGAGGGCATCAAGCCAATTCTTTATCCCATTTGCCATAAGCTGACGCATTTTTGTTTTGAGCAACCCATTGTATCTTTCAACCAAACCATTACTGGTGGGTTTGTAAACACAGACAGTTCTATGTGTAATGCCAAGTGCTGGAAGGAGGTTCTGCAAGAGTTCATTCACAAAGTGTGTACCATTATCTGTGGTAATTTTGCCAGGAATACCAAATCGAGGAATAATTTCATTACACAGTGACTGTGCCATGGTTTGTGCGGTTTCTCTAGTGCAAGGGAAAGCTTCCACCCACTTAGAGAAACTGTCCACGCAGACAAGCAGATACCGTTTACCACGCACAGGTGACTGCATATCTGTGAAATCAATATACCAATGTTGGCCAGGTCCCTGGACAACAGGCAAATGACCGGAAGGGATGACAGGTCCTCGTTTAGGTGTGTACAGAAAACATTTGTAGCAATTATGAACTACAGTGTGACACATGGGCATCATTTGGGGAGCCCATAACTTGGAAGACAATTGATCATACAGTGTATTAGCATTCAAATGTAAAGGATAATGGAGGGCATGCAAAAGAAGGGATAAAACATGCTGTGAAACACATAATTGACCATTAGGATGGGTCCAAATACCATTTGGATTAAGAAAACATCCCGCTTGCTTCCACAAAGTGAGTTCTGCTTGTGAAAGAGAGGAAGTGAGGGTGGTAGAGAAGTCTGAGGTTAGGGATTCAGAGGGAGGGGACGTAACAGGGGGCTCTGATTCAGGAGATAGTAAAGAGGTTATGACAGGAGGTACAGGGAAATTAGGTGGGGTGTTTGGAGAGGAGGATTCAGAGTGTGTGGAGTCTGAAGGAGTAGAAGGAGGTGTGTCAAGGGGAGGCACTTCGGTTGCAACAATTACCGGAAGCGCCACATCAGTAGGGGACTCGGAAGGAAGGCTGGAAAAGGAAGTGACCTCACGGGCTAGTTCATCAGCAGCATGGTTCCCATTAATGGCGAAAGAAAAAACTGTCTCCTGATGAGCTTTAATCCAGGAGATACTGGTGCGGAGGCCTTTTTGATGGCGCTTCTCCAACGCATCAAAAAGTGCAGTCCACAAAGGTAAGTGACTGAGAGGTTGTCCCGTAGAGGAAATCATACCCCTCTGGTTCCATTTGCGAACATGGGAATGCAAGGAAGCAAAAACATAGTCTGAATCGGTGACAATGCTCAAATCAGAGTGTAGTGCTTTATACAGTAGGACGTATAAAACCGCTGCAAGTTCTGCGGTTTGGGCTGTAAATGCATCTGGTAACCTGAATTGTATAGGATCCAGAATGTGTTCTTCCGGTGTATAATGGAGGGCGGCAAAACCAGCAACTCCGTTTTGCTGAGAACCATCTGTAAACCAAACCTCGCCACTCTGCAAGATTTCTGAATGCAGATGGAGGGATTCGGGAACAGACAATTGGGTAGTGCACTCATGGGGAAAGATTGCATTCTGTGCTGTCTCTGTTACAGTGAGTAATGGATCTAGGCGTTGAAGGTCAGTTAAAGTTAATGGGTGAATAGAGTGCACTACACTGAACAAAAGTACTTGATACTTTTGTAATCGGCAGACAGTCATGTGACTAATCTGTTTGTCCAACAGATATTTTACATCATGGGACGTGTGAAGAATCACCGGAAGGTGAGGAATGTAGCTGTATAATTTCATGACAGCTGTGCTGGCGGCAACAAGGCCTTTTTCACAAGTGGCAAAGGCTCTTTCAACAGGGGAAAAAGTACCTGAAAGGTAACCACAGGCAAGATCATCATGTTCTTGAGTGATTAAGCAAGACCAAGTAGTCTCAGTATGCACGACCCAAAGGTGTACATCCTGAGAAACATCAATAGTTGCCAATGGGGAGGAAAGCATAACATCTTTTACAAGAGCCATAAGATCTGATGTTTCCTGAGCTGTGAAGTTAATGGGTTCTCGTTTAACTTTCTGTTTACCCTGTAGTTTCATATAAAATGGCTGTGTTCGAGCAGAATAATTGGGTATCCAAAGGCGACAAAAATTCAACATGCCAAGGACACCTCTGAGATCAGAAACAGTAGTGGGCATCCGCAAGGAGGATACATGTTGGAGAGTATCGGGACCTAGGCCCTTCTGACGGGGGCCTATGTGATGGCCAAGGAAGGTAACATATGTCTGAGCAACTTTTAATTTCTTTCTGTTAACTTTATAGCCTTTCGTAGCAAGAAAGCCAAGAAAGTCACAGGTGACCTGAACGCATGTGTCAAAGTCAGGGCAGGTAATGAGCATGTCGTCTACATATTGTACAATAGAGGTTTGTGGTGGGAGATCGTATCGGTACTGTTTGAATTCCTGTATGTGTCCGGCTAAAGTTTGCGAAAAGACTGTTGGACTGTCAGTAAATCCCTGGGGGAGACGGGTCCATTGGTAGGTTGTATTGTTGAATTGGAAAGCCGTTAGCGGGCGGCTTACAGGGTCAAGGGTGATGGAAAAGAAGGCATTAGACAAATCAATAGTGGAGTGATATGTCTGCAAAGTAATGCTATTGAGGAGTGTAGTCGGATTTTCAACATTTGGAAATACCGCGTAAGTGAGGTCATTTAACGCGCGTAAATCCTGTACTATACGGAAGGCGCCAGGCTCTTTCTTTGGCACTGGGAATAAAGGGGTATTGTATGGCGAATTACACTTCTCAATGATACCCTGCTGCAACAAAGAATCAATTTGTTCCTGAGCTCCAGCAATAACTTCAGGTTTTAGTGGATACTGGGCAATTTTAGGGCCTTTGCAACCCGGTAGCAGCTGAATACGATGGGGAGGGCCTTTAACCTCACCATAGGGTTTATCAGGTGTGGCCCAAAGAAAACCGGGTAGGTCATTCAGTGCAACCTCTATTTGTTTCTCAACCATAGAGGTGACAGCCATCATGAGTGAGGTACTTTCATTAGGGGAAGGATCAAAATGAATTTCAAAGTGAAATAATGTTAACAGGTCTCTCCCAAGTAAGTTGACAGGGCACAACGGAGCATACAAAAAGGGAGCAGATAGCTGTTGATCCGCATAGGTAATTGGCAAGGGCTCAAGCAGGGGTGTGTCTGTAGGGACACCATCAAAGCCTGTGGTGGTAATATTGTTAGGGGAAACTTTAAGAAGTTTCTGCAATTTGTGCGGGACATGGGCTAGCACGGAGCGAGAGGCGCCTGTGTCTATTAAAAAGGGAACGGGGACATCACAGATTAACAAGGTGATCATGGGATCATCCAATCCTGCAGCAGTGTGGACCACGCCTAGTCACTGTGGGCGGCGTTGATCCGGGTTCCATAATGGGAATGACTGACGTTCTTGCCGTTCTTGGCGGACCTGAATCCTGGGTCTGTGTTGTAAGGGTTGCAGACATTCCCGTGCGTAGTGGCCGTATTGCTGACAGCGATAGCACTGAACATCTGCATAACGATCTGGACTAGGTCGGGAACGGTAGTCTCTGGGTTGTCTATAGACATCCGGGGGACCCCTTGGTGGGCCTCTTTGAGGTAGAGGACGGCGACCGCGTTCTTCAGGGTATTCAGTTCTACGGTCTGGGCGGTAGGGCCGTGGGCCCTGATTTCGGGTGTTATTGTCATAGCGTTGGTCAGCATACATAACAATAACAGGGGGAGTGGTCTCGGGGGTATTGGGATCTGTGTCAGAGCACTTGGAGGCTCTTTTCTCTTTGAGATCTTCAGTTTGTAGTACTTCCAGATTAGTGTGTACTGTCTTACGATGTTGGACTTCATCTTGCTTGCTTTTTATAAGCTTTCTACAATGATGAAGGATGTGTTCACGAATCTTTGGCCATTTTTCTAGTTGGAGACCAACTGTGTCCTCTAGTTTGTTTTTAATCTGTGAAGGTAGGGTTCCCTTAAGTAAATGATAGAACACCGGAAGAGCATTATCGGAGTCAAATGTCTCCTCTGTCTCTTCTTTATAGAGTTCTTGGAGTCTGAGTAAATAAGCCTCAATAGGCTCTGAATCCATTTCCCACCTTTGGGAAGTGATAACTGAGAAATCTTTAAGGGTCGGATACATGGTCCGGATTTCCTGGAATACTTTGGTCTGAATCTCAGTTAAGGGATTGCCATCGTACTGAGTATCTGTTACAAATTCGGCATATCCTGATTGGGTGAATATATCAGTGACACTGGCGTGTGGGGTTCTGCCCAATAAAGCTTTCATGTCTCCAACTGACAGAGTGGTACCTAGTGTGATGTCCTGAAATTTCTTTAACCATCGGTTACCTCCCATTGCAATATCCGGGAGTTGCAGTATGAGGCTATTTAATTCAGCCGCTGAAAGTGGAATGTATTCCGTATGAGGTACACCACCTGACATTTTATTTAACAAGGGAAAAAGTTTTACTTTTTCAAAGGGTTTAATCAATGAAGATGTAAGGAGATCGATTGATGCGGTTGGGGGAAATTGATTCTCGTACTTTTTCCAAACCTGGAGACCTTGGATTAGGTAGAGGGTTGTTTTCTGATCCCAATGGGGGTCAGGGTGGTCGTAAATAAGATCTCTCACTAGTGAGAGTTTGTCAGACCGCAAGGATCCTTCACGTGGGAAGAGGGCGGACTGGGGCTGAAGCGCCTCAGACCATCCTGCAAGATTATCAATCCATGGCTGGACATAATACCATGAATTTTCATGTAATGCTACATATTGGGCGGGTGTGCTAGGTGGACCAGATAAGCCAGGTTCTGTATCAATGTTCAGACCTGTAGGGTGACGGGGACCGTCAATGACTGCAAGGCAGCGACTAGATCCCTCGTCCGTAAGATAACTTTGAGGGTGGCGTTGTCTGGTATGATGTGAAATAACATCATGTTGTTGGGGCATTTTGGATTTTGATGCAGCAGATGCAATAGTATCCGGGAGTTCTGAAATGGACTTACGTAAGGAACGAAGTCCTTCTGAAACGAATGCAAGGTCATCTCCCATACTGGCCAATGTGGTGCCAGGTTGTGGCATACAACATGCCCCTGAAGGAATGTGAGTGTCAGGGGGACGGGTCTTGGGTAGTTCCAGGTGCGATGAATCTCCTTCCACCGAGGAGGAGAAATTTAGCACTGGGGGAGGTTCATTTCGAATATCCTCCAGGTCAGATTTAGCTGGGAGTTGTTGTTGTAAAACTTCCCATGCTGCGTCTAATGGGGAGGATATTATTTTTGGTAGATCCCCAGTACCTGGTTTGGCTGGAAGTATGAGAGGACGGCGGAGACGAGCCAGTTCCTCTGCTAATTGGGGAATTTTACCCTTGGGGCGTGCACCCAATTGCTCCCATCTAGGAGGAGTAGAACACTCAGGTTCTAGAGTCGGCATGGAAGGGTTCATTGGAACAGGGGGCGCTGTAATAAAACCCCGATCACAGAGTTCCTGACAAATAGCCCGTGTCTGTGTAGCAGGACTACATGGAATGAAGCCCATCTGTCGTAACTGAGACAGAATAGGGTAATGCAGGGATGCGGGAGGCAAGGAACCAGTTTGGACAGAGGAGTCCAAATGTGGCGGTGGAGGTGATGTCTGAGTTGAATGTCCCATGTATGGGTAGGTAGCCGTTTGAGTAGTCATGTGTGAGGTCAATCCTGATCCTGGCACAGGACAGGTGGAGGTCTGGGCCGCCGCATCAGTCTGAATGATAGTTGGGTGGTGAATGGAGACCGGAACCAAAGGGTCCTGGACACAAGGGTAATGTTCAATAATGGGGGGGGGTATGTCAATCTCATAACCTCCAATAGTACGATAGACATGAGGTTGTGGAGTTAGCGTTTGGGTAGTTGCTTGCATCGTTGGGGCAGTCGTGACCATGGGCGACTGAGCAACAGTCTGAGCCACTGGCATTGTTGAAGGGGTTAAGGGCGTCTGAGTTTGTGCTGACCCCTGAGATATTGGGTTTGAGTTTTGTTGTGATGAGGGAAGAGATAGATCAACAACACCGGCAATGCGCACGGTAGTGGGTGGGTCAAATACCATAGGAGCGGGAGATACCGCAGGTAGCGGGGGTGTTACTGTCTGAGATCCTTGAGAATTCTGCAGCAGAGGACTTGTGACCGGTTTATCACAATATCCTGGGGGTATCGGGGTATATCCCACTGCACATGGTAGAAGCTTTGTCGTACCTGCAGCGGTAGCAGCATCATAAGGCGGTGGGGCAGTAGGTATTACTGCCTCCTGGTAGGGAGCTTGGTCGCAATCGGACTTACCTAAACTCCTATCGTTCTGGTTTTGTGCAATAAGTATGAATTTATTAATGGCAGCTAAATGTTTATCCCTAGATTTTCCTGTTTTGTGGGACTCATTGTAGCAGACCAAAGCTTGGAGTTTGCCCTGATCAAATGAGCCCTTTGATGGCCATTCCAGTCCTTGATCCTTAGCGGACCAACCGGTATGCCAGGTTTGACATAAGCGGGTAAGTTCTTTTCTATCAGCGGGAAAGAAATTAAGGACTCTTTCCAGGGGACTAGGGGATGAGGAGGAGGACATAGTGGGATCTGAAATAGGGGGAAGACAATCCACATAGGAACTCATAGAAGAGTGTATTCTATATAGTGCAATATCTTTAAGTAAGACGGTTCAAATCAAAATTCTGAGGTCTATAACAGGGATAACTAAACAAAACCATGCACGGGAAAATTATCTAAATGGAAAAAAAACATGCATCATGCGTACAAAAAAACACTTATACTCACGCGTCTTCAAGAGCGTCCCGGTGGCAGAACCTAGAACAGAAATTACTAATTGGCGGAAAGCCCGAATGCTTTTGCCGCATGTTAAATGAACAGGTAAATGTAAGCCACAAAGGTGATCAAAGTGTTTAAGAGAATAGTGTCAACGTGTATACTACTCTACCCCTAATTAAGAAAAAACTACTCCCCAGAGTGTGCTTCTAAAGACAGGAGTGTTCTCTGCTGCTACTGCCTGCCAAGAGTTATTCCTGCTACTATTGGCCATGGGTTCCAACCCATGGTAGAATCCCCAAAAAGGGATATCGCAAACACTCCCAAAAGAACTCAAGAAACCAGCGAACAAGGTATCCTGAATCAAGGAGCAGCGGTCCACAGAGTTTCCGCTGATTAGGAGTTTTACTCTTCTACAACTAACCTCCACAATGAACCTTATAAACCAAGCAAAAATTTATGGTCAGGAGTCATCTCTTCTACCACTAACCTGGTTAGGAGTCTGCTCTTCTACTACTAACCTTCCTAAAACATTGAAAAAGTTAGGAGTTTGCTCGTCTACCACTAACAGTTCAAAAACATTGAGAAGCCCTCGTTAACTTGTCCAAACTCGCAACGAAATGCGTCAGACGTCTCTATATTGCACCCACGCTCATCTGTACTAGGTAACGCATATGTGGGCAATAATGCCGAATCCGCAGGCCACTCTGAAAATTGAATGGAATTCTGCTTTAAATCTAGTATTTATGATACCGTCATCCATTGAGGGTTTTGTGGCCCTCAAATGGGTGTGAGTCGCAGACATCAGACATCGGTATCTAGTCCAATAGTTATAGCGTGACACTGGTATATAAGGGGAGAAAAAACAAAAAAAGTTGAAAGTAGAATACAAGGTATAGCCCATCCCAGGGAAGAGCCCCTGAAACAAACTGCAAAAATAGTAAAAATAAGATAAATCTTGTTAAAAGAAAATTGGAAGAAAAACTTAACACTAAACACATGTAAGCTCTTGGGGGAAGGTACCATAAAAGAGTAACAAGACAATAGATTTGCTTATTAAATAATTCATAAAAAGGGACCTGAAGAAAAAAGGGAGTTGCCAGCTATGGGAGTTGGACGCGACAGTACCAGTTCGGGTTTAGAAAAAAGGGTGTTCCAGTAATAAAAAGTGTTGACAATAGAAGGGCAGAGGTCAACAGGAAAAGATCTTTGTTTGTGAGGCAACCATATTAAATGGCCCAGGGGACAGGAACCTACAAAAGATTGTTCTAAATGCACCCAGAGCTTGTGAGGTAAAGCATGATACCACGCCAAGGCAGAGTGAACCTGCACCGCCTTATAAAACCAAAAAATATTGGCAACCATAAGCTCACCTTGTTTAGGATCCCGAAAAAGAAACGCACGGCAAAGATGGGGGGTCGTTTCTGATACCATATAAAATGAAACAGTCAGTATTGAAGACCCAAAAGAAACCCACAGTATAAGCGAAGAGGGAGAATTTGGAAGAGATACATTAAATGGAGCAAGATGTTCATTTTAAGTGTGGCAATCTGACTGAACCAGGACAGCTCTAAGAGGTCCCAACATTCAAGATCTCTGGTCAGGTCCTGAATTAAAGCATGGTAATTAATGGAAAAAATTCCGCAAATTACTTGGTCAAGGTAACCCCCAAGTACTTGAGCCCCTTAGTTACCCAATGAAAGGAAAGGAAGATTGTAAAGTGTCAAGCATAATCTGAGGAACCGCCAACGCTTCAGTCTTATTCAAATTAATTTTAAAGCCTGACACGGTGGAATACGCCAAAGCCACTTTCATCAAGTTAGGAAAAGAGACCAGGGGGCAAGACAAGGAGAGTAAAACGTCATCTGCAAAAAGCGACAGCTTGAGTCCCTGTCACCCACCCGGATACCCAAAATATCAGGATTAGAGCGAACAGCCGCAGTGAAGGGCTCCATGATTAAAGCAAAGAGCATGGGCAAGAGGGGGCACCCTTGACGAGTACCTTGGGTCAGTGGGAAAAAAGCCCAAATTACTCCAAGCACAAGGCAAAGATTAAAAAGCCCCAATGCTCATCTATGTGACACACTGAACACTGAAATTAACAGCTGAAAAAAGCATGCCTATTTCATTGTTTGACTGTAAGTTTAGTATGAATTTGCCTACCACATATCAGAAAACTATATGCAATACATCATTCCCAGACTTCTCACTTATACAACAAAACAAATACGTATTCAAATTCTGGTGTCAACTCAGTAACAGCTACACAAAATCCAACCACTGCCAGATACCATGAAGCAACACAAAAACCTGCAAATATGCTACTCAAAAATGATGTAGCAAACAGAAGCTATGGACAGCAAACCTGCAACATTTTCAGTTGGGGCTGGAGGCCGCAGTTATTACTGGGGTAATGGGGGAGCAGAAATAGGGACGAGTTATGGGAATTTTAAAAACCTGACTCGAGGTTACTGGTCTCCCTGGCTTGCAGGCACTGATGGTTGTAAAGGAAACACATTCTTGCTGTCTACACCAATTTTTTTGTGACACACCTCTTAATCAGTGTGTCCCGATACACTGGTTGAGAACTAGTTTACTAGGGTAACAGAGAAATTCAATAGACATTCACTTCTGTGGCCAAGCAGTATGAATCAGATACATAAGTGATATTGTTCATTGGTTCTGATGTAGACCAGTTCTCTTAGGGTGCAGAAGAAATAATTGTTTGAACATGAGTGGGAGTTTCTAGCAGTTGACACCTCACTGATCCTCACTGATCCTGTCATTCTATTTTTGACTTCACTACCACATGGTTCCATCTCTACTGTAGCATTTATTCATTCCACCTTTTATGACTTTTTTTTCTTCTTTTGCTACTATCATTGGGGCTCTTTTTTTTTTTTGTAATATGTCTTTATTAATGAACAGGATGCTGAAAAGCAATTAAGTACAAAGAAAGCCTCCTATTTACAAAAACTCCCAGAAACCAACACAAAAAATGGCAGAGCAACAATGTCCAATGCTAATCACATACACTTGAAAATACCTAAAGTAAAAAAAAAATGATATATTGGTCTCTGCAAATAGAGATATATACTTTGTCCATCAAGTCTGAGACCAAATGAGATCACAATAGCTCTGGGTCTCTAGCACCTTAAACACAATTGTTAACACGAACTGCAACAATAATAACTGCATTCTGAACCTTTGCAAATTATCCCAGTCCCTCCCCCCCCCCCCCCCCCCCCCCCCCCCCCCCCCCCACTCCTGGAGTCCTTTTATGTGACTTATATTTTGTATTATGTGAGGAAGCGATGGACTATCTGACTGCAAATCAGCACTATCAACTGTTAGTATCATATTAGATCCCACATTTGTTTGGATGTTAAGAATTCTTTGAAGACTTAGACACTTATTTTTGTTTAAGCATTTTTTAATATTGGTACAAACATTATTATTAACACAGTTGGACTATTGTAATAATATTTATACAATGGTTGCTGAAGCTCTGTGATGACAAAATTAGAGACCCTGCAAATTACGGCCATCTATTCCTGCAAAAATATATGATAGAGCTTCTCCTTATTGAATTTCACTGGCTCCGAGTGTGGGAATGTGGAATCTTTAAACTATGCACTATGATTTTCAAACTTTTACATGCCCAAGCACCAGTGTATATGCAGCAGTTATTGCTACTGTTATTAGGAGGTCTGGGAAAATCCTCCCGCATTTTGTACAAATTTCACTTCCTGGCCCCTAAAGAGTTTAGATTCAAAGGAAGATTCATACAATCAATCTCATTTCAAATAGCAAAAATTTGGAGTTCTCTTCCACTTAGTCTAAGAACTTGTGAGAACTATGTGTTTTTCGACAACATTTTTATTTCAGAAAGCTTTCAATTTCTGTTGATGTTTTTCTTGGTGAGTTCTTTTTATTATGCTGCTTTTCTAATTCCTAGTGTTGACTAGTTTTTCTTGGTTAATCCGCAGTGAACTGAAAGTAGCAGACATGTTTTTGTATTTTATTAACAGCAAGCAATAAAGTTTGTTTTATAATAATCAGAAATGTTTTAGTCCTAATTCGATTATAGGCAAATTGTACTGAGAGGTGAAATCTCATCAGATTCTTAAGACAATTAATGGCATAATAATTACAATTGATATAGCAAATGCTTAAGTGCCCCAGAAGAGAGTCACAACAATAAATTTTAAATGGCTAAGATCTGGTAGGATATTGAGAGTAAGAAGACTCTAAGGAAACAAAATCAGTCACTTCTGAAAAGGCAACACAAATGTAGTTTTTGGAGCCAGGATGAATGGAACATCTTTTGGGATGGAGGGGGCCAAACAAACCAGTCACCCTCAAGCTCTCTAGTTACTGATACTGTATTGGAAAAAATATTGGTCAGGCCATGGCCCCAGTGACCCACACTAGTCTGCTTCCTGTTTTTTTGAGCCTTACATAGAAACATGGCAAGACTGGATATAGGTTTGGGTGACTTTGAAGAATGTTTATAGTGATACTGATAAATAAAATACATGTAACTAACATCCACATTATTTATATAGTAACAAATACATTTATTTATTTTTAGGCACAGAGATTAAGGACAAATTAAGGTGTTACGACTTTGATGTGCACACAATGAAGTCACTAAAGAATATTATTTCCCCACCATGGGAGGAGAGGGAGTTTGATATAGAAAGGCAGACCCTTGATGAAAGTGGAATCCTGGCTCTGGAAACATCACATCATCAAGCAAAATCTTTAGACTCCAGATGTCCCCTGGAAGAGACCTTTGAGAATGAAATGAATGAAAGTGATATGATGTTGGAAACAACCATGTCAGACCACAGTACATGACCTTATTCACAGCATAACTTCAATCTAAAATATCTCAGATGTGCATTTTTCCTACCTCCAGCATGTTTTGGGAAGAGTGCTCTCTTTATATGAATCCATACTATGTCTTCTTTACAGAACCACAGAGCATCAGAAAACGTTCCCTGCCTTTAAAGACAGATTAATTACATATTGTTTTCACAGCAAGCTGTCTCTGGTTTTTTTTGATACGTACTGGGATGAAAAAAGAATCCATTATGTTTTTTTAAATTTTTAATATGCCATTTGACTGTTATAAGTATGATAAAAGTAATGAGAATATTCATAGAATATGAAACTACTTGTACTACGTGTCAAAAATTAGTTGATTAGCCAAAGGCTACTGAATTAGTTTGCAAGTTTTTACTTAAATTGTCTAAACCATTTCATCTGATAACAAAAAATGCTGAATGAATTCTGAAGTTTTGATAATAATTTGGTGTGTTTCTTTAAAATGAGCCATTTCCCCATGATAGGTATTGCTTATATTCCAACAGTGTACATGTGTATGAGTATGAGGCAAAATGTTTTGTTTACATCAGATTTTTATATATCAAATTGATAAAAGGCCTTACTGAGTGAGATAGTATGTGTGTTCTAGAATTATTTTAGTTATTTCAGTACAGTGTAGCACAGAGCTTTCCAAACTGTGCATTGAGACTCCAGATGAGATTATAAAACCCACATTTGGGTTCACAACCTGGGTGGGCTCTCCATAGGTGCATAATTAGACTGCACCTCTGGGGTGTCACACAAATTTATTTGGCCATGATCATGGAGTCACAGCCACCAAAAGATTGATATTGGTCTATGAACTCCATAAAAGTTGGATTATTAAAATGATATTTAAGCAATAATGTAGAAAGCACTATATGTTATGGTGGTATCCGGTGATTACCCAACGGGACAGTTCCCACCCACCAGTTCCCCCTGGGACAGTTCCCAACTAGGACGATTACCTCCCAGACAATTCCCACTTTAGGGGAAAAATTCCCAACCATGACTCTTCCCCCCCCCCACCCCCACCCCCCGACAGTTTCCACCCGATGGTGACCTTGTGGACACTCTGGCACTTTGAAGTCCCAGTGTTGTGGCATGTGGTGCTGCTCTGAAGCTCTTGCGGTGCGACGTGACCAAGGAGGTTTCATAGACAGGAATGGAAGTGAGCCTATCTAGTCCACTGTAAGCAGGGAAGCCAGTTTGGTTAATCTCTGTTTCCACTCCCCCTGCACAGCCGTCATTGCCATACACTCGAAGCAAGCAAACCTATGAGTTGCTGCATCCACGTTGTCGTTCTTTATTGTTGGTCCATCTGTAACAAGGCTGAACTTTAAGCACCTGATTCTCATAACATATCTGTTTTAGTGGCCCTTTATCAGGAGAAAAAAAAAATCTCTGCACGAATATAACGTGCTAGGGTGTCCCTATAACTAGCCCCTCCAAATGACACACTGATTACAATTTATAACAAATATAAGTGAGATTAAATACAAATGCTACAAACAATAAAGAGCACTAATTTGTTTTGCACATAGTGAAGACTTAAAAAACAATGTGGAAAGGCCAGAACCTGTCCCAGCTAACTAGATGCCCAAGATTAGACTGTCAAATTCACAGAATATGACTAAGATGGAGAGAAAAGCAAAAATTATGGCATACCAGGTATAGAAAAATGTTTTTGTTTTTTTTTTAACTGAGACCATAAGGGTTACTTTACAGTTGTTTGGGACAGTTGATTACTAGATTTTTTTTATTGTAGAGTGTTGTGTTTGTAATTATTTATATTTGCACATGTTTGTTTGACAGTTGTTTGGACAATTTTTTAGTTTTGGGTGGGAATTGTCCTCCATGGTGTGGTGTGGATTTTGTTTTGTGTAGCAGTTTAGCAGTGTGTTTTACATTTCTTTGGTTTTGGGTGGGAATTGTCCAGGTGCGAATTGGTGGGAGGGAACTGTCCAGTTGGGAATTGACTTAGAACCATTATGGTATAGGCTATAGACTAAATACTGTTCAGGACAAGTGTGCTTAAGTACACTAGAGCAAGGGTGTCCCAAGTTCAGTCCTCAAGATAACTGTAATGAATGTGCATGAAGAAGATCTGCATGCATACTACCTCCACTGTGTACAAATATGTCATGCATATTCATTGGGGATATCTTAAAAATACTGCCTGTATGCAGCCTTCGGGGACTGAATTTGGATACCTATGCACTCAAATGAACACATTCTCAATTATGATGTAATAAATAGAAATAATATAAAAGAAGATAAGATGTTTTTATTGGACTAACAATACATTTTTCACCAGCTTTGAAGGGCAATATATTCTTCTTTGGGTCAGAAATGAGCAAAAGATGATATATATAAGTGAAGCATAAAAGCATTCCAGTGACAGTCTCATAGGGAAAGGTAGGGGTGGGTGAGAAATAGAAAGAGATGGATGGTTGATCAGAGGATGACAAAGCAGTATAACTTTATGGTTTATAATTTGATAGCAAACCCAGATCTTTAAGTCCTGACTGGTGGATGTCAAAATATGTCGTCATTTTAATTCAGAGGTCTTATGCTCCTTTTAAAACAATAAAGGAATGCCATCTATTTAAGAAATTAAATTGTAACTTTCATCTATTTACCTCTTAGTATTTTGAAATCACCAAAGTGGAACTTCAAAACACCCTTCTTATCATGCAAGATCACCCGTTTACTGTCTTACTGTAAAATAACAGGTGGCGACAAAAGGAGGAAAAAAGACCTCAGCTGGCTGTAATGATTGAAAATTAAGTACCGTATTTTTCGGACTATAAGACGCACTTTTTTCTCCCAAAATTTGGGAGGAAAATGGGGGGGTGCATCTTATAGTCCGAAAGGTAGATTTGGCTGGCTGGCAGGCCGCCCGCCCTCTGAGTTCGGGATCGCTGTCAGGGTTACCTCCTTCTCCCCCCGGCCCTGTCACCACTTCTCCCTACTCACGCGATCTTCCCTGGTGGTCTAGTGACGTCGGGGCTGGAAAGAGCTGCTCTTCATCCTCCTGTATGCAGCCTTGACGGTCTCGGCGAGATTCAAAATGGCCACCGAGACTTCAATTCTCGGCAGCCATTTTGAATCTCGCCGAGACCGTCAGGCAGCAATGCATACAGGAGGATGGAGAGCAGCACGCTGGGCAGGAAAGAGGGGGCTCTTTCCTGCCCCGACGTCACTAGACCACCAGGGAAGATCGCGTGAGTAGGGAGAAGTGGTGACAGGGCCGGGGGGGGGGGGGGGAAGGAGGTAACCCTGACGGCGAATCAGTGATCCCGAACTCGGAGGGAGGGATTTGGACAAGACGCACCGGAGCACCTAGGTTTTAGAGGAGGGAAAAAGGAAAAAAAAAATTTTCCTGTTTCCCTCCTCTAAAACCTAGGTGCGTCTTATAGTCCGAAAAATACGGTATGTGTTCTGGTGCATATTCCAAAAGCTAGCTATCTACTGGTTACAGCTCACCTTATCTAATTTTTACACTCTTAGTATTCTAACCATAAAGTTATTAATGGTCTTGTCACCCTGGTTAGCTATGTGGTGCCTATGTAAGTTGATTCTTGTCTTTTGCGTCTGCCAGTCTCCCCAACATATCATCCTTTTTGACATTTTTTGCATTGAATGATATATAGTACATTTGAAGAGGAGCATAAGTAGGATCCCCTTATGCTGAATGTTTTTTTCCATGTGAGTAACTGTGGGGTCCTGTGATATGTGCTGGCATAGTTTCCAGCATGGTATATTGCAGGGACGTGTGCCATTCTATTCTTTTTGAGCTTCTGTTGTGAGTTTGCTTTTTACTAACTTTTTGCTTCAGATTAGGTGGTTGTCAGAAAACCAGCATTAGTAGAGCTGGGAATATCTTTTTCAGTGATTCATCCTCCTAGAGTAGTAGCGAAAGATCTTTTATGACTTTATTCAGTTTTTTCAAACTCTGGATTGTATGTCGCTACAAGGGGGATGTTCTCTCAAAAGAGATAAGGTGAAGATGTGATTCCATATGCCCCAATGAAAGGAGAGTTTCATTTTAATTCAATTTAATTTCAGTATATTCCTTCTTTATAATACCAGGCTTCCCAAGGCAGATTACTACAACAGTTAAGATGAACCCAAAATTTCCAGCCTGGAACTGGATAACTTGGCATCTGTGCGGGCTGATGCCAGGCCACAGAACAATATCAAATTTTTAGTCCTTTATTGTGATGAGGGTTGGTCTGTGTTCTGCATGTGACTGAGGTTAGAGATTCTGCTGGCATGTGTTTTTTGTGGGAATCTATATCAGTCTGGTTTTTTCCAGTGGGACCCATATTGCTGTAGTGTATATTCATTCTGCCTTTTTAAGGTAGTTACTGGTATTTGTGTGTTCAGAATTGGTGTTAAGGTTTGCTACATAGGCTCTAAGAAGCATCTTCATACGATTTAGTGTTACTTTTAACAAAGAATCTGGCAGTGAAGGGATTTTGTATTGCCATTACCGAGGTCCTACCAGAATTTGAATACATTTTTTTCTATGGACAACTCTTAAGAGGAAACATCTTAGCTATGGACTAAGACAGATCTGCCAAGTAGTTTTAGGCCGATGTCCAATTTGCCATTTTAGAAAAGGTGTTTTTTAACACAATTTAATCATTCAATTACGTTTCTTATAAAGCAAAGTTTGAAGGATATGTGCCAATGCTGTAATTATTTTTACAGGATACTGTGATGTGTGTTTAGATGTTTGCAAGTGTTGCTTGTCTAGTAATTAATATGCAAAATTTAATGTATGTTCTATACACTATTAATCAGAGGGTAGAAGAGACCAATTTAAATCACATGAGAAAAGACCTCTCCTAGGGATGCAAGCAAGAGCATACACTATTTAGCCAATAGCACATTTAAAGATGCCAATTACACAGGTATGCGTACACTTACCTGCTGCTTTTCTGTCCATTTACAGACACAAAGTGGCATATACTCTGAAGCTTTGGGTGTGCAATTGGTTGGGTGGTGTGTGCTTTGGCTGGCACTTTTGGGAGAGGTTTCTTCTAGTGAAATTTTATGTATGTAACAGTTGTAACCTGCCTAGAATTGTGGGATAGTGCAGGATTGACATTTTTAAATTTATTTAAAATTTTCTGTGTTCCATAAAGTATGTATGTGGTTTATGTTGATGCAGGACATCTGTTGAGCAGATAATTTTGTCATCAGGTGCACACTAAGGCATTATTTAGACTATCCCATGAAACACGACTCATACCTATATACATAGTGCCCACCCATATTAGCTCTGGGCCCATCCAAAATGTCAGGTCTGGCTATGCCACTGCTGCACCTTTAAAAGGATATAAACCAGATGGAGTCTTCCAGCCATTGACTGTTAAACTGGTCAGTAATCTTTAAGCCTGTGTCCTATATGCTGTGTGCCAGTGATCTAGACATGTACACCCTGGAGGAAAGGGGAGATAGAGTAGATGCATTTAAATACCTCAAAAAGATATAAATGCACAGCAAGTGGGACTCGGTGCAAAGCAGGCTCTGGAATGCAAGGTATTAGGATGAGGGTGAAAGGGAATAAACGAAGTAATTTCTTACAATGTAAATAAAATATGTGAGAAAATATATCATCTCAATGGCATATCTCACCATAGGCTGGATTCAGTAACTGATGCTCAAAATTAGGCACCAAAACGATCCGTGCTAGTGTTCTGCAAAGGGGTGCTGGATTTACCTGCTGAAACCTGGTGTAATGCTGGTGCCCAACTTAGGTTCAGATATGTTATTCTGTAACATTGTACCTAACTTCTGGGAATGCTCCCTGATCTGCCCATACTCCTCCCATAGCTTTGCCCGTTTTGAGTTGTGCACTATGAAATGTAGGTGCAAATGTTATAGAATAGCAATTAGGGTAGATGTGTGTACAAATACAAATGCTTTCCAATGAACTCCAATTATTGATTGTTGATGTCTCAATAATTTGCATGTGCATCTGCTCTGGGTGCTGAAATCTGGGCGACCTATATACAATCTGGGGGCATGTTTCTTAAACCTAATTTAATTTTGTCAATTACTTAGCATATTTCATTCCATATAATCCATATTAGAAAGACACTTCTTAATAATTAAATCTGTGATTTGGAAGGGGAGTTTCTCTTTGAACCTATTTCAGTTCACTCAAAGTTAGTGTTGGGGAGGCTTTGTTTTTGAAGTAAGAATTTGTTGAATTATTGTGATTTGCAATCTGCTTTGGGGCTTTTATTAGCCTTGAGTGGAGTATGAAGCATGAGTGCATAAAGAACATATTGCTTTCAAAATCTGCACCCTGGTTCATAAAATTATCTACGGCGAAGCCCTAGGATACATGACAGACCTCATAGACCTACCAACCAGAAACACAACAGGATCAACATGAACATACCTAAATCTCCACTACCCAAGCTGCAAAGGACTCAAATACAAATGCATCCAGCTTTTCCTACATAAGCACACAACTATGGAACACATTACCAAAAGCTGTGAAAACAACTTATGACCACCTAAACTTCCAGAAATCATTAAAAACTAACCTGTTCAAAAAGGCATACCCTACTGACCCAACTTAAATGCCTGTACCCTGTAACACAACGAAACCAAAGCTCATAATGGACATATAATAACTCTTCCTCTCTACGATTCCCTAATATGTCTGTACACACAAACCTTATTCTACCACAACATTACTGTATTTGTTCATACCGGAATTGGTGAATGCCTTTACGGTACTATGTAAGCCACATTGAACCTGCAAATAGGTAGGGAAATGTGGGATACAAATGTCACAAATAAACAAATCACGGATGTAGACAAATTCATCTTGAGATTAGATATTTCACCATAACGTGATTAAATCTCAATAAAGTGCCACGTGCAAACAGTCATATGATATAGAAATAGTTTATAGTATACTGCCATTACAATAGGAACTAATCAAATTGAATAAAAAAACAAAAACAGTAAAGCACAACCTTGTCATTTTATGAGAGCTGCCAGAGGTTCTACAACTAAAGCAAACAATAGTGGGGTGTCAACCTTTTATTTTTTTTCCCCCGGCTTGCAAGAAGGAGATACAAGCAGAAGCATAAATGATGATACTTGTGGTGCATATGAAGTCTTTCATGAATTACACAATTTCACTTTCCCTTTTTGTCCATAGCAGACAAGTGGATGTTGTGTCTGTCAACCAGCGGATGGAAACGGACAAAGAAAGCAGTTCCAGTTTGCTTGTAGCAATAAATATCTGTTGAATCAGTGCAGATAGTCCTAGGCCAGAGACCAAACTTCAAATTTGAATGAAGGAAAGGACCCTCATCCTACTTGATCAACAATGAAAAAATCTAAAGACTGCATGGAAGCAGAACTGTGGGACTGTTTAGGAGAAAGAACTAGTTCTGTCAAGGCCCATATGAGGCTATGAGAATCATACTGTCTGCCCTCCACTGAAATTTGTGTGGGGTTCTTGCTAGGAGTAGGATAGAGGTAAACATACAAATAAGCCAAATCCATGGAATTGTTGATATATCTAGTTGAGTTTTCAAGGTTATCTACAATGTATTTGCATGAAATAGACTTGCAAGCACTTCTTCCTTTGTATGCAAACCTGTCTCGTGCATATTCATTGTAGATATCCTGAAAAACTGACTGTTGGGTATGACTGAGAAAACGTCATACCCAACAATCTCAAATCCAATATTCTACTTTAATATTCTCCAGCCCCAATTTACAACTGCCTGTTCAATACCCAAGTATTTGTTCAAACATGCCTTGTTTAAGCTTTAGCTCTGAGTAGTCTCTGCTGGGTATAACTCAAAGAATAGTACATTCCAAAGAGTTATGCCAGCATCTTAACTCGGCTGTTGACCAGATAGCACTCTTAATGTGAGCAACTCTAACATTGTGGAATTAGAGGACTTCAAATGGTTTGAAAGCCTGTTGTAAAAAAAAAAAAAAAAAAGGTGGGGAGGGTGCTGCTTCCCCTTGTACAGCTTTTTAAACATAAGGGGTACTTTTATAAAGTGGATGCCAACATTTAGACACCAAATACAAGAATAAGAGACAAGAATACTGGCATATATGTGCTCATATCTAACCACATATAAACGTATATACCCAGTTACACTAATATGCTATAAAGGAAAGTAAGCAACCTCTCGGTGCTTTCACCACATATGTAAAGCCTCTTTTGCAGAAGCCTCCTATAGTATACCAAGTGGTTAGAGCACTGGTCTTGACATCCACAGGAGGCCAGTTCAGATCCTGCTGCTGCTCCTTGTGATCTTTGGTAAGTCATTTAACTCTCCATTGCCTCAGGTACAAACTTAGGAGGGCCCTTTTACAAAGGCATGTAAGAGCCTATGTACGTCCAGCGTGCGCCAAATTGGCATTACCACTCGGCTACCGCGTAATTCCAAATTTGGTGCACACTGAAAACACACAGAATATTTTCTAACACGGGGCGCCTACCCAGAGGTAAACAGCAGTTGGCATGCGCTGCATGCTTACCGCACAGGAGCGCGTGAGACCTTACCACTAGGTCAGTGGGTGGCGGTAAGGTCTCAGGCCAAAAATGGACATGCGCTGGTTTCAATTTTAGCGCACATCCATTTTCTGGCCCCTTAAAAAGGCATTTTTTCCTAGATGCAGTAAAAAATGGCCCAGCACGCACCCAAAAGATGCGTTCACACAACCGCAGGCCACTTTTTACTGCGGCTTAGTAAAAGGACCCCTTTGATTGTGAACCCTCCAGGGACAGGAAAATACCCAGTGCACCTGAATGTAACTCACCTTGTGCTACTACTGAAAAAGGTGTGAGCAAAAATCCAAATCTATATTAATAAATCCCACCTTGAACGTTCTGAAGCTCACTCCAAGGCAGAGAAGCACAAAAATCCTGTAGTCTTCATAGGCTAGGACCAGTCACCCTCACTCATAGACCCGCCCTCAGCCACGCCCCATCTGTACATAAAACGCTACCTCAACATTCTAAAGACAACTTGCTGAAGCCATCTGCAAAATCCCTAAACAGTTCGTAAGTTCATGGTGGTGAAGCCATCCAACTCTCCAAGTCTCTCTGCCCCGCCCTCGAGGGCGGAACACAGAGAGTAAAGGGATCCATAAAGGCACCCCTACCAACTGGCAACCCCCTCCAACAAACAACGACCCAGGCAGGGGGAGTGTTTCTGTACTCCTCCCCCTGCCTAGGAATCGCTACAGACTGCTGGCAAACTCCCCAACCACACGACCACAAAAGCCACCCGCAACCCCCCCCACATACACACACACACAAACACATACACACACACAAACGCAAACGCACACATAAACACACACGCAAACACATAAACACACACACAAACACACACACAAACACACATACACACAAAAACACACAAACGCATACACACACGCACACAAACGCAAACACACGCAAACGCACACACACACAAATGCGCACACGCAAACACACACACAAACACACACACAGAAACACAAACACACATACATACAAACACACACACACACACATACAAACACACACAAACACCCTCGACGGTGCACCTCTAAGTGCCCCCCCCGCCGCATCGCCACAACAACCCGTGCAACGGGGCATCAGAAAGCCCCTACCCCCCTTCCCTCCTCGCTGCATCACCCAACCCCTCCCCCGCCACTTCACCAAGCCTCTCCCCCCCACATCGACCGTCTCGCCACCCGCGACCGCTAATACAAACTCTGTCCGGCGGCTGCTGCTGCTTCTATTCAGCAGCAGCAGCAGCCCGTACATAAAGAAAACAAACAAAAAAACAACCTCCTAAAACGCACCTCCGTTGAGAAGCATCTCACATTGGCTGACGTCTCTGCAGCCGCTCCTCCTCTCCCCTCAATGTCAGTGCCCCTGCCGGAAGACCCCGGAGAAACGCCGAGACGTCAGAGGGGAGAGGAGGAGCGCATGCTGAGACTTCAGCCAATGTGAGATGCTTCTCAACGGAGGTGCGTTTTAGGAGGATTTTTTTTTGTTGTTTTCTTTATGTACGGGCTGCTGCTGCTGAATAGCAGAAGCAGCAGCCGCCGGACACAGTTTGTATTAGCGGTTGCGGGTGGCGAGGGGGTTGATGAGGGGGGAGGGGCTTGGTGATGTGCCACGGTGGGGGGGGGGGGGGGCGGGTGATGCGCGAAGGGGGGGGACAAGGGGCTTTCTTTGGGTGCTACGCCGGCTGGGGGGGGGGGGAAGGGGGGGTCTCACTGGACATGGGTGGCTGGAAGGAAGCAGGGGGAGGGGAGGGGAGGGTCGCTGCACATGGGTGGCTGCAGGGGGGGGCAGGGAACAGGGAGATAGGGATGGGGCTCCACACACCACATGGGTGCCTGCAAGGGGGACAGGGGATACAGGACGGACACTGCAGGGCGGGTAGGGGGATTGAAGGGTTGGTGGTCATCAGGGGAGACAGGTGGGTCGATGGACATGGCTGGCCACAGGGGAGGAACAGGGAAAAAGGAGAGGAGTGTCCTCAGACATGGGTGGCTGCACAGGAGAGGAGGGTCACTGGACATGGGTAGCTGCAGGGGGACAGAAGGGTCGCTGGACATGGCTGGCTGCAGGGGGGACAGGGGAGAGAGGAGGGACGCTGCACATGCGTGCCTGCAGGGGGACAGGAGGGATGCTGAGGGGGGGCCTGAGACCACATGGGTGGCTGCTGGGGGAGCAGGGGAGACAGGAAGGACGCAGCAGGGGGAGAGGAGGGTTGATGGGCATGGGTGGCTGCAGGGGGATGCTGGACATGGGTGGCTGCAGGGGGAACACGGGGAGAGGAGGGTCGCTGCACATGCCTGGCTGCAAAGGGGCAGGGGAGAGGGAGGGGGTTCCTCACACCACACACGCAGTCACTCATTCTCTGTCTGCCACATACACTCTCACTCACACACTCACTGTCTTTGTCCCTCTCTCACACACAGTGTCACACAGAAACACAAACACTGTCTCTCACACACTCTCTCACACAAACACATTCTCTCTCTCTCTCTCTCTCTCTCACATTCTCTCTCTGACACACATGCTCCATCTCTCACACACGCTCTTTCTGAAACATACACTCCAAGGAAAACCTTGCTAGCGCCTGTTTCATTTCTAACAGAAGCGGGCCTTTTTTACTAGTATAAAAATAAAAGTAACTCAAATTTAATTCTTGAGGTAATAGGCAATTTAGTGCAACCTATACAAATAGAGTAGCTGTATCTGGATATAGATACACAGAAATATATAAAAGTATGGACATAAGCAATACTGTATGCAAATTTTTAACCAGCTTTAAGAAAGCTCTGAAGATGAAATACATTGTCTTGTAGAGTGTTAAAATCTATAAATGCAGTTATTTGCCTGCTCATCCTTGAACGTTCAGTACAGATGGGATTAGCTTCAAGACATCAAGAGCACTTGCGTCAAAGCTTTGCCAACCCCCTTCAAGGAGATTAAGGGAGAGACCAGCAGCAAAAACCATAAGGAGATGACATAAATGCTGCTGCTGGCTCTGTCTCCCAGGGGCCCTTTTCCTAAGGTGTGTAGGTGCCTACGCGTATCCAACTGACGTCAATTTGGAGCTACCGCCCGGCTACCAAGTGCCCTGGGCGATAATTCCATTTTTTATGCGTATCCAATATGCGTGTCCGAAAATACTTTTTATTTTCTACTGTGTGGCACTAACTGGGCAGTAATCGGCAGTGTATGCGCTGATGATTACTAGCTGGCTAACGCATGAGACCTTACTGCTAAGTCAATGGGTGGTGGTAAGGTCTCAGGCCCAAAATAGATGTGCGTCAATTTTTATTTTGCCGCACATCCATTTTTGGCCACAAAAAAAGGCCTTTTTTGCAGGTGCACTGAAAAATGGACCTGCGTGTGTCCAATACACACGCCTCCAACAGCACAGGCCATTTTTCAGCACACTTTAGTAAAAGGACCCCCAATCTCTTGCTTGGCAGGTGAGCATAGCAATATAAACAAATGAGTGTAGAGAATCACTTCTCTTAGTTGAAGCTGTGTGGAGAGATGTAAAGATGAGATGCACACCAACCAAATCCAAAGCAACGAATAGCCTTGGGAAGGTTTGGGGAGAATTTGATACTTGTTCTACTTTCATTTCTACCATGAAAAGTACTATTTCCACACCAGACAAACTCTCTCTTAGACCTTACCTAGAGGGCTAGATTCTGAAATGAACTTTTCTGAGTGGTAAGCTGTTGAATTTCAATAAACATTGATATTTCCATTATGCTGTTTCTATGCTTTGTGTATTGTCCAGTGATAGCAAAAAAAATTAGGGACAAGTGATTTTATTTTCTGACAAAAGTGGGTTATGGAAAATTTATGTTTATGTTACAATGAAACAATAGTTAATTTTAATTTTATGAAATTACCATAAATGTAGCACAGATCTTAGAAATATAAATACAGTTGTGAAATACATCTCATGAATATCAGGTTTGCTTAAATTGTTTTCTAAAATAAGAATTTGCCATCTTCTTCTCTTTGATTTTATGTTACAATGAAAACTAGTTTTAGATTCCGTATTAGGAAGATATGCTTCTTTTGTTTTAAGACAGAATGTTAGTCTCTAATGTGAGTGAAAATCTATTCCTGCAGTGTGTGTATGTAAATGTGTTCATAAGTGAATGCTTTTAGAGTCATGTTAATGTAATTTCAAATGAAACGTATAATATTATGGGATATTGATTTATTAAGTTAACATATGCACAGTACTTTTGACTAGTACATTGCTTCTTAAACTATGTATGACAGGAGTAGATACATAAATGTTTAGGCATAGATGCTTATGGAAGCAATCTATCTTGTTTTAGTTCAAATATTTTATTAAAGATTTTTCCAAGAAAAGAAAAACTCAGTACAATAATAAGGTAGTAACAAATGAAGAAAAATAATCTTTCAGTAATAAGGGAAGAAAAATATGAATAAGATTATGCTGAATGCAAATTAACACAGTATCTCAGTGAGCAAAGGATCAGAGTTTGGTGAGATTTTATTTCCAAAGAAGACTATATGGGTGCTCATTTTCAAAGCACATAGACGTACAAACAAAGTTACGTGGAGGATCTTCCTCCACTGCTATCCCATGATCAGTCAGTGAACCTCAGTGCTCTGTCATGGGACCTCTTCTTTTCTCTATCTATACTTTTTCCCTTGGTGTTCTGATTTCCTCTCATGGTTTTCAGTATCATCTTCATTCTGATGACTAACAGATCTACCTCTCCACACCAAAGATTTCAGCAGGAATCCAGCCGCAAGTCTCTGCCTGCCTGACATTGCTGCCTGAATGTCTCACTACCATCTGAAACTGAACATGGCCAAGACTGAACTTCTTATCTTTCCCCTTAAATCTATCTCTCCTCTTCCCCCATTCTCTATTTCTGTGGATAACACATCCTCCCTGTCTTGTCAGCTCGTAACATTGGGGTCATTTTTGACTCTCTTTCTCGGCACAAATCAAAAGACTGCTAAAACCTGTCATTTCTTTAGCTATAATATCACCAAAATTTGCCCCTTCCTTTCTGAGCACACTACCGAAACCTTAGCCACATTCAAATCACCTCATGCTTAGTTTATTGCAACTTGCTTCTCACAGGTCTCCCACTAAGCCACCTCTCTCCTTTTCAATCTGTTGAAAACTCTGCTGTACAACAACTATTCCACCAGTGTCGCTATGCTCACATTAGCCCTCTCTTCAAGTCACTTCATTGGGTCCCTATCTGTTTCCACGTATAGTTCAAACTCCTCTTAATGACATACAAGTGCATTCACTCTGCAGCTCCTCAGTATCTGTCCACTCTTATCTCTCCCTACACTCCTCCCCAGGAACTTCGTTCATCGGGTAAATCTTTCTTATCTGTACCCTTCTCCACTGCCAACTCCAGACTCCGTTCCTGTTATCTTGCTACACCGTATGCCTGGATTAGACTTCCTGAGTCAGTACTTCAAGCTCCGCCTCTAACAATATTCCAATCTAGGCTAAAAGTCCACCTTTTTGAGGCTGTTTTTAACTCCTAACTCTTATTCACTTGTTCCCATGTCTGTTATAATCATTCCCACAATAAGGAATTCCTTAATCCCCGTATTTGTCCTGTCTTTGTCAAATAAATTGCAAGCTCTGTTGAGCAGGAACTGTCCCTTATGTGTTTAGTGTATACCACTGTGTATGTCTAGTAGTGCTATAGAAATGATAAGCAGTAGTAGTAGCAATTGGCACTAAATTGGCAAATAATTGGTGTTAAAGACCAATAATTGTTGTTACCAAGCACTAATTGTCACTATAAATTGCGCATGCCCCTATTCTATAACAATGCATTACCTCTCTCATGTGCAAAAACCAAGGGGGCGTTAACATAGGAAGGGCATAGGCATGTCAGGGGTGCTCTGACTATTCTTGCATGTACTTTATAGAATAGTTGCATTTATACATCCAACTGCTGCATTTAGGTGCCACCATTTATGCTAGCCATACACATGGCATAAATGGTTGCACCTAAAGTTTGATGCATAACTATGAACTTACGCTAGTATTCTATATCAGATTTGATGCCCAGTTCTGCCATTTTAGAATACTAGCTTAGTGCCCAGTTTTTTTACTCCTAACGTTTAGTGACATATATAGAATTTAGCCCATAGAATGTGACTGCCCATACGATATCACTCCATATCTAAGACAATTTATCATCATCCTCAACTATGCTCCATCTTTCTGGGTAAAAAGCATATAAGATCCTATTTTTAGTGTACAGCCAACAACCATCCTCTCCCATTTCCAACCACAGAATCCTGCACTAAGTCAACCAGACACCAGCACCAGCACAGTGGTTATCCAAATATTCAACTTGAAAAGGTCCTCATGGCCTTTCTGAATTCTCATTGCTACCAACTGACTGAACTGATCTGATCAACCTAAGGAACAAAAGCTGGGCAGACAGTTGTGACCATGTGAGTGCCTTTGTTTCCAGAAGGTTGATTAGTAATTACTATACTAGATGCCTGCTGGACTGACCCAGCTGCTAATTAAATCTATAAGTGCAGCCTACTAGACAGACCTGGCTATTCATGCTTGTGTTCTACTAGGACTCTTAGATTTAAATTTATTTTCTGAATGTTTCTACATTTGTCTTTTACTGAAAAGAGATTTGTTGTTTTTGCTGATTTTTAAAGACCTATTTCCACCTCTTAGCTTGTTACCAAATGCTGAAGAGAAAGTAAGGAACATATTGGCTGCTTAGCATCTGTATTTATGGATGTCTTTTTCATGTTTGATAGCAATGAGCTGCTCTTTCTAATTTCATGGAAATTATTTACTGTCTCTCTCATGGACCATGACCATGCAGTAGTGTCCATACAGTGACAATGTAAGAAAAATTATGAATTCAGCTGGTATTCAGTAAATGATACTATAGTTGGGTACAATACAGTTTCACAGAGTTTTGGCAAAAATGATTCTCCATCTTGCTGCTGATGTTCATTAGAATGTAAGAGAGCTCCAGGTGGTAGTCAGCTTGATTTTTTTGTATTGTTCTACATGTATGGGGGGGGCATTCTATAAATGGCACTCAAATATTGGTGCTAAGCATCATTCTATAAAGGGTACACCAGGTTGAGTGCTGTTTATAGCATGACATTTAAAACTGATTCCCACACCTAAAGTTGAGTGCCGGAACTTACACCAGCTGAATCCTGGTGTAAATACCACCACCCAACTCATGGCATTTTGATACATAAATGGCGCTATTATATAACACTGTACACAACTTATTGGAATGCCCTTGACCTGCCCATGCCAGTCCCCTGGCCATATCCGCTCATGAGTTGCGTGCTATGGGATTTAGGCACTGGGTGTTATAGAATAGCATGTAGGCAGATGCATGCGCAAATCCAAATAGTGGCAATTAACTTCAATAATTGATAAGGCCAATTAATTCATAGTTAATGGCTCATTAGGTAATTTAGTTGTATGCACATCTCAGACATGTGGTTAAATTTCAGTGCCATATATAGAATCCTGGAAGTAGTGTCTAGAACTACTCAAAATTGAGGTACATACAGGCCAGACTCACGCTAACCTCTGTTGACGAAGATGGAAGCTGACAGATGAATTTGTAGATGTCTCAGAGTAAATATCAACAGTTCTAAAAACTGTTCTCTACAGAGTCGTAAAACCGTTATGTTTTGCTGGTGGAGACAAAACAATTTCTTGTGGAAAGTTTCAGAGGAAAAGTCCAGCAATAGTTCACCTTTTCTATGGAACCTGTGATGGACAAGCATAACCCAGGACAAAGAAACTAGAGAGGCATCCTGTGTGACAACTTTGACTCTCTCTTGGCTTCCTTACCGTGATCATCTTCACAGAACGTAATGAAGGACAACTGAGAGCTACCAGAAGGATAAGTGTTAGATAACTAAGCTTATGTAGGAAAATCTTTAAGATCTTGCTTCCTGTTTGTATATAATCTCTGGAGATCCTCAGTAACACAAAAGAATAATTGTATGTAGTAATTTTCTATATTAAATAAAAATTTGTGGGGCTCTTTTACCAAAATTTAGTGTGCACTAAATGCTCTGTGTCCTATTTTATATCTATGGGCCATGTAGCACTTAGCGCAAGCCAATGTCTGTTAGAGCGTGCCAAGCTTTAGTAAAAGGGCTCCTATATAATTTGTAATTGTAGTTTATAGTAAAACAATAAGGATTAGTCTGAAGTGACTCATTTGACTTCCAGATTGCTATTATTATTTCTATAATTGCTCTTTTCCAACAATGGTAATCTTTTTAACAAACTATAAGTTTATTTAGGTAACCTTCTGGCCTCTAGGACACCTCACCAGTTGGGTTTTCAGGACTATTATGATGAATATGTGTGAGATAAATTTGCATATACTGGAGACCTATTATATGCAAATATTTCTCACGCATATTCACATGATAATCCTGAAACCGAACTGATATGCCTCCAGGAGAGAGTTCAAAAACATTGCTCTAGGAAATAATCAATTTTACTTATAAATAGGGTTGCAATTTTGATAAAAAATGTTAATTGTAATTCTGTGATTAGAAAAATGTAATCACAATGAATCAAACAATTGAAGGTATTTATTTAATTCCTACTGCAGCTCCATGTGACACTGAGCAACACACTTAACCCTCCGTTGACCCAGGTACAAAAAAGTACCTATATCTATTATGTAAATTGCTTCAACTGTAACCACAGAAAGGTGGTATATCAAATCCCATGCCCATTCCCTTCCCTAAAGCAGTGATGTCTCCTTCCCTCCCACACCCAGATCTAACAATTCTCCCTTTATCTTCCTTCCTTTCCTCCCTCTCCTCTTCTCCCAGGTCCACTATCTCTCTTTCTTTCCTGGAGTCCATTCTCTCTCTCTCTCCTCCACCCCCATAAGCAGCGCCACATACGTGGTGGTGAGCAGAACCAAGCTCTTCTTGTGGCTGCTGCAGTTTAGTTTATTTGGCATTTGATACACTGCCTTTCAGGAGTAATCAAAGTGGTTTACAATAAAAATCATATGAAAAAGAAAACTACATAAAGTAGAGTCTTGATTATCTGACATAAATAGAACCCAACCCATTGTCGGCAATGCCGACATAGCCCATTTACTTTGAATGGGCTGTGTCAGCATTACCCCATCAGCAGCTGCTAGTGAGGCTTTGTAAAAGGGGAGGTGAGTTAAGTGTAACTTTTCAGTCAGGGTGTTATCCCAAAAGCTTATGAGACATCATACTGACTATAATGCACAACACTCTAGCCAAAAATGTTAATATTACTTGTGCTTATTGTGTGCTGTGGAGAAAACGCCCTCAGAAACCGGAGGCAACTAGCCTGAGGTTTTGGACGTTGTTATAAGCTGTGAACTTGAATATATAACAAACGCTCGGATTCTATCATTGGGCAAAAAAACTCCACACAGCACACTGGCATTTGACTTAAGCTGTGGATAACTATGATGAATCACTCCTAAGATTTACTTCTGAAAACAACCCTTTCAATAGTGGCAAGGTAAATGAACTTGCTCTTAGCTTTTAGTGAAGCACTCGTCGTTGTCTGTTCGAGAGGGACCACCGTTTCACCCCAAAACACAAGGCTTCTACAGGAACAGAGTGCTTGACTGCTATGCTGAGGGTCTGAAATAGACAGAAGTGACCAAAAGGCATAACAAATAGGAGAATCAAAATGCACAGAAGGTATCACCCCATGGACAGACATACTTAGAGTGGAAGCGCTAAAAATTCAAAATGGCGCCTCGATGTCAACATTCAAACAGCTGATTTAAATACATCATGCAATCAGAACGAAAAAGAGGCAATTGGTGGTAATTAATAAAAAATGTGCCAATCAATGGAGCTGTTAAGCCCGTTCGGTTCCAATGTGTTGAGATCAAAAATCCACCTGGCTTCCCTTCTTAATAGTCTCAATTTATGATTCCCACCTCTGTGAGAAGTTTCAATCTTATCAATGGCAAAGCATCGCAAGTCTTCGAACTTGTGGTTGTATGCAATACAGTGTTCAACTAATGGCTCCTTTAATGCTGATCTACGGATATTGGGTCTGTGTTCCAAAAGTCTGGTCTTTGTTGATCTTGTCGTCATGCCTATATAGGTCTTTTTACAGGGACAACTTAAAGAGTAAACAACGTGATCAGATAAACAATTGGTGAAATGAGACAACTTATGTGGTTTATTAGTTCTGGGATTGAAGAACTGTTTAGTCTATATAGTAATAGTACAGATCTGGCATAGACCGCACTTAAAATGACCGCAAGTGCGTATAGAATTGCTTTTGTGTGAGGGTATTAAGTGTTTGGCTTGTGATTTAAATGCTGACAAGTCAGTACAGATGCTTAACGTCAGATTTATCAGACAGGGGTTATTCCAAATCGGTTCTCAAGAAGGCATACCGGAGGGCTAAGTACAATAGCAGGGATCTGTTATTGTCAAGCACCACCAAATGTCAAGCAGAAGACAAAACATTCACTATGGTGATGCAATACAATGAACATAGCCCCCACCTTGCACGCATAGTTAAAAACAGATGGGAGATCATGCAATCCATCTCTGCATTTGAAAATTCTAGTTTACGCATTGCCTTCGCCAGGAGCAACAACATCAAGGAAATTTTTCTCCACAGCACACAATAAGCACAAGTAATATTAAACATTTTTGGCTAGAGTGTTGTGTATTATAGTATTAGGTTACACTTTTTACTCTAGTATTCACTGCAATCATTAAATATAGAAGAGAGAAAAGGAAGGGAGTGGAACAGTAAAAGGAGACTAGGTGAAAAGAAAGGAGAATCAGTAAGGAGAGAAAATAGGATCAGAGAGGGAGAAGGTGGGTGAAATGATAAGTAGTAGTAGTAGTGGTAGTGAAAGAGAAGAAGATTAAAAAGGGCAAGAGAAGGTAATAGAAGTCCTTCTGTGACTGCTCTCTTGTGCTTGACTGCTTAAATATTAAATGCTTTACTTTTTGTCTATTTAGATTGTAAGCTCTTTGAGCAGGGACTGTCTTTCTTCTGTGTTTGTACAGCGCTGTGTACACTTTGTAGCGCTCTAGAAATGTTAAATAGTAGTAGTAGTAGAAGGAAATTAAAAGTAAAAAGTGGAGAGAGAGAGACTAGTCAGATCCTTCTCAGCCTTTTGGCCAAGTGTAGAAAGAGAAATATGCCAGAATATGGGAAATAATGAAAGTGAGACGGATTAAGCTAAGGATAGAAGAAAGGGCGGGAGAGAGAGGAGAGGGGAGGGGAGGGGAAAGGCGGGAGAGCCGCCGGCATTATTGCTGCTGAGCAGGCGCGCGCACACGCCGTTCCGTCTCGCGCGGTTTCCGTTTTTTTGTTTTTGTTTTTTTTCACCGGCGCTTCCCCGCCGGCGGCGGCCGCCATGAAGTCCGAGAAGGAGTCGCTGGCTCGGGCCAGGGAGAAGCGGCTCGTCGAGCTCCAGTTTAGAGCTCCTCCATCGCCTCGGGAGCAGGAGCAGCACCCGCCCTGCAAAGGAAAGGAGGAGAAGAGAGCTGCGCTCACAAAGGTGAGGCCCGTCCCAGGCCGCCCCGTCCCGAGTGCTTCAGCACCACGGACAGCGACCAGCGCGGGCGAAGCCAAAGCGAAAAGGGTCTGCGCCAGCTTCTCACCCCACTCCGCCATTAAGGGGACGCGCTTTTTAATGCCAGCTATGATGATGATAATTATAAATAAAATTGTCCTTCAAAAATGTCAGGCGACCCATCACCACCCCCAAATTGCAGTTGGATTCACAGGAAATAAAATGGGGGCCAGAGGGACAACGGCCCTATCAAATTTTTGCCTCACACAGCATCAGCTAGTAGGCAAAAGAGAAAAGGGGCAGGAAAAGAGATTGCCCCACGCCAACCCTAATATGAGTTTACTGGTTAATTTCTGTCCTACTATTCAGTTTCCTCCCATTGTTGCTTTTGTTTTGTCCTGTTTTACATTTAGATCTTTACTGAATGTTATTCATGTACGTTCTGTTTTTCTTTCTGGTATTGTAAACCACTTGCGAATGGAGGTATATCAAAACACTTTTTAAAACAAACAAACAAAACACCTGATCTAATCTCTTCACTCTGCAAGCCATAGGCTCACTTCTTTAGCAGGTACTACGTTTATGTACTGTTACTAGATGTACCCAGTGCTCTACACCTACTCATAAAATACAGTCCCTGCTTCTTGGAGTTTATAATCTATTGAAGCTAAGAACATAAGCACCATGTCTGTGACAGTGGCCAATCTGGGTCCAAAGTAACCTGGCTAGAGCCTAAAGAATAGCTCCATTCCTTGTTGCTCACTCCTAGGCTTTCCCAAGTATATATGGCTGATAATGGTGTATGGTAAATTCAATGATACTAGTCCAAAACGTATTTTTACAGCAGGGGCAATCAAATTCACAGTTAAATCAACCCAGTGCTTAACATTTCTTTCAATATTTTGGAAAAGGAAAACAGGGGAAAGGCTATATTATTGAGTCATATGGAAGCCTCGGCAGCAACTCTTTTCACACCAGGATACACCCTGTGATTTGCCAAACTCACCATTGTCCTCCTTAAATTAGAACCCCATTTTATCACTCATCATGTTTATATGTATAACTTTTTATATCAAAATCTTTAATTACATAAAAGTTATCTGTTTCTTAGAAACATTAAATTGGACTATTTGATATAAAAAGTTATACATGCAAAAAAATGATTAGTGATAGAATGGTGTCATAATTTAAGGAGGCCAATGATGAGTTTGGTAAGCTACAGGGTGTATCCTGCTGAGGCTTCCATAGACCCCATAGTATAGCCTTTCCCATGTTTTCCTTTTCCAAAATATTGAAAGAAATGTTAAGTGCTGGGTTGCAATAATGGTTTACGGACTTGATCTCCAGGGACTTGTCTGAATCTCTTGAAAATCAAGCTGTGCTGCCTTGACTACATCATTTAGAAATAAACTCCATAGCTTGATGTGCATGAGTGAAAAAATACTTTCTCAATTTTGTTTAAAGTTCTGCTACCTGTAACTTCATGGAGTGTCATGTAGTCTTAGCCTATTCTCCCCATTCATGATTTTATAGACCTTTAGCATAGTCCCTCTCAGCTCTCTTCTCCCACACAGTGCCTCTCTCTCTCTCTCATACAGATACTGTGCACCTACCCACATACTGTCCCTCATGCCCCTGCCATTTTCATAATGTCTATGGTGATATAGTATGCAGTAAAGACATCCTGAGGGCACTTTCATGGGCACGTTCAGTATGTAATGAACAGCATAGGCTGTTCATGCACACTTTTGCCCATTAGTCCATGCTCATATCCATTAGTTCATGCTGTTGACTATTAATGTGCATTATCAACCTATAGTATGTGCTGTTGGCCTTTACTTCACACATCATACTGCCTTGACTCATGAGAAATGTGTACATTGGGATAAGCTTATTCATTCTCCATCCAAGGGTTGGTACAAAATTGTTAGGGCAGCAACAGGACCCCATCACTGACGTCCACCCGTTCTCCCAAAGTCAAATAAATAGACTGACAGAATATGTAGGAGATTATTATTATTATCATTTGTATACTGCACATTAAATTAACATAGTATTGTACACAGACAAATAGAAAGCTATTTTTATTCCTCTCATTGAGCTTACAGGCTTTAGAAAAGGCAGCTCCCAATTGTTTGATGGTTGGCTGGTGCCATAGGGATGACTTACTCCATGTACTTGCAAAAGTATAGTATGTGGGATAAAAAACATACTGTACTTTAACTGACCTGCTCCAGCTCTGCACTTTCCCTATGGAGAAAAGTATCCATTTAACCACAGAAATCCCTTTTAAAATTGTTCCCGTAATGGGTAGTCCCTACTCCTTGGATAGACAAGACATACAGCAAAATAAATCAGAGGTTGTGAATTAAATATAGTCCATGATTGAAATAAGTCTGATTAAAGTCTCACTTTTCCTACAGTTTTACCTTCATTAACCTACATTACATTCCTTTCTGAACTGGCAACTAATAATAATTTTAATGAACTTAACAGCCGTATGTATACAATACCCTAATTTATTTTCAGTACTAACATATTTTGAATAGTCTGACAGCCCACTTTTGTTTCTGGGTTGTACAAATGTTTTCCAAGGGAAATGGGGGAAGAGAAGTGGACGGAGCAGTCAGAAAAGGGTAGAAAGGTAGGGGAGGAGGGGAAGGGAAAATAAAAGTAAACAGAGTGAGATCAGATGTTGGTTCAGGTGTGCCATGGGGAGGATCTTAAAAATCATAAACTCACTGACATTGGTACTAATTGAAAGGCTTGATATAGTTCATTTAATTGAGAAGGTATTATAAGGCATTGTCCAAGACACAAAATAGAAAGGATCTTAAAAATCATAAAGTCACTGATATTGGTGAACCTGCTAATTTAAAGACTTGATATAGTTCATTTAATTGAGAAGGTATTATAAGGCGTTGTCCAAGACACATATGAAGAGAATGTAGCTCTCTATACAGTCAGGAGCATTGAAAGGAAATGTCCCAGGCACTATTCATCAAAGATTTTCCCACAGTCGGACTCGTAACATTAGAAAATTTTTGAATGAATTAAATCTTAATTATGTGATATTCTTAAAATATTTATTGAAAGAATTAATTAGTACTGATTTTGTCAATTAAAACTGCTTTTGAAGGTTTGTGCTATTCTAGTGCTATTAGCTCGGTATTATGAAGCAGTTGTTTGTGACATGTGTGTGTGAGTGTGTGTCTATCTATCTATCAATCTATCTATATATACACACACACTGTTTGTAAAAAAAATATACAAAGCTTGTTTTCTACATAATTCTGTCAAAATTTGACCAATTTATATAATCCTGAATAAATTTTCAATAACCCTACACTCATGCTGGCCACCTCAGCTAAACAACATCACCACCATCTAGCGATTATCTTCATGGTACGCACAGACATCATTTTGCTTTAAACATAAACAGTTACCATGGTTTTCAATCAGGAGGATCTGATCCTTATTAAAAATTTGCATCTGGAAAAGATTATGGTTCTCATAGACTGATGCAAGAGTTTCCAGAAAAGAGATGGAAAAGGGGTAAGCATAGAATATGTTTTGAAGAAATTGCAAGAAAAGGGCTCCACTGAAGTGGCAGGGCCTGATCAGTTCACACTGAAGAAAACATTGTGACAGTCGAAGAACTTGTGCTGAGTCAAAAGGATGCACCTAAAGCTTACAAGTCCATTGGTCAAATTAGTTGAGCATCTGGCATTTTTCAGTCAACAGTGTTTGGAATCATCTGCAATGATCTTGACCTACACTGTCATAAGTGGAGGTGAGCACAACAGCTAATCGAAAACAACTGCATTTCTTGTATGACCCAGTCCAAACAACTCCTTCGCAAGTTCATCCCACACGCCATCAATTTTATTTGGTTTACAGATGAAAAATTTGTCATGGTTGAGTCACCTATGAACACTCAAAATGGCCAACTTTACGTACAGACTACAGTGAAGAAGCACAATATTTCTTTCAATTGTTTTCTGCATACTTTCTTAACATTCAGCAAATTGGTCGTGGTCTCCACTGGAGTGCCCAAAATTGGATGCATTGACCCAGGTGCAAAGATTAATGATAAGTACTATTGTGAAGTTTTACTGTCACAGCAACTGTGTATCACTGGCAACATCAGCATGACAGTGCACCTGCTCATTGTGCTCATAAAACTATCCAGCTTCTGCAGAGAATGACTCCGGATTTTATTTCACTGGACTTGTGGCCGCCTAACAGTCCAGATCTGAACACTGTTGATTAAAGGATTTGGGGTCTTATGCAACAATATGTTTATGAAAGTCGATTCGTGAAACTGATGATCTCAAGCCTCATCTGGCAGAGGTGTGGTCCAACTTAGGTCAGGGTGTCATTGATGCTGTGGTTGATCAGTGGAAAAAACAACTCCAAGCATGTGTTTGTGCCAATGGGGACCATTTTCAACATTTGCTGTAGGCTTATTTTATTGCAAATTTCTTCAGGGTGATATATCCCAAATTTTGTTGAAATTAGTCAAGTTTTGACAGAGTTGTGCAGAAAACCAGCTTTGTATAGTTTTTCTGTGAAACACAAGTGCATATATTTTAGGATTTTACCCTCATAAACATCATAGCACCCTACCGCCTGCTGTGGTGTCTGCGGTAGGGTGCTATGATGTTTACGAGGGTAAAATCCTAAAATGTGAGTGACCAGCCGATGCAGTATGGGATACCCTGACACTGAGCACAGTTAAAGTTGTTTTGCACATTTTTTCACAATTTTTGTTTTAATTTAATAGATGTTTGAATATATGTATGGGGGTTTGCAAGTGTTGCTTAAATAATAATACAACAAACCAGATCATCGTTTATACCCCAGTGGAGTGCGTACTATATTAAACTTTAACTGCCAGACTCTTGACCATTCTTCTAATGTTTGGAGATCCCTTCTCATGGTTTCTACTCCTTCCAGGATATCCACTCTGTTGGCTATCTTTGTGTCATCTGCAAAAAGGCAAACTTTTCCTTTTAACTTTTCACCAGTGTCCCACACAAATATATTAAACAGACTCGGCCCCAGCACAGACCCCTGAGGCACTCCACTACTCACTTTCTTTTCCTCCGAGTGGATTCTATTTACCACCACCCTCTGCCACATGTCGTTCAACCAGTTTCCAATCCAGTTCACCACTTTGGGTCCTAAGTTCAGCCCTCTCAGCTTATTCACGAATCTTCTGTGAGGGACCATATCAAAGGCTTTGCTGAAATCCAAGTAGATTATATCTATCTACTACTACTACTACTATTTAGCATTTCTATAGTGCTACAAGGCGTATGCAGCGCTGCACAAACATAGAAGAAAGACAGTCCCTGCTCAAAGAGCTTACAATCTAATAGACAAAAAATAAATAAAGTAAGCAAATCAAATCAATTAATGTGAACGGGAAGGAAGAGAGGAGGGTAGGTGGAGGCGAGTGGTTACAAGTGGTTACGAGTCAAAAGCAATGTTAAAGAGGTGGGCTTTCAGTCTAGATTTAAAGGTGGCCAAGGATGGGGCAAGACGTAGGGGCTCAGGAAGTTTATTCCAGGCGTAGGGTGCAGCGAGACAGAAGGCGCGATGTCTGGAGTTGGCAGTAGTGGAGAAGGGAACAGATAAGAAGGATTTATCCATGGAGCGGAGTGCACGGGAAGGGGTGTAGGGAAGGACGAGTGTGGAGAGATACTGGGGAGCAGCAGAGTGAGTACATTTATAGGTTAGTAGAAGAAGTTTGAACAGGATGCGAAAACGGATAGGGAGCCAGTGAAGGGTCTTGAGGAGAGGGGTAGTATGAGTAAAGCGACCCTGGCGGAAGACGAGACGGGCAGCAGAGTTTTGAACCAACTGGAGAGGGGAGAGGTGACTAAGTGGGAGGCCAGCAAGAAGCAGATTACAGTAGTCTAAACGAGAGGTGACAAGGGTGTGGATGAGGGTTTTGGTAGAGTGCTCGGAAAGAAAGAGGCGGATTTTACGGATGTTGTAAAGAAAGAAACGACAGGTCTTGGCAATCTGCTGTATATGAGCAGAGAAGGAGAGAGAAGACTCAAAGATGACCCCAAGGTTTCGAGCTGAGGAGACAGGGAGAATGAGAGAGCCATCAACAGAAATAGAAAACGGGGGGAGCGGGGAGGTGGGTTTGGGGGGGAAAATGAGAAGCTCGGTTTTGGTCATATTTAATTTCAGGTGGCGTTGAGACATCCAGACAGCAATGTCAGACAAGCACGCCTTCATCTGGTTCTTTGGTCACCCATTCAAAGAAGTCAATCAGATTTGTTTGACAGGATTTTCCTTTGGTAAAGACATATTGCCTCGGATCTTGTAACCTGTTGGCTTCTAGAATCCCCTATCCTTTCCTTTAGCAGCAATTCCATTATTTTTCCTACCACTGATGTGAGGCTTACTGGCCTGTAGTTTCCCACTTCTTCCCTGTCTCCACTTTTGTGAAGAGTGACCACATCCACTTATCTCCAATCCCTCGGTACCTCTCCCGTCTCTAAAGATCTATTAAATAAATCTTTAAGAGGTCCCACCAGGACTTCTCTGAGCTCCCTCAGTACCTTTGTCCACTTTCAAATTTTCAAGCCGTTTATAAACACATTCTTGAACGGCTCAATATCTACTCCATTCCCAGATATGCCCTCTGCCACCGACTGCGGTCCTTCTCCAGGATTTTCTTCCGTGAACACTGAAGAGAAGTATTTGTTTAGCACATTTGCTTTATCCTCATCACTCTACACATAGCTCAGTATCTTTCAGTCTTACAATTCCATTCCTATTTTTCTCCTTTCCCCATTATATCTAAAAAAGTTCTTATCACCTCTCTTTACCTCTTTACAGGAATCAAAATATGCTATGATATTTTGATTTCTGTTTTCTAAAAGGGCAAAATCGTTTTGGATACCTGTCTATTGAAATATTGTTATAAATAATGTACTTGTCTGTTATATATTTCAGGTGGTTATTCGTCGATTGCCTCCAACCATAACCAAGAAGCAACTGGAAGAACAGTTACAACCTCTGCCTTCTCATGACTACTTTGAGTTTTGCACAGCTGATCCGAGGTGAGAAAATCAGACTACCTAAACTGGAAAGAATAGTATGTGAAGGTAGATTTTAGATAGAAAGTGGTGAAGGTAGATTTTAGATAGAAAGTGGAGAGGGGAATTCACAAGTCCAAGTCAGGATAAGGGGAATTACCATTCTGTTTTACAAGAGGCTATGTAGGGAGCAGAAATTTAAGCAAACAGTACATGGGGAAAACCAGCAGACAAACCATCCTCCATATAGACATGGGAGCAGCTTTCTACAGTCACTGCTTCCTCGTGAAAGGGCCTGATCCCAGCATTGGGGAACCATCCTATTGCCATCCACTCCCCCCCCCATTCCAGCTTTTCTCCCCAATGAGGTGGGATTGGGCCTGCTGAGGGAAATACATTTCCGGGGGGGGGGGGGGAGTTGAACCTGGAGAAAGGCTGTATATGTAGGGCTATTCCCCACATGTGGGGACTATCACCACATGGGGGGCTGAAATGGGGAGGGGGGGGTGTGTTGGAGGGAGGGGTGTTGATCTGTGGATGAGGTGTCATGGGGAGATTCTAACATGGGGTGATAGCTGGCTTCAGGGTGGGAGCTTGATCAGGAGGGAGGGGGACATCTTGCATTGGTGGAGGGCCCAGGCGTCACTATTTAAACATTCCTCAGGGCAACTGTAAGTACTAATGTCTATATTTTGCAAAATACATGTGGATTCGCTATGTGAAATTGGGAATCCACCTAGACCATGCCCTTTCTTGGTCCTACCCACGCCCTCTTACCATCCAACCCTACTAAGCCTCCCCACATGTGAATGGCCCCTGTTTTGAATTGAGGGACAAGCCAGTGATGTGGGGGAACAGTGAACACTACGAGTATCAAGAAAAATAAAAAGAGTAGTGTAGAAAATAAGGCACTTCCAAACATAAGGGAGACAAAAATATCTCATACACAGATTTTATTCTGGAAAAACACCTTGTAGGCTTGAAACGGGGCCAGGTTTCGTCAGCAACCATGTCTGCCTCAGGAGTCTAAAGAGAAATATACATAAAACATTGTATGCCAATATGTTAAAACATAAAATACATTAGAAAAGTACAAATGCTTAACAAGTCATGCATAATCATGCAACTCAAAAGAGCAAAGTGGTATATAAGTGCCATGCAAATAAATGAATAATTCAATACATAAACTCAGAAATAAATATTATAAAATGATATTCTAAAATACATTAACATTGGAAACAACTATAATAAAATGGGATACATTTAAAAAAATTAAATTCAAAGTGCTGTGGTCTATTAAAAATCTATACAAAAAACTACATTTTTATTGATGACACATGAAAATAAATACATCCAACAATGTATGTATACACCGGTACATATGTCCAAGCATTCTAGGGCATGGTCTATTAGTGACCTTCATCACTTTTTACAAATGCCCCCTTGCTCCCCCCTCCCTCAATCCCCTTGTAACTAGTACTGTGTCATAGCACTTATAAAATATTATAACAATATACAGGTATTATATACTGCATTGATAAATATGTTCTATACTCCCCCTCCCTCCCTCCCATGTGCTCTATCATTCACAGTTCTCCAAACATGTAAAAATGCTGCCATTTACACATGGGGTTGCTTCTATAATAAGGACCTTGTTTATACAAGTTTTTTAATGTACCTTTAACAATGTAGTATTATTCATTTATGTTCCCGAACCAAAATGCACATCCTTAATTGCGGTCTTATTTGATCACCATTTCTACAAAAGTGCCCATCACAGTGTACAACAAAGACAAATAAAATCACCCATATCCTATATAATAAAACTCACCCTCAACGTTCTGAGGACACTGACGTCAGTGTCACTTCCTTCGGGCACTTCCTTCGGGTTCAAAGGATTCGTGGTGGTGAAGCCACCGAAATCACTGTCTCTGGGCCCCGCCCTCGTGTCAAACATTATGACGTTGAGGGCGGAGCAGTGGCGTCACAGATCGAGGGCGGAGCAATGGCGTCAGTGGCTTCACAACGAACAAGGACTCAGGAGATGAAGGTGGCATGCGTTGACGAGGTGCGGAGCAATGGCGTCAGTGCCTTCACAAAGACGAAGAGGTGGGTAGGGAGGGGTGGTTGGGGAGGAAAACCTTTCTAGCGCCCGTTTCATTTGCTCCAGAAACGGGCCTTTTTTAGTAGTATGTAATAAAAATCATAAAATACAATAATTAATAAAATCTATGTGACCTATTTAGATAGCATAATACTCAATAAGTGGCCGATTCAATTAATGATTGGACTGGTCAAAATATATCTCAACAGTTAACTAAGCCAGTCCACAATAAATATATTATTGTGTTTCTTCACCACATATATATTTCTTTAAATATTGTTCACAGAATCTTCAGCAGTCAATGTTATCTTATAATGTTGCTATATTTTTATAGAGTGCCTCAGTGATGTGTGTCGTCCACCACCCTTACAGGCTTTATGTGGCGACCGATATTAACATCAACCTCTTCATTAGCCCAATTTATTCTTTTATAGGCTACTTAAACTATAATTTATATAGATACTTTAGCACTTATCTTATCTGTCGGACTAGGGGGTATCACTGCCCGACATGCATGTTTCGCTTGCAACGGCAAGCTGTCTCAAGGACCTACCCCTGCGAAAGAAAAATATTAAATCAAACTCTATCTCTCCTAGGTGTACGTCCTCATCTAACACCCAGAAGCGACATTCTACCCTATAATTTTCTTAACTGCTTACCCGGTAGTCTTCCTAGCGCCAGCTCCACCATAGTATTTCTTAGTAAAGATGGCGGCGGCGTGTTTCAGAATTCTATTTCAACCCTTACTCAATAACGTCAGTAGCCCCGCCCCCACAGAGTCTCCTCGGCTTCCCTTTATTAGATCAGAGACCTCCAATCTAACTCTGCATTTAAGCCCTTAGGTATAACTGTTTGAAGCCAAAATATAAACCACTGTTCTCTAAAATTTAAAATTTTTGCTATAGACCCCCCCTCCCTCCTTCTTTCTATATTTTCCACAATCCTCCATCTCAGATCTTCTATTTTATGCTGTTTCTGCAGCCAATGTTCCACCAAAGGGGCTTGCATATTTTGTGTTGTTATTCTAGATTTATGTTCGTTCAATCTAATTTTAATAGATCTTGTGCTCCTACCAATATATATAAGCTCACACGGGCACATGATCGCATATACAACCCCACTGCTATCGCAGTCTGTCATTCTATCGTTTTTTTTAAATCTTATCTTTTGCAGGGGGCATCCACACCTCACCTGTCACCGCCAGATCACACCACTGGCAATGACCACATGTTTTCTGACCTCCTCTAGATAATACATCTGGGAGAAGGCTCTTAAACTTGTTTATACTTAAACGTTCGCCTATAGATTTCCCTTTTGTATAAGATATCACAGGTTATTCCCCAAAACACGGGTATAATTGAAGAACATGCCAGTGGTTCTTTATGAACTGTACCATTCTCTGACTCATCTGATTAAAAGGCAAGACACACGTCAAGCCTTCTTCACCCTTCTCATTCCCCTCCTGCAGTAGTAATGGGCATTGAGCAAACCGTGCTCTAGTGTAAGCTTTCTTCACAGAGGATTTTGGATATCCTCTAGCTAAAAATCTAGATTTTAATGCTTTAGCTTGTTGTTTAAAGTCAGATAGCGTGGAGCAAACTCTTCTGACTCGCAAAAATTGGCTTACAGGCAAATTAAATTTCAAATGGTAAGGATGGAAACTACCAAATTGTAGAAAAGTATTCTTACTTACAGGCTTTCTGTAAAGAGTGGAATATAATTTATCCCTCTCCTTATAGATCCAAAGATCTAAAAATTCTATCGCCTGTTTACTTGCACCCATTGTGAATGTGATATTCGAATCTAAGGTATTTAACCAGCTGAGAAATTCTTCAAGAGCCGGTTTGGATCCAGTCCATATGAAAAAGACATCATCTAAAAATCGTTTCCATAATTGTACCGATGTGAAGAATCTCGAGGAGTATATTTTGGATTCAAGTTTAGCAACGTATAGAGTAGCTACTGAGGGGGCTAAAGTTGCCCCCATAGCCACACCTTGTATCTGAAGATAAAACTTTTCATTGAACCAAAAATAATTTTTGCAAATAACTAATTCAGCTAATGATAGAATAAACTGAGAAGAAATCCGTTGAGCTTCTACCCGGGATTCTATTGTCTCCTTAACCACTTGCAAAGCCCCCTCTTGAGGAATCTTCGTGTAGAGTGACACAATGTCAAGAGTAACCAGCCACACGTCCTCAGTCACTGAGTCCACAGATTCCAGATGTCTTAGAAAATGAGAAGAATTTTTTATGTTATTTAGATAGCAAACATTATCTAAAACTCCTCCACTCCAGGGATTCCTGGGTGTTGGTTGATATATGGAAACTTATATGATTACCTATCCTGAATGGTAGGAGATCAAAACTTAGAACAAAATTATCTTGCACTGAACTGTAAGGCTGCTTTGAGCTTCTAGGATGGACAAATGGCATGGTCAATAACCAGAATGGAGTTGCAGAAGGATCTTGGAATACTAGGTTCCCTAATATGGACTTCATTCTAATGTAATTATAGTCAAAAAGGATAAGACATAATATCCTGTAGGCATTCAAATTTATATGGATGCCAGCTGAGAGATATCCTTAGCTGTAGTAGAGTGGACGAGGGCAACCTGTCAGATTTAGTGGGCCAAATATTTTATCTGGCAACATGTTACTATGTTACTGTGAATCATTCACATATTATTAGTAGTAGTAGTATTTCTTTATGGGACAAAGCCAGTGGTGACTGGTTTTAACTCCATTGATTCAGGTCCTATCCAAGGACATGGGATCAGAGATACTGGTATAAAATATATGCTGTTTCAAATAGAGTTATTTTTTTCTGCAAAAATAATAGGATTATGGCTTTTAAATTTAAAATTTCCAAATATTAAGAGTTCCATTGGTATCATTCCAAGAGCTCCAATTATAATTGGTATTCCCATCAATTATCATCATCAAAATCATGCCTTATGAGAGAGACAAGATGGCGACGTGAAGGGAATGCAGTCAAGCAGCCCCGCTCCTAACCTTCACTCTTTGATGTGTAAAAGGAAAATTTCCTACTCACCTATGCCTAAAAAGAGGGGTAAGCAGCACGTTTACCCCGCTACGCCTGCGAATCCTGTGGTCAGACCTATGGACTGCTTCACTGTGCCCAGACCTCTCGGGGCTGGATTCCTCGCTGCTGGAGGGAGCAGTGGGAGGTGACCTGCTCCTCCAGCTTAAGGCTGAAACTTCTCTCAGCCCCGACGATCGGATGCCTCCACTCATGCCGGCGGCAGAGCAACGACGCGATCAGGAAACCCCTTACTTCGACGTTCAGGGAGTGTTTCCTGTAGCAGGGTCAGGTCGCTGCATTAAACCGCCCAATACATCTACTCAGATGAGTGAGGCGGCGTTTCTGCTGACTCTGAAGCTGCCAAGGAGATACAGCCTTCAGAAGAATTAGAGATTGGAACTTCTCTAAGTAAGTCTTTCTTGCCTATAAAACCTTCAACTATTACTTTGGACACCATATGGGAAGCTCTTTTAAGTTTGAAACCTTCGTTTTCCCAAAAACTAATATCTGTAATTCAACATACTCAAATTCCCTCGGGAAAAATCTCCTTGTTGGAAACAAAAACTCTAACTATGGAAAAAAATTGACTCTAATACTACCAATATTCAGTCGCTCCAACAAACTCAAGTAGATTTGATTAAAGAAAATTTGATGCTGCAATATAAGATTGAAAATTTGGAGAATCAACAGAGATCTAAAACATTGAGAGTAATAAATTTTCCTAAAATGCTTTCTGTTGCTCCTCTTATAACTTTTAAAAAGTATCTATCTGAGAGATTGAATATTCCTGAGCAGGCCTACCCTCCGGTCTCTAAAATATACTATTTGTTACTACATAAAAAGAAGAATACTAATCAACCTATGTCTGAAGGAGCCAATGTTTCTTTTGACACTTTAAACCTCACACAAATGCTTGAAGACGATAATTTGGGCTCCAAACCTGCTACTTTGATTATGACTTTTGTACTACAACCGGATAGAGACTGGATATTGAGGCAATTTTTTCGCCATAGAGAAGAACTTTTCATGAATTGTAAAATTAGAATTTTTCCAGATATTGCTAGAGCAACCCAAAAGAGGCGCCAACTTTTCCTTAAACTCCGCCCACGGATGGTGCAACTGGGCGGTTTATTTTGGTTGAATTTTCCTTGTAAGTGTGTATTAAAATTAAACTCAGTGAAGTATGATTTTTATGATCCTATACATTTAACATCTTTTTTGGACTCGAAGACCGTTGTAACTCCAGTTTTGCAGCCTATAGCAATATCTTCTCCTACTCCGTAATATAATAATTTGGTCTGTGTTTCTCTTCCTATGTTAACTTTAAGTAGTATATAAATATTTCATGGAATTGTACCTTGCTCTCTCCCTCTAATAGTGGACTAGACAATAGATAATAATATAAATTGTTTATTATAAAAATTTATGTAATATGAAGTTTAATATTACCTATCTTTTCTGAATCAAGAATATTCTTGTTTAATTTGTGAATTGATAAAAATAAAATTAAAAAAAACAAAATCATGCCTTATGATAGTTCTTACATCCATCTAGCTTGTGCAATTTGTTGCACTGTGATTTGTTGGGAAATTAATGGGAATCTGCTGTCTTCTTTAGAGGCTTGTTTCACAGATTGTCCTGCCATTGGAAGAGCTTTTTCTTTTAGGTATGTCTCCATTTAGTTTCAGTTATGTCTAGATGTTTTAACTCTCTTGTATTTTATTATTAAAGATTCTCTTTATTGAAAAACTTTGCATTACGACAGAACACCCTAAAAAAATAAGAAACAATAAAGAGCCAGGCATTGCAAAATAGCTCCACAAACAATCCCCCACCCTAATCCATCCCCCCACCCACCTTAAGGCACAAGAACACAGAACACTCAGGGTCTGGGCTCTGATAACCCTGAATGCACCAATGAAAAGGGAAAAGAACCCTCCCCCCTATCCCAGAACCCTCCCCTCCCAACCCTCTACTCAACCCAGAAGGTACCTGAGGCGCAAGCTGAAAAGCATTTAAAACTTGACTACAAGCTTGAAGAGAAATGGCATATAAGTAAGGCTCCCAGATGGTGAGAAATCGCTTTTGTCTTTTCAAATGGTGTTTAGCATCATTAGATTCCCACAGCATCAAAGCATACAACTTGTTTCTCCAATACCAGAAAGTAAGCAGTGTGTCCAATACCCAATAATTGAGGATACATTTTCCCAGCGATAAAAGCTTTGCTCAAAAAGCGGCGCTCATTGCCAGATTGCACCCCAAAAAAGGCACTGAGATTATACATAAGCCCTTCCAAAGTAATACGCAAGGGTTAAGCTAAAATCCGCTGGAGGTATACATTGACACTGCCAAATCCCATGATAAAAAGTATTGTCATGGGTCAGTGCACTTTAACACTGAGAGGAACCGGCACAGTCAACATGAAATGCTCACTGCTGCTAAAAATAAGCTCTATGAAGCACCCAAAATTGACACTCCTGGAGTTCAGCACTATGTACCAAGTTAGGGATCACGCTAAAAACACGCTGGGTAAAAGTGAACTGGAAGGGTCTACCAAGAGGAGTATATCCTGTGCTGGCTGGTAATGAACCAACGCTTTCTTAAACCAAAAGACCAAAATTTGACCAGCAGTATCGCTTTCCAAAAATTCATAACTGAACTGGAGCGATACACTCACGGAAGGTAACCCAGCAAAATAATGTGCCATCTGCATATAAACAAACTGGCCCACCAGGGAAGAAGAATAGCGCTGTTACCAGTCTTGATAGGACATAAACAACCCATCTTCACGAATCAGATGTTCTAAAAAGAGAATACCGAAAGATTTGTATCTCTGGAAGACCACATTTTCCAGTCCTGGTGGAAAAGCTGCATTCCCTACAAAAGGCAAAGGGAGACTACTATGGAAGTCCTGACTCCAGAGTCTTAATAGGTCCCACCAGAGATGCCATAATGGATGCAGCAAAAGACTCTGTTTAAATTTATTCAGAATTGCCGAAAGATGGGCATGCAAAAAATATAGAGGATGAAACGGCTCGACTCCATGACCAAATTACGAAGATAACAGAGCAGACATGACATATTATAAAGGCACAGATCTGGAATACCAAAACCCCCTGCCCACCAGGAACTAATCAAATAATGCCACAACTTAAGTTTTTTCCTGGACCAACAAAATTTGTTGAGCAACCGACGAAGATTATCCAAATTGCGGCGCAAGAAGCAGATGAGAAGTACCTGTATCACATAAAGCCATCTTGGGAAGAGTACCATTTGGACTAGCTGAATTTTACCATTTACTGACAGTGGTAAATGGGCCCATTGAACCAACTGACATGCAGTATCCATCAGCAACTTAGTAACATTGATCCAATAAGTCTGGGCAGGGTCCTTAGATAATTGGATACACAGATACTGAAAAGAAACCTCCATCCAGTGGAGGGGAAACATCGGTACCCAGTGGTAGCGCAATGATGCCTAGCTTGCCAAAGCCTCTGACTTCTCTAAATTTAAACAAAAACCCATGAAATCCCTTTATTTCCTGAAGCTTTCCAACAGGACTGCTAAAGATCTCCAGGGATCTCGTAAATAAACCAACAAATCATTAGCGAAAGTGGCAATCTTAAACTCCTCCAAACTCATCTATAAACCTGTAATCTCCATATTAGCCTGAATCTCCTGGCTTATTAGCCTGGATCTCCTGGCCAACTTATCAAGGGATCTACTCAGCAAGGCTGCCCGCTGTCGCCCCTCCTGTTTGTTTTAACAGAAGGGGCAACAGTGGGCAGCCTTTCCGAGTACCCCTATGAATACCAAAGGGGGCAGATGTATGACCACTGACCCAGACCCGTGTTTGAGGAGTATGGTAAAGGGCTGCCACAGCCTGTACAAACCCACCCCTGATCCCATAAGTGTCAAGCGTGCCATATAGAAAATCCCAAATCACGTGGTCGAAGGCTTTCTTTGCTTCAAAACTGACAAGTAATGATGGGAGACCCTCTACTTCAGTAGATTCAAGCACTGTGATGATTTTTAGAGATCACCCACCCAGTCACAAAACCGACTTGGGAGTTAGCAACTAGCGAAGGAAACATCTGGGAGAGACGATTGGCTAAGACCTTAGCAAAAAGTTTAACTTCAAAATTTAGAAGGGAGATGGGGCGATATGATTCAGGCTTGTCTGGAGCCAGGCCTGGCTTCAGAAGAACTATGATTTGGGCCATGTTAAGGGAAGCAGGAAGAGAACCACTGGCAACAGCTGCGTTAAAACAATCGGCAAGGATCGGGGTAACTGTATCAACTGATAGTTTATAAAATTCGCTTCGGAACCCATCATTACCTGGTTCTTTATTAAGGGGGCTCTGTGAATCGCCCAATCCACTTCAGCAGGTTGAATAGGAGCATTCAGCTTATCAAAAGCAGAGGCCTCAATGTGAGGAAGAGTTAGATAAATAAATGTCATTCACCAGTGGTGTCTGCATGGAACTGACATACAATGATGCATAAAAAGTCCGAAAGATAGCATTAATTTCCATATCGGTATGTGCCAATTCCCCCCGCTCATTGCGCAAAGCGGCAGTCTTAGTAGGGCCATGAGTTCATTTAACAAATCTGGCCAAAAGACTACCACTTTTATTAGCGCATTAATAGAGGTGATACTTACTGTATAATAGTCAATAGAGCATTGGGCATTATGACGTATGAAAGCACTTAAGGCCTGTTGAGCTTCCAAGAGCTGAGCCTTACAATGCAAGGGAAAGAATTTCCCAAATTGCCTTCGCAAATAGGTGACTCTCCTCTCCAATCTCAATAATTCCTGGCGCTGAATCCACTAGAATATGTGATAATTTCTCAGCGGAAAATGGTTTTCGCTGTCTCCCAATATAATATAGGATCTGTACAATGGGCTTGATTGCATTGTGCATAGGTGTCCCATTTAGAAAGCAAATACTCAGCAAATTTAGGATCCTGGTATAACTGAATGGGAAATCTCCAGTGCATGCTCCCAGCAGCTCCCCGGAGAAACAAAGCTGCATTTTTACCCAGGCAGGGTCTGAAACCTCAATCAGCCCAATCTCCACCAACTCCACCGCAGGGAAGAGATCTCTGGTTAAGTGTAAATAATCTATACAAGACATCATGGAGTGCACTCTGGACAAATACATGTAGTCAAGTTCCAGAGGGTGTAGAGTCTGGCACACATCCACCATGTCAAGAGCAGAACAAAGCCAAGAGATCCCCCCAAAGGAAGCGCCAAGGCTGTGCCTGAAGGATGTCACCGATTCAGCTGAGGATCATGAGCTTTATTAAAGTCTCCCTCCATAATAACAGGCAGATTGTCAGAATTATAAATTTTTTTATCAAAAGAATTAGGTGCACACACATTAGATTACATTTAACCCCATTGAGAGTGACTATGGCAATGAAAAAATGACCTGTGGTATCTAAAATCACTGAGTGAGTGCTCGTTGTAAGGCTTTTATGAAGCAATACGATCACTCCTGCTTTTTTCCCCACAGCTGGAGTATGAAAATATTCCCCCATCCACCAGCGACACAGCTTCGCATGTTCTAAGCCATCTAGGTGCGTCTCCTGCAAAAATATAATAGATGCATGTCGCCTATACAAAGTCTGCAGGATTTTATGTTGCGTAATGGGTGAGTGGATTCCACCCACATTCCAGGTGAGAACCTTAAGAGCCTGAGAAATAACACCAAAGGAAGAATAGACAGCTGCACAATCTCAAAGAACACCATGGGGGTGTCCCAGTCTCCACCCCCATGGTAGACAAAGATAACTCCCTCAAAGCCAACCAGATAGAGAGCCTCAAATAATAATAAGGCATGTGCAATTAATCACCCTGGGTACCCGCAAGCGACAAACTTCTCCCTCCCTCCCTCCCTCCCCCCCAACACCCTTCGGGTTTCGGCTGTCCCCAAAATTACAACATTGACCTATTCTTTCAGAAACAGCTCAAAATGCCAATGTCCACAGTCAGTCCACACAGCCTGAGTTACCAATCAGGCCAGATGCCAAGGGCAAGGAGAGAGCAGGAGTGTTCACAGTAGTCGCCAGTGAGAGGTCTCTGCAAGGTCACCATCACAGGAGCAGAAAGAAAGTCCCAACAGAAAGTAGAAGAAAAGCTTCTACCCCAGCAAGCAACAGGCTGGCAGCATCTCCATGACTGTCTCAATGGTATGCCTGCAGTGGAGGGAGAAGTCACAGAGTCAGGGTTTCATCGCACACACCTTGTTTGGTCAGAAACTGGAAGTTGGCAAACACAACAAGTGCCAAGGCCCACAGCCGGGATGCTGTGGTAACTCCATCCAACAAGAAGAAAATATTCAAATCAAACAAATATTCAAGAAGTAGGTTGAGCTCCTTGGTTCTTGAGGTCTAGCTGGTCCACCTATTTGGCTGCCTCCAGAGCTGAATCATACACATGTGGAACATCATTGTGCAGAAAGTGCAACTGCGCCAAGTAGGCCATGGTGAACCAAATATGAAGGTGCATCAACTTTGTACAGATAGGGTGAAATGTCTTCCTGGCAGCAGAGACAGAAGCAGAATAATTCTGGAAACATGAGATGTTTTTCCCCTCATACTCGAGGGAAGTCCCTCCACCGATGGCCTGAAGAATTTCAAGTTTATGGGCATAATTGAGCAATTTGAATATCACTGCTCTCGGTCACACATGATCCTCCATCCATGGGCTTAACTGATGCGCTCATTCTATGTGCAGTGGGCTGACCACGTTGGTAAGCTGGAGCGAACGGGTGAGCCAGGATTCCAAAAAGCCCTGAACGTCCGAATCAGGCAGAGTCTCCAGGAGGCCCATCAACTGGAGATTATTTTGGCATGCCCAATTTTCAAGTTCATCAACCTTACTTTCCAGTTCCCAAAGCCGGGTTGAAATCTGGAGCTGCATGTGGTCTTCTACGACTCCCACGCGCTGCTGTACCATGTGCAAAGCATTTGCAAAAGTAGTAAAATACTGCTCCATCATGTACAACTTGTCTATAATCACCTGCAGCTGCTTCCGATAGTGTTCTCCATCGCAGCCCGCACCTCCACGGTAATCTCCTCTACCCACTCAGAACTCGGGGTCAGCGAGAGAGACGCATGTCCAGCCGCCATCTTGGAATCTCAGTTGCAGCCCTTCTCGCGGTCCTTTTTTGGTGGTATAGAAGCTATGCTGCCAGGAATTTGCCTCAAATGTCCTGCCAGGTAAGTGCTGATGAGATGGGGAGCAATAAATACATCTAAAGGGGGTCAAAAAGTGCAGATAAAAGGCTGAGTAGAAGAGGAGAGTTGGGAGCCTCACTAACTACCTCCTTATAGCTCCCTGCCCCAACTGAAAGTCAACTCTCTTGCATTTTAAACAAACCAACACTTCAAAGGAGAAGTGTGGATGGGGAGAAATTATGTGTTATGTTATATTATGTTATGTTATCAAGGATTTATCTCTCACCAACTCTCAATATATTAGATTCAAGGCGAGTTACAATCAGTAAAGAAAATGACAACAAAACATCAGGAAATTACAAATACCCAAAAATAAAAACATTTAAAATTTTAAAATAAAAATATAAGTTAAAACCCACCTTGTCTAGTTTTATGAAACAGAAAATAATTCTTAATCAGGCGTAATTCAAGTGGAAGATCGTTCCAGTAATGAACCGCTACGAAGAAAAATGATTGAGAAAAGACAGACTTAAAATGTATATTTTTAGTTGAAGGAAAAACTTGTAATAAATAATTACACCTCCTAGAACTTATCTAAGATCTTAACATAGTCACCAACTGAGAACTGTCTTCAGGGCATGTACCTTCCAAAAACTTAAATACTAAACAAAATATCTTGAAAATAACCCGAGACTTCACAGGTAACCAATGTAATTCACCCAGTAAAGGACTTACATGATCTAACCTAATTTTATGAAATATTAACCTAACCTTAGAATTCTGAACTAACTAAATCGTGGAAAGTTGTTTAGAAGAAAGGCTGAAATAAATTGAGCTACCTTAATCCAATAGTGGTAAGATTGTTAACTGCACAATGATCTAAAAATGTTCTTCTAAAAAATAAGATCTTAACAAACGTAGTTGCTTTAACTTAAAATAGGCTTTTATGATCAAACTATTAATTTGTGGCTCTGTTGACAAAGACGAATCCAATATCATTCCCCAAAATTATGTCTTACCTGAACATTTTCATTCCTTTAGTCCTACAAGACCAGTTCAGAACCTGTGGATTATGTCTGTTGACCAACAGATGGAGACAGAGAAATAAAATAGTTCTGTGTGATTCCCTTTAAGGGCACCATGCAGCCTTAGAATGCTCGTCGGTATTTCAAATGACCAAGCAATGGTGCTCGTGTTCATGCTTCCAGTCAAATGTCATCATCATCCATTACCTTTATAAAGAAGGTACTGTTGTATTCTACTAACACATAGTTTTCCTGCTGAGTCAGAAGTTGTGTGAAAATCCATTGAGGTAAATTAGAAGTACTTTCAACTGAAAAAAAAAAATAAGAAAACAGGAGAACAAATGAGAATGGAAGCATGTTCATTAATATTCAATTAGGGAGGGTTTCTGGACTGGTCTCATAGGACTAAAGAAAAGAAAATTGGGGTGGGGGGGGACAAAAAGTCTCAGAAAAAATTTCTATTGCTGTTCCTGAAGCAACGCTGATTGTGACTTTAAATAAAAAGCAGACAAAAGATTGCAAATTAACACTGTCAACTAATGAGCAAGATGTAAATAGGAACAACAAACATAGTTTGAAATGTCTATATGCGAATGCCAGAAGCCTAAGAAATAAGATGGGAGAGTTAGAATATATTATACTAAATGAAAAATTAGATATAATAGGCATCTCTGAGACCTGGTGAAAAGAGGATAACCAGTGTCATACCAGGGTACAAATTATATCGTAGTGATAGGATGGATCAAATTGGTGGAGGGGTAGCATTGTATGTTAAAGAGGGCCTTGAATCAAATAGATTGAAAATTCTGCAGGAAAAAAAGCACATCTTGGAATCCCTATAGATTGAACTTCCACGTGTAAAGGGGAAAGGAAAAGGATAGTGATAGGAGTGTACTACCGTCCACCTGGCCAGGATGAACAGACGGATGTGGAAATTTATTTATTTGGATTTTACTCACACTTTTTTCAGTAATAGCTCAAAGTGAGTTACATTCAGGTACAACTAGGTATTTGTCTGTCCCTGGAGGGCTCACAGTCTAATTTTTACCTGAGGCAATGGAGGGTTAAGTGACTTGCCCAAGATCACAAGGAGCAGCAGTGGAATTTGAACCGGCCATCTCTGGCTATCAAGGCTGGTACACTAACCACTAGGCCACTCCTTCACTACCAGAAATTAGGGAGGCTAACAAACTGGGCAACACAATAACAATGGGTGATTTCAATTACCCCGATATTGACTGGGTAAATGTAACATCATGGCATGCTAGTGAGGTAAAATTCATTGATGAAATCAAGGACTGCTTTATGGAGCAGCTAGTACAGGAGCCAACAAGATGAGGAAAAATTCTAAACCTAGTTCTTAGTGGAGTGCATGATCTGGTGCAGGAGGTAATGGTGATGGGGCCACTTGATACCAGTGATCATAATATGATCACATTTGATATCGGCGTTTAACTTTCAAAAAGGAGACTATGATAAAATGAGAAGGATGGTGAAAAAAAAACCTTAGAGGAGCAGCTGCAAAGGTCAAAAATTTACATCAGGCATGGATGCTGTTCAAAAATTCCATCGTGGAAGCCCAGGCCAAATATATTCTGTGTATTAAAAAGGAAGAAGGAAGACCAAATGACAGCCAGCATGGTTAAAAAAATGAGGTGAAGGAAGCTATTAGAACTAAAAGAAAATCCCTCAGAAAATGGAAGAAGTATCTGACTGAAAATAATAAGAAACAGCATAGGGAATGTCAAGTCAAATGCAAAGTGCTGATAAGGAAGGCGAAGAGGGACTTTGAAAAAAAGATTGCGTTGGAGGCAAAAACACATAGTAAAATTTTTTAAAGTATATTAAAAGCAAGAAGCTGGCAAAAGAATCAGTTGGACCGCTAGATGACCAAGGGGTAAAAGGGGGCACTCAGGGAAGACAAAGCCATAGCGGAGAGATTACATGAATTCTTTGCTTCGAATTTGGGAGACATACCGGTGCCAGAAAAGATATTCAAAGCTGACAAGTCAGAGAAACTGAATGAAATCTCTATAAACCTGGAAGATGTAATGGCGCAATTTGACAAATTGAAGAGTAGCAAATCGCCTGGACCGGATGGTATTCATCCCAGAGTACTGGTAGAATTGAAAAATCAACTTGCAGAATTATTGTTAGTAATATGTAATTTATCTTTAAAATCAAGCATGATACTGGAAGATTAAAGGGTGGCCAATGTAATGCTGATTTTTTAAAAAGCTTCCAGAGGTGATCCGGGAAATTATAGACGGTGAGCCTGACGTCGGTGCCGGGCAAAATAGTAGAAACTGTTATAAAGAACAAAATTACAAGGCATATTTGGATTAATATGGAGGAGTAGCCTAGTGGTTAGTGCAGTGGACTTTGATCCTGAGGAACTGAGTTTGATTCCCACTGCAGCTCCTTGTGACTCTGGGCAAGTCACTTAACCCTTCATTGCCCCTGGTACAAAATAAGTACCTGAATATATGTAAACCGCTTTGAATGTAGTTGCAAAAAAACTCAGAAAGGTGGTATATCAAGTCCCATTTCCCTTCCCTTTCCCCATTAATGAGACAAAGTCAACATGAATTTAGTGAAGGGAAATCTTGCCTAACCAATCTATTACATTTCTTTGAAGGGGTGAACAAACATGTGGATAAAGGTGAGCTGGCAATATTGTGTATCTGGATTTTCAAAAGATGTTTGACAAAATACCTCATGAAAGACTCCAGAGAAAATTGGAGAGTCATGGGATAGGAGGTAGTGTCCTATCATGGATTAAAAACTGGTTAAAAGAGAGAAAACAGAGAATAGGGTTAAATGATCAGTATTCTCAATGGAGAAGGGTAGATAGTGGGATTCCTCAGGGGTCTCTGCTAGGACTGTTGCTTTTTAACATATTTATAAATGATCTAGAGATGGGGGTAACTAGTGAGGTAATTAAATTTGCTGACGACAGAAAGTTATTCAAAGTTGTTAAATCGCAAGAGGATTGTGAACAATTACAAGAGGACCTTAAGAGACTGGGAGGCTGGGCATCTAAATGGCAGATGACGCTTAATGTGAGCAAGTGCAAAGTGATGCATGTAAGAAAGAGGAACCCAAACTATAGGTTCCACATTAGGAGTCACTGACCAGGAAAAAGATCTAGATGTCATCGGTGATGATATGTTGAAACCCTCTGCTCAGTTTGCAACGGCTGCTAAGAAAGCAAATAGAATGTTAGGTATTATTAGGAATGGAATGGAAAACAAAAATGAGGACATTATAATGCATTTGTATAACTCCATGGTGTGACCGCACCTCAAATATTGTGTGCAATTCTAGTCACCACATCTCAAAAAAGATATGGTGGAATTAGAAAAAGTACAGAGAAGGGTGATGAAAATGATAAAGGGGATGGGACAACTTCCCTATGAGGAAAGGCTAAAGCGACTAAGTCTCTTCTGCTTGGAGAAAAGACAGCTGAGGGGAGATATGATAGAGGTCTATAAAATAACGAGTAGAGTGGAATGGGTAGACGTGAATCGCTTGTTTACTGTTTCCAAAAATATTAGGACTAGGGGGCACACAATGAAGTTACAAAGTAGTAAATTTAAAGCAAATCGGAGAAAATATTTCTTCACTCAACGTGTAATTAAATTCTGGAATTCATTGCCAGAGAATGTAGTAAAAGCAGTTAGCTTAATGGGGTTTAAAAATGGTTTGGATGGCTTGGCTTCCTAAAAGAAAAGTTCATAAGCCATTATGGTTCAATAATTTTTATTGTAGAAAAACCTCAAAACGACATTTCAATAGGGTTTGAACAGTTTACATATCTAACACAAACACTCTAGCATCTAGATCATTGTATTGCATTACCTAGCTTGCAGTTCCCCGTGTTCTCTGCTGTTCACCTTGATCTGCATTACTGCTCACTCTCCAACAACTTTTTACAGTTTTCTCCCCCTTCCCTCCCTCCCTCCCTCCCTCCCCCCCCTTGCCTCCCTCCCTCCCCTTGCCCCCCTCCCTCCCTTCTCTCCTATCACAGTTATAGTCCGCATCCCCCATGCTGTGATTACTTTGCTTCCACTCCCCTATCACATGTTCATTATCTGTCCTCTGGCTCGGGGTGTCAAAGTCAGCCAGAAAGGAGTCCAGCAGTGCCAGAAAGTTTTTATGATCTGTGGCCTTCGAGCTCCCAGTCTTGTTCTCTCAGTGCGCAACAAGTGGATCATCTGTCCTCTCCACTGAGGGAGTGTAGGGCCCTCCGCAGACAGCCATGCCAGTAGTATTGTCCTCTTTGCCACCATTATGGCTCTTGATAGAAACGCCCGGCATCACCTTGGCAGGGATCCCGTCAGCCGGGGGTGTCCAAACAGAAGTTTAGCCTCAACTTGCCAATGTATCGCCCAAATGATGGCAGTCTGCTGAGTCAGCATTCTCCAGAAGGTTCTCACTCGCGGGCAGCCCCAAAACATATGGCCCAGAGTTGCACCCTCCCCTTATTTGGGGCACGCTCCATCTGGCGACAGTCCCATGTGAAACGCCCTTCTTGGGGGGATATATGCTCTCATTGTAAATTTAAATTGAAGTTCCCAGTAATGTATTTGGTCCGTATTCTTGCGATAGCCTAATAAGTGTTCCCGTACCATGGTTGTCGTAATTTCAGTTTCCAGCTCTGTGCTCCATCTGTGTGACAATGTCTCAAAGTCTGGCTCTTTTGCCATGTCCTTTAGATGTCTGTGGTAATAGGTTAGCGGGACTTTCTGCTGTGCTCCCAGCGAGAGTGCTGACCCCAGCTCCTCCTGCACATCTTCTGTCAGTGCTTCTTGTGGAAGGCTAGTTATATAATGCTTTAATTGATAGTAATGGAACCAATCTGACGGGTTCAGAGAAAACTGGTCCCTAAGCTCCTCCCATGGCTTGATTTTTCCCTTTTCATCTATCGCCTGTAGGAGGTACTCCAGTCCATTATTCCTCCATCGCTGAAAGGCCGCATGGCTCTGGCCCGGCGGAAATTCCAAATTACCCCAAATTGGAAGATAGGGGGTCGTGCGAGCCAAGAACCCGTGGTGCCGGCAGAGCCATCGCCACACCGCTTGTGCCGCCGGCAACAATTGTGCCTCTACCAGTAAGTTGGTCTCTCCCTTGCTTTTCCTGTGCAGCAGGTAGCCAATATGTCTCCGCTTCACCTCCGTCAATTCCAAGGAGGTTGGGGTAAAGTATTGTGTGCCTCTGAGCCAATCATTCACGTGTCTCAGTCCACTAGCAATTGTCATATAGCGTAAGTTCAACAGCCCCAAGCCTCCGAATTCCACCAGCAGGTACAAAGTTGACATTCCTATTCTCGTTTTTTTCTTCACCCACAAGTAAACTTGCAGAGTTTTATTTAGTCTCTTTTCATCCAGCTTAGTCAGGTATAATGGCAAGGTCTGGAACACATACAACCACCTGGGCACTATCACCATGTTGTAAAGAGCTATCCTACCCAGGAGTGAAATAGGGAATCCTTGCCACATTTGCAGGCTCAACTTTGTGTCATTCAACAGCTTTCTCACATTCCACTCATACATTTGTGGGATCTCTCGAGGAATTGTAACTCCTAGGTACTTTATGTCCTCCCCCTCCCACTCCATAGGCAGTGTCAACCTTTGCCTGATAGTATCTCCCTGCAACACCTCCAAAGCCCTAGATTTACGGATGTTCAATGTATATCCTGATAGAGTCCCGAAATCCTCCACCACCTGTAAAGTCCTAACTACTGAGTGTTCCGGCTGCTGGGTGATCACAAGGAGGTCATCGGCAAATGCCAGGGCTTTAACTATGCCACCCTCCAGCGGGACCACCCTCACTTCCTCGTCCATCTGCAGCGCGCAAAGCAGGGGTTCCATTGCCAGTATAAAGAGGAGGGGCGAAAGGGGACATCCCTGTCTGGTTCCCTGCCTAATCTCAAAAGACTCCCCTTTCACTCCGTTCACCAGTACTGCTGCTCGGGGGTTGTTATACAGTGCCTTTAACGCATCTCCAAACCACCCCTGTACTCCCATATAAGTTAACAGCCCAAACATGTATCCCCAGTCCACCTTGTCAAACGCCTGCTTGGCATCCAAGCTAAGTATCAGTGCTGACTCCTGTTCTCGCTGACACTTTGCCATCGCCAGGAGGAGACGTCTAACATTGCTCCCTGCTTTCCTGTTCCTTACAAATCCCACTTGTTCTTCTCCTATAAGATCCGGGAGCAACTGTCCCAAGCGAGTGGCAAGTATTCTGGCCAGGATCTTTACATCGACATTAATCAAGGAAATAGGTCTGTAGGACCCTGGGAGTGCTCCATCTTTCCCCGGTTTGGGTATCAGCGTGATCAGGGCTTCATTCGCATATTGTGGAAACTCCCTATCCTCAATCACTTGTTCCAGATATTTCCCCATCGCCTCCAGCCCTGGTTTTGGGAGGATTTTATAATACTGTCCCATAAAGCCATCAGGCCCTGGAGCTGAACTCAAGGCCAGTGCTTTAATGGTATCCTGCACTTCCTTTCCAGTAATGGGCCTATTTAGCGTGTCAATATGCTGTGCCTGGAGTCTGGGGAGTCCTACCCGCTCTAAATAGCCTGCTAATGGTTCTGTGTTCCTTCCCCGTGTCTCCCCATAAAGCGTACTAAAATAATCATAGAATACCTGCCCTATGTCCTCATTTTTATGCTTTGTCGTCTCTGTAGGATCTCGTATTGATGTAATCACCCGTCCCGGCCCACCTGTTTTGATCAGTCTTGCCAGCATAGTGCCTACTTTATTACCAAACCGCTGCAATCTGCACTTATAATATAGCAGAGATCTCGTGGTTTGGCTATGGATGAGAGTATTAAGAGTCACCTGGGCAGCTAAGTATTGCTCTTTATTTGCCGCGGTCGGGGCCTTTATGTACTTTCTTTTGCTCTTCTGGAGTTGAGCTTCCAACTGTAAGATCACCCTAGCCTGCTTTTTCTTGTGCGCTTGAACAAAGGCTATTATGTCTCCTCTCATAACCGCTTTGGAGGCCAACCAATAAAGCTTTGGTTCTACTGCATGCTGCTTGTTAAATCTCTCATACTCCTCCCATTTAGTATGTAGATAATGTGTGAATTCTTTATTCCCATATAAATATCCCGGGTATCTCCATCCCCCTGTATGTTGATAGTATTCTGGGACTTCTAATTCCAGCCATACAATTGCATGGTCCGAAACCTCTGTAGGGTCTATTCCTGTGTTACGCACCCAGGAGAATGCCTGACTATCCATCAGTATGTAATCAATCCTAGAGCTAGTGCCATGGGCCCTAGACAAATGAGTATAGACTTTTGTTTCAGGGTACAGAACTCTCCAAGCATCCACTAGGTTCAGGGTGCGCATAAACGTCTGGAGGGCCCTTTTTCTACTCCCTTCCTGTGGTGCGTCCCGCGGATTTGTGGTGTCTATCTTCGGGTCTGCTATTAAATTAAAATCTCCGCAGACCAGCAGTTTCAGCGAGGGGTATGGAGCACACTGCTTTATTATAGACTGAAAGAAAGTTGGTGTGTAAATATTGGGGCCGTATAGGGAGACCACCAGGAATTCCCTGCCCTGTAGCCACAAGTGAATCAGGACATATCTTCCCTGAGGGTCTGCCGTAACTAGCTCTGCCTTTGCCACAATGCCTTTCCTGACCAAAATAGCCACTCCCCGTGCTCTGCCCTCAGCCGAGGCTGCAAAGACCTCCCCCACCCACGACTGCTTCAGCTTACAATGTTCTGCCTCCGAGAGTCGAGTCTCTTGGAGGCAGGCCACATCCGCTTTGTGTCTCTGCAAGGCCTGTAATATTTTTGATCTTTTCACTGGCGTTGCTATGCCCCCCACATTCCAAGAAATAATGCGAGTCACCCTGGCCATAATTGTCTTATGTTTTGGGCAAGTGTTCTATTACTTTCATTTTGAGTGTATGGGACACGGGCACCCAGCCTCGCCCGTTCCCTTATTGGTCTATGTGCAGATGTGGGTGCGGAAAGCTGTTGTCTACTAACTTCCCCCCTCCCCTCCCCTCCCCTCTCCTCTACTCCCTCTCTCCCCACCCTTGCCCATCCCCCCTTTCTTCATCCCTTCCCTCCTTCCCTTTGTTTAATCCTAAATAACTCCCTTTTAATAGGAGCATAGAGGTATCATGATTTCGGGTTCCCCCCTCCCCCGTTGTATAAGAACTGGACCTTTCTGCGCCTGGTCTATCTCCTGTCTATTTCCATTATTAAGCCCTGCTTCTTCCCCCAGGCTATCCGCCCTTTATGGTGATGTCCATTCATACCAGCTGTTATAAAATTACTTCGCCTCAACCATCCCCTCCCCCACAGTCAACTCAACCTTTCAAACAACTCAGTGCTCTTAATAAACCTTGTGTTCTCATATAAGTATCTTCCCTGTAGGAAGGTGGTCTTGTGCCTCGCCAAACCTGTTTAAGCGTTTCTGCCAGCCAGTTTTCCATGGCTCCACATAGTTAGTGTCTCTCTCAGCTATTCTGGTCCACTCCCATAGGTGGTTCGGTTTTTAACAGGACTTGTGCTTCTTCTGGGGTTCGGAAAGTCTGCCAGCCTTCCTCCTGCAGTACTTTCAACTGGGCTGGATAGAGGAGCATAAATCTTTGATTTTTCTGGGCTAGTTGGCAGCACATACAGTGGGGGAAATAAGTATTTGATCCCTTGCTGATTTTGTAAGTTTGCCCACTGACAAAGACATGAGCAGCCCATAATTGAAGGGTAGGTTATTGGTAACAGTGAGAGATAGCACATCACAAATTAAATCCGGAAAATCACATTGTGGAAAGTATATGAATTTATTTGCATTCTGCAGAGGGAAATAAGTATTTAATCCCTCTGGCAAACAAGACCTAATACTTGGTGGCAAAACCCTTGTTGGCAAGCACAGCGGTCAGACGTCTTCTGTAGTTGATGATGAGGTTTGCACACATGTCAGGAGGAATTTTGGTCCACTCCTCTTTGCAGATCATCTCTAAATCATTAAGAGTTCTGGGCTGTCGCTTGGCAACTCGCAGCTTCAGCTCCCTCCATAAGTTTTCAATGGGATTAAGGTCTGGTGACTGGCTAGGCCACTCCATGACCCTAATGTGCTTCTTCCTGAGCCACTCCTTTGTTGCCTTGGCTGTATGTTTTGGGTCATTGTCGTGCTGGAAGACCCAGCCACGACCCATTTTTAAGGCCCTGGCGGAGGGAAGGAGGTTGTCACTCAGAATTGTACGGTACATGGCCCCATCCATTCTCCCATTGATGCGGTGAAGTAGTCCTGTGCCCTTAGCAGAGAAACACCCCCAAAACATAACATTTCCACCTCCATGCTTGACAGTGGGGACGGTGTTCTTTGGGTCATAGGCAGCATTTCTCTTCCTCCAAACACGGCGAGTTGAGTTCATGCCAAAGAGCTCAATTTTTGTCTCATCTGACCACAGCACCTTCTCCCAATCACTCTCGGCATCATCCAGGTGTTCACTGGCAAACTTCAGACGGGCCGTCACATGTGCCTTCCGGAGCAGGGGGACCTTGCGGGCACTGCAGGATTGCAATCCGTTATGTCGTAATGTGTTACCAATGGTTTTCGTGGTGACAGTGGTCCCAGCTGCCTTGAGATCATTGACAAGTTCCCCCCTTGTAGTTGTAGGCTGATTTCTAACCTTCCTCATGATCAAGGATACCCCACGAGGTGAGATTTTGCGTGGAGCCCCAGATCTTTGTCGATTGACAGTCATTTTGTACTTCTTCCATTTTCTTACTATGGCACCAACAGTTGTCTCCTTCTCGCCCAGCGTCTTACTGATGGTTTTGTAGCCCATTCCAGCCTTGTGCAGGTGTATGATCTTGTCCCTGACATCCTTAGACAGCTCCTTGCTCTTGGCCATTTTGTAGAGGTTAGAGTCTGACTGATTCACTGAGTCTGTGGACAGGTGTCTTTCATACAGGTGAGCATTGCCGACAGCTGTCTGTCATGCAGGTAACGAGTTGATTTGGAGCATCTACCTGGTCTGTAGGGGCCAGATCTCTTACTGGTTGGTGGGGGATCAAATACTTATTTCCCTCTGCAGAATGCAAATAAATTCATATACTTTCCACAATGTGATTTTCCGGATTTAATTTGTGATGTGCTATCTCTCACTGTTACCAATAACCTACCCTTCAATTATGGGCTGCTCATGTCTTTGTCAGTGGGCAAACTTACAAAATCAGCAAGGGATCAAATACTTATTTCCCCCACTGTAGGAGCAAAGGCCTTCCTGCGATCCTGCAAAGCGTCGGAATAATCCTGAAATATCTTCACTGCTGCGCCATCATAAGCCAGGGTATCCCACTTCGCTCTGGCTCCTCTCAGGATTTCCTCCTTATGGAGGAAGTTGTGTACCTTGACTATAACTGCCCGGGGTCTATTTCCAGCAGTGGCCTTCCGTCCCAGCTGATGCGCCCTCTCCAAGCACAGAGGTCCAAAGCTATCCGAAAGCGCTAACTCCGTTTTCAGCCAGCGTTCCAACTGCGTCGCTAGGGTCCGGTCTGGGACTGATTCGGGAATGCCAATCAAGCGCAAGTTCGATCATCTCGATCGATTCTCCATATCATCCAAATGTTGCGTTTGCCTCAGCAGTTCTTTTTGCAGGTCTTGTATTATCATGTCCTTGGCAGCTCCTGCGTCTTCCAGTTCAGCTACCCGGACCTCCAGCTCCCCTGTCCTGCGGGTCTTTCATCTAAGCGGGCTTCTACCCCCGCCAGCTAGTCTGACAATTTGGTGAATTGAGGCTCAAGCGCTGTCTTCACCGCCTCAGTGAGCTGCTGCAACTGCAGCGGGTGGAACTGTGGCGGCGGTTTTAATGTCGGGTCCGGCGCCATCTTGTTTTCTTCGGGTCCACGCTGCTTCTCGCTGCTTTTTTTCGCCATTCTACTTGGCGCGGGTGACAAAATGATCCATATGCTTTCCCACAAAAGCGATGCCGGTTAAGGAAAAGTACAGCGGCGTTTATCCGTTGTTTTATCGCGAGGGGGGAGGGGAAGTCCCGGAGAGATGGAATACACGACTTCCTCCCTCAAACCATCACGTGACCTCTGTTCATAAGCCATTATTAAAATGGACTTGGGTGGTGGGGCAGGAACGTTGGGGTGGGTGGGAGGTTGGATGGGGTTTAGACATATTCTGAGGTGGGAATATATAAACTATAGAGCTGTTACTGAATCTGGTTTATGTTGTACTGTTATGTATTTTGTAGCAAATTGTGTAACTTGGTTTGAATTGCCTTTAATAAAAAATGTTGAAACTTAAAATGGACTTGGGTAAAATCCACATCTTGTTTCTAGGATACGCAGCATAAAATGTATTGCACTATTTTGGAATCTTGACAGGTACTTGTGACCTGGATTGGCCACTGTTGAAAACAGGATGCTGAGCTTGATGGACCTTTGGTCTGTCCCAGTATGGCAATACTTATGTACTTATGACAATTTTTTTTAACCGTTTGTCAATTTGTTAATATCTTCTTCAATGTTAATTTGGCCTGCCAAATTATTGGCCCAATTAGCCACAATCTGGTCTGAATTCCAGCTAGAGAAAAATCAGAGCATTATGATTTTTCCATTTTTTTTACAATCTTAACAATTTTTCTTGAATTTGAACATACTTATATTAAAAAAAAACCATGAACAATAACAATTTTGCACTACAATATTCTAGAACATTTACACCCCTCCAAAAGAAATCCACCTCCTCCCCTTATCCTCATGGGACAGCTTAAATATTATATTCAAAGAGAAAAACAACAAGATTGTAAGTCTTGGTTCTTATAACCTCCTTGCTGTTGATGAAGGAGGGGGGTGAGTTGGGGGAAGGGGGAATGGGGCTTGATATACTGGTTTTCTGTGTGTGTTGTTTTTTTTTTTTTTTTTGGGGGGGGGGTTGCAACTACATTCAAAGTGGTCTACATGGTATATGCAGGTACTTCCTCAGCGACCCTCCAGACCGGTCAAGACGCGTGGGTTATGTCCTCCTACCAGCAGAGGGAGACTGAGAAAACACTAAGCTTTTGAAGCCTGTATATATAACCTGTGCAGAACCTCCACTAGCCAGTATTTTCTCAGTCTCAGCAGAGGTAGCAGTTGACAGCCTGTGCAGTCTCCAATAATCTGGTGAGGTAGTTTGTCATTGGGTCGTAGGATTTTTTCCTTCCAAACTTTATTCTGTTGCAGTACCCTGTACGTGTGTGTGAAAAAAAAAAAAAAAAAAAAAAAAGTGCTTTGGGGCCCTGGGTCTGGTGGGGCCCAGTTTTTCCCCCTGGGGTGTTACACCTATGTTTGGGTCCCTCCCCCTGTGCTGCTCTCTATTTCTGTTTGCTTGGCAGCTTTGTGCCTCGGCTGCTTTCTCAGTATTGTAGCCTTGAGTGCCTTACAATTTCCAGATGCCAGAATTAGAGTACTGTGCCTTTAAGGTCAGTTATTCTATTTCGTTTTGCTTGGCAGCTTTGTGCCTCGGCTGCTTTCTCAGTATTGTAGCCTTGAGTGCCTTACAATTTCCAGATGCCAGAATTAGAGTACTGTGCCTTTAAGGTCAGTTATTCTATTTCGTTTTGCTTGGCAGCTTTGTGCCTCGGCTGCTTTCTCAGTATTGTAGCCTTGAGTGCCTTACAATTTCCAGCTGCCAGAGTTGGAGTACTGTGCCTTTAAGGTCATTTATTTCTTTATTTTCAGCGGACCGAACGGGGGTTTAGATTCCTTGCTGGAACGAGGGAGCAGCGCTTTCTTCAGTGCTTTTGCAGTGTGAGTGAGATTTTGGTTTGGCGCGTTTGCTGAACAGCTTTTCCCGTCCCTCATGGTTTATGGCGGCCCAGCTCCTCCGATGTCGCGCGTGCTCGTGGCGAGGGGTAGAGGCACCGGGCGCTCAGTGTAGCTTTGCGGTGCACCTATAAAAGTGGCTGTGGCTCCCCCCGACTTGACCGCGGAGGGATCGATGGTGTCGGGAGTCTCCGGGTCAGCGGGAGCGTAGGCAGGGCCGCTGTCAGCGGGAACAGTTTCGGCGGGAACAGCCGCCATCTTGAGTCTGACGCGGCCCGTGGAGCCAGCTGTTTTTGGGCCTGCGGCCTCCGTTTTTGGCACAAAAGGGCCTAATGACGGTCCAGGAATGGTGGGCTTTCCTCCAGATTTTGTCTGGACGCGGTATCAGGCCTGGAGATCGGGACCCCCCCCCCCCCCCCTAATTGGAAGAGGGGGCTATTTCCGTCTTGGCTGAGAGACCACGGTTAGAGTGGTCAGAGGACAGGCAATGTTTTTCTCCTGTAGCTGCAGAAGCTGTGCTTAGTGATCTGGGGGAGTCAGATGGAATTGACGGCTCTCAGGAGCAGGATTGGTGGATTCCTGGAGAGGATCCTTCAATAGTGCGGATTTTCCATAGAGATGAGCTGTCAGAACTCATAGATCAGGTGTCGTCCACCCTTCAGTTTGGTCCTGAGGTGGCTTTGGGGGAAACTGTCCAGGATCCGTTGGTGAAGGGCATTCAGCGTCAGGCGTGATCCTTCCCTATGAACAAGGATCTCCGGGAGATGATTTGTCAGGAATGGGATTTGCCGTGTAAGGTGGCAAAGGCAATGGCGAGGCTTTATCCCCTCCCTCAGGACGATAGGGATTCCTTTAAGGCTCCCACGGTAGATGCAGTAGTGACGGCAGTAATTATAGCTACGGCTATCCCGGTTGATGGAGGAACGGCCCTCCGTGATCCTCAGGATAGGAAGTTGGGATCTTTTCTCAAGCGTAGTTTTGTTTTGTCGGCTCTAGCCCTGCAGGCCTCGGTTTGTGGGGGCCTGGTAGCTCGGGCATGTTTTCGTTGGGCCGAAAAGCTCCTGGATGATTCGGTAGATGTTGGTTCTTCTGGGGGTCAGGAGTTAGCCGACTTGGACATGGGTTCATCCTTTTTGTCTGAGGCTTTTATGATTTGTTGCCTACTTCAGACAAAAAATATGGCTATGGTTGTGGGTCTCTGCCACTTAAGGGAGCTATGCTCTTTGGAGAAGATTTGGACAAGTTAGTGTGAGGTCTTAGTGATACCAAGGTTCTATGGCTTCCAGATTTTCGGTTCAAGGCAGGGGCCAGAACTAGTTCCTCTCGAGGACGGTTTAGGGAGGCTCAGCGGTATAGGCCGGGCAGATCGAGTGGGACCTACCCCTAGCTGTCTGTTTGTCTGTCCAATTTAGATTGTAAGCTCTGTTGAGCAGGGACTGTCTTTTCATGTTAATTTGGACAATGCTGTATAAGTCTAGTAGTGCTATAGAAATGTTTAATAGTAGTAGGACCTCTAGGGGTCGGTTTTTCCAGCGCGCACAGTTCTTTCGTGAGAATCGTCGCGGAGGGCGTGGCTTTTCCGCAGGAGGTTAGTATTCACGCCGCAATTCCCAATGAAGGTGTGCGGGCTCAGGCTCTGGTGCATGTTGGGGCTCGGCTGAGTCTGTTTTACCAGAGCTGGGCCCAAATCAGGTCAGATCAGTGGGTTCTCAAGGTGTTTCGAGGCGGATATGCGCTGGAATTCGAAAGCTGTTCTCCCGAAGTGTTTCTGGAATCCCTCTGTCGGTTTTGGAGCAAGAGGGCAGCAGTGAGGGACACTCTGCGGTGGCTGCTCGCGTTGGGAGCCGTGGTTCCTGTTCCTTCAGATCAGCAACGCTCAGGGTGCTATTTGATCTATTTTGTGGTCCACAAGAAAGAGGACACTTTTCGTCCCATTTTAGATCTCAAAAGGGTCAATGCGGCACTCAAGGTGCCCTCTTTCCGGATGGAGACGTTGCGGTCGGTCACTGGTGCGGTCCGGAAAGGAGAGTTTCTCACTTCCCTGGATTTGACGGAAGCTTATCTTCACTTTCCTTCGTGCAGCCTTTTGGTTCCAAGTTACAGGGTCCGATTTGTCGGTTCCTTGCAGAGAAGGCGCCGACGGCCCGTACTTATCGTCAGGTCCTGGGCCTGATGGCGGCGACCATAGAGGTAGTTCCGTGGGCCAGGGCGCACATGCGTCAGGTACAGTCAGCTCTGTTCAGTCGTTGGTCCCCTCTGTCGCAGGACTTGGAAATGTGTTGTCCGCTGTCGGTGGCCCCTCGTCTCAGTCTTCGCTGGTGGCTCAACCCGCGCAATTTGGGAACAGGAATGCCGTTGGAGTCCCCACAGGGGCTGGTAATGGTCACGGATGCCAGTCTGCAAGGTTGGGGGGCACATTGTCTCGGTCAGGTAGCTCAAGGCCGGTGGTCTCGGGCAGAAGCAGAGTGGTCCATCAACCGGCTGGAAACTCGGGCCATTCGGGTGGTGCTCCAGGCCTTGACGTCGGTGGTTCGCCACAAGGCAGTCCGAGTGCTCTGTGACAATGCCATGGCAGTAGCATATGTCAACTGTCAAGGGGGGACGAAGAGCCTTGGCGGCGCAGTTGAACTCATCTTCAGGCTCTCTTGGCAGCGCATGTGGCCGGGTAGGTCACATAGATGCAGATTATCTCAGCAGGCACACTCTAGATCCCAGAGAGTGGTCTTTTCTTCGGTCAGTGTTCCAGTGAGTTGTGTCGGTCTGGGGACTTTCGGTGATCTTAGGGCAATGGCTCGCTATGCGCAAGTTCAGAGATTTTTTTTTTTCAGTCGCTGAAGAGACCCTTGAGCGGAGGGAATCGACGCTCTTCTGTTGCCTTGGCCTCGGGAGTGACTGTATGTGTTTCCTCCGTGGCTGTTAGTCGGTCGAGTAATATAGCGCATCGAACATCACTTCGGTCGGGTGATTCTGGTAGCTCCGGATTGGCAGCATCGACCATGGTACGGAGACCTGGTGCGGTTGGCAGGGGCGGCGGCCCTGCCTTTGTTGGGATCAGTTCTGTGTCAAGGCCCGATAATCATGCCGGATCCGGCTCGGTTTTCGCTTATGGCTTGGCTCTTGAGCGGCACAAGTTGAAGAAGAAGGGGCTTTCGTCCAGTGGCTTTGCTACGATGTTGAGTTGCCGTAGACGATCCACTTCCTTGGCGTATGTCCGGGTTTGGAGAATCTTTGAGCACTGGTGTGAAGACCATCGAGTTTGGCCGTTTCGCTCTTCGGTGGCGGAAGTTTTGGAATTTTTGCACGATGGTGTTGATAGGGGTCTGGCCTTGTCTACACTGAAGGTTCAGGTGGCAGCTTTGTCATGTTTTCGTGGGAAGCTTCAGTGAAAGTCCTTCGCGTCTGTGCCTGAGGTAGTGCGTTTTTTGAAGGGTGTTAAGTTGCTGCGTCCACCTCAGTGACGGATGGTGCCTCCGTGGGATTTGAAGCTAGTTTTGGATGCTTTGATCAGGCCTCCGTTTGTGCCACTGGTATCGGCATCTTGTAAGGATTTATCTTTAAAGACGGTCTTGTTGGTGGCGATTACTTCAGCACGGAGTGTTTCAGAGCTTCAGGCTTTGTCTTGTAGGGAACCATTTTTGTCCTTTCTGAGGGAAAGGTTTCGTTGCGGACGGTGCTTTCCTTTTTTGCCCAAGGTGGTTTCCGAGTTCCATGTTAATCAGGTCATCTCTCTGCCAGTGTTGGGTGATATGGCTGGAGATTCGGAGCAGCGTGGTATTGCCAAGCTGGATGTCAGGAGAGTTTTGAGTTGTTATCTCTCTGGAACTCAGGACTTCAGAGCCTCTGACCGTTTGTTCGTTCTTCATGGTGAGCCAAAGAAGGGTGCAGCGGCTCCTAAGGTGACCATAGCACGGTGGTTGAAGGAGGCGGTTGCATCTGCTTACTTGGTGAAGAGTCCTGTGGTGCCTAGGGGCTGGTCTGCTCATTCCACTAGGGGAATGGCAGCCTCGTGGGCGGAGAATAGTATGATTTCTCTGTTAGATATTTGTTGGGCTGTGGTTTGGTTTTCGTTGCATTCCTTTGTGAAGCATTATAGGATTCCTGTGCATGCAAAGGACGAGGTGCGCTTTGGGGCAGCAGTTTTGACCTCTGGCCTTAGTAGGACCCTCCCGTAAGTTAGTTACTGCTCTGGTACGTCCCACGCGTCTTGACCGGTCTGGAGGGTCGCTGAGGAAGGTGAAATTAGATCTTACCTGCTAATTTTCTTTCCTCTAGACCCTCCAGACCGGTCAAGAGCCCGCCCTGTCTGTATTGGAGGCCAGGAGGTGTGTTTGTTGGATAATTCTTGGCTGCTGTAGATTGTTGTTTCTCTAATTGCAGACTGTTTATTTCTGTTTTGTGATAGGAGTCCGGGACAGGTAGGGCTCTTCTTTGATAGTCCACCTGTAGAAGCCCAACTGTTTTATCAAAGGCAAAGGAACATGTTTCCGTAAGAGCAAGCGGAAGATGTTTCTTGTTTTTGCAGTTTACTGTGACCACGTACAGGGTTGCTAGTTGTTGTTAGTGTTTTTTTGTTTCTCTGCTTTGTCAGGGTTATACTGGCTAGTGGAGGTTCTGCACAGGTTATATATACAGGCTTCAAAAGCTTAGTGTTTTCTCAGTCTCCCTCTGCTGGTAGGAGGACATAACCCACGCGTCTTGACCGGTCTGGAGGGTCTAGAGGAAAGAAAATTAGCAGGTAAGATCTAATTTCACCTTATTTATACCTGGGACAATGGAGGGTTAGGTGACTTGCCCAGAGTCATGAGGAGCTGTGGTGGGAATTGAGCCCAGTTCCTCAGGATCAAGGTCCACTGCATTAGCCACTAGGCTGCTTCTCCACTCTAAGCTGCCCTGCCCTGCCCTGCCCCTCTTATAACCACTCCTCCTATTCCTTGGAAACTGGTGCTCCACCCATCTTTTGGGATCCTGCAATCATACCTCCCAAACCACATGCCAGCCTAGACAAATTACAACTTATTTGAGTTAAACTTCTTTTTCTGTTATTTTTAAAATGAGGCAGTACTTTAAGAACCTGTCGGGAAGCTTATAATTACCCCAAGAAGAAAAGTTATTAGTGTCACTTAGGACAGTTGTCCCCTGATATTTAAACACTGCAGTCAGCATTGACTTCAAATGCTGACCGTGGCATCTAAATTTATACCCAGATTTTCAGCTTCAGGCCATACCTGGATACTGACACAGAATATCCAGGTATAAGACAGCCACCAGAAGTTATTCAAGTACCATTGATATTCAGCGCTGATACTTGATAGCTATCTGGATAAGTTATTTTGCTGTCCCAACTTATTCAGATAGTTATCCAGGTACGGCACTGATTTTTCATGGCACCCGAATAACTTCTGGCTCTGGCTCCAGATCCGAGCTGACCTGACACTATCCCCCAGATTCTATATATGGCACTCACAAAATTGTGCGTGCAAATTTGGGTGCATGCACAGTTCAATTGAGTAACGAGCCAATTAGCGCTAATTGGGCACTAATGATCAATTATTGGCGGTAATTGGCAATAATTAGAATTTATGTGTGTAGTCAGTATTCTATAAAGATGCACACGTTAATTTTTATACACTGATTTGAAAAGGGGCATTGCCATGGTAAGGTCATGGGCAGTGATGGGCGTTCCAAGAATTTGCACACAGTTTTACACAATATAGCAGATCTGTGCCTAATTTAGGTGTGAGGATTCATACCAGGTTTCAGTTGGTGTGAATCCTCGTGCCCAATTTTGGGCACAGATCCCAGCGCTATGTGCTATTCTATTAATGGCACCCAAGTCAGAGCGCTATTTATAGAATAGCGCTTAGCGTTCATTTTTTTGGTACTGATTTTTTGGCACCGTATACAGAATCTACCTCTATCTGGATAACACCAGGATGGTCAGTAAAGATTTTCATTGGCATTATTTGGATAATGCCCTGAAAACTGTGGCTAGCCACAATGAGCAGCACTTACCTGTGTAGGAGCTGTTTCTACACGAAAATGCTGTTGAATTTTGACTCCTTAATTATCTTAGTTAGTTCCTATCATACTGATGTAGATGCATTGATAACTACTTTACCTCATTCTATGCTTTATCCTGAATGTAATACAGTAATAACGAGAATGTCATCTTCTCTTGTTACAGCCTTTATCCTCATCTCTTCTCAAGAGCATATATAAATTTTAGAAATCCTGATGACATCATTCTTTTTAGAGATCGCTTTGATGGATATGTATTCATCGACAACAAAGGTTGGAATATTTGTATTTTGTAAAAAATTTTGGGTAATATATGATAAACCCAATAGCTTAGAGGCAATTCTGACAAGAAAATGATCCAGATTTGATTCTCAGCCTGAGCTTTAGAGGCCGTCCGAAACTGCTTTTTAAAGTTTGGGCCAAAATCGAAACTGAAAGCTTTCAGCCAAAACCAAAACTGCAGCTGTCATCACCTGGTTTCGGCTGAAGCCGAAATAGAAAACAGAAACTCAAGTTTGGTTGTGTGAATGTGAACCACTGAGGCCGCCGAGGATTGTCAGAGCTTGCAGTCTGTATCTTTCTGCTAAACCCACAGTATCCAAGCCAGAATATAAATTTAAATAATGAAAGATCATATTTTATCTCCAAGCAAAATAGCCTTCAAACACATGGACTACAGCTAATGAAAACTGAAATTAAAAGCCACAGTGCTTTTACGTTAACTAACTGTGCCACACTCAGAGTGACAGTTTGCATCATAACTCCACAGAGAGACTAATTCCTGAGGAGCTTATCATCCCAAATTCACAGAATTAAATTCCTGTTAGACTTATGTATCAAAAGCATTTATTTGGAGCACTATCAGGCTTATTTTCGAAAGAGAAGGATGCTCATCTTTCAACACAAATCGGGAGATGGTGTCCTTCTCCCAGGGTTGCCCAAATCGGCATAATTGAAAGCCAATTTTGGGCGTCCCCAACTGCTTTCCGTCACGGGGATGACCAAAGTTCCCGGGGTGTGTCGGAAGCGTAGCGAAGGCGGGTCTTGGGCATGCCTAACCCATGGGCATCCTCGTCCCTGACGAGCACTTGGACGACTTTACTTGGTCTTTTTTTTGTTACGGCCAAGCCACGAAAAGGTGCCCGAACTGACCAGATGACCACCAGAGGGAATCGGGGATTACCTCCCCTTACTCACCCAGTGGTCACTAACCCCCTCCCACCCTCAAAAAATGTTTTTAAAATATTTTTTTGCCAGCCTCTATGCCAGCCTCAAATATCATACCCAGCTCCATGACAGCAGTATGCAGGTCCCTGTAGCAGTTTTAGTGGGTGCAGTGCACTTCAGGCAGACGGACCCAGGTCCATCCCCCCCCTACCTGTTACACTTGTGGTGGTAAATGTGAGCCATCAAAACCCACCAGAAACCCACTGTACCCACATCTAGGTGCCCCCCTTCACCCATAAGGGCTATGGTAGTGGTGTACAGTTGTGGGGAGTGGGTTTTGGGGGGCTCAGCACACAAGGTAAGGGAGCTATGTACCTGGGAGCTTTTTCTGAAGTACACTGCAATGCCCCCTAGGGTGCCCGGTTGGTGTCCTGGCATGTGAGGGGGACCAGTGCACTACAAATGCTGGATCCTCCCACAACCAAAGGGCTTGCATTTGGTCGTTTCTGAGATGGGCATCCTTAGTTTCCATTATCGCCGAAAATCAGAAATGACCAAGTCTAAGGACGACCATCTCTAGGGACGACCTAAATGTTAAGATTTGGGTGTCCCCGACCGTGTTATCGAAATGAAAGATGGACGCTCATCTTGTTTCGATAATACGGGTTTCCCCGCCCCTTCGCCGGGACGTCCTGCAAGGATGTCCTCAGGAAAACATGGGTGCCCCTTTCGATTATGCCCCTCTTTGTAATGTAGTCACTTCACAATGTGCTTGGAACTGGAGAGGGTCTATGTTTTTACTGAGATTACACCAAAATCAACTTTTTTTGAATAGTGAGTTCCTGGGGAAATGCCCTTTTTCTGCTTTGCATCCATTCTTAGAAGAGGAGCATCAGAATCGCCATATGCGCCCTGTGCAACATGCCTCCAACTGACACAGTGCTTTCCTGCCCTGTCCACTTTGTGACATCAGTACAAGGGAAGTCAATAGAAACAGCACCCTATATGCTGCAAAATATAAATTTCGTAGGCTACATAATTAAACTGCTACTTCAAAGATATTTACCTGTTTTATCAATACAGCTTAAAAAGGTGTTTATATTTGTTATAAAGCAAGTTGAGGGGTATGTACCATTGTAGTAATTATTTTGCAGGATACTGTGATGTGTGTTGAGTCTCTAAGGCATCATTTATGAGTGTATCAAGCGGTATTCACACCTATATACCTAATGTCAGGTCTGGCTACGCCACTGGGCTGAAACTGAAATCAAGCAGAAAAAGGATTTTGTGCCGGTTTTGGAACCATAACTGAAACTGAAATTCAGTCGACCTCTACCGGACTTCCAAGGTAGGGGATCACTTTGAAGGCAAGGTTTACAGCCTAAGAAAAGGACAGCACAATTGCCCCTCTACAGGAACACTCATAAGTCAATCCAGGGGTTCACTTATCCAAGATTAAGAGGTCCTTTTACAAAGCTTCGCTGAAAAATGGCCTGCAGTAGTGTGGGCGCGTGTTTTGGGCGCTCGCAGAATCATTTTGAGCGCACCTGCAAAAAATGCCTTTTTTATATTTTTGCCAAAAATGGACGTGCGGCAAAATGAAAATTGCCGCACGTCCATTTTGGGTCTGAGAGCTTACTGCCAGCCATTGACCTAGCACTAAAGTCTCACGTGGTAACCAGGCGGTAATGACCTACGTGCATCAAATCCCACTTGGCGCGTGTCCGATACACGTGCCAAAAATGAAATTACCACAAGAGCCATGCAGTAGCCGGGTGGTAGCTCCATTTTAGCGCGCATTGGGCGTGCGTAGACACTTACACGGCTTAGTAAAAGGGTCCCTAAGCCTCTGTGAAACTACTTAGTAGTGGAGGCAAAGGGAAAAATATGAGACTTCCAAATTAGCTATGAATAAAGGCCTCTGACTATGACACATGAGCTAAAGGGGATCTTGGTCATGGACATGACATGACAGGAAGTAGGTTTGGTAGTATAACAAAGAGAGGGAGCAAAGTACAAACAAAAAAACAAAACAAAAAGTACCAGGAGCCTTCAAAAACAGGGAATAAAATCTTTAATCATATATTATGATGAAACAATCCTAAAATGGACCCAGAACTTCTAAAATAGTGCATGTTACAGGCAGAGCTATTCTGATCAGTAGGAAACAGCTAATTAGATTTTTCTTGAGCTAGACTTCACCAGCCCAAGGTGTAAATGATGTGAGCTGATAATCCAACCCAAGTTCTCTACATAGCAGTACATAGCACTGCCACTGGGCCAGCTGAGGAAATGTTCTTTTTTCTTATTAGTTTGTCAGAGTAGCTTCACTATCCTCCTTATAACTTTAAATTGTTCAACATGATCCAAATGACATATGCATTGGTCAGTCTAATGTATGTGATGCCCTTTGTAACATTGTGGAAGCAATTTTTATAACAGCGATTTCCTCAGCGACCCTCCAGACCGGTCAAGACGGGTGGGTTATGCTCGCCTACCAGCAGAGGGAGACTGAGAACACTAACTTCAACTATGTACATATAACCTGTGCCCATCCCACAAAAGCCAGTATTTTCTCAGTCTCAGCAGAGGGTAGACAGGCAGCCTGTGCAGCTTGTCCGGTCTGGTAGGAGTCAGGGATCAGTTGAGAGTTTTAGGCTGGTCTATTGATCGTTCCTGAGGAGCATCCCTGTGCCTGGACTACTCTGTGTGCTGGGGGTTGGTGGTGCCGATGGGGCCTGCCATTGTGCCCCCTGGGGTGTCACACCCGGGTGGCCGGGTCCCTCCCCCGAGCTAGCTCTCCAGTTTGGGCAGCTTTGTGCCTCGGCTGCAGTTCTTATATTGCAGCCTTGAGTGCCAGGGATTTAATAGCAGCAGGGCTCAAATTGTGCTGCAATAAAGTTAAAAAAAAAAAAAAATAGACCCAGACGGTGTGGAGAGCTGTGCAGCTGCACTCTGGAGTGCCGGAGCTGGTCAGCCGTTCAAGGTGAGCTGTGAGTGGCTTCTTTGGGGCGAGTTCCCATTTCTTTTACCTTTGGGGAGGAATTGGCGCGAGGATGTCCACGAAGCCGCTTCGCTGTCCTTTTTGCGCGTGTCGGGGGGTCGATGCGATTGGCGGTTCCTGCCGCTTTTGCGGGGAACCAAAGACTCAGTCCTCCGCTCCGCCGGTGTTAGCGGCGGAGCTTCCCGCGCCAGCCTTGCAGGAGGTTGCAGGGGCTCCGGCTAGCGGTTCAGCGGCGGTCCCGGTTTTGGCGGGAACCGCCGCCATCTTGGATTCGGGCCCAAGAATTCCGGATTTAGTCAGCGGACCTCAGGGCAGCCTGGTGGCTGGTGCTTCTGGAGGGGACGTTTCGGGAAGGATGGGTTTCCCTCCGGAATTTGTTTGGTCCTTATTTCAGGCCTGGCAGGCGGGACCGTCGCGCACGGAGCCTCTTAGTCTGGGGGCGGGCTTGAGCGCTAAGAGGCCACATGTTGAGTGGGCTGAGGACTTGGACTGTTTTTCTCCTCCAGAGTCAGAGGGCGACTTTAGTCCCCTGGAAGAGGAGGAGGGGTCCTTGTCCGGACCAGATAGAGAGACAGTGCCCGGGAGGATCCGTCGGTGGTCCGCATTTTTCACAGGGAGGAATTGGCGGATCTTATTGAGCAGGTGTCTGCTACGCTCAAATTTGACCCGGCAGTAGATCCGGCTCCCTCTGAAAAGCAGGACCCGCTGGTTAAGGGGATCCAAAGGGGACATTTCCTATGAATGCGGATCTTAGAGAGATGGTGACGCAGGAATGGCTCTCGCCGGAGGCGCCGTGTAAGGTGGCACGGGCCATGGCTAAGCTCTATCCCCTTCCGCAGGAAGATAGAGATTCTTTAAAGCCTCCGACTGTGGATGCCGTAGTGATGGCGGTGACTAAGGCTACTGCAATTCCTGTAGATGGAGGGGCTGCCTTGCGGGACCCTCAGGACAGGAAATTGGAGACATTTCTGAAGCGCAGTTTTGATTTATCGGCGCTGGCTTTGCAGGCTTCAGTTTGTGGAGGTCTGGTGGCTCGAGCATGTTTCCGCTGGGCTGAGCGGCTGCTAGATGCTCCGCAGGTTGATAGAGCCGCCTTAGTGCAGGATTTGGCAAAGTTGGAGATGGGCTCGTCCTTCTTGGCAGATGCGCTATATGATTTGTTGCGTGCATCGGCGAAGAACATGACCCTCGCAGTGGTGGCTCGAAGGGCCCTGTGGTTGCGGGGCTGGCTGGCAGATGCCGCGTCCAAGGCAAAGTTGTGTTCGCTTCCCTTTAAGGGCGCTTTGCTTTTTGGAGATGAATTGGATAAGTTGGTTAGGGGTCTTGGTGATACTAAGATCCCGCGGCTTCCAGAGCTTTGGCCTAAGGCATCTAGGGGCTCTGCGGTGCGAGGCCGTTTTCAGGAAGCTAGACGGTATCGGCCGGGTAGGTCCTCGGGGGGGTTCCGGGGTCGTTATTTTCAGAGAACCCAGCCCTTTCGTGGGGGCCGCCGGGGGGGGCGAGCTGCCTCTTCGGGAGCGGCCAGCACGTCCCGTGTGTCGCAGTGATGGTTTGGGGGTCCAGTCTCTGGTTCGTGTGGGGGCTTGCTTACGCTTGTTTTACCAGAGGTGGGCCCAAATCACGTCAGACCAGTGGGTGCTGCAGATAGTGCGAGACGGGTACGCGCTGGAGTTCAACGGTCCTCTGTCCGTTTTCTTTCTCGTCTCTCCCTGTCATTCAAGGCGCAAGGCAAGGGCAGTGCGAGACACTCTGTCACGTCTGGTAGATTTAGGCACTGTGGTGCCTGTTCCGCCAGAAGAACGAGGTACCGGTTGTTACTCCATTTACTTCGTGGTGCCAAAGAAAGAGGATTCTTTTCGGCCCATTTTAGACCTCAAGAGGGTCAATGCGGCTCTAAAGATTCCTTCCTTTCGGATGGAAACGTTGCGCTCGGTCATTGTAGCGGTTCAGGAAGGGGAATTTCTGACTTCATTGGATTTGACAGAAGCTTATTTACACATCCCCATTCTAGAGGCGCACCAGCGTTTTCTTCGTTTTGTGGTGTTAGGGAGTCACTTTCAGTTTTGTGCGCTCCCGTTCGGCCTGGCTACAGCTCCTCGCACTTTCTCCAAGGTGATGGTGGTCGTGGCAGCGGCTTTACGGTTGCAGGGCATTTTGGTGCATCCGTATCTCGACGACTGGTTAATTCGAGCCAAAACGCAGGCGGAGAGCGAGGAGGCTACCGCCCGGGTGGTGACCTTTTTGCAGTCACTGGGTTGGGTTGTCAATCTGGCCAAGAGTCACCTAGTTCCGTCACAGTCTTTAGAATATCTGGGAGTTCGTTTCGACACGGAGCGAGGCCGGGTGTTTTTGATGGCTCCTCGCATTTCCAAACTGCAGGTTCAGATACGTCAGCTCCGAGCTCAGAGGGCGCCTGCAGCGCAGGAGTATCTTCAGGTGTTAGGTCTGATGGCTGCGTCTATAGAGGTAATACCTTGGGCCAGGGCCCACATGAGACAGTTGCAGAGTTCGTTGTTGACTCGTTGGTCCCCTCAGTCCCAGGAGTTGGAGGAGCGGTTAGCGCTGCCGGAGAGGGTTCGGCGCAGCCTCTGCTGGTGGCTTCACACTCCGAATCTAGCGAAGGGTATGCCGCTAGAGGTGCCGAATTGGGTGGTACTGAACACGGATGCGAGTCTGTTAGGCTGGGGGGCGCATTGTCTAGGGCAGGTGGCCCAAGGGCGATGGACGTCAGAAGAGGCATCGTGGTCCATCAACCGCCTGGAGACTCGAGCAATTCGGTTGGCTCTTCGGTCCTTTCAGAGTCTGCTAGAGGGCAAGGCGGTCAGAGTTCTTTCCGACAATGCCATGGCCGTCGCTTATGTGAATCGGCAGGGGGGGACGAAGAGCCCAGGATTAGCTGTAGAGGCAGCGGAGTTGTTGGGGTGGGCAGAGGCTCATCTTCAGGCTCTTTCGGCAGGCCACGTAGCAGGAGTGGACAACGTGGACGCGGATTATCTGAGCAGGCACATGTTGGATCCCGGAGAGTGGGCTCTCCATCACTCAGTGTTCGAGCGGATAGTGTTGCAGTGGGGTCGGCCGGTGTTGGATCTCATGGCATCGGCCGACAATGCGCAGGTCGCGCGGTACTTCAGTCGTCGAAGAGATGCTCGAGCCGAGGGTCTCGACGCGTTGGTTCTGCCGTGGCCGACTCAGCAGTTGCTCTATGTGTTTCCGCCGTGGCCGCTGGTGGGCCGCGTGGTGCAGCGGATCGGTCGTCATCCCGGCTTAGTGATTCTGATAGTGCCCAATTGGCCTCGTCGGCCATGGTACGGAGATCTGGTGCGGTTGTTAGTGCAGGATCCTTTTCCCCTGGGGTCTCGGGTGAGACTGGTGCAGGGGCCGATCGAGATGGCCGACCCCTCTCCATTCTTGCTTACGGCTTGGCTCTTGAAAGGCACAGATTGAGAAAGAAGGGTTTCTCGGCCAGGGTCATTGATACAATGTTGCGGTCGCGTAAGAAGTCCACGTCGTTGGCTTATGTGCGGGTGTGGCGCATCTTTGAGAGTTGGTGTCTTGAACGGAATGTTGTCCCTTTGCGGGCTTCGGTGATGGAGGTTTTGGAGTTTTTGCAGGATGGTTTGGACAGGGGGCTCTCCCTTTCTTCCCTGAAGGTGCAGGTTTCTGCTTTGTCTTGTTTCAGAGGTAAGATTCGAGGAGTCTCCTTGGCAGCTTCTCCGGACGTAGGGCGGTTCCTGAGGGCAGTGAAGTTGATTCGGCCGCCCCGTCGTCCGATGGTTCCGCCTTGGGATTTGAATTTGGTCTTGGAGACTCTGGTGGGTCCTCCGTTTGAACCATTGGCGTCCATCACATGTAAGGATCTTACCTTGAAGACAGTTTTTCTGGTGGCCATTGCTTCCGCTCGTAGAATTTCAGAGTTGCAAGCCTTGTCTTGTAGGGAGCCTTTTCTGTCCTTTGCGAAAGAGAAAGTGACTTTGAGGACGGTTCCTTCCTTTGTTCCTAAGGTGGTTTCAGCGTTCCATGTGAATCAAGTGATTTCGTTACCGGTGTTGGGGGATCGTTCGGGGGATGCCTCTCAGCGTCGGTTGGCTAAGTTGGATGTTCGGCGCGCCTTGCAGTCCTATTTGAGCAGAACGAGAGAATTCCGGGCTTCGGATAGGTTGTTCGTTTTGTTTGGAGGTCCCAAGAGAGGGGCTGCGGCCTCCAAGGGGACTCTGGCTAGGTGGTTGAAGGAGGCTATTGCCTCGGCTTATTTGTTGAGGCGGCATTCGGTGCCTCCGTTACTTAAGGCGCATTCAACTCGGGGGGTTGCTGCTTCCTGGGCGGAGAGTAGTTTTGTTCCTCCGCAGGATATTTGTAAGGCAGCGGCATGGTCGTCCATTCATTCCTTTGTGAAGCATTATAGGATTGATGTTCAGGCAAAAGAGGATGCATGTTTTGGGGCGGCTGTGCTGTCTTCTGCGTTTCGAGGGTCCCACTCTTAAGTTTCTACTGCTTTGGTACTTCCCACGCGTCTTGACCGGTCTGGAGGGTCGCTGAGGAAGGTGAAATTAGGCCTTACCTGCTAATTTTCTTTCCTCTAGACCCTCCAGACCGGTCAAGAGCCCGCCCTATGGATTTTCAGAGATATTGTTCGTATCAGAAGTATTTGAGCCGTGTTCTGCTATGACTATTCCTTTTCTTTCACTGGGCCGGAGAGTTTTCTTCGCCCATAATACTTGACAAAGCGGGGCGCTTGACGTTCCGTCTGTCTGAGCACACTGTTGGTGTTGACTATTGGTTTTCCAGGTACAGGGGTTTTCTAGATTCAGAGTTCAGGTTGCAGGGGGTTTTCTCTGCTTTGCTAAGTGTATACTGGCTTTTGTGGGATGGGCACAGGTTATATGTACATAGTTGAAGTTACTGTTCTCAGTCTCCCTCTGCTGGTAGGCGAGCATAACCCACGCGTCTTGACCGGTCTGGAGGGTCTAGAGGAAAGAAAATTAGCAGGTAAGGCCTAATTTCACCATAGTCCACAGGGAGTTGTATCTGCAGGCTTTTCACCTGTTTTCAAAGGGAAATTACAAACATAATATTTCTTTGAAAATTGCCTATGGAAAATGTACTGCAGAGATTTGCCTGCCCTTTTTCCGGAGGTATCTTTTCTCTGCCTCCTCAAACCTAACTCATAGTAACATAGTAGATGACGGCAGAAAAAGACCTGCATGGTCCATCCAGTCTGCCTCAAGAAGTGCTTCTGCACGCTGCAGGTAAAAGTATATGTTTTATTCCACAATGCATGTGGATTTAGCCATTTGAAGGATAAACAATTTTCATAAAGCCCTTTCGTTTGAGTAAATTGATATTTACTTAGATTAATAGCTTCCTAAAATTGCCCTACCAGCCAATTTAATTGTTTCAATTGAACTCTTGGCCAAGATTTTATCTCAGTGTTTCTCCACCAGTCTTTTTTTTTTTTGCCAGTCAGAATATGTAACAATAGCTTTGTCTCCTTCCTAATAATACTCATCTTCTATGAATTAACTGTTTTACTCCTAGTTTATTCTTAGAATTTTATATTGTGCTCTCCTGGGATTTCCTTGTTGGCCTGCAAGCAGGCATATCCAGAACAATGTCACAAATTACTTTATTTATTTAGGAGCCCTTTTAGTAAAGTGCACTAAAATATAGGTTTAGGAGGGAATTCAGTAAATGGCATTCAAAATTCCACACCCAATAAAATTGGTGCAAAGTACAATTCTATAAAGGGCGTGCATGCTTTATAGAATCACACTTAGACGTATATTCATGCCTAACTGTTGGGCACGGGACTTACACATGACAGGCTTCACTCTCTTTTTGATGTTCATTGTGATCCAAGGGTGGCTCAACAGTGTTGGAGTGGGTGTTTGATCTTGAGTGGAAGGTTCTATTTTTCTTTGTAAATACTTTAGGTTTAGACTAGGGGTATATGGAACCCCTTTTATAGTCTTCTGTATCTCTACGCATTTTCTCAAATTTAGTTTTTTAAATGTCTTTTTTGAGGTTATCAAACTTTTTATTAACATTCAAAATAACATGATCAAATTACTTATCTATCTTTTTAAGATTGTTAATCTTTTCTTCAATCAATGGTTTTATGTTTGAATCTTTTTATTAAACGAACAGTGACAGAACTTATACCAGACATTTGTCCAAATACAAACACATCCAATGATCTGATCATGTCTGTCTAGAAGCAATATACAATTTTCTCCCCACCCCCCACCCTCTCCCCCCTCCCCAAACCCCTCTCCCTACCCCCTACCCCGAAGAATAATCCCCCCCCCCCGTTACCCCTCCCTGCGCACAACACAAGAAAACACTCATTGGTCTGTCCTGCCCTTTCTATGACACTGTCAATTGAGGAGTCTACTGCGTGCTAGGGGTTGTAGTGTGTCCCAAATGTTCGCCCACGTTTTTTGGAGCGCCCGACCCTCTTTAGAGTCCAGATCTTGAACTCCGCGCCTCTCCAGCTTCAGCAATTCTATCATTTGTGACCTCCATGCTCCTATTGATGGCGCTCTGTTTTCTCTCCAATGAAGGAGGATAACTCGTTTCCCCATCAGAACAGCCCGCTGTACAAACGAGCAAAAACCTGGCAGGGTGGGTTTAACTTGTTTAAATTCTCCAGAAAGAAGTAAAGGCTGTCTCTGGATTGAGCGTCCCCAATATTTCTTCGTCTCACCGAGAATAAGAGTCCACAATTGCGACGTATAACGACAAAACCAAAACATATCAATCAATGGTTTTAAAACTTGCGGAAATAGGAAGCTGTGTCGGAGGGGTGGGACATGCAGAGGGAAGGATCCAACGCCAGTTCTGGCAGCTGCATGTTATAAGCTGTAGGGGCCGTGAAACAAAGAAGGTTTGATGGTCTGGGGTGGGAGGAGGGAGAACAGAAAGCGGTGCTGGACTCAGGGAGGTGGATTGAAGGAAGCAAGCACTGGACCGGGTGGGGGGGGGGGGCGGTTGAAGGAAAAAGGAGGTACTGAACAGGGGAGGGGGTTTGAAGGAAGAAGGAGGTATTGGAAAAGGGGAAGGTAAGGACACTACTGGAAAATGGTGGGGGAGATAGGGACACAGAGGGACACTGCTGGAAAATGATGGGGAAGATGGGGACATGGGGGGGGTTGTTATGCTGGATAGGGAGGTAGATACAAGGGGCTAATGCTGGAAAAGGGGGAGATGGGGACATGGAGGGACATGACTGGAAAAGGAAGGGAGATAGAGATAAGGGGACAATGCTGGAAAAGGAGGAAGCTAGAGACATGGGGGTTATGCAACAAATGAAGGGAGATGGGGATATGGGGAGACAGTTTTGGAATAGGGGGAAGATGGGGATCTGGGGGGTTATGCTTGAAAGGGAAGGAGATGGGGACATGGGGGGATGACAATGCTGGAATAGGGGGAAGATGGGGACCTGGGGGTGGTTTATGCTTGAAAGGGAGGGAAGATGGGGACCTCACATAACTACCACTCCAAACCACCCAGCTACTATAGTCCACCTTCTATATTATCCTGCAATACACTTTCCTTCTCTCTTCCCTTACTAAAGCTTTGTACATTACCAATTATATCTGATACCTTGCAATGTCTATGTCATAACAAAACTCTGTAAGCCACATTGAGCCTGCAAATAGGTGGGATAATGTGGGATACAAATGCAATAAATAAATAAATAAATAAATAAATAAATAAAATAAATAATGTTGGAAAAGGAGGGAGATGGGAACATGAGGGATAATGCTGGAAAGGGGGGGAGATGGGGATACTGGGGGTAATGCTGGAAAGGGAGGGAGATGGGGAGGGAAGGTAAAAGAAATGTCACATCGCATAGGGGGTAGGGAGAAAGATGTCACCAGCCCACAGGGAGGGAGAAGAGGAATATGAAAGAGAGAGCTCAGATGAAGAGAGGAGAAGAGAAGCTGAATCCATGAGGAGAAAGGGAGAGATGCTGGGATGGTTGACCAGAGGGAAAAGAGAAAGATGAGATGGGTTGGGAAGAGAGTTGGAAAGATGCCAAGGAAAGAGATATGCGGTACCATGAGGAGGGTCAGGGGAAAGAGACGAAGTGCTGACTGGGGGGAGGGGGCAGTACAGAAGAAAGGGAAGAGAGGAGGAGAGGAGAAACTGGACAGGGTAGGGATGATGACATAGAGGGCAGATACTGAACATGAGAGAAATAGGGACACAGAAGGGAGGTGCTGGACATGACAGATAAGAACACAGAGGGAATGATGGTAGATGTGAAGAAAGAAGAAATGTCAAATGGACAGGAGATGTTGGAAAGCAGAAGATGGATGGGACTAGGGGAGAAGGGGGACAGTTCAGAAGATGGATGGGATGAGGGGAGAAGGGGGACAGATGACTAAGACTTGGTGACTGAATGAGAGCATGCTGGTGAGCAGAGCAGGTAATTATAGATAGGACAGATGGCATGGGAATTTTGAGGGCTGCTCATACTTGGCATTGGTAAATATGAGTGGGGGTATGTTGATTGGTTGGAAGAATGAGTGAGGGTGTGAAATGGATAAGAGAAAAGGGGCAAAAAATGGAGAAAAGAGGCAATTTTGTATTAACTCATTCTCAGAATGGAAAAATGACACTGGGTGGAATACCTAAATCACAGTTATTAGACATGATGAAATACTGTATTTAACTTTGTGTTTTTATATTTATTTATTATTTTCAAGACCTAAAATTCAATAAATAACATATATTCATTCAGATTAACATTTTAGTTAAAAATATTAAACACGTACAAATGTAAAATATTAAAGCATTTGTTTCTCCATCTTTGTACAGGTCAGGAGTATCCAGCTGTTGTAGAATTTGCCCCATTTCAAAAGTTTTCAAAAAAAAAACTGAAGAAAAAAGATGCGAAAGCAGGGAGCATTGAAGAAGGTAGCCTATTTTTATTTTAAATATCATTCAAAAACTTTAGGGGCTTTTTTACTAAAGTGTGTTCAGCTTTTAACATGCGTTTTGGCACACTTTAACAGCTAACAGACATAAGCGTTAACAGCCAACATGGTGTTTGTATGATTAGTGTGCGGTAAGTAGTACATTAAGGCCATTATTTGGAAGGGGATGAAACTGGGAAGGGTATGGGTAGGGAATGGGTGTGGAAATTATTTGGCACTGAATGTGCTGATTTCATCACGTTCTAGCTAATGTACAGTTAGCGCAGGACCACTTCCTAACTCCTAAATATGAGGCACTAAGAACTAGATTCTATATATCATGCCTAAATAAATCAGCGCCGAACAAAAATACGCCTAGGTGTATTCATTAAAGTACACCTAAATTTAGGCATATTTTATAGAATATGCTTAAATTCCGCGTAGTTTATAGAATATACCGAGCGCCAGTCTGCGAGGCTAAATTTAGTTGCGGGCAGTTACGCTAAGTAAAACTTGTTGTAAATGCCGATGCCTAAATTAGGCGCAGACCGGGTATATTCTATAAAAGCGCATATAGGTTTTAGAAATGCCCACAACCTGCCCATTCCATGCCCATGGCCACGCCCCCTTTTCAATTATTCAACTTAGAATTTACACGCATCGCATTACAGATTAGACAGTTGTGTGCGTAAATTCTAATTACTGTCAATTAATGTCAATAATTGCTTGTTAATTGGCAATAATCAGCACTGATTGGCTTGTTAACTAATTAAATTGTGTGCATAAATCCAAAATACAACCAGATTTGCGTGTGCAACTTAAGTGGTGCTATATAGAATACAGGGGTGAGTACTTCCACACTAACTGTGAGCTGAGTATTGCTTGCTAATGAGTATTTTAACCTGGTATTTGAAGGTTGCATGCTGGGCACGCCCCTCTAGGTACCACATTAGTTCTGCACTTGGCATGTGTTACATTCCTGCATTTAAAGCATTCTAAATGCAAAATCTAATGCACTTTAGTAAAAGACCCTCTTAATTAGCAGTAAAAGTCCTGTATTACACTTCCATAAATATTGAAGCAGTCAGTGGCAACGTTGACCTCGTAAATGCTTCTTGAAAAAAAGAAAATAAATAAATATCTGAGCCACATATGTGGATAACTGTGGTCATATAGGGCATCTTTTACTAAAGTTCAGTAAGGATGCCCCCAGCAGTAGTACTGCATGATTACTGCTAGGGGTCATGGTGACCATATTGGATCCCAGCCAAGGCCTGGATAGGAGCAGAGGTGGACTGTTGTAACCCAGCACCACTGACCACTACTGAAGACACCTTGGTACACCCCCAGGAGAGAAGTAGGGGTTGGAGAGAGGAGCATGCTTGGTGGAGACATGCTCAGGAGGAGTTTAGGGCAGGGTTTCAGGCCAGAGGGAACCGGTTACTGGGTGCTTATTAGGGGGGGGGGGGGGATCTGAGACTGAGGGGTTGTCAGGAAGGGGATTCGATGTGTGGAGAGGAATGCCATCACCACCTCTTGTGAGAGCAGGTGCTAACTGAATGACAATGGTGCAGCAGTATTTACCACCTACTCTTGAGGTAGTGGTAACTAGGGCTGCACTATCAGTAATCGTGACAGCTAGCATATGGTACTGACCTGTACACTAGCTGTCACAGCAGATCTCTCTTCTGTCTGCTCATGTCATGCCCAGCTCCCATGCATTCCTGTGTTAGGCAGCTAATGTAGGCCTGCACTAATGTCTACCACACAGTAAAACCTGTGGTAGCTGCTTAATACAACTTAGTAAAAGGGCACCTTGAATTTTTTAAATGGTTAAAGCTGTCTGTTTAAAAAGAGAGCAGTTTAAGGATATTATACAGTTGGCTGAAAAGTAGAGTCTATAAAAATAGGTACACACTTTTCGTGTGTGTACTTTTTACACATGTATGTGGTAATGCAATTTTATTAAAGCCCTTTTCTGCATGTAAAATTGATTTGCATGTGGAAAAAGCTTTATAAAATCACCTCCAGTAAAGGCTTATATTAAGGATATGATACTGGATATGTTATATGTAACAGAGACCTGGGTGAAGCTTGAAGAGATGGTGATATTAACATAAACCTATCCACTAGGAGGACTACACTCGATTTAAGTTTTTGAAAAGAGCATAAAGAATGGATGGCACATTTATGATATTTCCAGTCTTATGATCCGCAAACGAACCTTTTCCGGAGATGGGAAGGCGGTAGAACGAGAGGGCATGAAATGAGATTGAAGGGGGGCAGACTCAAGAAGAATGTCAGGAAGTATTTTTTCACGGAGAGGGTGGTGGATGCTTGGAATGCCCTCCCGCGGGAGGTGGTGGAGATGAAAACGGTAATGGAATTCAAACATGCGTGGGATAAACATAAAGGAATCCTGTGCAGAAGAAAGGGATCCTCAGGAGCTTAGCCTAGAATGGGTGGCAGAGCTGGTGGTTGGGAGGCGTGGCTAGTGTGGGCAGACATATACAGTCTGTGCTGGGGCTGGTGGTTGGGAGGCGGGACTAGTGCTGGGCAGACTTAGTCTGTGCCGGGGCTGGTGGTTGGGCGGCGGGGATAGTGCTGGGCAGACTTATACAGTCTGTGCCAGAGCCGGTGGTGGGTGGCAGGGATAGTACTGGGCAGACTTATACGGTCTGTGCCAGAGCTGGTGGTTGGGAGGCGGGGATAGTGCTGGGCAGACTTATACGGTCTGTGCCAGAGCCGGTGGTGGGTGGCAGGGATAGTGCTGGGCAGACTTATACGGTCTGTGCCAGAGCTGGTGGTTGGGAGGCGGGGTTGGTGGTTGGGAGGCGGGGATAGGGCTGGCCAGACTTATACGGTCTGTGCACTGAAGAGGACAGTACAAATAAAAAAAGTAGCACATATGAATTTATCTTCTTGGGCAGACTGGATGGACCGTGCAGGTCTTTTTCTGCCGTCATCTACTATGTTACTATGTTACTATATATGATCAGAACATTATTTAATACAGTTTAGTTGGGAAGGTAAGCAGTAAAAGAAGTCAATTATAGAAAAGAAATATCAGAAAATAGGATCCATAATAGAAGAAGTCATAGGAGTCTGCGAGCAAAGGGCTTAGTGCATGCAGAGTAATCTGTAGTGGAGATGGTTCCAGAAAGAAGCAATGATATGACAAGGTTCAACAATGAAGCAGCCTTGAAAATAACCAAAGTATGGAAACCAGGGAAATCTCGACCATATTTTAATGCATGGTTATGGTTGCTGAAGCAGCATGTATGGCAAGTAAAGAGAAAATGGTGTAAGAATAGACCAAGGCTAATATAGAGGAATGTAAGATATTGTATCAGAAATATAAGGTCTTAATAAGGGAAGGAAAAATGGTTTGTATCGAACCAGCTACAAAGATTTAAAAACTGAGTAAGCCATTTATAGCAAATAGTGAGACAGTTGATAGGGGCTGTACACACTAGGGGTGAGCAAAGATCTGAATTGAGAAGTAGGGGTTTTAATAGGATTTTTCAGAGGAAGACAGTGGATATAAGGGCTTCATTTGAGGTAAAAGTGAGATAGAGGTGGAGGGAGGTAATTGAAGTAGAAAGAAAAAGAGGGGGTCAGCAAGAAAGTGTTAATAAAGTTCAAGGATAATCTAGGAATTTTAGAGAATGAGAGCTTTTTGTCTTTTTTTTACAGCGCTTATACTGAGATGTTGAAAGTTGCAGGAAGTGTAGTCTATTACTCATTAGCACTAACCACAAGAAAGCCCAGCAGGAAGGTTGGTTGCATCATCATTGAAGAAAGCTTTGGTGCAATCAATACTAAAGGGTTGTGGGGTGGCTATGAATAAGGTGGGCATTATTGACCAGTGCTCCTATTGTTTCTGGTCATTTTTAACTCAAAACAATAGGAAACCCCACAAAATGTCAGGTTTTTTTCTTGTGTCATGAAAAACAGTGAGCACTCTTCGTGAAGAGTGTGTACTATTAACAACATTGCCCCCCCCCCCCCCAAATAAAAATAATAATAAATAACAAAACAAAAACTTCTACAAACGACATGGGAAACTAAACAGAATAAAAATGTAGCCCTGTATTTTTGAAAGATAGGGTTTAAATTTTAAGTTTCTGACAACTAGATTATCACTTTTTCCATGACAGTGGTTTCACATTGGATTCAACATCACCAGCCTTGTCTGGCAAGAATAGAAGGGTAGTGATAAAGTATTTGTTGTACAGAAGGTTTTTTTTAATTTAATCTTCTGCATCTACTAAGTTTAGAGCCTAATTGGTGTTTACATCAGCTGCTCTCACTGCTGTATTGCCTGAGGAAAGGAGGAGGCAGGGGCTTGCATCTATGGCACAGTATCCTTCCATCACAATTAAATGGGTAGTTGCTCCTGGGAATATTTTAGGAGTGTGAAATACAGTCTTTTGTATTGCTCATTTTGGGTCATTCCTTTCTGCTTCACATTTAAAAATGTGATTGTACATTGCTCTACTCTACATTTGTTTTAACAGCGGTTTAGCAAATACCAAATAACCATAAACCATAAATATAAAACTTAACACCCTTTTATTGTGCAGATCCAGAATACAGAAAATTTTTAGAAAGCTATTGTGTTGATGAAGAGAAAATCTGTGCCAATCCTGAGACTCTGTTGGGAGAGATAGAAGCCAAGACAAGAGAACTCATAGGTTTGTTTCATTAAATGCCTTTCTATTTAGCTATTTTATTTTTCTTATGCATAATAATGTCTGGTTTTTTGCCTTGGTAATGCCCTGGAACCTTCCTGAACCAACTCCTCTCCACTGGTCCAGGGGCTTAGCCAGACAACAGATTTTGGGTTGGCCTAGGCAAGAGGTGGGTGGGCACCAAGTGTTCTACCTCAATCCCCCCTCCACCAAAAAATATCTCAGTTGGCGAGAAAACACTTCTTTCCACCTTGGCAGTCTGTAGCAGGCATGCGCTGAAAACTGAGCATGTGCAGATGCCGGTATCGTAGAGAGTAGCGTTTTAGTTACCATCAGGGGGAAGTCCTCAGCTGGCAGAGCTCGGGATCCCCACCAGCTACCACTAAACTTGTGCTACTGTTGAGTGGGCCTGAGCCCTAAGTGAGTGGGCCCTGGCCCACCTGTGGCTACGCCACTGCACTGGTCCCTCTTAGCTGAGTAGAAGTCTTCCAATTGCATTGCTGCCAGTGGGGTTTGGGGGGGGCGGCTTCACTATTGTGTTTTCAGTCACTAGGGAAAAGCAGGTTCCCTGGAGTCCTGCAGAGCTTGCCTGTCCCTCACTATTGAAAATGTGACAGCACGATTGACAGATCTAAGATGGCCGCGCTCTGTTAAGACGCTGTGGGTCGTCTCTCCTGTTGTTAGAGAAATGCCGAAACGACGAGGGAGAATAGCGGTCAGAGCTTCCCCGCTACCCCCCTCCTTACCTGGCCCAATGGATCGATATTTTCGACCACAAGGAGCTGTTCATCAAGGCGGAACGCCGCCGGTAGGGAACGCCGGCGACCGGGAGATATCGGCTTCCCCTGGCTTTGAAACCACTCTGAGCCCCGCTGCACATACCCCGCCTCCCCAGCCGATTGGTGCGAGTTCCTTCCTCTCTGAATCGACGGGGTCCCCCCTGGAAGGTGTTAAGGGCCCAGAAGAACATCGTGGGGAAGCTTCAGTTACATCTGAGGAGGGACTGGAGGGCAGTTTGCCCATAGAACCGCCGTGGAATGAGGGGAGAGGAGCTGAGGGACAAAGTGCGAGCCATGATCAGTCTTCTGAAAGGTTTGTACTTCCTAAAGAGTTGGTAGTCAAACCAAGGGAAGTGACCTTAGACGCTTTATGGGATTTAGTATCTAACCTGAGACAGACATTCTTGAAGCAGATTAATGATGTTTCACCAAAAATAAAGACTCTAGAAATTGACTTACAAAAAAAAGAGGAAGATATCAAGGTTTTAAAAGATAAAGTTGAAAAAATGGACCATAAGATTAAGAGTTTTGAATTACTACAACCTACAATGATAAAAGATTTGACAAACCTCAGGCAAAAAATGGAGACTTTTGATAACTATACTAAAAACCACAACCTGAGATTTGTTAACTTCCCTAAAATACAAAATGTTGCTCCTCTTGAAATGTTAAAACGTTATCTTCGGGAAGTTTTGAATATACCGGAACAGAACCTACCACCGTTTTCCCAAGTATATTATATCCCAGGGAAGAGCCTGAATCAAGTAGCTGAAAATCCTATAGACATATCTCTCTTGCTTGAAACTTCTGACACTGAATTAGCAACAGCCGCCACTTTGGTGGCGACTGTTGCGTTATTGCCTGACAAGGATTGGATTTTCCGTTAGTTTTTCCGAAACAAGGATAAAACTTTCTTAAGTTTTAAAATACTGTTATTTCCTGATGTCTCTAAGGAGACAAGACGACGGAGGAAACAATTTTTGCTCCTTAGGCCAGAAATTCTGCACTTGGGGGGATACCTTTTTTTTAAGATACCCCTGCAAGTGCATAGTAAGGCTTAGGGAGAAGAAATATGTATTTACAGAACCTGCACATGTATCGACACTCAGTAAAAATGGAGAAGCATTAAAGAAAGGAACAACTCCACTTAACAGAGTTTGGAATCCTGTATTGTTTTCCTATATATATTTCTCCCTTTGATTTCCTAAAATCTTGGATCTCAATTTATGGACTTGAGTGTCATTTATCCTTTTGAGAATGTAATTTTATTTTCTCTTTTTCCTTTGTTTAATGTATAAGTTTGTTTGATATCGACACTTTTCTAACACAAGATGTTTCTTGTATATATTGTTTAAATTAATAAATATAAATAAAAAAAAGAAAAAAAAGAAAATGTGACAGCACCCCCACTAGCAGGACTGTAGGTAGAGGACTCCCGCTCAGCTTAGAGGGATCAGTGCGCCTTCCACTTGCTGAAACTGCACCTTCTGTACTGTACTGCTCCCCAGGATTTTTTTTAACAGAAATGCAAAACCATGCATTTTTTAGAAATAAATCTTGGTTGACAAATTCTAGACCATTCTTAAAGCTTTGCTGGTTACCTTCACTTTGAGGCAGTCTACTCTGTTACAGATTTTGGTGTCATCTGCTAAAAGTCAAACTTTTCCCAATTCTCCGCAATATCACTTATAAAAATGTTGAAAAGAAAAGGATTAAGGACTGCTCCTTGTGACATACCACTTGTATGGCCCCTTTCCTTAGAGTGAACTTCTTACCACTACCTTTTGTTGCCTCCCACTCAACCAATTTCTGCCCTAGTCAGTCACTGAGATAGATGTCAGCTGGACAGTTTGGCATGATAGTCTGACACAACCTGGAGGTGGTGGAGACAAAGACTGTGACAGAGTTTAAGAAGGCGTGGGACAGACACGTGGAATCTCTTAGGAAAAGGAGGAGTTAGTGGTTACTGAGGATGGCCCTTATCTGCTATCATGTTTCTATGTTTCTAACCCTGATGGATTGGAGTAAAATCTCCAAACTCTACCTTTGCAGTTATCCATGAGTTAAAGAAAATCAAAAAAGATGTTGGCTGGTAACAGGGACCTGTCTCAGCATGGCTGACAGGTAGCTACAATCTCAAGATTGGTCCCCCCCCCACCCCCCCCACCCCCATTGGATTACTTTAATATTACTTTTATATATATAAATATGTAATGGCAAAATTACATTTTTCCTACTCTATTCTTTTTGAATAGACTATGAGGGCATTTTCGAAAGAAACGTCCAAGTTGCGATTTGGACATCTTTGCAAAATGTCGAAATCCAGGGGCGGGGAAAACTGTATTTTTGAAAAAAGATGGACGTCCATCTTTCGTTTCAAAAATACCGTCAGAGACATCCAAATCCTTAAATTTGGACGTCCTTGGATTTAGACGTTTCTGACTTTCGATGATTTTCAAAACCAAAGACGTCCATGTCAAAAACGTCCAAATGCAAGCCATTTGGACGTGGGAGGAGCCAGCATTTGTAGTGCACTGGTCCCCCTGACATGCCAGGACACCAACCCGGGCACCCTAGGGGGCACTGCAGTGGACTTCATAAAATGCTCTCAGGAACATAGCTCCCTTACCTTGTGTGCTGAGCCCCCCCCCCCCCAAAAAAAAAACCCAAAACCCACTACCCCCAACTGTACACCACTACCATAGCCCTTACGGGTGAAGGGGGGCACCTAGATGTGGGTACAGTGGGTTTGTGGTGGGTTTTGGAGAGCTCACTCTTTCCTCCACAAATGTAACAGATAGGGGGGGTATGGGCCTGGGTCCGCCTGTCTGAAGTGCACTGCAGTACCCATTAAAACTGCTCCTAGGACCTTCATGCGCTGTGATGGACCTGAGTATGACATCTGAGGCTGGCATAGAGGCTGGCACGAAATATTTTTAAAGATGTTTTTTGAAGGTGGGAGGGGGTTAGTGACCACTCGAGTAGTAACGGGAGGTCATCCCCTATTCCCTCCTGTGGTCAACTGGTCATTTTGGGCACCTTTTTGTGCCTTATTCATGAAAAAAACACATCCGGGTGAAAACGTCCAAGTGTTTGTCAGGGATGTCCTTGCTTTTTTCAATTATGGGTCAAAGACATCCAAGTGTTAGGCACACCCAAGTCCCACCTTCATTACGCCTCCGACATGCCCCCTTGAAATTTGGACGTCCTTGTGACGGACTGCAGTTGGAGATGTCCAGAATCTGGTTTCGATTATACCGATGTGGACATCGCTGGGAGATGGACATCCATCTTCCGATTTATGTTGAAAGATGGACGTCCTTCTCTTTCGAAAATGAGCCTGTATATCTCAGTTATGATTCTCTATATACTATATCTCTATGACTACCATTAAATCCAGTTTTGCCTCTTCCATCACTTCCTGTAGATCCAGGATATTATTTTCCACACTATAAACATTATACATAGATTTTCAGGTGGTATCCTTTTCCCCATTTCTATACAAGCACAAACACCCTCCTTCTATAACAGGTTACCTAAAGTTAGGCTATATGTTGCCGGTAGATAGCGAGGGTCCGGTCTACTCCAAGAACCCCAACCATTCATCATTTAAAGCAGTTGTTTTGGAATATGTACTTTTTGAATAAGTTACCTGCAATACACAGATGATGCCTGGGGGCTTTTGAAAAGAGATGGCAACTCTTTGAGATGTGGTTCCACTCCACCTCATAACCTTATAAACATAGTGAAGTTTGTTTCTCTTATGTGAGGGTGCCTTCCTGTACAATGTTATATAATGTTTTACTATGCTTGATTTTTTGAATAAGAGAATGGTGATGTTTCTCAGTTTTCCTGATATGCCTATTTGTTATTAGGGATGATGTAACTGGTCTTTTGGGTAATGGGGGTTATGGGTACCATGTTTATGAGGGGTTATTTTGATAATAGGGGGGTTGTGTTATTTTTTTTTCTGTATTTTTGGCTAATGTAAATTTATAAAACTTTTTCAATAAAGAATAAAGTTTTAAAAAATAGCAAAACTTGCGGTAAAATAACAGTAGTCTACATTGATAACTTTCCTTCTTAAGGGGGTCTTTTACAGTGGTGTTCCTTAGTTGGCTGCCACCCAGGGCGGATCGTCGCTGCGCACCCCCCTGGATGCACTGCTTTTACCTCCTGGGATGCTGGGAGCAGCCGCGCTCCACTGGTTCCCTGCTCCCTCTGCCCCGAAACAGAAAATAACATCAGAGGGAGCAGGGAACTGGAGGAACCGACAGCCGCACAACTGCTCCCTGCACCCCCCTGCCCCCACCGCCCACCCTCTGTACGCCGCTGGTCTTTTACAAAGGTGCACTAGAGACGCCCATAGGAATATATGGTCGTCAAAACGCTAGCTTGCTTTTGTAAAAGGACCTCGAAGTGCATAATTGTTGCATGTAGATGCATGCATTGACACCGGCCGAAGACCTGGCATAAGTGCACTTGTCTAAATTTAGGTGCACTAATGCTGACTTATGCGTGTAAGTGCTCTAACAGAATAGGCTCATCCTATAACACCCTCATCCTCCCCGTCTCATCTGCCCGCAACCTCGGAGTCATCTTTGACTCCTCTCTCTCCTTCTCTGCGCATATCCAGCAGATAGCCAAGACCTGTCGCTTCTTCCTCTTTAACATCAGCAAAATTCGCCCTTTCCTCTCTGAACACACCACCCGAACTCTCGTCCACGCTCTCATTACCTCTCGCCTGGACTACTGCAACTTACTCCTCACCGGCCTCCCACTTAGCCATCTATCCCCCCTTCAGTCTGTTCAGAACTCTGCTGCACGTCTCATATTCCGCCAGAACCGATATACTCATATCACCCCTCTCCTCAGGTCACTTCACTGGCTTCCGATCGGATACCACATTCAATTCAAGCTTCTCCTTCTTACCTACAAATGCACTCAGTCTGCTGCCCCTCACTACCTCTCTACCCTCATTTCCCCTTACGTTCCCGCCCGTAACCTCCGTTCACAGGATAAATCCCTCCTCTCAGTACCCTTCTCCACCACCGCCAACTCCAGGCTCCGCTCATTCTGCCTCGCCTCACCCTATGCTTGGAACAACCTTCCTGAACCCTTACGCCAAGCCCCCTCCCTGCCCGTCTTCAAGTCTTTGCTTAAAGCCCACCTCTTCAATGCTGCGTTCGGCACCTAACCCTTACCGTTCAGTGAATCCAGACTGCCTCAATTTGACTGCCCCTATCGGACCGACCGTTCACTTGTCTATTAGATTGTAAGCTCTTTGAGCAGGGACTGTCTCTCTTTGTTAAATTGTACAGCGCTGCGTAACCCTAGTAGCGCTCTAGAAATGTTAAGTAGTAGTAGTAGTAGTAGCCTATGTAATTTAGGCACCTAAACTGTAGCACCCAGTTATAGAAATGCCTTCCTAATGTTTTACTTAACTGAGGGTTTTTATTTATTTCAGGGCATTGTCCACTCATGATCTTAGTTTAAAGCCTTCCTCAGTAAGTTTGCCAGTCTGTTTTGGAAAATGCTTCATCTCTTCTTCAACAGGTGGACTCTCTGTTCAGTAGTCCATGGAATATTGACTCGTGGTCCAGGAAGCTAAATAACTTTCACTGTAACCTTAGTGCATTTGTAAATACAATTTTAATAACTGAATTCTACCTTATATTTTTGGTGTTTTAGCTCGGCGAACTACACCTCTTTTGGAATATATTAAAAACAGGAAATTAGAAAAACAGGTAGGTCTTAATTTTTATTTGAGGCCCAACATGTTCATTGCAAACTATTTTATTTCCTTCTGGATTCTTGCAATCAATTGTCCAAAATGTTTTAGAGAATCAGAGAAGAGAAAAGAGAAGAGAGGAGGCGTCGGGAGTTGGAGAAAAAACGTCTGCGAGAGGAAGAGAAAAGGAAGCGCAGAGAAGAAGAAAGGCGGAAAAGAAAGGAAGCAGAGAAACAGAAGAAAATAGCAGAGAAAGAAATCAGGATCAAGGTAACTTTAAAACAGTATCTAAAATATTTACAGACCAGTATTCAAAGGGACTTATACATTTAGCAGCTACTGGAGTTAGAGCAGAATGACTCGCTAAAAATATAGCAGCAATATTAAACTGCTATCTGTATGTGGTTTAATTTAGTCCAGAAAAAAGTGGTTCAAAATTAAACTGCTTAGCTGTATGTATAGAGGCTGAGTATTGCTCCTATGCATAGAACTGCAGGTGATAAGCGTTTTCTACATACATTAAGCTTGGTCACCTATCCATATAGTAATGCTAAATATAAAGATTTTTTTTAGATGCTGTGGCTGGCATGTTTTTTTAAGTCCCTCTTCGCTGGGTCTGATTATTGAGTCCTTAGTATTTTTAAATCCCAGGGTTCTATTTTCAAGCTGATTTATAAAAACTTGGGCTACTAAGAGCATCAGTGTTTTATGTATCCTATGACCATTTAGGTTAGTACAACTACTACTCAGGGAATACTGAAACAGGTTGCAGTGTCCATCACCATTATATACTTACATGGACAATTTAATATAGGAAATTGTATTTGGGGCATTTTGCACCATCGGATAGTAAATTATGTTAATTGGAGGTTATTGTTCCTCTGAGGAATATCTGACTGCTATTTTCTAGCCTTTAACCCCATTAAGCCCCAACAGAGTCACAGAAAAATGCTGATAGGGCCAGCAGTAGATTGAACAGCTCCCAGAAAAAGAAAGTAAACAGATCCCTTGAGCATAATACAACCTAAAATTAGGCATAATCTAGGTACTACAGCTCAAGGCAATTTACCTAGCTGAAGAATAGAAAGAGAAGAAATGTTTAAATTTTACAACCTCAGTTAAAAAGAGGGGATTTAAAATGCTGACTTCTGTTTTCTAATGGGACTTCCCTTTAAAACCTGGTAGAAGAAGCAGATCTGGGAGTCAATCTTCAAATCCTCAGCTAAAATGCCCCTCTACATAAAAGTCAGCTTTGTCCCTTAAAAGGAATGATTGAGAAAAGAAGGAGCCTTTAAAAGAAATAAGCTTCAAAGTACCATGGACTAGATTCTGTTTTGGGCGCTGAAAAAAATGAGCGCTGAATGCTGTTCTCTAAGTGGCTTTCCAAGTCGGGTGCTGTTTATAGAATAGTGCGTAGCACTGGAATCTGTGCCCAACTTACAGCGTGAGGATTTACACCAACTGAAGCCTGGTATAAATCCTCCACATGTAAATTAGGTGCGGATCTCCTGAATTCTATAATACTGTGCGCATCTGTAGTGAACGACCGTGACTCACCCATGCTCTTCCCATGGCCACGCCCCCTTTTCAATTGCATTCTAAAAGATTTATGCGTGCATCATTATAGAATTGTGCTTAGTAGGATGCATGCATAAATCTAAATTGTTGCCAATTAACGATAATTGACTGTTAGTGCCCAATTATTGGTGCTAATTGGCTCATTACTCAATTAAATTGCATGCACAAAGTGGGCACACCCCCAAATTTGCACATGCAACTCTGAGCACCATATATAGAATCCAGGGGCAAGAGTATACAATGAAATGGAACACCTGATTCTAGTGTTCCAACCCCAAACCTCTGCCTTATAAATTAAAACTGTTCAAACAAATATATTTTTATGCATTGAGCCTGTGTTCATGCTTTCTATATAACTTCACATGAACAAAGATTTAAAATGTTAAATAGTGGTACACGTGTTAATATGCTATGTTGACATGAGTTTTTCCATTCTTTGTAGCTTCTTAAGAAGCCTGAAAAAGGAGATGAACAGGTGACAGAGAAGCAAAAAGATAAAGGGGATGAAACTGAAGCTGAAGAAGTGAAATGGGGAAAATCTTCTGGATCTGGGAACACAAAATCCAAACCTTTTGAAAGTTTTGTAAAAGAACTTAAGGAAAAGTAAGTAATATACAACCAGTAAGGCACTCGCATGTTAAAGACTGATGGGCTTGTATGTTATGGTTTTTTTTTATTGTGTCTTTTATCTGTTTTGTATATTTTTAATATCAAATTTCTTATCACGTAATAGTTTCATGCCACTGTTGATTGCTCACCTCCTAGAGCTCCCAACTAAGGGGTCCTTTTAGTAAGCTGTGGTAAAAATTGGCATTAGTGCACCCTTATGCGAGTCTTTCCCACATGCCACATGCCAAGGCCATTGTTACTGCAGCCTTAAAAATCCTCCTGTTTTTCAAAAAGTGGAGTTTAATTACTTGCTTGCTGCTTTTTTTTTTTTCATATGCTAATGTTGCCATTAGCGCGCAACCATTTTTTAAAATTACCAATGGAGCACTTATTTATTTTGCAGGCGGTAAAGGCTCTCGCATTTTCCTTGCGCTAACCAGTTAGCGAGTGGTAATGTAGATGTGCTAACTGGTTAGTGCAGGAACACCAACTTTCCACTCCTGACATGCCCTTTCAAAAAAAATACAAAATTATTTAGCACACTGTTAGCGAGCGTATATTCAAAAATTACCACATGACACTGTGGCGCATCCTGCGGTAGTCCATTTTTTACTGTGTTAAGCATGCATTAGCACCTAATGCAGCTTAATAAACGGGCCTCAAATTTAGGCAATTCATAAACTGAAATAAAGAATATAAAAATATACCATCCGATATTCAGCCCATATTCAGCCGGTTTTTGCCCTCCACCAGTGCTAAAACCGGAAATTCAATGCCAGGCCCTTCTGCGGGTTTCAGCACTGAATTTCTAGTTTTTTTTAAGTTGGCTAGCTCATGCCCACTTAACTTAATATTCAAACTTAACCGGCCATTGGCTAGCACATAAACTCCCCCTTTTACAAAGCCGTTTTACAAAATGTCCAAAGTCAGACTTAGATGTCATATTGAAAATGCCCCTTTCCTCAGTGACCCTCCAGACTGGTCAAGATGCTTGGGTTATGCACGCCTACCAGCAGAGGGAGACTGAGAACACTAAAATTTAAACCAGTATAAGCAGCCAACCCCCAAGCAGCCAGTAAATCTCAGTCTCCAGCAGAGGGTAGACATGCAGCCTGAGCAGTCAGTCTGGTCTGGTAGGATTAGATTTTCTTAACTAATACCCTGTACTTGGAATTATTTTTGGTTGAGTGCTTCAAGAAAAGCAGGTCCAGTGGGATTCACTTTTCTCTGTGGAATTTAGCCGGTGTGTGGCTTATTGCCCGGCTGGCCTTTGGTTAGGCAGCCATGTGCCTCGGCTCCTGTTGTGACAGGAACCTTGAGAGCCATAACTTCTGGCAGTTTGTAGCTTTGAAATCCTCTTTCTGAACTTTCTGCCTGTTGCCGCTGCTCCTGCTATGGCAGGAACCTTGAGTGCTTAGCCCCTGTCAGCTCTTAGCAACTGGGCTTTTGTTGTGTGTAAAAAAAAAAAAAAAGAAAGAAAAAGAAACAGTGTTTGGCTGCTTGGCAGTGCTTGACTGTGTTGTTTGGGAAGCTGACAGAGAGGTCTGGGGATTTTGAGCAACTTTGAGAGAGCTGGGACGTTAGGGTGTACCGCTTTAAATTCGCGATGTCGGTGGGAAAGCCGTCACGCTGCCGTACTTGTGTACGAAGGGGGATAGACGTGCCAGGAGCTCAATGCAGGTTCTATGGGGAGCCTAAACAGCCTGATTCTTCGCCTCCAGTACTAGCTGCGGAGGGTTCAGGTAGCGGTAAAGGTTTGCCCGGCTCTGACTTGTCCTCTGGGCCCGAAGCGGCGGTTCCGATTTTGGCGGGAACTGCCGCCATCTTGGATTCGGGCACCACGGGGGTGGCTGCTCGCCCGCTGTTGGAAGGTTCAGGGCAGAGTGCTTCCAAGCCTCCGGAAGGTGCGGGGGCCATGGGGTTTCCTCCGGATTTTATTTGGGCCATGTTTCAGGCCTGGCAGTCCGGCCCTAATCGGTTAGAGCCTCTGAAGGGAGCAGGGCCTCTGGTTGCTAAGCGACAGCGTTTAGATTGGTCTGAAGAGCCAGATTTGTTTTCCTTGCCTCCCTCAGACGACGAGGGTAGTCTGCTGGGGGATGATTTCCTAGGGGACAAGGTTTCTGAGGAGGAGGGGCCTTTGCCAGGTGAAGACCCCTCGGTGGTGCGCATTTTCCCTAGGGATGAGCTTCCTGAGCTGATTGAGCAGGTAGTGTCCACGCTTAGGTTTGATTCGCCTGAGCCGGCAGTAGCGGACGCTAAGCAGCTTGACCCCTTAGTTAAGGAAATTCGGCGGGCAGCGCTTACTTTTCCTATGAATTCGGATCTCAGAGATATGATCTTCCAGGAGTGGTCCTCCCCAGATTCTCTTTGTAGGGTGAGCAGAGCTATGGCGAGACTGTACCCTATTCCGCAAGGGGATAAGGACTCCTTTAAGTCGCCGACAGTGGATGCGGTGGTGACCGCGGTTACCAAGGCTACGGCTATTCCGGTTGATGGGGGGGCTGCTCTCAGAGATCTGCAGGATAGGAGATTAGAGTCTTTCATTCGGCGCAATTTTGATCTCTCGGCATTGTCTCTTCAGGCCGCTCTGTGCGGGGGCCTAGTAGCCAGGGCGTGTTTCCGTTGGGCTGAAAGACTTTTGGATGGCCCAGCCTTAGATAGAGCTTCCTTGGTGCAAGTTAGAGATGGGCTCTTCCTTTTTGGCAGATTCTAGTTATGATCTGCTGAGAGCTTCTGCTAAGAATATGGCATTGGCGGTTGGAGCTCGTCGGGCTCTTTGGCTTCGTGGTTGGACGGCGGATGCGGCATCTAAGTCCAAGTTATGTTCTCTCCCCTTCAAGGGGACCTTGCTGTTTGGAGAAGAGTAGGATAAGTTGGTTCGTGGCCTTGGAGAGACCAAAGTGCCGCGTTTGCCGGAGTTGCGCCCCAAAGCAGGGGGTCGAGGTATGGCAGGGCGTGCGCGTTTCAAAGATACTTGGCGTTATAGGCCGGGTAGGTTCAGTGTTGCGCCTAGAGGTTGATTTTTTTCAGCGTACTCGGCCCTTTCGCGGAGGTCGGCGAGGAGGCCGAGACGCGCCAGGGGGAGGTCTGTCCTCCGGGCGTGCTTCACAATGAAGGTGTGCGGGTCCAGCCTCTGGTAAGGGTAGGGGCTCGTTTGAGTCAATTCTATCAGAGGTGGACCCATATCACGTCAGATCAGTGGGTACTCGAAGTTGTGCAAGACGGGTACGCGCTGGAATTCGAGACTTTCCTTCCAGATTTTTTCCTCGCCTCTCCGTGCCGCTCTCGGGTCAAGGCCAGGGCGATTTGGCAGACGCTTTGTCGGCTGATAGATCTGGGGGCGGTCGTTCCCGTGCCGGTTTCAGAAAGGGGGACTGGTTGTTATTCGATTTATTTTGTGGTCCCCAAAAAGGAAGGTTCCTGTCGGCCTCTTCTAGATCTCAAAAGGGTCAATGAGGCTTTGAAAGTTCCCTCCTTTCGCATGGAAACATTGCGCTCGGTCATAGTAGCGGTGCAGAAGGGGGAGTTTCTCACATCTTTGGATCTGACAGAAGCCTATCTTCATATTCCCATTTGGGTGGTGCATCATCGGTTTCTCCGTTTTGCGGTTCTGGGACAGCATTTTCAATTCTGTGTGCTGCTGTTCGGTCTGGCTACGGCGCCTGGTACCTTTTCCAAGGTTATGGTGGTCGTGGCGGCGACTTTGAGGAAACAAGGAGTGTTGGTACACCCGTATCTCGACGATTGGCTCATTTGCGCCAAGTCCCTTCAGGAGAGAGTGGATGCGATGGCGAAGGTGGTAGCTTTCTTGGAGTCACTTGGCTGGATGGTGAACTTGGTCAAGAGTCACCTAGTACCGACTCAGTCCCTGGAATATCTGGGGGTTCGCTTCGATACGGCGAAGGGCCGGGTGTTTTTACCGGCAGTTCGAATTGCCAAGATGCAGTTATTGATTCGCCAGTTTTGTGCCAAACGGTTCCCGTCTGCTCACTCTTACCTTCAGATTTTGGGACTCAAGGCGGCATCGATAGAGGTAGTGCCCTGGGCCAGGGCTCACATGAGGCGGCTGCAGGCGGCACTGTTGGAGCGGTGGTCTCCTCAGACTCAGAGCTTGGAGAAAAGACTGTGCTTGCCGGATCCAGTTCGTCTCAGCCTGCGATGGTGGCTTCACACGCCGAATCTGGAAAAAGGCATGCCCTTGGATCCTCCGGAGTGGACGGTGCTAACGACGGATGCCAGTCTAGCAGGTTCGGGGGCGCATTGTCTCAGAGAGGTAGCTCAGGGTCGCTGGTCGGAGGAGGAGGCCTTGTGGTCCGTAAATCGGTCGGAAACTCGGGCGATAAGGTTGGCACTGCAGTCCCTTCAGTATCTTCTCGAAGTCAAGGCAGTTCAAGTACTGTCCGACAATGCCACGGCAGTGGCGTACATAAATCATCAGGGGGGTACCAAGAGTCAAGAGGTGTCAGAGGAGACGGCGGAGTTAATGTGTTGGGCAGAACTTCATCTTCAGAGTCTCTTGGCAAGTCATGTAGCCAGAGTAGATAACGTCAGTGCGGATTTTCTGAGCAGGCACACGTTGGATCCAGGAGAGTGGTCGCTACATTGTCCATTGTTCCGTCGCCTAGTGAAGGAGTGGGGTCTGCCATTGATAGATCTCATGGCCTCGTCAGGCAATGCTCAAGTACCCAGGTTTTTCAGCCGGCGGCGAGATCCGAGGTCCGAGGGGATTGATGCTCTGGTGCTCGCGTGGCCCCCTCACCAGCTGTTGTACGTGTTTCCTCCTTGGCCCTTGATAGGACGGATAGTTCAAAGAATAGAGCGGTATGCCGGGACAGTAATTCTTGTGGCTCCAAATTGGCCTCGTTGGCCTTGGTTTGCCAATATAGTATGTCTGGCGATAAGCGGGCCACTCGCGCTGGCGGAGTCGGTGGTGTTGGTGCAAGGTCCGATCGTGATGCCAGACCCATCTCCGTTCTCGCTTACGGCCTGGCTCTTGAAAGGGACAGGCTGAAGAAGAAAGGTTTTTCAACTAAGGTGATTGATACTGTGTTGCAGTCCCGTAAACGTTCCACGTCCTTTGCTTATGTTAGGGTGTGGCGGATCTTTGAAGGTTGGTGTAACGATCGTTCTTGTTCGCCTTGGACCGCTTCCATTCCGGAGGTGTTAGAGTTTTTACAGGATGGTGTAGACAGAGGTTTTTCTCTTTCCTCTTTGAAGGTGCAGATTGTGGCTCTGTCCTGTTTTCGGGGAAGGATACGGGGAGTCTCCTTGGCGTCTTCCCCGGATGTGGTTCGGTTTTTACATGCTGTAATGCTGAGTCGTCCTCCTTGGCGGCCGGTTGAACCGCCGTGGGATTTGAACTTGGTGTTGGAAGTCTTGGTAGGGCCTCCCTTTGAGCCTTTGGGGTCGAGTACTCTTAAAGATCTTACTTTGAAGTCGGTGTTTTTGGTGGCTATTACTTCGGTGCGGCGAGTTTCGGAGTTGCAGGCTTTGTCTTGTCGCGGGCCTTTCCTGGCTTTTTCGAAGGAAAAGGTCTCTTTGAAGCCTGTTCCATCGTTTTTACCCAAGGTAGTGTTGTCTTTCCACGTAAATCAGGACATTTCTTTGCCAGTGCTGGGAGATAAGTTGGGAGATGCGTCTCAGCGCCGTTTAGCCAAGCTGGATGTTCGGCAAGTCTTGAGGGCTTATTTATCCAGGACTCGGGAGTTTCGGTCTTCAGATAGGTTGTTTGTGTTGTATGGCGGTGCAAAGAAGGGAGCTGCAGCTTCTAAGGCAACTATTTCTAGATGGTTGAAGGAGGCGGTTTCCTCGGCATAGTTGATCAAGGGACGTAGAGTGCCTGACCAACTGAAGGCGCATTTGACCAGGGGAGTAGCTTCCTCCTGGGCGGAGAGTGGTCTGGTTCCACCTCAAGATATTTGCAGGGCGGCGCTCTGGTCCTCGTTGCATTCGTTTGTGAAACATTATAGACTGGATGTGCAGGCTAGGGAGGATGCCAGTTTTGGTGCGGCAGTGTTGACTTCTGGGATAAAAGGTTCCCGCCTTAGGAGTTGTACTGCTTTGGTACTTCCCAAGCGTCTTGACCGGTCTGGAGGGTCGCTGAGGAAGGTGAAATTAGGTCTTACCTGCTAATTTTCTTAACTCTAGACCCTCCAGACCGGTCAAGAACCCTCCCACTGTGTACATGTTTCTTTGTGGTGAGTATGATTGGCAGAGTTCTGGTGTTCTTATGGTCTTTGTTGCTATGGCTGAAAGGTATCTAAATTTCAAGTCTTGCTATACATATATTTCCTCTGCATTTCAGAGAGGGACCGTAGCGCTGTGGCGTTCGGTCAGGTGAAGCACGTGTTTCATGTTTTTTGTTTCTGAGTACAGGGCTCTTTGACCTTTATGGGTTGTAATTGTTTATTGGTTTCATTTGTTTTCTGCTTTGTTAAGGATTTACTGGCTGCTTGGGGGTTGGCTGCTAGCTTATACTGGTTTAAGTTTTAGTGTTCTCAGTCTCCCTCTGCTGGTAGGCGTGCATAACCCAAGCGTCTTGACCGGTTTGGAGGGTCTAGAGGAAAGAAAATTAGCAGGTAAGACCTAATTTCACCTTATGTTTTATAAATTAAGTAGAGCTTTATGTCGATTTAAATTCATAATCTACACTTCCCTAACTGCAAAGGTCTAAAATACAAACTATTGGACGTGTCAAACTTTACTTACTTGAGCACACAGTTATGGAATGCATTGCTGCACAACACAAAAACGATTTACGAACTAATGAACTTCCGCAAACTACTGAAGACCCATCTCTTTAACAAGGCATACCACAAAGATCAACCAATGTGAATATACACAACTCCTCCACATATATTCAAAATTGTCTTATAATAGTTGCTTGTTATACTACTATCATGTTTTATCATTATTATGTTACCCAAGATCCTTCTGTAACATTAAATGTCTATTTTCTAATATATGTCCACCATTCATGATGTATTGTAAGCCACATTGAGCCTGCAAAGAGGTGGAAAAATGTGGGATACAAATGCAATAAATAAATAAAATAAATAAAAATAATCCTGATTAAATACAAATTTTAATAATGCGATTAATCACATGGTCCAAATGTTAAAGTGTTGAAATAAATTTAGCATGTACACAGCATCTGTGGAGGAGTAGCCTAGTGGTTAGTGCAGTGGACTTTGATCCTGGGAAACTGAGTTCAATTCCCACAGCAGCTCCTTGTGACTCTGGGCAAGTCACTTAACCCTCCATTGCCCCTGGTACAAAAATAAGTACCTGAATATATGTAAACCACTTTGAATGTAGTTGCAAAAACCTCAGAAAGGCAGTATATCAAATCCCATTCCCTTCCCTTTCCCATCTGTCCCTCTAACACCTCCTCCCCATATCTTTCTCCCACTGTCTATCTCCCTCCACAGTCCGCATCTTTATTTCTATTCCCTTTTTTTCCCAGCACATCTCTCCCAGCACTCCAGCAGCCCCCTCTCCTCTTCGTGCTCCTTCTCCCTTCTCCTCACTGCCCTCAGCTTTGACACTGCAGTGAAAGCATGCTGCTTCTCACCTGGCCCCAAGCCTCTCTCTGTAACAGAAAGTTCTGGCAGAGGAGGCAGGCACCATCTCCTCCCATCTCCTTCTTTGCTTTCCCTTCCCCTCCCTTGGCACCATCTCCTCCCTTCCCTCCATCCATGATCACCATTTTTCCTTTCTCTTTTTCTCCTTTCCCTTCTATGGGCACCATCTCCCTTCTTTGATTCTTCCATCCTCTATTTCTAGCATCTGTCCCTCTAACATCTCCCCCCCCCCCCCCCCCCCCCACACACACACACACACATTTCTCTCTCTCTTCCTTTTGTTCTCCCAGCACCTTTTCTTAGCCCCTCCTTCCCCGTATTCTTACCTCTCTGGTACTCCGACACCCCCCCCCCCCCCCCCCAAACACACACATCTCTCTCTCTCTCTCTGTAACACCCTACCTCCCCCACATCTCTCTCTTTTCCTCTTTCTACCACTGCAGCTACATCCCCCTCCACCCCACCCCACCCCCCCACCTCCGGTGGTCCGCATGTTTCTCTCTCTCTCCCTTTTTTTCTGCTGGCACCTCTTCTTACCTTTCTGGTGCTCCAGCAGCCTCCTCTCATCTGCTTGCTCCTTCTCCATGCTCCTCACGGCCCTGAACTTGCCTGCTGCAGTGAAAGCATGCTGCATCTCACCCAGCATGAAGCCTGTATAATAGGAAGTTCCACCTCCTTTGACAGAACTTCCTGTTCCTGTTACAGAGAAAGGCTTGGGGCCAGGTGAGATGCAGGGAGAAAGAGCGCTCAGTAGAGAAGGGGCTATTGGAGCACCGGAGAGGTAAGAAGAGTTGCCGGCAGAAAAAAAAGGGACAGAGAAAATATTTAAACTTGCGTTAAAAAGTTTAACAGAAGTTACACATTTACCCCAGATTCTATATAGCATGCCTAGTGTTCCGTGCTGAAATCCAAGCGTATTCTATAACAACACGCGTAACTTAATTGGGTTAACAAGCCAATCAGCATTTTTAATAGCACTTAACAAGCAATAATGAGCACTAATTGGAACTTATGCACGCAACTCGCTAAGCACATTCTTTTAACCCAGAGCGCCTAAATTCTAATGCACGCAGCCACGGTTATGGGCGGGGAAATGGGCATTTTGTGGGTGTTCCAAAATGTATGCACACTGTTGTAGAATATGCTCTTCTGTGCCTAAGTCTATACGCTGGTATTTACACCATGTTTTCCTTGGTGTTAATAGATTTGCGTAGTTCTAGGCGCTGGAATTCCAACTAAGTGTATTCTATATAAATCTAGGTGCCGCTTGTAGAATACTCTTAAGTGGAAATTTTTTCTGCACGGATTTTTCAGGTGCCATATATAGAATCTAGCCCTTAATTTGTTTATTGTGCTATTAATGCATTAAGGGCTTCTTTTACAAAGCCACATTAGCGATTCAAACATGGCAAATGAGAGGAAGCACATAGGAATTGAATGGGCTTCCTCTTATTTACCGTGCAAGAAACACTATTGCGGCTTTGCAAAAGAAGCCCTAAATGTGCAGCCCTAAAATTAAGCTTAAAATATGTGCCTTTTTGGACTGCTCACACCCTGTTATAAATTCAATCCTTTAATGTCAGTCCAACATTACTTCAGACAAAAATGTTCTTTATTATTAGAGTTAGTAGAATTAACAGATTGACTCATTTTATGCAGATCACAAAATGATAGTGACAAAGAACAAAGGGATATGGAGAGAAGATTTCGAGACAAAGAACCAGAGAGACAAAGGTTCCGAATGGATGACAGCAGAAAGCACAGAGCTCATTATGAGTTTGAGAAGTTTGTGCGAAGGAATGAAGACGAGCTGAAATGGGGGAAAAGCTACAACCAGGACAGAGGGAAGAAAGGGAGCCACAGCTACAGCTTCACTGTGGAGACAGTAGACAAACTGGGTAAAGAGGACAAGTGTGATGACATGACATCCAAAAAGGAGCGCATAAGAAATAAGGTTCTTTTATTCTTTGAGGATAATTTAATTAGTAAAATATGCCTGGTGGTCACAGGTTTTCTCTTGACAGAAAGTGAGCAAACATGCATTCCACAGCAGTGGAAAACAAAACTTAACTAAAAACAAAGCCCAGCAAAAATGATTTTGGCTGTTTGCATTTGTCATCACTAGTAAAGTTGACCACAACTTTTATCATAGGAAGCCATGCTTTCTGATTGCCTTAGAGGGTAGCCAGATACTGTATTTTTCGGACTATAAGACGCACTTTTTTCCCCCCAAATTTGGGAGGAAAATGGGGGGTGCGTCTTATAGTCCGAAGGTAGACTTCTCCCTACTCACGCAATCTTCCCTGGTGGTCTAGTGACGTCGGGGCAGCAAAGAGCCTCCTCTTTCCTGCCCAGCGCGCTGCTCTCCATCCTCCTATATGCAGCCTGACGGTCTCGGCGAGATTCAAAATGGCCGTCGAGACTTCAATTCTCGGCGGCCATTTTGAATCTCGCCGAGACCGTCAGGCAGCAATGCATACAGGAGGATGGAGAGCAGCGCGCTGGGCAGGAAAGAGGGGGCTCTTTCCTGCCCCGACGTCACTAGACCACCAGGGAAGATCGCGTAAGTAGGGAGAAGTGGTGACAGGGCCGGGGGGAGGGCGGGATTCGGACAAGACGCACCGGAGCACCTAGGTTTTAGAGTTGGGAAAAAGGAAAAAAAAATTTTCCTATTTCCCTCCTCTAAAACCTAGGTGCGTCTTATGGTCCGGTGCGTCTTATAGTCCGAAAAATGGTAAAATTATGTATCATACCTGATAATTTTCTTTCCATTAATCATAGCTGATCAATCCATAGACTGGTGGGTTGTGTCCATCTACCAGCAGGTGGAGATAGAGAGCAATCCTTTTGCCTCCCTATATGTGGTCATGTGCTGCCGGAAACTCCTCAGTATGTCGATATCCAAGCTCCATCCGCAGGACTCAGCACTTAGAGAATTACACCCACAAAGGGACACTCTGCCCAGCTCACCACCGCCAAAACGGGGGAGGGGAATTAACCCAGCTCATCCCCACACAAGTGGGGGAGGGGAATCCGTCCAGCTCATCCCCGCGGAGCGGGGGAGGGACACCACCCCGCCGATGCGGGGGGATCTGGCTTATCCTGCAACCGCGGGAGGAGCTGACTGACCCTAACACCGCCGAAGCGGGAGGGGTACAAAGCTGCCCTACTGCCGCACGAAGCAGGAGGGAGCGCTGGCAGAATTTAAGTCTCAATCCAGCCCCGTAAAACGGAGGGGAGAGGAATGCAGCAGCTCACTGTAACACAAATTCGTCTCAACTCTTGAAGAATTCATTGAAAAACTTGAACACGAAGTCCTCCTGAACAGGAACTGAAGACTAAACTTGAACCTGAAATGCAACCAGAATATAAACAGTACAGATATCTGGGAGGGGCTATGGATTGATCAGCTATGATTAATGGAAAGAAAATTATCAGGTATGATACATAATTTTACATTCCATATCATCATGCTGATCAATCCATAGACTGGTGGGATGTACCGAAGCAGTACTCACCCAGGGCGGGACATAGAAATCCCTGACCGCAACACTGAAGCTCCAAACCGGGCCTCCGCCCGAGCAGCCACAGTCAAGCGGTAATGCCTGGAGAAGGTATGGGCCGATGCCCAAGTTGCCGCCTTGCATATCTCTTCCAAGAAGACGGACCCGGCCTCTGCCATCGAGGCCGCCTGAGCTCTAGTGGAGTGAGCCTTCAGCTGGATAGGCGGCACCTTCCCCGCGGCCACATAAGCCGCTGCAATGGCTTCCTTGACCCATCTTGCCACTGTAGGCTTAGCAGCCTGCAGACCCTTACGAGGACCTGCAAACAGGACAAACAGATGATCCGATTTCCGGAAATCATTGGTCACTTCCAAGTATCTGATGATGACACGTCTCACATCCAGATATTTGAGAGCAGAGTATTCCTCTGGGTAGTCCTCCCTACGAAAGGAAGGGAGACAGAGCTGCTGATTCACATGGAAGCGAGAAACAATCTTGGGCAGGAAGGAAGGCACTGTGCGAATAGTCACTCCTGCCTCAGTGAACTGCAGAAAAGGCTCTCTACATGAGAGCGCCTGGAGCTCGGAAACTCTTCTGGCTGAAGTGATAGCCACCAAAAAGACTGCTTTCAACGTCAGGTCTTTCAGAGATGCCCTCGACAAGGGTTCAAAAGGCGGCTTCTGCAAGGCTCTTAGCACCAGGTTGAGATTCCACGCAGGCACCACTGAGTGCAGAGGAGGGCGCAGGTGATTAACTCCCTTGAGAAAACGTACCACATCTGGCTGCGAAGCCAGGGAAGCACCCTTCAGGCGGCCCCTGAAGCAAGCCAGAGCCGCTACCTGGACTTTAAGGGAACTGAGCGACAGGCCTTTCTCCAGACCTTCTTGCAGGAACGCCAACACTGAAGAAATTGGAGCAGTGAAGGGAGAAAGTGAGCCTGCTTCACACCACGCTGCAAAGGTACGCCAAACCCTGGCGTAAGAAGTAGAAGTAGAGCGCTTCCTCGCTCTCAGCATAGTGGCGATGACCTTGTCTGAGAAGCCCTTCTTCCTCAGACGCTGCCGCTCAATAGCCAGGCCGTAAGACCAAAGGGGAGGGATCCTCCATCACCACGGGACCCTGATGCAACAGGCTCTGCTCCACTGGCAGCCGCAGAGGGTCGTCCACTGAGAGCCTGATCAAGTCCGCATACCAGGGACGTCTGGGCCAGTCCGGACCCACCAGGATTATCCGGCCCGGATGCTTTGCCACCCGGTCTAGTACCCTGCCCAACATGGGCCAGGGCGGGAACACATAGAGAAGCTCCTGTGTCGGCCACTGTTGGAGAAGAGCATCTACTCCCAGAGATCGAGGGTCCCGTCCTCTGCTGAAAAAGCGCGGCACTTGGCAATTGGCCGATGACGCCATCAGATCTAGGCTCGGCTGGCCCCAGCGCTTCGTGATGTCCAAGAACGCCTGAGCCGATAACTGCCACTCACCGGGATCCAAGGTATGGCGACTGAGAAAGTCCGCCTTGACATTCATGACTCCGGCAATGTGGGCCGCTGACAGCTGTTCCAGGTTCGCTTCCGCCCAGTGGCATAGATTCATGGCCTCCTTGGCTAGAGGGGCGCTCTTGGTACCTCCCTGGCGGTTGACATAGGCCACAGCCGTGGCATTGTCCGACAGGACCCGTACTGGCTTCAACGCCAGTACCGGGAGGAACTCCAAAAGCGCCAACCGAATGGCTCTGAGTTCCAGGAGGTTGATAGACCACTTTGCGTCTGCAGGAGACCAGAGCCCCTGCGCTGTCCTTCCCAAGCAGTGGGCTCCCCAGCCCGTCAAAGAGGCGTCCGTCGTGACGACTGTCCACTCCGGGGTCACAAGAGGCATCCCTGCAGACAACTTGTCTGTCTTCAGCCACCAGCTCAGCGCCTTGCGCACTGCTGGGTCCAAGGGAAGGCGCACAGCATAATCCTCCGACACCAGAGTCCAGCGCTGCAGCAGAGAGTGTTGTAGTGGTCTCATATGAGCCCTGGCCCAGGGCACTACTTCCATCGTGGCCGTCATAGAGCCCAACAGCTGCACGTAGTCCCAAGCCCGAAGCGGAGAGGCTACTAGGAACTGGTCCACCTGAGCCTGAAGTTTGACAATCCGATTGTCCGGCAGGAACACTCTGCCCACTTGGGTGTCGAATCGAACTCCCAGATACTCCAGGGACTGAGTCAGGCGCAGCTGGCTTTTCTCCCAGTTGATGATCCACCCCAGGGAGCTCAAAAGAGCAATCACCCGGTCCACAGCTTTGCCGCACTCTGCATAAGAGGGGGTTCGGATCAACCAGTCGTCCAGATAAGGATGGACTTGTACTCCTTCCTTTTGCAGGAAGGCTGCGATGACCACCATTACTTTGGAGAAGGTCCGCAGAGCAGTAGCCAACCCGAACAGGAGGGCTCTGAACTGGAAGTGTCGGCCCAGGATGCCAGGAACTCCCCTGCCTTCACTGCCGCTATAACAGAGCGGAGAGTCTCCATGCGAAAGTGCCGGACTTTCAAGGCCCGATTGACCCCTTTGAGGTCGAGGATAGGCCGTACAGAACCTCCTTTCTTTGGTACCACAAAGTAAATGGAGTAACGTCCCTTGCCAAGCTGATTTTCTGGCACCGGAACGACCGCACCCAGGCGGATCAGATTGTCCAAGGTCTGCTGCACTGCCACAGCTTTGACCGGAGACTTGCAGGGAGAGAGTACAAACCCGTCTCTTAAGGGTCGGCAGAACTCTAGCTTGTAGCCGTCTCTGATGACTTCCAGCACCCAAGCGTCTGAAGTTACCCTGGTCCACTCGCCCAGAAACGAGGACAGGTGTCCTCCAATCTGCACTGGGCCATGGACCAGGACCCCGTCATTGGGTACGAGACCCTGGGGGAGGACCGGAGGAAGCACCTCTGGGACGGCGGTCTCTGCGAAAGGAATGCTGCTTGGGGGAGAAGTTCCTCTTGAAGGAAGAGGGGGCAGAGGAGCCCGACTTGCCCGGGCGGTACCGACGGGCTTCCTGAAACCGTCCTCTGGAGTTACCGGGGCGAGCACTGGCCCGAGCCCTGACCTCTGGTAACCTCTTGCCCTTAGACGTGCCGAGATCGGTCACAATTTTGTCCAGCTCGACCCCAAAGAGCAGCTTGCCTTTAAAAGGCAACTTAGCCAGGCGGGACTTAGAGGCGTGGTCAGCAGACCAATGTTTCAGCCAAAGCCACCACCGCGCAGAGACTGTCTGAGCCATACCTTTAGCCGAGGCTCTCAAGACATCATACAGTAAGTCTGCCAAATAAGCCAAGCCCGATTCCAGGGCCGGCCAATCAGCCCTCAAGGAAGGATCCGAGGGGGAAGCCCGCTGCACAATCGTCAGGCACGCCCTGGCCACATAGGAGCCGCAAACTGAGGCCTGCAAACTTAAGGCAGCCGCCTCGAAGGACGACCTTAAGGCCGCCTCCAATCTTCTGTCTTGGGCGTCCTTTAGGGCCGTGCCACCTTCCACCGGCAACGCCGTTTTCTTAGTCACCGCAGTGATTAAAGAATCCACGGTAGGCCAAAGAAATTCCTCCTGTTCACTTTCAGGCAAAGGATAGAGGCGGGACATAGCCCTAGCCACTTTGAGGCTCGCTTCCCGGACATCCCATTGAGCCGAAATTAAGGTGTGCATGGCATCATGCACGTGGAAGGTTCTAGGCGGGAGCTTCGTCCCCAGCATGAGGGAGAGACGTCCTCTGGAGAGGAAATCTTCAAAATGCTCATGGCCTGCACTAACAGGTTGGGCAAATCCTCTGAGCGAAAGATCCGCGCTGCAGAGGGGTCATCCGCTCCATCCGAGCGGGAATCCGTCTCCTCCAAGGAATCCCCAAAGGACCGTTGGGAGAACTCAGATACGCTGCCCTCATCTACATCAGAGGAGACAGAGTCCTCTAAGGCCTGGGAATCCACCCGAGGGCGTTTACTTCCGGGGGCCTCAACCCCTTTATTGGACAAGGGAGAAGGGGCAGCGTTTTGCATAAGGAAGGCCTGATGCAGCAGCAAAATAAACTCGGGGGAGAAACCCCCCAGACTGTGCACTTCAGCAGCCTGGGCCACAGCCCTAGACGCACCCTCAACCGGCGCTCGCAAGAGCGGGGGAGAAACATGCTGCGCATCCAAGATGGTGTCCGGCGCGACACTCTGCGAAGGAGCCGCGCGGGAAGAACGGCGCTTAACTTTAGCCGCTTTTTTGCCGTCGCCCAAATCAAGGGCGGCCATGGCATTAACGTCTCCCAGCTCAAGGGTGGCCCAAGAAGAAGCCGTCCGAGCAGAGTGGCCGGCCAAGATGGCGGAGGCGAGCAGCGGGGGATGGGCATTTATGGCGGGAAAAACCGCCGCACCGGAGGAAGACCCGGGACACTGACCGGCCTCCAAACTGACACCCAACAAGGGCGAATCAGACTTTAAGACCCCCGCATCCCTGCTAGAAGCGCACAAGCGGACCGGGGAGCGATTCTTCGTGCCCTCGCCCTCCGACGCCATAGGCCACGTGGAGATCGATCGGGGAACCCCCTGCCCGCTATAAAAAGGTAAAAATTACCTGCTTCTCGCTCCGAGCTGTAACGAACTGGTGTCCCAGTGAGTAGCTGCAATAAACGTTGAAATAAACGCCCTTAAGGACGTCCAAAAAAATTTTTTTTTTTTTAACGGAGCCAGCGGGAGGGGGGAGAAAAGGAGGGACCTGGCACCACCAGGTTTGCACTTGCTCAAGAAGAGCCCTCAACCCCAGGTACTCAACAAAACCTAAAAATTAGGCTTGGAGACCTAGCCAGAGCTGCTGCTGTGTGTGACCACCACCTGCTGAGATAGAGAACATACTGAGGAGTTTCCGGCAGCACATGACCACATATAGGGAGGCAAAAGGATTGCTCTCTATCTCCACCTGCTGGTAGATGGACACAACCCACCAGTCTATGGATTGATCAGCATGATGATATGGAAACGGTAATTGAACAGAGCTTGGATGCAGTCCTTGTGGAAAATAGGAAGCTGGGAAAACTTTTGAATCTTCATTTTCACAGCCAACAGAAAATGGGGGCAACATACAAATGGCAGGGTCAGTGAATCAAAGTTTAGAAAGAGAAGTGAGGCAGGTGTTGCTGGGATGTGAATCAAAGTTGGTTGCTGTTTTGCTTTTAAATGGAAGATTATGGATTAAGTATATATCTTATATTGAAATAAACATTTTGGTTAGCTTAATCAGAACTTCCTATAGCTGGAGCAGCCCCTGATGCTATAACAAAATGTGAGATGTTTCTCTCTTACCCCATTACCTTTTCCCTTCTACCTCTATTTCTCTCTTCCTTCCCCCCTTATACTTCCTCCTTTTCCTACCCCTGTTCTTTCTCCCTTCCATGTCTTCATCTTTCCCTCTTTTTCATCTTTCACCTCCCTGTCCTCCCTTTCTCGTTACTGTTTTCCGTTTTCTTCCTTTCTTTTTTTCTTTTCTGGCCCTTGGCTTTCTCTTTCTCTCTTCTTCACTCAGCATCCATTGCTTAAGCTGTGGCATTTCATTCACTTGCCAGTTGGTCCGTAGCGGTTCATCTACTTGGTCTGTCTTATGATTCTGGCTCCTCTTTCTGCTGTTATGTGATTACATTTGCAGATGACACAAAACTATTCAAATTAGTCAAAACACATACAGACTATGAGAAACTGGAAGACTGGGCATTCAAATGGCAGATGAAATTTAATGTGGACAGTTGCAAAGTGATGTACATTGGGAAGAATAACAAATCATAGTTACATGATTCTAGGGTCCACCCAGGGCCGTGCCTAGGGTCTCCGGCGCCCCCCTGCAGTTGGCCCCGCCCCGCCCCCCGAAAACGATCACTACACTACCTGCCCTCTTCTCCCCAGATCCTTTTCCTTTTTTTTTGTTTAAATTTACCTCTGTCCGGCGGCAGCGTAGCGTTAGTGAGAAGGAGGCGGCGCTCCCCCGCCCCAACGTGTCAGTCTTCCCTTCGCTCAGTGGCCCGCCTTCTTCTGACGTCAGAAGAAGGCGGAACTGAGCGAAGGGAAGACTGACACGTCGGGGCGGGGGAGCGCCACCTCCTCACTAACGCTACACTGCCGCCGGACAGAGGTAAATTTAAACAAAAAAAACAAAGGAAAAGGATCTGGGGAGAAGAGGGCGAGGTAAGCATGGTGCGGCGGGGCGCCCCCCAGAGGATGGCGCCCTCCTGCCATGCTTACCTCGCTTACCGTGTTGGCACGGCCCTGGGTCCACCTTAGGAATCAGCACCTAAGAAAAAGATCTAGGTGTCATTGTAGACTGTACGCTGAAATCTTCTGCCCAGTGGATTAAAAGCTGGTTAAAAGAAAACAGAGAGTAGGGTTAAATGGTCAGTATTCCCAATGGAGAAGGGTAGACAGTGGGACCGTTGCTTTTTAACATATTTATAAAAGATCTAGAGATGGAAATAACTTGTGAGGTAATTAAATTTGCCGATGACACAAAGTTATTCAAAGTTGTTAAATCACAAGAGGATTGTGAAAAATTGTAAGAGGACCTTAGGAGACTGGGAGACTGGGTATCCAAATGGCAGATGACGTTTAATGTGAGGAAGTGCAAAGTGATGCATGTGGGAAAGAGGAACCCGAGCTATAGCTGCGTGATGCAAGGTTCCACATTAGGAGTCACCGCCCAGGAAAAAGATCTAGGTGTCATCGTTGATGATACATTGAAACCCACTGCTCAGTGTGTGGCAGTGGCTAAGAAAGCAAATAGAATATTAGGAATTATTAGGAAAAGAATGGAAAACAAACCTAAGAATCTTATAATGCCTTTCTGTCGCTCCATGTTGCAACTGCACCTCAAATACTGTATGCAATTCTAGTCACATCTCAAAAAAGATGTAACAGAATTAGAAAAGGTACAGAGAAGGGCAACAAAAAGATAAAGGGGATGGGACAACTTCCCTATGAGGAAAGGCTAAAGAGGCTAGGGCTCTTCAGTTTGGAGAAGAGACGACTGAGGGGAGGTATGATAGAGGTCTATAAAAAATACTGAGTGGAGTGGAACGGGTAGACTTGAATCGCTTTATTAATCTTTCCAAAACACAAGGACTAGGGGGCATGCAATGAAGCTACTAAGTAGTAAGTTTAAAACAAAATGGAGAAAATATTTCTTCACTCAACATGTAATTAAACTCTGGAATTCGTTGCCAGAGAATGTGGTAAAAGCAGTTAGCTTAGCAGGGTTTAAAAAAGGTTTGGATAATTTCCTAGAAGTCCATAAGTCATTATTAAGATGGGCTTCAGGAAATCCACTGATTATTTCTAGAATAAGCAACATAAAATCTGTTTTACTCCTTTGGGATATTGCCAGGTGCTTGTGACCTGGATTGGTCACTGTTGGAAACAGGATACTGGACTTGATGGACCTTCGATCTGTTCCACTATAGCAACACTTACGTTCTTATGTAAGTGTATCCAGATAAGCTACCTGGATAGTGGCTGACGATCACTGATACATAGGTAATGCCAGGTACTCACCACAATGCCTGTGGCAGCTGGCATTTTTAAAAAAAGATGACCGCTCTGGGCTGAATATTAGGGAGATTGTGTATGATTTGGCTCAGGGATAGACAGCTCTGCCACTGAGAGCTTTAGTCCTATGCATAATGTTTTGTAGGTATTAAGCATTCCTGCTGCCTGACAGGGACTTTTATAGGTGACTATCATAGTGGTTATTTTATAAAGGTTCCTAATCATCCTTCTAGACCAGTCCAGATGCTTGAGTTATGCTTGTCTGCCAGCCGATGGAGACGCTCTGAGTTGTGACATCACTATATAGCAGTGGTTCTCAACCCAGTCCCTGAGACACACCTAGACAGTCAGGTTTTCAGAATGCCCACAATGAATATGCATGAGATAGATTTGCATACAATTGAAGAAGTGCATGCAAATTTATCTCATGTGTATTCATTGTGGATATCCTGAAAACCTAACTGGCTGGGTGTGTCCTGAGTACTGGTTGAGAACCCCTGCTATATAATATTCTATGGATGTTTAACATTTAGAAAATCTATTATGGATGAGAAATTGTACATGAAGCAAAGAGAAGGTTAATGGTAAATAGATTAATAACCAATTCAGGTAATAATTAGTTGTTTGAGATGTGGCTGTTTGTGAGGATTTGTTTGAATAGGAACTATTTGAAGATGGCAGAATCTAGTATATTCCTGTATATTTCTTATTTTGGGTGGTAAGGAGTTCCACCATTTGGTTCCTAGGTAAGTGAAGTCTTGAGTAGACAGTTTTGTAGATCACGTTTTTGCAATTTGGGAGGTGTAGTCTGAGATAGTTTCTTGCTTCATTTTTTAGCGTTTCTTTGAGGTAAGTTTATTAATGGTACCATGTAGTCTGGAGCTGTGCCATTTAGGATTTGAAAGATAAAGGTACATTCTCCGAGGACAAGCAGGCTGCTTGTTCTCACTGATGGGGTGACGTCCACGGCAGCCCCTCCAATCGGAATCTTCACTAGCAAAGTCCTTTGCTAGCCCTCGCGCGCCCGCGCGCACCGCGCATGCGCAGCCGTCTTCCCGCCCGAAACCGGCTCGAGCCGGCCAGTCTTCTTTCGTCCACACTCGGTACGGTCGTGTTTTCGCCGTGTCGAGCCCCGGAAAGTCGACCTCGCGCGTCCTTTTTTCGATGTGTTTTTTCTTCGGAAAATCCTCAAAAACTGTTTGGGAAGTGCTCCGGAAGCCCTCTCGGGTTTCGTTTGCCCCTTCCCGTATTTTTTCAGATTTGCCCTGGTAAGTTTTCTTTCGTCGTCGGGGTAGGCCTCTTTTCGGCCTCGGTCGAGATTTTTCTCCCTCTAAGTTTTGGTGCTCATTTTCGCCATTTCGGCTTTTGATTTCGCCGGCGTGATTTTTCCGCCCATGACATCGAAGCCTTCCAGCGGCTTCAAGAAGTGCACCCAGTGCGCCCGGGTAATCTCGCTCACTGATAGGCACTCGTCGTGTCTTCAGTGTCTGGGGGCCGAGCACCGTCCTCAGAACTGTAGTCTGTGTTCCCTGTTACAAAGGCGGACTCAGGTAGCGAGATTGGCCCAGTGGAACGTTTTGTTCTCGGGCTCTTCGTCGGCATCGGCACCGGGGGCATCGAGTGCATCGACGTCGTCAGCGTCCAGACCTTCTTCCTCGGCTGCTAGTGTATCGGGTGCATCGAGGCATCGAGTCTCTGCATCGGCGCTGAGGCATCGGGCGACTGCATCGACGTCGGTGGTACCGGGACCTCGTCTGCTGATGTCGTCGGACGGTGGTGCATCGTCTGGAGTGCAGGTGAGGGCTGTCCATTCCCCTGCTGGTGGCGGTGAGCCTTCGGGTGGGTCTCCCCCTACCCTGAGGGCTCCTGCGGTACAGCCCCCCCGAGATCGACCTCCTTCGGCCTCGGCCCCGAGGAAGCGACGGCTGGATTCTACGTCCTCCTCGTCGGTGCCGGGGAGCTCCGGTGACATGCTTCGGAAGAAATCGAAGAAGCATCGACACCGGTCTCCTCCCCGCGTCGGCACCGAGAGCTCTGGGTCGCCGAGGGAGTCGGCACCCAGCAGGCATCGGCACCGAGAGGACCGCTCACCCTCTGTTCAGGAGGTGTCGATGCGCTCCACTCTGGACAGCCCGGAACAGCCTCCACGCCCGGAACAGGTTCTGACGTTGACGCCTGCATCGACCTCTCTGCCTTTCTCTGCAGCCGCTCTGAACGAGAGCCTCCGGGCCGTTCTCCCAGAGATTCTGGGAGAGCTGTTGCGCCCTACCCCTCCGGTACCGGCGGTGCTTGCGCCTCCGGTACCGTCGAGCATGGCGCCGGCTGGCCCATCGCCCGGGGTGAGGTCCCCGACGTCGGTACCGCGTGCGGTGCCGACTGCGGCCACCTCCCAGGAGGGCTCCCCGACTACGTCGGCGGAGGGAGCTTCGCCGATGCGGGCGAGGGAGTCTACCTCTTGACGCCCCCATCGTGGACGTGGCTCCACGGAGTCGAGCCGGGCGAGGTTGCAGACACAGGTTCGTGAACTTGTGTCTGACACCGAAGGTGAGGCCTCGTGGGAGGAAGAGGAAGACCCCAGATATTTCTCTGACGAGGAGTCTGAGGGTCTTCCTTCTGATCCCACTCCCTCCCCTGAAAGACAGCTTTCTCCTCCTGAGAGTCTGTCTTTCGCTTCCTTTGTCCGGGAGATGTCTACGGCCATCCCCTTCCCGGTGGTTGTGGAGGACGAGCCCAGGGCTGAAATGTTTGAGCTCCTGGACTATCCTTCTCCACCTAAGGAAGCGTCCACTGTTCCCTTGCACCATGTCCTAAAAAAGACATTGCTTGCGAACTGGACCAAGCCACTAAGTAATCCCCACATTCCCAAGAAGATCGAGTCCCAATACCGGATCCATGGGGACCCAGAGCTGATGCGCACCCAGTTGCCTCATGACTCTGGAGTTGTGGATCTGGCCCTAAAGAAGGCTAAGAGTTCTAGGGAGCATGCTTCGGCGCCCCCGGGCAAGGACGAACCTTAGACTCCTTTGGGAGGAAGGCCTACCATTCTTCTATGCTCGTGGCCAAAATCCAGTCTTACCAGCTCTACACGAGCATACACATGCGGAACAATGTGCGGCAGTTGGCGGGCTTGGTTGATGCGCTCCCCCCTGAGCAAGCCAAGCCTTTTCAGGAGGTGGTCAGGCAGCTGAAGGCGTGCAGAAAATTCCTGGCCAGAGGGGTGTATGACACCTTTGATGTTGCGTCCAGGGCCGCTGCTCAAGGTGTGGTGATGCGCAGGCTCTCATGGCTGCGTGCCTCCGACCTGGAGAATAGACTCCAGCAGCGGATTGCGGACTCGCCTTGCCGTGCGGACAATATTTTTGGAGAGAAGGTCGAACAGGTGGTAGAGCATCTCCACCAGCGGGATACCGCATTCGACAAGTTCTCCCGCCGGCAGCCTTCAGCATCTACCTCTACAGGTAGAAGATTTTTCGGGGGAAGGAAGACTGGTCCCTACTCTTCTGGCAAGCGTAGGTACAATCCTCCTCGACAGCCTGTGGCCCAGGCTAAGCCCCAGCGCGCTCGCTCTCGTCAGCAGCGTGCGACTCAGCAAGGCCCCTCGGCTCCCCAGCAAAAGCAAGGGACGGGCTTTTGACTGGCTCCAGCAGAGCATAGCCGACATCCAAGTGTCAGTGCCGGGCGACCTGCCGGTCGGGGGGAAGTTGAAAGCTTTTCACCAAAGGTGGCCTTCTCATAACCTCCGATCAGTGGGTTCTCCAAATAGTCCGGCAAGGATACACCCTCAATTTGGCCTCCAAACCTCCAAATTGTCCACCGGGAGCTCAGTCTTACAGCTTCCAGCACAAGCAGGTACTTGCAGAGGAACTCTCCGCCCTTCTCAGCGCCAATGCGGTCGAGCCCGTGCCATCCGGGCAAGAGGGGCTGGGATTCTATTCCAGGTACTTCCTTGTGGAAAAGAAAACAGGGGGGATGCGTCCCATCCTAGACCTAAGGGCCCTGAACAAATATCTCGTAAAAGAAAAGTTCAGGATGCTTTCCCTGGGCACCCTCCTTCCCATGATTCAGGAAAACGATTGGCTATGCTCTCTGGACTTGAAGGATGCCTATACACACATCCCGATACTGCCAGCTCACAGACAGTATCTGCGATTTCAGCTGGGCACACGTCACTTCCAGTACTGTGTGCTACCCTTTGGACTCGCCTCTGCGCCCAGGGTGTTCACAAAGTGCTTGGCTGTAGTAGCAGCGGCACTTCGCAGGCTGGGGGTGCACGTGTTCCCATATCTCGACGATTGGCTGGTGAAGAACACATCCGAGGCAGGAGCCCTGCAGTTCATGCAGATGACTATTCGCCTCCTGGAGCTACTGGGGTTTGTGATAAATTACCCAAAGTCCCATCTCCTCCCAGTGCAGAAACTCGAGTTCATAGGAGCTCTGCTGGATTCTCAGACGGCTCGCGCCTACCTCCCAGAGGCGAGGGCCAGCAACTTGTTGTCCCTCGTCTCGCGGGTACGAGCGTCGCAGCAGATCACAGCTCGGCAGATGTTGAGATTGCTGGGCCACATGGCCTCCACAGTTCATGTGACTCCCATGGCCCGCCTTCACATGAGATCTGCTCAATGGACCCTAGCTTCCCAGTGGTTTCAGGCTGCTGGGGATCTAGAAGACGTGATCCACCTGTCCACGAGTTTTCTCAAATCCCTGTATTGGTGGATGATTTGGTCCAATTTGACTCTGGGACGTCCTTTCCAAATTCCTCAGCCACAAAAACTGCTGACCACGGATGCGTCTCTCCTGGGGTGGGGAGCTCATGTCGATGGGCTTCACACCCAAGGAAGCTGGTCCCTCCAGGAACGCGATCTACAGATCAATCTTCTGGAGTTGCGAGCGATCTGGAACGCTCTGAAGGCTTTCAGAGATCGGCTGTCCCACCAAATTATCCAAATTCAGACAGACAACCAGGTTGCCATGTACTACGTCAACAAGCAGGGGGGCACCGGATCTCGCCCCCTGTGTCAGGAAGCCGTCAGCATGTGGCTCTGGGCTCGCCGTCACGGCATGGTGCTCCAAGCCACATATCTGGCAGGCGTAAACAACAGTCTGGCCGACAGATTGAGCAGGATTATGCAACCTCACGAGTGGTCGCTCAACTCCCGAGTGGTGCGCCAGATCTTCCAAGCGTGGGGCACCCCCTTGGTGGATCTCTTCGCATCTCGAGCCAACCACAAAGTCCCTCAGTTCTGTTCCAGGCTTCAGGCCCACGGCAGACTGGCATCGGATGCCTTCCTCCTGAATTGGGGGGAGGGTCTGCTGTATGCTTATCCTCCCATTCCTCTGGTGGGGAAGACTTTGCTGAAACTCAAGCAAGACCGAGGCACCATGATTCTGATTGCTCCTTTTTGGCCGCGTCAGATCTGGTTCCCTCTTCTTCTGGAGTTATCCTCCGAAGAACCGTGGAGTGTTTTCCGACCCTCATCACGCAGGACGAAGGGGCTCTTCTGCATCCCGGCCTCCGGTCCCTGGCTCTCACGGCCTGGATGTTGAGAGCGTAGACTTTGCCTCTTTGGGTCTGTCAGAGGGTGTCTCCCGCATCTTGCTTGCTTCCAGGAAAGATTCCACTAAGAGGAGTTACTTCTTTCTATGGAGGAGGTTTGCCGTCTGGTGTGACAGCAAGGCCCTAGATCCTCGCTCTTGTCCTACACAGACCCTGCTTGAATACCTTCTGCACTTGTCTGAGTCTGGTCTCAAGACCAACTCTGTAAGGGTTCACCTTAGTGCAATCAGTGCATACCATTACCATGTGGAAGGTAAGCCGATCTCGGGACAGCCTTTAGTTGTTCGCTTCATGAGAGGTTTGTTTTTGTCAAAGCCCCCTGTCAAGCCTCCTACAGTGTCATGGGATCTCAATGTCGTTCTCACCCAGCTGATGAAACCTCCTTTTGAGCCACTGAACTCCTGCCATCTGAAGTACTTGACCTGGAAGGTCATTTTCTTGGTGGCAGTTACTTCAGCTCGTAGAGTCAGTGAGCTTCAGGCCCTCGTAGCCCAGGCCCCTTACACCAAATTTCATCATAACAGAGTAGTCCTCCGCACTCACCCTAAGTTCTTGCCAAAGGTCGTGTCGGAGTTCCATCTGAACCAGTCAATTGTCTTGCCAACATTCTTTCCCCGTCCTCATTCCTGCCCTGCTGAACGTCAGCTGCACACATTGAACTGCAAGAGAGCATTGGCCTTCTATCTGGAGCGGACACAGCCCAACAGACAGTCCGCCCAATTGTTTGTTTCTTTTGATCCCAACAGGAGGGGAGTGGCTGTGGGAAAACGCACCATATCCAATTGGCTAGCAGATTGCATTTCCTTCACTTACGCCCAGGCGGGGCTGGCTCTTGAGGGTCATGTCACGGCTCATAATGTTAGAGCCATGGCTGCGTCAGTAGCCCACTTGAAGTCAGCCTCCATTGAAGAAATTTGCAAAGCTGCGACGTGGTCTTCGGTCCACACATTCACATCTCATTACTGCCTGCAGCAGGATACCCGACGCGACAGTCGGTTCGGGCAGTCAGTTCTTCAGAACCTGTTTGGGCTTTAGGATCCAACTCCACCCCCCGAGGGCCCTGTTTGTTCTGTTCCAGGCTGCACTCTCAGTTAGTTGGTAAATTTTTTAGGTCAATCTCAGTTATGTCCTCGCCGTTGCGAGGCCCAATTGACCATGTTTGTTGTTTTGAGTGAGCCTGGGGGCTAGGGATACCCCATCAGTGAGAACAAGCAGCCTGCTTGTCCTCGGAGAAAGCGAATGCTACATACCTGTAGAAGGTATTCTCCGAGGACAGCAGGCTGATTGTTCTCACAAACCCGCCCGCCTCCCCTTTGGAGTTGTGTCTTCCCTTGTCTTTGTCTTGCTACATATGAGACTGGCCGGCTCGAGCCGGTTTCGGGCGGGAAGACGGCCGCGCATGCGCGGTGCGCGCGGGCGCGCGAGGGCTAGCAAAGGACTTTGCTAGTGAAGATTCCGATTGGAGGGGCTGCCGTGGACGTCACCCCATCAGTGAGAACAATCAGCCTGCTGTCCTCGGAGAATACCTTCTACAGGTATGTAGCATTCGCTTAATTTGAAGGTGATTCTAGCTTTGATGGGAAGCCAGTGTAATTTGATTATAAAGGGGAGGCACTTTCAAAACGAGAGATTTTGTATATGAACCTGGCTGCAGTGTTTTGAGCTGTTTGGAGTTTTTTCAACAGGTACTCCTTACAGCCAGCATATATGGCATTACAATAATCAAACTGGGATAACGTTAATGATTGTACCAATAGTCTGAATGCTTCTGATGAGAAATAGGGTCTGATCCTTTTTAGTTTCCAAAGATACCTGAAAGGTTTTGTGATTACTGAGGAAACTTGAGTATCAAATGTTAAATGTTTGTCTATAATTATACCTAGAATTTTCAGATTATTGTCAATGGGGAATGAAGTGTTGTCAATTGTGAAACTGTTGTAGTTGTTTTGGTCAAATAGGTTGGCAATGACCATGAATTTAGTTTTTTCTTTATTTAGTTTGGATTCTGAGGCTCAGGTTTCCATCAAATTTAAGCCAAGTTTTGCTTTTTGTAAGATGAATGTTCCTTTTGAAGGGTATGTAACAGCAAATATGAATGTCTTGAATCCTGCTGTTTCTAGTCTGTTACCTAAGGTGACTTCATTACACTAAACAGTATGGGCGATAGTGGAGAGCCCTGAGGGACGCCACAGTCCGGTGACCAAGGAGAGGATAGGATTCCTTTCATTTTCACTTTGTAATATCTTAATTTCAGGAATCCTTGAAACCATTTGTGGACTGGGACAAATATGCTAAATTGTCTAGTATGTTTAGAAGGATATTATGATCTACTATATTGAATGCACTAGACATATGAAACTCCATTATTAAGATCTTAGACCCTATGCTAAATTCTTTTCTGAGATTTGATACTAGGGTAGTAAGGACAGTCTCAGTGCTATAGCATGGTCTGAAACCTGATTGCAATTTGATATATAGTGATGTTACAACTCAGTTCCTTAGCATCCCTCTGGACCGGCCCATGATTGGACTGATGGGTTGTGCACGCCTACCAGCAGGTGGAGACTGAGAAAAACTCCGACTCTAGATAGCCAATAAGAGCCCTGGTCATGTGACCCTAGCCTCAGTATTTTCTCAGTCTCCCAGCAGGTAGGAAGTGAGCCCATTAGTCTCTCTTTGTAGGATATATATATATAGAGAGAGAGAGAGAGAGAGTTGTTTTCTCTTTATTTTATTTTATTTTCTGTGCCTGGGGAATACTGTTAGAGGCTTTCTGGTCTAACTCTCCTTCGTTCTCAGCCTCTGGGGTGTTACACTCAGGTGTCCCCGGGTCCCTCCCCCATTCCTCCCCATCTCCCTACTGTTCAAATCAGAAATAATTAATAATTATTAAAAAGGAAAGGGGCACCCTTTCTGAGGGAAGGTGTGTGCCTTTGGGAGAGGCAGCCAGGGTTGTATTGAAAAAAAAATGAACTTTCCCTACTGACTTAACGTGCAGACAGCTCCATTTGATTTTCTGGGTATGCCTTGCTTGCTTTGAATCAGCTGTGTAAAAAAAAAAAAACTAAGCAGCACTTCCAGTTCAAGTCTGTCTGCAATTATTTTGTGCCCTTTTTTCTAGTAGTGCTGAATTTTATTGAGCAGTTCTTTTTTCTTGTCTACCGGGTAGTTCTCTTTAAAAAAAAATGGGGGGGGGAAACCCGCACGAACCGCGTTGGCGCGAGCACGTGCATGCACGTTTTTTCCTCCGAAATGTCGGAGAAGTTAAAGCGGTGCTCGGTTTGTCAGCATCGAGGCATTAATGCCTCCGGCGCTTGTAAATACTGTACGGTGCTCGATGTTTCCTCCGCTCCTCTTCCTCCGTCGATTTCTGGGCCCGCTTTGCCGGTTGTCCCTTCTTCCCCATGACGTCTTTGGCGCCTAATGCAGAGGCCTCAGGCTCGGCTTCGGGGGGGTGGCGCTGGAAATTTGGCGCAAACGGCAGCCATCTTAAGTCCAGCTCCGATTTCTCCTGCGGGTATTCCGTCTGCTTTGCGCAGCTCAACGACCTTAGGTGAACCTGACTCAGGGGCTATGGTGCAGTCTGTAGGCACTCAGGCAGGGGGATTTCCTCCTGAGTTTGTCCTGCAGATGTACCAGGCTTTTCTTATGCAGAGGGACATTTCAGGAGCAAGGGTGTCAGAGGAACCTGTTAGATCTGTCCTCCCTCCCAAGAAACCTAGGGTTTGGGACTCTCAATTAGATTTTCTTTCGAATAAGGATCAAGAAATGCCCCTTTTAGAGGAGGAAGAGGACTTAGCGGAGCATTCTTGGGAAGAGCCTTCCTCTTTAGATCCAGACGTTGTGTCTTTGTCACAGGGGGAGGATCCCTCTGTGGCTAGAGTGTTCCATAAGGATGACTTGCAGGATCTTATTTCTATGGTATCCTCTACTTTGCATTTTGAGGATCCTCTCCCTGTCTCTGAGGTGCGAAAGGTTGATATCTTGGTTAAGGGATCCAGAGCTTCCAGTAAAACTTTCCCAATGCATCAGGATATTTGGGAGGTTATTAAAGCGCAATGGGAGGTCCCGGATGCGGCTTTTCGTCCCTCTAAATCTATGAATCGCCTTTACCCTGTCCCGGAGTCTGATAGAGCTCTGCTTAAGCTTCCCGTGGTAGATGCCGTGGTTTCGGCTGTTACTAAGCGCAACACGGTCCCGGTAAATGGAGGAACGGTGCTGTGGGATGCTCAGGATAGGAGACTTGACACGCTTCTAAAGAATAGTTTTGATGTTTCTTCTCTGGCAGTACAGGCGGCCGTTTGTGGTTCTCTGGTGGCCAGAGCTTGTTTTCATTGGGCGGAAAGAGTTTTGGATCGCTCTTCCGATGATTTAGGAGCGATTGATGTGGAAGTGGCTAAGATTGAGACGGGCTCTGCTTTTTTAGCCGATGCTCTGTATGATCTGTTGAGGGCTTCTTCTAAGTCCTTGGCCTTGGGGGTCGCAGCTCGTCGCACTCTTTGGTTGAAGGGCTGGTTGGCGGATGCGGCCTCCAAGTCTAAATTAAGTAAATTCCCCTTTATGGGTTCTTTTTTGTTTGGAGAGGAATTGGATAAATTGGTTCATTCCCTAGGGGATTCTAAAGTACCTCGTCTTCCGGAGGATAGGCCTCGGCAGTCTAGTCGCGGGTCTTTGGTCGTGGTCGCATGCGCTCTTTCCGTAGATTTCAATCTGATAGAGGTCCTCAGGCTCAGAGTTCTCGGTTTTTCAACAGGACTCAATCCTTTCGCGGTTTCCGCAGAGGAGGCAGACTCTCAGGCGCAGGTTTTCGCTCTCCATCGCGTGCTTCCCAATGAAGGTGCGAGGGGCTCTCCTCTGATTCCCTTAGGAGCTCGACTAGCTCAGTTCTATCAGAGGTGGGCCCAAATTACTTCGGATCAGTGGGTCTTGGAAGTTATTTGAGACGGCTATGCCTTAGAATTCGCAAGACCTATTTTAGACGCCTTTCTGGAGTCTCCCTGTCGCTCTCGTCTCAAAGCAGAGGCGATTCGGGAGACTCTACAGAGGCTCTTGGATTTTCAAGCCATTTGTTCTGTCCCTCCGGCGGAGCATAAGCGGGGTCGCTATTCCATTTATTTTGTGGTCCCAAAGAGGGTTCCTTTCGTCCTATTCTAGACCTCAAAGCTGTCAACCGGGCTCTCAAAGTCACAAGCTTTCGTATGGAGACCCTTCGGTCTGTGATAGTGGCAGTGCGCAAAGGGGAATATCTAACGGCATTAGATCTCACAGAGGCGTATTTACATATTCCTATTCGCCTGGCTCACCACAAGTTCTTGAGATTTGCGGTTCTAAGATGACATTACCAGTTTCGAGCTTTGCCTTTCGGTCTCGCGACGGCACCACACACATTTACCAAGGTTATGGTCGTGGTGGCAGGGGCTCTCCGGAAAGAGGGGATCCTCGTCCATCCTTACCTAGACGACTGGTTGATAAGGGCGAAGTTTTATCAAGAAAGTTGTCAAGTCACAGAGCGAGTGGTAGCGGTCTTGCAGCCCCTAGGTTGGGTGGTGAATCTAGCCAAGAGCCGTTTGGTTCCCTCTCAGTATCTCGAGTATTTGGGGGTCATCTTCGATACTGCGAGGGGTCGAGTTTTTCTTCCGCAGGGCAGGATTATAAAGCTCCGGTCTCAGATACTGAATTTGATGCATCACAAGCTACTTTGTGCTCGAGATTATCTTCAGGTTCTCAGGTCCATGGCAGCCACGATAGAGGTAGTTCCCTGGGCCAGGGCTCACATGAGGTCTCTTCAGTGGTCTCTTCTGTCCCGGTGGTCTGCTCAAACGGATTCTCTTCTGATGAAGTTGTCTCTGTGCAACCGGGAACGCATCTCTCTATTTTGGTGGCTTCGGATGAAGAATCTCACTATAGGGATGCCATTGGAGTCTCCTCGGTGGATACCATTGACGACGGATGCCAGTCTCCGAGGCTGGGGAGCTCATTGCCTAGACAACTGGACCCAGGGTCTCTGGTCTCCGCTGGAAGCAGCTCAATCCATCAACTTCTTGGAGACCAGGGTGATTCGGTTAGCTCTGCAGCACTTCAGTTCTCTCCTGGTGGGCAAAGCGGTGTGAGTTCTCTCGGACAACGCCTCAGCAGTGGCCCACATCAACCGCCAGGGAGGAACGAGGTGCTGTCTCCTATGTCGAGAAGCGGAAAGACTCCTCGCATGGGCGGAGATTCACCTCACGGCCATATCAGCCTCGCATGTAGCAGGAGTGGACAACGTTCAAGCAGACTTTCTCAGTCGCCACACTCTCGATCCCGGGGAATGGGCTCTCAGCGATCGGGCGTTTCAGTTGATAGTAGAGCGCTGGGGGCCTCCAGTTCTAGATCTTTTCGCCTCCAGTCTCAACTCCAAAGCTGCTCGCTTCTTCAGTCGCCGAAGAGATGCAAGAGCGGTAGGGGTCTACGCCCTCTTGCAGCAGTGGCCCTCCGGCCTTCTTTACGCATTTCCTCCATGGCCACTAATAGGTCGTCTCCTACAGAGGATCGAGGAGCACGGGGGGCCAGGAGTGTTGGTCACACCAGACTGGCCTCAGCGTCCTTGGTACACGGATCTGCAACGTCTAACGGTGGCGTCTCCTCTTCGTCTTCCGGTGCACAAGGCCTTGCTGGTACAAGGGCCAGTTCTACATCCAGACCCGGCTCGATTTTGTCTTACGGCTTGGCTCTTGAACAGGCCCGTTTAGCTAAGAGGGGTTTCTCAGCTCCAGTAATTTCCACCACGCTTCGGTCTCATCGTCGCTCCACCTCTCTGAGCTATATTCACACCTGGAGAATTTTTGAGGCTTGGTGTGCAGATGCTGGCATTACGCCTTTTCGGGCGTCCGTGGCTCAGATGTTAGTTTTCCTGCAACGAGGCTTTGATAAAGGGCTGTCGCTTTCTTCACTTAGAGTGCAGACGGCACCTCTTTCCTGTTTCAGAGGTAGGATTCGGGGTAAGTCTTTGGCTAGTCTTCCCAATGTAGCCCGTTTTTTGAAGGGGGTTAGTCTTCTTCGTCCACCGGTCAGACCAATTTTTCCATCTTTGGACCTTAATCTGGTTCTTTCGGCTCTAACGAAGCCTCCTTTTGAGCCACTGCTAGCATGTTCTCTGAAGGATTTGACGCTTAAGACTGTGTTTTTGATGGCTATTGTGTCAGCTAGGAGAGTCTCGGAGTTGCAAGCTTTTTCCTGTAGATCTCCATTTTTGGAATTTTCTAAAGAGCGAGTGGTCCTTCGGCCGGTTCCTTCTTTTTTGCCCAGAGTTATGTCTCGTTTTCATATGTCCCAGTTGGTTTTTCTCCCTGTTCTGGGATCGGCCTCAGGAACACAGGAGCACCAGAAGTTGCGTACTCTGGATGTTAAGAAAGTTCTTAAACGATATCTCGCAGTTACTGACGACTTCCGTCGCTCAGACCGTCTTTTTCTTCTTTTTGCTGGTCACCGCAAGGGCTTGTCAGCTTCTAAGCCCACGTTATCTCAGTGGATCAAGGAGATGATAGCGTCTGCTTATCTCTTGGCGAGCAGACCAGTTCCTGAGGCGCTTAAAGCTCATTCTACATGAGGGCAGGCAGCCTCGTGGGCGGAGTGCTTCTTGGTGCCTCCAGAGGAGATCTGTAAGGCGGCGACTTGGTCTTCTCTTCATTCTTTCTCTAAGCATTACAGGCTAGATGTTCAGTGTCGTCAGGAGGCGGTCTTTGCATCCCAAGTACTCACAGCGGGTTTGCTGGGGTCCCTCCCGTAGGACTACTGCTTTGTTACGTCCCATCAGTCCAATCCTGGGCCGGTCCAGAGGGATGATAAGGAAGGAGAAATTAGACCTTACCTGCTAATTTGCTTTCCTTTAATCCCTCCGGACCGGCCCAGGCCCCTCCCGTGTGCTATCTTTTAGTCGAGGTTCAACATTACTGTGTACAGACATTCAACTGTCGTCTACAGAGCTGTTCTGCAAGTTAGACAGTTAAAGGAATTACATAATGTTCTCCAAGTTAAATGGTTAAACAATTCATTATGTTATGCAAGTTGAACAGGTTGAAGAAATACATAACTCTATGTTATGCAAGTTGAACAGTTTAAAAAAAAAAAACATAAATCTGTACATAATTGGCCATACCTCAGCTCTGAAGCGAGTTGTTGGTGAGCCCAGTGTCACGGCTAAGCCGTAGTTTAAGCACGTTTCTCTTGTGCTTCCTGGCTGCTTGGATTCTTCACGGCACAGAATATAGGTCCTTCTTTTCCTTTCTGCTTTGTTATTCAAATACTGAGGCTAGGGTCACATGACCAGGGCTCTTATTGGCTCTCTAGAGTCAGAGTTTTTCTCAGTCTCCACCTGCTGGTAGACGTGCACAACCCATCAGTCCAATCCTGGGCTGATCCGGAGGGATTAAAGGAAAGCAAATTAGCAGGTAAGGTCTAATTTCTCCTTGTTCTCAGTTTCCACATGCTGGCAGGTGAGCATAACCCAAGTGTCTGAACTGGTCTAGAGGGACTCAAGGAAAGAAAATTATCAAGTAAGATCTAACGTAACCTTTTTCCACATGTAAAACCTGTTTTATAAAATTGCAAAACCGCGTAGGCATATAAAAAGTAGGTGTACCAAAGAGTGTGCCTTGTGTTGTGTGAACTGCTTGTATGCATTCCCGAAAATGCAGTTTGGGTGGAGCAGACATCTCACCCCTTATACACAAACGAGAGCTCTAAGGTTGTCACAACTCAGTCTTTTGTCTATTCTGTCATATTGAGAATTTTCTTTATCATGAACATAGTAGACACACTATGTTTTCATTTCAAGGTCCAAAATTATAGAATTCCTTACCACCTCATCTTAGACAACTTACTTCACTACCTCTTTTCAAAGCAGAGCTAAAGACTTTTCTCTTCCAGGATGCTTTCACCTAGTTTTCCGCTGATAAAGTCACTGGTACCTGGCCTACAGGATTCCCTACCATATTGTTTTTCCCCATACTTCCCCTCTTTCCTGTTCATACCCTAATTCCTTTTATATCATGTTAGTATTTTATGTCAGTTCCTTCTTTCTTATTTTTATTAGATTGTATGCCACCCAGTTGGTTTATTCTGTTGGGCGGGATAGTAAATCTTTAATAAACTTGAAACTTACTTCAACTTTGGGGCAGCTTGGAATTTGTGCATTTCAATGTGTGCACTATTGTGGTTGGTTCAAGAGCCTCTTTCATAAAGACGCACAAGCCTCTGTGTTGCCTTTCTAAAATAGGCTTAAAATATGTGCTTTCTTAGTCTTTAAACATAGATGTCCTGTTTATAAAATTATCCCCCCCCCAAAAAAAAAAAAAAACATGTGCAGTTGATCATTTATTATTTTGCTAAAAAAAAATAACACTAAATACTTTTCTTTACATAGGATCGTCCAGCCATGCAGTTATACCAGCCAGGAGCTCACAATCGAACACATACAGCACCTACAAATAAAACCTAAAACTACAGCAAGAAGTTCTATGATGATACCTGTGACAGGATGTATGAAGCAGATAATTCAGTGAGAAGAGGGGGCTCTAAAATGAGTGAAGTTGCAGAGTACAACAGCTTCCTAAGATTTCATTACTGTATTATACAAACACTTTACAGCATTACAGTAACATTCTACAAGCATACCAGCTATAGAAAGAAATGACAACAGTGAGCTTTGAAAGGTGTCCTTAAAGTGAAGACAGCACACAAGCCTGATCAAGCCAGATGTGCTACTACTGAATAGATGCAGAATCATTGTCTGATCCATAGTTACAGTGGCTCAATAGCTTGTTAGACTTACCCTGACCATGAATACCTCCAAAACTTCCCAAGCAACAACACTTTTGATGTTTTCACAAACAAGAACTTACTTTTTTGTTTGGTTGTTTTTTTTTTTTTCCAAAGAAGTGAAATAAGCAAAACCTTAGTTGTGTATCCTTTTGGAATTCAGAGCACTTTCAATGTGTCCTGTGACTAGCATTATTTGACTGGCTTGCACGTTTGTGAGTGGCATGATTGCCAATATCAATACTTCATTGTTTTTACATTGCCTACTGGTTCACTATGGTAGCAAGTACAATAAACATTCCTTGTATTGTTCTATAAATGAATAAGTCTTGTGACCAGTTTGCCTTTTACATTGTAAGTTTTACTGTTATGTTTCAAATAAACTGAGTGCAGATTCCCTAGAATGGCATTAGGGAGTTGCTTTCTAGTTGTTACTTCGTCTTCATTGGTATTGGACTATCTGTATTCTTTTTTGGCCAGTTCCCATCTTCTTTCTGTATTATACTTACCTCATCATCGAAAACAAATAGCATGTCAAAGTTCGAAATCCAAATGTCATGAAGAACTCATCAAAGACAAAACCAGGCTTATTCACATACAAAGGAACTGTTTTGATGCTATGAAATGCATTACCATATGAAGGACATGGTTTTTAACTTGTTATTTGCTCTTGGGACTACATTTTAAGCCTTGGATGATATTTGCAATATATGAATATATGTATTTTAACATAGAAATTACATTCATGCCTAGGGACTATGATGTAGAAAGAATAGTATTCTGATCAAACAAACTAGAAGGAACAGTGTCAGAGGAGTATAGATATCGCCATCAATCTTTAAACCTTCAACAGTTTTTTTTAACTGTGGATTTTATTAACTCTAAAATCTCAGTGTCCTGTACTTGAAAGAGAACTTTGATTGTATTTTCCCATAACTTAACACTGAATGTAGTATAAAAAATAAAGATGTTTTTGTAGAGGACTGGTGAAGCAATCCTTTCATTTTTTTCCCCACTAGGTATAAGGTCATTTAAAGGTAGAAAACAAATGCATTCTTCTTCTAAACATTTTTCATAAAGATAGAAATCTATCAAATTTATAAGTATTTGTTCACTAATTCAGTAGTTCTACTAAAATTATTGCATGTGGGCAGATCGTTAGACATTAGTTGAAATCATGCTCAAAAAATGGTATGGAAAAATTTGTGGGATATAAAGTAATGTCAGTAAAGTAAACTGGTTTGTTTTACCAATGGACTGATTAACTTAAAAACATCAATCGTGATATCTTTTGGACAGTATGTGGTTTTGATATTCAATGGGAGTTAACCGGGTAGAAGCAGCTTCTTTCCAGTTAACTCTCGCTGACTGGGTCCAATGCAAATATTCAGCAACATGTAACTGGAGAGTAACATAGTAACATAGTACATAGTAGATGACGGCAGAAAAAGACCTGCACGGTCCATCCAGTCTGCCCAACAAGATAACTCATATGTGCTACTTTTTGTGTATACCTTACCTTGATTTGTATCTGTCTTTTTCAGGGCACAGACCGTATAAGTCTGCCCAGCACCAGCCCCACCTCCCAACCACCAGCCCCTTGATTTGTATCTGTCTTTTTCAGGGAACAGACCGTATAAGTCTGCCCAACACTAGCCCCGCCTCCCATCCACCAGCCCCGCCTCCCACCACCGACTCTGCCATCCAATCTCCGCTAAGCTCCTGAGGATCGCTTCCTTCTGAACAGGATTCCTTTATGTTTATCCCACGCATGTTTGAATTCCGTTACCGTTTTCATCTCCACCACCTCCCACGGGAGGGCATTCCAAGCATCCACCACTCTCTCCGTGAAAAAATACTTCCTATGATATAATGTGTTTCTTTTCCAGTCATTTTCTTCCTATTCCTTCCCCTCCTCTTATTTCATTTACAGTCAATTTGTTCCTACCCCTTATCCCCTTTCCTGGAGGATGTAATGGGGCAATTTGACAAATTAAAGAGTAACAAATCTCCTGGATCAGATGGTATTCATCCCAGAGTACTGACAGAATTGAAAAATGAACTTACGGAACTATTGTTAGTAATATGTAATTTATCTTTAAAATCGAGCGTGGTACCAGAAGACTGAAGGGTGGCCAATCTAACGTCGATTTTTTAAAAAGGTTCCAGAGGAGATTCAGGAAATTAGACCAGTGAGCTTGATGTCGGTGCCGGGCAAAATGGTAGAGATTATTATAAAGAACAAAATTACTAAGCATATTCAAAAGCATGGATTAATGAGACAAAGCCAACGTGGATTTAGTAAAGGGAAATCTTGCCTCACCAATCTATTACATTTTTTTGAAGGGGAGAAAGAACATGTGGATAAAGGTGAGCTAATCAATATTGTGTATCTGGATTTTCAAAAGGTGTTTGACAAAATACTTCATGAAAGACTCCAGAGGAAATAGGAAAGTCATGGGATAGGAGGTAGTGCCTATTGTGGAAAAACTAGTTAAAAGATAGAAAACAGAGAGTAGGGTTAAAAGGTCAGTATTCTCAATGGAGAAGAGTAGAAAGTGGGGATCCCTAGAGGTCTGTGCTGGGACCACTGCTTTTTAATATATTTATAAATGATCTAGAGATGGAAGTAACTAGTGAGGTAATTAAATTTGCTGATGACACAAAGTTATTCAAAGTTATTAAATCGCGACAGGATTGTGAAAAATTGCAAGAGGACCTTACGAGGCTGAGCATCTAAATGGCAGATGACGTTTAATGTGAGCAAGTGCAAAGTGATGCATGTGGGAAAGAGGAACCCAAATTATAGCTATGAAATTCAAGGTTCCATGTTAGGAGTCACCAACCAGGAAACGGATCTAGGCATCATCATTGATATGTTTAAACCCTCTTTTCAGTGTGTGGCGGTGACTAAGAAAGCAAACAGAATGTTAAGTACTATTAGAAAAGAAATGGAAAACAAAAATGAGGACGTTATAATGTCTTTGTATTGCTCCATGATGTGACTGCACCTTGAATATTGTGTTCAATTCTGGTTGCCGAATGTCAAAAAAGATATAGTGGAATTAGAAAAGGTATAGAGAAGGGCGACGAAAATGATAAAGGAGATAGGAAGATTTCCTTATGAGGAAAGGCTGAAGCGACTAGGGCTCTTCAGCTTGGAGAATAGATGGCTGAGGGGAGATATGATAGCGATCTATAAAATAATGAGTGGAGTGGAACGGGTACATGTGAATCGCTTGTTTACTCTTTCCAAAAATACTAGGACTAGGGGGCACATAATGAAGCTACAAAGTAGTAAATTTAAAACGAATCTGAGAAAAATTTTTTCACTCAAAGTGTAATTAAACTCTGGAATTCGTTGCCAGAGAATGTAGTAAAAGCTGTTAGCTTGAATAGTTGTTTATTTATTTACTTATTTATTTATTCCATTGATATACTACCCTTCTGATGCTAACCAACCAGAGTGGTTCACAGTAATGGTTCAATCAAAGACCTTAAAAAACTCTAATGTAAACATACAACTCATGAAAGAGTAGCTTAGACATTCTTTCCTTTAGTCCTATCAGACCAGTCCAGACTGCTGGGTTATGTCTGTCTACTAGCAGATGGAGACAGAAAAGTAAAATACTTCTTTGTGATTCACCTTTCAAAGGTATTGTGCAGCAACAGATTGTTTAGAATTTTGACTAGCCAAGCAGTGGTGCTCCTGACCATACTGTTGGTCAACACTGAATTTCAAAAATATATAGATAGATATATATAGCTCAGTCAGCCAAAACCTTCAACAATGAAGGAGGTATACATACTGGTAGAACCCTGAGTCAGAAGAAGCGTGAGACAGAACATGTTGAAGAAGCTTGAAGCGATGAGACATGAAATCTGTCAATGCAAACCAACAAGAAGGAATACCACATAGTGGAAAATAAATCCAACCTATCAATCAAGGCGAGGCTCTGGACTAGTCTGGTAAGACTAAAGGAAAGAAAATTATCAGGTAAGACATAATTTTTCCTTCCTTAGCATCCATACCAGACCAGCCTACTGGAATATAGCAAAGCAATGCCCCAAAGGGTAGGACTAGGAAATCAAGACACAGAAATCACTCTATTATATTTCCCCTCTAAGGGCTTAGGGGTGTTACAGATTCCAGAGCTAGTGTGACAAGTTGGAAACTGTAAATGGGAAACTATGTTAAATGCAAGGAAAGATTGTGAGATCTAAAAGAGGACAAATGGAAACCCTGATTAGATTGCAAGGTGCCAGGAATATGTGGAGGGGCATAATCAAAAGGGGCACCCAAGTTTTGCTGAGGATGTCCTTACAAAATGTCCCGATGGAGGGCGGGGAAACCTGTTGTCACAACTGTGGCCGTGACCACCCTCAGACTTACCCTGTTTCTGGGAGTCAGTGGCTGTGCTGGCTTCTGCTTGTCTCTGTGTCTGTCTCTGTCTTAGTTTCTCTCTGGCTCTGTGTGCTGATTGCCTTACTGGACCTCACCTGTGTGGGCTATGCCTCTTCCAAGATGGCTGCCGCCTCCTCTATGCCAGTATCCAAGATGGCTCCTGCTTGTCCTTCCTGTGGGCTCACTTCCTCTGTGTGTCAAGCCTCTGTTTGGAGGCAAGGAACTTCCTGCTTCTATCCTGCTGGTGGTGACTCATCAGTGAGTTCCTTTATAAGGAAGGCCTGTGCTTGCAGTCAGTGCCTTCGCATGGTGTCATTGTCTGGTGTCATGCCCAGAGGCCGACAGGTTAGTTAGTGTGTTGCTGCACTGCTTCTAAGCCTGTCTTCTGTGTGGGCTTCTTGCCCTTCTGTGTGGGCTAGTGCCTTTCGGTTCCCAGTACCTGTGGGCTGCTTGCCCTTCTGTGTGGGCTAGTGCCTTTCGGTTCCCAGTACCTGTGGGCTGCTTGCCCTTCTGTGTGGGCTTCTTGCCCTTCTGTGTGGGCTAGTGCCTTTTGGTTCCCAGTACCTGTGGGCTGCTTGCCCTTCTGCGTGGGCTGCTAGCCTTCTGCCTTTAGTCTGTGTTTAGAGCCTGCTGTTCAGCCCTGGTTTCCCCGTCTGTGTTTGCAGCCTGCCCTACTCCCTGCTTGTATATTCTGTGTGCACATCCTGAACCTTGTATATCCTGTGTGCACATCCTGGTCCCTGCTTGTTCGTCCTGAGTCCTGGTTTTGGCTAGCTAGTGTTATCTGGTTTCCCGCTCTGCCTAGCTACCTTCTGTCCCGTGTGTCTACCTTGTGCCTTGCTTGTAAATCCTGTGTGCTTATCCGGATCCCTGCTTATGTATCCTGATTCCTGTATCTGTCTAGCTAGCGTGTATCTTCTGGGGGATTTATCCTGTTACCTGCCTCGACCTAGCTAGTGGGTTTGCCCAGGGGGCATTCCCAGTCTCCCCTTCTTCCTTGCTTGCATGTCTGCCCTAGTCCCTGCTCCTGATAAGCTTCTGTCTGTCTAGTCTGTCTGGTGTGCCTGGCTTAGCGGCTGCGTGCAGCACTTAGTGCAGTCTAGTAGTGTTCCCCTGTGTTTCCTAGACCCGAGGTGGGTCCTCTGGATCTTCAGTTCCAGCCTTGCCCTACAAGTCCTGTTGGCTGCCCGCACGCTAGAGCTCAACTCTAGCGGAAAGGTGGCTAAGTACAGGTGAAGCAGTTCCTGTTCTGCCGGTTCAGTTGCCTACTTCCAGTCCAGAGTTCCGGTCCGGTCCTTCCGGACGTCCAGTTCCAAGACAGTCCTGCCTGCCTCTGCCGCTCCGCGGCAGGGGCCCAAGGGCTCACAATTCCCAGTGCTGCCTTGAGGACCTGACAGTATGCCAAGGCCCTCGAGAACGCGACACCTGTATTATCGAAATAAGATGGACATCCATCTTTCGTTTCGATAATACGGTCGGGGACACCCAAATCTTGAAATTTAGGTCGTCCTTAGAGATGGTCATCCCTAGACTTAGTCGTTTCTGATTTTTGGCAATAATGGAAACCAAGGATGCCCATCTCAGAAATGACCAAATGCAAGCCCTTTGGTCATGGGAGGAGCCAGCATTCATAGTGCACTGGTTCCCCCTGGCATGCAATGACACCAACCGGGCACCCTAGGGGCACTGCAGTGGACTTCATAAATTGCTCCCAGGTACATAGCTCCCTTACCTTGTGTGCTGAGCCCCCCCAAACCCCCCCCCCCAAAAAAAAAACCCACTACCCCCAACTGTACACCACCACCATAGCCCTTAAGGGTGAAGGGGGGCACCTAGATGTGGGTACAGTGGGTTTGTGGTGGGTTTTGCAGGGCTTACATTTACCACCACAAGTGTAACAGGTAGGGGGGATGGGCCTGAGTCCACCTGCCTGAAGTGCACTGCACCCACTAAAACTGCTCCAGGGACCTGCATACTGCTGTGATGGACCTTAGTATGACATTTGAGGCTGGCATAGAGGCTGGCACAAAACATTTTTAAAGATTTTTTTGAGGGTGGGAGGGGGTTGGTGACCACTGGGGGAGTAAGGGGAGGTCATCCCCGATTCTCTCCGGTGGTCGTCTGGTCAGTTCGGGCACCTTTTTGTGCCTTGGTCATAAGAAAAACAGGACCAGGTAAAGTCATCCAAGTGCTCATCAGGGACGCCCTTTTTTCCATTATGGGTCGAGGACGTCCATGTGTTAGGCACACCCAAGTCCCGCCTTTGCTATGCCTCTGACACCCCCCCCGTGAACTTTGGTCGTCCCCGAGATGGAAAGCAGTTGGGGCTTTCGATTATACCGATTTGAGTGACCCTGTGAGAAGGACGCCCATCTTCCGATTTGTGTTGAAAGATGGGCATCCTTCTCTTTCGAAAATGAGAACTGTATTCTGATGTAGAAGTCCATGCATGAACCAGTGCAGAAGCCCTGAGCCCAGACAGCAAAAAAAAAAGAAAGAATTTGTTCCTAACTACAAAGGAGTACCTGAAAGGATAAAGGGCTAGGACCAACCTCCAGTACTAACCAAGGCAATAAGTGGCAACTTCTGTTGCTAACATCCTTGAGTGACAGAGACAACCATAGAATTGGCAACAGAAGAAAACATGTAGCCCAGATGAACTGGGTAAAGTAATACCAGCATATGTAGAAACTTGAAGAATATCAGTATACAAAGTGCCAGATAGTTGACAAGGCTGCTGAAGAGTCTATCACCTCAGGTATGTGTTGACTGAAGAAAAGCAATAAACAAGTTATAGATGTCTGCTAGACTGTTGACAAGGGAGTGGAAGAACCCTCTGAAGCATCAAAATGCCACAGAAATTCAGAGTAATTTACTTCTAGCAGAGATATGAACAGCCTGTGTCTAACTGGAGACCAGTAAAAGTAAAACCCTACTGGCGGGTGCTGAAGTCACACCATAAAGCTGGCTAGTGAAGAGACAGCATCAAACCCATTGCGGAAACTATGCTATAATTCTGATCAGCTCTGGAGTGACTTAAGGAAGGATAAAACCTCCAAATGTAAACCAAGTAAAAGAAGAAATAAGTGCTTACATTAATTGCCTTGCCCACAAATCAATACTAGATACCTGGAGGAGACTTAACTCCAACAATAAAGGAAACAGCATACTGGTGAGAAACTGCTGCTCAGTAAGGTAAATACTACCATGGGTGGAAGATGCCTTAAAGAACCACCTGAAGGAAAGTAGGTCGCTCACCTTACAATGGCTCTTAGGAGCATGCACACTGATGGCCACAGTACTCAGGACAGGCAGTTGGCTATAACAGCTACACGGACCCTTCAGGAACTGTTGCTTTTTAACATATTTATAAATGATCTAGAGATGGGAGTAACTAGTGAGGTAATTAAATTTGCTGACAACACAAAGTTATTCAAAGTTGTTAAATCGCAAGAGGATTGTTAAAAATTACAAGACCTTACGAGACTGGGAGATTGGGCATCCAAATGGCAAATGACGTTTAATGTGAGCAAGTGCAAAGTGATGCACGTGGGAAAGAGGAACACAAACTGCAGTTACATAATGCAAGGCTCCACATTAGACGTTACCGACCAGGAAAGGGATCTAGGTGTCATCGTTGATGATATGTTGAAACCCTCTGCTCAGTGTGTGGCAGTGGCTAAGAAAGCAAATAGAATGTTAGGTATTATTAGGCAAGGAATGGAAAACAAAAATGAGAACGTTATAATGCTTTTGTATTGCTCCATGGTGCGGCCACATCTTGAATGTTGTGTGCAGTTCTGGTCACCGCATCTCAAAAACTATATGGTGGAATTAGAAAAGGTACAGAGAAGGGCGACAAAAATGATTAAGGGGATGGGATGACTTCCCTATGAGGAAAGGCTAAAGTGGCTAGGACTCTTCAGCTTGGAGAAGAGACTGCTGAAGGGAAATATGATAGAGGTCTATAAAATAATGAGTGGAATGGAACAGGTAGACGTGAATTGATTTTTACTTTTTCCAAAAATACTAGGACTAGGGGCATGCAATGAAGCTATAAAGTAGTAAATTTAAAATGAATTGGAGAAAATATTTCTTCACTCAATGTGTAATTAAACTCTGGAATTCGTTGCCAGAGAATGTAGTAAAAGCAGTTAGCTTAGGGGATTTAAAATAGGTTTGGCTAGCTTCCTAAAAGAAAAGTCCATAAGCCATTATTAAAATGGATTTGGGGAAAATCCACTGCTTATTTCTAGGATAAGCAGCATGAAATGTATTGTACTGTTTTGGGATCTTGCCAGGTATGTGGCTTGATGAACCTTCGGTCTGTCTCAGTATGGCAACACTTAAGTACTTATGTACTAATAAGCGTCACTATGACGTGTCGCCTGTTAGAGTCACCACCCCTAAGAGCTGATCATCACAGCTGTAATTCACAGCTGGAAACTCAGCTGAATAATACCTGCCCGTGCCAGAAATACAGTATATGAACCGGGGCTCCAACTAGACAAATAATTTACAAGGAGCTATCTAGCCATGGGGTCAGCAGTTATAGGTAGGCATACTGGTGGGTGTAGAAAGTATCATACAACAGAGAGGGTCAAAGTACACAGCACAAATAGTCCAGGAAAAAAACACAAAGGGCTCTCAAGAATGAGACGTGCTTTATTGATGACACAACATGGGCCATGTTTCGGCATAAAACCACACCTGTCTCAGGGGTCAATTCAGCCAAAGCAACACTAAATGCATGAGCTACTGCTGAAGGTATAGTACTCAGCACAGTAGTAATCTGGAAATGGAGAATTAAATTCCTAGTACGAAGCAAACCACCAAGAAAATGCACCAAAAACTTGAACCAACTGGGTGTTGAAAGTATGCCACACCTCTAAACGGCTCAGGTATGATAAATAACTGTGGACCAGAGCAATCAATCCAGGCAGTCATGTGCCCTCACAACAATGCAGTCTAGGGGATGCCGTAGAAGCTGAAACAGAACTCTTGAGTACTTTCGTAGCAGAGTCTCAGGGCAGGATATTGTTGGAAATGTGACATATCTGGCTACTGTTGCCATTGCATAGTAATAATTTTAAAACAAATAGGAGGAAATATTTTTTTCACTCAACAAATAGTTAAGATCTGGAACTTGTTGCCAGAGGATGTGATTACAGCAGTTAGTATATCTGGGTTTTAAAAAATGGTTGGACACCCGAATTATTCAACCACCATGTCCAAAGGAGTGGAGGAGTGAGTTAGAGGTATATGCTGAAAAGGAGGACGTTTACAGCAGAACCCGAATCGGCGGAACCACTCCTAAACACCTATGAGAAATCAACTTGGCTCCTGAGGAGGTTACATTGAATACCATCTGGAAGGCGCTTCGAGACCTAACGGTGGCAGTAAATAATTTTGTTTCAGAAATAATTTTATTAGAGAGTTACATGGACAATTCAATTGAACCCTTTGAGAGTAAAATTTGATATAACAAATGATTATACATGAGCAAGAAGTGGTTATGATAATAGACCAGAAAGTTTGAATAATAAAATGAATATTATTATAGATGATTAATATCAAGATTATTGTTTTTCCCACAGTTCTGGGTATGACTCCTAAAGTTTTCCTCAGAAATATTTCCTCAAATTATTACTTTAAAAGGAGTGAAGCCTGTGCAAACTGGGATTACTTTAATCAGTGGGATTTGAATTAGAGACTTAAGTATATGCATTGTTAAATAACTTCTGGTTTTTAAAAGAGAAAAAATGTAATCAGATGTATTATTTCTAACTAATATTGGACAATAAGTATGTTTTTCAATGAAATGATTTGACTATACACCGTATTGGCCTTGAAGAAGCCAACCAGATGATCAATGTGGAATAATGAATTAGACGAGAAATATCTGGGGATAATCAGGTTAATACCACGGTTTTCTTTTTCTGTTTACTGTTTAATTGATCTCCTTATCTTGTTTCACTCTCCCTATTTAGTGGTCTAAGGAAGAGAATAGAATTACCTGACTGAAATAATTCCTACATATTACTTTATCTGTATTTCCAGCAAGTTGTTTTATCGCTTGTACAAATTCAAATGGTTATAAATAAAAAAATTTAAAAAAAAGGGTCGGACAAGTTCATGGAGAAAAAGTCCATAGTCTGCTATTGAGATAGACATGGGGGAAGTCATTGCTTGCCCTGGGATGGGTAGCATCTGGACTGCTTTGGTATAGAAAGCTATGATTTGAATAGTTTGCAGATGGTTAATAGTATATTTTAGCAACCCATTAAAAAGGAATTCCCTTCGTCAAGTCTGCTAAAGACTAGTGCATGAACCAACTTATCTAGTGATGGCTTAACAATAAAGGGATGTACCGATCTTACAAAGCATAATGCACCAAGACAGGTCTGGATAACTGCTGTATTATGTGCCTCAAATGTTAACTTAGAATCCAAAGTTCTTCCTAACATTTTGATATTGGTATGCCCTAATAATCAAGGGGCAGTTTTGTGGATTGACAGGCTGTCAGTTATCCAGATAGCTTTGGATTTAAAAGGATTTAGCTTTAGGTAATGTTTCTCAAGCCAAGAGGTGATCTTGTGGAGACTAAGGGACCATTGTACTACAGCTTAGCACACGCTAACAGAATTAACATAGAAACAGAGAAAAATGAAGGCAGATAAAGACCATATCCAGTCTGACCATCTATGCCATCTACAATACCTTATTCCCTTAGAGATGTACTTGTCCCATACTTTCTAGAATTCAGATAGTCTTTGTCTCCACCACCTCCACCGGGAGGCCGTTCCACAAATTCAGTACCTTTCCATGAAGAACTATTTCCTTGGGTTACTTCTATCCCCTTTCACCTTCATCCTATGCCCCCTCATTCCAGAGCTTCCTTTCGATTGAAGGAGACTCACTTCCTGTGCATTTTTGTCATGTCGGTATTTAAACATCTCTATCATATCTCCCCTCTCCTGCCTTTCTTCCAAAGTATACATATTGAGATATTTAAGTCTGTTCCCATATGCTTTATGATGAAGACCATTGACCAATTTAGTAGCCACCCCCTGGATTGACTCCATCCTGTACACAATAGTCTAAATGAGGTCTCACCAGAGTCTTATACAGGGGCATCATCACCTCCTTTTCCTTACTGGCCATTCCTCTCCCTATGCACCCAAGCATCCTTCTAGTTTTCACCATCGCCTTTTCTACCTGTTTGGCCACCTTAAGATCATCACATATGATCACACCCAAGTCCCGCTCCTTTTTAGTGCACAAAAGTTCTTCACCCCCTAATTTGTACCGTTCTGTCAGGTTTTTGCAGCCCAAATACATGACCCTGCAATTTTTAGCATTAAATTAAGGCCCATACCAAGGGCACTCAGTTTATGTATTAGTCATCTATGTGGAACTGTGTCAAAGGCCTTGTTAGAATCTAAATACACCACATCTAGCACTCTTCCTTGATCCAACTCTAGTCATCCAGTTAAAGAAATTAATCAGATTTGTCTGACAAGACCTGCCTCTAGTAAAACCATATTGCCTTGGGTCCTTAATCCACTGGATTCCAAAAACTTTACTATTCTCTGTTTTAAAAGCATTTCCATTAATTTACTTACTATAGAACTCAGACTTACCGGCCTGAAGTTCCCAACCTCTTCTTTATTTCTGCTTTTGTGGAAAGGGACCACATCTGCCCTTCTCCAGTCCTTTGGGACCACTCTAGAGAAGCATTGAAAAGGTCAGCCAGTGGAGCTGCCAGAACTTCCCTAAGTTCCTTCAGTACCCTCGGATGTATGCCATCTGGTCCCATCGCTTTGTCCACCTTTAGTTTAGTTAGCTCCTTATGAACAGAGTCCTCTGAAGATTGTTCAGAGACTACTTCACCTCCATTCCTATTTATGTTTGTCTTCTGCAATCCTGTTTCCAGCCCTTCAGCTGTGAACAAAGAAAAGAAATATTTGTTAAGCAATTCCACCTTATCTTTATCAGTTTCTACTTATTCCTTCTCTTCACCTTTGAATCTCACAATACCACTTTTGCACTTTCTCCTAACATTAACATATCTATAAAATGTCTTGTCTCCCCATTTTACCATATTGGCTATTTTTTTCTTCCATTTGCATCTTTGCTTTCCTAACTAATTTACCAGCTTCTCTTAACTTTTCCTATCTTCCTCTTTCTACAATCTCTTGTAGTTTATGAAGGCTTTCCTCTTTTTCCTTACCTTTTCAGCTACTACTTTTGAGAACCAAAATGGTCTTCTTTTCCTCTTACTTTTATTTACTTTCCTTACAAATAGGTTTGCTGCCCTTACAATAGCTCCTTTCAGTTTTGTCTGCTACTTTCCAGCTTCTTCCAGATGTTCCCATCCAGACAACAACTCCTTGAGGTAATCCCCCATCTGAACAAAGTTAGTTTTTTTGAAGTCTAGAACCTTCACTTTTAAAACATACCATCCAGTGATCACTGGATGCCAGAAGATCTCCCACTACAACATCAGAAACACTTTCCCCATTCAAAAGCACTAAGTCTAATATGGCCCCTTCCCATGTGGTTTCTATTATCAACTGCTGGCATAAAATTATATATTTATATATAGTGCTCAAAATTGCGTGCATAAATTTGGGCATGTGCCCAAATTGAGCATACAATTTAATTGCTTTTAATGAGCCAATTTGCGCTGATTAATTGGGCACTAACAATTATTGGTACTAATTGGAAATAATTGGAACTTATGCGCATATCTTTATAGTCGTGTGCATAAATTTTTCCACATGGATCCAAAAAGGGGGTGAGGCCATGGGAGGAACATAGACAGGTCAGGGGCATTTCTAGGATTTGCACACAGTATTACAGAATTTGGGGGATCTATGACTAATTTAGGTATAGAGATTTACACCAGGGTTCAGTTGGTTTAAACCTTCATGCCCAAAATTGAGCGTGGATCCCGGAGCTAAGTGCTATTCTATAAATGGCACCCAACTTTGAGTGCCGTTTGTAAAATACCACTTAGCATGTATTTACACCATTTATACCAGTTAGAACAAAGGTGAATTCATAGGCTGCAAACCATTGAACCACATGGTTTAAATAGTATGTTTGAATGGCAGGTGTTCTTGCCATAATTTCACTTCTAGTTGTAAGGTCAACGTCCAATATAAGAGTTTGTCTGAAGGCACCATTTTTAAATGCTTTGGCGAGGTAATTCTTCTAGCTGTATTTTCAGGTAGCCCAAATTTGGGCACCATTTACAGAACTGAGTCCTTAGTGCATGCTAATTCCGTTAACACATGCTAAGCTTTAGTAAAAGGACCTCTAATATTGAAAGATGTGAGATCTGGTTGCTTAGGATCTACATCAATCTACTATATATGATCAGTGAAAAAATGAGCTGAGATACCAAGTTCTTGAGTGAGAAGAGCCAGAGGACTTGAAAGTAATGTAAACAACATAGGAGATAAAACAGATCCCTAAGGTACTCTGTAAGGTAATGTTTGTAGCTCAGAATACCTAAAGTTATGGGAAACATAGAAGCAGCGTTCTGAGAGAAAATATTTAAATCATTCATACACTGTGCCCCTAAGTCCAATCTCTCCAAGTAGTAATTCATGATCTACAAGATAAAAAGCTGCAGATAAATCTAACGATATGTGTAACAAGTCCTTTTTCGAAGTGTTCATGTATGCCACTAATCATGGATACAATATGTACTCTAACTGTCATGACACTATCCAGTTAGAAGAGGATAACACACTGACTTCCACACAGGAAGTATTCTTTATTAAGGCACCAGATAAAGACCCAACATGGGGCCATGTTTCGGCAGGTACTCCCGCCTGCCTCAGGGGTCAAAAAGAATAGTACTTGAAGCTGGAAGGTACTGAGCACAGTGCCTTGTTAAAACTGCTCTGTGTGAGAGCAGAGTCAAAGATCAACAAACCATAGTTATATTCAAAAAAAGCTTTGGCGCCAAATTCTTTTTGACTCCTGAGGCAGGCGGGCGTTCCCGCCAAAAAACAGCCCCCTGTTGGGTCTTTGTCTGGTACCTTAATAAAGAATATTATCAACACTCCCCATGTAGAAGTCAGTGTGTTATCTTCTACTCCTCTGCTTTCTCTGGACTTATGTAGAGGTTGCATTCCTGTTCTTCTTTGGATTATACTATCCAGTTAGTGCCAGGGTGATTCGGGAGCAGAATTGTAAGTTAATCGAGCACCGTCAATATTCAGTGCTAGTGCCTGGATAACTGGGCAAGTTGGGCCAGACAAAAGGGGCCAGAGCTCAAGTGCCATGTAGACTCTTCTCCCCCCTCTCCATAAGAGCTTTCATATTCCTCAAGGGCACACTCTCAGCAAGAACAGACCCCCCCCCAACCCCCCTCCCCACTCCAAACCCAGAAGGCACCCTCAGATCTTCCATCTTCTAGAAGACTCCCCTCAAATCTACTGGTGGTCTCACTAGTAAGGCAGGAATGATACCCAGTTGCTCCTATTTCAGAAAATGATGCCAGCTGAACTCTATCGGCAGTTTCAACTAGTGCCATTTTGAACCTAGCTCCCAACAGGGTAGGAGTGACAGAGGATTGCTTTTGCTCCACCCACTAAACACTAGGGAAATTCCTGCTAGGCTCTCTGAGGGATTTTCAGTGGATGGGGACTTCAGGGGTGCCCTTGGGGGAAGGGAAGCCTTGATGTGGTATGTGGAGAAGTGGGAGGGTGAGGGGTTGGAAGGTTGAGAGAGGAAGAGGTCCACATGGTACTTTAGCCCTGGCCTCTTTTAAGAAAGCTCCAAGCTTAGGAAAATAATGCCAATGCAAAGGTGGGGTTATTTTACCAAATAAACACAGTCTGTGTAGTTCAATGCAAGCTGCGTTATTCAATTTGCCTAATAATGAGATGCTTGGTATGCATTTGCAAGTTTTGCATCTTATTATTATGTTACATGCATTGTGGTAAAACTAATGTGTCAGTAAAATAACATACAATTTTGACATTTAACACATTCACAGGAATAAGGTGCACTGAAAAATGGGCTGTGCTAGTGTAGGCACATGTTTTGGGCGCACGCAGATCTATTTTTCAGCACACCTGCAAAAAATGCCTTTTTAACATTTTTGCCAAAAATGGACGTGCAGCAAAATAAAAATTGCTGTGCATCCATTTTAGGTCTGAGACCTTACCACCAGCCATTGACCTAGTGGTAAGGTTTCATGCATTAACCGTGAGGTAATCGTCTACGCACGTAGAATGATGATTACAGTCCGTTTTCTTCCGCACATCAGAAAATAGAAATTATTTTCCGGCGCGTGTAGCAGAGGCGCGTCAAAAATAAAATTACCACACAGGCCATTGCCAGGCGGTAACTTGAAATTGACACACAGTGGGCACACATAGGCACTTATACGACTTAGTAAAAGGGCCCCTAAATTTCTGAAAATGAAACATAAGAAAACCATAGATTGCATCAAAATAATTTTGGCACATGAAATACACCAGCAGTGAATGAATACATTAATGCACTAATTGTCTCTCCCTTGCTTAAGTTTCTGAGTGATGGTTTGGTACAGTTTGAGGAAATAACAAGTCCCACATATCTATGGATTTCTTGATGTCCCTGAATTAGTTTAAGAAATCCATTTTTAAAACATCGTGCTCTTTCTTCGCTGCATCTGGTGTGGACGCTCTCTGTTTTGATAGAAGCTCCTCAGCCTGCCAGGTAGCAATTTCTTTAAATCAACAGAGTGTCTCTTTTCTTGCAGTCTGACTTTTTCCCAAAGTTCTTCACTGTTACATAGCTGAAAGATAGATATGGCACTCTTTAAAGACATCGCAGCAAAGAGAGGGTAACAAAGCACAGAACAAAGTCCAAAAATAGCACAAGAAAGCACCAGGAGCCTTCAAAAATGGGACAAAATTCCTTTATTCACATAACTTAGGAGACAATCTTCAGAAAATGATCTGAAGAAGGGTTACCTTCGAAAGCTAATCAAAAATGTTGTTTTATTTTTCTTACATTTGTACCCCGTGCTTTCCCACTCATAGCAGGTTCAATGCAGCTTACATATTATATACAGGTACTTATTTGTACCTGTGGCAATGGAGGGTTAAGTGACTTGCACAGAGTCACAAGGAGCTGCCTGTGCCTGCAGTGGGAATTGAACCCAGTTCCTCAGGACCAAAGTCCACCACTCTAACCACTAGGCCACTCCTCCAATAAAAAAAAAAGGGATCACCTTATTTTCTTTTCTGTTTTATTTCTGTTTATAACCTCAATAGCACGAAATGTCCAAGCTAGCTCCTGGGAAACCCCTTGTGCTCACCAAACCAACTATTTCCCTTTGGATTGGCTAGCAGGAGGGATTTCCCTCTCTCTAAACATTAGTGATGAGAATCTGTCCCCTTTCCAACTCTCCTGAGCACTATCTTCTATCTCATTAACCATCACATATTCCTCCTCCCCATTATTCATCAGCCACCAATGGCCCCTCAAAGCAAATGGGCTCCTGAAATCTCCTACATAAGCTCCCCCACAACAACCTCTCCCTTAATGCCACATGAAGTCCCAATCTACCTCTCTGGAATTAGGGTTTACCATTCTGGAGGGTTTGGCTTTTCATTGCTACAGCCACCAAATAACATTGCTCAGGGTGATTTACCCCATCATGTGACCAATGAAATTTCATATTGGAACTGAAAAATTACCTTCTGGAACTTTCTGCAAGTCTTTGACAGTTGCTTGATGTCATCCATATTAAGAAATGACAAAATGTGCATGATCATGTTACTGGGCATTCGGACAATGAAATCATAATGTTCCTTGCACAGGTTCAAAGTATACTGCAGTGTATCATTGCCAAAGATTCTTTTTACTTGTTCTGAAATATATCAAAGGACAAAATATGTCAATGAAGCCCCCCAAACAACAAACACAATGAGTTGTTCCCATAAAAATACAAAAAGCAAACTAGACATACAAAAACAAACAACAAACAAACAACCTTGAGCACCAAAAATGCTCAGCAGTAAGTACAAACTCACACAAACAATAAATATAATAATATCCAATAATCCAAGAGCACCCAGCAGTTACTCAAGGATCAGTAAATAGGGCATTTTCCATGCATAAACTGAACCCATCTACACTAAAACCTAACAAGTGGAACAGAAATTAAAATATAATACCCACATTCTATACTGCACTATCTAGATGACAAAGGGGACAATTCTATAAGAGAGCACCTCATTGTACATGCTCCAGTGCTGCCTGCAGAGCACCTATTCTATAACAGCATCAAGGTGCCAGATTCCTTTATCAAATGCCAGTGCAGACCCGTATTGTTGCACCTAAAGTTAAGTGCACCCACTTACACCAAGTCAATGGCAGGCAAAGAGGTTTAATGACAGGAGACTGCATGAGCCTATCTGACCCATTATCTGGGCAGAAGCCAGTGGGTGGAGCTTGCCACCTACCTTGAAGAGCCCTGGTGGTTTGTCTGGCACCACCACATCTTCAAAATGGCTGCTGTGACTTCCACAGGATCACTGTCAGTTCGCCACTTAACAGGACTCAGACTGTACAAGCCTGCCCAGCACCAGCCATAGTTACATGCCTATCTGCAGCATTTAGGCACTTACATTTACAACAGCTCTAGGGTTGGTATACTTGCTCATGGTTAACTTCTAAGCAAATATTTAAGCAGTTAAGCTAGTTTTCTATAAAGGAAAGTAGGTGCCTACATTCCTTTATAGAATAGGCCACTAGCAGGTGCCCAGAAGGCATATTTATAGACACCCAGTTAAAGAATAGTCCTTATATTAGGTAGGTAATTTTTGAAAAGTCCATTTTTGCATGAAAAGCACTGTTTTATCTGGAGGAGTGGCATAATGATTAGTGCAGTGGCCTGAGAATGAGGGGAGCTGGCTTCAATTCCCACTACAGCTTGTTGTGACTCTGGGCAATTCACTTAACCCTCCATTGACCTGTATAAGTGCCTGTGTATAACATATAAACCACTTTGACTGTAACCACTTGTGATAAAGTCACCTCCAGGATAGTTGGGTTAAGGCAGTTTCAGTCTGAAACGCAAGTCCCAGAAGGCATTACAGGCAAGGAGCCAGAGGGGGAGATGAAGAACCAGGACTGGACTCCTAGCTGCAATCGGGGAAGACATGGGTGTAAGCTGGCAGATTGTGTAGAGTGGCTGCCACAAGGCGGAAAGAGAGTTAGGAAACCCTGTGTGCAGGAGCTCATCATTGGTCTCATTAGTCTAATGCTTAACTCAGCTGGTTTGGGTGTGAGGAAGCTAATGGAAGGAGAAAGATTGGTTGTGGTAGTTGAAGCCAGGGATTGATTAGGCAGGTGGGAAGGAGTCCCAGCAGTTGAGTTCAGTTCAGGAGAGAGAAGCAGAAGGAGAGAGGCAGTTGCAGGCTGAAAAGCCTTGGGCAGGGAGGTCCCTAAAGTATTTGCAGGCTGAAAGCCCTTGGGCAGGGAGGTCCCTAAAGTACTGAAGCAGGATGAAATTCCTTAGGTGAGAGGAAGTCCCAAAAGTATTGAATTCACTGTGAAGCTGATGCAGGGGAAAACCCTTGGGTAGAAGGAGTCCCTAAAATATTGAACTCTCCTGAAGGTAAAGAGGATAGAAGGTAGAAAATGCTGCTTGGTGACTGAACTGTGATGATGAACTGAAAGAACTGTTTGTCTTGGGAATTGAATTACTGTTTATTGTGCACTGGATAAAGAGCCCAGACTGAAGCCTGCAAGCCTGTATTGAATCCTGGTATGTGCTATGCTGCTATTGGAACTGTGTACTAGAAACCTGCATGGAATAAAAGTTCTTAAGATTGAAGTTACTGGTGGACTTCTATTTCTTCATTGTACTAGGAGCCTGTGGCTGCAGGAGATTGTTCTATCCTTGGCTGCAGGAGAGCGGTACCTGGTTACACACTGAAAGGCAGTATATCAAATCTCACCCCTGTTGAAATCACCCTCATCATGATGGATTTAAATAACAAACCAGAGCAGGTGTGAAAATTCCTAAAGAGGATCTATGACACTGGTTACTGAGAATTGTTGACTGGATTTTTACTGCAACACACTGGGTTTTCTAATAGGCAGGACAAAGCCCAAGTGATGCTGGGCGGCAAGAATCTGAACATCTTTGTCCCCTCTACACGTCTCACTGCAGCTCCCAATGACCTGAAGATGGCACAGTGGAAAAAAAAGTCTCTTCTTTTGGTAGGAGAAAGAACTTAAAAGATAAGAAACCGCTTCCTATAATCCTGGAATTTAAAACGTGCAATTGAGAAAGATGCAATGATTTTGTAAAACAGGTTTTCTTTGTGCAATGATCTTCTAAATGTGTCATGAAGTGCCCAGGCATGTTTGCTAAACCTCTCAGATAAATGAGCAGTGTTTTTTTTTATTCAATTGTCACCATGGTGCAAAAAGATCGAGAACCACAAAGGCCTAGTCCTTTCATGTTACAATCATTCTGGTCTTTAGATAAACATCAGAGATACCAAGGAAGTTATTTTTAAAAGCTATTATGCCCCCCCAAAACAATACAAAGGCATATCAAGTTACAGCGAAGCTGGTAATTTGACTGGATAATACACTGGCACTCTCCATAGTAACAGTATACTAGGTAACACCAGTAGTGTATTTATTTCATAGATGATTCAGGGCTTCACCAGTAGAAATGAACTGGAACTTCTGGCAGGACCTAGGAAAAGGCATGAGCCCATTCCAGTGCAATGTTCATTAGCAAACCACAGGGCTGGATTGAAAGTTTTCGTTGTACTGTTAATTAGAAGCACATTTGGTTGTTAGTGTGCCTTAGAAAATTTAGGGTTTGCAAAAGTCATTCAGAGCATGTCAACCTACAGATCAGTGGATCTATAATCAGTTTGCATGTGTGTGGAGGAGTGACATAGTGGTTAGAGCACTGGTCTTGTAATCCAGAGGTGGTGGGTTCAAATCCCACTACTGCTCCTTGTGATCTTGGGCAAGTCATTTAACTCTCCATTGCCTCAGGTATAAACTTAGATTGTGAGCCCTCCTGGGACAGAGAAATATCCAGTGTGCCTGACTGTAACTTACTTTGAGCCAGGGGCGTAGCCAGACACCCAAGTTTGGGTGAGCCTGGACCCAAGGTGGGTGGGCAGAACTCTGCCTTGTCCTACAAGTTATTTGGTTTCTCTCTCTCTCTCTCTCGCCTGCATGCCATATGGTCCTTCAAGCATCCCCTCTCCCCCGTATACCTTTTAAATAGCAGATTTTCATCGGCAGCAAAAAGTTGTTGGGAGTTTTTGGCTGGCGGGGCTTGGGGTCCCTGCCAGCCACATTATAGGTGTGCTGCTACCTGGTGGGCCTGAACCTAAAGTGGGTGGGCCTGGGCCCACCCCGGCCCACCCTTGGCTACGCCACTGCCTTCAGCTACTACTGAAAAAGGTGTGAGCAAAATCTAAATAAGTAAATGCATACTTTCACAGTGAAGCTTGCTATGTGTACAGTCACCCCCACAGACATTTGTGCTGGCCTTTTCTATGAATACTTTTATTCATAGAGAATGCAGCCTTCATGTCTTATTTTCCTCCCCTGACAAAACCACACTCCTGGGAATCTGCCTCCTCTAAATTCAGCTAACACTCACCTTTAGGGAAGGCAATTTTCCCCACAGCCAGCTAGTGCACATGAATTGTTACCCACATGTAGAAATGACTTTGAAAACTTGTCCTCTAAGGACAGTTTTCAGAGCTATTTACTCAGCCAGTCTCAAAATTACCCACCTGGCTGCCTCTACCAGGCTACAGATTTGCCTGAGCTTCTATGGTATTTGTACTAGCTGGGTTAAAAAGTGTTGCTCCTGGGGTTGGGATATTAAAAACAGGTGATTTTATCAAACCATTTTCATATTTAACCGAACTCTTATAAAATTAGGCCATTCCGAAAAAGTGCAAGCAGTGCAAGCTGGCACGTACTTGCACAATAGGTGTGCAAGGGGTAGAGTTGCAATTTATGCACATATTTAATAAAATATGGGCCCCATATTCAGTCAGAGGTGATCAGCATTTTGCTGACTGCCACCGGTGTTAAACCGAAAATTCAATGCCAAGTCAAGTCCAGGCTCTGACACTGAATTTCTGGGTGTAGGGACCTGGTTCATATATAGCCGGTTAAATGAAATATTCAACACTTTAATCGGTTAAGTGCTGAATATGGGAATTTAACCGGCTAAGTGCTGATGCCACCCCTGGAATGCCCCCAAAATAGCTGGTTTTCAGTTCAGCGCTAACCGGTCAGTTTCAGCGGCACTAACCAGTTAAGTGCCACTGAAAATAACCGGTTATTCCCAAATAGGTGAATTAACTGGCCAGGAGCCATTTCTGGATGGTTAAATCGCTTTGAATATTGACCCCCTATGCATCTATGTTTACAACTGATCTCGAGCTGGCATGATGTCCATGCCTTCAATCTAGCCACGATTTCTGCAGGATTTGTGATAGTATTTATAATATACGTAGTTGTCTATTATGTGTCTTTATAAAATAGGAAAAAATATCACCCTCTAAAAACGCTCTTTCTTTTTTATAAACACAACAAATATACCTGCATGCCTTGTTAAAACAGCCTTCATGAAAGCACAGGCACAAAGTTACATCTCCTCTAAGGCAGGCATAACGTTTCTGCCTAAGGGCTAGATCTACCCCTAGAGATCGTGACAACCATTTTCATAGAGTAACTGCAAGGGGCAGAAGCGGGTGGGGTTTGCTTTTACCCTATGGACTACCAGATCACCAAGGATGATAGGTAGGCTTGGGGGGGGGTCTTCTGAGGCTTGAGACAGAGGTGAGAAGGGGGTTCTGAGGCTGATTGTGGGGGGGGGGGGGGAGGATGATGTGTGTTTTTCACTTGTACAGGTACTGGCCCACATAAGGTTCCAGCTTGGGATACGGGAGAGTGTTTGCTGATGCTTCGACAATCTCTTTTGTTGGGCCGTTGATCCGCTCTGTCTCTGCTGTGCGACACGTGGGTAGCATGCCTCGTGGCTCCCACAGTTTCCTGGGCATCGCCTCTCAGTGTCAAGGGCACTGTCTTAGACCACTCAACCTTGAAACATTCACTGGCAGGGCACTGGGAGAGAGTTCCTGGAGTTGGCTGCTCGTTAGGGGGGGGGGGAGTCCCTTAGAAGTTGGAGGTAGGAGGGGGTGGAGCTCTGGTGTGGTGCGACTTGCTATCATGCAGCCATCTTGTATCTCTTGTTTGAATGTGATGTTCCTTGCACACACAGCGAAGTGTATGTTTTGGTAGTTTGACGTTTGCTTCAAAGCCCAGTTTGCATGATACCTTAGTTAAAGCCACCACTTATCCCTGAGTGTAAGTAACAAGGAGTATATCATTTATTTGGAATCTTACCAGGCCCTTGTAGGGTTGTCAACTAGGTTTAGATTCACCCAACAGGGATGATTCAGTCCAGACTTTACCCCATTGCATCCAGGGACTTATAGTCTTGCTATTCTTAGGGAATCCAGTTTGGAAATCAGAACTACAGGTCCCTGGATGTAATGGGTAAAGCCTGGACTAGATCAACCCTGTTGGGTGAGTTTTGAGCCAGTTGGCAACCCTGGGTTCTCGAGACCAGGACTGCTGGGAACAGGATATAGTCTTGGTGCTTCAGAAAATTATTTGGATTTACACAATGCCTTTTATTGAAAGAGTATCCTGCAATAACAAGCTTTCCAGTTTAGCTGCTCAGGAACATAACAGTTGCCATTCTGGGTCAGACCAAGGGTTCATCTAGCCCAATATCCTGTTTCCAACAGTGGCCAGTTCCGGTCACAAGTACCTGGCAGAGTCCCAGAAAGTATTAAGATTCCATACTATTTAATCCCAAGGATAAGCAGTGGCTTTTCCCAAGTCTATCTTAATAATGGTTTATGGACTTTTCTTCCAGGAATTTGTCCAAACCTTATTTAAGCCCAGCGATATTAACTGCTTTTACCCCAGCGATATTAACTGCTTTTACCATTTGCTCTGGTAATGAGTTCCAGAGCTTACTATAAGGGCTACCAGATCCATTTTTTATTTGCATCAACACTGGTTGGATCTCTGGAAGGCTGGTGAGAGCAAAGGGGGAGAGGCTTGTTGACACAAAAACTGTGTGTATTTGTTTTCTTCCTCTTTTCTTTAATTCTTAGTGATGTATATGGTTCAATAAAAAAGGTACCCTCTTGTTTTTATTTTTGTCTTGTTTTATTTCTATTTATGATCTTTAAAAGTGAACCAACATGGCAACCACACTACTTTAGTCGAATATTGTTCAAGAAAGCAAAAGAGGCATTGACAGTTTTGTACTCTGGAAGCTTTAATTTTACCATAGCACAAGCTACAGTAGACCATTATAAGAAAAACCATCCACAGAACCAAGAAAGCAGATCCTTTCTGGCTTTTTTCACAACATTTTGTGTTGCGATTGTCTACTAGTGTACCCTTATTGAACAGTTATGAGTCAAGACCTGTCCACTCAACCCATTTTGCGCAGTCCAGAGATGGCCTGTGATCATCACCACTCAGGTGTGACTTTGAACTGGAAAGCCAGAAGTCTAAGGCCGGAATCAATCAAAACCTTATCCGGAATCAACTATATTATCAAGTATGTTCAAATGTAGCACTAGTGCACTGGTCTCTATTTCAATACTTGCTGTGTAACTGTTCATCCATCAAAAATTCACTGTGAAGTTTCTTGACTTCTCTTGGTCTTAGAATGGAGCTCCTGGGTTCAGCCCGAACAGAAACACTCCAAGATCTCCAAATTATCTGAAAACAAGTAAAAAGTGGAATAAATAAGCACCTGGGGTGGCAGATAAAGCTAAGTGCATCTTGGAATGCATTCAATGGGTTGTAGAAGCAGGACCTTGGCTACTAGCAATTGGAATATGAAGATCAGGTTCAGGAACCTATCCTCAAAAAGGCAGACAGGATAATTCTATAACTGGTGGCCTGCAGTTAGCTGTGCCTTGCGTTAAGTGCTGAAAAGTGTTATTGCACTATGTGCTATTCTAAAAAGAAGTGCGTATGAACCTTAGCACATAACTTGCAAGGGGGTATGGATCTGGAAAAGTTAGAGTTAATATTTTATCTGAAGAATTGTAAGATGTTGTCTTGAATGAGTTATTGACAAATGCCAGCTTAGTAAATTTCACTTTATATTGTGAAAAGAAGGCCAGTATGTGCAACTAAAATACTACAGTCTTGACAAAGAGGGGTCCTTTGATAAGAGAAATAAAGAAGGTCTGAAATAAGCCAGGGTTTATGATATATGTCTTCTTCTGGAAATGTAAACTATGGGCTGTCTTTACCTTAAAGAGTCCTCTATTTATGTTTTGTATGTGAATTATCTTGATTTTATACTGTTATGATTGTTTTTATTGTACCCCACCTAGGTGTAGACAGATTATAAAAATGTATTAAATAAATAAATAAGCAAGTTATAAATAGTACTTGAGAAATACTATGTAATAGACATTTTCTATTTTGTCACCATGTATATATCAGACTTTTAGTATGAAGATGTGTTCTAATCCTTGCATAAGATTGACTGTTTCATGTTTAGCAAACCTACCAATATAAGCAGTTGCTTATCTATATAATTTACGCCTTCTCTGCTGTTCGGGGAGGAGCTAAATTTATGTCATTCCATTGCAGACAATTATCTTTCAGAGTCAAGGGAGAGCTCAACCGACCACAATGTCTTTCAAGTATTTATTAGGTGTTAATTAGCAGCCTCCAACCACAGGTGCATACATGTGGGCGGAGCATGAGAGGTTATGGGCAAGTCTCCAAGTTATGTACATAACTTATAGAATACTATCATTTACATGTTTATGTTTATTATGAGTTCTTGATATATCTATCACCTTATCTGATGGGCATGCCAAGGTGGTTAACATCCGACATAATGTGGACTTGAGTATCATTAATGTGATACAAATGTTATTTTTGTATAATCTTTCTTTGATACTGTCTTTGATCAAGTGTTAATCCTTGAGAATGTAATATGAAAAGCAAAATTTTAAAAATAAATAAATAAAGTAATCATACTACTCCAAACTCCACTGGCTACCAATTAGCGAGAGAGTTCAATTCAAACTAGGTACTACTACCTTTAAAATTCTTGCAGGGGATATTCCTCAATACATTTTGAACTTAGTAACCTTACTACACGATCCTTCTTCTAAGCACAACACCCACAACTCGTTCCAGTTTAAATTTCCAATGCACAAGAACCCAAAGTCAATCAAGCATCTTAATCTGTCCATTCAATACCAGCTAGCCAATTTGTGAAACCAACTACCAATACCCTTAAGATCATGCCCTCATTATCTTCAATTTAGGAAACTCCCAAAAACATTCTTATTCTGCAAGGCAGGTCTATCAAATGCTTAATCCATGAACTATTATCTTGATGGAACTCAAACAAGCGTGGGATAAACACAAAGGAATCCTGTTTACAAGGAATAGATCCACGGAATCTAAGCTGAGATTGGGTGGCAACACCAGTAATTGGGAAGCAAAACCAGTGCTGAGCAGACTTCTACGATCTACACCCTGTGTTGATCCCACGCCTTTTTGAATTCTGTCATCATTTGTGTCTCTACCACATCCTTAATGGAAGACTTTCCACATTTGTGCTGTCAAAGCAAGGAAGAAGAGGAGGAGGAGGAGGAGACAGCACTCAAAGAACTTGGTACTTGGTAGATGAGAGACTGGTGCAGGTGCAGCTTACACTTCCACGGGAACCCCGCAGAACTGCTTCCATTCCCGCGGGAACCCCGCAGGAACTGCTTCCGTCCCTGCAGGAACCCCGCAGAACTGCTTCCGTCCCCTCGGGAACCCCGCAGAACTGCTTCCATCCCCGCGGGAACCCAGCAGAACTGCTTCCATCCCCACGGGTTCTGCAGGATTCCCGCAAAACCCATTCCCGTGCAGCTCTCTAGGCCAATGGTCCATCTAGCCCAGTATCCTGCTTCCAACAGTGGCCAGACTAGGTCACAAGTACCTGGCAGAGTCCCAAAGAGTAGCAACATTCCATGATACCAATCCCAGGAATAAGCAGAGGTTTTCCCCATGTCTAGCTTAATAGCAGACTATGGACATTTCCTCCAGGGACTTGTCAGAACCTTTTTTTAAACCCAGTTATGCTAACTGCTGTTAACACATCATCTGGTAACGAGTTTTAGAGCTTAACTAATTATTGTGTGAAGAAATATTTTCTCCTTTTTTGTTTTAAAGGTATTACCATGTAACTTCATGGAGTGTCCCCCTCATTTGAAAGAGTAAACAATCGATTCACGTCCACCCACTCTACTCCACTCAGGATTTTATAGACCTCTATCATATCTTCCCTCAACTGACTCTTCTAAGAAAATGGGGGGGGGGGGGGGGGGTTAATATTTTAAGTATGAGATCTAACTCTGCATTTGTACAGGATTGTTCTGGAAATGGCTGTGCTTGGACACTGAAAGATAACTGAGGAAGACACATGGCTGAAGCTTCGCCTAGGTTATCTAATCCCCTTGCACCAGCCCTATGCACAAGTTTCTCCAGAATAGTTCATAGATACCATCAGAATAGGGGGAGGAAGAAAGTCCTGTGAGACTGCACTTACCTCATTCCTGGTGATGGTGAAGTGATAAATGTCTTTGCTAGGAGAAGGAGCTTGGCGCTGGACTTCATACAGCTTATCCTGCAGAAGAGAAGTCATGGTGGAGGCAGATTTTCCCTGCCACTTGCGATCTCTGAAACTGATCACTGCTTTTTCATTAAGCACAGTGCAATAACTCAGCCCTTTCAACTGGGTTTTGCGCAATAGGCAGGGCCAGTGGTTATAAATAGTGCTTTATAGCCAGCTTGTTTAATGGGAGGATTAATTCTTTTCTTCTAGAACCAACTGATGATGTTTGACAAAAGACTTAGCCAGAACTCCCGATGAACTCCTAATAGAGTCCTAAAAGAAAAAGTGAACAATACTGTGTAAACAACGGCTTCAATTCATACTTACTCTTTCATTCAAGTGTTATTAGTCTGCACAAAAGTTCATTTAAATACCTTATGAAGACATGTATTGCATATAATAGACTATTCAAACTGAATAAATACTGCCTCAAAAATCAGAAACCTGAAGATATGGTTTCTAACCAAGAATTAAACAGGGTTTTTTTCCCCCATAAGTTCAGTCTTTATTACTTTTGTAATCCTATAGCAAATGAGAGAAAATACCACCACAGGAACCCAAAGAACTACAGAACCTATGCTAATTGATGCTGTCCAAGTTGTACAGAGAAAGAGAGGCAACAAACAGCAGGGCTGTGCTTCCATTGCAGATAGATGGGAACAAGTTGCAAATTTGCTCCTCTTGTCCAAGGAAGATCAGAGAACATTACACGAGAAACAATTCTTCCCAACATCAGGGCCAGGCATAAAAGCTTGGAACTAATACTAACCTGCCCTCCCTCTCCCCCCATTAGAAAACCCCCCTAATTCTCACATAGGCTATACAATTGGTTCAGTGCAGTACAACCAGCAGCAAAGACTCCCTTTCGGAGAATTTGTTCATTATTCATGCCAGAATTAGAAGCCTCATAGGAATAACTCAAAGAAAACTAGCCAAAAGATTGTTTTCGGTCTTCCATAGGTTTATGTTTATTACATTTAGAGGTATATTTTCAAAGCACTTAGACTTATAAAGTTACATAGAGGGGCATTTTCAATATGGCATCTAAGTCCAACTTTGAACGTTTCGCTCAAAATGTCCAAAATTCAACTAAGAAATACACCATTTTCAAAACAGAAAAAGTCTTATCGTTTTTTTTGTTTTTTTTTTCAAAAATGGCCATTTGCTAAATGTTTTGTGCTCTGTGCATTTATCTTTTTGGTCCATTTTCGAAAAATAAAACCCATCCAGGTGAAAAACGCACAAAATCAAGCCATTGGGATGTAGGAGGAGCCAGCATTCTTAGTAGACTGGCCACACAGACATCCCAGGAGAGCAATGGGGCACTCTAGGGAGCACTGCAGTGGACTTCACATAAAAGGTCCCAGGTACACATCTCATCGTACACATCTCATTGATACTCCCTTATATTGTATAGTGAGCCCTCTAAACCCCACCAAAAACCTACTGTACCCAACTGTACACTACTGCAATATCCCTTATGGCTGCAGGTGTCACCTATATGTGGGTACAGTAGATTTTTGGTGGGTTTTGGAAGGCTCACACATTCCACCACAAGTAACAGGGTGAATTATGGGCCTGGGTCTCCTTCTCCACAGTGCACTGCACTGACCACTAGGCTACTCCAGGGACCTGCTTGCTGCACTAATAAGACTGGCTATAACATCTGAGGCTATCATAGAAACTGGTATGAATGGTTTCTTTTACATCTTTGGGGAGTGGGAGTGACCAGTGGGGGAGTAAGGGGGTCATTCTTTATTTCTCCAGTGGTTATCTGGCCATTTAGGGCACTTTTTGTGACTTACTTGTTGTAAAAACAGGTCTAGCTCAAAACATCTTAGTTTTAGTCCTGGACGTTTTTGTTTTGTTCCATTATGGCTAAAAAATGTTCAGGTCTTAGGAACACCCAGAACCCGCCTTTAACATGCTCCCTTGAGATTTGGATGCACTGCAGATGAACTGTATATAAAAACATCTGGAAAATGGGTTTTAAAAATACTGATTTGGACGTTTTTATGAGAAAAATGTCCAAATGCTGCTTTATGCCACTATTTACACATGCCACTTTTTAAACATTATCCTCTTTTGAAAATGAGCCCTATAGTAACCTATGGAACTTTGTAAGTCTAAGTGTTTTGAAAATGAGCCCCTTAGAAAGATGGTTCTGTAATATATGGTAACATATATTAAATGTTTTTTTCCTGGGGCTCTGTGGGGGCTGGTTCCAGGGTTTTGGTGGAGGCTGCTGGCTGGAAAAGGTTTAACGTTTAGTTTGGGAATTGTTCATGGAGTTAGCTGAAGAAAGTGTGAGATTGAGGCAGCCTGGACAGAGAAATCATATTAATTTGCTAATTCTGTTTAACTTTGGTTCAGTCCTGCAAGTGGTAGAATGCCATCTGGCTTTAATTACTCAAAAGTTTAGCTTTTGCTAGACTAGAGGTTAGAAAGGTCAGTGAGAAATAAAACTTTCTTTGTCCCTTTTTGAGTGATGGATTGTTAATGCTAGTTCATAGGCATAATAAATAAACCACATCTGGATGCCATTCTAAGCAAGGCATACTGGACAGTCTCGAGGGGATCAGCAGGCAGGCAGTTTTAAAAGATTAGACTGAATGCTGTTTAGAAGGAGATAGTTTAGATTTAAATATTCTTGATAATTTAGATTTTGTCTTATAAGGAATTCTGATTTCTGCTTATTTTAAAATATGTTTTATTCTGTTTAATTAATAAGTTCTATTTCTCTATGTAAAATACCTTTTCAATTCAGTGTCTGACTTTCAAGTGAGATTTCCTACAGTTTAAGAGGTCATCATCTGGTTTGAATTATCCGCAGTCCTAGCTAGGTGAAAGAGGTCAGGAAAAGTCAATTCTTTTCCTTGATGGATTATAGCTAAGTGTAGGACTCGTCTTCTGAAAGTAATAACAAACCATGTCTGTGTGCCATTAAGCAAGACTGGCCCCTTGGCCCCTTAATGAATGCCAGAGCCCAGTTAGTATGAAGTTAGCTGGGAATCTGAGAATTTAATAATAATAAAATGCAGGAGATAGGTGCCACATTGTCTAGTTTGAGAGGCCCCAGGTCATAGGTCAGTTTAGGAAATATCTGAAACCTATGTAACTGATATTTTGAGTAAATGTGTAGAGATAATTAGTTCAAGACAGGGTAATCAATCTATTCTTTACCATCTGGTGAGAAAGGGGGGCTAGAGGGGTTTAGGACCATATATAAATGAGAACAGAAGCAGCTTACGTTAGAGACGAGAGAGACAAGACAGGAGACACAGGATCCAGAGAGCTCAGAAGAAGAGACACAGAGACAGAAGGACAGGACACAGAGAGGGCTAGCGCTGATGTCCTACTTTGTTTGCTGGCAAATAAAGAAGACTTCTCTCTCATTCTGGTGTGTGGTGTTTGACTCCTGAAGTAGCACAGATTCTGCTAACAATAGTGGTAATTCCTGCATCAAGATGTTTCTTAAATGTGGTTTTATTTTTCAAGAAATAAACCATGATTAAGTGGGGATTGTACTTTAAAATGTTCCTTTCCTTTCTGTTTTGGGTACAAGTCAGGTTAAAATTGACTTTGAAATTCTCTGTATAGGAAGTTTTGCATTTACTTCTATGGGGGAGGGAGATTCTAAACAGATCAGAGAAAAAAAAACTGTCTTTCTCTGACAAGCTGATTGGTTGAGTGGTGTCAGATCCTCTAGGGGGGGGTGAGTTGCCAGGGAGACTGGAGTGAGCAGAGAGACCAGGGCTGTGAACATGGATTGAGAAAGAAAAAACGTATAGTGTGTGTCTGTGTAAAAGTAAGAATAAAAGTATGGATTTTGTGAGTTTAAAGTGAAATGTGATATTGAAAAAGGGTACTTTAATATTGAAAGTGAGTGAAGGTGAGCTTTGATGCTGAGAATGAGATGATTTGAGCTTAAAAGTGAGTACTTCAATAAACAGACTGCCTTTTTCATGATTGTGTTGCTGAATACATGTGGGGAAAAACTGATGTATTTTGGGTGGGAGAGAGCTGTACTAATAGAAAGCTGTGAGAAGTTTTAAACCAAATTTAGTTTGGTTTGGAGCAGGGGCGTATCTGCGTGGGGCCACAGATTTTGCCCCGGACCCCCCTACCGCCGTTAACCCTCCCTCCCTCGTCAGACTCCATCCAACTGGAACTAAAGATGCATGCAGCTTTCACAGCGCGCTGCACGACGAGGATGAAAAAGTTAAAGATCGCGGCTGGGCTGGCGGGGGGTTGGGGTCCCCCGCCAGCTGAAGCAATATTTTAAAAAGCCGGAGGAAGCGGACCTCGGGGTAGGTGACGGCGGTAGGCGGGGGAGGGAGGGAATGTTAACGGCGGTAGGGGGGGTTGACGGCGGTAGGGGGGGGCTATAATGTGCCCCCTCACTCTAGCCCCTGCCCCCCCTACCGCCGAACCTCAGATACGCCCCTGGTTTGGAGTGAAACAGAGGTATGTATGTCCCAGTATGCAGTGAATGGAATGGTTAAGTTCTAAGGGAATTTAAGGTCATGGAAGGTGGAATGAGAGTCTGTAGGCTCAGGTATTAAGTGGACACATGGCTGCCTACTCTTTTTAGAATAGGGGAAAACAGTTGAGACTCAGGTTCTGAGAGACTGTGATTTCTGCTGGTAGTTATACTAAGTGAAAGAAACTATAAGGGTGTCAGGAAAAAGTGTGTAAGGATTTTAACTCTGACACAGGGGAAGGACTGAGAGGTGAATCTGTGATTTGAAGAAAGAAGCCATTAAACTGTGTCTGGGGGGAAGGTGTGTTGTTTGTGAGAGTTCTGAGTTCAGTGCAAGCACTGCTGTTGTCTGAGTGTGCTGTATTTTCCAGATTGATCTGATAGCTGTGCAGGGAAATGTTATGCTGTTATATGAAGTCTGTGAGATGGAATTTTGTATTACTATCTGAATATGAAATGTGTTACTGTGTTATGGTTCTGAATACAGTGTGAACCCTGCTGGATTTTAGACTAGGGAAACAACAGTGAGAAATAGGTTTTGTAGTGAGAAAACCTTTAACTTATTTTATTTCAATTAGAGAGTTTGGCCACAGTATTGAGAATTGGTTAATAGTCACCTGAGCCTGAACAAGAACAGAGGGCGTTCAAGGGTCTTGCCTCCATTTATTTTCTTTATAAGTGAGGTTTAGGGAGAAGAAATCTGGGGGAGTCATCCTCTGAAGGGTTCCAGATGAGCTCCAACGCAAGAAAGACATCACCTAAATAAATTCAACCACAGCTAAGTGACATTGCCAAGGGTGTTGAAAGAAATATATTATTTTTTCACCACATTTTAAGGGAAACAAAGGAACAGACCATCAGATATTAAAAATCCATGAGATCCCTGCAAAAACACCAATAGTGCACACAAAGAGACCAATTTCTCCATCAGGAAAGAGAATAACCACAAATATCTGATTTTGATAAAAGACAATTTAAATACTTATCTGAAAAGGTTCTTTTCCGCCTTTTTAGGTGAAACAGACAAAGTTAAGGGTATACATGTAGTTCTACATTTGAATGTTGAATATGTTATTGCAGTTCTATTAAGCTTCACACTAATTGTGAATTTGAGTTCATTTGAATGAAAATTTGCTTGCATTTGTATTCAATAAAGAAAGAGATAATTTGCAAATCTGAAAGTTTGGTCCTTCCATTTCAGGAACAAATCCTAAATTTAGATTCTTTTCCTCCTTTATTCTTTGAGAGTAAAGGACGAGGTTAGTTTATTTGTTCCACTCCCTCGGCTGTGAGTGTGTGTTCCCTGGATATTCGCCACGACTACAACCATCAGGTATCTGGGAGCACATCACTACAGTCCAGCTGAGAGGGGTGGTAACAGTTCACTTTGGTGCTCATTTTCAAAAGAAAAGGACGTCCATCTTTCAACATAAATCGGAAGATGGACGTCCTTCTCCCAGGGATGTCCAAATCTGTATAATTGAAACCCGATTTAGGACGTCTCCAACTGCACTCTATCACAAGGCCGGCCAAATTTCAAGGGGGCGTATCAGAGGTGTAGTGAAGGCGGGACTTGGGCGTGCCTAATGCCTGGACATCCTTGATCCATAATCGAAAAAAACAAGGACGTCTCTGATGAACACTTTCACGTTTTCACCAGAACCTATTTTTCTTATGACCCTTTGAATAATGGACTTATGGATAATATTAAACTGTTATCAGTTAGCAGCCACCAAGAAAAGCTAAGTTTTTTAAAATTCAATTTTTTGGAATATTAAAGGATTATAAATTAAAGAATAAATGTTGGGGAAGAATAGTTAGTGGACCGATGAGGAGCCAATGCGCATTCAGGCCTTCTGACAAATGAAGCGCTGCCACAATATATGTTATTATGGCAGCGCTTCATTTGTCAGACTTTCTGTCTGGACATCTGCTGATAGATATTTGACAGGATTAAAAGTCTGGCATAGATGGGCTTCTTTTTTCAGATTAGGTGGGTAGATGGACTTTTCAGTCTCGAGTCATTGTGAGTTTCATCAAGTCTTTTTGATTGCTTTCAATATGCAGACTTTTGTTCTTTGGAGCTGTGTTGATTAACTGTAAGTATCCACCCAGCTATTTCTTGTTTCCAGGGGGAGGGGAAGCCCAGTTTATCTGAAAGTCTTTGCAGCTCTGATAGTTTGTATCCAGCATATTCTGTTTGGTGTTACGTGATCAGTGAGTTGACAACACATATACAAGTAGGACTCTTCGTTTTGCATTCATTACTTGGTGTATTTATTGACCCCTGATGCAGACGCTTTTTAGCGTCGAAACACGGCCTGTGTCGGGTCGTTATCTCTGATATAATAAAGACTGTTGGACTCGCGTCTCCAGTGGTGAATCGTCTATTAGTCTCTACTTTTGCATTCTGTGTTCTCTGTTCCACCCCCTTTCATTTCCCTAAATAAGTGGATTTCCTCCCCTTTGTCTGTGTGCACACACTATTACCTTCTCTTATATTTGAAGACTTTGTAAGCCGCATAGATAATATTTCTGACTGGCAGATTAGTAAACTGAAATAAACTTGAAACTTAATTAGTCTGACCCAGTATGGCTATTCTTATGTTATTATGATGCACAGTATTTGAATTTCAACAGGTACTCTTGGAGGAATTCTCTGCAACTGCGCAGTGCAGAATCTACGCAGAATTCTCCACCTCTGCAGAATGTGTAGAATTCTGCAAAGGTGCCAGTATCAGGTCTCTCCTCAATCTCTCTCCCCCTCCCCCACAGAGATTGCATGGAAAGAGGATGATGTCTGTGATACAGCCCTAGTAGGTTCACTGTCTAAGTTTATGTATCTAGGACAGTGGAGGATTAAGTGACTTGCTCAGTGTGAAATCTGCTGCTTATATTCCGCCAGTGTCGCTATGCTCATATTAGCCCTCTCCTCAAGTCACTTCATTGGCTCCCTATCTGTTTCCTCATACAATTCAAACTCCTCATATTGACTTACAAGTGCATTCACTCTGCAGCTCCTCAGTACCTCTTCACTCTTATCTCTCCCTACATTCCTCCCCGGGAACTCTTTTCATTGGGTAAATCTCTCTTATCTGCACCTTTCTCCTCCACCATTAACTCCAGACTCCGTTCCTTTTATCTTGATGCACTATATGCCTGGAATAGACTTCCTGAGCCGGTACGTCAAGCTCCATCTCTGGCCGTCTTCAAATCTAGGCTAAGAGCCTACCTTTTTGATGCTGCTTTTAACTCCTAACCCTTACTCACTTGTTCAGTACCCATGTTTTATCATTCCCACCTTAGTAATTCCCTTATCCCTTATTTGTCCTGTTTGACTAGATTGTAAGCTCTGTCAAGCAGGGACTGTCTCTTCATGTTCAAGTGTACAGCGCTGCATATGTCTAGTAGCGCTACAGAAATGATAAATAGTAGTAAAAGGAGGAGGAGGAACTGAAGCTGGTTCCCCTGGTTCTCAGCCCACTGTACTAACCATTAGATTACTCCTCCACAGAAGGTTACAAAACTCACTGTTACAAGAGCCCTAATAACTCCAACAAAAATTGAATAAGAAACAAACCCCTGCATGTTGGTTTAGAGAGAACAGAATAGAGATGAACTGGAATAAGGACTTTCAAAGAAGAAACGTGGACCTTCCCTAAAGAGGAACTAAGGACGGAAGCATTAGGTATCTCCCATGACATTGCCAGAAATTCCATTCCACCCAGAACAGTGCTTTTGTTTCCCGGGTCACTACCACACGCCACACACACCATTCTTTGTTTAGATATGTGGAGTTGTGGATTGGATTTGTGCAGTGTCAGTGTTCAGACTACCTTCTTTGTGAAGGAGTAGCCTAGTGGTTAGTGCAGCGGACTTTGATCCTGGGGAACTGGGCTCAATTCCCACTGCAGCTCCTTGTGACTGTGGACAAGTCACTTAACCCTCCATTGCCCCAGGTACAAAATAAGTACCTGTATATATGTAAACCGCTTTGAATGTAGTTGCAAAATACCACAGAAAGGCGGTATATCAAGTCCCATTTCCCTTTCCCTTCTCTGTTCTTTATCTTTCCTATATTATTGTAGTTTTTTTCTGTGCTGCAATTTATATTTTTGTTATTGTAAACTGCTCTGATAGTTTTCTCTTGAGCGGTATATTAAATCTATAATGAAATTTGAAACTACTATGGTGTTGCCCGAGAGCACCTGATCCGCTGTTCACTTCACTAGGTCTACAAAATGCAACAGAGCTACACTGATGACTTTGGTTTCAAGTCTGTTTACAGACTATGCAGCTTTGATCTTGGACCAAAGTTCTGGTGCTCCCTGTCCGTGCAAACGAACACCAGAGTCCACTAGGCTTACGTCTGATGTGAGTATAATGCAACCGTAGGGTGGGGGTAGGGGTGGAGGTTCTCATTCCCTTCAAGAGAATTTTGGTGGTAGACCAAGTTGTCCCTTGCTGAAAGTGGCACAGGAACTGGGTCTTGAACTCCTGAGAGCAGGGAGAACTTTGAGTCACTGAAGAGTCTTGTGAACTCTTGCCCAGAATACTAGGTCCAGGGATGCCACTATTGATCCTAGAAGTTTTTCTCAGAGAGAAATCTCTCAATTTGAGTCAGCAACTTGGATATCCTTTCTTATGTCATGAAGATTTGGCCCACCTTCAATAGAAGCAAGCCCCCAGATATTCTAAGGACGAATTGGGAATTGAATTGCTTTCTGCCTATTTTACTGCCCAGTCCAAGTCTTCTAGGAACTGAATCAACCTAGTGACCTTCTGGCTTTCCTTCTCCAATCTGACTCTTATCAACCAATCATCCAAATATGATGAACCATAATGCCTTCCATAAATAAGCCATGACTACCACCACCACCTTGAAGAAGTCCTGAGTGCTCTGGCCAATCCTAACAGCAGTGCTCTGAACTAGAAGAGCTCTACCAGGCTTTAAAAATGCCTGAGAGATCTATGGACAAATATGTCTTTTCTTTTCCTTCCCCCCTCCCTCCATGATAACAGAGATAAGAATCTCCACACTAAAGCAAGGTTCTTTAAGACATCTGTTGACACCCTTGAGGTCAAGAAAGGGACAGAAGTTGCTGTCCACTCTTTGGAATCACAAAATAGATGGAATATTGACTGTGTCCCTGTTCTCTGAATAAGACTAGGACTATTACTTCTAGACCCTTGAACCTTTCCAGAATAATTTTCACCACCATCAATAAAGTTGTTTGAAAGGCAAGTTATATGTTCCAGGGAGTATCCTTTCCAAACAATATCAACGCCAACTGGTTTGATGTGATGTGGATCAATTCTTGATAAAACCATTGTGAGTGATTGCCCACTGATATTACTCAGGGGACCTGTTGTCCTTCATTGGGATGACCACAGGGATCCCAAAGTCCCAGCACTGTTACTCTTTCACTTCCGAGAGCCCTTAAAAGGCCAAGTTTTACCTTGACACAAGTTAGACTGGGAAAGCAGTCATTTTTTCCATCCTGTAACACCCTGCATCTTTAAAAATGAATTTGGCTTATTGCATCCCTAGAGGATGGATGAACCCCATCCTCTGGAAGCTTCAGAGTCCTAGCCACCCCTACTTACTTCACAAACTTTTCCAGCTCATCTCCAGTGTCCTTTATAAAGAAAATGGGCCAAATTCGGCCTTAGAGGCTGAACCTGCTGCCCACACATTGTGACCAATTCCACTGACCTAGAAGAGATCCTGGTAAATTTATAATATCTATACAATACAATACGAAGCTTTTTGACCACTTAATCACAGCAAAAAAGTCCAAGGTGGTTGCAGTCAAAGCTTAACTTTACAGTTTAGAAACTGAAATGAATATTAAGTACTATAAAAACAATAAATCCTAAAATTTTACAACTAAATATTTGTTTTAAAGTTTTTCATGTTTTACTAAAGGATAGATACGTTGTCTTTAGTGGTCATAGGTAGATTGCTCCAGGCATATGCTGCTTGCTATGAGAATAAAGAATATAATAATAATTTAAAACACATACCTTTAATTGAAGGATACAATAGTAAAAGTTGATCATGTACACACACAAAAAAATGTCTAGATCATGGTCTTTCTAACAAATTAACCACATGCTCAGATGTGCAGCTGTATAAAATCTGAAAAAGAATACATAACATTTTAGAAATTATATAGGCATGCTAAAAAGGTTGTCCCAAATTCCCTCAGAGGTGATTCAGGACTCACTGGGAACTGTGGAATGGGATTGTCTTCAGGGATATCCTCAACCACTGAGCCATTCAACTGGGAATAAGGGAAGCAAGTTCTTCCTTCTCAAAAAGCCTAAGCACAGAGGTACTATCTCCTTCTGAGGACTGGTCTTCCTCCTCCAGGCTTTCAAGGGGGGCAAAATCCTGCTCCACCTCCCTCCCCCAAACAATCCAGGAGGAGGGTCCTCAGACCAGTCTAACATTTTTCTGGATAGCTTAGGTCTATTAGGGCATAGCTCCACAAAAAGAGGTAAGGAGTAAGATCAGGCAAAAGTAGCTCAACCTCTCTTTTGGTTTCAGGCTTCTGCATCTTACAAAAGGTCTACTGCATGACCAATACAAAATCAGGTGAAAAGAAGGCTTAGACAAGAGAAAGAAGGCACTGCAGGAAAAACTGGGGTCCCTCTCCTACACAGGAAAGAAGCTCTACCAGAAAGACACTAGCTCTGCAGGACTGTGTGGGATGACTAAAATGGTGGTGGTTCCCATCAGACTATGGGCTACCACCATAGTGGTTGCCAATAGCTGGTCCTTTTCTGTCATTTTCCCATGTGTGGGAGAGCTAGGCTCCTACATAGCAATCTCCCATTCATGATACACACATTCCTGCCCTTGCCCCCTCCCCACATACTCCCACAGCATCAACCATGCTAAGCTCCTCCTTACATTAGGCCTGCATGAACTGCAGGCTCATCTCCCACCAGCGGGCACTATGCAGAAATAAGTCACCTCATAATTATTCAGTCTACAGTGCCATCTAGCAGACAAAAATCTAAAACATATTCTAGTAACTTTGTGTAATTTATGAATCTTGAGCTGCCAGCTAAGATGTTGATCATTATGTTTGCTGCTTTTTGTATATTTCTATGCATAGCCCGTTTATTTCCATGCTCACATGATTAAATTAATTGCTGTCAGGGTGTCCTTATCTTGAGATGCTCCTCCTTGGTTTCCATGCCATCAGCCTTAAAGGTTAAAATGCTGGCACGTTCCTCTGGCTAGCGAAGGCCTGTAGCTGCTCTTTTGAACTTAGAGAGACAGATTTGGTCTGAAAATCTACAAATTCCAGCAATTGTAAGTGGTTAGGCAGGAGCTTCCAAAGCATAACATCTCAAGAGCAAAATAAAAATCCAGATGAGATTTTATCTGGCAACTAATGTATCTGGAAAAAAAATGGGTTTTTCTTAGTACTGCTGCTTTACCAAATCTGTTTCTGGGCATTCACTTTAGTGTACTTCCTGGCATGTCAAGGGAAAACATGAGAATCTGACAGAATATTTTTTTAATATATACAATGAGGCTCCTTTAGTTCATGGGGTTTATTTAAATCAGTTCTAATGTGAGGAAGTAGAAACTGGTTTCTTCCTAGATTAAATATTGTCACCTCCTGGAAGAACAGGAATAGTTCCTACTAAGGACATGATTGCATTAGCAAACCTTTAAAAATGTGTGCTAAATTGATTTTTAATGCACATTGACAGATTATTGTGTGTGTCTTGTTAATTAGGTCGTGATAAAACATTTTTAACACAAAATTGTGAAACAAACTGAAAACGTTCAGAAAATTAAGTCGAAAAACAAAATGAAAAATTCCCATGCATATCTCTATTTTCTACTCTTTGTTATAAGAAATAAAGTTCAAACAAGAAGTTGTTAGGTCAGCAGTCCCCAACCCAGTCCTAGGGGGACCCCAACCAGTCGAGTTTTCAGAGTATCCACAATAAATATGCATGGGACAAGCATGCAAACTTTTGTTTTATTTATAACTAGTAAAAAAGGCCCATTTCTGACAAAAATGAAACGGGCGCTAGCAAGGTTTTCCTTGGAGTGTGTATGTTTGAGAGAGTGTATGTGAGAGTGAGTGTGTGTGAGCGAGAGAGTGAATGTGTGTGTGTGCGCTCCTCAGAAGAAGAAAAAAATGTCTGTGTGCTTGGTTTTGAGTGTATGGGAATGACGGCTGTGTTGGGGAGTGGAAACAGAGATTAACCAATAGGCTTCCTTGCTCGTGTGTAGTAATCGTCGTGCACCATGGCCAGAGTCGGAGAGGAGAGGGAGGGCGGTGGAACGGTGAGCGAGCGGCAGCAGGAGGGTGGGTGAGGGGGACTGTGGGCGGGGGTCCAGCACCGATGTTGGTTGGTATTGAGTGTATGGGAATGACGGCTGCATTGGGGAGTGGAAACAGAGATTACCGAATGACAATCCAATTTGTTGAATGTCATTGCTCCGCCCTCAACGTCATCACGTTGTGACGCGGGGGCGGGGCAGACACTCATGGGATCTTGAAACTACAAATTTAGAACGATCAAGGTGCCTTTTATATATAGAGATTTTCAGAGAATAAGAAAACATAAAAAGATAACCAAGCAACAATGCTTGTACCGAATGTGGCAGGAATCAATAAAGAATACAAAAGAAAAAGAAGAAAACTTTCTTCCAAAGGCAATCACTGAATTAACATCATCCACAAAAGTCTGCAACATTGGGGAGACGGGGTCCTATTGATTATTAGCAAGTAATAACTAAACTAAACAAATTATAAGTCTGATTATCCTAACTGCATGAAAACTTATCTCATGAATACTACTACTACTTATCATTTCTATAGAGCTACTAGATGTATGCAGCGCTGTACAGTGGACATAAAGAGACAGTCCCTGCTCAACAGAGCTTACAATCTAATTAGGACAAACAGGACAAATTGTAGGTATTCTAAATACTGTACCTGCCGACTCAAAGTTCCTCAGGACAGGTTTGGGAATCTCTGTTCTAGGTGATATAAACAGAATAAAGTTGGTCTAGAGGGTGGCAACTAAAATAGTCAGTGGTATTTATCATAAAGAGTATAGAAACAGACTTAAAGATCTCAATACATACACTTTGGAAAAAAAGGCAGGTGAGGGGAGATAAGGTATAGACACAGGAGGCGAATCTCTTTCAATTGAAAGGAAGCTCTGGAATGTGGGGGCATAGGATGAAGGTGAAAGAGGACAGAGGAATAACCTGAGAAAATGCTTCCTTACAGAAAGAATGGTGAGTACAAGGAATGGCTTCTCGGTGGAGACTGTGAAGACAAAAGCTATATCAGAATTCAAGAAAGCTTGGGACAGGTAACAGGCTCTCTAACAGAGAGAAAGGGATAAGCAGATGGTATGGATGGACAGACTGAACAGACCATATGGTCTTTATCTGCGTTCATTTCTCTGTTTTTTGTTGTTGAATTGATAACGTATTTGTCATTAGTTTTCAAGAGCTTTGCTCCCTTCATTAGGTCAGTGCAATGATAGCTTTTTCCTCCAATTAACATTTTTATCTTGCACATTCATTAATAAGAAAAGCTAATTTATTTGTGGTGTTCCTTGGGATGAGTAGTTTTTCACGTGCAGTCTCCAACAAGTTCCCAAACCTGTCCTGCCAAGTTTTCAGGACATCCACAATGAATATTCATGAGATTTGCATGCATTCCCTCCACTGCATGCAAAGCTCTCTCATGAATATTCATTGTGGATATCCTGAAAAACTGATTGGCTGGAGGTTCTCCCAGCAGAGGTTTGGGAACCACTGCTATAAGGTTTTGCAGGACTGGAGGAAGTGAGGTAAAAAGGAATGGGTGGAGTTACAACAACATGCTCAGGAGGATGTGCTCCTCTGGCCGAGACTACGGATACTGGACAAAATGGTGCAGGGGAGGAAACTAGAAAATCCATTTGTGGCACTATCACATTTGTGGGGAAAATGGAAACTGAAGCTATTAGGCATCAAGCAATATTCCAGGTTTATATCTTATAACTCAACTTTACTCCCTAGAAAGGAGAATAGCATGTATATTAAGTGGTGGGACAACTCCTTGATGGTGGGCAGCTATTGGACCACAACACTCTGAATTAATGGTATTCAATGGATGAACAGGGAGTGTTCCAATACTATCAGGTGAAACACTACTTAACCAAGCAAACTCGGGTGGATCTTGGGAGTGAATTGAAGCCCAGAGTCGGTGTCCCAGAAGAAGGGTATAAAGGATTATGTAACAAATCTATACAATATTATGAGTAATGTTGAGAGGGAGATGGACCACTATATTACAGCCTGAAAGACTTGGAATGGGTGCTACAAGGGAAGCTCTGGGTATTAAAGCCAGTAATTTGCTGGACAGCGATTATAAAATATTATACCGGTGGTACTATACAGCAGAGAAGAAAACTAAGATGCAGGGCACTGGGGAGGATAAATATTGGAGGGTGTGGGAATGGGGGCTTGTTCCTACATGTCTGGCGGGGCTGTGCAAAATTAAAGTTTTGAGATGTGCTCTTTCAATATTTTTGGTAATCTGTTCAAGATGCAGATCAGACCCAGACATTATACCCTATTAGGGGTAGCACCACCTGGTATGACAGGAGCATGAGTTCAACTGCTGAGGCCAAATCAATCTTAATTTGGAAACAGCCAAATTTAAAAATTTAAGGCTCTCCAGACTGATTCTACCTGATCAACCTAGACTGCATAAGTCAGCATGACATCATTGGTCAATAGTTCTCAGACTTCATCTGCTGGTAGGAGGAGACAACCCCATCTGTCTGGACTGGTCTGGTGGGACAAGGAAGGGCAACTACCTAAGCCATCAACTCCTTGCGTGCCAAAAAAGAAACATGATTGAAATGCAAGCATGTCCCAGCTACTGATGAAATGACAGAAGACCGCAGCCCTCCTCCTACCATCCAAGTTGGAGAGGACAACAGTTGGAAAGAGGACTGAAGATGAGGACGGAGAAAGAAAGTGGTGCATGGTGTAAATATGCTTACTTGTACTGGGTGCTAAAACACTTAGGGCCCTGTTTACTAAGGTGCACTAGTGTTTTTAGCGTGTGCTAAAAATACTCCCATATGAATATTATGGGCATCTACGTGGTTAGCATGTGCTAATGTTTAGCACGCTCTAAAAATACGAATGTGCCTCTACCACGGCTTAGTAAACAGGGCCTTTAGTCACAGCTCCAACTTGGGAAATTTGGAAAATACTGTTATAGAGAACAAACACATTTTATATCTATTGAGAAAGGAATTTAAAAAAGGAATGCAGGCATCAGAAAAGTTCAAAAATGTATTCAATTTTATACCACTCCAAGCTCAGGGTAGTGTATGGTAATTACAAGTTACAAAGTTTAAAATAAATCTTTTAAACACAAACATCAAACTAATAATAACTATCAAGCATATAAATAGGATAACCAGCTACACGGAATTAGCATAATATACATTGAAAGCATATTCATGAAAAATGCTAACAGAAAAGTTTATTCTAATCCTAAACACTCAAAGAAAAACAAAAATAAAAAAAAACCCCAGCATAGATTAAAAAAAAAAAAACCCATCCAATAGAGCTTGCAAATTCAAATACAAACAACTTGCTTAATCTTTTTTCCATATACATAAAACCTCTACTTTGTCTTGGCGATCAGTACACAGAGATACTGGTAGTGAATGATCTTAGAAAAAACTGGTATTTTTGGCCTTAAAACACAAACTAAGCTATAATGCTAGCATACAAACAGACTCAAATTTACTGCTAGACCGCCAATGATAGGCTCTGCTTGATTCTCTTAGCATTTACACAATATTAAACATTTCTTAAGCACAAAGTGTCCCTATCCAAAGGCAAGTTTCTTTGAGTCATGTCTTGCAGTGTTACCTGAACATCGTCATTAATCAACTCAATTCTGAGTATGGAACCCACACAGAAAAACTTCTTCAACCAATTTAATTTCTGATAATGGATGGATATGTAGAAACAAATCCTGGGTAGTGCAAAATTGCATCCATGGAAAATAAAGTCAACCAGTCTCTTAAGTATTATGGTCCCTTCTTATGTACTGCTTACAACATTACAGGCCACTAGGGCCTTGAAAAAATGACCTACGTGAAATGAGTTGGTTGTCTCAGTACAGTTCCAGGGGCCACAATGAGCATTCACAGCATAAACTTCCAGTTTCTTACAGGTCTGTGAAGTCTGTTGTACACCTGGTAAACAATGTGGCAAAGATACAAGTAGTGACCCAATCAAAATAGGTGCTCTTATTTATTTAAGCTATTGTTAAGCTTTCTTTAAAAAATAATTAAACGTACCGCACATTCTCCGAGGACAAGCAGGCTGCTTGTTCTCACTGATGGGTGACGTCCATGGCAGCCCCCTCCAACCGGAAACTTCACTAGCAAAGGCCTTTGCTAGTCCTCGCGCGCCGATGCGCACCGCGCATGCGCGGCCGTCTTCCCACCCGAACCGGCTCGTGTTCGTCAGTCTTCTTTTCTCCGCGCTCGGGACGGTCATGTTTTACCGCCGTTTCATGCCCCTCAAGTTGACCCTCGCGCATCTTCACGATTTTCGCTAAAAAAAAAAAGAGAGACCGATCGGTCTTTACCCTTTTCCCGTGTTTCCAGCTTTTTCCCGAGTAAGTTTCCTTTCGCTTTCGGGACCGGCCTATTTGGCCTCAATTCGGGTTTTTCTCCCTTCTTTTTGGTGCCCTTCGTCATCATCGCAAATTTTGATTTCGCCGGCGTGATTTTTCCGCCCATGTCATCGAAGTCTTCCAGCGGCTTCAAGAAGTGCACCCAGTGCGCCCAGGTAATCTCGCTCACTGATAGGCACGCTTCGTGTCTTCAGTGTCTGGGGGCTGGGCACCGCCCGCAGGCCTGCAGTCTTTGTGCTCTTTTAAAAAAAGAGGACTCAGGTAGCGAGATTGGCCCAGTGGAACGTGTTGTTCTCGGGCTCTTTGACGACAACAGCACGGGCATCGAGTGCATCGACGTCGACAGCATTGAAGTCTTCGACCTCGGCATCGGCATCGACTGCATCGAGGCCTCTACCTTCGGCATCAACTGCATCGAGGCCCCTACCTTCGGCATTGTCGGTACCGAGGTATCGAAAGGCTGCGTCGACGTCGGTGGTACCGGGACCTCTGCTGTTGCTGATGTCGTCGGACGGTGGTGCTTCGTCTGGAGTGCAGGTGAGGGCTGTCCATTCCCCTGCTGGTGGCGGTGAGCCTTTGGGTGGGTCTCCCCCTGCCCTGAGGGCTCCTGCGGTACAGCCCCCCCCGAGATCGACCTTCTTCGGCCTCGGCCCCGAGGAAGCGACGGCTGGATTCTACATCCTCCTCGTCGGTACCGGGAAGCTCCGGTGACATGCTTCGCTTGAAGAAATCTAAGAAGCATCGTCACCGGTCTCCTTCCCGTCTCGGTACCGAGAACTCTGGGTCGCCGAGGCAGTCGGCACCCAGTAGGCATCGGCACCGGGAGGACCGCTCACCCTCTGTTCAGGAGGTGTCGATGCGCTCCCCCTTGGACAGCCCGGAACAGCCTCCACGCCCGGAACAGACTCTGACATCGACGCCTGCATCGGCTTCTCAGTCTTTCTCCACAGCCGCTCTGCACGAGAGTCTCCGGGCCGTTATTCCAGAGATTCTGGGAGAGCTGTTGCGCCCTTCCCCTCCGGTACCGGGGGTGCTTGCGCCAACGGTACCGTCGAGTGAGGTGCCGGCTGGCCCCTTGCCCGAGGTGAGGTCTCCGGTACCGGTACCGCTTGCGGTACCGGCTACGGCCGCCTCCCAGGCAGACTCCCCGACGTCGGAGGAGGGAGCTTCGCCGATGCTGGCGAGGGAGTCCAACTCTCGACGCTCCTACCGTGGCCGTGTTTCCACGGAGTCGAGTCGGGCACGGCTTCAGACGCAGGTTCGTGAACTTGTGTCTGATACCGATGGTGAGGCCTCGTGGGAGGAGGAGGAGGACATCAGATATTTCTCTGACGAGGAGTCTGATGGCCTTCCTTCTGATCCCACTCCCTCCCCTGAAAGGCAGCTTTCTCCTCCCGAGAGTCTGTCTTTCGCGCCCTTTGTCCGGGAGATGTCTACGGCCATCCCCTTCCCAGTGGTTGTGGAGGATGAGCCAAGGGCTGAAATGTTTGAGCTCTTGGACTATCCTTCTCCACCTAAGGAAGCGTCCACAGTACCCATGCATCATGTCCTAAAAAAGACATTGCTGGCGAACTGGACCAAGCCACTAACTAATCCCCACATTCCCAAGAAGATCGAATCCCAGTATCGGATCCATGGGGACCCAGAGCTGATGCGCACTCAGTTGCCTCATGACTCTGGTGTGGTGGATCTGGCCCTAAAGAAGGCTAAGAGTTCTAGAGAGCATGCTTCGGCGCCCCCGGGCAAAGACTCCACTTTGGGAGGAAGGCCTATCATTCCTCTATGCTCGTGGCCAAGATTCAGTCCTACCAGCTCTACACGAGCATCCATATGCGGAACAATGTGCGGCAGTTGGCGGGCTTGGTGAACAAGCTCCCTCCTGAGCAAGCCAAGCCGTTTCAGGAGGTGGTCAGGCAGCTGAAGGCGTGCAGAAAATTCCTGGCCAGAGGGGTATATGATACCTTTGATGTTGCGTCCAGGGCCGCTGCTCAAGGTGTGGTGATGCGCAGACTCTCATGGCTGCGTGCCTCCGACCTGGAGAATAGGATCCAGCAGCGGACTGCGGACTCCCCTTGCCGAGCGGACAACATTTTTGGAGAAAAAGTCGAACAGGTGGTAGAACAGCTCCACCAGCGGGATAACGCTTTCGACAAATTCTCCCGCCGGCAGCCTTCAGCATCTACCTCCTCAGGTAGACGTTTTTATGGGGGAAGGAGGACTGTTCCCTACTCTTCTGGTAAGCGTAGGTAAAATCCTCCCTCTCGACAGCCTGCGGCCCAGGCTAAGCCCCAGCGCGCGAGCTCTCGTCAGCAGCGTGCGCCTCAGCAAGGCCCCTCGGCTCCCAAGCAAAAGCAGGGGGCGAGCTTTTGACTGGCTCCAGCAGAGCATAGCCGACATCAACGTGTCCGTGCCAGGCGATCTGCCGGTTGGGGGGAGGTTGAAAGTTTTTCACCAAAGGTGGCCTCTTGTAACCTCCGACCGTTGGGTTCTTCAAATAGTCCGGCAAGGATATACCCTCAATTTGGCCTTGAAGCCTCCAAATTGCCCACCGGGAGCTCAGTCCTACAGCTTCCAGCACAAGCAGGACAGCCTTTAGTTGTTCGCTTCATGAGAGGTTTGCTTTTGTCAAAGCCCCCCGTCAAACCTCCTACAGTGTCATGGGATCTCAATGTCGTTCTCACCCAGCTGATGAAACCTCCTTTTGAGCCACTGAATTCATGCCATCTGAAGTTCTTGACCTGGAAGGTCATTTTCTTGGTGGCAGTAACTTCAGCTTGTAGAATCAGTGAGCTTCAAGCCCTAGTAGCTCATGCTCCTTATACCAAATTTCATCATAATAGAGTAGTCCTCCGCACTCACCCTAAGTTCTTGCCAAAGGTGGTGTTGGAGTTCCATCTGAACCAGTCAATTGTCTTGCCAACATTCTTTCCCCGTCCTCATTCCTGCCCTGCTGAACGTCAGCTGCACACATTGGACTGCAAAAGAGCATTGGCCTTCTATCTGGAGCGGACACAGCCCAACAGACAGTCCGCCCAAATGTTTGTTTCTTTTGATCCCAACAGGAGGGGAGTGGCTGTGGGGAAACGCACCATATCCAATTGGCTAGCAGATTGCATTTCCTTCACTTACGCCCAAGGCTGGGCTGGCTCTTGAGGGTCATGTCACGGCTCACAATGTTAGAGCCATGGCAGCGTCAGTGGCCCACTTGAAGTCAGCCACTATTGAAGAGATCTGCAAAGCTGCGACGTGGTCATCTGTCCACACATTCACATCTCATTACTGCCTGCAGCAGGATACCCGATCCGACAGTCAGTTCGGGCAGTCAGTGCTTCAGAATCTGTTCGGGGTTTAGAATCCAACTCCACCCCCCTAGGCCCATGTTTATTCTGTTCCAGGCTACACTCTCAGTTAGTTGGATAAATTGTCAGGTCAATCTCAGTTATGTCCTCGCCGTTGCGAGGCCCAATTGACCATGTTTGTTGTTTTGAGTGAGCCTGGGGGCTAGGGATACCCCATCAGTGAGAACAAGCAGCCTGCTTGTCCTCGGAGAAAGCGAATGCTACATACCTGTAGAGGGTATTCTCCGAGGACAGCAGGCTGATTGTTCTCACAAACCCGCCCGCCTCCCCTTTGGAGTTGTGTCTTCCCTTGTCTTTGTCTTGCTACATATGGGACTGACGAACACGAGCCGGTTCGGGCGGGAAGACAGCCGCGCATGCGTGGTGCGCATCGGCACGCGAGGACTAGCAAAGGCCTTTGCTAGTGAAGTTTCCGGTTGGAGGGGGCTGCCGTGGACGTCACCCATCAGTGAGAACAATCAGCCTGCTGTCCTCGGAGAATACCCTGTACAGGTATGTAGCATTCGCTGTCTCACCAGTTTATATGCAGCATCATGAAGTGCCTCACCAGGACACAGGTACAAGATTGAACGATGTGCATGTTCATGTCACCATGGTTGAGTGATAACCACTATTATTGAGTTTAAAATGAATAAAGATTTACTAAAATGACTCATCCGGTGTAGAAGTACCACAATATCAGTCACACTGTAGAATTTTAAAGCGCAATGCAGTGGTGAGTGGCAGAGGATGCTATTTTTGTATCCTCAGATCTTGCGTTATTGTGGAAGGAGTGGACCCCCTTTTTCTTCTTTGTTTCCAGTGGTACAGAAGACAAGAAAACAGAGAAGATGGTGAAAGGTAGGGATTGCTTGGCCCACTCTGTCTGCCCATTTATACCTATCTACTGTGTTGATAGCAATCTACCCAATTTCTAATCTACCCTCCATCCTTTCTGCTGCCAGCAAGGCCTTTTTTTGTTATGCATTACACATGCTTGACCAGTTTATTTTTCCAGAGTTCCAGAAGTCTTTTCAGATGTAAATCGAAAATCTTGCATAATATATACATAACAAAAACAAATCTATCTTTTATGAAGCTATGGCCCTTATTTTAGAAGCATCCCCATATGAAAGTGGCAGCATGGATGGAGAGGCCCAGAAATTTAAATATCACTTCAGAACAGGGGCCATTGACAGGTGGGCAAGGTGAATACATCTCAATGGTAAGGCAGTGTAGGTAAGTCAGGACAGGCTTACAATACAAACCTGGATTCCTTATTTCACATAGGGAATCCAGGACTGTATTGAGAAACACAGATGTTGCTATTTACAGCTGCCTGCTGTAAGGACAGCTGTTAATACTAAAGCCCCTCATCCATTCATCCTACAAGATAACCGCACAACAGTTGATCCCCTGCCTGTCCCAAAAACATATTTCCCCTTAATACTGTTCCTCCTACTTCAAGCCCCTTTCTCACAGCGGATACCCCCCTTGGAGAAAGCCTGTGGTGAAGGCCTCCACGTGTAAGCAATAGCCCAACACATAGCAGATATCCTCCAGGCCAACTCTACCCCCCCCCCCCCCCCCCATAGCACATCCTAAGGAAATGTCTGCCTGTCCAGCAACCCCAACACACTCCGCAGGCTCAACGGGGGTCCCTGGTATCTAGTGGGGTGGATATGGAGTAACTCCCATTTGCTCCATCCTCGAAGTTCAGGCCATCAAAAATGATCATGAGATCTCTATTAGTACACTGCAGTACTACTGCTAGGGATCAGGCTTCCATATATAGGAATTTACGGAAGCCTAACGCCCTAGACATACCATATTAGCACTAGATGTCTCAGCCATTTTGGATGGTCTATGCCTCATGACAGGAGCAAGCAAGCATCACTGCCACTCCCCTAGACATTAGATTGTAAGCTCTTTGAGCAGGGACTCTCCTTCTATGTTAAATTGTACAGCACTGCGTAACCCTAGTAGCGCTTTAGAAATGTTAAATAGTAGTAGTAGTAACCCCTCATAAGCACAGGGAGTGGTTTGGCGGCAAAGCATTGGCCTGTTGCCCACAAGTGGAGGCTTAATCTGGCAGGGGGATGGGTCTGTGCTGCAAGGAGGGGTGCGCATCAGGGTGGACAGCTGGCATTAGGAGTGGGGGCACTGGTGCTGCAATCAGAGCCCTTAACAGAGGGTGCAAGGATTTTAGAAAGCTACTCACATGTAGCTTACTTAAATCGCTGCTTTCTCTGGATGTGGCCTGACACTGCACCTATTTTACAGCAGGCTGTACATTTGGCAGACCGTCTTGTAAATAAGGGAATTACCCGCATCTTGACTTAGGTGAGTGTATTCTCCTCTCCATGTTCTACAATCTGCCTTCACATCACTCAAGATTTTTTATAACCTGTCTACTTACATTTCTCAATTAGTTACTGACACAGCTTTGCATGAATCACGCAAGCTGCAATGGATAGATAAGGTATTTGTTGTGTACTAATAACTACCTACAGAGCTTCCTAATTAATCACTTCTTCCTTTCTCTTTTCACAGGTTTCATTAAGTCAATGCACTTGGGGCTCCCTTTGCAAAGCCGAACTAGCGATTCTGGCATGGCAAATGCATCAAAGCCCAAAGTAACTGAATGGGTTTCATCACATTTGCCGCTCTGGAATCACTAGCGTGGCATTGGAAAAGGAGCCCTTAATTACTTAGGCTTTTTTTTTAATTAGTGGAAGAAAACCTAATGATTTCAGAAACACAACTAGCATTGGTTACAGCAGATACATTATTGAGCCTTGATAACACTAATAATTTATCCTTTAAATAGAGGATACCAGCACAAGTGACAGAAGCAGTGGCTGACCAGTGGCACAGTGGAAATGGGAATACAGAACATGAGGCAGATAAGCCTCATATGGCCCATTCTGTCTGCCCAATTTCATTCCTGATGTAAATCCACCCACATTAATTTTCCCTTATTTCTTGGCAACTAATTAAAATCGGGCTCATTTTCAAAGCACTTAGCATTCCAAAGTTCCATAGAAACCTATGGAACTTTAGAAGGCTAAGTGCTTTGAAAATATGCCTCTGATAACATGTCTCTGTGCTTAACCATGGTTTTTCTCAATTCCATTTATGAATGCTTCTACCACTTCCACCAGGAGGTCATTCCATATTTCATCACAGAAAGGGTGTTAAATATATTTTCTGATTTTGATTCCAAATCCCCCCCCCCTCCCCAGGGCTATGATTCTTGTTCTAATCTAAAACATTTTTCCTCTGCTTCGCTTTCAGCCATTGCTGCATCTTATCAGGTAGGAGATCTAGGTTTCATCACATTAATTTTTGCTCTTTGGCAGGGGCTGCAGATACTATGGATGCAGCAGTCCAAGCCACTGCTCAATAATGACACCAACTGGCCAGAAGCAGGGTGCATTCATATAAAGTTCTTAAAGGGACTTCAGGCTGCTGTCCCTGGTCAAGGACTTATTTCAATAACTGAGGTTGGGAAGGTTACAGAATAACAAATGGAAATACCCCAGGTAGTTGTATATGAAGGTTTATGATGCTGTTGACTAGCAAACACTAGTTCTGTCTGATGTAGAAGCCAGAGAGCAACAAAATAATTGCAGAGACAAAGACTACAATACAAAAAAAAGGAATACAGAATACACAGCAATTTGCTAATGTTTTCACTTTTTATGTACCTCATAATTAGGAACAGACAACAGAGCAACATGGATTTAAAAACCTATTAATGTACGGATGCTGGGAAAAAACATGATTTCTTCACTTCCTGTAGTTTTCCTTGTAACTGCTCATATATTAATGCAACTTTTTTCCTGGAAGCTTAAGACTGTGGGACATATGTACTAAAGCATTTTACCTATCTTGTGTCTATGAGACAAATGTTTAGTACAATGGCACTAGTTCAGGATCAAAATCATCTCTTTTCCATGAAGGTGGACAATCATGAAGAAAAACTGCAAAGCCTTTCTAATCTCTCCTTCCCCTAACCTACTCAGGAACAGACTGGGTGACTCTAACTCTGTAGCAAAGATATTTCTGACAAGAAACTTGTCTAAATATGCTACGTGCAACAAAAATCTTCTGCAGCTTCCTGCTAGCACTTTCTGTTCAAAATCTTACCCTACATCTTGGATTTCTAAAACTCAAGAGATTTCCCCAACATCGTCATCATATTGGTAAAAACTAAATATGTTCCTGGAAAATAATCTTCAAGGCTTAGCTAACAGCTGAGCATTTTATAAGTTCAGCATGACACATCAATACAACACAACTAAGTAAAGTCACTTATTTGTATCAGTTTTGTTCCTCAGTGTGTTCTTGGAAGTCTAAAAGCTTTTTAGTTGCTTCTTCACTGTGTCGATTCATACAGTGGGTTTGGTGTTTCTTAAAACCTCTGGGATGATTTGACTGAAAACCACAACGATCACATTTAAGCACACCTTTAGTATGAGCAGCAAGGTGGAGTTTAAGAATGTTTTCCAAAGCAAAATTCTTTCCACATTCGTTACATTGATATGGGCTTTTAGTTGCTTCTTCATTGTGTTGATTCATACAGTGGGTTTGGTGTTTCTTAAAGCCTCTGGGATGATTTGACTGAAAACCACAACGATCACATTTAAACACACCTTTAGTATGAGCAGCAAGGTGGAGTTTAAGAATGTTTTCCAAAACAAAATTCTTTCCACATTCGTTACATTGATATGGGCTGGGGATATTATGTTTGTTAACTAAATGATGCATAACAGCACCTTTTTTCATAGCACGAATGTCACACATTTTACAATAATATTTTCCTTTACCACGCCGCAAGTACTTTAACAGTTCCTCTTCCTTGCTTAAAATTTCTTTATCTTCTGAAATCTCTGGTCCATCCTTTGATTGATCAAAGGTTAAATTATCTTCTGAAGTTTCCACTTGATCTTCTGCTTCAGCAGTATCTTCATCTTCTGAAAACTCTGTTGCAACCTTTGACCTAGCAGGAGTAATTTCATCTTCTGAAAAGTCGCTAATATCCTTTGATCTAACAGGCGTAGCTTCACCTTCTGAAAACTCGAGAAAATCTTTTGATCTAGTAGGCGTTCCATTAGGATTTGATACTTCTGATATACTTTTGGTACAAGAAGTCATATCTTCTGACAACTGCAGTTTGTCCTTTAATTGAATAGAGCTTGTATCCTCTGAAAAATCTGATATCTCTTTTGACTGGGCAGGAGACTCCTCACCATCAGAAAACTCCATTATATCTTTTGACAAAGCAGGAATTTCATCATTTTCTGAAAACTCCATTGTGTATTTTGATTGAGCAGGAGTTTCTTCATCTTCTGAAAACTCCATTGTGTACTTTGACTGAGCAGGAGTTTCTTTGTATTCAGAGAATTCCATGTTATCTTTTGAAAGTCCAAGATCCCCCTCATCTTCTGAAAACTCCATGTTGTCTTTTGATTGAGCAGGAGTCTCTTTGTATTCTGAAAATTCCATGTCATCTTTTGAAGTGCCAAGATCCTCTTCTGAAAACTCCATGTTGTCTTTTGACAGGGCAGGATTATTTTCATCTTCTGAAAACTCTGTGTTGTCTTTTGATGGAACAGAAACTTCTTCATCATCTGAACATTCTGGCAGGTCTTTAGACAGAGTAGGGGTGTCTTCCTCTTCTGAAGACTCTGGTGGGTCTTTAGAGGGAGCAGAATACTCTGGAGGGTCTTTAGAGGGAGCAGAAGTGTCATTTTCTTCTGAATATTCTGACAGGTCTTTAGAGGGAACAGGGTTGCCCTCCTCCTCCGAATACTGGGGCAGGTCTTTAGAGGGAACAGGGATGCCCTCCTCCTCTGAATATTCCGGCAGGTCTTTAGAGGGAGCAGGAGTATCCTCCTCCTCTGAATATTCTAGCAGGTCTTTAGAGGGAGCAGGTGTATCCTCCTCCTCTGAATATTCTAGCAGGTCTTTAGAGGGAGCAGGTGTATCCTCCTCCTCTGAATATTCTGGCAGGTCTTTAGAGGGAGCAGGTGTATCCTCCTCCTCTGAATATTCTAGCAGGTCTTTAGAGGGAGCAGGTGTATCCTCCTCCTCTGAATATTCTGGCAGGTCTTTAGAGGGAGCAGGAGTATCCTCCTCTTCTGAATATTCTGGCAGGTCTTTAGAGGGAGCAGGAGTATCCTCCTCCTCTGAATATTCTGGCAGGTCTTTAGTGGGAACAGGAGTATTCTCCTTCTCTGAATATTCTGGCAATTCTTTATAGGGAGCAGGAGTACCCTCCTCCTCAGAATATTCTGGCAGGTCTTTAGGTAAAGCAGGAGTCTCTCCAACATTTGAATATTCTTGCACATCTTTTGAAACAGAAGGAATTTCTTCAGCTGAAAAATCTGACATACCTTTTGATAAAGCAGGGGTTTCATCATCATCTGAAAATTCTGGCACATCTTTTGATGGCGCAACCATCTCATCGACATCTGAAAATTCCACTATGTTTTTTGTGAGACCTGGAGTATCTCCATCAGATGGCTCTGATACATGCTTTGTCTCTACTGTACATGGTTTGTCTTCTGAAAGGATACTGCTTAATTGAGAAGGCGTATCTTGTGAAAAGTCAACTACATTTTTTGATTGAGAAATACTGTCATTTTCTTTGCTCTCTGAATGACAGCTGCCATCACTAGATTCAAATTCTAACTGTTTTTGATCACTGTTCAATTTGTTGTCCTTTGCATCCACTGAATCTCCATCATTCTTTTCAATACTGCTATTGAAAGTAGAAACACTTTCTTGGCTTATTATTTCCTTTTTATCTTGCCAACATTTGGATTTTTCTTCTTCATGTTTCTCAGTTACACTTGGTTTCTCTTCATCTTCTTCATCATCATCCATAGACTTTTCATCTTCACTTGTCTTTGTAGAATGCTCCATGTCAGAGTTTCTAATCTTCTTGGACCCTGAACCTGCTTCAAAATCATTTTTCTCATTATTCTCCCATTTTTCTGGTACTGTATGGCGGGCTACTATATGATAATATACATTGCAAAATATCTTGCTGGTAAAGAAACATTTGTAACAATGAAATAGCTTTGCACTTTTTTGATAAAAGATAAGATTTCCTAAGCCAGCCATGTCCATGTCATCACAGAATTCTGGGTGGATGGTGCCCATGTGTATTTGAACATTTTCATAATCGCTGCCTCTGAAACTACAGTGAGTGCATTCTAATGGCTTTGAAGTTTCATGCAACTTTTGGATAACTTCCATCTTCATCTAGTCAATTAAAAAAAGAAATCGGCAGCACACTTGGCTCTCTTCTACACCGCAAAGTTCTGAATTCCTGTAACATAGAAAAACATGCATACTGTAATAACAAAATAATCACATAGGACCATTCTTGAAATATATATTCTCATTCTTCTTCATTACTTAAAATGCTTACTTACAGTAGTATTATAGCTCTATGACAAAAGGGCCAGACTAAAGTAGTCCTGAATTTACTCCCATTGCAGTCATGGATTTCAACTGTCATATTTCTAGGATGCAGCAAGTTAAGGAAAAAAGCCACAAGGCCAAAGACAGAATGGGAGTAAAGCCGGGATTAGCATGTTCCATTTGATATGGAGCTTTAGGGTCACCTTCCTAAATGTTTATTCACATTTGATATACCACTATTTACAAAAAAAGTAACAAAGCAGTTTACAAAGGAAAACAAAATTAGAACATGGAAAAGGAATGCTATTAATTAACAGAAAAGATGAAAGTAAAGGAAGAAAAGGTCAAGATGGAGGCGGACCGAGCACAAAGGCAGGACAAAATATGCTAGGCAGGTGAACCCCCCCTTCCCCCAACTAGGTCTGAGATCCAGGAAAAGCAGGCAAAACAATGCAATTTGAGTACTGCTCTAAATTTACATAAGTACATAAGTAGTGCCATACTGGGAAAGACCAAAGGTCCATCTAGCCCAGCATCCTGTCACCGACAGTGGCCAATCCAGGTCAAGGGCACCTGGCACGCTCCCCAAACGTAAAAACATTCCAGACAAGTTATACCTAAAAATGAGGAATTTTTCCAGTCCATTTAATAGCGGTCTATGGACTTGTCCTTTAGGAATCTATCTAACCCCTTTTTAAACTCCGTCAAGCTAACCGCCCGTACCACGTTCTCCGGCAATGAATTCCAGAGTCTAATTACACGTCTAATTTCTCCGATTCGTTTTAAATTTACCACACTGTAGCTTCAACTCATGCCCTCTAGTCCTAGTATTTTTGGATAGCGTGAACAGTCGCTTCACATCCACCCGATCCATTCCACTCATTATTTTATACACTTCTATCATATCTCCCCTCAGCCGTCTCTTCTCCAAGCTGAAAAGCCCTAGCCTTCTCAGCCTCTCTTCATAGGAAAGTCGTCCCATCCCCACTATCATTTTCGTCGCCCTTCGCTGTACCTTTTCCAATTCTACTATATCTTTTTTGAGATACGGAGACCAGTACTGAACACAATACTCCAGGTGCGGTCTCAGATCTCAAAGGAAAGGAAAGTGTATTTTACAGAAAAGGTACCATGAAAAGATAGGCACATTGCCCGGTTGACTCGACGTGTGCGCAAGATACAGCTGGGAGCATGAGATGAAAATCATGCAAAGCGCATAGCCAATGCACTGGATTATGGAAGAGGGCCGCACAACACAGGTAATGGGAGGTGCCACTCAAGAGAAACTTATAAGCCAGGGCAAGGTAAAATTATGTATCATACCTGATAATTTTCTTTCCATTAATCATAGCTGATCAATCCATAGACTGGTGGGTTGTGTCCATCTACCAGCAGGTGGAGATAGAGAGCAATCCTTTTGCCTCTCTATATGTGGTCATGTGCTGCCGGAAACTCCTCAGTATGTCGATATCAAAGCTCCATCCGCAGGACTCAGCACTTAGAGAATTACACCCACAAAGGGACACTCTGCCCAGCTCACCACCGCCGAAACGGGGGAGGGGAATTAACCCAGCTCATCCCCACACAAGTGGGGGAGGGGAATCCGCCCAGCTCATCCCCGCGGAGCGGGGGAGGGACACCACACCCGCCGATGCGGGGGGATCTGGCTTATCCTGCAACTGCAACCGCGGGAGGAGCTGACTGACCCTAACACCACCGAAGCGGGAGGGGTACAAAGCTGCCCTACAGCCGCACGAAGCGGGAGGGAGCGCCGGCAGAATTTATGTCTCAATCCAGCCCCGTAAAACGGAGGGGAGAGGAATGCAGCAGCTCACTGTAACACAAAATCGTCTCAACTCCTGAAGAATCCAATTGAAAAAACTTGAACACGAAGTCCTCCTGAACAGGAACTGAAGACTAAACTTGAACCTGAAATGCAACCAGAATAAAAACAGTACAGATATCTGGGAGGGGCTATGGATTGATCAGCTATGATTAATGGAAAGAAAATTATCAGGTATGATACATAATTTTTCATTCCATATCATCATGCTGATCAATCCATACACTGGTGGGATGTACCGAAGCAGTACTCACCCAGGGCGGGACATAGAAATCCCTGACCACAACACTGAAGCTCCAAACCGGGCCTCCGCCCGAGCAGCCACAGTCAAGCGGTAATGCCTGGAGAAGGTATGAGCCGATGCCCAAGTTGCCGCCTTGCAAATCTCTTCCAAGGAGACGGACCCGGCCTCCGCCATCGAGGCCGCCTGAGCTCTAGTGGAGTGAGCCTTCAGCCGGATAGGCGGCACCTTCCCCGCGGCCACATAAGCTGCTGCAATGGCTTCCTTGACCCATCTTGCCACTATAGGCTTAGCAGCCTGCAGACCCTTACGAGGACCTGCAAACAGGACAAACAAATGATCCGACTTCCGGAAATCATTGGTCACTTCCAAGTATCTGATGATGACTCGTCTCACATCTAGATATTTGAGAGCAGAGTACTCCTCTGGGTAGTCCTCCCTACGAAAGGATGGGAGACAGAGCTGCTGATTCACATGGAAGCGAGAAACAATCTTGGGCAGGAAGGAAGGCACTGTGTGAATAGACACTCCTGCATCAGTGAACTGCAGAAAGGGCTCTCGACATGATAGCGCCTGGAGCTCGGAAACTCTTCTGGCTGAAGTGATAGCCACCAAAAAGACTGCTTTCAACGTCAGGTCTTTCAGAGATGCCCTCGACAAGGGTTCAAAAGGCGGCTTCTGCAAGGCTCTTAGCACTAGATTAAGATTCCACGCAGGTACCACTGAGTGCAGAGGAGGGCGCAGGTGATTAACTCCCTTGAGAAAGCGCACCACATCTGGCTGCGAAGCCAGGGAAGCACCCTTCAGGCGGCCCCTGAAGCAAGCCAGAGCCGCTACCTGGACTTTAAGGGAACTGAGCGACAGGCCTTTCTCCAGATCTTCTTGCAGGAACGCCAACACTGAAGAAATTGGAGCAGTGAAGGGAGAAAGTGAGCCTGCCTCACACCACGATGCAAAAGTACGCCAAACCCTGGCATAAGCAGTAGAAGTAGAGCGCTTCCTCGCTCTCAGCATAGTGGCGATGACCTTGTCTGAGAAGCCTTTCTTCCTCAGACGCTGCCGCTCAATAGCCAGGCCATAAGACCAAAGGGGGAGGGATCCTCAATCACCATGGGACCCTGATGCAACAGGCCCTGCTCCGCTGGCAGTCGCAGAGGTCCGTCCACTGAGAGCCTGATCAAGTCCGCATACCAGGGACGTCTGGGCCAGTCCGGACCCACCAGGATTACCTGGCCCGGATGCTTTGCCACCCGGTCTAGCACCCTGCCCAGCATGGGCCAGGGCGGGAACACATAGAGAAGCTCCTGTGTCGGCCACTGTTGGAGAAGAGCATCTACTCTCAGAGATCGAGGGTCCCGTCCTCTGCTGAAAAAGCGCGGCACTTGGCAATTGGCCGATGACGCCATCAGATCTAGACTCGGCTAGCCCCAGCGCTTCGTGATGTCCAAGAACGCCTGATCCGATAGCTGCCACTCTCCGGGATCCAAGGTATGGCGACTGAGAAAGTCCAACAACCGCAGAAACAAAAGGGGTTCGAAGTTTCCACAAAAGTTCAACAAAAAAGAAAAAAGTGGAAAAACACAACTTCAAGAGATCAATCCGAGACAAGGGGTGAGATGCTCCAGGAAAGCTTTATTAGGGACCCTACACGGGTTGGTACGAGGTAGTACACTTTATTCTATCCAGAGACGACATTTCATGTGCTCCATTGTCAATCAGTATATATTTTGTACATCCACTGATCGACCCCTGATGAAGGCTTTTTTAAAAGCCGAAACACGGACCGTGTAGGGTCCCTAATAAAGCTTTCCTGGAGCATCTCACCCCTTGTCTCGGATTGATCTCTTGAAGTTGTGTTTTTCCACTTTTGTTTTTTTTTGACTGAGAAAGTCCGCCTTGACATTCATGACTCCAGCAATGTGGGCCGCCGACAGCTGTTCCAGGTTCGCTTCCACCCACTGGCATAGATTCATGGCCTCCTTGGCTAGAGGGGCGCTCTTGGTACCTCCCTGGCGATTGACATAGGCCACAGCCGTGGCATTGTCCGACAGGACCCATACTGGCTTCAACGCCAGTACCGGGAGAAACTCCAAAAGCGCCAACCGAATGGCTCCGAGTTCCAGGAGGTTGATAGACCACTTTGCCTCTGCAGGAGACCAGAGCCCCTGCGCTGTCCTTCCCAAGCAATGGGCTCCCCAGCCCGTCAAAGAGGTGTCCGTCGTGACGACAACCCACTCCGGGGTCAAAAGAGGCATCCCTGCGAACAACTTGTCTGTCCTCAGCCACCAGCTCAGCGCCTTGCGCACCGCTAGGTCCAATGGAAGGCGCACAGCGTAATCCTCCGACACTGGAGTCCAGCGCTGCAGCAGAGAGAGTTGTAGTGGTCTCATATGAGCCCTGGCCCAGGGCACTACTTCCATCGTGGCCGTCATAGAGCCCAACAGCTGCACATAGTCCCAAGCCCGAAGAGGAGAGGCTACTAGGAACTGGTCCACCTGAGCCTGAAGCTTGACAATTCGATTGTCCGGCAGGAACACTCTGCCCACTTGGGTGTCGAAACGAACTCCCAGATATTCCAGGGACTGAGTCGGGCGCAGCTGGCTTTTCTCCCAGTTGATGATCCACCCCAGGGAGCTCAGAAGAGCAATCACCCTGTCTACAGCTCTGCCGCACTCTGCATAAGAGGGGACTCGGATCAACTAGTTGTCCAGATAAGGATGGACTTGTACTCCTTCCTTTCGTAGGAAGGCCGCGATGACCACCATTACTTTGGAGAAGGTCCGCGGAGCAGTAGCCAACCCGAACGGGAGGGCTCTGAACTGGAAGTGTCGGCCCAGGACTGCAAAACGCAGAAAGCGTTGATGAGGAGGCCAGATGGGAATATGCAGGTAAGCTTCCTTGATGTCCAAGGATGCCAGGAACTCCCCTGCCTTCACTGCCGCTATAACAGAGCGGAGAGTCTCCATTCGGAAGTGCCGAACTTTCAAGGCCCGATTGACCCCTTTGAGGTCGAGAATAGGCCGTACAGAACCTCCTTTCTTTGGTACCACAAAGTAAATGGAGTAACGTCCCTTGCCGAGCTGATCTTCTGGCACCGGAACGACCGCACCCAGGCGGATCAGATTGTCCAAAGTCTGCTGCACTGCCACAGCTTTGACCGGAGACTTGCAGGGAGAGTGTACAAACCCGTCTCTTAAGGGTCGGCAGAACTCTAGCTTGTAGCCGTCTCTGATGACTTCCAGCACCCAAGCGTCTGAAGTTACCCTGGTCCACTCGCCCAGAAACGAGGACAGGCGTCCTCCAATCTGCACTGGGCCATGGACCAGGGCCCCGTCATTGGGTACGAGACCCTGGGGGAGGACCGGAGGAAGCACCTCCGGGACGGCGGTCTCTGCGGAAGGAATGCTGCTTGGGGGAGAAGTTCCTCTTGAAGGAAGAGGGGGCAGAGGAGCCCGACTTGCCCGGGCGATACCGACGGGCTTCCTGAAACCGTCCTTTGGAGTTACCGGGGCGAGCACTGGCCCGAGCCCTGACCTCTGGTAACCTCTTGCCCTTAGACGTGCCAAGATCGGTCACAATTTTGTCCAGCTCGACCCCAAAAAGCAGCTTGCCTTTAAAAGGCAACTTAGCCAGGCGAGACTTAGAGGCGTGGTCCGCAGACCAATGCTTCAGCCAAAGCCACCACCGCGCAGAGACTGTCTGAGCCATACCTTTAGCTGAGGCTCTCAAGACATCATACAGCAAGTCTGCCAAATAAGCCAAGCCCGATTCCAGTGCCGGCCAATCAGCCCTCAAGGAAGGATCCGAGGGGGAAGCCCGCTGCACAATCGTCAGGCACGCCCTGGCCACATAGGAGCCACAAACTGAGGCCTGCAAACTTAAAGCAGCCGCCTCGAAGGACGACCTTAAGGCCGCCTCCAATCTTCTGTCTTGGGCGTCCTCTAGGGCCGTGCCACCTTCCACCGGCAACGCCGTTTTCTTAGTCACCGCAGTGATTAAAGAATCCACGGTAGGCCAAAGAAAGGCCTCCCGTTCACCTTCAGGAAAAGGATAGAGGCGGGACATAGCCCTAGCCACTTTGAGGCTCGCTTCTGGGACATCCCATTGAGCCGAAATCAAGGTGCGCATGGCCTCATGCACGTGGAAGGTTCTAGGCGGGCGCTTCGTCCCCAGCATAATGGCGCAGCCAACAGAGGCTGAGGGAGAGACGTCCTCCGGAGAGGAAATCTTCAAAATGCTCATGGCCTGCACTAGCAGGTTGGGCAAATCCTCTGAGCGAAAGATCCGCGCTGCAGAGGGGTCATCCGCTCCATCCGAGCGGGAATCCGTCTCCTCCAAGGAATCCCCAAAGGACCGTTGGGAGAACTCAGATACGCTGCCCTCATCTACATCAGAGGAGACAGAGTCCTCTAGAGCCTGGAAATCCACCCGAGGGCATTAGCTTCCGAAGGCCTCAACCCCTTTATCAGACAGGGGGGCAGGGGCAGCGTTTTGCATAAGAAAAGCCTGATGCAGCAGCAAAATGAACTCAGGGGAGAATCCCCCCGAACAGTGCACTTCTGCAGCTTGGGCCACGGCCCTAGCCGCACCCTCAACCGGCGCTCGCAAGAGCGGGGGAGAAACGTGCTGCGCATCCAAAATGGCGTCCAGCGCGAAACTCCGAGAAGGAGCCGCGCGGGAAGAACGGCGCTTAACTTTGGCCGCTTTCTTACCGTCGCCCGAATCAAGGGCGACCATAGTATTAACGTCTCCCAGCTCGAGGGTGGCCCAAGAAGAAGCCGTCCGAGCAGAGTGGCCGGCCAACATGGAGTGGGCGAGCAGCGGGGGATGGGCGCTTATGGCGGGAAAAACCGCCGCACCGGAGGAAGAACCGGGACACTGACCGGCCTCCAAACTGATGCTTAACAAAGGCAATTCAGGTTTTGAAATCCCCGCATCCCCGCTAGACGCACCCACGCGGTCCGGGGAGCGAATCCTCGCGCCCTCGCCCTCCGACGCCATAAGCCACGTGGAGACCGAACGGGGAACCCCCTGCCCGCTATAAAAAGGTAAAATTACCTGCTTCTCGCTCCGAGCTGTAACGAACTGGTGTCCCAGTGAGCAGCTGCAATAAACGTTGAAATAAACGTTGAAATAAACGCCCTTAAAGACGTCCAAAATTTTTTTTTTTTTTTTAACGGAGCCAGCGGGAGGGGGGAGAAAAGGAGGGACCTGGCACCACCAGGTTTGCACTTGCTCAAGAAGAGCCCTCAAGCCCAGGTACTCAACAAAACCTAAAATTAGGCTTGGAGACCTAGCCAGAGCTGCTGCTGTGTGTGACCACCACCTGCTGAGATAAGAGAACATACTGAGGAGTTTCCAGCAGCACATGACCACATATAGAGAGGCAAAAGGATTGCTCTCTATCTCCACCTGCTGGTAGATGGACACAACCCACCAGTCTATGGATTGATCAGCATGATGATATGGAATAAGATCTTATAGTGAATATAAAAATGTATGGGGAGCCAGTAGTGTTGGAAAAATAACAGGGTGACATGATTAAATTTCCATACATGGCAAAGAAGATGGATAGCAGTGTTCTAAACTGATTGAAGATGTTTGATCTCTGAGGAACATGCACCTGCATAGATGTGGTGGTGATGAAGGCATAAATCAAGTATGCTGGGCAGTGTCATCAAGATAGAGGCGAAGGGAGCATAACTGCCAAAGGCTGTGAAAGCAGGTCTTAACAACAGAGGATATATGGGATGTGAGGAAGGATGGTAATCAATGATAACCCCAAAATATTTAAAGGAACCTTCCAAGAAGAGAAGGAACAATGGAAAAGTGGGGACGGGCACCCAGTAATCCATGATGCTATTATCTCACGCAATGGGACATCAGCCAAGTAGCTGGTGAGGACCACAAAATCCAGCCCTTCCCAGAAAATTGTCATAGAGAGCCACAGACTTGGAAATCAAGCAGACAGAGGCTGGCGGCTCATACCAATCATTAAGATCCCTTTCCCGCCAATAAATGATCAAATAAATTAACCAGGTAAGCTTGAAATATCAGAAAGCATTTAAGGAATAATGCCTGTTAAATGTATGACCTAAAGATCAAGTAGCTGCTCTACAAATTTCTGCAACAGAGGTGGATATAAGGGAAAATTAGATTCTTACCTTGATAATTTTCTTTTCTTTAGTCACAGCAGATGAATCCATTAACTGATAGGGTTGTATCCGCCTATCAGCAGGTGGAGATAGAGAACACTGAAAGCATATGGTGTTCCTGGACGTCCAGCCCCCACTGCCTTCACTATATGAAATTTCCAAAGCAGAGTGAATAAGAAAGGCAAAATAACATAAACTTTCCTCACAGAGAACAAACGCCCCTGAACCGGAGCAATAACCAAACAAAGGAGGGACGTTATCAACCTCCTGCAATAAAAACAGCATGTAGTAACTCTGATAGCTTGTCTTCAAGTACTCCTGATGAGACACCATGTCTGTATGCAACATCTGTACAAAAACTAAAGTCAGACAGGGAGGTATCATGGATTCATCTGCTGTGACTAAAGGAAAGAAAATCATCACGGTAAGAACCTAATTTTCCCTTCCTTGTCATCAACAGCAAATGAATGTGCCACGCTGCCACATCCAGCCTGTAATGCCGCACGAAAGAGATCTGAGAAGCCTAGGTAGCCGCACGACAGATCTCTTGAAGAGAAAAGACACCCGTTTCTACCCACGAAGAGGACATGCCCTCGTAGAGTGCGCTTTAAATGCTTCAGGCGGCGACCACCCTGAAAGCAGATAAGCAGAAAAAATGAGTTCCTTAAGCCAGTGGGCTATAGTGGCTTTAGACACCGGAAACCCCCGTCAGGGACCTGCCAAACGAACAAATAAATTATCAGAATTCCTAAACTCATTTGACATCTGCAGATACTGCCACAGATACCTGCGGACATCCAAAAGGCACAACTGCCCAAAGGAGTCCGGAAACTCCTCCTTACAAAAGGAAGGAAGAAAAATGGGCTGGTTCAGGTGAAAAGCTGAAACCACCTTAGGCAGAAAGGAAGGCACCGTACGAACAGTTACCCCGGATCCCGACAGGAAACAGTCTGAAGCTCAGACACTCTCCTTGCCGATGTCATTGCCACTAAAAAAAAAAACTGTCTTGAGAGTCACATCCTTCTCAGAAGCCCGTTTAAGAGGCTCAAATGGAGATCGCTGTAGCGCCTTCAACACGAGCCCCAGGTTCCAAGCCGTAAAGGGCGACCGCAAAGGAGGATGGAGACGAAGCGCCCCTCTGAGAAATCGGACAATATCCGGATGAGCAGCAAGGGACAAGCCGGAGACTTTCCCACGGAAGCAGGTCAACGCTGCCACTTGAACTCAAAGGGAATTGTAGGCCAGGCCCTTTTGTAGCCCGTCCTGCAAAAAGTCCAGCAAAAGCGAGACTGTCACCAGAGTCGGCGACATAGCCTTTGGAGTACACCACGCCTCAAACGTGTGCCAGATCTGAGCATAAGTTGCAGAGGTAGACCACATGCGAGTCCGCAAGAGCGTGGCAATAACCTTATTAGAATAGCCCTTGTCCCTCAATTGTGCCCTCTGAAGAGCCAGGCCGTAAGACCAAAGCGGCAAGGATCTTCTGTAGTCAACGGACCCTTAACTAACAAGTTCGGAACCCGAGGCAAAGGAAGAGGCGCGTCCACCAGCATCCGCCGGAGATCCGCATACCACGGACACCTTGGCCAATCCGTGGCGATGAGAATCACCAAACCTCGGTGCAGGCGAATCACTCGCCCTATCAAGGGCCAAGGAGGGAACATATACAGGAGGCCCGAGGGCTAAGGTTGAGCCAGGGCATTCAACCCGCCGAGCGAAGATCTCTCCTTCTGCTGAAAAAGCAAGGGACTTTGGCGTTTACGCTTGACGCCATGAGGTCCAAGTCTGGAGTCCCCCATTTGGCACAAATCTGAAGAAAAACTTCTTCCAACCGCGGACAGCAGCTCTAGGTGGTGCTCGGCCCAGTCGCAGATCTGAGACGCCTCCGCAGCCAGGGCCCTGCACTGAGTGCCGCCCTGACGATTGATGTAGGCCACTGCTGTCGTGTTGTCTGACAGAACTCGGACAGGAAGACCCTTCAGCATCCTGTGGCAGGCCAGAAGAGCCTGGAATATTGCTCTCAGTTCCAAGTGATTGATGGACCATCCCACTTCCGCGGTGGACCACAGTCCCTGAGTATAGCGTCCCCGGCAATGAGCTCCCCAGCCCGAAAGGCTGGCATCAGTTATCACCAGACACCAAAATGGAAGAGCCAGTGGCATCCCCTGCCGCAGCATGCTGTCGGAAAGCCACCAATCCATACTGCGCTGGGCCGCAGGAAGCCACCTTAGAATGCGTTGGTATTCCTGGGAAATCGGAGACCATTGCTGAAGCAGAGCAAGATGCAGCGGCCTCATGTGAGCCCTTGCCCAGGGAACCACCTCTATGGTGGCCGTCATCGAACCCAGGAGCTGAACAAAGTCCCAAGGCTCGAGGGTGAGACATCCGCAGGCGGACCCCGATTCTGAAGCTTGAGACGACTGTTGTCGGGAAGAAAATCGAACCCTGAAGCCATGTCGAACTGGACCCCCAGTCGAGAGACTGAGAGGGGTTCAGATGACTTTTGGGCATATTGACTACCCAGCCCAGAGTCTGAAGAACTGTAACAACTCTGGCTGTGGCAAGTCGGCTTTCGTCTGCCGAAACCGCTCTGATGAGCAAGTCCCCTACGTCCTTAACAATCTTCTCCAAATCCTCCCCAAATAAAAGAAGGCCCTGAAAGGGTAACCTCAACAGCCTTTGTTTAGAGGCCATGTCAGCCGCCCAATGCTGGAGCCAAAGAAGGCGGCGGGTAGCTCTGACCAGATCATAAAGAGCATCAGCCAAAAAAAAGACAGTGCAGACTACATACGCGGGCCGACCTCAGCGAGGGAACCCGCTCCATCAGCGGGCTGCTCAACCACCTGCTGCAACCAGGAAAGGCAGGCCCGGGCTGCATTGGAACTGCAAATAGTGGCCCGTAAGGAAAGGCCCGAGATTTCAAAGGGCCTCTAAAGCGTGAATTCCAGCCGCCGGTCCTGCATATCTTTCAAAGCGACCCCTCCCTTCACCGGGAGAGTAGTCTTTTTAGTCACAGCCGTGACTAACGCATCCACTTTAGGATTCCCAGAGAGGGCCAACTGACTTTCACTCAGAAGGTAAAGATGACACATAGCCCTGGCCACCTTCAAGGGATCATCGGGGTCAGACCATTGAGCTGAAATAAGCTCTTGGATGGAAGCATGCATGGGAAAAGCCCGAGAAGGCTTCTTAATACTAGCCATCCTAGGATTAAAGAAGAGGCAGCGCCTTCATCAGGATCTTCAATACAAAGGGCCTGTAAGGCATCAGAAATGAGAGCTGGCAGCTCGTCGCGGTGGAAAATCCGAACCGCTATAGGGTCAATCCAACTCCTGTGGCAAGCAGCCACCCTCGTCTGGATCATCACTCCGTGAGGGCCTGCCAGACCCCTCAGACTCCCCGAAACTAGACTTCGGGGAAGAACAGAGTGAAGAGTCCCCCCTCAGACGGGGTATTCACTCGTCTAAGCTTAGCATCAGCCAAAAGCTCGGGGGAAGAAATAAAGTCTCCAGCAGACGCTTGGCTATCAAGAACTGGAGGCAACCCAGTCCGAAAGGAATTGTCAGGAGCCTCAGGCAGTGCACTTTTTATCATAAAAGCCTTATGCATCAGCAGCACGAATTCCGGGGAGAAAAACTCACCCTGTACATGCGGCCCCACATTGGGGGAAGCGGAGGCAATAGCTCCTCTAGAAACCTCGAAACGAGGCAACCCCCTGCACTCAGACCCCTCCGCAACCGTGAGGGTCAAGTCACCGCCCGCCATGTTTGTGCCAGCATTAGCATCTAGGCAGCATGTGCTGCAAAGCCCCGCTGCTGATCTGCGTTTCCCACAGTGGGAGCAGCGCTTAACCCCTTCAGCAGCCATCAAATACAGAAAACAAAATGACGTCTTCGCGCCAAAACGTACCCCGCACAGAGCGCTGTCAGAGGGAACCTCCCCGGAGGAGCTGGGCACCACTCTCACCTCAGGAGACCGAGTCAAACGAGCTTCGGTCAAGCTGCACCGAACCAGGAGCTCTTGTGAAAGCCTCAGATTTTTTTTTTTTTTTTTTTTAACTGTGAGGAAAGTTAGAGGCAGGCAGCCACAGAGGAACTCCGGGAGGGGGAATGGGGTAAGGCAGGGTCAGGGAAAACCAAGTATGTCTTTAAAGTGGGCACCACCAGCCACAACACCCCCCTGCTCTACTGGCAAAGCACAGGAGCCACCCCAGGCATAAATCCAGGAGCTGAGAAAGCGAAATCTACACCTGCTGAGAGATAGAGATATACTGAAGGCAGTGGGGGCTAGGCGTCCAGGAACACCATGTGCTTTCAGTGTTCTCTATCTCCACCTACTGATAGGCGGATTCAACCCATTAGTTAATGGATTCATCTGCTGTTGATGACAAGGAAGGTGACCGATGAAGGCTGCTTTTTCTATCAGGTAGTGTGCTGTGACTGATCCTGCAGAAAGGCAGACCTGCTCTTGAGTAATAGGAATTGATGCAATCTGCTATCCATCTAGAAATGGTGCACTTAGATGCTGGCACCTCTAAATTATGTGGATTAAAGTCACCAAAAGATGAGATGAGCTTTACAATAACCCAAAATTAAAGATCCTGTTCTGCTGTCATAGAATATGACTTAGGAGAAAAGGTTGAGAGAATAATGGGCTGGTTGATTTGAAAAATTGAGACTATTTTTGGAAGGAATTTAAGAAGCGTGCACAGAATAACCTTTTCTGCATTAACGCACATAAGGAGGGTATAAATTAAACCTTCGAGTTTACTAACACTTCTAACTGACATGACTGAATTAAGAAAAATAGTTTTTCAGGTAAGGTGCTTAAGGGTAGCTTGACTGAGAGGTTCAAATGAAGGGTTTAACAGAAGGGATGCCCTCTAAAGAAATGGTCGCTCATGCATGAGCCCTCTCATAATTCGAGATACCAAGGGATGTTGATAAACAGGTTTATCATTTAGCCTGGACAAAAAGCAAAAAAAGTTCCAACACAGGGATATTTATTAAGAACAAAATCAACTCAAAACAGGTCCACGGAAGTGACCCTGACTTGATGCAGTCCTGTGTTTCATCACTATATGCGCCTGTCTCAGAAGTCTAAATGTAGGAGCAAAACCAGTACTACGAAGCAATATATGTGTATTCCTATGTAATAATGATATATGGGAATATACTACATCCAGCATCAATAATCTGACTTTCATATGCAGACCCAGAATTTCCATCTTTAAAGCCTCGACCTTGCATACAAAGACTGCTGAAAAGATTCTGCAGATGTCACGGCCAGAACAGCCAAGGACTGTTGGAATTACCCTTACAGCTGCAGAGACGCTGTGGCCAGCAAAACTGCATATCATTTGTGAAACCCTGGCTCTTTACCAAGGTGCCCCCTCAATTTGGTGCCAGTGAGACAATCATATGGCCCCTGAAGTCACAACAATGGGGATAACAATGTTATGTGTATGACATCCACAAGGACAGAATGTGCATCATCAGTACAGCTGCGTAACCCTAGTAGCGCTTTAGAAATGTCAAATAGTAGTAGTAGTCCGTGATTTCTCTATAAATAAGGGCTCTTATCAAAGACAGGGGCTGCTGTTATCAACATCCAGCCCAAGGAGCAAGTCTGTGTCCGGACCAGACTGACTATCTGAAGAACACTGTTATCTAGAGATCTGCATCAGGTTGTATATGTGCCATGCACCTTTGTATTAGTGCTCTATGGGGATAGAGTAGCCTGACCAGATTAGAATTCCATCTACGGATTTATATGCATTTAGATATTTCTGTGATGAGATTGGCTTTGTTTTCATTTCTGCCTTTCTTATATCTGTTGCTATTGTAAATAAACAATTACCCTATTTTTATAATTCTTGGGTGTGGAGTTAGTTTTTTCAATTATTTTGGGCGCAATGTGCTTGGATCTAAGGATTTGCTTCTGACACTTCACTTACTAATGTTAGTCTTGTTTGGGACTCATTTTTTTCAGAATTTATACTAAGTATCAAGTACCCCATTAACACACCTAAAGTGTGCTATCTGTATTGTGCCTACATAAACACTTCAATTGGAGTTGGTATCAAAAGAATAGCCAGCATATAATCCCAGAAAAAATACAATCAATTCACCATTGATGGGTGACAAACAGTGAAAAATCAAGCAATAACACTGGTGAATCTTCACACTGAGAAAGCAGCAAACCACCCTTCACAGACAGCAAAATATTCCATGGACCTCTTTTGAGTTGATTTGTTCTTAATAAATTCCCCCGTGTTGGAACTTCTGTGGTCGACTGCCTTTTTTTTGCTCTTTTGCCCCTGTTGGTTTTTCAAACGGGTCACTTCTGCTTTTTGTTGCTTCTTATGATTTACCTTGTCATGGTACAGTGCTAAGGCTGTAGCATGACAATGAACTGATGTGGTTTTGAGACCAGAATTAAGCATGTGAAAAAGAATTTAAGAAAAAGGATTAATAATCTTCTACACACACTAAGGAGAAAATTGAATCCACTATAGGGTTTTTTAAATTGAAGCTTTTCTTGTGGCCAAGATGATGTCTCATACTTACTGAGAGAGTGGAAATGGGCAATCATTAGCTCTCAATACCCAAGCTGTGAGATGTAGAGATTGGAGACTGAAGTATAGCAATTTACCACTGTGTTGTGTCAGCAGTGATGACTGAACTGCCAAGAATATCAGCTGGTCCACTGTCAGTGAGAATAAAAGACAAACAGATTTATCTGGGTCAACAAGATGCCACAAGAATGATATGGGCTTTGTCTTGAACTGTCAAGGTAAAAGGGGAAAAGGTGGAAAAGCATAAAGAACACCCTGTCCCCACATTGGGAAACAACATTGTGGGTTAGTCAATGAGGAGCTGGCCATACGGTACAATAGAGGGCACTTGTTGTATTGTGAGGCAAATAGATCCCACTATTGCAGTTCCCTGTTTGCAGAAAAGAAACTGAGCTACCGTTGTGGTTCCTCATTTGCAAAAAGAAACTGCACTACTACTGGATCGAGAGACCATTTGTGAGGGTCTAAATTGTGAATGCGTGAATCTACTGGCTGAGTGCTCTCACCTGGAAGATAGGTAGCTTGGAAAGTGGCTTGCAACGACCATGCAAGGTTCCAGATTCTTCCAGATAGAGGACATGAGAGGGATTCTTCTTGACAAAGAGTGCAGTTGCAGATTCCAATTAAATCTGGGATGTCACTTGAACAATCTCAGCCACCATCTCGTAAAGCTGCCATGGGACCTAACAAATTGAAGACAGAACAAGCCATGGTCAATCCCGTGTACATTTTGTTGCAAAGAGATGAAAGTCTCAGCTGACAATCCTGAGGAAGATAAGTTTTGACTGCTATGTTTTTGAGCTCTGCTTCTGGGCTGGCTAATAAACTGGGCTGTCTAAGATGGACTTTTCTACATTTATGAGGAACCCCAAACTTTGACATGTATGCACGGTGTCAAGAAGTGATTACCATCGATGGACTATGCCCAGATAGGAGCCAGTCATTCAAGTAAAGGTAAATGAAATGGTCCTTCTTTCCAGAGATGGGTTGATACCACCATTAGACATTTCATGAAAACCCTAGGTGAAAAAAAAAGGATGAAAGGAAGCATCTGACAGTGGAAGTGATATAGTAACATCGTAGATGAAGGCATATAAAGACCTGTACAGTCCATCCAGTCTGCCCAACAAGATAAACTCATAACATAAGGTATGAAGTGATACTACTATATGTATAGCTGATCTTGATTTGTCCTTGCCATTTTCAGGGCACAGATCGTAGAAGTCTGCCTGGCATTAGCTTTGCTTCCCAGTTACTGGTGTTGCCATCTAATCACTGCTAAGCTTGTTCGGTTACATGCCTTCTATACAAGATTCCTTTGTGTTTATCCATACATTTTTGAGTTCTGTTACTGTTTTCATCTCTATCACCTCCCAGAGGGCATCCAGGTTATCTACCTCTCTCTTCATGAAAAAGTACTTCCTGACATTATTCCTGAGTAGGCTCCCCTGAAACCTCATTTCATGTCCTCTAGTTCTACTATCTTCCCATCTATGGAAAAGGTTTGTTTGTAGATTAAAACCTTTCAAATATTTTAATGTCTATATCATATCACCCCATCCTTCCTTTCCTCCAGGGTATGAACGTTCAGGTACTCAAGTCTCTCCTCAAACCCCATACCCATTTTTGTTGCGTTTCTCTAAACCACTTCAAGATGATTAAGAAAAGTAAAACGTAGGAAATGCCAATGTATAGGGATGAAAATATAAGCATCTTTGACAGTGAGGGACACTTACCAATTGCTTTGAATGAGGAGAGGGATGAATGTGGCTAAGGAATTCATCATACAATTTTCTCTTTTTACAAATAAATTGAGACCTCCGAAATCAAGTATCAGTCAAGCCTCCCGACTTTTTGGGGATATCCTCTCTGGCACAATGTGACCTCTGCTACTGCACTGTTCCATTTAAGGAGATCTATCTCCACAGCTAATAGTTATATAATGGCCTGGGATCTTAGAAAGACCCAGAGGTACCTATAGTGGAAGAAAATGTATCCTGAAATCCTAATCAATTATGCACAAAACCCACCTATGCAATAAATGAACGTTATGCCTCCCATAAAAACTTAAGCCCACCTTTCACCAGAAGGTAGTCAGAAAGAATGGTTAGGCTTTAAGGCCACTGTTGTCAAAGGGAAAGGGAAATGGGACTTGATATACCGCCTTTCTGTGGTATTTTGCAACTACATTCAAAGCGGTTTACATATATACAGGTACTTATTTTGTACCTGGGGCAATGGAGGGTTAAGTGACTTGCCCACAGTCACAAGGAGCTGCATTGGGAATCAAACACTGCTGCTTCCATTCTCTTGGCCTTTGTTTCTAAGAACAAGTTACAGATGGTTGAATTAAGGATTGTCTTAATTTCATCAAATTGTGTTAAATGATCCTGAAACACATGCATTTGTGATCTTCAGACTCCCTATGCTGACACTTAAGAAGTGGCCTGCTATACAGCTGGTAGCATCACCTCAGAAAGAACTGCTGAAAGAACTGTTTTGTGTATTACTTTTTATAAAGAAAATGAGATCCTCTATGATTACGCAGCGACCTGTTCTGGTAGTAGGAAGGAAAGCTCCCTTATTGTGGAAGAGCTATCCTTGATCTGAGATACAGTATGGCAAATGATCATGCAAATCTTCAAAAAGGCCAAAGGCCCTTAACCAAGCCATCCTACAACCTCCAACAGCTACAACTGCTGTTCTTGAAGTAATGTCACAGGCATTATAAATAGCCTTCACTAGATGAAAAGTGCATTCTTCAAGAGACATGAGAATTTGGAAGAGCTGAATTTGTGTACTATCCAGAGAAGATCTAGAATGCTCCAGAGCCTGTGGTAGCAGCATATGATGGTAATGGAGCATCTGCAACTGATGAGACAAAATCTTCAAAGTGAACAAACAGATTTTATAAGCTCTACGTAATGTCCATTATCTTATAAGCTTTGCCAGGGGGCATACAAGAATTAAGCTTAGCCCTTTTGAACTGAATAGCTGCTTCTAATACCACTGTTGCATTTGATAATGTCCCAGTGCAAATTCTTAGATACAAGGATAAGAGTGTTTTCCCATAATTCTACTTGCAAGTCCTGCACAATCTGATCAACAGGTAGTGCCTGTGACTCCTTTGGTGTTTTCATTGCTATAAGGATGGACAGGAAATCTTCCTGAGATTCTATAGGTCCCAGAATAAAGGTTTTCATCAATCAGAAGAGGAATTTTGGATTTGACATATCTTCCTGAGGTCACTTTTTGTAATTATAAGAAATTGGACAACAGGTTGAGGAACACATCGAATACCTACAGCTGGACAAATGCATGGAGAAGATGGAAATGAATCTTCGTCATCAGGGTCCCTAAGGATAATAACTAGATCTGGTGGACAGATTGGGGAGGGGGGAATAGGTTGAAAATAGAAGAGACAGACCTACGAGCAGGAATTAACAATTCATGTAGAAGCGCTGTCTGCTGAGCTGATGTGCTCAGTACTGGTTCACAGGATTGCTCTCTTAACACTAAACGCAAGACAAACCTCTCTCAAAAATGTATATGAAAGGAGAGTCACTGTATTACTATTCCCCCCACAGGATAGGGTGAAACACCACACTCAGGAGATGCATTGGTGGAAGGGAGGGAGAAAAGGGATCTGACTTATCAGCCCAATAACTGAGGAGAAATCTCTTTGCAAGTGGTACATCTCTTATCTGAATGAGGAGACTTTAAAAATTGGTCCTGGAATTTTTCACTGCCTTTTCTGTGTGTTTTACTGTCCAATTTTGTGCCTCAGCAGTGTGCTCCTCCCACTGCTTAAGAGTCTGTCCTGTAACATCAGTCTCCATGACAAACTTTCTTTTTAGGTTTCTCCTCAGAAAGAGGAAATGAGAAGAGTGAAGAGCAGTCCCTGATGTTTGGGCTGTGAGCTCCAGGTGTCTGAGGTGTTGCCAGTGTGGTAAGTACCCCCAAACGACCAATTTTGGTTTAGTTTGTCTGCCTACCCAAAGGTTTTTTTATTGCAGAGGACAGAGGGGAAGTAGGTTGCGCTGCTGCCTTTCCTGTGGGTACCTCAATTGGAGGTGTATTTTCAAAGCACTTAGATTTACAAAGTTCCACAGTAGCCTACGTAACTTTGTAAGTTGAAGTGCTTTGAAAATGAGCCCCTCAGTCTTACAGGGAAAAGAGCAAGTAAGTGCAGCCATTCTCTTATTTCATTGTGTCATTTTCTAAGGAAACAGAGAACAGCTGTGCATCCATTCTTGGCAGAGAAAAAAAAGACTGAAAGCACAGGGGTGACAGGTTTAGCATATTACCAGAAAAGTTGGGGAGGAATCAGATTATTTGGTATTTTGTAAAGGTTTGAAAACTTTTTTTTAAAACACCTTTTGAAAAAGGAGGTTGAGGATTAGTAGGATCCTATATGGAGTGAGATGATGTGTGGTGTGTTTGAAAAGGTAAAATTATGTATCATACCTGATAATTTTCTTTCCATTAATCATAGCTGATCAATCCATAGACTGGTGGGTTGTGTCCATCTACCAGCAGGTGGAGATAGAGAGCAATCCTTTTGCCTCCCTATATGTGGTCATGTGCTGCCGGAAACTCCTCAGTATGTCGATATCCAAGCTCCATCCGCAGGACTCAGCACTTAGAGAATTACACCCACGAAGGGACACTCTGCCCAGCTCACCACCGCCGAAACGGGGGAGGGGAATTAACCCAGCTCATCCCCACACAAGTGGGGGAGGGGAATCCGTCCAGCTCATCCCCGCGGAGCGGGGGAGGGACACCACACCCGCCGATGCGGGGGGATCTGGCTTATCCTGCAACTGCAACCGCGGGAGGAGCTGACTGACCCTAACACCGCCGAAGCGGGAGGGGTACAAAACTGCCCTACTGCCGCACGAAGCAGGAGGGAGCGCTGGCAGAATTTAAGTCTCAATCCAGCCCCGTAAAACGGAGGGGAGAGGAATGCAGCAGCTCACTGTAACACAAATTCGTCTCAACTCTTGAAGAATTCATTGAAAAACTTGAACACGAAGTCCTCCTGAACAGGAACTGAAGACTAAACTTGAACCTGAAATGCAACCAGAATATAAACAGTACAGATATCTGGGAGGGGCTATGGATTGATCAGCTATGATTAATGGAAAGAAAATTATCAGGTATGATACATAATTTTACATTCCATATCATCATGCTGATCAATCCATAGACTGGTGGGATGTACCGAAGCAGTACTCACCCAGGGCGGGACATAGAAATCCCTGACCGCAACACTGAAGCTCCAAACCGGGCCTCCGCCCGAGCAGCCACAGTCAAGCGGTAGTGCCTGGAGAAGGTATGGGCCGAAGCCCAAGTTGCCGCCTTGCAAATCTCTTCCAAGAAGACGGACCCGGCCTCTGCCATCTAGGCCGCCTGAGCTCTAGTGGAGTGAGCCTTCAGCTGGATAGGCGGCACCTTCTCCGCGGCCACATAAGCCGCTGCAATGGCTTCCTTGACCCATCTTGCCACTGTAGGCTTAGCAGCCTGCAGACCCTTACGAGGACCTGCAAACAGGACAAACAGATGATCCGATTTCCGGAAATCATTGGTCACTTCCAAGTATCTGATGATGACACGTCTCACATCCAGATATTTGAGAGCAGAGTATTCCTCTGGGTAGTCCTCCCTACGAAAGGAAGGGAGACAGAGCTGCTGATTCACATGGAAGCGAGAAACAATCTTGGGCAGGAAGGAAGGCACTGTGTGAATAGACACTCCTGCCTCAGTGAACTGCAGAAAAGGCTCTCTACATGAGAGCGCCTGGAGCTCGGAAACTCTTCTGGCTGAAGTGATAGCCACCAAAAAGACTGCTTTCAACGTCAGGTCTTTCAGAGATGCCCTCGACAAAGGTTCAAAAGGCGGCTTCTGCAATGCTCTTAGCACCAGGTTGAGATTCCACAAAGGCACCACTGAGTGCAGAGGAGGGCGCAGGTGATTAACTCCCTTGAGAAAGCGCACCACATCTGGCTGCGAAGCCAGGGAAGCACCCTTCAGGCGGCCCCTGAAGCAAGTCAGAGCCGCTACCTGGACTTTAAGGGAACTGAGCGACAGGCCTTTCTCCAGACCTTCTTGCAGGAACGCCAACACTGAAGAAATTGGAGCAGTGAAGGGAGAAAGTGAGCCTGCTTCACACCACGCTGCAAAGATACGCCAAACCCTGGCGTAAGCAGTAGAAGTAGAGCGCTTCCTCGCTCTCAGCATAGTGGCGATGACCTTGTCTGAGAAGCCCTTCTTTCTCAGACGCTGCCGCTCAATAGCCAGGCCGTAAGACCAAAGGGGGAGGGATCCTCCATCATCACGGGACCCTGATGTAACAAGCCCCGCTCCACGCAGAGGATCGTCGACTGAGAGCCTGATCAAGTCCGCATACCAGGGACGTCTGGGCCAGTCCGGACCCACCAGGATTATCCGGCCCGGATGCTTTGCCACCCAGTCTAGCACCCTGCCCAACATGGGCCAGGGCGGGAACACATAGAGAAGCTCTTGTGTCGGCCACTGTTGGAGAAGAGCATCTACTCCCAGGGATCGAGGGTCCCGTCCTCTGCTGAAAAAGCGCGGCACTTGGCAATTGGCCGATGACGCCATCAGATCTAGGCTCGGCTGGCCCCAGCGCTTCGTGATATCCAAGAACGCCTGAGCAGAGAGCTGCCACTCTCTGGGCTCCAAGGTATGGCGACTGAGAAAGTCCGCCTTGACATTCATGACTCCGGCAATGTGGGCCGCTGACAGCTGTTCCAGGTTCGCTTCCGCCCACTGGCATAGATTCATGGCCTCCTTGGCTAGAGGGGCGCTCTTGGTACCTCCCTGGCGGTTGACATAGGCCACAGCCGTGGCATTGTCCGACAGGACCCGTACTGGCTTCAACGCCACTACCGGGATGAACTCCAAAAGCGCCAACCGAATGGCTCTGAGTTCCAGGAGGTTGATAGACCACTTTGCCTCTGCAGGAGACCAGAGCCCCTGCGCTGTCCTTCCCAAGCAGTGGGCTCCCCAGCCCGACAAAGAGGCGTCCGTCGTGACGACAATCCACTCCGGGGTCACCAGAGGCATTCCTGCAGACAACTTGTCTGTCTGCATCCACCAGCTCAGCGCCTTGCGCACTGCTGGGTCCAAGGGAAGGCGCACAACATAATCCTCCGACATCGGAGTCCAGCGCTGCAGCAGAGAGTGTTGTAGTGGTCTCATATGAGCCCTGGCCCAGGGCACTACTTCCATCGTGGCCGTCATAGAGCCCAACAGCTGCACATAGTCCCAAGCCCGAAGAGGAGAGGCTACTAGGAACTGGTCCACCTGAGCCTGAAGCTTGACAATCCGATTGTCTGGCAGGAACACTCTGCCCACTTGGGTGTCGAATCGAACTCCCAGATACTCCAGGGACTGAGTCGGGCGCAGCTGGCTCTTCTTCCAGTTGATGATCCACCCCAGGGAGCTCAAAAGAGCAACCACCCGGTCCACAGCTTTGCCGCACTCTGCATAAGAGGGGGCTCGGATCAACCAGTCGTCCAGATAAGGATGGACTTGTACTCCTTCCTTTCGCAGGAAGGCCGCGATGACCACCATTACTTTGGAGAAGGTCCGCGGAGCAGTAGCCAACCCGAAAGGGAGGGCTCTGAACTGGAAGTGTCGGCCCAGGACTGCAAAACGCAGAAAGTGTTGATGAGGAGGCCAGATGGGAATATGCAGGTACGCTTCCTTGATGTCCAAGGAAGCCAAGAACTCTCCTGCCTTCACTGCCGCTATAACAGAGCAGAGAGTCTCCATGCGAAAGTGCCGCACTTTCAAGGCCGGATTGACCCCTTTGAGGTCGAGGATAGGCCGGACAGAACCTCCTTTCTTTGGTACCACAAAGTAAATGGAGTAACGTCCCTTGCCAGTCTGATTTTCTGGCACCGGAACAACCGCACCCAGGCGGATCAGGTTGTCCAAGGTCTGCTGCACTGCCACAGCTTTGACCGGAGACTTGCAGGGAGAGAGTACAAACCCGTCTCTTAAGGGTCGGCAGAACTCTAACTTGTAGCCGTCTCTGATGACTTCCAGCACCCAAGCGTCTGAAGTTACTTTGGTCCACTCGCCCAGAAACGAGGACAGGCGTCCTCCAATCTGCACTGGGCCATGGACCAGGACCCCGTCATTGGGTACGAGACCCTGGGGGAGGACCGGAGGGCGTACCTCCGGGACGGCGGTCTCAGCGAAAGGAATGCTGCTTGGGGGAGAAGTTCCTTTTGAAGGAAGAGGGGGCAGAGGAGCCCGACTTGCCCGGGCGGTACCGACGGGCTTCTTGAAACCGTCCTCTGGAGATACCGGGGCGAGCACTGGCCTGAGCCCTGACCTCTGGTAACCTCTTGCCCTTAGACGTGCCGAGATCGGTCACGATTTTATCCAGCTCGACCCCAAAGAGCAGCTTGCCTTTAAAAGGCAACTTAGCCAGGCGGGACTTAGAGGCGTGGTCCGCAGACCAATGTTTCAGCCAAAGCCAGCGCCACGCAGAGACTGTCTGAGCCATGCCTTTAGCCGAGGCTCTCAAGACATCATACAGTAAGTCTGCCAAATAAGCCAAGCCCGATTCCAGGGCCGGCCAGTCAGCCCTCAAGGAAGGATCCGAGGGGGAAGCCCGCTGCACCATCGTCAGGCACGCCCTGGCCACATAGGAGCCGCAAACTGAGGCCTGCAAACTTAAGGCAGCCGCCTCGAAGGACGACCTTAAAGCCGCTTCCAATCTTCTGTCTTGGGCGTCCTTTAGGGCCGTGCCACCTTCCATCGGCAACGCCGTCTTCTTAGTCACCGCAGTGATTAAAGAATCCACGGTAGGCCAAAGAAAGGCCTCACGTTCACTTTCAGGCAAAGGATAGAGGCGGGACATAGCCCTAGCCACTTTGAGGCTCGCTTCCGGGACATCCCATTGAGCCGAAATTAAGGTGTGCATGGCATCATGCACGTGGAAGGTTCTAGGCGGGCGCTTCGTCCCCAGCATAATGGCAGAGCCAACAGGGGCTGAGGGAGAGACGTCCTCTGGCGAGAAAATCTTCAAAATGCTCATGGCCTGCAGTAACAGGTTGGGCAAATCCTCTGAGCGAAAGATCCGCGCTGCAGAGAGGTCATCCGCTCCATCCGAGCGGGAATCCGTCTCCTCCAAGGAATCCCCAAAGGACCGTTGGGAGAACTCAGATACGCTGCCCTCATCTACATCAGAGGAAACAGTGTCCTCTAAGGCCTGGGAATCCACCCAAGGGCGTTTACTTCCGGGGGCCTCAACCCCGTTATCGGACAAGGGAGAAGGGGCAGCGTTTTGCATAAGGAAAGCTTGATGCAGCAGCAAAATAAACTCGGGGGAGAAACCCCCCAGACTGTGTATTTCAGCAGCCTGGGCCACAGCCCTAGACGCACCCTCAACCGGCGCTCGCAAGAGCGGGGGAGCAACATGCTGCGCATCCAAGATGGCGTCCGGCGCGACACTCCGCGAAGGAGCCGCGCGGGAAGAACGGCGCTTAACTTTAGCCGCTTTTTTGCCGTCGCCCAAATCAAGGGCGGCCATGGCATGAACATCTCCCAGCTCAAGGGCGGCCCAAGAAGAAGCCGTCCGAGCAGAGTGGCCGGCCAAGATGGCGGAGGCGAGCAGCGGGGGATGGGCGTTTATGGCGGAAAAACCGCCGCACCGGAGGAAGACCCGGGACACTAACTGGCCTCCAAACTGACACCCAACAAGGGCGAATCAGACTTTAAAACCCCCGCATCCCCGCTAGAAGCGCACACGCGGTCCGGGGAGCGATTCTTCGCGCCCTCGCCCTCCGACGCCATAGGCCACATGGAGATCAATCGCGGAACCCCCTGCCCGCTATAAAAAGGTAAAAATTACCTGCTTCTCGCTCCGAGCTGTAACGACCTGGTGTCCCAGTGAGTAGCTGCAATAAACGTTTAAATAAACGTCGAAATAAACGCCCTTAAGGACGTCCAAAATTTTTTTTTTTTTTTTAACGGAGCTAGCGGGAGGGGGGAGAAAAGGAGGGACCTGGCGCCACCATGTTTGCACTTGCTCAAGAAGAGCCCTCAACCCCAGGCACTCAACAAAACCTAAAAATTAGGCTTGGAGGCCTAGCCAGAGCTGCTGCTGTGTGTGACCACCACCTGCTGAGATAGAGAACATACAGAGGAGTTTCCGGCAGCACATGACCACATATAGGGAGGCAAAAAATTGCTCTCTATCTCCACCTGCTGGTAGATGGACACAACCCACCAGTCTATGGATTGATCAGCATGATGATATGGAAATATAATTCTGTATATTATATTGCACACTGCTCAAAGGAGATAACGTTTGGCTAAGCGGCCCAAATTCCAGACCTGAATCAAAATTAGAATGTATAGCAAGCCTTGAACACTTTAGTCTACAGACAATCCAAAGCGAACATAAATTAGATAAGAAGTGTAAATTATAAATAATGTTAGAAACACAAAATTATAAGCCACTGTAAAAACTGTTACCATTATTTATTAGCATAACTTTAAACTAATTAACTATTAGGAAGATACAAATGTAAATTAATGTAAGAACTCTGTCACGAAATGCCTAGCCACTCGCCAGGGGCTAATCCTGCGGCTATCCGCAGCACAGCTCAGGTCCGCCTGAACCTGGGCATGTGCTCTAAACTAGCACCCTTCTTCCACCGACTGGGTCACAACTGCCTCTGGGAGAGTCTCTCGCTCTCAAGTTATCCCCAGTGATTTCTAGGTTACTGGGGCCACACTCACATTACACAAACCACCAGGATTCTTAGTCAGCCTAGACAAGCAGAGTCAATAAATTAAAAAAGGTTTATTGTCATAAAAATTACTGAACAGTGAACTACAAAAACAGATGTAAAACAACAGGTAACTGAATAAGGATCAATTACAAAGCTATCCAAACATTCTGTCACTACCTGGATAGTGCCTGGGAAGTACAGGAAATATAGCTGCTCACGAGTTACAGAATACAACTGCTCACAGGGTCTCAGTAAAGAGGTCTTTCTCTCTCTACTTCCAAACTGAAACTAAGGAAAAATCCAGTATTTCTTGACTGAATTTAAGCTTCTGTGCCAATCAGAGTCCAGAACAACATTTTTTTAAAGTAGCTGGCCATATCAGTGCAGGTTACTTCCTCTTTGTGTTAAACTAAAGAAAGAACAGTCATTTCTGTGTAACAGCTTTAAACATAAAACACGCACCACCAGCTGACCAAACTAGAGAAATACACTTCATAAAATATTCTTATAATTCACATGCTAGAAAATTCACCATTTCACCACAAACACACAACAGGCACAGGCAGATCCTTGTGACTCTGGGCAAGTCACTTAACCCTCCATTGCGCCAGGTACAAATAAGTACCTGTATACAATATGTAAGCCGCATTGAGCCTGCCACGAGTGGGAAAGCGCGGGGTACAAATGTAACAAAAAAAAAAAAACACTATTTATAAAATGGTTAGAGTAACTGCAAATACAAAAAGATGGCGCAGGGTGGTAATGGCCTTAAAAGTCTCCGGTATTCCTAGGAAGTCAGCCCAGAATCAGATGGATGTCACAGAAGGAAACCCATAGGCTGAAGCCCTAGGAACTGTATGGGGGAGGGGATACAGAAACAGGCTGGCTCATCCCAAGGGACTGAGATGTTAGCTCAAGTAGAAAGGAGCAGGCAGCCAAGACCCTAGCAGTAAGGTAGGAACTGCCTGTGTATCATACCTACTCAGTTAAAGCACAGCTAGAAGCCAAGGGGGAGCCTTGGGGAAAGTGACATTCTCTTTATGGACATCACTGTTTACCAGTAGAGCAAAGAATAATTTTCAAGATACTGGTCCTTATATTTTAAAGCCTTTAGAACAGATATACTAGAATATTTATCTGCTCTTACCATCCCTTATTCTACCAGTAGAATGTTACATTCCCTGCACGACTTTTGGTTGGTACTTACAGGACCTAAAAATGCGCAACCTGAAATGACCAGACACAGCACGTTTTATTTTCTGGTCCCTTATACCGGGAACAACCTTCCTCTCTCCATCCATTGTGAACTTGCTTTTTAAAAGTTTAAAATAGCAATAAAAACTTGGTTGTTCCACCAAGCTTTTAATTAAGGGTCGGTATAGAGCCTCGCACAGTGGTTATGATAAATTGTCTGTAGTTATGTTTGTCTTAATTTATTATTTTTGTCTGAGAATGTTCTCTTAATTTCTTTGTCTTTAGTACTCTCATTTTGTTTCTTTCCTATCATGTTAGATGGAGTTCTTTTCTGTTTTTATATATTTTAGCCTGTACACGGCTCAGTTCTGCTAGTCAGTTAGAGCGGTATAGAAAATGTTAAATAAACTATAAACTATGGAAGCTTTTCAATGTCCTTTGCCGCTTCATTAGTAGGCCCTGGCACTAAGTGACTCTGAGGATGCTCCCTCTCCTGATGTGTTTCCCCCCAGCTTTCCTATCATGATTATTGTAGTTCTCCTACCCCCTTACTCCTTCTATCCTACCTCTCCTTTCTTCTCTACCTTTACTTAGGGGTCTGAGCTAGCAACATGTGATTTAAACTGGTTTTAGCCAGTCTAGCAATCACGTTATTCAGCGTCTAATGAGCAAAGGGGTTCTGGTGGTTTTTGTGTTTGGAATAGCAGCTAACGATAATCCTATGCAAATGTATTAGAATGAGCTCATTAGTATTAAAATGAGCATTCCGAGTGATGCACAGAAGGACCGCCTACCTTTAATGTGCAAAATTTTCTCACAGCTCCTGTGTGAGGGAGACTTCTGGGAGGAGCAGTCTGCTTGCAGTTTTCAATGCCAAAGCTTGTCAGAGAGAAGAGAACAGCTTTAGAAAGGCAGAAAAACAGTTACTGAAAACAAAAGCAAAAGATTATTAGAAATCAGGGACTGCCTATACTTGGTCCATCTGTAACAAGTCTAAAGGTGTTTCAGTTGGATAGGCAGTGCCTTAAAAGTTGAAGAAAATACTTTTTTTTAACTTGACAGCTTTTTAATTTATTTGAAAGCTTCCAAAATGTAGATATAAATATCATTAAAACTGAATAACATTAAAACAGCTTCAAACATTATTGTAGCTGGTAGAAACAGCACTAATAAAGGCTATATTTTGGCTCATTTGTCTACACTGTGTTATACAATACAGATGGCCAAATTTCAGGCAGGATATCCTGTTTCCTGATGGGTTCATCTTAACTTTTGTTGTAATCTGCCTTGGGAAGCCTGCTGTTATAAAGATGATGGAATATATTGAAATTAAATGAAAGTAGAATTAAACTCTCCTTTCTTTGGGGCACATTAAATCACAACTTCATCTGTTTTGTAGAAGTTTACATTTTAGATACACAAATGGATTATTCTGTTTTGAACATGTTTCAGGGGGAAGTGGTTTTATAAGTCAAAATAAAAATAAATATTTTGTTTCATGCAGATCTCTTTTGTTTAAAAATAACTAAATGGGCAATAAGCCCCTAATGCAGTCCATTGGTTTTCTTATATTTTGTTCTTGTGATGACTTATACTGTGCCAAAACTGAAAACTCATCTCTATCCGGTCAATAATAAAAGGAGCTCATTGTGAACATTTTGCATCCTAAAAGGTTGTTTTGTGGCTGTACTTGAGAAATTGTGATACTGAGTAAATAAACGTATGTTTGTATCCCTAGTTATGTATTCAAAGTTTATATAATCCTTTCAAGATATCCAGTTAATCGTGGAACATAACCACAGAGGCATGGTATGGTCACATCTTCAATATGATAATACTAGGGCCCAGCTAAGGAACAGGTTATTTTGAGTTAGTCTTCACTGGACCAAACTTGCTTTCCTTGTGCCATCATTACCCAGTGGGTAGGCAGTGCTTAAAAGGTGGAGGATAAAGGATTTTTTTTTAACATTTATATCACACATTATCCCAAGCAAAGTCTGGTTCACTGTGGCTTACATCTGAAAATACAGTAAGACAGAATAACAGAATTCAGTTATATCATGGGAGCAAATAGATGGACATGTCTGAAACATTTACAAAGTTGAGATTAACATACATACTCAACTGGGTATTTAAAAGTTTGTCCTTTAATAATGCCACATGTTAAGAAATCATAGCCATAAATATAGGCAGTTATTCAAAGGCTATCACATGCTCACACTAGAACAGGCAACCATCGCATTGCAAAAGTAAACAACTTCTACAGAGTACATCCAAAATTTAATTTTTATTTTTTTTATTTCCATCTTCCAAAATTCCAGACAGCAGATGTACAGATCAGCAGGACCCAAAACAATCCAAAACAAGTCAGAAACAACACAGTTTATACCTAATTGTTCAACCATCCTTAGGATTCACCTTTGGGTTTAAAAAGCAAAACCATGTGCATGAAAGGTCTGGATAAACAAATCAAAACAATCAACTGTTAAAGCAAATGCCCACAATATGTAATACGTGGTAACACCGATGGAATATTCACATAGAAGGCAGCCTGAGCCAACAGATTTATTTTCCACTGAACATAATTTTGTATGAACTTGGCAGTTAACAGTGTGCCGAACTGGACAATGTTGGCACATTTACACTGACTCTGGACTTCTGCATGAAGGCAGCTCTGCACTCAATATTCAGTATCTGTCTTCTAAATAGTACTAATAAAAATATCCTTTTTTATAATATACCACAGCAATCCACAAAGCAAAAGGTGCAAGTTCCCACATGCCATCTTTTTCTTCCGATGTAGGCAAAGGAAACATTTTTTAATGCTCTCAAGTTTCAACCTAATTCATGTTTAATGTGTGATATGTCATAAATAAATAAGTAAATAAATAGATACAAACTCTAATGTTAGGCAGCTGATTCGCATAACATGATGTCTGTTTTAGTGGCCCTTTACCAGGAGAAAAAAAATCTCTGCACAAATATAACAGTGCCAGGGTGTCCCTATAATCAGCCCCTCCAATTGGCATGCTGATTACAATTAAAAAAAAATTACTACTCTACCTATGAAAAGTTACTCCATTATTATACTTCCTCTGTGTACATCTGTGTACTGCACAAGCTGGCGTATTTGAAAATATACGTGAAATTAAATAAAAATGCTACCAACAATAAAGAACAACATAATGGACACTGCAGCTCATAGGTTTGTTTGCTTTGAGTGTACTGGGATGACGGCTGCTAAGGGAAGGGGAAGCAGAGGCTAACCTAATTGCCTTCAACTTTTTAACTCATTTTGGGGTCCTTTTACTAAGCCGCATAAGCGTCTACGTGCGCCCAATGCGTGCCAAAATGGAGTTACCGCATGGCTACTGCATGGCTCTTGCGGTAATTTCATATTTGGTGTGCATCCAAAAAACATTTTTTATTTTTGGCCGCACGCCAAGTGGCATTTAAAGCACATAGGTCATTACCGCATGAGACTTTACCACTAGGTCAATGGCTGGTGGTAAGGTCTCAGACCCAAAAAGGACACACAGCAATTTGGATTTTGCCGCACATCCATTTTCAGCAAAAATTTTTAAAAGGCCTTTTTTACAGGCACACTCAAAAATGGATTGGCATGTGCCTACACTATCGAAAGCCATTATTCTGCGTGCCTTTGTAAAAAGACCCCTTTGTCTCCTGTTTTATCTAACTTCCTTGTGGTGGGGGCATTGCCTGAATGAGAGCAGCAGGGCAACACTAGAAAAGAGAGCTAAAAAGTGCATGTCATGTACTTGTGGATATTACTGTGTATCTGGTGAGGATGGTCTCACAGAAATGAAACTTCCCTTTGAAAATCTGGGCTTGAATGGGGAAGTTCACTTGTACAAATACTAAGTAAAGGGAAATTTTCAGCCCAGAGAATTTACCCTGTCCAGTCTGCCTATAAGTTTATGTTGCTTTTTCCATTTGTGAACCTTTTTTCACATGTAAACTTTAGAAATGTATACCTTCAACCCATTGCCCTTAAACCTCACTCTTTCAGGCAGTCGATCCTCGAATCTCTGAGTTTGTATCAAAGGCAATAGAGAGGGAATATGACTTGCCCAGCTTCCCTGGTTCTGAGCCCACCACTGCACAGCTGCCAAGTTACCCAGCTCCAGTCTAGGAGTGAGACTTTTTGGCCAGTCCTGTTTTTCAACTTATATCCCAAGTCAGTGTTCTTTTTGTAGTCTCTGATATCATCAACTTAAATCAGCACTTTGGGTTCCATAATGTACCATTCAGAAGGAAGGGATCCTCAGAAGCTTAGCAGAGATTGGGTGGCAGAGCCAGTGGTGGGAGGCGGGGCTAGTGCTGGGCAAGACTTCTACAGTCTGTGCCCTGAAAATGGCAGATACTAATCAAGGTAAGGTATATACAAAAAGTAGCACATATGAGTTTATCTTGTTGGGCAGACTGGATGGACCGTGCAGGTCTTTTTCTGCCGTCATCTACTATGTTACTATGTAATAGGGATGAAAAAATCCAGGACTGGCTCAGAGTTTCCCTCCAAGAACTGGGTAACTTGGCAGCTCTCCGTCTCTACCCATTAAGTCTCTCCATTCAAAGCATGTGCTTGCATAGTCCATATGCTCACACACTATTACTGCTATCATACCCACAGCTAGGCTCTGAAATTTTCCCTGCTACTTCTGGAGAGGTGAAATGATGGTGGGGCATGGGGTCCCTGGTAGGGCAGCCCACAAATGTATGCTTGCCTAGGGCCCAATATAGTATTAATCCGGCCCTGCTTCTCCCCCTTACTTTTCTACAAAACAACTAATTTTCCCCATACCCCTGCGCCATGTTATAACATTATTCCTCCCCCCCCATGGATTTCTTTAATAATCCCCCTTCCTTGCACTGCTTTTTCTTTTCCTCAACGGGCTTTTTATCATACCATCCTCCAGACAGATATCTCTTTAGCATAATGCCCTTACCCAGTTTCCCGCTACAAATTTACCCCTCAGACTGCAAACAGCCTGAGGCAGGGCCTTACGGTATTCTTCCAATTTAGTTGCAGTAAATCACTTTCAACAATATTTCAACAATATTTTGACACCCAACAGACAGGACTTAACAAGGATCTGGGTTTTCTAGCCCATTATAAACCATAAAGTTGTATTTCTCTGTTTATCACTCTCCTCTCAACTACCCACACCCATCCTGTTAGACTATCAATGAAATGAAATGCTTTGATGTACCCAACCCCCACCATGCTAGACTGTCATTGAAATGCTTTGAAGCTTCACTTATATATACTATCAACACATTTGCTTATTTCCGATCTGACGAAGAAGGGCAACCTTCGAAAGCTAATCAAGAAATGTATTATGTCCAATAAAAAAAGGTATCATCTTATTTTCTTTTCCATGTTTTATTTTGTTTGATTTCTATAGATAACATTATTTGGAAAACACACCCTCCTTGATGGGCTAAAATATTGTACTACGCTGCGCCTGTCCCTCCAAACGCCTCATCTCCTCTCCTCCCCTACCCCGCGCGGAGTTCTAACACAGCAACTAAGCTAGGCAGGCCTTCCCTTCTCGCATCCCTTTCCATTTAGACTCTTCTGCGGCACATAATTTTCTCCTGGGCACTAGCTCCACCAACTTCCTTAATCGAAAACCTTATAAGCAGATGAGATGTCAATCTTAGTAGCAAGACTATTATAACTATTATTCAGCACCCACTGTTACCAGAGTGAAGTGAAGTGAAGCGAAGCTTCCACCGTAAGCCGTCTTCGCGGCGCATCAAAATAGTAGTGCATGCCGCTTCCGGTTGCCAGCGCTGCGCATGACAATTTCAATGTTGCCTGTTATCCTTATCCAGCCAAATTGGGCTACTTTTGAACAATGGCTGCGGACAACTTATTCTTGTTACAGGTTTTTGGATTTCTTTCTTGCGCTGTGTACTTTTTTTTTTGGGGGGGGGGGGGGCGTTATTCATTATTATTTGAAGCCTCATAGATTTTCAAAACCTCCTTGATCTGGTCCCCTCTTTCCAAAGAAGCCTCATTCTGGTACTCCAATAGCTTCTCTCTGTGTATTCCAGAGCCTCATTCTGGTACTCCAATAGCTTCTCTTACTGTATTCCATGTAAGGAGGTTAGATCATCACAATGGGCTATAAACAGGAGTGGAAGCGAGCCTATCTAGTCCACTGTAAGCAAGGAAGCCAATTAGGAAAATCTAAGTTTCCCCTTCCCAGCGCAGCCGTCATCCCCGTTCACTCAAAACAAAATAAGACAACCTATGAACTGCTGCATCCATATTGTGTTTTGTTTTGTTTTTTAATTGTTGGTCCATCTGTAGCAAGTCTAAAGCAGTTTCAATTGGATAGGCAGTACCTTAAACGGTGGAGGACAAAAGTTTTGTTTTACTTATTGGACAGCTTTTTAATTTTTTTGAAAGGTTCCCATATGTACATATAAATATCATGTAACAATTGAATATCACTAAAACAGCTTAAAAATTATTATAGCTGGTAGAAACAGCAATTTTAAACTCTGTATTTGTGCTCATTTTCTACACTTAAAACTTAGTAAATACACTGTATACAATACAGATGGCCAAATTTCAGTGAGAATATCCTGTTTCCAGACATCACTGCGGAAACCCAGGCCAAAGTATTGGCCTGCTTATCTGACATCGCTGCCTGGATGTCCAACCGCCACCTGAAACTGAACATGGCCAAGATCGAGCTCATTGTCTTCCCACCCAAACCCACTTCTCCCCTCCCTCCACTCTCTATCTCAGTTGATAACACCCTCTTCGTCCCCGTCTCATCTGCCCGCAACCTCGGAGTCATCTTCGACTCCTCCCTCTCCTTCTCTGCGCATATCCAACAGATAACCAAGACCTGTCGCTTCTTCCTCTACAACATTAGCAAAATTCGCCCTTTCCTCTCTGAGCACACCACCCGAACTCTCATCCACTCTCTCATTACCTCTCGTCTTGACTACTGCAACCTACTCCTTACTGGCCTCCCACTTAGCCATCTATCCCCCCTTCAGTCCATTCAGAACTCTGCTGCACGTCTTATCTTCCGCCTGGACCGTTATACTCATATCACCCCTCTACTCAAGTCACTTTGCTGGCTTCCAATCAGGTACCGCGTATAGTTCAAGCTTCTCCTACTTACCTTCAAATGTACGCGATTTGCAGCCTCTCCCTACCTCTCTACCCTCATCTCCCCTTACGTTCCTACCCGCAACCTCCGCTCTCAAGACAAATCCCTCCTTTCAGTACCCTTCTCCTCCACTGCTAACTCCAGGCTCTGCCCTTTCTGCCTCGCCTCACCCCATGCTTGGAATAAACTCCATTAACCCATTCGCCAGGCCCCCTCCCTGCCCATCTTCAAATCCTTACTCAAAGCCCACCTCTTCAATGTCGCCTTCGGCACCTAACCACCATACCTCTACTCAGGAAATCTAGACTGTCCCAACTTGACATTTCATCCTTTAGATTGTAAGCTCCTTGAGCAGGGACTGTCCTTCATTGTTAAACTGTACAGCGCTGCATAACCCTAGTAGCGCTCTAGAAATGTTAGGTAGTAGTAGAATATCCTGTTTCCTGATGGGTTCATCTTAAATGTTGTAATCTGCCTTGGGAAGCCTGGTGTTATAAAGATGATGGAGTATATTGAAATTAAATGGAAGTAGAATTAAAATCTCCTTTCATTGGGGCACATGGAATCACATCTTCACCTGTTTTGTAGAAGTTTACCTTTTAGATATACAAATGGATTCTGTTGTTTGAGCATGTTTCAGGGACAAGTGGTTTAAGTCAAAATAATCAAAATATTTTCTGTCAAACAGATCTCTTGTTTGTTGAAACATAACTAAATGGGCTATAAGCCCCTAATGCAGCCCACTGGTTGTCTTATATTTTGTTCTTGTGATGGCTCATACTGTGCCAAAACTGAACATACAGTGAGACAGAATAATAGAATTCAGTAACATCCAAAATTTATTTTTATGTTTTAATCATCGTTCTTAAAAGCAAAACATGTTGGTTGATAAGCTTCATACAGAACAAGAAAAACCAGTAAACCATCCAACATAGCACAATAAAAACTTTTACAGAGAACATACCCCAAGAACCCTTCCCCTCCAGTACTCCCCTCCCTCCCTTCCTATAAGCCCACCTGACTATTTTCACCTGCCAAAATAACACAACAGATCGGTAGGACTCAAACCATTTCATAACGAGCACTGCCTCCATTGTATGCAAACCTCTGTCATGAATATTCATTGGAGAAAGTAATCCACTGAGGTGGATGAACACAATCTCCCACGAAAACACAGCAAATAAAGAGAAGTGGGAAGTGGACCAATGACTCCAGGGAAACGGGATACTGATGTTTGAAGTACCACTTTATTCACAGACTATTCATTGTCAATATCCTGAAAAACCTGACGGCCTTGGTTAACTCCAGGACCAGGTTATCCTAACATCCATAAGAGGCAGACACGGTCATATAATTAACATTATAATTTTATTTCTCTTTGGATAATAACTGAGAAAATGCTGTTAAAAATTATATTACAAAGCATGACATTGACTTGGTTAACTTCTGCTGTATATTGTGATATCCCCCTTCTCACTCAGGGTGACCTGGTTCTCAATACGCAGATCATATGCAAATTAGTGTGCTACCCCTTCTCGCTCAGGGTGACCTGGTTCCCACTAAGCAAATTAAACAGGTCTCACCAACTGCATATTTCTCAGGCAACTCTTTATTCCAGCCCCTGGGCACACTTCTTCTAGCTTAATACTTTATGCTTTCATGGGTCTTCACACTGAGCCGCCCCACACAGATACATGGGCTCAGTACTAGCTTCAATACTTTGGGGACTCCCAACCCCAGGCTTTGCAGCCTGCTTCTCTCAGTACTTTGGACACCCAGTCCTGGACACACAGTCCTCCCTTTGAACACACAGTTCTTTACCAGTACTTGGGACACACAGTCCTTCCTTTGAACACACAGTTCTTTACAAGTACTGGGGACACACAGTCCAACACTAATGCTTTAGGGCCTTCTTACCCCAGGATTTTCAGCCTGCTGATCTCCTTTGGACACCCAGTCCACCCCCAGTCCATAGGGTTAGCCAGTATCTTCCAGGGGGATCTCTCTTCCTTCCGCTGCCAGCTCACTTCTCTTCCTTTCACCCCTCAGGTGGGGTATAAAGTGGTTAATTAGCTACACAGGACCCAGCCCATAACCTCCTACACCTGTGGACATCCCAGAGCTCTCCCCCCCGGTCCTAGCGACCTCCACCTATTCTCCTACTAGCGCCCTCTAGTGGCCTACTCCGGATAGGACACCCTCTTACTTATCACAATATCAACCAGTAGTAAATAATAGTAATAAACAATTTTAAGTGCATTTTTATAATATACCACTGCATTCTTCAAAACAGAAGGGGCACGTTCTCACAAACCATCTTTCTCTTTTGATCTAGGCACAGAAAAAAACAAAAAAGAGCTTTCAAATGCTCCCTGGTTTCAACCTAATACATGTTAAATGTGGAATATGAATGTCATAAATAAATAAATAGAAACTCTGAATGTTGAGCACCTGATTCTCATAACATGATGTCTGTTTTAGTGGCTTATTACCAGGAGAAAAAAATCTCTGCACGAATATTACACGTCCTAGGGTGTCCCTGTAACCAGCCCCTCCAACTGACCACTGATTAAGATTTATAATAAATTACTATTCTACCTATGAAAAGTTATTTCGTTATTATACTTCCTCTGCGTACATCCGTATGCTGCACAAGCTGGCATGTTTGAAAATATAAGTGAGATTAAATAAAAATGCTACCAACAACAAATAACGACAGAGTGGATGCAGCAGCTTATGGGTTTGCTTGCTTTGTTTTGAGTGAACGAGGATGACGGCTGCTGTGGGAAGAGGAAACAGACTGACCTAATTGGTTTCAGTGTTCTAACGTACTTCATCTCCTGTCTATTAAACCTTCTTGGTTTAGATTGAGAACAGGACAGGAGACGGAAAGGAGATTGGATAAAAAACGGAGATGGGGAGAGGTTATCTAGTCCATTATATGGGCTGAAGCCAGTAGGCGGAGCTTGCTGCTGCTTTAGTACACTAAAAAAAAATAGTAAACGTTATTGAAAACAATAGCAAAAGATTATTAGAAATAACGGACTGCCTATGTGTGGTCCATGTGTAAAAAGTGTAAAGCTGGTCCAGTTGGGATAGACAGTGCCTTAAAAGGTAGAGAACAAAAGTTGTTTTGTTTTTATTTTTTACTTATTGGATATCTTGTTAATTTATTTGAAAGCTTCCCATATCTAATGAAAATTGAGTATCACTAAAACAATTTTTAAAAAATTATTGTAGCTGGTAGAAACATAAACTCTGTATTTTGTGCTCATTTTTCTACACTGTTCTATACAATACAGCTGGCCAAATTTCAGTGAGGATATCCTGTTTCCTGATAGGTTCATCTTAACTTTTGTTGTAATCTGCCTTGGGAAGCCTGGTGTTACAACAATGGAATATATTGAAATTAAATGGAAGTAAAATTAAACTCCCTTTCGTTGGGGCATATTCAGGTGAATTTTCGAAGGAGATGGGCATCCTTCTCGCAAGGTTGCCCAAATCGGCATAATCAAAAGCTGATTTTGGGGGCCCTCAACTGCTTTCCGTTGCGGGGACGACCAAAGTTCACGGGGGTGTCAGCAGTGTAGCGAAGGCGGGACTGGGGCGTGCTTAGATGGGCGTCCTCGGCCGATAATGGAAAAAAGAAGGGTGTCCCTGACGAACACTTGGACGGCTTTACTTGGTCCATTTTTTTCACGACCAAGCATCAAAGAGGTGCCCGAACTGACCAGATGACCACCGGAGGGAATCGGGGATCACCTCCCCTTACTCTCCCAGTGGTCATTAACCACCTCCCATCCTCAAAACAAATCTTTAAAAATACTTTTTTGCCAGCCTCAAATGCCATACTCAGGTCCATCGCAGCAGTATGCAGGTACTTGGAGCAGTTGTAGTGGGTGCAGTATACTTCAGGCAGGTGGACCCAGGCCCATCCCCCCACCTGATACACTTGTGGTGGGAAATGTGAGCCCTCCAAAACCCACCAGAAACCCACTGTACCCACATGTAGGTGCCCCCCTTCATCCCTAAGGGCTATGGTAGTGGTGTACAGTTGTAGGTTTTGGTGGGGGGTTGGGGGGCTCAGCACCCAAGGTAAGGGAGCTATGAACCTGGGACCTTTTTCTGAAGTCCACTGCTGTTGTGTAGAAGCTTACATTTTAGATACACAAATGTTTTGAACATTTTTCGGGGGCAAGTGGTTATACAAGTCAAAATAAAAATAAATATTTTGTTTCATGTAGATCCCTTTTGTTTAAAAATAACTAAATGGGCAATAAGCCCCTAATGCAGTCCATTGGTTTTCTTATATTTTGTTCTTGTGATGACTTATACTGCGTCAAAACAGAAAACTCATCTCTATCTGGCAGTGCCGTAGCGAGGATGCCTGACACCTGGGGCGGGTCGCCGCTGCGCACCCCCCCCCCCCGGGTGCAGGGCACGGCGCCCCCCCTCTGGAGTGCCCCCCCCCCCGAAAAGCACCCTACCTTTCAGCGGGGGGCAGGCGGGAGGGCCGATCCGCCACCAGTGCACGTCACTGGGAGCTGCGTCGGCTCTGCTGCTTCCCTGCTTTCTCTGCCCCAGAACAGGAAGGTAAAATTATGTATAATCATACCTGATAATTTTCTTTCCATTAATCATAGCTGATCAATCCATAGACTGGTGGGTTGTGTCCATCTACCAGCAGGTGGAGATAGAGAGCAAACTTTTGCCTCCCTATATGTGGTCATGTGCTGCCGGAAACTCCTCAGTATGTCGATATCAAAGCTCCATCCGCAGGACTCAGCACTTAGAGAATTACACCCACGAAGGGACACTCTGCCCAGCTCACCACCGCCGAAACGGGGGAGGGGAATTAACCCAGCTCATCCCCACACAAGTGGGGGAGGGGAATCCGTCCAGCTCATCCCCGCGGAGCGGGGGAGGGACACCACACCCGCCGATGCGGGGGGATCTGGCTTATCCTGCAACCGCAACCGCGGGAGGAGCTGACTGACCCTAACACCGCCGAAGCGGGAGGGGTACAAAGCTGCCCTACAGCCGCACGAAGCGGGAGGGAGTGCCGGCAGAATTTTAAGTCTCAATCCAGCCCCGTAAAACGGAGGGGAGAGGAATGCAGCAGCTCACTGTAACACAAACTCGTCTTAACTCTTGAAGAATCCAAGTGAAAAAACTTGAACACGAAGTCTTTCTGAAGTAACTGAAGACTAAACTTGAACCTGAAATGCAACCAGAATAAAAACAGTACAGATATCTGGGAGGGGCTATGGATTGATCAGCTATGATTAATGGAAAGAAAATTATCAGGTATGATTATACATAATTTTACCTTCCATATCATCAAGCTGATCAATCCATAGACTGGTGGGATGTACCGAAGCAGTACTCACCCAGGGCGGGACATTGAAATCCCTGACCTCAACACTGAAGCTCCAAACCGGGCCTCCGCCCGTGCAGCCACAGTCAAACGGTAATGCTTGGAGAATGTATGAGCCGAAGCCCAAGTTGCCGCCTTGCATATCTCTTCCAAGGAGACGGATCCGGCCTCTGCCATCGAGGCCGCCTGAGCTCTCGTGGAGTGAGCCTTCAGCTGGATAGGCGGCACCTTCCCCGCAGCTACATAAGCCGCTGCAATGGCTTCCTTGACCCATCTTGCCACTGTAGGCTTAGCAGCCTGCAGACCCTTACGAGGACCTGCAAACAGGACAAACAGATGATCCGATTTCCGGAAATCATTGGTCACTTCCAAGTATCTGATGATGACTCGTCTCACATCCAGATATTTAAGAGCAGAGTACTCCTCTGGGTAGTCCTCCCTACGAAAGGAAGGGAGACAGAGCTGCTGATTCACATGGAAGCGAGAAACAATCTTGGGCAGGAAGGAAGGCACTGTGCGAATAGTCACTCCTGCCTCAGTGAACTGCAGAAAAGGCTCTCGACATGAGAGCGCCTGGAGCTCGGAAACTCTTCTGGCTGAAGTGATAGCCACCAAAAACACTGCTTTCAACGTCAGGTCTTTCAGAGATGCCCTCGACAAGGGTTCAAAAGGCGGCTTCTGCAATGCTCTTACTACCAGGTTGAGATTCCACGCAGGCACCACTGAGTGCAGAGGAGGGCGCAGGTGATTAACTCCCTTGAGAAAGCGCACCACATCTGGCTGCGAAGCCAGGGAAGCACCCTTCAGGCGGCCCCTGAAGCAAGCCAGAGCCGCTACCTGGACTTTAAGGGAACTGAGCGACAGGCCTTTCTCCAGACCTTCTTGCAGGAACGCCAACACTGAAGAAATTGGAGCAGTGAAGGGAGAAAGTGAGCCTGCTTCACACCACGCTGCAAAGATACGCCAAACCCTGGCGTAAGCAGTAGAAGTAGAGCGCTTCCTCGCTCTCAGCATAGTGGCGATGACCTTGTCTGAGAAGCCCTTCTTCCTCAGACGCTGCCGCTCAATAGCCAGGCCGTAAGACCAAAGGGGGAGGGATCCTCCATCACCACGGGACCCTGATGTAACAGGCCCTGCTCCACTGGCAGCCGCAGAGGATCGTCGACTGAGAGCCTGATCAAGTCCGCATACCAGGGACGCCTGGGCCAATCCGGACCCACCAGGATTACCCTGCCGGGATGCTTTGCCACCCGGTCTAGCACCCTGCCCAACATGGGCCAGGGCGGGAACACATAGAGAAGCTCTTGTGTCGGCCACTGTTGGAGAAGAGCATCTACTCCCAGGGATCGAGGGTCCCGTCCTCTGCTGAAAAAGCGCGGCACTTGGCAATTGGCCGATGACGCCATCAGATCTAGGCTCGGCTGGCCCCAGCGCTTCGTGATGTCCAAGAACGCCTGAGCAGATAGCTGCCACTCTCCGGGCTCCAAGGTATGGCGACTGAGAAAGTCCGCCTTGACATTCATGACTCCGACAATGTGGGCCGCTGAAAGCTGCTCCAGGTTCGCTTCCGCCCACTGGCAAAGATTCATAGCCTCCTTGGCTAGAGGGGCGCTCTTGGTACCTCCCTGGCGGTTGACATAGGCCACAGCCGTGGCATTGTCCGACAGGACCCGTACAGGCTTCAACACCAGTACCGGGATGAACTCCAAAAGCGCCAACCGAATGGCTCTGAGTTCCAGGAGGTTGATAGACCACTTTGCCTCTGCAGGAGACCAGAGCCCCTGCGCTGTCCTTCCCAAGCAGTGGGCTCCCCAGCCCGACAACGAGGCATCCGTCGTGACGACAATCCACTCTGGGGTCACCAGAGGCATTCCCGCAGACAACTTGTCTGTCTGCATCCACCAGCTCAGCGCCTTGCGCACTGCTGGGTCCAAGGGAAGGCGCACAGCATAATCCTCCGACATCGGAGTCCAGCGCTGCAGCAAAGAGTGTTGAAGTGGTCTCATATGAGCCCTGGCCCAGGGCACAACTTCCATCGTGGCCGTCATAGAGCCCAACAGCTGCACATAGTCCCAAGCCCGAAGGGGAGAGGCTACTAGGAACTGGTCCACCTGAGCCTGATGTTTGACAATCCGATTGTCTGGCAGGAACACTCTGCCCACTTGGGTGTCGAATCGAACTCCCAGGTACTCCAGGGACTGAGTCGGGCGCAGCTGGCTTTTCTCCCAGTTGATGATCCATCCCAGGGAGCTCAAAAGAGCAACTACCCGGTCCACAGCTTTGCCGCACTCTGCATAAGAGGGGGCTCGGATCAACCAGTCGTCCAGATAAGGATGGACTTGTACCCCTTCCTTTCGAAGGAAGGCCGCGATGACCACCATTACTTTGGAAAAGGTCCGCGGAGCAGTAGCCAACCCGAAAGGGAGGGCTCTGAACTGGAAGTGTCGTCCCAGGACTGCAAAACGCAGAAAGCGTTGATGAGGAAGCCAGATGGGAATATGCAGGTACGCTTCCTTGATGTCCAAGGATGCCAGGAACTCTCCTGCCTTCACTGCCGCTATAACAGAGCGGAGAGTCTCCATGCGAAAGTGCCGCACTTTCAAGGCCCGATTGACCCCTTTGAGATCGAGGATAGGCCGGACAGAACCTCCTTTCTTTGGTACCACAAAGTAAATGGAGTAACGTCCCTTGCCAAGCTGACTTTCTGGCACCGGAACGACCGCGCCCAGGCGGATCAGATTGTCCAAGGTCTGCTGCACTGCCACAGCTTTGACCGGAGACTTGCAGGGAGAGAGTACAAACCCGTCTTTTAAGGGTCGGCAGAACTCTAGTTTGTAGCCGTCTCTGATGACTTCCAGCACCCACGCGTCTGAAGTTATTGTGGTCCACTCGCCCAGAAACGAGGACAGCCGTCCTCCAATCTGCACTGGGGCGTGGACCAAGACCCCGTCATTGGGTACGAGACCCTGGGGGAGGACCGGAGGGAGCACCTCCGGGACGGCGGTCTCTGCGAAAGGAATGCTGCTTGGGGGAGAAATTCCTCTTGAAGGAAGAGGGGGCAGAGGAACCCGACTTGCCCGGGCGGTACCGACGGGCCTCCTGCAACCGTCCTCTGGAGGTACCGGGACGAGTACTAGCCCGAGCCCTGACCTCTGGTAATTTCTTGCCCTTAGACGTGCCGAGATCGGTCACGATTTTGTCCAGCTCGACCCCAAAGAGCAGCTTGCCTTTAAAAGGCAACCTAGCCAGGCGGGATTTAGAGGCGTGGTCCGCAGACCTATGTTTCAGCCAAAGCCACCGCCGCGCAGAGATTGTCTGAGCCATGCCTTTCGCTGAAGCCCTCAAGACATCATACAGCAAGTCTGCCAAATAGGCTAAGCCCGATTCCAGGGCCGGCCAATCAGCCCTCAAGGAATGATCCGAGGGGGAAGCCCGCTGCACCATAGTCAGGCACGCCGTGGCCACATAGGAGCCGCAAACTGAGGCCTGCAAACTTAAAGCAGCCGCCTCAAAGGACGACCTTAAGGCCGCCTCCAATCTTCTGTCTTGGGCGTCCTTTAGGGCCGTGCCACCTTCCACCGGCAACGCCGTTTTCTTAGTCACCGCAGTGATTAAAGAATCCACGGTAGGCCACAGATAGGCCTCACGTTCACTCACAGCCAAAGGATAGAGGCGGGACATAGCCCTAGCCACTTTAAGGCTCGCTTCTGGGACATCCCATTGAGCCGAAATTAAGGTGTGCATGGCATCATGCACGTGGAAGGTTCTAGGCGGGCGCTTCGTCCCCAGCATAATGGCAGAGCCAACAGGGGCTGAGGGAGAGACGTCCTCCGGAGAGGAAATCTTCAAAGTGTCCATGGCCTGTAACAACAGGTTGGGCAAATCCTCTGGGCTAAAAAGCCGCGCTGCAGAGGGGTCATCCGCTCCATCCGAGCGGGGATCCGTCTCCTCCAAGGAATCCGCAAAGGACCGTTGGGAGACCTCAGACACGCTGCCCTCATCTACATCGGAGGAGACAAATTCCTCCAAGGCCTGGGAATCAACCCGAGGACGTTTACCTCTGGGAACCTCAACCTCTTTACCAGACGAGGGAGCAGGGGCAGCGTTGTGCATGAGGAAGGCCTGATGCAGCAGCAAAACAAACTCGGGGGAGAAACCCCCCAGACTGTGCACTTCCGCAGCCTGGGCAACAGCCCTAGACGCACCCTCAACCGGCGCTCGCAATAGCGGGGGAGAGACATGCTGCGCATCCAAAATGGCGTCCGGCGCGAAACTCCGCGAAGGAGCCGCGCGGGAAGAACGGCTCTTAACTTTAGCCGCTTCTGTGCCGTCGCCCAAATTAAGGGCGTTCATGGCATTAATGTCTCCAACCTCAAGGGCGGCCCAAGAAGAAGCCGTCCGAGCCGCGTGGCCGGCCAAGATGGCGGAGGCGAGGAGCGGGGGATGGGCGTTTATGGCGGGAAAAACCGCCACGCCGGAGGAAGAACCGGGACATTCATCGGTCACGAAACTGTCACCCAACAAGGGCGAATCAGGCTTCAAGACCCCCGCATCCCCTCTAGAAGCGCTCAAGCGACCCGGGGAGCGACCCTTTGCGCCCTCGCCCTCCGACGCCATATGCCACGAGGAGAAGAATCGGGGAACCCCCTGCCCGCTATAAAAAGGTAAAAATTACCTGCTGTCCGCTCCGAGTTGTAACGACCTGGTGTCCCAGTGAGTAGCTGTAATAGACGCTTAAATAAACGTCGAAATAAACGCCTTTAAGGACGTTCAAAAATTTTTTTTTTTTTTTTTTTAACGGAGCCAGCGGGAGGGGGGAGAAAAGGAGGGACCTGGCACCACCAGGTTTGCACTTGCTCAAAAGAGCCCTCAACCCCAGGCACTCAACAAAACCTAAAAATTAGGCTTGGAGGCCTAGCCAGAGCTGCTGCTGTGTGTGACCACCACCTGCTGAGATAGAGAACATACTGAGGAGTTTCCGGCAGCACATGACCACATATAGGGAGGCAAAAGTTTGCTCTCTATCTCCACCTGCTGGTAGATGGACACAACCCACCAGTCTATGGATTGATCAGCTTGATGATATGGAAGTAACCTGTTCCGGGGCAGAAAGAGCAGCGAACCAGCGAGCCGACACCCCCCCCCAGCGCGTGCACCCGGGGCGGACCGCCCCACCGCCTCTCCCCTTCCTACGCCACTGCTATCTGGTCTATAATAAAAGGAGCTCATTGTGAACACTATCCACCCAAAAAGGTTGTTTTGTGGCTGTACATAAGGAATTGTGATATTGAATAAATAAGTGTACGTTTCTATCCCTAGTCATGCATCCAAAGTTTATATAATCCTTTCAAGAAATCCAGTTAATTGTTTAACTTATTAGTGGAACATAACCACAGAGGCATGGTATGTTCGCATAGGGCCCAGCTAAGGAACAGTTTATTTAAAGTTAGCCTTCACTGGACCAACTCAATATCCAGCGGATAGGCAGCGTCTTAAAAGGTGGAAGATTAAGGATTTTTAAAAAACATTTATATCACATTTTCCCAAGCAAAGTCAGTTTCAATGTGGCTTACATTGGAAAATACAGTGAGACAGAATAATAGAATTCAATTACATCTTGGAGCAAATAAATGGATATGTCTGAAACATTTAACAAAGTTGAGATTAGCATATATACCCAACTGGGCATTTAAAAGTCTGTTCTTTAATGATACCACATGTTCAGAAATCATAGCCATAAATATAGGCAGTTATTCAAACATTATCACATGTACAAACCAGAACAGGCATCCATACACACATTGCAGAGGTAAACAACAACTTCTACAGAGTACATCCAAAACTTAGGGCTGTGTTTCCTAAGTCACTCTAGAGTTTTTAGTGTGTGTTAAAAATGTTAGTATGCCTACAGCGCGGTTTAGTAAACAGGGCCCTTCATTTTTATTTTCTCATTTCCAGTTTCCAAAATTCCAGACAGCAAATGTAGAGATCATCAGGATCCAAATCAGTCCAAAACAAGTAAAGTCAGAAACAATACAGTTTATACCTAATTGTTCAACCACCCTTAGGATTCACCTTTAGGTTTAAGAAGCACATGTAAGGACTGGATAAACAAATTAAAACAAAGTTTAAAGCAAATGCCCTTAATATGTAATACTTGGTAGCAATAATAAAACAGTGATGGAATATTCACATAGCAAGCAGCTCTACACTCATTATTCAATATCTGTCTTTTAAATAGTAGCAATAAAAAATATCAAGTGCATTTTTATATCACTGCAATCCAAGAAACAAAAGGAGCAAGTTCCCACATGCCATCTTTTTCTTTTGATCTAGGTATAGAAAAAAAAATATGTTAAATGCTTTCAGGTTTCAACCTAATGTAGAGTTTCTAGGTGTTTATTTACTTATTTATGACATTTATATTCCACATCAAACATGAAACGGATAGAAACTCTATGTTGAGCACCTGATTCTCACTGGCCCTTTACCAGGAGAATAATAATTTCTGCACGAATATAACTGGTGAAACTCATATTTCATTTGTGTACATCTGTATGCTGCACAAGCCAACCAACAATAAAGAATGACAACCAGTTTTTTCTGACCCTCACCACTGCATTCGGGAGCATCTGGTACAATCTGCCAGAGACTAAAACAATCTTTTTATAGGACATTTTGGGTTATTTCCAACCTAGAGGAATACTAATTTGACCTCTGAGGCAGGTGCCTTTGAGCGCCAAAACATGGCCCATGTGGGGTCCATTTCATTAAAGATTGTACCATTGTTCCAGTTCTGGAAGCCCTTTTGTGCTTTGTTTGCTGCTAGGCCATTGGTCTTCATTAACCTTTAAGCTGGGACCACTTTGGATTCTAATGAGCTGAAGGAGAGCTGCAAATATCTTCCCATGCAAAGCCACAACACTGCTGATCAATGTGTGATAATGACATCCATCCCCACCACCCCACCTTTGGACTTCATTAGGGAGTATCCTCAAGGTTGAAAGCATTTTCAAATGCATTCTCTTTTTATTGAGAAATGCCTGGTCTTTCAAGTATTTGGTTCTTCCCCCATCTACTTTCCCCTTTCTGTCTTGAGCCTGGTAGAGAGGCAGAGTACCAGAAAAAAACAGAAAAACGAGGGCCACCCCAGAGGTCTTCAGGGTTCTCCACTGCCCTAAGCAAACCTTCAGGGTTTCACTGTCAGGATCTATTGTTTTACTTTGACTACAGCTGCTGTTTGCTGTCTCCCTCTTCGCTGAAGATACTGCCCTAGGCTATTGCCTAGCAGAGTTGTGGTAGTTACTCTTCAAAAGTAATTAGTTGCAGTTACTGGTTACTTCTCAGTTTAAAGTAATTAGTTATAGTAAATAAATTAGTCCTTAAGGAAAGTAACTATTTGTATACTAATAGTTTAAAAAAATTTTGTATACAACATGAATAAACCAGTTTTATTCACTCAAACACAGTTTAATAAAAACCGATTTGAAATCAAGGGAATAATTAACACTTAACATATGTGATGGATGCAACACTACATGAAAATACAGATTAGACAATTCCTGATCTCTCTAGCTTTTGCAACAAACAAATGTGATGGATGCAACACTGCACAGGATGTATTAGTAGACAATCACTGGTCCATGTAGCTTTTTCAAAGCACCTATGTGATGGATATACCACTGATCAAGCATGCATTAAAGGTGATCACTAGTCCCTGTAGCTATTGTATAGAGCATAAGTGATAAATGCAATACTGCATGAGGATACATAATAGACAGACTGTCTACACTGGAGCACTTCAATCAAATAATTAGTTTAATAAAAACACATTTGAAATCAAGGGAATAAGTAATTAATAATTAACAAAAGTCTTGTTTGCTCTTAGCAAGAGCAACATTTCAAAATGCTCGTCATCAAGATGACTGCGTCCAGGCGTCAAAATGTGCCCACCAACACTAAAAAGTCTTTCAACTGGAGCACTTGAAGGGATTGCAGTGTTATGTTTAATGAAAACCTCCTTAACTAATGGAAATGTTTTTAAACAGTCCAATGATTTGTCACTGCTACATAAATAAAGTTCTAATTGCTGAAGTACACTTCCGACATAGTCAACATTGCCACTATTACTGCTTCCAAATGAAAAGAAATCCTCTTGATCATCTAATACTACAGCTGATTCGGTAGTTTTCTCTGTTTCATCCTGAGTGGCCGATAACTGAATCATATGATTCTTCAGAAGATTTCTAGCTTTCTGTTTTATGTGTTCTTCCATGCACCATCTCAGGCGAAACTGTGGCAGACTTACTGCAGCAAGGATCAATTCTTCAGATTCAAATGAGGAAGCAAAGCGTGTCTCTATTCCCTTTAAAACTGCATCAACTAATGGATTTGCTAGCTTCAAGTCATGTCTGATGCTTTGTAGTCTGTATCTGAGGGACACTATAGTCGGTAGGAGAAAGCCTATGTAGCAGTTCTTCTCACCCTGCAATATATCCAAAGCATTAGCAACAGGCTTCATGACCATGCAGTACTCTCCAAGAAAATTAATCTCAGTTTGTGGAAAGACTGGCAATTTGAACTTCTCACAAACGCTTCGAAGTCCGTTCTCACATGTTGCAGATAGAAGACGCACCTTGTCCACTGCCTCATACTGGGATTTCCACCAGGTGACATTTGGCACAATTAGACATGTGTGAAGTTCATCCCAAACAACTTCTGCAGCATGAATACTTCTGTTTAATTTATTCCAGAGCGCTGAACACTTAGCCATGGTGCTAAAATACATTTTCTTATAGGAAGGTACAGTCATTGCATTGGAGGCATCCTGAGCAACAATCAAATTTAGAGTGTGTGAAGCACAAGGCTTATGAGCTGGCAAGGAATACTGGAAGTTGTCTGCATTTCTGCTCTCAAGCTGCATTGCACTTTGCATATCAGTGAATTCAACTTCTTCATTTTCTTCAGATCGATCACTGTTCAAGGTTTTGTCAGGGTTTACAACAGATGAACTTTCTGGATCACCATGAAGTCTGAATGTCTTTATAAAGTTGGAGCCATTATCTGTGATGATCATCTGGACTTTGTCATTAATTCCAAAATTTGCATGAATTTGTTCAAGAACAGATGCAACAGCATCAAAAGTGTGTTGGTCTTTGAATCTTGTACAACTAAGAGCGGCAGATTTTCGCACCAAAGAGATCTCATCGATCCAGTGTACAGTTGTGCCAAAGAAACTGAGATTGTGAGTGCTCCATATGTCGGCTGTTGTGCAAAGATAACGAACAGATGTGAAATGTGCAGCAAGATTTCTACACATCGCACTGTAACGTTTCTCAATGGTGGATACCAGAGACTTCTTGCTTAAAACTGTTTTACTGGGCTGTAAGCTTTGAATCAATTTTACAAATGCTGGCTGTTCAACAACATTCAAAGACTGCATATCTTCTATGATGAAGTCAGTTATCAAAGCATCCACCTTTCCTTGTGTCAATCCAAAAATGCAGGCACTGTTCGAAGCGCTTTCTTTACATATATGAATTTTCTTAGTTTGGCGGTTTACTTCCTCAGCCGAAGTATCCACTTTTCTTTTCCTGGGATTTAATTCATTATCTTTTTGAAATTTGGATAGAGTAGAAGGATGCATTTTCTATAAACACAAAAATGATTATTGGAATTTACCAAGATGGAAAACATTACAAAAGATAGCACAGAAACATAAAATCTTTAAGTAGTAGTTAAAAAGAGTACTAAATCAAAGCTGTATAGATGTAGCTAACATACCTCAAGATGTTTCTTAAGATTTGAAGTACTGTTCATAGCGGTGCTGAGCATTTTCAGTGTAGGTAAACACAATTTGCATTGCACATATATATTCTTATTTATGTGACTTTTAAACTCAAAAAATTCCTTTAAATACCAGGCTTCAAAAACAATTTTTGGAGCTGCAAATTCACTCATCATAACTACTTTTTGCTTCTAACACAATCAAACTTAAAACAAAAAGGAAGCACTAAACCAATCAGAACAGAGATATTTCAGCTGTTTCTCTATTCTTAATGCTGCTGCAGTATAGAACATGCAGGTAACCTGTGACAAGTCTTTCTAGGCTGGATTCATTTGCCAGTGACTGAGTACTCTGATGACAATTACTCCATAAACGGGACTTGGGTCTGCTCTGGGGGCAGCAGGCTCAAGCTCCTGGAATACAGCGATGGTCCCTGAGCATATGCTCTGGGCAGGTCAAGTTTGTGGCAGTTGTGCAGTGTGCTATGGTAGTAGCGTGCCAGCAGAAGGTGAGCGGTGGCAGGGAGAGTGGCTTGACGAATACCTGGGCCTCCTCTTCTCCATGTGGGCGAGGAGACTTCCCTAGCTTTGCCTAATGGTTGAACCTGCCCTACTCACAGCCTCCCAGAGGAAAGACGCAGAACCCCAAGCGGGCATAGGATGTTCACTACTGATAAGTAGTAGTAGAATGTGACAAAGTTGAAAACTGCTTCCCAGCTACCTAAACAGAAAAGAAGGGCTTAAGTTGTTTACCTTCCCCAGCCAAGTTTCTCTTTTTTTCAGTCAAAAACAGATCAGTGTGAGTTAAAAAAAAAAGATAGGCAGGCTACAAGCAAAGTTTGAGCACCACAGTTATACTTCCTGCCCTCTTCTTAGTCTTTCCACTTTTGTAGTGTGTATTTCACAAAAAAGCCCAATCTTGCACTTTCAAACGCATTGTTAACAAATTAAACCTGTCTATAAAACAAGAATACCCAGCCTTCTTTACTTTTCTTGAGATGTCTAAAGCCAGTAACTCTTTATGCAGAAAAGACAGTTTATCCTGATCCTGACACCTAATCTCCAAACTCCACCTCTGAAATGGCTAGAAGCAGTCATCATAATGTAAAAACGGGAGCGATCTCCAATCTACTAAGCTCAAAAATGCACAAAAAGAACAGAAGAACTATCTGATGAGGCGAGGCCACAGTGAGGCTTGGAACACACAGAGAGAGCGGCCATTGGAGCACCAGAATGAGGCTTGGACCATAGAGAGAAGCTATTGGAGCACCAAAATGAGGCTTGGAATACATTGAGGCCATTGGAGCAACAGAATGAGGCTTGAAAGTTGGCACACACTGAGAGACTGCGGCCCTGGAATACACTGAAAGAAACTATTGGAGCACCAGAAAGAAGCTTTGGAATTCATAGAAGAGGCGACTGGAGCACCAGACTGAGGCTTGGAACGATAGTGACTGGCACGCAAAATAAAAGAAAAACCCGCACACAGCACAAGAAAGAAGTCCAAAAACCTGCAGCCATAAAAAGTTTCCCGTAGTGAGTAAGTATTCAAAATTAGTCAGGTTTGGCTGGAACAGGCATATGCTGTAGCATTAATTGCCAAGTCCGAAGTGGCGTGGCTTTCGAGGCTGTGGCCTTATTGTTTTGATACGCATGCGTGAGAAGATGGCTACCTTTGCTTCAGTCTTTGGTAGCTGTAGTTGCTGCATAATAATAATTATAATAGTATCATTTTGCTAGTAAGATCGCGACACTTCATCTGCTTATAAGGCTTTGGAACAGAATGGAGAAGTTGGTGGAGCTAGGGCTCTGGAGAAAATTGCGTGTTGCAGAAGAGTCTTAGTGGAAAGGGCGCGAGAGGGGAGGGCCGCGCTGCTCCGCTACAACTGCGGGTAGGAGCGGAGACGATGATGTCTCAGAAAGCATCGTGCGGAGGATGGGGCACTGTGAGGCGGAAATGCATGTTACAATATTTTAGCACATCATGGATGATGTGTTCTTGAATTAATGTTAAAAGTGGTTTACCCCATTCCATTGGTTGCAATCTAAAGGATAGTTTTGTAGAGGGAAACTCTGAGATGTGGTTCTAAAGAGACGTTTGGAGGGTGGTATGATAAAAAGCCTGTCGAGGAAAAGGGAATAGAGGGGTCTATGGGAGAGAGAGAACCATTGAAGAAGTGTATGGAGGAGGAATAATGTTATCACAAGGTGTAGGGGAAATGAGTGGGTTTATAGAAAGGTATGGGGAAGAAGGGTAATATAGTACGTGCATGGGGGGGGGGGGGGGTCTCCATTTAGGTACCCCAAAGATGCATGATGAGAGCTCGTTTTGTAACAGTACCTGGGTAATCTTTTATCAATGTGCCTTACATTTATTTGCCTGAAGTTACACCAGCCATAGGCCTGGTTTAACTACAGGTGCCTAAATATTTGGCAGCAATGTATTCTGTAAGTTTCACACATAAGTGGGAGCCTTATCCATGTGCGTGCCCCTTGCTTTTACACACAATGCTGCTTACGCATGCCATTACAGAATAGCGAATAGGCACCCTGCTAGCACATTCACAGGAAAATGTGTACGTACACATGTAAGTGCTAATATTTTGTAAATTAAGATGCAGGGAGTGCGCAAAGGATATAGAATTGACCATCATGAGGCTAGGGTCCACGTAAACCCTTTATCCGCGGGAGACTTGGGTGGAAGGAATTGTCAGGCACTTGGTATTGGGGAAGTTAAAATAAAGGATGTAAAGGAGGGTGGAAAAAATAGTGTTAGAAAGATAAGGGGAGAGGTTATGGAGATATGGGAAGGGGAGGGAAGTGGTGTGAAGCGCTTGTGTATGGGGGGATACAGTTATGAGATTAATGGGGGACAGGGTAAAAACAGATCCTTTGGATATAGTGTGTGGCACCTTTAAATTCAGAAGATCCGGCTTGTACCCAGTCTGTTGTATCCCCCAGATCCACTGTTGCGTCAGTGTTAAAACAGGAGGATCCAGCTTTTAACCATTTGACTGCATCACTGGGTCCTTTTCCCCGGCCAGATCCTGTGCTACCGCTGCCTCAGCTGGTTCTCTTTTGCCCCGGTATGTTGGAATTTTAATTGTATCTTGTGGTTCTGTCCCAACCTGCCAGGAGCTGTTCAGAACACTTATATTGTATCCCACTATATACCTTAATACACACCTCAATTCATACAACAAGAAATTTTATTTTTGAATTTTTTAAAAGTATTTAAATGGCCTCAGCGATGTCCATTGCCATCCAAAATTATCATAATGGCAATGTTACACGACATCCATCATCTTCATAAGCCCACTTAAGTTGCTCTTTAATTATTATTTAAAAAAGTATTATTAATATAATGTTAATTTAGCTTCTTTGTCTTAGATGTTCATTTCTTCTAACTCAGGGGGGCAATGCCCGACATATGTTTCGCCCGAGACCGAGCTGTCTCAAGGACCACCCCCTAAGAATTTTTAGCGCCAGCTGTGCCCTGAAAAAAATTTCTTGTTGTATGAATTGAGGTGTGTATTAAGGTATATAGTGGGATACAATATAAGTGTTTTGGACTATTAGTTTGTATCCAAAAGAAAAAAAGATTTGCCGATTGTATGAGTGGAGCTGTTCAGAGGCAGGCTGAGACAGGATCTGGAGGAGACCTCTGTATCTATTAATCTGAAGGAAAATAAAAAATTCCAACATTCTGGGGCAGAGCAGGGACCTGCCAAGGCAGTAGCAGCAGAGGATCTGGGAATGTGACTCACTGGGTAAAAGCTGAATCCTCCAGTTTTAGACAGAGGCAATGGTGGATCTGCGGTCCTCTGGATTTAAGGATTAGACACTAACCCCTGGATTCCGTATAGCACAACTTAAGTTGCATGCGCAAATCTGGTCATATTCTGGATTTGCGCACACAACTTAGTTAACAAACTAATAAGAGCCGATAATTGCCAATTAAGCAATTATTGACACTAATTGGCATTAATTAGAATTTATGCGCACAACTGTTTAAGCACATTCTGTAATGTGATGCACGTAAATTCTAAGTCGCAGAGTTGAAAGGGGGGCATGGAATGGGCAGGTTATGGGTGTTTATAAAATCTATGTGCATTGTTATAGAATACACCCGGTCCATGCCTAATTTATGCGTCTGCAGTTACACCAAGTTTTACTTGACTTATTTGCTCATGACTAAATTTAGTCATACGGACGGTAGTTTGGCGTATTCTATACCATGTGGAAATTTAGGCTTTTATAAAAATACACCTAAATTTAAGCGCCCTATATAGGATCTAGTCCTAAATCCAGAGGATCTGTTTTTACCCAGGCCCGTGAATAGGGTAAGAAATGTGTTATGCATGGAGAAGCAAGTTGTGTAAAAGATTTTGGGGGAGAGGAGTAGCAGGAGTTTAAGTATCTTTATGCTGATGACTCCCAGATCTACCTCTCCACACCAGAAATTTCAGCACGAAGCAAGGCCCAAGTCTGCCTGCTTGTCTGATATTGCTGCCTGGATGTCTCGCCACCATCTGAGCTTCTTCTTTCCCCATAAACCCACCTCTCATCTTCCTACACTTTCTATTTCTGTGGATAGCACACTCATCCTTCCTGTCTTGTCAGCTCGTAACTTTGGCATAATCTTTGACACTCTCTCTTTCTTTGCACATATCCAACAGACTGCTAAAACCAGTCATTTCTTTCTCTATAACATCGCCAAACTTCGTCCTTTCCTTTCTGAAACTCTTATCCACACGCTTATCACCTGACGCTTAGATTACTGCAACTTGCTTCTCACAGGTCTCCCACTAAACCACCTCTCCCCTTCAATCTGTTCAAAATTCTGCTGCACGATTTATATTCTGCTAGTGTTGCTACACTCATGTTAGCCCTCTTCTCAAGTTTTTTCATTTGGTCCCTACCCATTTCTGTATGCAGTTCAGACTCCTCTTATTGACTCACTAGTGCATTCATCCTTAGTATCTCTTCGCACACCCCTCCTCAGGAACTCCGTCGTATGTCTCTCTTATTTGTACCCTTGTCCTCCACAGCCAACTCCAGACTCCATGCCTTTTATCTTGCTGCACCATATGTGTGGAATAGACTTCCTGAGTCAGTATGTCAAGCACCAACTCTGGCCATATTCAAATTTAGGCTAAAAGTGCACCTTTTTGAGGCTTCTTTTAATTCCTAACTCCTATTCACTTATTCAGGACCCATGTCTGTTTTAATCATTCCCATAATAAGTAATTCCCCAATCCCTTATTTGTACTGTTTGTCTCAAATAGATTGTAAACTTTGTTGAGAGAGGGACTGTCTCATATGTGTAGCGCTGTAGAAATAGTAGTAATAGCAGTAACAGAGGGTCATAACAAAGAGAGGTGCATGGGTTGTCAGTAATCTAGGAGGTGGAATGGTTGACAGATTTCAAGTGATGAAATAGTAGCTTGCAAAAGTTTTCATGTTTGTACATTTTCCACATTCTGCTGTGTAAAAAAAAAATACAATTCAGAAGGCATTAGATATGTTTCAGTGATCTATATTAATCCGCATAGAGGAACTCCTAATATTTATAGAGATAGAGGTTTCAATAATGGTGAAAGAAAGCCAGGAGTGTTTAATGGGAGAACAGAGTAAAGGATGCAAAGTTTCCCCATCAACTTCAAAGCAGCTTGTAGCTGCTAGGAAAAAACACAAATTGAAGTGTCTATTTCCTTGTCCTCAAGCAGAGTCCTCAAGCAGGGGGAGATAGAGAGCACTGCAAAACCATAGTGCCTCATGGCCAGCTAGCTCCATCTGCCTCTTCAGTATTCTCTATCTCCCCAGCAGGGTGGACGCAGCTTATTCAGGTCCTTAAAAAAAAAAAATCTGCCTGGGGTGGCTCCTGTGCTTTGGCCAGTGGTAGCAGGGGTGTTGGGGGCTATTGCAGCTCCACTTTGAAGGCACATAGGTTCGCCCTTTCCCTGCCTTACCTGGCCCCCGATGTGGATGTAGATACATAGGTTTGCCCTGTCCCTGTCTTTTCCCGCACTCTCCTTTGTGGATGCAGGCACATTGGTTAGTCCTTTCCCTGCCTTTCCCACTCTACTGATCCTCCGGAGTTGGAAATTTGCCTCTATTGCCGTTGCCTCTAACTTTCCTCACAGCGTAAAAAAAAAAAAAAAAAAGTCGCATGGCGCTGAGATTCCAGAAAAGAGGCTTTCTTCCTGAAGCTCTGTGGACTTGGTCTGGTGAGGTAAGAGCGTTTTGTAGCTCCTCCGGGTAGGGCTCGCAATCGGGACGTTTTTGGTGCGAATCCGCCGTTTTCGGTGATGGCTGCAGAGGTTGTTAAGCGCTCTTCCCATTGTAGCAAGTGCAGATCCGCAGCAGGGCCCTGTAAATCGTGCTCTTCAGACGTCAGGGCCGGCACGAGCATGGTGAGTGATGTTTCTTCCCGCTCAGTGGAGCTGGCAGTGGGCGCCATTTTGGACACGCCGCATGGCGCGACCCCCGCAGAAGCGGAGGGGTTTGAAACTGGAGGGGAGCCTTGTGTGGAGGCTAACAGGGGAGCTTCTATCCCTGGACTGGAACCGGGAGGCCAGGGTGAGTCCTTCTCCCCTGAGTTTGTGTTGCTGCTGCATAAAGCATTCATGTTAAAAAGAGCGCTCCCGCAGGGGTCTCATTCTGCCCTGCTAACTGTTCCCTCTCCAGTGGAGCCCGGCCTCGGATTGCAGTCAGGTGCGTTTTCCCCTGACAGTTGGCCGCAAGACAAGCGCAGAAGGGTTAATTCCCCTTCAGAGAGTGGCGCACCCCTTCTTCCCCCCCCCCCTCCCCGTGTTTGGGATGTGAGGATTCTGAGGGGTCTGGCAGGCCCTCGTGGTCTGAAGAGCCAGAGGAAGGTGCAGGATTGCCACCGGATCCAGATGATCCTTCCGCAGTGAGGATTTTCTACCGCGACGAGCTACCAGCGCTTATTTCTGATGCCTTGCAGGTCCTTTCTATTGAAGATCCTGGGAGTGGCGAAACCTCCTCTGGTAATCTGAGGATGGCAAGTACTAAGAAGCCTGCTCGAGCCTTTCCTTTGCATGACTCCATCCAAGAGCTTATTTCGGCTCAATGGGCTGATCCCGAGGGACCTTTGAAAGTCGCCAGGGCAATGGGGCAATTATACCTTCTAAGTGAGGAGCAGTTGGTGCGCCTAGCACTGCCTAAAGTGGATGCCCTAGTCATGGCTGTGACAAAGAGGACTACCCTCCCAGTTGAAGGAGTCGTTGCCCTGAAGGACATGCAGGACCGACGCCTGGAATCAGCTCTGAAACGGTCCTTTGAAATTTCAGGCCTATCCTTACGGGCGTCTGCATGCAGCTGCTATGCTGCCCGAGCCTGCCTCACTTGGTTGCAACAGGCAGTGGAACAGCCCGGGGATGGAGCGGAGCCCCTTACTGAGGTGGCACCGCGGATGGAGTCGGCCTTGTCTTTCTTGGCTGACGCCCTTTATGATCTCGTCAGAGCTTTGGCTAAACAGATGGCTGTGGCAGTGGCGGCTTTCCACCTTCTATGGCTACGGCATCGGGCGGTTGACATGGCCTCTAAGCAAAGGTTGGTGAAGTTGCCCTTTCAAGGCCTTCTATTTGGTGAGGAGTTGGAGAAAATTGTTAAAGGCCTGGGGATGCTAAACCTCAGCGCTTACCCGAGGATAGGCCGAGGCCTCTCTCCAAGGGTCAGGCGGTTCCCTCCTCTTACAGACTTTGCTTCCGTGAAGCTGGAAGGTACCGCCCGGGGCGTTCTGCTGGGTTCACTTCTCGTGCCCGCTTTCAGCAGAGGAACTCCTTTCATTCGGACAAGCGTTCCGCAGCGACCGGCTCAAGGCCTGGAGTTCAAGGGTGACCCTCTCAATGATGGTGCGCTGGCCCTCTCCTCGATTCCTGCAATAGGAGGATGGCTTTCCCTCTTTCTCGAGGACTGGGTCAAGATTTCCTCAGATCAGTGGGTTTTGGACCTGATCAGAGATGGCTACAGAATAGAATTCAATGCCCCGGTGAGAGACGTGTTTGTGAAGTCCTGATGCGGTTCTGCCGTCAAACGGGCGGCGGTAGAGGCGTCCTTGCAAGGCTTGATTCACCTAGGGGCAGTGTCCCCGGTGCCTCCCGCCAAACACAGCTCCAGCCGTTACTCCATTTACTTTGTGGTGCCGCGAAAAGGCGGGTCTTTTCGGCCTATCCTCGACTTAAAAGAAGTCAACAAGTCTCTAAGAGTGCGGCATTTTCACATGGAAACTTTGCACTCTGTCATTGCAGCGGTACAGCCAGGAGAGTTTCTCGCGTCTTTGGACCTGAAAGAAGCTTACTTGCACATTCCTATTTGGCCCCCGCACCAAAGATTTCTTCGGTTTGCGGTGATGAGAAAACATTTCCAGTTTCGGGCCTTGCCTTTTGGCCTCACCACAGCTCCCCGAACCTTTTCCAAGGTAATGGTGGTAGTAGCTGCTTTTCTCAGGTGAGAGGGTATTCGGGTTCACCCATACCTAGACGACTGGCTCATCAGAGCGGACTCGACAGAGGAGAGTCATCAGGTAACAGCCAGAGTGGTCTCAGTGCTTCAAACTCTGGGCTGGGTTGTCAATATGGCCAAAAGTCACCTGACCCCCTCAATCTCTAGAATATTTGGGGGACCGGTTTGACACAGCTTCGGGGTTTGTTTTTCTTCTCGAGCAAAGGCAGTGCAAGCTTCAGAACCAGGTCCGTCTGCTGCTGAGGATGCCTTGCCCCCGGGCTTGGGACATTGTCCAGCTGTTAGGGTCGATGACGGCCACCTTGGAAGTGGTGCCCTGGGCGAGAGCGCACATGAGACCTCTGTAGTGCTCCCTGCTTCAATGATGGTCTCCAATTTCTCAGGATTATCAGTGCAGACTCACGTGGCTCCCTGCGGCCCGGCTCAGTATGGAGTGGTGGCTCTCAGACAGCATGCTGTGGCCAGGAATGCTGCTAGCGCTCCCTGATTGGTGCCTGGTGGTAACAGATGCCAGCCTGAAGGGCTGGGGTGCACATTGCCGGGGAAGGCATGCCCAGGGTCTCTGGACACCCGAGGAGTCGGAATGGTCCATCAATCGCTTGGAATTGAAAGTGATTTTCCAGGCTCTTCTGGCTTTTCACTCGACCCTGGAAGGATTGGGTGTCGGAGTTCTGTCGGACAACACGACAGCAGTGGCCTACATAAATCGACAAGGTGGCACTCAGTGCAGAGTGCAGGCCGCACAGATTTGCCACTGGGCCAAGCTACATCTGCAGTTTCTGTCAGCAGCTCACATTGCAGGTCAGAGCAACATGCAAGCCGATTAAGCAGGCATCATATTGACCCGGCGGAGTGGGAACTGGCAGACGAAGTGTTTCTTCAGATCTGTGCCAAGTGGGGGACGCCCGTAGCGGATCTTATGGCCTCAAGTGCAAATGCCAAAGTCATGTGCTTTTACAGCAGACGGAGAGATCCTCGCTCGGCAGGGTTGGATACCTTTGCTCAACCCTGGCCTCAGGGCCTCCTGTATGTGTTCCCTCCGTGGCCCTTGATAGGGCGAGTACTCTTGCGGATTCGGCTACATCAAGGAGAGGTGGTTCTCATTGCCCCGGATTGGCCCAGGAGGCCGTGGTATGCGGACCTCCGGCAGATGCTGGTAGAGGCTCCCCTTCCTTTGCCTCTGGTACCGAATCTGTTGTCACAGGGACCGGTGACCATGGAGGACGCCTGCCGCTTTGGTCTTACGGCATGGCTATTGAGAGGGCGCAATTGAGAGACAAGGGTTATTCCAGTAAAGTCATTTCTACTCTCCTACAGGCCCGCAAGCGTTCCATTTCCGTGGCTTATGCCAGGATTTGGCACCAATTTGAGGCTTGGTGTGCTGCTAAAGCGATTACACCTATGCGGGCTTCTGTCTCGCCGATACATGACTTTTTGCAGGATGGTTTACAAAAAGGCCTTGCCTATAATTCCCTGCATGTTCAAGTGGCAGCCTTAGCATGTTTTCGAGGGAAGGTCGCTGGCCTCTCCCTGGCTGCTTATCCGGATGTGGCACGGTTTCTTAGAGGGGTGCCTCGGCTCCGTCCTCCCGTGCGGGCTCCGTGTCCGGCCTGGAACCTGGGGTTAGTTTTAAAGGCCCTTCAGTGTTCGCCCTTCAAGCCGCTAAGGCGAGCTTCAGAGAAGCTTTTTGGTGGCCATTACTTCGGCAAAACGGGTGTCTGAGCTCCAGGGGCTGTCCTGTCGAGACCCTTTTCTGCAATTCTCAGAGTCCGGAGTTATGGTACGTACGGTGCCTTCCTTCCTGCCTAAGGTGGTTTCAGCGTTTCACCTAAACCAGCCTATTTTCCTGCTTTCCTTTTCCAGAGAGGAGTTTCCGGAAGCCTTTAGGCAATTGCACCTCCTAGATGTGCGAAGGGCTCTGTCGCAGTATCTGCGCATGTAAAATGTTTTTAGGACCTCTGATCATCTTTTTGTCCTGTTATCAGGTCCGCGCAGAGGGTCTCCAGCGTCTAAAGCCTCTATAGCCCGTTGGCTCAAGGAAGCTATTTTTTTCAGCCTATCTGCTGTCTGGCCGGCCTCCGCCTGAAGCCTTCAAGGCACATTCCACAAGAGCGATTTCCTCTTCTTGGGCTGAAACTGGAGCACTCTCTCTTCAAGAGATATGCAGTGCAGCGACATGGGCTTCTAAGCTCTCTTTTGCCCCACATTACTGGCTGGATGTGGCTGCCAGGAGAGACGTGCATTTTGGAGCACAAGTGCTGGCGCGTGTTGTGGCTTGTTCCCACCCTATTTAGGGATTGCTTTGTTACATCCCATACGTAATGGCTTCATCTGCTTGATGACAAGGAAGGGAAAATTAGGTTCTTACCATGATAATTTTCTTTCCTTTAGTCATAGCAGATGAAGCCATGAGCCCTCCCTGTATGATTGTCTGTATTGCAGTGATTCTGATTTTAGGTGCTGTTCTTGTTTCCTGAAGTTATATTCCTTCCTTAGGGAGTCGGAAAACAGTCTTCAGGATTCTTGTTACAGTTATAGGAGGATGAGTTCATTCCCTCCAGTTCATGTTTTGGGAGGATGAGTTTATTCCCTCCAGGAGGATGCAAGTATTCCCTCCGTTTATACAAAGTGGAGGACGAGTTTATTCCCTCTAGGAGGATGAGTTCATTCCCTCCTTTTTTGGAGTTTATGCCCTTGTTAAGGGGCCATCGTTCGCTGTGAGGAAAGTTCACGTTATTCCCATTGCGGTTTGCCATACTGCTTTGGAAGCTTCAAATACTGAAGAGGCAATGGAGCTAGCTGGCCATGAGGCACTGTGAAAAATTGAGTGCTCTCTATCTCCCCCTGCTGGTTGATGGACACAACCCCTACGTAATGGCTTCATTTGCTATGATTAAAGGAAAGAAAATTATCATGGTAAGAACCTAATTTTCCCTTATGTTTTTCATTTATCTAATTCTGGTCTCAAAACCACATCAGTTCATTGTCATGTTACAGCCATAGCACTGTACCATGACAAGCTGGATGATAAACCTGTTTCTCTCCATCCCTTGGTGTATCAATTTTTGAGAAGGCTCCTGTACGAGCGACCATCTCTTTAGAGGCCAGCAACCACTTTCTATTTATAACCTCATTTCCATTTTGGAGGTCATTTTGTTTTAAATATCGGATAGAAAGTGCCTTGGAAATGTTTTACACATTTCCACATTTTTTCAGATTCTGCTGTCTAAAAAAAACCAAAACATTTCAAAATACTTTTAAGTAGGTTGTGTTTCACTGAAGAAAAACTATATGATGTGCCACATAGCATTTGCAAAGAAACACTTAGGATATGCTGCATGCACGGAAAAGAACTTAATTTTGATCTGAAGAGACCAAAGTGGAGCCTTTTGGTCTAAATATTAACAGGCAGATGATCAAAAGCCCCGCGCTGCTCCAAACAGCGCTCTAAAATAGCGCTGGAAAAGCGCGGGGCACTATTAGACCTATGATCAGAGATAATGCATGCAAAGTTAAGCAGCGCAATTATCTCTGATTATGGGGTAGAAGTGTGGGAGAATTGTGCCTGAGAATGGATCCTAAGGAGCTTAGCCGAGATTGGGTGCCAGAGCCGGTGGTGAGAGACGGGACTGGTGGTTGGGAGGTGGGGATGGTGCTGGGCAGACTTATACGGTCTGTGCCAGAACTGGTGGTGGGACGCGGGGCTGGTGGTTGGGAGGCAGGGATAGTGATGGGCAGACTTATACGGTCTGTGCCCTGAAAAGGACAGGTACAAATCAAGGTAAGGTACACACAAAAAGTAGCACATGTGAGTTTATCTTGTTGGGCAGACTGGATGGACCGTGCAGGTCTTTTTCTGCCGTCATCTACTATGTTATCCCTTGGTGTATCAATTTTTGAGAAGGCTCCTGTACGAGCGACCATCTCTTTAGAGGCCAGCAACCACTTTGGACCCGAGCATTGTTCTTGCCCATCTCTTAGAACCCCCGTTTGAACCTCTCAGTCAAGCTACTCTTTAGCATCTTACCTGGAAAACTATTTTTCTTAATGGAGTTACGTCAGCTAGATGTGTTAGTAAACTCGAATGTTTGCTATACCTTACTTTTGTGTAGTTCATGCAGAACAAGATTATTCTGTACACACTTCTTAAATTCCTTCCAAAGATGGTCTCAGTTTTTAAAATCGACCAATGCTAGATATGGACAGATTTCGGGTCTCAAATTAAACATGACTAAGTCATCAGCCATGGAGGTAGTTCATGGAGGCCGCCATGGTTGGAAAACTAAATTCCCCCTTACTTGGGAAAAACATTTTATTAAGTACTTGGGAGTGCGCATACCAGTAAATTTGTCGCAGCTATATGAGCTCAATATACAAAAGCTACTTACTGACACAAAGTTGAGCTTGCAAGCTTGGAGTGCACTCCCAGTGTCTCTGTTAGGGAGGATAGCATTGTTCAATATGATCATAGCCCCCAGATGGATTTATTTTTTTCAAACTCTCCCACTGTATTTGAGAAGGGGGGAGGAGCAGATCTTGAACCGGCAATTACAAAAATTTCTCTGGAAGGGAAAAAAGGCTCGTCTCCCTATCACCTCCTTAAGCGTACCAGTGGAATAAGGAGGGTTGGGGCTCTTAAGTCTACGTTTCCTTAATATTGCTAGTGGAATGAGACATATAAACGACTGGTATAGGAATACCAATGATTACTCTAACACGTCTCTAGAGATGAGCCATTTACCGGGATTGCATTTAGCAACTACTTACACAATGCAGGTGTACCCATACCATATACTTTAAAACACTCTGAGATTATGAAAACTGCTAAAGCAGTGTGGGGGATGGGTGTGCCGGTTACATCACTTTAATGCAAAAGTAACACCGTATCTACAAATATGTGATAATTATACTTTTGTACCGGGACAAATGTACTCTGTATTTAGGAGGTGGAAAAAAAAAAGGAATAGTGTATTTGTTGCAGGTGGTGAATAGAGAGGGACATATTCGAGCATTTTCAGACTTGCAGGATGAATATGCATTACCGGATAGTGACAAATTTTATTATGGACAGTTAAGCCACTATTGGGCTCATTTTCAAAGCACTTAGCCTTCCAAAGTTCCATAGGTTTCTATGGAACTTTGAAAGGCTAAGTGCTTTGAAAATATGTCTCATGTCTCCTCACTACCATGGACGTTGTTGACAGAAGATGTGCAGGAAGAACTTTCATCAGCCTTTACATTGGAATCGCAACAAAAGGTGCCGATGTCGTACCACCACAGGCATATACGGGATACAGCCCCAGAGCTGGAATATCATAGATTGGCACACCTGTGGACTGTAGACTTGCAGAAAACAATCACGGAGCAGCAGCTGAAATCTCATATTCTGCAGATAAGACGAATCACAGACTTTGCGGTCCACTGGGAACTACAATACAAGATGGCTCTGCGCTTGCACATACCACCGAAACGGGCATTCTATATGGGATTATCTCCCTGGGGAGAATGTACAAAATGTGGCGCGCCTGGAGCTACTTTGGGCCATATGTTCTGGGCTTGTGTTGGCATTCAGAACTTTTGGAAACAGATCATAACCCGTGTTGCCAAAATGGTGGCGACAGTCGTGGCACTATGACTCATTATTGCTCTTTGGGCACCCAAAATTGGGGGTGAAGCCAAAAAAAGGATATACTGCATTTGTACTACGAGCAATAATTATTGGTAAGCAAGTGATCCTGGCGGAGTGGCTGTCATACCAGTACCCCACATGGCAGCAGTGGCATACACGTATGGTGTTTCTGATGCGCATGTCTGTAAAAGACTTTGAGTCAAAAGTTGGTGAGAAGTTTCAACAGAGATGGAGCCCGTTCTGGGACACAATGACTTCTGCAGCACGTAGCCATATACTGAATTATTGACTGACTTTGCTTGAGGGCATGAGGGAAGGGTTAGAAGCGGGAGGGAAGGGGGGAGGTAGGGGCTTACATAGGAACAAGAGGTAAATAAGTTCAAACATTCAATAAGTGCTGAAAGTAGTTCTCTGTTGTTGGAAGAAATAATAAGGGGAAGAGAGGGTAGTAATGATTTAAACCAAAAATTTTTTTTGATGAAAGTGAAACTATTGGAAACTTGCTAAATGTATATATGGACATATATGTATGCCGTTGATGTCAGCAATGATTTCAGTTAATAAAAAAATAGTTAAACATAAAATCGACCAATCCATTGTCTCTCATCCATTTTTCCTAAGCCATATAATTCAGTGGTGCCAGCATCTTAAGTGCACCATTTCTAGATGGATAGCAGATTGCATCTATTTCTGTTACTCTAGGTCTGCTGCCTTCTGCAGGATTAGTCACAGCACACTACCTGATAGTAAAAGCAGCCTCTGTCAGTCACCTTAGATCTGCCTCTATTGCAGAAATTTGTAGAGCAGCTACTTGATCTTCAGTTTGTACGTTCAACAGGCATTACTTCCTTAAATGCTTTCTGGTATTTCAGGTTTACTTGGTTAATTTTTTTGATCATTTATTGGAGGGAAAGGAATCTTAATGATTGATTGTGAGCCACCAGCCTCTGCCTGCTTGATTTACTGGTTTGTGGTTCTCTGTGGCGATTTCGTGGCTCTTTATCAGCTACTTGGCTGAAGGCCCTTTGCGTTTTTCAGAATCCAGCTAAGAGAATAGCATCCTGGATTACTGGACGCCCATCCCCACGTTTCCCTTGCTTCTTCACTCCTTGCCAGGTTCTTTTAAATATCTTGGGGTTATAATTGATTACGATTCTCCCACACAACCCAGATATCTTTTGTTGTTAAGAACTGCTTTCATAGCCTTTGGCAGTTTTGCTCCCTTCACCTCTACCTTGATAATAGTGCACTGATTTTATGCTTTTCATCAACACCTGGCCCAATTACTGTCACATCTATAGAGGTGCATGTTCCTCAGAGATCAAACATCTTCAATCAGTTTAGAACACTGCTATCCGTCTTCTTTGTCATGCATGGAGGTTCACCTATGTCACCCTGCTACGTTTCCAACACTACTGGCTCCCTGTACGGTTTCATATTCACTTTAAGATCTTTGCCTGACTCGTAAGGTTCTCTGGAGTGACACTTCTCATTAGCTGTATTGTGCAGTCCTCTTCTATACTTCAGTGCATTCACTATGTTGTTTGCATGATTTTCGTATCTTGCGCAGACCTCGAGTCAGGCAGTGTGCCTTCCTTTTCACCGCACGTTTTCTGTGGGATACACTTTCCATTCCTTTGAGATCTGAGATTTCATATCAGATATTTAGAGCAGCACTCAAGATGCATGTTTTTTTTTTTTTGCCTGCTTTTTCTGAATCTCAGACCTAGTTGGAAGAAGGGGAGGTTCACCTTCCTGACATGTCCTATCATGCCTATCTGCTCAGTCCACCTCCATCTTGATCTTTTCATCCTTTACTTGCATCTTTTCTGTTAATTAATGGTGTTCCATTTCTGTGTTCTAATTTTGTTTTCCTTTGAAAACTGCTTTGTTACTTTTTTGTGAACTGTGGTATATCAAACGTGAATAAGCACAAACATATTTGTTTTAAGTCTAATTGGGTTATAGGAAGGTGACCTTAAAGCTCCATATCAAATGGAACATGCTGAGCTAGTCCCGGCTTTACTCCCATTCTGTCTTTGGCTGTGTGGTTTGTTTTTTTTCAGTAACTTGCAGCGTTGTAGAAATCTGTGAGTACAAGTATATGGTTGCAATGGGAGTAAATCAGGACACTTCAGTTTGTCCCTTTTGAAATGGAGCTGTAATACTACTGTACCATAAGTAATCATTTTAATTAATGAAGAATGATATATTTCAAGAATGGTCCTATGTGATTATTTTGTTATTAAAGTATGCATATTTTTCTGTGTTACAGGAATTCAGAACTTTGCGGTATAGAAGAGAGACAGTGTGCTGCCGATTTCTTTTGACTGGGTGAAGATGGAAGTTATCCAAAAGTTGCATGAAACTTCAAAGCCATTAGAATGCACTCACTGTAGTTTCAGAGGCAGCGATTATGAAAATGTTCAAATACACATGGGCACCATCCACCCAGAATTCTGTGATGACATGGACATGGCTGGCTTAGGAAATCTTATCTTTTATCAAAAAAGTGCAAAGCTATTTCATTGTTACAAGTGTTTCTTTACCAGCAAGATATTTTGCAATGTATATTATCATATAGTAGCCCGTCATACAGTACCAGAAAAATTGGAGGAGAATGAGAAAAATGATTTTGAAGCAGGTTCAGGGTCCAAGAAGATTAGAAACTCTGACATGGAGCATTCTACAAAGACAAGTGAAGATGAAAAGTCTATGGATGATAATGAAGAAGATGAAGAGAAACCAAGCATAACTGAGAAACATGAAGAAGAAAAATCCAAATCTTGGCAAGATAAAAAGGAAATAATAAGCCAAGACAGTATTTCTACTTTCAATAGCAGTATTGAAAAGAATGATGGAGATTCACTGTTTGCAAAGGACAGCAAATTGAACAGTAATCAGAGACAGTTAGAATTTGAATCCAGTGATGGCAGCTGTCATTCAGAGAACAAAGAAAATGGCGGTCATTCAGAGAGCAAAGAAGATGACGGTCATTCAGAGAGCAAAGAAGCTGACGGTACTCCTCAATCAAAAAATGCAGTTGGGTTTTCACAAGATATGCCTTCTCAATTAAGCAGTATGATAGAGCTTTCAGAAGACAAACCATGTACAGTAGAGACAAAACATGTGTCAGAGCCATCTAATGGAGATACTCGAGGTCTCACAAAAAATGTACCGGTATTCTCAGATGTCGATGAGATGGTTTCTGGCACATCTTTTGATGGAGCATTTTCAGATAATGAAGAATCTCCTGCTATATCAAAAGATATGTCAGACTTTTCCGATAAAGAAATACCTACTGAATCAAAAGATGTACCAGAGTTTTCAGATGAAGAAATTACTTCTGTAACAAAAGATGTACCAGAGTTTTCAGATGAAGAAATTACTTCTGTAACAAATGATGTACCAGAGTTTTCAGATGAACAAGCCCCTTCTGTATCAAAAGATGTGCAGGAATATTCAGATGTTGGAGAGACTCATGTTTCATCAAAAGACCTGCCAGAATATATGGAGGAGGGGGATACTCCTGCTTCATCAAAAGACCTGCCAGAATATTTGGAGGAGGGGGATACTCCTGTTTCATCAAAAGACCTGCCAGAATATTTGGAGGAGGGGGATACTCCTGTTTCATCAAAAGACCTGCTAGAATATTTGGAGGAGGGGGATACTCCTGTTTCATCAACAGACCTACCAGAATATTTGGAGCAGGGGGATACTCTTGTTTCATCAAAAGACCTGCCAGAATATTTGGCGGAGGAGGATACTCTTGTCTCATCAAAAGACCTGCCAGAATATTTGGAGGAGGGGGATACTCCTGTTTCATCAAAAGACCTGCTAGAATATTTGGAGGAGGGGGATATTCCTGTTTCATCAAAAGACCTGCCAGAATATTTGGAGGAGGGGGATACTCCTGGTTCATCAAAAGACCTACCAGAATATTTGGAGGCGGAGGATACTCCTGTTCCCTCTAAAGACCTGCCAGAGTACTCAGAGGAGGAAAACACCCCTGTTCCTTCTAAAGACCTGCTGGAATATACAGAAGAAGAGGACATTCATTCTTCCCCTAAAGAACCACAAGAATATTCAAAAGAGGAGGACACTCCTTCTTTCTCTAAAGACCTGCCAAACTATTCAGAGGAAGCTCCTGCTCCCTGTAAAGACCTGCCAAACTATTCAGAGGAAGCTCCTGCTCCCTGTAAAGACCCACCAGAGTATTCAGAAGAGGAAGACCCTGCTCTGGCTAAAGACCTGCCAGAATATTCAGATGATGAAGAGACTTCTGTGCCATCAAAAGACAACACAGAGTTTTTAGAAGACGAAAATAATCTTGTCCAGTCAAAGGACAACATGAAGCTTTCAGAAGAGGAAGAGGATCTTGAACCTTCAAAAGATGATATGGAATTTTCAGAATACAAAAAGACTTGTGCTCAATCAAAAGACAACATGGAGTTCTCAGAAAATGAGGAGGATCTCAGGCCTTCAAAAGATAACTTGGAGCTTTCTGAATACAAAGAAACTCCTGTACAATCAAAGGATGTTATGGAGTTTTCAGAAGACGAAGAAACTCCTGCTCAGTCAAAATACACTATGGAGTTTTCAGAAGACGAAGAAACTCCTGCTCAGTCAAAATACACAATGGAGTTTTCAGAAGACGAAGAAACTCCTGCTCAGTCAAAATACACAATGGAGTTTTCAGAAGACGAAGAAACTCCTGCTCAGTCAAAACACACAATGGAGTTTTCAGAAGACGAGGAAACTCCTGCTCAGTCAAAACACACAATGGAGTTTTCAGAAGACGAGGAAACTCCTGCTCAGTCAAAACACACAATGGAGTTTTCAGAAGACGAGGAAACTCCTGCTCAGTCAAAACACACAATGGAGTTTTCAGAAGACGAGGAAACTCCTGCTCAGTCAAAATACACAATGGAGTTTTCAGAAGACGAGGAAACTCCTGCTCTTTCAAAAGATATAATGGAGTTTTCTGATGGTAAGGAGAATTCTGCCCAGTCAAAAGAGATATCAGATTTTTCAGATGATACAAGCTGTACTCAATTAAAAGGCAAACTGCAATTGTCAGAAGATAAGACTCCATGTTCCAAAAGCATATCAGAAGTATCAAGTCCTGATGTAACACCTACTAGATCAAAAGATTTTCTTGAGTTTTCAGAAGATGAAGCTACGCCTTCTAGGTCAAGGGATGTAACTGAGTTTTCAGAAGATGAAGATACTGCTCAAGCAGAAGATCAAGTGGGAACCTCCGAAGATAATTTACCCTCTAGTCAATCAAAAGATGTACCTGAGATTTCAGAAGATAAAATAAGCAAGGAAGAGGATCTGTTAAAGTACTTGCGGCGTGGTAAAGGAAAATATTATTGTAAAATGTGTGACATTCGTGCTATGAAAAAAGGTGCTGTTGTGCATCATTTAGTTAACAAACATAATATCCCCAGCCCATATCAATGTAACGAATGTGGAAAGAATTTTGTTTTGGAAAACATTCTTAAACTCCACCTTGCTGCTCATACTAAAGATGTGTTTAAATGTGATTGTTGTGGTTTTCAGTCAAATCATCCCAGAGGTTTTAAGAAACACCAAACCCACTGTATGAATCAACACAAGGAAGAAGCAACTAAAAGCCCATATCAATGTAACGAATGTGGAAAGAATTTTGCTTTGGAAAACATTCTTAAACTCCACCTTGCTGCTCATACTAAAGATGTGTTTAAATGTGATGATTGTGGTTTTCAGTCAAATCATCCCAGAGGTTTTAAGAAACACCAAACCCACTGTATGAATCAACACAAGGAAGAAGCAACTAAAAGCCCATATCAATGTAACGAATGTGGAAAGAATTTTGCTTTGGAAAACATTCTTAAACTCCACCTTGCTGCTCATACTAAAGGTGTGTTTAAATGTGATCGTTGTGGTTTTCAGTCAAATCATCCCAGAGGTTTTAAGAAACACCAAACCCACTGTATGAATCAACACAAGGAAGAAGCAACTAAAAGCCCGTATCAATGTAACGAATGTGGAAAGAATTTTGCTTTGGAAAACATTCTTAAACTCCACCTTGCTGCTCATACTAAAGGTGTGTTTAAATGTGATCGTTGTGGTTTTCAGTCAAATCATCCCAGAGGTTTTAAGAAACACCAAACCCACTGTATGAATCAACACAAGGAAGAAGCAACTAAAAGCCCGTATCAATGTAACGAATGTGGAAAGAATTTTGCTTTGGAAAACATTCTTAAACTCCACCTTGCTGCTCATACTAAAGGTGTGTTTAAATGTGATCGTTGTGGTTTTCTGTCAAATCATCCCAGAGGTTTTAAGAAACATCAAACCCACTGTATGAATCGACACAGTGAAGAAGCAACTAAAAAGCTTTTAGACTTCCAAGAACACACTGAGGAACAAAATTGAAACAAATAAAAGTGACATTAATTAGCTGTGATGCATTGGTGTGTTATTTTGAACTTATAAAATGCTAAGCTTTGAAGATTTTTTTCTAGGAACATGTTTAGTTTTTTCCAATATGACGACAGTGTAGAGGATATCGCAAGGTTCAGAGTTTTAGAAATCCAAGATGTAGAGTAAGATTTTGAATAGCAAGCGCTAGCAGGAAGCTGCAGAAGATTTTTGTTGCAGTTTTCTGGTAGTTTCTTTAAACAAGTTTCTTGTCTGAAATATCTTTATTACAGAGTTGTTGTTTTTTTTTTTTTGTTACATTTGTACCCCGTTAGATTCACCCAGTCTGTTCCTGAGTAGGTTAGCGGAAGGAGGGAAGGAAAGATTAGAAAGGCTTTGCAGTTTTTCTTCTTGATTGTTCACCTTCATGAAAAAGATGATTTTGATCCTGAACTAGTGCACGCAGTAGCCATTGTACTAAACATTTGTCTCATAGACACAAGATAGGTAAAATGCTTTAGTACATATGTCCCACAATCTGAAACTTCTAGGAAAAAAAGCTGCAATAATATATGAGCAGTTACAAGGAAAACTACAGGAAGTGAAGAAATCATGTTTTTTTTTTGTTTTTTAGATTCATGTTGCTTTGTTATTTGTTCCTAAGTATGAAGTACATAAAAAGTGAAAATCATTAGCAAATTGCTGTGTATTCTGTATTCCTTTTTTTTTTTTTTTTTTTTTTAATATTGTATTCTTTGTCTCAGCAATTTTTCTGTTGCTTTCTGATTTCTACGTCAGACAGAACTAGTGTTTGCTAGACAACACATCATCAATCTTCATTTATAAATACCTGGGCTATTTCCATTTGTTATTCTTTAACTTTCCCAGCATCAGTTATTGTAGTAACAATCCTTGGCAAGGGACAGCAACCTGAAGTCCCTTTAAGAACTTTATATGAATAAACCCTAATTTTGGCCTGTTGGTGCCACACTCCAGACCAGATTCAAGCAGGAAATAGCAAGGGGTAAAAACATCCTCCTAGTCCAATATGACCTATCAAGCGCATTCGATATGGTCGACCACCACATACTACTGAGAATCCTTGACAAGATAGGAATTACAGGAAAAGTACTCTCCTGGATCAAGGGATTTCTGACATCCAGAACATACCAAGTCAAATCAAACTCAGATATTTATCTATCTCCACCTTGGAAAGCAGAATGTGGAGTACCACAATGATCACCGCTCTCACCTATATTATTCAACTTAATGATGACACCACTGGCTAAATCTCTATCCAAACAAGGCCTGAATCCATTTCTCTACGCAGGTGACATCACCATCTATATTCCCTTCAAACAACCCTACAGAAATCAAGGAAATAATAAACAGCATGAACATCATGGAATCCTGGGCATCGGCATTCAAGTTAAAACTCAATAGAGATAAAACCCAATGTCTCATTCTCTCGTCCCAATACAATAATGTTCCCCCCTCGGCAATTAATGCACAAGGCTCATCCCTCCCAATCTCAGACCACTTGAAAATCTTAGGAATAATTGACCACAACATAACGCTAGAAAGCCAAGCTAAGAACACGACCAAGAAAATGTTCCACACTATGTGGAAGCTCAAACGTAGAAAACCTTACTTTTCCAGGGATTCATTCTGCAACATAATCCAAACCATGGTGCTAACCCAAGTAGACTACTGCAATAGTATTTACGTAGGCTGCAAAGATCAAATCCTAAGAAAACTACAGACAGCACAAAACACGGCTGCCAGACTCATCTTCAGAAAAACACACTTCGAAAGCGCAAAACCCCTCCTAAGAAGCTTACATTGGCTTCCTATTAATGCTCGCATAACATTATGCACAATAGTCCACAAAATCATCTATGGACTTGCACCGCATTACATGACGGAACTTATCTATCTACCATTAAGAAACGTGACGAGAACAGCAAGAATGTACCTAACCCTTCACTACCCCATTTGCAAAGGTATAAAATACAAATCTTCACATGCCACCAACCTCTCCTTTATAGGCACACAACTTTGGAACTCTCTACCCAAAGACCTGAAACTCACAGAAAACTACCAACAATTCAGAAAAAATCCTGAAAACACATCTTTTCAAGAAGTCTTTCCCCCCTGGATCTGCCTAATCCCACACCACCATACATCACGAAAAGTTCAGAATTGGAAAACAATAATATTTACCTCTCTCACAATATACTAATATACAGTGCGCTTTTCCTAGCAAAAAAGATGCCGGTACTCAAATGCTAGGCCACCCTTCAGGGGTGGGTTGATCATTGAGGGACCCACCCCACGATACCAGGTCCCTTTGCAACCAGTCACAGAATATTTGACAAGGCAGAATTGGTGTGTAGAGCCTGAGCTCTTTTATTAAAACTTGGGGTCCATGGGTCAGTTGTAGCAAACAGTGGGAAAGTTGCTAGTACTCAGTACCCCCTCAAAAAAAGCCCTGCTAATATATCAACCTTAAGCGTTTATTGTACTTCTGTATTATGTACTAGACTTCTACAAATCTAAATTTTGTAACCGCCTTTTTAGCAATATGTAAGCCACATTGAACCTGCCATATGGTGGGAAAATGTGGGATACAAATGCAATAAATAATTAAATCATTGAGCAGTGGTTTGGACTTTGCTGCATCCATAGTATCCGCAGCCCCAGCCAAAGAGCAGAAATCAATGTGATGAAACCTAGATCTCCTGCCTGATAAGATGCAACAATGGCTGAAAGTGAAGCAGAGGATTGGATGTTTTAGATTAGAACAGGAATCTTTTTTTTTTTTTTATGAATTTTAAGTTTACATTTATGCAAATACATAAATCATAGAACTTACAAGAACAAAAAATATTAAAGTAATAATTATAATACCCAAGCAATGTTATATAATTTCAATTTAGTCCACATTAAAGGAGATCCAAGAAATAGGAACTAATAATATCACAATTAGAGAAATATCTAAAGGATGGAAGGGATTAGAGTTAGCGCAGCCGATTTAGCGTTCGAACCAGGGTTAAATGTCAAGTCACTCTTTACGCACAATAAATTCAAGCAACTTTCCTGGGTCAAGAAATATATAATTATTGGATTGCAAAGAAATATAACATTTACAAGGAAATTTAAGTATGAAGGTCCCTCCCAACTGGAGGACCCTTCCCTTCATCGCTAAAAAGTCTTTTCTTCGTTTCTGTGTGTCTCTTGAGAGATCAGGAAAAACTTGTACTTTAGAACCCAGGAAAGGAGTACCAATGTGGCGGGAAAAAAGTCTAAAAAAGAACAAGAATCATAGCCCGGGGGAGATTTGGGAACCAATTCAGAAAATACATTTTAACACCCTTTCTGTGAAGAAATATGAAATGACCTCGTGATGGAAGTTGTAAAAGCATTCATAAATGGAATTGAGGAAAACCTTGGTTAAGCACAGAGACTTTTTAGTTGCCAAGAAATGAGGGAAAAATTAGTGTGGGTGGATTTGCAACAGGAATGAAATTGGGCAGACAGAATGGGCCATATGAGGCTTATCTGCATCATGTTCTGTATTCCACTTCAACTGTGCCATTGGTCCAGTCCCTGCTTCTTTCACTTGTGCTGGTATCCTGTATTTAAAAGATAAACTATTAGTCTTATCAAGTCTTAAAAATGTATCTGCTATAACCGATGCTAGTTGTGTTTTAGTCTGAAATAATAATTTTGTTCCACTTAAAAAAAAAAAGCCTAAGTGATTAAGGGGTCCTTTTACAAAGCCACAGTAGCAATTGCAGTGCACAAATGTGATGAAGCCCAGAATAGCTTGTGCGGCTTTGTAAAAGGAGCCCTAAGTGCACTGACTTAATTAAACCTGTGAAGAGAGAAGTGATTGCAAATGAATATAGCTAAGACTGAAATAATGTGAATTGTATCAGATTCTTCATTAGTGTTACCAACACGATTGGCGTTGATGGATGTACCTATTCAGATTGTTAGGTTAAAAACTTGGGGATTTTGTTGGGTTCTGCTTTTACATTTAGACCGCAAGTTCAGGCTTTGATTCGTTTGTTTCAAATTGGGAATTTTATCTAAACTGAAATCTATCCTGTCTTGAATTTTTTTTTTAAAACAGTGTTGCAATCTCTGGTACTTGGTTAGATTATTGTAACATTGATTACCTTGGGTTGCCAAAGTACTCCCTTCAAGCTCTTCAGACAGTGATGAATTCAGCTATGTGACTGTTAATGGGACTTTCCCATTCTGAACATGTTTCTCCTAGTCGGAAACGCTTGAAATGGTTACCAGTGCAATGGAGGATACTGTTTAAGTTGTTGACTATAGTTCATCAAGATATTTACCAAGATTCAGCTTCTTACTTGAAAGCTGCGGTACAGTTGTGTGTGCCATCACAATCTTTGCAATCAGAGTATATTTTATGAATGTTTTTATTGTAATCCGCCCTGGATAAGGGTGGACTAAACAATAATAGATCTTATCTAAGTAGTAAGATCTGTAGGTAGTTATTAGTACACAACAAATACCTTATCTACGCATTGCGACTTGCCTGGTTCATACTAACCTATGGTAATAAAAGTCTTAACTAACCAACTGAAAAATGTAAGTAATCAGGGTAAAAAAAGTCTTGTGATGTAACCAATTCATGCCTGAAAACAAGCCCTAAGTGTTCAAGGGGTCCTTTTACCAAAGCTGTGCTAGTGATTCCAGCGTGGCAAATGCGATGATGCCCGCCATGCCCGATTCAGTAGTGTGGCTTTGCAAAAGGAGCCCTAAGTGCATTGACTTATGAAACCTGTGAAAAGAGAAAAAAAGTTGATTAGTAAGACCTATAGGTAGTTATTAGTACACAACAAATACCTTATCTATCCATTGCAACTTGCCTGGTTCATGATAACCTGTGGCAGTAACCAATTGAGAAATGTAAGTTAAAATAGTCTTGAGTGATGTCAAGGCAGATTTTAGATAGAACATAGAGGGGAGAGTACACTCGCCCAAGTCAGGATGTGGGGAATCATCTTATTTACAAGAGGGTTTGCCAAATGTAGAGCCTTTTGTAAAATAGATGCAGTGTTCTTCCACATAGAGAGGAAGCAGTGATTTAAGTAAGGTACATGTGGGGAAAACCAGTGTAGAACCCCCCTCCTCCACATCAAGACCTGGGAGTAGCTTTCTAAATTCCATATCATCAAGCTGATCAATCCATAGACTGGTGGGTTGTGTCCATCTACCAGCAGGTGGAGATAGAGAGCAAACTTTTGCCTCCCTATATGTGGTCATGTGCTGCCGGAAACTCCCCAGTATGTTCTCTATCTCAGCAGGTGGTGGTCACACACAGCAGCAGCTCTGGCTAGGCCTCCAAGCCTAATCCTTAGGTTTTGTTGAGGCCTGGGGTTGAGGGCTCTTTTGAGCAAGTGCAAACCTGGTGGTGCCAGGTCCCTCCTTTTCTCCCCCCTCCCGCTGGCTCCGTTTAAAAAAAAAAAAAAAAATTTTAAACGTCTTTAAAGGCGTTTAATTCGACGTTTCTTTAAACGTTCATTGCAGCTACTCACTGGGACACCAGTTCGTTACAGCTCGGAGCGGCAAGCAGGTAATTTTACCTTTTTATAGCGGGCAGGGGGTTCCCCGATTCTTCTCCTCGTGGCATATGGCGTCGGAGGGCGAGGGCGCAAAGGGTCGCTCCCCGGATCGCTGGAGCGCTTCTAGAGGGGATGCGGGGGTTTTACAACCTGATTCGCCCTTGATGGGTGACAGTTTAGTGACCGATGAATGTCCCGGTCATTCCTCCGGCGTGGCGGTTTTTTCCCGCCATAAACGCCCATCCCCCGCTCCTCGCCTCCGCCATCTTGGCCGGCCACGCGGCTCGGACGGCTTCTTCGTGGGCCGCCCTTGAGGTTGGAGACAATGCCATGAACGCCCTTAATTTGGGCGACGGCACAAGCGGCTAAAGTTAAGCGCCGTTCTTCCCGTGTGGCTCCTTCGCGGAGTTTCGCGCCGGACGCCATTTTGGATGCGCAGCATGTCTCTCCCCCGCTATTGCGAGCGCCGGTTGAGAGTGCGTCTAGGGCTGTTGCCCAGGCTGCGGAAGTGCACAGTCTGGGGGGTTTCTCCCCCGAGTTTGTTTTGCTGCTGCATCAGGCTTTCCTCATGCAAAACGCTGCCCCTGCACCCTCTTCTGATAAAGAGGTTGAGGTTCCCAGAGGTAAACGCCCTCGGGTTGATTTCCAGGCCTTGGAGGACTTTGTCTCCTCCGATGTAGATGAGGGCAGCGTGTCTGAGGTCTCCCAACGGTCCTTTGCGGATTCCTTGGAGGAGATAGATCCCCGCTCGGATGGAGCGGATGACCCCTCTGCAGCGCGGCTTTTTAGCCCAGAGGATTTGCCCAACCTGTTTTTACAGGCCATGGACACTTTGAAGATTTCCTCTCCGGAGGACGTCTCTCCCTCAGCCCCTGTTGGCTCTGCCATTATGCTGGGGACGAAGCGCCCGCCTAGATCCTTCCACGTGCATGATGCCATGCACACCTTAATTGCGGCTCAATGGGATGTCCCGGAAACGAGCCTTAAAGTGGCTAGGGCTATGTCCCGCCTCTATCCTTTGGCTGTGAGTGAACGTGAGGCCTATCTGTGGCCTACCGTGGATTCTTTAATCACTGCGGTGACTAAGAAAACGGCGTTGCCGGTGGAAGGTGGCACGGCCCTAAAGGACGCCCAAGACAGAAGATTGGAGGCGGCCTTAAGGTCGTCCTTTGAGGCAGCTGCTTTAAGTTTGCAGGCCTCAGTTTGCGGCTCCTATGTGGCCAGGGCGTGCCTGACTATGGTGCAGCGGGCTTCCCCCTCGGATCTTTCCTTGAGGGCTGATTGGCCGGCCCTGGAATCGGGCTTAGCCTATTTGGCAGACTTGCTGTATGATGTCTTGAGAGCCTCAGCTAAAGGCATGGCTCAGACAGTCTCTGCGCGGCGGTGGCTTTGGCTGAAACATTGGTCTGCTGACCACGCCTCTAAATCCCGCCTGGCTAGATTGCCTTTTAAAGGCAAGCTGCTCTTTGGGGTCGAGCTGGACAAAATCGTGACCGATCTCGGCACGTCTAAGGGCAAGAAATTACCAGAGGTCAGGGCTCGGGCTAGTACTCGTCCCGGTACCTCCAGAGGACGGTTGCTGGAAGCCCGTCGGTACCGCCCGGGCAAGTCGGGTTCCTCTGCCCCCTCTTCCTTCAAGAGGAATTTCTCCCCCAAGCAGCATTCCTTTCGCAGAGACCGCCGTCCCGGAGGTGCTCCCTCCGGTCCTCCCCCAGGGTCTCGTACCCAATGACGGGGCCTTGGTCCACGCCCCAGTGCAGATTGGAGGACGGCTGTCCTCGTTTCTGGGCGAGTGGACCACTGTAACTTCAGACGCGTGGGTGCTGGAAGTCATCAGAGACGGCTACAAGCTAGAGTTCTGCCAACCCTTAAGAGACGGGTTTGTACTCTCTCCCTGCAAGTCTCCGGTCAAGCTGTGGCAGTGCAGCAGACCTTGGACAACCTGATCCGCCTGGGTGCGGTCGTTCCGGTGCCAAAAAATCAGATTGGCAAGGGACGTTACTCCATTTACTTTGTGGTTCCAAAGAAAGGAGGTTCTGTCCGGCCTATCCGCGACCTCAAAGGGGTCAATCGGGCCTGGAAAGTGAGGCACTTTCGCATGGAGACTCTCCGCTCTGTTATAGCGGCAGTGAAGGCAGGAGAGTTCTTGGCTTCCTTGGACATCAAGGAAGCGTACCTGCATATTCCCATCTGGCCTCCTCTCCAACGCTTTCTGCGTTTTACAGTCCTGAGACGACACTTCCAGTTCAGAGCCCTCCCTTTCGGGTTGGCTACTGCTCCGCGGACCTTTTCCAAAGTAATGGGGGTCATAGCGGCCTTCCTGCTAAAGGAAGGAGTACAAGTCCATCCTTATCTGGACGACTGGTTGATCCGAGCCCCCTCTTATGCAGAGTGCGGCAAAGCTATGGACCGGGTAGTTGCTCTTGTGAGCTCCCTGGGATGGATCATCAACTGGAAGAAGAGCCAGCTGCGCCCGACTCAGTCCCTGGAGTATCTGGGAGTTCGATTCGACACCCAAGTGGGCAGAGTGTTCCTGCCAGACAATCGGATTGTCAAGCTTCAGGCTCAGGTGGACTAGTTCCTAGTAGCCTCTCCTATTCGGGCTTGGGACTACGTGCAGCTGTTGGGCTCTATGACGGCCACGATGGAAGTAGTGCCCTGGGCCAGGGCTCATATGAGACCACTACAGCTATCTCTGCTGCTGCGCTGGACTCCGATGTCGGAGGATTATGCTGTGCGCCTTCCCATGGACCCAGCAGTGCGCAAGGCGCTGAGCTGGTGGACGCAGACAGACAAGTTGTCTGCAGGATTGCCTCTGGTGACCCCGGAGTGGATTGTCGTCACGACAGACGCCTCTTTGATGGGCTGGGGAGCCCACTGCTTGGGAAGGACAGCGCAGGGGCTCTAGTCTCCTGCAGAGGCAAGTGGTCTATCAACCTCCTGGAACTCAGAGCCATTCGGTTGGTGTTATTGGAGTTCATCCCGGTACTGGTGTTGTAGCCTGTACGGGTCCTGTCGGACAATGCCACGGCTGTGGCCTATATCAACCGCCAGGGAGGTACCAAGAGCGCCCCTCTAGCCAAGGAGGCTATGAGTCTTTGCCAGTGGGCGGAAGCGAACCTGGAGCAGCTTTCAGCGGCCCACATTGCCGGAGTCATGAATGTCAAGGCGGACTTTCTCAGTCGCCATACCTTGGAGCCCGGAGAGTGGCAACTATCTGCTCAGGCGTTCTTGGACATCACGAAGCGCTGGGGCCAGCCGAGCCTAGATCTGTTGGCGTCATCGGCCAATTGCCAAGTGCCGCGCTTTTTCAGCAGAGGACGGGACCCTCGATCCCTGGGAGTAGATGCTCTTCTCCAACAGTGGCCGACACAAGAGCTCCTCTATGTGTTCCCGCCCTGGCCCATGTTGGGCAGGGTGCTAGACCGGGTGGCAAAGCATCCCGGCAGGGTAATCCTGGTGGGTCCGGATTGGCCCAGACGTCCCTGGTATGCGGACTTGATCAGGCTCTCAGTCGACGATCCTCTGCGGCTGTCAGTGGAGCAGGGCCGGTTACATCAGGGTCCCGTGGTGATGGAGGATCCCTCTCCCTTTGGTCTTACGGCCTGGCTATTGAGCGGCAGCGTCTGAGGAAGAAGGGCTTCTCAGACAAGGTCATCGCCACTATGCTGAGAGCGAGGAAACGCTCTACTTCTACTGCTTACGCCAGGGTTTGGCGTATCTTTGCAGCATGGTGTGAAGCAGGCTCACTTTCTCCCTTCACTGCTCCAATTTCTTCAGTGTTGGCGTTCCTGCAAGAAGGTCTGGAGAAAGGCCTGTCGCTCAGTTCCCTTAAAGTCCAGGTAGCGGCTCTGGCTTGCTTCAGGGGCCGCCTGAAGGGTGCTTCCCTGGCTTCGCAGCCAGATGTGGTGCGCTTTCTCAAGGGAGTTAATCACCTGCGCCCTCCTCTGCACTCAGTGGTGCCTGCGTGGAATCTCAACCTGGTGCTAAGAGCATTGCAGAAGCCGCCTTTTGAACCCTTGTCGAGGGCATCTCTGAAAGACCTGACGTTGAAAGCAGTCTTTTTGGTGGCTATCACTTCAGCCAGAAGAGTTTCCGAGCTCCAGGCGCTCTCATGTCGAGAGCCTTTTCTGCAGTTCACTGAGGCAGGAGTGACTATTCGCACAGTGCCTTCCTTCCTGCCCAAGATTGTTTCTCGCTTCCATGTGAATCAGCAGTTCTGTCTCCCTTCCTTTCATAGGGAGGACTACCCAGAGGAGTACTCTGCTCTTAAATATCTGGATGTGAGACGAGTCATCTTCAGATACTTGGAAGTGACCAATGATTTCCGGAAATCGGATCATCTGTTTGTCCTGTTTGCAGGTCCTCGTAAGGGTCTGCAGGCTGCTAAGCCTACAGTGGCAAGATGGGTCAAGGAAGCCATTGCAGCGGCTTATGTGGCCGCGGGGAAGGTGCCGCCTATCCAGCTGAAGGCTCACTCCACGAGAGCTCAGGCGGCCTCGATGGCAGAGGCCGGATCCGTCTCCTTGGAAGAGATATGCAAGGCGGCAACTTGGGCTTCGGCTCATACATTCTCCAAGCATTACCGTTTGACTGTGGCTGCACGGGCGGAGGCCCGGTTTGGAGCTTCAGTGTTGAGGTCAGGGATTTCAATGTCCCGCCCTGGGTGAGTACTGCTTCGGTACATCCCACCAGTCTATGGATTGATCAGCTTGATGATATGGAAGGTAAAATTATGTATAATCATACCTGATAATTTTCTTTCCATTAATCATAGCTGATCAATCCATAGCCCCTCCCAGATATCTGTTCTGTTTTTATTCTGGTTGCATTTCAGGTTCAAGTTTAGTCTTCAGTTATTTCAGAAAGACTTCGTGTTCAAGTTCTTTCACTTGGATTCTTCAAGAGTTGAGACGAGTTTGTGTTACAGTGAGCTGCTGCATTCCTCTCCCCTCCGTTTTACGGGGCTGGATTGAGACATAAATTCTGCCGGCACTCCCTCCCGCTTCGTGCGGCTGTAGGGCAGCTTTGTACCCCTCCCGCTTCGGCGGTGTTAGGGTCAGTCAGCTCCTCCCGCGGTTGCGGTTGCAGGATAAGCCAGATCCCCCCGCATCGGCGGGTGTGGTGTCCCTCCCCCGCTCCGCGGGGATGAGCTGGACGGATTCCCCTCCCCCACTTGTGTGGGGATGAGCTGGGTTAATTCCCCTCCCCCGTTTCGGCGGTGGTGAGCTGGGCAGAGTGTCCCTTCGTGGGTGTAATTCTCTAAGTGCTGAGTCCTGCGGATGGAGCTTTGATATCGACATACTGAGGAGTTTCCGGCAGCACATGACCACATATAGGGAGGCAAAAGTTTGCTCTCTATCTCCACCTGCTGGTAGATGGACACAACCCACCAGTCTATGGATTGATCAGCTATGATTAATGGAAAGAAAATTATCAGGTATGATTATACATAATTTTACCATCCTTGCACCCTTTGTTAAGGGCTCTGATTGTAGCATCAACGCCAATCTCCCCCCTCCATTCCAACTCTCCACCCTGAATGCCTCTCTTCACGGCACAGACTCACCCCCTACCGGCCTCTCTTCACAGCACAGACTCATCCCCTACCGGATGAAGCCTCCCTCACATTGAAAGCTCAGTTCATTGCAGCCAACCCAATCCTTTGGCTTATGAGGGGTTCCTAGTGTCTAGCGAAGTGGGAGCAATGCCCACTTGCTCCTGTCATGAGGCACAGACATCCAAAATGGCTGAGACATCTGGTGGTAATACAATGGGATTACTACTAGGGGTAAGGCTTCTGTAGATTCCTTTATATACTACTATTACTACTTAACATTTCTAATCCCCTAGCAGCAGTACTACAGTGTTCTCAGAGGATGAGCAGGCCTATAATTCTAATTCTGACACATGGGTAATGTGGGGTCCGCGTTGCCAGTCTGGAGCTTGTAATAAGCTTAAAAATAGGTCTCTGAGCATGAGGCATGCTATATCAAGCTTGCGCGAGTGCCTTCCCTCCCACCTTGACAGCATGGGACCAGCAGTTCTCTCCCCCCCCCCCCCCCCCCCCCCATGGTGAGATGAGGCATTTTTGTTATCCACTCCTCACAGCTGGTTCTGTTCGGTCTTTTTTGTGCCTTCCTTTCACAGTACTTAGAGGAGGAGTCCTATGGCATCCTATCTGATCCCTCCTCTCCACAGGAAAGAAGGAAATCTGCACCTAAGAGCCTTTCCTTTCCCTTCTTTTGTAAAGGAGATGGTGGCTGCTGTCCCAATTCCTTTGGAAGTGGAGGACATAGTAACATACTAAATGACGGCAGATAAAGACCTGAACAGTCCATCCAGTCTGCCCAACACTCATTTTCAATTCATGATTAAATCAACAATGAATGTGATATATACTTTATCACAAGTCTTTCGTTGTTGTTTCTGGGGCATAGACTGTAGAAGTCCGCCTGGCTCTGTTCTTATGTTCCATCTACTGGAGTTGCTGTCAAAGCTCACTACATCCTATCAAATCTATCTTGTTATTTGCTGGAACCAGTCCTTGGTTCCAGCTACTAAAGTTGCCATTGAAGCCCTTTCCAGCCTGTCCTAAACTGGATTGCCATATACAGACACAGACCTACAAAGTCTGCCTGGCACTGGCCTGAGTTCTTCACAGTTGGAGTAGCTGTACAAGTGTCACTCACACATCTACCCCCTTCAGCCATTTAAGTGCTTTTTAACATTTTATATTTGTTTTCTACCATCTGTTTTCTAAATAGGGTTCCTCTGTGTTCATCTCACACCTTTTTGAATTCCATCACAGTTTTTGTCTCTACCACCTCCCTCAGGAAGGTATTCCAGGCATTGACCACCCTCTCCATGAAAAAGAATTTCCTGGCATTACTCCTATATATACGACCTCGCAACCTCAGCTCATGTCCTCTAGTTTTACCATTTCCCTTTCTGTGGAAGAGATTTATTTCTATATTAATACCTTTCAAGTATTTAAACATCTGTATCATATCTCCCCGTCCCTTCTTTCCTCTAGGCTATACATAGTCAGGTCTTCCAAGTCTGTTCTCATATGACTTATGGTGCAAGCCCCATATTGTTTTTTGTCACCTTCCTCTGGACCGCTTCTAGTCTATTCATATCCTTAGCAAGATACAGCCTCCAAAACAGAACAGAATAGTCCTGGTGGGTCCTCATTAACAACTTGTACAGGGACATCAACTCCTTTCTTTTGCTGGTTTACTCCTCTCTCGATGCAACCTAGCATCCTTCTGGCTACAACCACCGCTTTGTCACACTGTTTTTTCACTTTAAGGTCCTCAGACACCATCATCCCAAAGTCCCTCTCCCCGTCTCTGCATATCAGCCTCTCACCTCCTAGGACATACAGCTCCCTTGGGTTTCTACTCCACAAATGCATCACTTTGCACTTTTTTGCATTAAATTTTAATTGCCAAACAGACCATTCTTCTTACTTTTGCAGATCCCTTGACAAGCCCAGGGCTGAGATGTTCAAGGTCCTGGACTACAGCTGTCCTCCTAGAGAGGCTGTGATGGTCCCACTTCACGAGATCTTACGGGACACTCGGGTGAAGAACTGGGAGTCCCTTCTGTCAGTCCCTCTCCTCCCCAAGAAGATTGACACCATGTACCGGATTCAGTCTTCCCTTGGGTTTGATAGGTCCCAGTTACCTCATCATTCCCTGGTGGTGGAATCTGCGCTCAAAAGGGCCAGGAGTTCTAGGGACTATGTTTCAGCGCCCCCTGGCAGAGAAGCTAGAATCCTGGGTTCTTTTGGATGAAAGATGTATCAGACCTCCATGCTCATCTCCCGTATCCAATCATATCAGCTCTATACAAGCCTGTACTTAAGTCCTTGGTGTTCAGTATTGTCTGGTTTAGCAGACTCTCTTCCAACAGAGTAGGCTGAATCTGTTTGCCAGCTGTTCAAGCAGCAGAAGGCATGTTGTAAGTTCTTGACCAGGAGCACCTACAACATTTTTGATATGGCCTCTAGGATATCTGCCTGGAGTATAGCGATGTGCAGACTCTCATGGCTCTGTGTCTTTGACTTGGACCAGGCAGTCCAACAGAGATTTGTTGATGCCACGTGCCGGGAGGAATAATCTTTTTGGAGAGAAGGTGAAAGGAGGTTGCTGACCTCATCAAGAAGCACATTGATACCATCAGTTCTGACAGGTGCCTTCTGCACCTGCCTCCTCCTCTAGGAGGGTTTTTTTTGCAAGTCGAGGAGGAGTACTTATTACTTGCAGAGGCATAGGTATACCCTTTTTCACCAACCTCAGCAGGCTCAGCCTCAGCGTGCTCGTTCTTATCAACAGTGTGCACCTAAGGCCCAGAAGACTCCCCAGGGAGCAAGCTTTTAACTGGCTGCAGCAGAGCATAGCCACTGTAACAGTGACTGTCCCAGACGGCTTCCTAGTCGGGAAGCTGAAGTTTTACCAAGAAAGGTGGCCCCTTATAACCTCTGACCTATGGCTTCTTCATTGTCTTTGGTTATGCCTTGCATTGGTTTCAGAGACCACCAGACAGTCCACGCATCCTTTTAGTCCAGAGAGCATAGCCAATCGTTTTCCTGAATTATGGAGAGAAGTGTGACAAGGGAAACCATCCTGAACTTTTCTTTGACCAGAAATTTGTTCAGGGCCTTTAGGTGTAGGATGGGATGCTCACTCTAAGAGCTAAAGTGATGTGCTCTCAGTGGGCAGAGAGCACATCACTTTAGCTCTTAGCGTGAGCAAGTACTTGCAGAGGAGTTCTTCACCCTTCTGAAGGCCCTTGTGGTCGAGCCTGTTCCACCAGGGGAGGAGGGGCAGAGATTATATTCCAGGTACTTAATTGTGCAAAAGAAGACAGGAGGGATGCATCCCATCCTACACTTAAAGGCCCTGAACAAATTTCTGGTCAAAGAAAAGTTCAGGATGGTTTCCCTTGTCACCCTTCTCTCCATAATTCAGGAAAATGATTGGCTATGCTCTCTGGACTTAAAAGGATGCTTAAACACACATCCTGATATTTCCAGCTCACAGGAAGTATCTCAGATTTCAGCTGGAAACACAGCACTTCCAGTACCGCGTATTGCCTTTTGGCCTCGTGTCAGCTCCCAGGGTATTTACCAAATGTCTAGCAGTAGTCACAGCATCACTAAGCAGACTGAGAGTCCATGTGTTCCCTTATCTGGATGATTGGTGAAGAGCACGTTGCAGGACGGTGCACATGAGTCCATGTGGAGGACTATTCAGGTGCTCAAGTTCCTAGGGTTCATTTTAAACTATCCCAAATCTCATCTCCACCCTGTCCAGCAATTGGAATTCATCGGAGCCCTGCTCGATACACAGAATGTTCGATCCTTCTTCCCTGAACTGAGGGTGGACAATATAGTCGTTCTTGGGTTCAAACTTCTTAGCAGGTTATGGCTCAGCAAATGTTGAGGTTATTGGGACACATAGTGTCCACAGTTTGTGACACCCATGGCATGTCTTCACATGTGATCTCCCCAATGGGAATCCTAGCTTCTCAGTGGTATCAGGCCAAGGGAGGTCTGAAGGATGTCATTCGAGTGTCCCCAGAGCTTGCTCGCTCCTTGGTGTGGTGGACCATTTGATCCAGTTTGACTCTGGAACTTTTATTCCAAATTCCACAGCCGCAGAAAGTGCTGATGATGGATGCATTTCATCTACGGTGGGGAGCTCATGTAGGTAGGCTTCACGGTGCTTGTTCCAGGAAGCATTTTTTCAGATCAATCTGCTGGAGCTTTGGGTGACCTGGAATGCTCTGAAGGCTTTCAGAGATCGGCTGTCTCACCAAATTGTACTCATTCAAATGGACAATCAAGTTGCGATGTATTACACCAACAAGCAGGTGGGCATTGGATCACACCCTCTATGTCAGGAGGCCATTCAGATGTGGCGTTGGGCTGTCTGACATGGTATGTTCCTTTGCACCATATATCTGGCGGGCAACAACAACTGTCTGGCCAACAGACTGAGCAGGTTTATGCAACTGCACGAGTGGTCTCTCAACATGAGCGTTGCCTGAGAGATCTGAGTGTGGGGCACCCCTTGGGTGGACCTCTTTGATATCCCACATCAATCACAAATCCCTCAATTCTGCTCCAGGCCCACAGCAGATTAGCATCAGATGCCTTCCTCTTTTATTGGGGGACAGATCTTCTGTATGCGTATCTTCCCATACCCTCTTGGGAAGACTTTAATGAAACTCAAGCAAGACCGCGGGACCATGATTCTGATCGCTCCTTATTGGCCCCGTCAGATCTGGTTCCCTCTTCTTCTGGAGTTATCTTCTGAAGAACCGTGGAGATTGGAGTGTTTTCCGACTCTCATCACACAGAACAAGGGATCTCTTCTGCATCCCAACCTCCAGTCTCTGACCCTCGTGTCCTGGATGTTCAGAGCCTAGAATTTGCTTCCTTGGATCTTCCAGAGGGTGTCTCCCGGGTCTTCCTGGCTTCCGAGAAAGATTCTCCTAAGAGGTGTTACTCTTTCAAATGGAGGAGGTTTGCCTTCTGGTGTGAGGGCAGGGCCCTAGATACAATTTCCTTCCTTACACAGACCCTACTTGAATTCCTTCTACACCTTTCTGAGTCTGGCCTTATGACCAGCTCTGTAAGGGTTCACCTCCGTGCAATTAGTGCTTATCAGCATGTACAGGGTAAGTCCATCTCTGGACAGTCTTTAGTTGTTCGCTTCATGAGAGGTTTGCTTTTGTCAGAGCCTCCTGTCAAGCCTCCACCAGTGTCATGGGACTTCAATGTTCTCACCCAACTGATTGATGATGGCTCCTTTTGAGCTGCTGCATTCCTGCCATCTGAAGTTTGTTACTTCAACTTGCAGGGTCAGTGAGCTTCAGACCTTAGTGGTGTATGCACCTTATACTAAGTTTCATCACAACAGAATAGTCCTCCGTATGCACCCCAAGTTTCTGACACAGGTGGTGTCTGATTTCCATCTGAACCAGTCAGTTGTCTTGCCAATATTCCTTCCCTGACCTCATGCCCATCCTGGCAAGAGCACTTTGCACACCTTGGACTGCAAGCGAGCATTGGCCTTTTACTTGGAGCAGACTAAGTCCCACAGACAGTCCACCCAACTGTTTGTTTCTTTTGATCTCAACAGGATGGAGGTTGCCATCGGGGAAACTCACAATCTCTAATTGGCTGTCAGATTACATTTCTTTCACTTATTGCCAGGCTGGGCTGACCCTGGAGGGTCATATCAAGGCTCACAATGTGAGATCCATGGCAGTGTTGGTAGACCACTTGCAGTCAGTCTCCATTGAAGAAATTTGCAAGGCTGCATCATGGTCTTCAGTCCACGCATTCACATTGCACTACTGCATTCAGCAGGATACCAGATGCAGCAGTTGGTTTGGACAGACAATACTGCAGAATCTCTTTGGGGTCTAGAATCCAACTGCACCCTCCTAGGCCCGTTTTATTTTGTTCCAGGCTGCACTGTCACTCAGGTTGGTCTATGTTATGTACTCACCATTTCAAGGCCCAGTTGACCAATGCTTGTTTTCGGTGAGCCTGAATGCTAGGGATTCCCCACTTGAGAATTGTGACCTGCTTCCAGGAGAAAGCAAAGATACTTACCTGTAGCAGAAATTATGCAAGGACAGCAGGCCTCATGTTCTCGCAAACCCTCCTGCTTCCCATTGAAGTTACACAGTTGAGTATGGTTCACACTCCACAAAGCTCTTTTAAACTTATCATAAACTACAGACTGGGCAAAGCAGGTCACATTATCCACTTGTGAGACTGCAAGGCCTGCTGTCCTCGGAGAATACCTGCTACAGATAAGTATCTTCACTTTACCAGGTGTACAACAGAATTCACAGATCTGTAAGAATCTGGCAGGTTGTAATGTGAATGCTTCTCATTGTGGCCTCTGGATCTGTACTGAGACCATCAACTCATTTTATGTAGGCCACATTTTCAAGTCCTTAGTGGCCTGTAATATTGTAAGCAGCACATAAGAAGGGACCAAAATACTTAAGAGACTGACTATTTTCCAAGAAAGCAACTTTGCACTTGCCAGGATATTTCTATATATTCATGCATTATCAGAGGTTAAATTGGCAGAGAGTCCCGTACGCAGAATGCCATTCCTAAAGAACTGAAATTAACTGATGACTGATGTTCAGGTAAACTGCAAGATATGGCTCTAAGAAATTTGCTTTTGGATAGGGACACTCTTAATATGCTTAAGAAATGTGTAATCTTAGGTTCTGGTTGACTTCTAGCATTTACACGTCATTGATGGTCTGGCAGTAAATATGAGTCTATTGTTTGCATTCTAGCTTAGTTTGTGTTTTCAGACCAAAAACGTCAGGTTTTTTCGAAGATTGTTCACTACCTGTATCTCCGTATACTGTTTGCCAAGACAAAGTAGAGGTTTTATGTATGTGGAACAAAGATGAAGCAAGTGTGCACCTGAGTTTGCAAACTCTGTTGAATGTATTTTTTTTTATCTATGCTGTTTTTGTTTTGTTTTTTTAATTTTGGTTTTTCCTTGAGTGTTTAAGGGTCATGAGGGGCATCATAAAAATATTAAAACTTATGGGTACCAAAATGGAACCTCTGGGTACTCCACAGACTAGTTGGTAGAAAATAGTTCTGAAATTCAGCCATTGAAATTAACAAATATGCACTATTAGCCAAATATGAGCAAAACCATTTCAAAGCCATATCTTTAATGATGATAGCTTGTAGTTGCTGGAGCAGAATAGAGTGATCCACTAGATCAAAAGTGGTAGACAGGTCCAAGGAAAGAAGTAATACAGAGAGCAGTCCAGAAAAGATTGAACAAAAGTAGAGACATCAAGTAAGGTGGACTCTGTACCACAGTCATCACTACAGAGTGGCAGTGGGAGGCATTCTTCTTTTGCAAGTCCAGCATCACCTCCTTCCCTCCTCATGATTACAACAGACTCTCTCTAGATTTCCTTGGAGTCTTCCCTTTTGTCACAACTTCCTGTTGCCATGTGGGAATGGTGCAGCAAAGGGAAAGCCTCGAGCCACAGGACAGAGCCTGTTGTAATCACTGCTGGCAAACTCTTTTATAGAGCAGGAAGGGAGAGAAGACAGAGGAAGGTAAGGCGGTGGTGCCAGACCTGCAGGGGAAGGGGGAGGAAAAAACTGCCCATGGATCTAGGGAGAGGAGAGGGGGACATGCCCATGGATAGAAGGGGACAAGCTGCACATGGATAGAAGGGAATGGAAGGCAGATGAGAGGGGGACATGCTGCTTATGGACAGAAGTGAGAGGAGACAAGCTGCATATGGACGTAGGGAAAGGAGAGGGGGACATGCCTTTCCATGGAAGGGAGAGGAGAAGGGACAAAGCTGCCCATGGATGTATGGAAGGGAGAGGAGAGGGAGACATGCTGCATTTGGATAGAAGGGAGAGGGGACAAGTTTGTGGTGGTTTATCCTGTATTTGAACAGGGGCTGTCTGTGTTCTGCATATGTGAGCGAGACTAGGATGGGGTACTGTGGAAGAGTATCAGAAAGGAAGGAGATAGGTCCAAAGGGGTAGAATGAGAGTGGAAATTGCGTTAATGTTGTCAAAGAGAAGCAATAGGAAATGGGGTAGAAGGTAAGAGACAATGGCCTGGAGACGGGAAGGAAGAGAGGCTGGGATGGAGCTGGAGGATAGATGAGGATGAGTATAGAGGATGGAAATGGGGGACTAGAGAGTGGGTGAAAGAGGGATTAGCAGAAAAATGTATTGAATGACGCTATCAATTATGCTAATTTAAAGTGTGTGTTGTGGGGGGGGGGGGGGGAAGATTGGTATGATGTGCAAAAATGTCATTGCAACTTGTCCCCCTCCCTGTACCTAGTTTCCACCCCAACCCACCCACGGTGCGACCCCAAATATTTCTCTCTAGAGACACCACTGCTCTATACAATGGCGTCGGCAAAAGCCAGTTTGGTTTGGGTGAAACATATCGGTGCTTTCCATAAAGTCCTTGAGTTGCAAAAGGACAGTATTCTCAGTGAGTTTGGCGCAAATTGGCTATTGGGTGTAGTTCAATGAGAAGGTACTAGAGCCTCTTAGCCTCCATTTGTCCGAAGCTCAAGGATCCATCTTCCAGGCATGAGAGACAAGACCTTGAGAAAGACTAACAGTGACCATGGCATGAAGGTAGGAGCCTAGTATATCAATGTGACACATAAGAACAATAGTGGGGATTGGATCAAAAGTTGCAGTGGTCTGCCTCATACCTTTTAGGGCTGTAACTATTGTGGAGAGAGCTGGAGTAGTGAAACCGCTCAATGAGCTAGTAGATGGACTGTGTGTAGCAGAAGGTAGGATGGGGTAGTTGTATGACTGGAAGGTAAAGAATATCAACGAATAGCTATTTTAGATTTTAAAAAATAGGTGGCTAATGTAAGGGTAGATGGAGGAGAGGTTGAAGCAGTGACTGAGATAGGAATGATAATCCCACTTGGTCTGCATGAATAACATTCAGAAGAAAGGCATTCATTCTCTTTGCCATTATGTTCGCTAATAGCTTCACATCTTGGTGGAGTAGTGATATGGGACTGAACGACCCCACTTGCGACGGGTCATTCCCTGGTTTAGGTAATAGTATAATGTGTACAGCATTTTGGTGAAGTCCCGCCCCCCTCCCTTGCCAAGCTATTATACATGTTAGCCAGCGGGGTTGCTACTATATCTGACAGGATTTTGTAATATTCGAGCCCGTACCCATCTGGTCCTGGGGCTTTTGTCAACTTAAGTGCCTTTATGCCCTGTCTAACCTTCAGGCACAGGCAGCTCCTTGTGACTCTCGGCAAGTCACTTAACCCTCCATTGCCCCAGGTACAAATAAGTACCTGTATACAATATGTAAGCCGCATTGAGCCTGCCATGAGTGGGAAAACGCGGGGTACAAATGGAACTAAAATAAAAAAAATAAAATAGTGTAAAGGGCAGCAGTATTGGGAACCTTATCAATTCGCCCAGAGAAATAATCTGAGTCTGTCTCCTTTCACCTTCGTCCTATGCCCCCTCATTTCAGAGCTCTCACCTCTTGTGCATTTATGCCATGGAGGTATTTCAGTGTCTATCTGATCTCCCCTCTCCTGCCTTTCTTCCAAAGGGGGCCTTATTCTACAAAGTTTATGCGCCTCAATTTACACTACTAATTTTATGAGCATAATTTATGCTTCTAAATGTATGCTAAATCTATGATCGTAATAGGCCATAAATTAGGAGCATAAATTACGCTTGTAAATTAGAATTCTAAATTTAAGAATTTAAATTTAGGAGCATAACATTTACACAATAAGGCCCGTGATGTGATTTTATAAAGGAATCATATCCCTTATATAATCGTGATAAGCGCGATTTCTTTCTGCACCAATTTTATAGATATCCAATATAGAATTTGTCCTTTAGCCACTTCAAATAATACAGTGGGTTTGTGCTGGCAGGGATATAAACTTTATAGGTACATATGAACATCATTGGTGGGATTGTGTGAAAAGTAAGACACTTGGGGATTCAGTTAGGGATAATATAATAAAGTGGACTGGCATATTTTGGCCTAGTGTTTGCTTATTAGGATGCTTCCCATTAGGTCTGGAAAAGGACACTTGAAGCTCCTTAATTATGACATTGCTGTTGGCTGCAAAGATGATAGTATGAGCCTGGAAATCTAAGCAGGGTGTTTGTGAAGAACTTTGCATATAAAACTACCAACAATTCAGAAAAAACCTGACAACACATCTTTTCAAGAAGTCTTTCCCCCCTGGATCTGCCTAATCCCACACCACCATACATCATGAAAAGTTCAGAAATGGAAAACAATATTAACTTCTCTCACAATATACTAATATACAGTGCGTTTTTTACTAGCAAAAAAGATGCTGGTACTCAAATGCTAGGCCAACCTTTCAGGCGTGGGTTGATCATTGAGGGACCCACCCCACGATTCCAGGTCCCCTTGCAACCAGTCACAGAATCTATGACAAGGCAGAATTGGTGTGTAGAGCCTGAGATCTTGTATTAAAACTTGGGGTCCATGGGTCAGTTGTAGCAGACAGTGGGAAAGGTGCTAGTACTCAGTACCCCCTCAAAAAAAGCACTGTTAATATATCAACCTAAGTGTTTATTGTACTTCTGTATTATGTACTAGACTTCTAAAAATCTAAATTTTGTAACCGCCTTTTTAGCAATATGTAAGCCACTTTGAACCTGTCATACGGGGGGAAAATGTGGGCTACAAATGCAATAAATAAAAATATATGAGAAAATTACAGCAGTGCTGCAGGGTAAGAAAGAGAAATATGAGCAGAAAAGGCTCTTGGTTACTTGGTAAATGTTTTACTCTCTTTTCTACAATTTTGGTTCTAATGTCTTTTTTTTTTTTTTTGTAATCTCGGGAATACCAGTTTCCGATATTCATAATTTATAGGGTGAAATATTATAATTATGAGAGAAGATAGCAGTAACCTTCTCTAGGCATTGATTATTGTTTATTAATGTGGAGATGCTCATTTTGGATAGAAATGTCAGACTCCAGTGTTATTTTTATTTTATTTTACTTTATTTTCTTTTCATATTGTTGTCTTTGATCTTTTGATGTATTGGGTGAATTTCTCAAAGGAGTATATGTGGGATGGGGTGAAGGCGTGGCTTATTGGATTTTAAGTTATTTGTTTTTTTTGTTAGAAAGTTATTTAAAATGTACATTCTGGGAACTGTGCCAGCTTGGTATCTTCTAGGTGTGCATTTCTTTTTTTGAATTATGAGGTTTTAATAAAGATTGAATAATAAAAAAACAAATAAAACGTATTTTATTTTATTAGTTTTTTATTATTCAATCTTTATTAAACACCTTGTATTTTAAGATATATAAGTGAAAGAAAAAAGAAAGAACTGGAGATATAACCACAGGAAATAGCAAGAGAATCAAGCAACAGCCAATGGGTGCTTGTACTGCTCTGTGAATTCGACACCTCTAAATGACATTTTCATTTATAATGACCAATCAGAATGCAGTGCCAGCCTTGGCGACCAATCAATAAGCTGTGTGAGCAAGATTTGGCATTTTTATATACTGGCAAGTAGAGAAAAGAAATTAAACTAATGCTTGGGGTTTTGTTTTTTGTTTTTTTTTACTGCTTTTCCATTCTTTTCCCTATAAGTTTTTTTTTGTTTGTTTTTTTTAGCCTTTTTGCTCAAACAAAAGGCATGGAGTTAACATATGATACACATTCTGGCAGTGTGAACTAGATGTTTACAGGATTGCCTGCCAGCTACTGCATGTGAGCAGGTGCTCTGAGAACCCTCTTTGATTCTAAGGTTTTGCTTTCATTTTGTGCCATCCAGGAGATGAAAGCTTTTCTGATGAAGCTTTTATTGGCCAAAACAATTTGAAACTGATTAATGCAAATCCTCCAACATCTAATTTTAATGATGGCTTGCTCCTTCCTTGGTTTAGGTTCATTTAGAAAAACTCTTTCAAATACTCTGCATCTCCTTTCTCTCCTGAAGCTTGATGGTAAGGCACAAAAGGCTCAATGATAGCTGTCAATTTACCCAGTTCAATGAGGGCCATTCCTGGATTTCTAACAACCCTATCTTGGCGCCTTGTGGATTCTGCAGGATTGATTACAATGGGTATAGTCAAGGACTACAAAGACCACAATGCTTTAGAGATATAAGTTCAAAAGCAGGACTAATCAAAACATTTCCCTCCTGGCAACTCTAAGTGAGAGAAGAAAATAACTGAACTTACATATAAAAGTCTCATAGAGTAGACCACAGTTTAGAAACAAATTGTTGAAGTTTCAGTAGGCTAAGCAGGTTTTTGTTTTCATTTAAACATTAAAACAAATTGAAAATATTACAGTTCCATTTTTTGCTGACAGGCAATCTCCCATTCTCTCAACCTTGCCATCCATCCCATGGATGCTCCCCCAAGTGCTCTGGGTGCTAGTACTAAATCAGTTCCTCTTTTCCCACTAATATGATCTGCCTCCCGCCTTGCCCACCCAAATTGAGGCAAACTAGGTCTATGGTTCCCTTCATCAACTTTTACAAACACACCCTCCTTCACCTCCTGTCACTTGATAGTAGGACATGGTTTATTCCAGTTTATAGAAGAGTTATACAAAGACAGACAAATCAACGAACAGGACATAGACACTGATTGTTCTTTCTTTCCTTTTGAGAAAAGAATGCCTGAATAGGAACTATAGTTACTAATATATAAAGAAGCCTGTTATTAAACATTCAAATGCAGAGAGATTTTCTGATGGACCATTAGATAGTAGCATAAACTTCCTTTGGGGATGTATGTTGGGGGTGCCTTCCCCCAGTCGCTCTGGTATTGAACCAGTCCATCTCATCAATATAACCTCCTTACCCCTCGCTCTCCCAAATTAAGCAGGCAAACTAGTCCTATGACCATGGAGTGTGATGTGCTCAGCCTAGCAGGTGTCATTTGTCAAGGCCGGTGCAATGATATTTAGCACCCTAGGTGAATGTTCAGCCTTGTATCCCACTTAGTTAACTATCAGAGTCCTAGAGATTACTACTACTACTACTATTTAGCATTTCTATAGCGCTACAAGGCATACGCAGCGCTGCACAAACATAGAAGAAAGACAGTCCCTGCTCAAAGAGCTTACACTCTAATAGACAAAAAATAAATAAAGTAAGCAAATCAAATCAATGTGAACGGGAAGGAAGAGAGGAGGGTAGGTGGAGGCGAGTGGTTACAAGTGGTTACGAGTCAAAAGCAATGTTAAAGAGGTGGGCTTTCAGTCTAGATTTAAAAGTGGCCAAGGATGGGGCAAGACGTAGGGGCTCAGGAAGTTTATTCCAGGCGTAGGGTGCAGCGAGACAGAAGGCGCGAAGTCTGGAGTTGGCAGTAGTGGAGAAGGGAACAGATAAGAAGGATTTATCCATGGAGCGGAGTGCACGATCCCTGCTTCTTCCTTCAGAGGTTTTCAGGAAAGCCTAGGAAGGGGTGGATGAGTGAAGTTAGTTAATGGAATGGAAGAGGGTTTTAACTTACAGGCTTATTTTTGAAAGTGATCGCCGGCCATCTTCCGACATAAATCGGGAGATGGCCGGTGATCTCGCAAAAGCGGCGAAATCTGTATAATCGAAAGCGGCGTTTTTGACAGCATCGCCGCTTTCCCGTTGCCGTGCCGGCAAAAGTTCAAGGGGGCATGTCAGCGGCTAAGCGAAGGCGGGACATGGGTGGGCATGGACGTGGCTACTAGATGGCCGGCTTTTGCGAATAATGGAAAACAAGCGGCGTTAATCAGTATTTCGCCGGGTTTACTTGGTCCTTTAATTTTCACGACCAAGCCTCAAAAAGGTGCCCCGATTGACCAGATGACCACCGGAGGGAATGGGGGATGACCTCCCCATACTCCCCAAGTGGTCACCAACCCCCTCCCACACTAAACAAATAAAAATAAAACACTTTCTCCGAGGACAAGCAGGCTGCTTGTTCTCACGACTGGGTTGACGTCCATGGCAGCCCCCTTCAACCGGAAGAAAACTTCGCGGGAGGTCCCGCACGTAGGGCACGCCCATCGTGCATGTGCTTGCGCCCCCGGCGCCGTTGATGGAGGCGCCGGTGGGCTCTGGCCCAATGATGAGGCCTCCAACGCCGACGCCGCTTGTGGCACCGGTGTCGACCGCCACTCAGGTGGAGTCCCTGTCGACGTCGATGGAGGGAGCTTCGTCCCCGCCGGCGCGGGAGTCCACCGTCAATGCCATCACCGAGGACGTGGTTCCTCGCAGTCGAGATGGGCCCGGTTGCGGTCTGAGCTGAGAGAACTCATGTCCGACACCGAGGAGGAGGCCTCATAGGGGGAGGAGGAGGACCCCAGATATTTCTCCTCAGAGGAGTCTGTGGGCCTTCCCTCCGACCCCACTCCTTCACCGGAGAGGAAGCTCTCGCCTCCTGAGAGCCTCTCCTTTGCCAGGGATATGTCTATCAGCATTCCCTTCCCAGTGGTTACTGTGGATGAGCCGAGGGCGGAGATGCTTGAAGTCCTCGACTATCCTCGCCACCTAGAGAATCTTCCACGGTACCGCTGCACAATGTCCTTAAGGAGACACTGCTTCAGAACTGGTTGAAGCCACTATCTAATCCCACCATCCCCAAGAAAGCGGAGTCCCAATACAGAATCCACTCAGACCCAGAGTTGATGCGGCCTAAATTGCCTCATGACTCGGCGGTCGTGGACTTGCTCTCAAGAGAGCACGGAGTTTGAGGGATACCCTCGGCGCCCCCTGGGAGGAAGTCTCGCACTCTGGACTCGTTTGGGAGGAAGGCCTACCAATCTTCCATGCTCGTGACCCGCATCCAATCATACCAGCTCTACTCGAGCATCCACATGCGGAATAATGTGTGGCAACTGGCGGACCTGGTCGACAAGCTCCCTCCGGAGCAGTCCAGGCCATTTCAGGAGGTGGTCAGGCAGCTGAAGGCGTGCAGAAAGTTCCTGTCCAGGGGTATCTATGACACCTGTGATGTGGCATCTCGAGCTGCGGCCCAAGGTATAGTGATGCGCAGACTTTCCTGGCTGCGTGCCTCTGACCTGGACAACCATACCCAGCAGCGGCTGGCGGATGTCCCATGCTGGGGGGATAACATTTTCGGCGAGAAGGTCGAGCAGTTGGTGGACCAGCTACACCAGCGGGAAACCGCTCTCGACAAGCTCTCCCACCGGGCGCCTTCAGCATCCACCTCAGCAGGTGGACATTTTTCCTGAGCCCGGCAGGCTACACCCTACGCCTACAGCAAGCGTAGGTACACCCAGCTGGCCCGAAGGCCTCCTCAGGCACAGGGACAGTCCCAGCGCGCTCGTTCCCGTCAACAGTGTGCGCCTAAGCAGCCCCCTGCACCTCCACAGCAAAAGCAGGGGACGAGCTTTTGACTGGATCCATGGGAACATAGCCGCCATCAAAGTATCCGTGCCGGATGGCCTGCCGGTCGGGGGGAGGTTGAAAGTTTTTTTCACCAAAGGTGGCCTCTTATAACCTCCGACCAGTGGGTTCTCCAAATAGTGCGGTGCGGATACACCCTGAATTTGGTCTCCACTCCACCAAATTGCCCACCGGGAGCCCAATCCTTCAGCTCCCATCACAAGCAGGTACTTGCAGAGGAACTCTCCGCCCTTCTCAGCGCCAATGCGGTCGAGCCCGTGCCACCCGGGCAGGAGGGGCAGGGATTCTATTCCAGGTACTTCCTTGTGGAAAAGAAAACGGGGATGCGCCCCATCCTAGACCTGAGAGGCCTGAACAAGTTTCTGGTGCGAGAAAAGTTCAGGATGCTTTCCTTGGGCACCCTTCTCCCCATGATTCAGAAAGACAATTGGCTTTGTTCCCTGGATTTAAAGGATTCTTATACTTGCATCCCGATACTGCCAGCCCACAGACAGTATCTCCGATTCCGTCTGGGGACACGTCACTTTCAGTATTGTGTGCTACCCTTTGGGCTCGCCTCTGCACCACAGGTGTTCACGAAGTGTCTCGTGGTGGTTGCAGCGTACCTACTCAAGCTGGGGGTGCACGTGTTCCCGTATCTCGACGATTGGCTGGTGAGGAGCACCTCAGAGGCGGGAGCTCTTCGGTCCATGCAGTGTACTATTCACCTTCTGGAGCTGCTGGGGTTTGTGATAAATTACCCGAAGTCCCATCTCCAGCCAGTTCAATCTCTGGAATTCATAGGAGCTCTGCTGAATTCACAGACGGCTCAGGCCTATCTTTCCGAGGCGAGGGCTCAGAATCTCCTGTCCCTCACTTCCCAGACCAGAGCGTCTCAGCAGATCACAGCTCGGCAGATGTTGAGACTCCAGGGCCATATGGCCTCTACGGTCCATGTGACTCCTGTATATATATATATATGGCCACCCTTGCTCTCAGTAAAATGCAGGTCAATGGCTCAGGCTAAAGAGCTAGGCCTCTACAAGCAAATGGCTCATAATAAGAGCTAGGCTTCTCTTAAAAATCCACAGTCATCTCTGATGCAAAATACACTTATCTGCAGCACAAGCTGAACTGAGTTCTCAGGGAGCTGGCACGGGAGGGGGTCTTTTGCTCTTATAAAAAAGCCTGGGACTGGCATCGGTGAAGAGTCATGAAAGATGTTTTGGGCTAATGAAAGTAGATAAAGGGGTAGATGTACGTAGTTAGAGAGTACTCAGAGGGAGGGGGAGCTGAGAATAGCTGAGAAGAGCAGAGTGACCGATGAAGTCATCTCGCCAGCTGTGCTTTGCACCCCTTTTGTGTATAGTTAGAACCTGGGACCTAATGAAGTCACCCTTATCGGTTCCTTATCAACTGATAAGGGATAGCAAGTTCTGCTGACAAAGCTGGATCCCATTGGAATCCATTGGGTTGAGACAGTATAAAGGTAGCACCCCGAGAGGTGTAAGATGCCGATGGAGGAGAGAGACAGAGTACCACCAAGAGCTGATGTGTCGTGTGATTCTGTTCCACTGTATGATTGACTGAATTGCTGGTATCCTCATTATTGGGTAATGTATCAATGCTAATTAATACTAATAAACTATATCTCTTTAACTAATTAAAACTGGGTTCCTCTTTAATTACAGACTTAGCTACGGCTGAGCCTGTACCGAACTGCCATGAGCAGATTCAAGGTTGGGAAAGCTAGATATTTGAAGGGCATATGTAACTTTGCCCAGAGAGATGAGATGGGCCACTGCTTCCGCTGCCTGATTAGCAAAGGCAGATTCTGAGAAAATAAACACTCCCATGGCTCGTTTTCACATGATATCTGCTCAATGGACCCTAGCTTCCCAGTGGTGCCAAGCCACCGGGAATCTAGAAGATGCCATCCGCCTGTCCATCAGTTGCCGTGCTTCGCTGCACTGGTGGACAAATCGGACCAATTTGACCCTGGGACGTCCATTCCAAATTCCGCAGCCCACGAAGGTGCTGACAACGGATGCATCCCGCCTGGTGTGGGGAGCTCATGTCGATGGGCTCCACACCCAGGGGGTGTGGTCCCACCAGGAACAAGATCTTCAGATCAATCTCCTGGAGCTCCGAGCGGTCTGGAATGCACTGAAGGCCTTCAGGGATTGGCTGTCCTACTAAATCATCCAAATTCGGACAGACAATCAGGTTGCAATGTATTACATCAACAAGCAGGGGGGCACCGGATCTCGCCCTCTGTGTCAGGAAGCCGTCAGGATGTGGCGTTGGGCCTGCCAGTTTGGCATGCTTCTCCAAGCCACATACCTGGCAGGCGTAAACAACAGTCTGGCCAACAGGCTGAGCAGAGTCATGCAACCGCACGAGTGGTCGCTCCATTCCAGAGTGGTACGCAAGATCTTCCGAGAGTGGGGCACCCCCTTGGTGGACCTTTTCGCCTCTCAGACCAATCTCAAGCTGCCTCTGTTCTGTTCCAGACTACAGGCACACGGCAGACTGGCGTTGGATGCCTTTCTCCTCCATTGGGGGAAAGGCCTCCTGTATGCTTATCCTCCCATACCTTTGGTGGGGAAGACCTTGCTGAAGCTCAAGCAAGACCACGGCACCATGATTCTGATAGCGCCTTTTTGGCCCCGTCAGATCTGGTTCCCTCTTCTTCTGGAGTTGTCCTCCGAAGAACCGTGGAGATTGGAGTGCTTTCCAACTCTCATTTCGCAGAACGAAGGAGCGCTTCTGCACCTCAACCTTCAGTCTCTGGCTCTCATGGCCTGGATGTTGAGGGCGTAGATTTTGCTTCGTTGGGTCTGTCTGAGGGAGTCTCCCATGTCTTGCTTGCTTCTCGAAAGGATTCCACTAAAAAGAGTTACTTCTTCAAGTGGAGGAGGTTTGTCGTTTTGTGTGAGAGCAAGGCCCTAGAACCTCGTTCTTGTCCTGCACAGAACCTGCTTGAATACCTTCTGCACTTATCAGAGTCTGGTCTCAAGACCAACTCAGTAAGGAATCACCTTAGTGCAATTAGTTCTTACCATTATTGTGTAGAGGGTAAAGCCATCTCTGGAGAGCCTTTAGTCGTTCGATTCATGAGAGGCTTGCTTTTGTCAAAGCCCCCTTTCAAGCCTCCTGCAGTGTCATGGGATCTCAACGTCGTCCTCACCCAGCTGATGAAACCTCCTTTTGAGCCACTGAATTCATGCCATCTGAAGTACTTGACCTGGAAGGTCATTTTCTTGGTGGCAGTTACTTCAGCTCGTAGAGTCAGTGAGCTTCAAGCCCTGGTAGCTTATGCTCCTTATACTAAATTTCATCATAACAGAGTAGTACTCCGCACTCACCCTAAGTTCCTGCCAAAGGTGGTGTCGGAGTTCCATCTTAACCAGTCAATTGTCTTGCTAACATTCTTTCCCAGATCGCATACCTGCCCTGCTGAATGTCAGTTGCACACATTGGACTGCAAGCGAGCGTTGGCCTTCTATCTGGAGCGGACACAGCCCCACAGACAGTCCGCCCAATTGTTTATTTCTTTTGACCCCAATAGGAAGGGGGTCACTGTCGGGAAACGCATCATCTCCAATTGGCTAGCAGATTGCATTTCCTTCACTTACGCCCAGGCTGGGCTGACTCTTGAGGGTCATGTCATGGCTCATAGTGTTAGAGCCATGGCAGCGTCAGTGGCCCACTTGAAGTCAGCCACTATTGAAGAGATTTGCAAGGCTGCGACGTGGTCATCGGTCCACACATTCACATCACATTACTGCCTCCAGCAGGATATCCGACGCGCCAGTCGGTTCGGGCAGTCGGTGCTGCAGAATCTGTATGGGGTTTGAATCCAACTCCACCCTCCAGGACCCAATTTATTCTGGTCAGGCTGCACTCTCAGTTAGTTGTTCTTCGTAGGTCAATTTCTGTTATGGCCTCGCCGTTGCGAGGTTCAATTGACCTGGGTTCTTGTTTTGAGTGAGCCTGAGAGCTAGGGATACCCCAGTCGTGAGAACAAGCAGCCTGCTTGTCCTCGGAGAAAGCGAATGATACATACCTGTAGCAGGTGTTCTCAGAGGACAGCAGGCTGATTGTTCTCACCTACCCTCCCTCCTCCCCTTTGGAGTTGCGTTTTTCCTCATTCCTTTGCTTGTCATTCAACTGAGCGGGAACGGTCACGCACGGGCGGGAAGATGGCCGCGCATGCGCGGTGGGCGTGCCCTGCGTGCGGGACCTCCCGCAAAGTTTTCTTCCGGTTGGAGGGGGCTGCCGTGGACGTCAATCCAGTCGTGAGAACAATCAGCCTGCTGTCCTCGGAGAACACCTGCTACAGGTATGTATCATTCGCTTTTTTGCCAGCCTGTATGCCAGCCTCAAATGTCATACCCAGCTCCCTGACAGCAGTATGCAGGTCCCTGGAGCAGTTTTTAATGGGTGCAGTGTACTTCAGGCAGGCAGACCCAGGTCCATCCCCCCCCCCCCACCTGTTACACTTGTGGTGCTAAGTGTTGAGCCCTACAAACCCCCCCCCCAAAAAAACCCACTGTACCCACATGTAGGTGCCCCCCTTCGCTCATAAGGACTGTGGCAATGGTGTAGAGTTGTGGGGAGTGGGTTTTGGGGGGCTCAGCACCCAAGGTAAGGGAGCTGTGGACATGGGAGTTATTTGTATATATTTTTTTAATTTTTAGAAGTGCCCCCTAGGGTATCCGGTTGGTTTCCTGGCATGTCAGGGGGACCAGTGCACTACAAATGCTGGCTCCTCCCATGACCAAATGCTTTGGATTTCGCCGGGTTTGAGATGGCCGGCATTTTTTTCCATTATCGCTGAAAAACAAAACCGGCCATCTCAAACCCGGCGAACTGTGGCATTTGGCCCGGGCTAAACCGTATTATAGAAAAAAAAAGATGGCTGGCCATCTTTTTCGAAAATACGGTTCTGGCCAGCTGTTGTGCCGCCGCCAAAATAGATTGCTGGCGACCTAGTTCACCGGCGACGTTCGATTATGCCCCTCTTAGTAACATAGCAGATGGTGGCAGATAAACACCTGAATGGCCCATCCAGTCTGCCCAACAGTCACTTGAACCTGATCTCTCTGCCATTTTCAGGACACAGACCATATAAGTCTACTTGGCATTGTCCTTATATTCAAACTACTGGAGTTGTCATCAAAGCCCTCTTGTTTTATGGGTTGGTTGATTGGGTTACTGGCTTAATGTGAAGTAAATGTATGTGTTTTTGTTTGTAAATTGTCTTGGGTCAATTGAGAGAGGAAAATCCATAAATTTGTTTAATAATAATAATAATAATAAAACCTCAACAATCATGCTCACCCTGGATCCATCCTATAAAACCACATAATTGGGCATCATACTTTTAAATATTACACTTGTTTCATAGATATATACTATACATGAGAGGAATTTTTGAAACTATTATATATAGGTAAGTGGCTTAATTGGAAACTGCCCATTACACCTGTGGGTAAAAGTACTAACTAATGGTTCTTTGATTTTATGAGTTTGTCAGGACCTTTCATTTTGCTTTGACTGCAGCTGCTGATTGCCATCCCAAAGATGCTACCACCCAAGGCGACTGGCTAGTCTGCCCAATGTATAAGCGGCCCTGACATTTTCTCCCTGCTGATGGTCACACATGTATTCTATGAAGAGCAATATTACACTTCTCTGCAAGCAGGTGGCACCGTTGTACAGAAAAGGTTGCATTGGCACTGATCCTTTTCAAAATCAAAATTGCATAGGGTCACCAAAATTTATCCAGCTCTTTTCAGACATATTGCCAGCAAATTGTACCTTGTATATTAGTTAACCTTCTCATAATGTTATTTTAAAGGTTACTGTGATTTAGTGGTAACACTGACCTATGAGCTTGCAAAATTCTTGGGATATGAGTTTGTATCCTCCTCTCTGACACTGATCTTAGATAAATGAGGTTGTTCCCTCCTGTCTCCGATGCATAAAAGCTCTATTCATTACCCCCTTTGGAAGCTTTAGAACAGTCTGAAGATTTGGGAAGGGGGTGAGGGTTTGTCTGGTTTCTCCTGTACAGCCTGTAACTTTTTTTTTTAACTGTATGAACTGTAAAGATATACCCAAAAATCAAACTCAGATTTTTTGCTTAGAAAAAAGTTATTGATTGGCATCAATTTATTTTTCTCTCCCCACCCCCACCCCTCTCTTTTCTTGCTCAATATTTTTCTGTCTTGTCATGGAAAGTTCTCAGTAATTTTCCTCTGACTTAGGCAATAAAGCAGCCAAAAGAGAAGGCAGCTTCCAGTCTATGGGCCAGCCCTCCTATCCTCTCTGGCCATGGACATATGCACACTACCCTCTCTCACTAAAGAAATCATTGTGCAGGGCAGGATGCCTTTTGTTTCCATCTGTCTTTGAGCACAAAGATAGCACAGGTGAAAGAAACTGCCTGCCTACTTTGCATAGTAAATAGCCATTGAAAAATGACACTTTATGCAGAGCTCACAGATGCAGGTACAATATATAACTTAGATTGTGAGCTCATTAAGGACACTGCAAAGTACCTGTAATATAGCTAGTTGCCTCAGAGATCACTTGTGGTATATTAAGTGCTGAGAAATAAAATAAATAAACAAAATGTTAGTTATCATATTGTTACTGGATAAAATTGAATCCTTGGGCTGGCTTGTTGGTTCAGTGGCCATGTTGTTCCCTGTGGAGGAGTGGCCTAGTAGTTAGGGTGGTGGACTTTGGTCCTGAGGAACTGAGTTCGATTCCCACTTCAGGCACAGGCAGCTCCTTGTGACTCTGGGCAAGTCACTTAACCCTCCATTGCCCCATGTAAGCTGCATTGAGCCTGCCATGAGTGGGAAAGTGTGGGGTACAAATGTAACAAAACAACAACAAAAAAAGGTTCCTGACTGGATGCTTGAGGCAGGCCTTCCTCTGCCCAGGTAGGCTGGGGATGCTGCAGAGATAAAAGGCAAACCTATAAGCTGGAGCCTAGTTTAGTAGCACTTATTTGTGTGATTAGTGGCAGTTATATGCACAAAAGCTAGGTACCATTCTATAAACAGTGTACCTAAGTTGTTTGGGCATACTCATGGGTGGAGCACAGGCATGTCATAGATGTGTCGCCAAGTGATGTGCATAACTTATAGAACACTATCACTGTACAGATTGCATGGTGCACTTAGGTGTGCCAACTTACACCAGCCACTGACTTTGCCGTAAGTAGGCATGCCTACATTTTGGCATGCCAATGCAGCTCTGCTATAGTATTCTACAATGGCTAAGGTGTGCTCTTAAGCTGTTATAGAACTGGCACTAACCCCCAGATTCTATATAGCATGCCTAGAGATTTGCGCTGAAATCCAAGCAAATTCTGTAACAGCGCACATAAACTAATTGACTTAACAAGCAATAATGAGCACTAATTGGCAGTAAAGCGAAGTTACTTACCTGTAGCAGGTATTCTCCGAGGACAGCAGGCTGATTGTTCTCACGTTTGGGTGACGTCCGACGGCAGACCCAGATCAGAAGATCTTCCTAGCAACAAAGTTTGCTAGCCCCCGCATGGACATGCGCGATCCGTGCATGCGCGACCGTCTTCCCACCCGTAGCGCGAGCGTGCTCCTCAGTCACTTTTTTCCGCAGCTCAGGACGGCTGTTTTACGGTGGTTCTGTATCCCAGAGAGGCCCCCGTTGCGTTTTCGCCGCTTTATTTTGTCTTTTCGCCAAGTTTCGGTGCCTTTATCGAGTTCACTCGTGTTCTCCGTTAAAAAAAAAAAGTTTCCTCTTTCTTTAGTTTTTCCCCGTGTTTCCTTTCTTTGTTGTGAGTGGCCATTTTGGCCGCCCGTGCGGGTTTTTCCCCTTTTTTTGGTGTCTTGTTTTTGGCACCATCGCGAATTTTGACCTCGCCGGCGCAATTTTTCCGCCCATGTCCTCAAAGCCTGCCAGCGGCTTCATGAAGTGCACGCGCTGCAGCTGGATGATCTCGCTCACTGATAGGCACGTCTCGTGTCTTCAGTGTTTGGGGGCTGGTCATCGTCCCAACGCCTGCACGCTGTATCTTCAGCTGAAAAAGAGGACCCAGGCGGCGAGATTGGCTCAGTGGAACCTGTTGTTCGGAGCCCAGTCCAGTCCTTCGACGTTGACTGAGCCAGCGGTACCGAGGTCATCGCCGATATCGATGTCCGGAGCGCAGGTGATGGCTGTCCAGAGATCCCACGCTGATAGCAGTGAGCCATTGAGTGGGTCTCCACCTGCCTCGAGGGCTCCTGCGGTACAGACCCCCTGGGACCGTCCTTCAGACCCGGCCCCGAGGCGACTTGTGGATTCCATATCCTCGTCGCTGACGTGCTTTGAGTGAAGGTGAAGAAGCACCGTCATCGGTCACCTTCCCGTCACGGTACCAAGATCTCCGGGGCACTGAGGGAATCGGCACCTGGAAAGTGTTGACGCCGGGAGGACCGCTGACCCTCCATTCAGGAGCTGTCGATGCGCACTTCTCCGGACAGCCCAGTACCACCTCCGTGCCCCAGACAGATTCTGTCCTCGTCGCTGATACCGGCCCCGCAGCCTTGCTTGATGGTCACTCTACACGAGCGCCTCTGAGCCATACTTCCAGGGATTCTGGAAGGACTGCTGCGACCTTCTGCTCCGGTACTGCCAGTGCTTGCGCCATCAGTACCGTCAAGAGATGCGGCGGCTGGTTCCCCGCCTGTGGTGAGGCCTTCGACGTCGGTGCCGGGGGGCCTGTATAGCAGGAGCCTTCGAGGCAGGTGGAGACCCATTCGATGGCTCACTGCTACCAGCGTGGCATCTCTGGACAGCCATCACCTGCGCTCCGGATGTCGATGCACCCTCTGATGCTGACATCGATACCGGCGATGACCTCGGTACCGCTGGCTCGATCGACGTTGAAGGACCGGACTGGGCTCCGAACAACAGGTTCCACTGAGCTGATCTCGCCGCCTGGGTCCTCTTTTTCAGCTGAAGACACAGCGTGCAGGCGTTGGGATGATGACCAGCCCCCAAACACTGAAGATGTGCCTATCAGTGAGCGAGGTCATCCAGCTGCACCGCGTGCACTTCTTGAAGCCACTGGCAGGCTTCGAGGACAAGGGCGGAAAAATCGCACTGGCGAGGTCAAAATTCGTGATGGTGCCGAAAATAAGACACCAAAAAAAGGGGAAAAACCCGCACGGGTGGCCACAATGGCCGCTCACAACAAAGAAAGGAAACTTACAGGGGAAAAGTAAAGAAATAGAGGAAACTTTTTTTTTTTTTAACGGAGAACACGAGCGAACTCAATAAAGACACCGAAACTCGGCGAAAAGGCAAAATAAAGTGGCGAAAACACACGAGGGCCTCTTCCGATCTGGGTCTGCCATCGGACATCACCCAATCATGAGAACAAGCAGCCTGCTTGTCCTCGGAGAATTAGAAATTACGTGCACAACTCTCTAAGCATATTCTATAACACACTGTGCCTAAATTTTAATGTGTGCAGGCAAAAAGGGGCATGGTTATGGGCAGGGAAATGGGTGTTTCTTGAGCGTTTCAAAATGTACACACATTGTTACAGAATATGGCCCTCTAAGCCTAAATCTACACATTGGGATTTATACCACATTTTCGTTGGTGTAAATGGGCATGTAGTTTTAGGCGCTGTAATATCAACTAAGCGTATTCTATATAGTGCGCCTAAATCTAGGTGCTGCTTATGGAATATGCTTAGGTGGAAATGTTTTCAATGTGGATTTTCATGGCACCATATATAGAATGTAGTCCTAAGTGTGCCGCTTTGTGGCACTTAAAATTGCTACCATAGTGTTCACAGTCTGCAGAGGGGGCTGGGGGAATCATGGTCATCACTTAAGAGTAACACCTAGTGGCTGGAGTCAGGGGCCATGCTTACAGAGTTTTGAACAGAGCTCTAGTGCATGGTCTATGACCAGAGACAGTTCCTGCAATGACCATATTAGGTACATTGGTTGGGGTGGAGGGGGCGGGAGTCTAACATAGTTGAAGATCCTTATGTAGTTGGAAATGTAGGCTCACAGTGAAAGGATTCCAGTCTTGGGTCTGATCAAGCTGGAGGCCCAAAAGAGCAGGAAATAAATATAAGGCCACCCCCCCCCCCAAAAAAAAAAAAACCAATGAACTGAGATCCCCATGTTCCAAAACCCAGCTAAGTTATCCTGAGAAGCTTATCTGCATAAATCTACATCAGAATATATTCAGCTAAAGTTATCTGGATAATTTTAAGATAGTATTTTTTGTTGACTATACTGGCCTGCATGATAGCAGCTGGCCATGAGTTCTGAATTCATAGCAGGTTGTAATACTCTTTTTTTGGATCAAAAGATGATACTGTATATAAGATTTCAGTTCCCTATTCAGATGTAATTTTCCAATAAAAATAAATAATGCAGGCCACCAAGTTCGCTTCCCCCAAACACTTCTCTCATGTCTGCGCTCTGCTGTCAGATTTAGTCACGGTAGTCCGCAGTGGAATCATCTGAGACAGGTTAATCCTAAGAAATTGTTTATCTAAACCTCATTATTGTATTTTGGGGCTCACAGTCCTGTTTCTCAATAGGCAAAATCCAAAAATCAGTCTTTTGTTATTCTTATAAGGGCTTTAATTATGAAAGAGTTCTTCCATTACTCCTTCCCATTCATTGTTCATGAGACAGTCAGTAGGGTTGGACTAAAGCATTGTACATACCTAAAATCCAAAATGATGAGAGAACCATAGACCTGTTAGATCTCTGGTGATTGGTGGGAGTCTCCTATACAACAGAGGGAAACTCTTTCCATATAAGGGGACAAAAGAAGAGTTGCCAACTGGTGGTTTTTAATTAAGGGAGGCTGGTGGCTGGCACAATCTTTAAAATGGCAATAAAATTGCTACTTGTCCACTGATCATCTGCCTGCTTCCCAGTATCAGTATCAGTCACCGGCAGGACTAGAACTAGGAGATGTTTGGGGAACCCTTAACCACTGACTTAGTCAGCAACACTAGGTAGACTCAGGATCTAGATAGATGAGTCATGCTTCTCAAAAGGAGTTGATTGGTTATGGCAACAATTACAAGGGTAGGGTGAACTTACAATGTCCGTTTAGGATTTTGCACCTATAGAACTTACTTAGTTTAACACTTGCTATTTCTTTCTTCACTGCATTTTGCTGCCATAATTGTGAAGAGGAAGAAAAAAAAAAGACATTTACCACCTCCCATCCTCAAAGCAGACCATAGCATTTTTTGTCAGTTGTTTTTCTGGGGCTGTAGGGGTTGAGAGTCCCATTGTTGGGTTTGGTATTGGAGCAACATCCCAGCTAGACTTGCATATTTTTGTTAGTCTCCAGAAGCAAGAATCTGCACCTCAGAGTCAATGGGACGATAGCATCTAGCTGATCATCGTTTTCCAGTGATGTGAGTGACAGTTTTAGCTCAGTGTACACCCTGTACCAGTGGTCTTTACTAATTTTTAAGTTGAGGCCACTTTGGATTCAAATGAACAGAAGGAGTGCCATCATGTGGGGCCATGACCCTGCTGAAGAGTGTGTGTAAATGATATCTATCCCTTCCAGGGGGTATGCATTTTTTTCTTCTATTGAGAAATGCCTTATCCTTCAGACATATGGCTATTTCCCCCATTCATTTCCCCCTTTCTGGCACAAGCTTGCGCAAAGCAAAAGCAAAATGATAATGGGGGCCACTCCACAAGTCTCCAGGAGTCACCACTATCCCTTGCATCTTGCATTGAAGAACACTGCTGTATGTAATGCTCTAACTGACCATAGGATTCCACAGGGGGTCTCAACCCAGTCCATAGGGCACACCAAGTCAGTCTGGTTTTCAAGATATCCATAATGAATGTGCATGAGAGAGATGTGCATATAATGTAGGCAGTGCATGCTAATGACTTTGAAAAGTGCAGACGCTGAAAATCTATGTATAATTTTAAAAAGACTCTTTAATCCTTTAAAGTTAGACCTGGGGTTTGGGTGTCAACATTTGAACACAAAGTTATAAAGAGAGCTGCATTTTTTGCTCTCTGTGTAATTTTGCATACCACCTCTGGCCTATCACAAATCAGAGGTCAGAGGCTTGCCTGGAATTATTTAAAGAGTATGCTTTCTGGACCAGCTAGAGGCACAATGATGTGATCAATGCATGCCTGATTTGAAAAGCTAAAAGTTCTGGGAATTAAAGATAGCCTAACTACATCATAAAATTGAGAGTCTGGACAATCAGAATAGAGCAAAAAATAATCTTTATTTGTTTAATTTTTATTTATTTATTTTATTTGTTACATTTGTATCCCACCTTGTGGTAGGCTCAATGTGGCTTACATACCGGTAGTTCCGGAGAGGTTGTTTCTGAGTCCGGTGTGATCAAATACAAAAAGTGGATAGTACAAATTAAAGATTAGGCAGTTTGCTCCATGTGGGTTGCGAGGGTGGAATTGATTTGGCGAGGGATTGGGTGGTATTCATTACTTGGTTAATTGTTATGTTTCATAGTTCGGAGTTTATGTTGGTTTAGTGGGGTATGCCTTTCTGAAAAGGTGACTTTTTAGTTTGTTTTTCGATAATTTAGGTGGTTACTCATGGTTTTCAAGACTTTTGGTAATGTGTTCCAGAGCTGTGTGCCTATGTAGGAGAAACTGGACGCATATGTTGATTTATTCTTCAGTCCTTTGCATCTTGGGAAGTGAAGGTTTAGATACGTTCGTACATATTCAAGTGTGTTTCTGTTTGGTAGGTATATTGATTTTGAGGCTATCTTGAAAGATGAACTGGCCAGGGCATTGGTTTTAAAATTAGTCTTTGGGTCCTTTTTGCCAGTCTGATTTGTAGGCTATTTTAAATGAAGATGCATAAGATACATTTGCATATAGTCAGGTTCTTTGAGGAAAGGAGGGTCTCAAAGTCTGGTTTGCAAATGACTGACCAATAGCGATTTCAGTGACCTGAGGTGAGAAACTCTGCTGCAGAATCTGCTCATTTTGCTTCTATCCAGTTGACAGTTGTGACCAGTTTTGCAGTTCTCAGCACCCACACACCCTCTAGAGTTGATCATCCTGTCTCCCCCCTTCCATTTCCAGTCCATGAAGAAAGAGTCAACAATTTATTCTGATGTACAGATGGTGGAGCCATCAATGCAGTCAATATTCCCAACACCCATTTTCTGTGACTATATTTAGTAGCAGCCATTTACACCAATGAAAACCTGGTATAGATGCTAACACCTAAATTACACGCAGAACGGGCATATTCTATAACAGTGCATATAAATTCTAGGAATGCCCATAACCCACCCATTGCCTCCCATGGCCACACCCTGTTTTCAGATCCACATCTTAGAATTTATTCACGTAAATTCTAATTAATGCCAATTAGTGTCAATAATTGATTGTTAAGTTCAATTATTGGTGCTGATTGGCTTGTTAAGCTAATTAAATTGCATGCACAAATCCAGAAAACGACTGGAATTGCATGTGCAACTCAAGTTGCACTATATAGAATCCAGGGTTTTATGTGCAACATTAAGCTACCAGGTTCTAAGGGGAACAGGTTCCTCTATTTTTTTCTCTTTGAATCACCTTATTAAAGGACTTTTTGTTCACATTTAACCTGTGGTCTGGATGTGTTTGTGAAGGCTTCTCAGCCCACATTTGCTAATATGGAAAATAATGCCAGAATTCATCATATTTTGAAGCAACATTACAAGCAATCTTTGAGGCTTTTTATTTGCTTTGGGGAATTAGACTCAGACAGCTATTGTTGAAAAGCACCCAAAGGCTGAGGAGTGTGATACTCCTGTTTGCTTGTTTTTCCAGCATAGGTAGCTGAGATGTTATTTGCACTATAGAAATACAAATAATGCTGCTGGAAATACATAACACCATTGCAAAAGGGAAAGGATTTGATATACAACCTTTCTATGGTACAATCAAAATGGTTTTCATATTATATACAGGTACTTTTTCTGTCCCTATTGGGCTCATAATCTTATTTTTTTGTACCTGGGGCAATGGAGGGTTAAGGGCTTCTTTTACAAAACCACGCTAGCAATTCCTGTTCAGTAAAAGAGAGGAAGCCCATTCAATTCCTATGGGCTTCCTCTCATTTGCTGTGAGGGAATTGCTAGCACGGCTTTGTAAAAGAAGTCCTAAGTGACTTGCCTGACCTCACAAGGAGTTGCAGTGAGAACTGAACTCAGTTCGCCTGGACCTAAGACCACTGCACTAATCATTAGGTTACTCCTCCAAGTAACAAGTTGACACACTTGTGGTTAAAATACATGTGCATCCATTATTTATATTTTTGGGAATAGCATATTGAAGGTTAGGGCATTACATGTCAAGTCACTGAAGTCACTTGCTATATGGTGAAGTTAGGAAGCAATTACACAAGTGGTTGTAGACCCAGAAAGGTGTAGAAGATACTTAAGAATGTTTGTGTAGGACAAGGGAGAGGATCTAGAGCCTTGCCAGACAGCAAATCTCTTCCACTTAAAAGTATAACACTTCTTGGTAGAATCTTTCCTGAAAACCAGCAGGATCCTGGAGTCACCCTCAGGCAGTTGAAATGATGCAAATTCTATGCTCTCAACATCCAGGCTGTGACGGCCAGGGACTGGAGGTTGAGATGCAGAAGAGACCCCTCATTCTGCATGATGAGGGTGGAAAATGGGTCCAATCTCAACGGTTCTGTGGAGGACAACTCCAGAAGAAGGGGGAACCAGATCTGTCTTGGCAGTAATGAGAATCATGGTTCCCCGTAAGTTTTAGCAAAGTTTTCCATATCAGAGAAATTGGAGGATATGCATACAGAAGGCCCCCCCCCCCAATCCAAGAGGAAGGCATTTGACTCTAGTCTATCATGTGATCTGAGCCTGAGGTAGTACTGAGAGACCTTGTTACTGAGATGAGTGGCAAAAAGATCCACTGAGGGGGTGCCCCACTCTCAAAAGATCTTGTGAGCAATGCCCATGCTAAGAGACCACATGTGCGGTAACATCAGCCTGCTCACTCTCTCCGCAAGACTGTTTTCTCTCCTTAGCAGGTATGTGACTCAGAATACCAAGCCATGGTTGGTAGCCCACTTCCACATTCTGACTTCTCCCTGACACAAGAGGTAGGAAACCGTACTCCTCTGCCTGTTGACATAGTACATAGCAACTTGATTATCAGTTTGGATGAGAACAATTTGGTTCATTAGCCAATCTCTGAAAGCCTAAAGTATTCCAGACTGCCTGAAGCTCTAAGAGATTGATGGAAAGATTAGTCTCCTGAGCAGACCAGTACCCCTGGGTGGGAAGCTCTTGCACATGAGCTCTCCAGCCCAGATAGGATGAATCTGTGGTCAGAATCTGCTGGGGTGGTGGAATTTGGAATGGGAGTCCCATAGTCAAATTGGACCAAATTGTCAACTAGAGAAGTGACTGCCCTAACTCCAGTATGATTGAGATGACATCCACAAGGTTCCCCGTGGCTTGACACCACTGGGAAGAAAGGGTTAATTGAATTACTCTCAAATGGACCCAAGCCATGGGTGTGGCATGCACCTTGGAGGCCATGCGGCTTAACAACCGCAACATCTGCTGAGCTGTGACCTGCTGGCTGTGCTGGATCTGAGTGGCAATGTGAATTACAGCATTTAGTGCACCTCAGGCAGGTAGGCCCAAGCCTCAACCATGTCAAGCAGGGCTCTAATGTACTCCAATCATTGTACAGGGAGTAAGTGGGACTTCGGGTTGATAACAGACTCTCAAATAATTATTCGTATTGATTCTGAAGCACCTTCCTATGAAATGCTCTTGACCAGCCAATCATAAAGGAAGGGAAACACATGAACTCCCAGTCTGCCTAGTGATGCTGTGATTATGGCTAGATATTTTGTGAACATCCTGGGATTGGACACGAGGCCAAACGGCAGGACACAATACTGGTAGTAGCGTGTCCCCACCCAAAATCTGAGATGTTTTCTGTGACTGGGAAGTATCTATGTGGGTGAAAGCATCCCTTAAGTCCAGATAGCATAGCCATTCATTTGCCTGAATCATGGGAAACAGGGTGCCCAGGAAAACCATCCTGAACTTTTCTTTGACCGGGTATTTGTTCAGGATCTTTAGAATTAAGATGGGTTGAAACACCCTCCCCCCCCCCCCCCCCCCCGTCTTTTGGTCATTAAGAAATACTTGGAAATCCTTTCCCTTCTTCCCCTGGTGGAACAGGTTCAATCGCATGGGCCTGTAGAAGGAAGAAGAGTTCCTCTGTAAGCACTGTCTGGTCCTGAGAGCTGTAAAAGGATGCCCTTCTTGATGGACAATTTGAAGGAATCTGATGCCAATTGAAGGTGTAAACCCCTCCCCCTGGACTATTTTGAGAACCCACTGGTCTGCGGTTATAAGGGACCACCTTTCATAGAAAAAGTTGATCCTCTTTCCACTGGTAGGCCATCTAGAATGGTTACTTTTACTGCAGCTATGGTCTCATAGAGCTAGTCAAAAGTTCGACCTCTGCTTCGACTGGGGAGTTGGCTGAGACTTCTGGGGCGTCTGCTGCCAAAGTCAGGAGTCAGCCCCCTAGGACTGCTGGGCAGGTTGGGCCGTAGGAGCATATCTACACCTTTGAGAGTAGTAGGGTCACCTCTGGTTTCAGCCTGAATACCTCTGAGAAGAGCAGGCCACAGAAGGAGTGGGCCGAGAGAGTTTTTTTAATGCTGTCAGTTCTCTTTTTGATAAAGTCAGCAACCTTCTCTATCTTGTCCACAGCAAGGGAAGTATGTCAGCTTTTCCTGAACAGCAGGTTCTAGGTCCAACACACGTAGCCTGGCAAGTCTGCGTATACCAATACCCAATGTGGAAAGCCTGGATTCCACATCAAAGCCATGATAGGTTGCCCGGGCCCGGTGCTTTCAGCACTCCGTCTTCTTGGCTACAAGCTTGTGGAGTTCTGCAGCTTTATCTGCAAACTCCAACACACTGTACACCAAGTCCTCCTGCAAGTAAATGCTCATGTAGAGCTGGAAGGCTTCTATGTGGGACACAAGCATAGAGGCTTGATAACCCTTCCTCCCAAAAGATTCCAAGGTCCTAATATCTCATTCTGGGGGTGCCCAGTGTGAGTCAAACTCTTTGCTCTTTTGAGAACAGATTTGACCACCATAGGAGCCTTCTGGACTCTATACGTGGAGTCTGGCTTCTTGGGAACCGGCTGCACACAGAGAGGGATCTCCAAATTCTTCATCTGTGCTTGCCAAAGGATGTCACGATCATGACCTTCTTAAGGCAATCCTCATAGTCAAGGACTTCCAATAAGCAACCCTGGGCCGATGCACCCCCAGTGTCCAATGCAGCTCCTCCAGCCATGGGGACCGATGCCTCCAATGCCAATGTCGATGTATTGGTCTTAGAAGTGCCAAAACGTTTCTCATGCAGGGCCTCACTGCTTTTTTGAGTTTGTTTCTGTATTTTTAAACAGAGAACACAGAGGCCTCATGGTCAGGGCCTAGGCATGACAGACATCAGTTATTGGGGTCAGTCCCAGAACTGATACTGTTGCACCCACTGGGGATTTTCTGTGACATTGAGGGAAAAACAGCCAATGCAAAAATCAAACAGCTCAATTGTAAGAGATGAAAAGAATCTCACTAAAAAAAATAGAAAAGTTCCCCAACTTGTGCTCGGGCGTATTTAGGCCTCAGGAGCCGTGAAAAAAAAAGAGAAAACGTAAACTTGCCAAAAACTAAAATAAACTAAGGAGCAAGGGAAGAACAAAAAGGTAAGATATTATAAGAAAAAAATTATGTACTGCAAGGGAAGGCAGTCTGAAAAAGAAGAATAAAATTTGATGTACTGAGGAGAGCTCACTAAACCTGAACTCTGTGCTCCACAAAAAAAATGAAGACTGCTGGTCCCACACATTCACTTCAGGCAGGAAGGCACTCATGCATGTGAGGCTTCTTAAAATGATAGAATGCAGGGTAGTGTTCACACCAGGCTCCATTAGATGATGTCATCCATATGCAAGAAACAATGTCCTGCTTGTCCTCCGAGAAAGTAAATTACAGTCAGAGAAATTTTACCTGTCTCTATCTACAAACTCCAAATTATAAAAGACAGATGAACAAAGATAAAATCCCAAAAGCAACAGGATTTGCAGGAAAATATTAGAGAGACCAATTCACTTACAAATCTGCAGAAACAAGAGGCTGAATAGAAAATGTCATCAGTCCGCTTGCACATCCTGATATAAAACTCTTTTTGCCTGCAACAACAGGAAATATAATAAATCCACAGGAAAAACTGGGCAAGCAAAAGACGTAAATATGTACAACTTCCTTATTAATGATGTGTGACACCCCATGTGTTAAAACAAAACTTAAAGAGACTTATAAGCATCAGATACTTTATGTTTCAGTTGTTCCTTTACCTTTCTAGAGTCTGAGCCAGGTGTGACTAAAATAAAGTGCAGAAATAAAGAGATGCTAGCAACTATGTCCCAGAAGGAAGAGAGTAGATGACACCACTTGTTGAGATTATTAAATAGTGCTAGGTGTTTGAGAACTGCATCTTGAGTACTATGGACAGTTCTGGTCACCTCATCTCAAACACAATATAGCAGAATTAGAAACAGTACAGAGAAGGGCAAGAAAAATGATAAAGGGGATTGAATGACTCTCCTATGGCTAAAGAGCTTAGGGCTCTTCAGTTTGGAGAAGATTATAGGGAGATATAACACAGGTCTATAAAATCCTGAGTGGAATGGAACGCAAATTGATAGTTTACTGTTTCAAAAATACAAAGACAGGGGGGCATGTCATGTAGTACATTTACAACAAATAGGAGAAAATACTTTTTTTACTAAGCAGGTTTGGACAAGTTTCTGTAGGTAAGTCTATAAACATTATTAAGGTAGAGCTCAGGAAAGCCAGGGCTTATCCCTGGGGGTAAGTAGCATGGAATCTTGCTACTTTACAATCCTGCCAGGGACTTGTGACCTGGATTTGGCCACTGTTAGAAACAGGATACTGGGCTTCATCGACCTTTGGTCTGACCCAGTATGGTGATCTTAGGTATTGCAGGACTGGTTGAACTGATTCTGATTTTTTCCTCTTAGAAATTAGGGACTTACAGAACCTGCTTTTCGAGAAGAAATCAGAACTACAAGCTCTGGCATGCAATACAACAAATCTCGGCCTGACTCATCCGGTTCTTATAAAATGGCTTGGAGCCATCTGGTAACCCTAATTCCAGCTGGCTGGCCGGCTGGAGATCTAGACTGAAAAAGCTTCAAAGTGAAGTGAGCTCTGTCTTGCACATTCCACACTCTTAGCCCCAGGAAGCCAAGGAGGTGCTTAGCATGACAGCTGTTAAGAAGGAGAGGGGGATGGTAGATTGAAGAAGGCTGGGGAAAGAATCCCCTAGCCTAGGCCATGAATGATGGTTCTGTGCTGCAGTGATTTCAAACTCACCTCCCTTATTGCAAGCTAGTAGCCATCCCTACAGGACTGAAAAGCAGAAGAACCAGGCAGGCTAGAAATGGCCAGAGCAGCAATGTATGGGGTCAGCTGGAGAGATAGTGACCATCACATGGATTTAATTAGAGCAATGAAATAGTGGAAATAAATAGAGGTAAATATATGGAGGGCAATTAAGTGTCCACCTATAAGTAGGTGCATGGAGGGTGCCTGGTAGGAGCCTATTCTATAAGGGGAGACTACTTTCCTTTATAGAATACCGGCGTTTACATATTAGATGACAGCAGATGAAGACTTATACAGTCCATCCAGTCTGCTCAACAAGATAAACTCATAGTGTAAGATATGATGTGAAACGTATACTTGATCTTGATTCGTCCTTGCCAGTTTTGGGGCACAGACCGAAGAAGTCTGCCTGGCAATGGCCTTGTTTTTCAATTACTGAAGCTGAATATGTCCAGCCACAATCAGAGCACAGACTGTAGAAGTCTGGCTTTGCTTCCCAATTACTGGTATTGCCATCTAATCACTGCTAAGCTTGTTTGTTTCCACGCTTTCTATACAGGATTCCTTTGTGTTCCTTACGCCAGCCATATAGCTAATTGCCATACACAAGTAGCATAGTGGAGTACAAGAGTGGCCTAATGGTTAGAGCACTGGTCTGTCTTGAAATCCAGAGGTGGCCGGTTCAATTCCCACTGCTGCCCCTTGTGATCTTGGGCATGTCACTTAACCCTCCATTGCCTCAGGTACAAACTTAGATTGTGAGCCCTCCTGGGACCGAGAAATATCCAGTGTACCTGAATGTAACTCACCTTGAGCTACTACTGAAAAACGTGTGAGCAAAATCCAAATAAATAAATAAATAAATAATAAAGTAAATAGTATTTCCACTCATATGTATGCACTATCCCTCTCATTGTATAACTTGGGCCTACTATTAGGCACCAAGGGCCCAATTCAAGAAAGGGCGCTGGGAGAGATAGCAGCACATGTTGAACGCTGAAGCAGCACATGGTGCCTGACTGTGCCATTAGTCTGCCATGCCCAAACACGTGCGCATTGATATGGGCGCATTGTGCACGATGATGTAATACAAGCGGAGACAGTGTACAAAAAGTCAGCAGCCAAATTTCACTGGTGATGACACTCTGCTGTTGACCAAATTAATGATCAGTCTTGCATCAAAAAAACTGTTCAAGATCCAAGGCCACAAAAGGAGCTATCTGGCCTATAGGAGGGTATGGCACAGGCACCATAAGAGATATAATGAAAAAGCATCCTTCCCAAGGGAGGCAGGTGCAAACAGAAGGGTGCACAGTACAGATTGCATATGCCAGAAAACACAGAGAAAGGAATAGAGGGAGACAGCTCAGAATCTTTGCACAAGACACATGTGATATCAGTACATAAAAGCACTGCTCATGCATTGGTCATCTCACAACTACATAAATTATTTTAATATCTGAATAAAGCCCAAACCTTTGTTAGTAGCCCAAGGTCAGTGACAATCTGGTATATAAATAATTTCCCTGTCCCTGAAGGGCTCACAGTCTAATTTTGTACTAATTGTGAATCAAAAAATGTAGTGTATGTATTTATTGGTCCTTGTGATAATTATATGTGGGACACACTACACGGATGTTTAAAACAAGAGTAATTGAACATTGTGTAACAAAAGGAAAAACTGAAACACCAATAATTCTTCATTTTCAATAGTCGGGACATGCATTTGAACAATTGCGCTGTATGGTCATTAACCAGGTCACGTTGGGTATGGGGGGGGGGGGGGGGGATAATATTAAAAACTGCTTTGGCGTAAAAAACAAGAATGGATTTTCCGGCTCAATACTATTGAGCCTAATGGTATGAATAAGAACATTGAGTAGAATGCATTTTTTTTTAATGTCGGGCCTCTTTAAATCAGGTGGTTAATTTGATTGGTGGATATATAAATTGGCGTCTTTTTAATCCCGCAACCATTTGGGGATTAGTGGTAGAGATTATGTAGTTCATTTGTTGGACTCTTCCTGAAGCAGCAAGCTCCAGCGAAACAGGGCACTCTTGTTGAAGAACATAAGGGCAGCTGGTTTGAGCAGTGCACTGTCGTCTGTGGATCGCTGATTGAATATCGTGGCAGCAACGGACTTTTCTACATAAAGACTTTACTGGAGGGAATCAGAAGGAATCGTGGACTCTGATAAGTATTTGGTTACAAACTATTAGCTCTGTTGTGTTTGGGGGGGATCTGTTGTGGTGACATTTGCCTTCAGCTGAAGTCTCGCAAGGCCGCTGCTGGAAGTCTTGGCAGCCATTTTTAAAGAGCGATGCGGCAACAGGGGGGGGTTAGCACTGGCAGCAGGCATGCCCTAAAGACTCCACTAGACCACCAGTGTGGCTTTGGGTATGTGCCGGGAGAGCACCCTGTGGCTTGGGGGAGGAGAGGCAAGGAGTCAGATCGCGGCGATGGCAGGGAGTGGGAGGGAGCACGCGGGGACCCTGGAGGCGCGGAGCACTGTATGACCTCTCCTGTTGCCCCTGTCTAAGTTCAGCCCTGCATCCCTGTCTCCACATAGATTGAAGATCTGAGGAAACGCGGCCAGTACCTATAAGTACAAAGCTGACTATTTGCAGGGGTGATTATACATAGTAACATAGTAGATGACAGCAGATAAAGACCTGTACAGTCCATCCAGTCTGCCCAACAAGATAAACTTATTACATATGGTATGTGATACTTCATATGTGTACTTGATCTTGGTTTGTCCTTGCCATTTCAGTGCGTAGGCTGTAGATGTCTGCCCAGCACTGTCCTTGTTCTAAAATTTCTGAAGTTAAAGTCGAAGTCCCTGAAAATCTACACTCCAGCCCATCCAGATCTATTCAGCCATGATCAGGGCACAGACTGTAGAAGTCTGCCCAGCACTGGCCTTACTTCCCAACTACCGGTGTTGCCACCGAATCTCCACTAAGCTTCTGTGGATCCATTCTTTCTAAACAGGATTCCTATGTGACTATCCCATGCATTTTTTAATTCCATTCCCTCCTGCGGGAGGGCATTCTAGGTATCTACCATCTTTTCTGCCTCTCTGGGAAAAAGTACTTCCTGATGTTATTCCTGAGTTTGTCCCCTTTCAACCTCAATTCATGTCCTCTAGTTCTACCGACTTCCCATCTCTGGAAAAGGTTTGTTTGCGGATTAATACCTTTCAAATATTTGAATGTCTGTATCATATCACCCCTGTTTCTCCTTTCCTCCATGGTATACATATTTAGGTCAGCAAGTCTCTCCTCGTATGTCTTGCAATGCAAATCTCATACCATTTTCGTCACTTTTCTTTGAACCGCTTCAAGTCTTTTTACATCCTTAGAAATATGTGGCCTCCAAAACTGAACACAATACTCCAAGTGGGGCCTTACCAATGACTTATAGAGGGGACACAACACCTCCTTTCTTCTACTGGTTATACCCCTCTCTATGCAGCCTAGCATCCTTCTTGCTATGGCCAGCACCTTGTTGCATTGTTTATCACTTTCAGAACCTTGGACACCATCACCCCAAGGTCCCTCTCCTGAGCCGAGCTTATCAATCTCTCCCCTCCTATCTGGTATATTTCTTTTGGATTTCTGCACCCCAAGTGCATCAATCTACACTTCTTGTCATTAATTTTTTAACTGCCAGACTCTTGATCATCCGCAAAAAGTCAAAGTTTTCCTTCTAACCCTACATCAATGTCTCTCACAAATATGTTAAACAGAACCAGCCCCAGCACCAACCCCTGAGGCACCCCACTACTCACCTTCCTTTCCTCCAAGTGGATTCCATTTACCACCACCCTCCGTTGCCTGATGCAACAGCTGCTGTAAGAGGCAGGGGAATAAGACTGAAGTATCAATTGCTTACACATTAGCTTCCTCTTCACTTCTCTGTCACTGCTATGGCAGCCACTTGATGGGGTAGTCAGTCATCCATAGTGCCACAATGGTGCCACATGGTGGTCAATAAGGTCCTCTAAAATGGTAAAGGTCCCCGGGCTAGGTGTTGCATAGACAGTACCACAGGTGATTAGTAGGAATAAGGCTTACACTATGGAGGAAGGTATTTTCTGAATGATCTGTTGTTACCATACCTGAACAGTCTGACAGGGTTACCGGAAACAGCAGGTGAAAAGGATATCCAATAGCCAAGGGTCAGTCTCATACCTGCATATAACAAGTGAACACCTAAATTACAACACACTGCTAAGAATGTGTAATGTCCAAATGCACAGATGAAGGAGTACATGAATATAACCTATGTCTATGTTTGCCAGTGAGCAGCTGCAGCACCCCCTGGATGTACTGGCACAGAACATGTCCAGTGACAACAGAGGAGATGGAGGAGAGTGAGAAGGAGGAAGAGGATGAGGAAGATGAGGGAGAGGAACCTGACATGGAGGTGGGCCAGGTGAAGGCCCAGATGGAGGAGGTGGAAGAGCCTCCAAGAAACAGTGTTTTGTCCCCTCCTCACCAAACCCCAGCACAACCTGCCCACTCCAGACCCTGTGAGTCAGATATTCAAAGCGATTTAAGTGGGCAGGAGCCTCTCCTGCCAGCTTAAATTGCTTTCTGCTGCCTAAGTGGGGATATTCAGCAGCACTTAACCAGAGAGTGCCACTGAATATCTTCTCAGACCCCCAACTAAAAAGTGGGCAGGTCAGGGGTGTTGCTGGTGGCAGCACTGGGGAGGAGCTCCAGGTTATGCAGGTGACAGCAGTATTCAGTGCCGGCACCCACACAGCTAAGCAGCTTAATTTAGGACAGCTCCTTAGCTGTGCGGATACTCGACAGAAACAGCACTCTCTAAAGTCTGTAATGACCTGTTCCTTGCCAAATCCAGAGGCCACTACTCCATCCTCATCCTCCTTGATCTATCCGCCGCTTTTGACACTGTCAATCATGACTTCTTGCCACACTGTCCTCATTTGGGTTCCAGGGCTCTGTCCTCTCCTGGTTCTCCTCCTATCTCTCCCACCACACCTTCAGAGTTCACTCTCATGGATCTTCCTCCACCCCTATCCCCCTATCTGTTGGTGTTCCCCAGGGATCGGTCCTTGGACCCCTTCTCGTCTCTATCTACACCTCTTCCCTGGGCGCCCTGATCTCATCTCATGGTTTCCAGTATCATCTCTATGCTGATGATACCAAGCTATATCTGTCCACACCAGACATCACCGCAGAGACCCAGGCAAAGGTATCAGCCTGCCTATCCAACATTGCTGCCTGGATGTCCAACCGCCACCTGAAACTGAACATGTCCAAGACCGAGCTCATCGTCTTTCCACCAAAACCCACATCTCCTCTTCCTCCACTTTCTATCTCAGTTGATAACACCCTCATCCTCTCAGTCTCATCTGCCTGCAACCTCGGAGTCATCTTTGACTCCTCCCTCTCCTTCTCTGCGCATATCCAGCAGACTGCCAAGACCTGCCGCTTCTTCCTCTTTAACATCAGCAAAATTCGCCCTTTCCTCTCTGAACACACCACCCGAACTCTCGTCCATGCTCTCATTACCTCTCGCCTTGACTACTGCAACTTACTCCTCACTGGCCTCCCACTTAGCCATCTATCCCCCCTTCAATCTGTTCAGAACTCTGCGGCACGTCTCATATTCCGCCAAAACCGATTTACTCATATCACCCCTCTCCTCAGGTCACTTCACTGGCTTCCAATCAGATACCGCATTCAATTCAAGCTTCTCCTTCTTACCTACAAATGCATTCAGTCTGCTGCCCCTCACTACCTCTTCTCCCTCATCTCCCCCTATGTTCCCGCCCATAACCTCCGTTCACAGGACAAATCCCTCCTCTCTGTACCCTTCTCCAACACCGCCAACTCCAGGCTCCGCTCATTCTGCTTCGCCTCACCCTATGCTTGGAACAACCTTCCTGAGCCCTTACGCCAAGCCCCCTCCCTGCCCATCTTCAAGTCTTTGCTTAAAACCCACCTCTTCAATGCTGCATTCGGCACCTAACTCTTACCGTTCACTAAATCCAGACTGCCCCAATTTGACCACCCCTATCGGACTGTCCATTCACTTGTCTCTTAGATTGTAAGCTCCTTGAGCAGGGACCGTCCCTCCATGTTAAATTGTACAGCGCTGCGTAACCCTAGTAGCGCTTTAGAAATGTTAAGTAGTAGTAGTAGGTAGGCACAGGGAGAAGGCCTACTTGCATAGCTGTGGGAGCAGGGGTGTTCCAGGGGGTTCTTGATGCGGGATGGGGGTAGGGGGAAGGAAAGAGGGGACATTGGCAGGGGTGACGAGAGGGGGCTTGGGGGCTTTTTTTTAACACAAAAAAAGTTATGCGGGCCTGGCCTGATATTCAGTCAGGGCCACATTACTCTTATGTGGCCCTGCATAAATGCTGGCACCCAGCCTACCAAACATTATCCCCTGATGTTCAGTGCTGGTACTTGGACATGTCCCAGCATTGAATATCGGGAGATACTTTAGCCAGCGACATCAGCATTTTAAAAAATGTTGACCGCTGCTGGCAGGATATCAGAGGGTGTGTGCCACCCCAGAAGTAGCAGGATCAACATCAGGAGGCGACTGTCATCTCCAATGGGGAGGACAATGGCATCCAGCAATGTTCCCTATCTCTCTCACCACAGAGAGCTGAAGCTCACCCATTTCCACAGGCAGGTATAGGTGCAGCCCTACCTTGACCTGCAGATGCCCCTGAAGATGGACTAATTGAAGCAATGCTGGATAATGTGGGATGCCATTGCCCACAAACTGAGGGTCATCGAAGAGGGTCAGGAGAGAATAGGACAAATGTTTGGTACCCTTGTCAACATAACATTTACCCTAGAACATGCTAGGATCCTAGGACCCCACCCCTTCCAGCACCTTTAGTCTGCCCAACCTCCTGATGCAACTCCTGTAGCTCATGGACTCCGTCCCTCTCCTCTGCCCTAACTCTTTCTATTTTTATATAGATGTATGATGAAATATTTTATTTTCATATTGATGATATGTTAGTATATTTATTTATATCCTATATAATAATTCTCACCTCCAACATTCTAATCTTGCTGCCTCAGACCATGGCTCCTTCGGAGTTGGTCTGCTAGGTTCCGTAGATTGCTGATGTCACCGGAAAGGAGACAAAAGGAGAAGAAGCAGGAGGGGTACGTCACCCGCAACACTGACCAACCGCAAGATAGGAGCAAGAGGCCCCGCCTTCGCCGTAACACCACGTCCCCCCCAGGTCTCCCTCCCAGATCCCCAAGTTTCAGGGTCTCCCTCCCACTACCAGGATCCTCCCTCCATCCCAGTTCCAGGATCGTCATAGCCTCCCTCCCTCCCGTCCACTGCCAGCCCTCCTCACGAATTTTTGAAGTCTCACCCAGTCGGAGTTACGGCGTACGGCGGCAGCAGCAGCATCGGTAAACAGCGTACAGGCTCGGGCTGTCTCTGTCTCTCAGCTCTGGTCCTGCCCTCATTTCCTGTTTCCGCAAGGGCGGGACCAGAGCTGAGAGACAGAGATGGCCCGAGCCTGTACGCCGTTTACCGATGCTGCTGCTGCCGGCGTACGCCGTAACCCCGACTGGGTGAGACTTCAAAAATTCGTAAGGAGGGGGGCTGGCAGTGGACAGGAGGAAGGGAAGCTACGACGATCCTGGAACTGTGAGCGAGGGGGGATCCTGGAACTGGGTGGGTGGGATGGAGGGAGGATCCTGGTAGTGGGAGGGGGACCCTGACACTCAGAGGGAGGGAGATACTGGGAAGGTGTGTGAAATATGCATGAGGCAGTTTGGGGGGGAGGGCTGTTGGATCACCTCGGGGGGGTGGAGGGGGGAGTGGTGACGACTTCGGGGGGTGGAGGGGGGAGTGGCAGCGACCTGGGGGAAAACCTTGCTAGCGCCCATTTCATTGTGTTCAGAAACGGGCCTTTTTTACTAGTTTTTTATAATTCGCACTTATCTTTTCAAGGTTGTAAATAGAAGAGTTCAAAGTTTCCCTGGATGTCCTGCTTTAATAATTCAATGGTCATGGTTGCCCTATTCGAAATCCAGATTCTTAAACCACTACACTGACCTCTAGCTCCCTATGAGGAGAAGAAGGGAGAGATAAGGAGCGCTGTCACAGTACCCTGAATGATGCACTATTCACCTGCAGAGTTACCAAGTGGGTACAGATTTTAACCACATGGTGGTTTCAGGACTGGTGTGAACCCATGTCATGTTTCATTTACATTTCCCTTGTCACAGCTAATCTATTAACCATGTCTGGCACCTGGACAGGATCCAGCATTAATTTATTTATTTAGATTTTGCTCACACCTTTTTCAGTAGTACCCCAGGTACACTGGATACTTCTCTGTCCCAGGAGGGCTCACAATCTAAGTTTGTACCCGAGGCAATGTAGGGTCAAGTGGCTTGCCCAAGATCACAAGGAGCAGCAGTGGGATTACTTCCTGTTCCGGGGCAGAGGGAGCTGCAGTGAACGAAGTTTAGCGAACTCGGAGGAGCAGGCACGTGCCGCGGTACCCCCCCCCCCAGCGGCGTGCACCCGGGGGGGTGTCATTTCGCCGGAGGGGGGGAGGTGTCATCTAGTGGGGGGGGGGGGGGGGGGCGCATCGGCGCTCAGCCCCTGGTGCCATCCAGGCCAGGAGCGCCACTGCACACAGTCACTCTCACACACTCTCTCTCAAACATATACACTCCGAGCAAAAACCTTGCTAGCGCCCATTTCATTTGTGTCTGAAACGGGCCTTTTCTACTAGTAAATAAATAAATCAGGCACACTCTAAATAATGAACAAGTATGTTTTTCAAGGAAAACCTTACGTTTAGTTGAAACTTAGAGCTGTTTTCTTAGGTACTGTACTGTATGTAATTTTTAAAATGTTTTTATTATATGTATTGTTTTATGTTTGATGTTTGGTTGATAGTTTATTTTGGGGCTCATTTTCAAAAGAGGAAAAGTCTAAAAAATGAGATAAAGTAGCATTTGGAGTTTTTCTCTGCAAAATGTCCAAATTGCAATTTTCAAAATTCAGATTTGAATGTTTTTCTCTGCAGTGCATACAAATCCCAAGGGGGCGTATTGGGGGTGGGATATGGGCGTTCCCAAAACTTGGACTTTTTTCTGCCATAATGGAACAAAGCAAAAATGTCCAGGACTAAAGGTTAGACGTTTCGGTCTAGACCCGTTTCAATCATGACTAAGTCACAAAAAGGTACCCTAAATGACCAGATGGCCACTGGAGAGATTAAGGCATGACCTCCCTTACTCCCCCAGTGGTCACTGACCCCCTCCCATTCCCCAAAGATGTGAAAGAAACAGTTCATACCAGGTTCTATGACAGCTTCAGATGTTATAGCCAATCCTATTACAGCAGCAAGCAGGTCCCTGGAGTAGCCTAATGGTCAGTGCAGTGCACTGTAGAGAAGGGGACCCAGGCCCATATCCCACTTTAACTGGTACACTTGTGGTGGAACGTGTGAGCCCTCCAAAACCCACCAGAAACCTACTGTATCTACACATAGGTGACACCTGCAGGTATAAGGGCTATTGTAGTAGTGTATAGTTGGGTACAGTAGGTTTTTGGTGAGTTTTGGAGGGCTTCCAAAATTGGATTTAGATGTCATATCAAAAATGCCCTTCTTTATATTAATTATGTTACTTAAGGATGGGTGGGTTATAAGTGAATACATGAAAAAAATATAAATGAGCTAAGAATTTTGATGAAGCTCTCAAGAAAGATGTTTTTTATGCATTGTTGACACAGCTCTAGCTTTAATGAAGTGTTGCTTTAAGCAAATACTTTGGATTCTCAAACAATATAAACCTGCTCAAAGAAATACCATTAGATGATCTCAAGAGATACCTCATGAATCTGGAATGAAATCTTCAGGATAATGGTTCTCCAAATCTAGTTTTCTTTGGGAATGGCCAGTTCTTCTTATTCTAAAGAATTCGAGAGCAACCCAGACTCTTCACCACGGCTGCTCCTTCATAAACATCTCCATTAACCTTTGATGTCTACTTAAAAGTCCAATGTTAGTAGTAGCTAGTCCTGAAAGAAGCTGTTCAAGGCTGAAATGAATGAAGATATACTATGTCTTTGAAACAGCTATATGATAAAGAGCAACTCAATAGTTTGGCCATTCTAGAAATTGTTTTATCTCTGAACTTGAATGGACTCAAACATTTTACATCACAAAAGGAAAGAAAGGTGTCTTTATTTAAATAACACATAAATTATTAGATAGGCCTGGAGGTTATGTAAGTTATGATAGCAGCTAAAGGAGCCATAACAAATTTTGTAATTCATGAGCTTATGAGACCACACTGACTGTTTGACAAACATTATATAGCTTGACATCTTTTTTGGTGGGTCTTTAAACACAATTGATACCATTTTGAAATTCATTTAGAGATACTTTATTCTTTCCAACCCAACAGAATATTGGAATGAAATTATTCATAAGGGCTCAAGAATGTCTGTCTATAGACAAAATAAATCTCCAAAAGATTTAATGAAAGGGACCAAATTTGACACGGAGCAAAAACCAAGGAAAGACACATTGAGTTTCAAAATTGACCATATTAGACTGGAGTATCCAGAGAAGTAAAGTTCCCCAAAAATTAGCCCAATGCATTCCTATGGCAGAAGCAGCTCCAGCTGGGATTGGAAATAATTCCATGAAACACACTCTACATGCTCCCCCCACTACTACATTCCTATCCTGCTGGCCTGGCTCTTAAGCGTCTACAGTTGCCCAACTCACGCCAAAATGGAGTTACTGCCTGGCTACCACATGGCTTTTGCGATAATTTCATTTTTGGTGCGCATTCAATATGCGCATCCAAAAAATATGTTTGTATGTGCATATCGGACATGTGCCAAGTGGCATTTCTGCCCGGTTACCGTCTGAGTCTTTATCACTAGGTCAATGGCTGGCGGTAAGGTCTCAGACCCAAAATGGACGCTCGGCAATTTTGTTGTTGCCACACGTCCACTTTTGGCAAAAATTTTAAAAAGGCCTTTTTTACAGGCACGCTGAAAAATGGATTGGCACGCACCCCAAACCCGCACCTACACTACCGCAAGCCATTTTTCAGCGTACCTTAATAAAAGGACCCTTATTTATTTCATTTTCTTTGTTGTAAATTCTACCCTGAAGCCCAGTGACTGAACCAAATAGATTTCTTAATGGTTGCTATGCATTGTGACACGTAGAGGGTTAATTTTTTATGCCTCCTAAATGCACTGTTTGATTTTATAAAGAAAAGTAAGTACCTACTTTTCTTTATAAATTACTAGCACATGTGCACAAGTGACCAAAAAATGTGCCTTAAATTAGGGAACAGTCACTTATATGTGCCCTATAGCTGAAATGCCCACACCTAGATGTGAGCCAGAATGCACATAAATTAAAGTATTTTATAATTCATGCATATACTTGTGCACTCTGCCCTATGCACCATCATATCATGGCACATATTTTTCCACTAGTTGGTATTATATAAATGGTCATTTATGCGTGAAAGTGGCCACACACACCTAAATGACTAAAATACTGGAATTTATGCATATTCTTTGCACCTAACATTGGGTGCATCCTTATAAAATACTCATCTTTGGAAAAAAACGCTTTGAAAGCGCAAAACCCCTCCTAAGAAGCTTACATTGGCTTCCTATTAACGCTCGCATAACATTCAAAATATGCACAATAGTCCACAGAATCATCTACGGACTCGCACCAGATTACACGACGGAACTTATCGATCTACCATTAAGAAACGTGACGAGAACAACAAAAACCTACCTAACCCTTCACTACCCCAATTGCAAAGGTATAAAATACAAAAGTTCACATGCCACCAGCCTCTCCTTTATAGGCACACAACTTTGGAACTCACTACTCAAAGACCTGAAACTCACAGAAAACTACCTACAATTCAGAAAAAAACCTGAAAACACATCTTTTCAAGAAGTCCTTCCCCCCTGGATCTGCCTAATCCCACACCACCATACATCATGAAAAGTTCAGAAATGGAAAACAATAATATTAACCTCTCTCACAATATGCTAATATATCAACCTAAGCATTTATTGTACTTCTGTATTATGTACTAGACTTCTACAAATCTAAATTTTGTATCCGCCTTTTTAGCAACATGTAAGCCACATTGAACCTGCCATACGGTGGGAAAAATGTGGGATACAAATACAATAAATAAATAAAATTACATCCCTAGTGACTGTACTCTATAGTTTGCTACTGGTTGCTATGCATATTGCCAACTAGTGTTAGAGGTGTTTGTACCTGTTGCCAGAGACAATGGCATTATGTTTTTAAACTGTAAAATCCATCCTTTGAAATCTGACAGTGGCATTTAACAGTTTAATATATTATCACACTTTGTTTCATTTTATTGTTCTTTCCAAACCAAGGGAATGTTTGCATACCGTTTCATTCAAAACACCCTATCCTTCTCTCCTCTAGGTCAGTGGTGTATGTAACACACACACACTCACACACAGCCACATATACACACAGAAGAAAGTTCAGAAGAATTCCATGAGCCATGCTTATTTATTTATTTATTTATTTGTTGCATTTATATCCCACATTTTCCCACCTATTTGCAGGCTCAATGTGGCTTACATAATGCTGTAGTGACAATCGCCACTTCCGGATCTGAGAAATACAAAGTATAGCATGTAAATGATAGAGTATATTACAAAGTGGTATTGCATTAATGTTCATGGATGATAGAGTAAATTACATTATGCCGTAGTGGCAATCACCATTTCCAGATCTGAGAAATACAAAGTGGTACAGCATTGTAATTCGTAGATGATAGAGTAAATTATAGGGTAGTTAGACAGTCAAATATAGAAAGTTCATTTCTGGTATGGGAAATAAGGTGGTGGTGCATAACGCGTTACGCGTGTGCGAGTAAGTGAGGTAGTCCGGTGTAGGGAGTTCGGCTTTGTTTAGTTTTGTTGAATTTTTGTTGTCTGGTATTCAGGATGAATCATTGTGGTATGCCTTTTTGAACAGGTTGGTTTTCAGAAGATTGTTAGGTCGTGCATTGTTTTTATGACATTAGGCAGTGTGTTCCATAGTTGTGCGCTTTTGTAGGAGAAGCTGGATGCATAGATTGATTTATATTTGAGTCTTTTGCAACTGGGGTAATGGAGGTTCAAAAATGTGCATGCTGACCTTTTTGTGTTCCTGGTTGGCAAATCTACGAGGTCTGACATGTAGATCGGGGCTGCACCGTGAATGATTTTGTGGACCAAGGTGCAGACTTTGAACGCAATACGTTCTTTTAGTGGGAGCCTGTGTAGTTTTCCCCACTTGTTTGAATTTATAAAGCCGATATTCAAATAAAGACATACATTCACTGGTGGATGGTGAAAGTACCTGGGACCTTTCAAGTGATATTTGTATGATATTTTCAAATCTTACATGGATAGAATCAGGCTGAAAATTTTTTCAGAGTAGTTTGATACCATCCATATAAGAAGGGGCTAGGTTTGTGGCAGAATAAGGGTGGGCTGGAATTATCCAGATAGCAGTAGTTTAACTGCTGCTGAATAGCAATGAGATTTCTGCGTATTCCATAACAATGGAAATCAAAGCGTATTCCATAACAATGCGTATGTCTTAATTAGTTAATAATCTAATCAGCACTGATATTTGGGTGTTAAGCAATTATTAGCACTAATTGGCATTAATTAGAATTTACATGCACTACTTGCTAAGCGTATTCTGTAATGTGGTGAATGTAAAAGTCGCATAGTGGAAAAGTGGCTGTGGTTATGGGTGTGGATTGGGTAGATCATGGGCGTGCCCTAAAATCTATGCATATTGGGGGAGATTCTATATATGGTGCCTAAAAATCAGCATGGAAATCAATGCCAACTAAACGTATTCTATAAGCAGCGTCTAGATTTAGCTGTGGTATATAGAATATGTTTAGTTGATATATCAGAGCCTAAAACTACGTGCCTCCATTTACACAAACAAAACATAGCGTAAATCCCAGTTCATAGATTTAGGCACACTGTGCCATATTCTATAACTACATGCATAAATTTCAGAACACCAACAAAATGCCCATTTCCCCGCCCATAACTATGCCCCTTTTTGCCTGTGAGTGTTAGAACTTCGGTGCACTGTATTACAGAATGTGCTTAGCAAGTTGTTTGAATAAATTCTATTTATCGCCAACTAGTGCTCATTATTGCTTGTTAAGAGCTGTTATCAACACTGATTAGCTGGTTAGGGCAATTAAGTTATGCATGTTGTTATAGAATATGCATTGATTTTGGCATGGATCTCTAGGCGCACTACATAGAATCTGAGGGATCGTTATAGAATAATCCCACTCCATGCCTAATTTAGGCATCGGGATTTACACAAGATTTTAGTTGGCCGTGACTACATTTAGCCATGTGGACCAGCACTCGGCGTATTCTATAAAGTACGCCTAAATTAAAGCATACTTTATAGAATACGCTTCAATTTCCATGTGGAAATATCGGCGTGATATATAGAATCTAGTCCATAGTGTCACTGATTATATTATAGAGGCTTGATTTGATCTGATATACTGCTTAATACATTAAGGGCCCTGTTTACTAAGGCGCACTAGCATTTTTAGCACACACGCTAAACACTAAAATTGCTAGTGCGCCTTTAGCGCACCTTATTAAACAAAGACCCAAGTTTTAAAGCGGTTTACAACAAAAAGAACAACATACAAAAGCATATTGTGTTACATCTTATAGCTTATCATAAATTCAAATATCTAGGAAAATGTGGGAGAGAGGTTCTGGAAGCTAAATTTAGGCTTTTAGGAAGGAGGCTCAAATCCAGATCCTCTAGGGTAGCATTTTCTGAAATACTACCTGTTCCACGCGCAGGGCCCAAGCGACAGGCAGAGATCCGGAGTCTCAATGCGTGGATGAGACGATGGTTTGGGGAGGAGGGTTTTAGATTTATCAGGAACTGGTCAGCATTCTGGGGAAGGGAGAGCCTATTCCGATCTGATGGGCTTCACCTTAACCAGGGTGGGACCAGGCTGCTGGCGTCAACTTTTAAAAAGGAAATAGAGCAGCTTTTAAACTAGAAACGGGGGGAAGGCTGACAGTCGCTCAAAAGTGCATGGTTCGGGAGAAGGTATCTTCTGAGGATATCACCTAGATAGGGAAAATAGGGTTACTTGTGAGTAAGGATAACAAAGAAATCATAGAGGATCAGATAGCCTTAAATAAAATTAATAATGACCAGACAGAAGACAACATATTAATAATGCCATGTATTAAACGTAATAAAATACAGAACAACACGCATACATTGAAATGTCTACACGCAAATGCCAGGAGCCTGAGGCATAAGATGGGAGAGCTGGAGTACATTGCACACAATTATAGGCATCTCTGAGACCTGGTGGAAGGAAGATAACCAATGGGACACAGTCATACAGGGCTACAAATTATATCGTAGCGATAGGGTGGATAGGATTGGAGGAGGGGTAGCACTGTATGTAAATGAGAACCTTGACTCAGATAGTCTGCAAATATTGCAGGAGACAAAACATCTATTGGAATCCTTGTGGATTGAAATTCCACGTGAAAAGGGGAAAAGGACGGTGATAGGAGTGTACTACCGTCCGCCTGGCCAAGACGAGCAGACAGACGCAGCAATGACAAGGGAAATTAAGGAAGCGAATAAAAAGGGAAATGTAATATTAATGGGTGACTTCAATTATCCAGATATAGACTGGGTGAATGAAACATCGGTACACGCAAGGGAGGTGAAATTTCTTGATGAAATCAAGGACGGCTTCATGGAACAGCTGGTTCAGGAGCCGACAAGAGAAGGAAAAATACTAGACTTAATCATTAGTGGAGCTCATGATCTGGTGCAGGGGGTAAAGGTGCGAGGGCCGCTTGATAACAGTGATCATAATATGATTAGTTTTGATATTGGCTGCGAAGTAAGTGAACTCAGGAAATCAAATACACTAGCGATTAACTTTAGAAAAGGAGATAACGATAAAATGAGAAGAACGGTGAAAAAAAGTCTGAAGGGAGCAGCTGAAAGGGTAAAAAACTTGAATCAGGCGTGGATGCTGTTCAAAAACAACATCCTAGAAGTACAGGACAAACATATTTCGCGTATTAGAAAAAGAGGAAAAAAGACCAAACGTCAGTCGGCGTGGCTAAACGGTAAGGTAAAGGAAGCTATTAGAGCTGAAAAACAATCCTTCAGAAAATGGAGAAGGGAACAGACTGAAGACAATAAGATAAAACATAAGGAATGTCAAACCGAATGCAAAAAGGAGATAAGGAGGGCTAAGAAGGACTTTGAAAAAAAGTTAGCGTTAGAAGTGAAAACATATAACAAAATTTTTTTAGGTATATTAAAAGCAGGAAGCCGGCTAAAGAATTGGTAGGGCCGCTGTACGACTGTGGTGTTAAAGGGGCGATCAGGGAAGACAAAGCTGTAGCGGAGAAATTGAATGAATTCTTTGCTTCGGTCTTCACCGAGGAGGATTTGGGAGGGATACCGGTGCCGGAAAAGGTATTTGAAGCGGATGAGTCAGAAAGACTAAATGATTTCACTGTAAACTTGGAGGATGTAATGGGGCAGTTCTGCAAACTGAAAAGTAGTAAATCACCGGGACCGGATGGTATTCATCCCAGAGTATTAATAGAGCTGAAAAATGAACTTGGGGAGCTACTGTTAGTAATATGCAATTTATCCCTTAAAACAGGTGTGGTACCGGAAGATTGGAGGGTGGCCAATGTAACGCTGATTTTTAAAAAGTGTTCCAGAGGCGATCCGGGAAATTATAGACCAGTGAGTCTGACGTCGGTGCCGGGAAAAATGGTGGAGGCTATTATTAAGAATAAAATTACAGAGCATATACAAAAGCATGGGCTACTGAGACAAAGTCAGCACGGTTTTAGTGAAGGGAAGGCTTGCCTCACAAATCCACTGCATTTTTTCGAGGGGGTGAACAAACATGTGGACAAAGGGGAGCCGGTGCATATTGTATATCTAGATTTTCAGAAGGCGTTTGACAAAGTGCCGCATGAAAGATTCCAAAGGAAAGTGGAGAGTCATGGGATCGGAGGCAGTGTATTATTATGGATTAAGAGCTGGTTAAAGGATAGGAAGCAGAGAGTAGGGTTTAATGGCCATTATTCTCGATGGAGAAGGGTGGTTAGTGGGGTCCCTCAGGGGTCTGTGCTGGGACCGCTGCTTTTTAACATATTTATAAATGACCTCGAGATGGGAGTAACTAGTGAGGTAATTAAATTCGCAGATGACACAAAATTATCCAGGGTCGTCTCGTCGCGGGAGGAGTGTGAAAAATTACAAGAAGACCTCGTGAGACTGGGGGATTGGGCGTCCAAATGGCAGATGAAGTTCAACGTTGACAAGTGCAAAGTGATGCATGTGGGAAGGAGGAACCCGAATTACAGCTATGTTATGTAAGGTTCCGCGTTAGGAGTTACGGACCGAGAAAGGGATCTGGGAGTCATCGTGGATAGGACGTTGAAATCTTTATTTCAATGTGCTGCGGCGGCTAAGAAGGCGGACAGAATGTTGAGTATTATTAGAAAAAGGATGGAAACCAAGCATGAGGATGTTATAATGCCATTATATCGCTCCATGGTGCGACCACACCTGGAGTATTGTGTTCAGTTCTGGTCGCCTCATCTCAAAAAAGATATAAAGGAATTGGAGAAGGTGCAGAGAAGGGCGACAAAAATGATAAAAGGGATGGGACGACTACCCTATGAGGAGAGGTTAAGATGGCTAGGACTCTTTAGCCTGGAGAGAAGGTGGTTGAGAGGTGATATGATAGAGGTTTACAAAATAATGAGCGGGATAGAGTGGACAGATGTGAAGCATTTGTTTACGCTTTCTAACAATAATAGAACCAGGGGACACAAGATGAAATTAGAATGTGGTAGGTTTAAAACAAATCGGAGAAAGTTTTTCTTTACTCAGCGCGTAGTTAGACTCTGGAACTCATTGCCGGAGAAGGTAGTGACGGCAGCTGGCCTTGCTGAGTTTAAAGGGGGTCTGGACAGCTTTCTGAAGGAAAAGTCCATTGATCGTTATTAAATTTTAGGTTTTTTGCCAGGTTCTTGGGGCCTGGATTGGCCGCTGTCGGAGACAGAGTGCTGGGCTTGATGGACCTTTGGTCTTTTCCCAGCGTGGCAGTGCTTATGTGCTTATGTGCTAACTCTTGATACAATCAAGTATGCATCAGTCTTTGGTGAGGGTGACATGCTGTAGAACTTCATTTTATGATTTGATTTTGTATCGTAAACCTCTTTGAATTATTGTCAGGTATATTGGTATAAACATTTTTATAAATAAATACATACATTAGAAAGATCAAATTAGATCTGTAATTTAAGTGATAGTAACAATACTTAAATTACTATGGTCACCACACCAGCTGAATATTGCCACCTGTTTTTTTTTTTTTGAGAATTTTCTAACTTATTCAAACAGATCCGTTATTAGATTTTGTATTTTGTGCTAGTGATCCATTGTTTGGCAAACTGTTATTGCCCTTGCATGTTTTCACTGATAATAGAGAAGGTTGTTTTTATGTTTACTATGATGTCAGCAGAATTTTTTTTGTATAATGAATAGTAAGGAGAAATGTCCTTTGTTCACTGAGTTTCTGTGAACACAGAGGGTTTATTCATAGACTGGCTAATGGGATAGCAAGTGCTTCTTGCACTAGGGAAACAGAAGATTGTGGGATTTAGAACAAGATCAAAAGTTGGCATGCTGCTTCACTGAAGCCCATTTTTGCAGGAAACAGAATATGCCTAGATCACAATATGTACTTTTTCCTTAAAGCAATTGCTGTTGTTAATTCTTTGTATTGTGTTATATGTTCCCAACCCTCATGAGTTATGGCAACAGTGAACAATATTAGAATCTGACATTATTGTTACATAAGTGCTCCATAATTCTATTTGGGATTGGTCTGAGGACTGCTGAATTCCTCAGCCTCCACCAGTTCCTATCATGTGTTCTGAGTACTATTGTGATTTAAGGGCACTGCTAGTTTTGAAGTAAAAAAACACGCCTTACCTCATGTAGAGAATAGCTGCAGTTTGTTCTTGCAGTTTGTTTCAGTATCTGCAGCTGCAAACCTCAAAAAAAATATTTTAATGTAGCTCCAGGGGGCCTAGCACATGGTTTTGGGATCAGATGATTAAATGACTTCATATTCTTTGTAGCAACACCATGCCTCATCGCATGACACAAAGCAAACAGAGTTTTAGAATACAGTTTAAAGCTTCAGATCAGAGAAATTCTATTCTGTATATCCCACCAGTTCATATGCTCAACAAATGGACCCATAACCAGATTTGTGAAACAGAAATTCATCATTTCTCATGAAATGCTGCAATGATTTATTAACTATGGAAATGTTGCACAGCCCATGTACAAACGTGTTCTGAGACAGGGTTTGAGCTGAGCAGAGGTGTTGGTGTGATTTCTGTTCTTTAGTAAACATGCCCCTATATCTTTTAAATGTAAAAGTTCCAAGTTTTTAGGGAGTCCAATCAGTATTGCTCCAAGAGCTCCAACCAGAGTTGGTATTACCATTGATTTCTTTTTCCTCCAAAGTCTTTCTATTTCAATTTGTAAATCACAGTATTTTTTTTCCAGCTGGTTTTCATTAATTCTATTACCAGGTATTGTGACATCTATAAGCCACACATTTTTCTTTTCTCTGGCCATGTGTTCCAAGTCCCTGTCAGTTTGTATTTTAAAATCCCACAAGATCTTGACCTGCTCATTTTCGATGACCTTTTTAATGGTATGATCCCAATAGTTATTTGCTACAGTAAAACTATTTTTTTGTTGCAAAGAGTCCAATGGACTATTTTAGCCACTCAATCATGGCAATGTTTATGGTCAATTTGGGCTGTTTTGCTACAGGCAGTGCTTAGATAGTCTACAGTTTCATGTTTGGTTTTTGTCCACTTATTTAAGATCTTTGAGCCTGTGATCAGTGGGAAAATGTGGGATATAAATGTAATAAATAAATAAATAAATAAATCTGTATTCAGCTAATATGAAGAGGTTTTTTTAATCGTTGTATTCTTGTATTAATATTAAGTGTCTTGTAATGCTTCTTCTTAATTTGTTATGTAAGCTGCATTGAACCCGAGCTTTCTTGGGGAAAAACAGGGTAGAAATGTGATAATAAAATAAATCCAATACTCACTAAGAATAGATTTTTTGAATTTTATTATATTTTATACTAATTGCTACTTCATAGCTTTATGTTACAAGTCTCTTATACATATCAACACTATTACTGGAATAATTGAGTGGCTAATCAACATTAAATCGACCAGATGTCTCTAATTAATCAACATCCCTCGTAATTAGATGATATTGTAATATGGGCCAGAACTCGTGAATAATAGATTGAATCTGAAGAGCATCCAAAGAATATGGTATGACACAAAGTAAACTACACCCAAAAGTAGAAGGAGATGATTTAGGTAGCAGCAACCAGTCCTGGTGCACATATAACGCCCACTTGTATGCTCATTCATTGACTGTGCTTGTTGTTTAAATTTATGAACAGTAGTACATAAATGTCACAAACGTAAAAACTGTCCAGTGAGAATGTTATCCCGCAAGTGTCTCGGATGGAAACTGCGATAATGTAAATTATTACAATCTGCAGGTTTGCTAAAAACTGAAGTAGAGAACACATCAGAATGGAGAAATATATTAATATCCAAAAAAATAAATATTAGTTGTCCTCTTCTCCATGGAAAATTTAATACGTGAATCACAGTTTATTTATTTATTAGGATGTATTTACCACCTTTTTGAAAGAATTAACTCAAGGCAGTGTACAGTAAGAATAAATCAAACATAAGCAATAGACAATTACAGCAGTAAAAATATTCAAATAGCAATGCAAACAAAGTATGGCATAGTACACTACTTACAATATAATAAATGTTTCATTCTTCTATTGAGATTAACCCAGTGCCACATCTTTACCTTATAAGCCATGGAATTCTGTTGCTTTAATGTTATTTGTTTTATATAGCACCACTTCTGCTCTCCTCTGTTTCTTCCTGTTGTCGTTTACATATGTAAAAATTTCTGTTAACTGTAAATCAACTCCCATCCAGATTTTTTTTTTAAATCATCATCAATATAGCATTTCCACACAAAAATTTGTTGATAAAATCTGGAGGGGTAGATGTATTTCCACTCAGATTTATCCATATATAGGCACCCAGTAGATGGAGCAACCGTTTAACCTATTGCCGTGCCCTGTATCTGGAGAAAAAATTCACTCAAATTAAAAATAGTTCTTACTCAAAACCAGCCGAGCAAGTTGTACCAGAAACTGGATTTTGGCCGAAGACAAAGATAATTGTTCCAAATATAATTGTACAATACAGATGGCATCCTTCTGAGGGATACTGGTATACAACAAGGTCACAACCATGGTAACCTGTGAAAGAAAGATGACATCCTTGTAAATATAACAGTAAATCAGTTGAATCACGAACACATGAAGATATAATAGTTTTAATAGGTCTCAAGTATATATCTAGGTATTGTGAGAGTGGCTCTTTTTTTAGAACCTATCTCTGGGATTAAAAAAACATCATCAATATAGTGTATGTTTTTCTGTGTGGAAACACTATATTGCTGCTGTTTTTTTAATCCCTGAGCTTGGCTTTCTATGAGATGGACAATTTAAGTGTGATGATTGAGATAAGGGTGCCTCTATGTGATTGAGCACTTACCACTATTTTTATAATTTATCACTATTGTATATTGGCTAGTAAGTCTGTATTAATTTTCTCACCACAGAGGTTCCCAGCTTCCTTTTTATTTCCACTTTTGTGGAGAATGACTCCTGCCCATCTCTAGTTCTTCAGGACCACTCCTGCCTCTAAAGAAACACTGAATAGAGTTGTTGGAATTTCCTTAAAGTTCCTTCAATACCTTCAGATGTGCTGTTCATCAACTATTCCTGCCACCTGGAGGACAATGCAAGCTTCAGTTTCCATTGTACTCTATAGGATAACCATATATAATGATAGAACAATGTTCGTATGTTTAAAAAACAGAGGGGCATTTTCAAAAGAAATTCTGAGTTGCGATTTGGACATCCTTGCAAAACGGCAAAATCCAGGGGTGGGGAAACCCGTATTTTCGAAACAAGATGGATGTCCATCTTTCATTTTGAAAATACCGTCAGAGACGTCCAAATCCTTAAATTTGGACGTCCCTAGACATAGACGTTTCTGACTGTTGGCGATTTTCGAAACCAAGGACATCCATGTCAAAAACGTCCAAATGCAAGCCATTTGGGCATGGGAGGAGCCAGCATTTGTAGTGCACTGGTCCCCCTGACATGCCAGGACACCAACCGGGCACCCTAGGGGACACAGCAGTGCAGTTCTAAAATGCTCCCAGGAACATAGCTCCCTTACCTTGTGTGCTGACCCCCACAAAACCCACTACCTACAACTGTACACCACTACCATAGCCCTTACAAGTGAAGAGGGGCACCTATATATGGGTACAGTGGGTTTTGGAGAGCTCGCTGTTTCCTCCACAAATGTAACAGATAGGGGGGTTTGGGCCTGGGTCCGCCTGTCTGAAGTGCACTGCAGTACCCACTAAAACTGCTCCTGGGACTTTCATGCGCTGTCATGGACCCGAATATGACATCTTAGGCTGGCACGACATATTTTTAAACATGTTTTTTGAGGGTGGGAGGGGGTTAGTGACCACTGGGGGAGTAACGGGAGGCCATCCCCGATTCTCTCCGGTGGTCATCTGGTCATGTCAGGCACCTTTTTGTGCCTTATTCGTTAAAAAAACACGTCCAGGTGAAAACATAACATACAAAGTAACATAGTAGGTGACGGCAGAAAAAGACCTGTATGGTTCATCCAGTCTACCCAACAAGATATCCTTGTTTTTTTTCGATTATGGGTCAAAGACGTCCAAGTGTTAGGCACACCCAAGTCCTGCCTTCGCTATGCCCCGACATACCCCCTTGAAATTTGGACGTCCTTGCGACGGACTGCAGTTGGAGACGTCCAAAATCGGGTTTCGATTATACCGATTTGGACGTCTCTGGGAGAAGGATGTCCATCTTCCAATTTGTGTCGAAAGATGGATTTCCTTTTTCGAAAATGAGCCCGATGGGTGAACTAGGGGCACAGTTAACCCTTTGGTGGGCCCTAGGCAAATAAGCACACTGGGACCCTCATTAGCTCCCACAACTGGGGTCCTATGTGGTTCTGACTACAGAGGAAGACCAGTAGAATATGAAGCAGAAGGTAAGAAACATACAAACAGAAAATGACTGCAGATAGAAACCATACAGCCTATCCAGTATGCCCATCCATATCAACTACTAAGCTCTACAATTCTTTTCAATTCTTCTCAGATCCTCTGTGCTTGTTCCATGACCCTCCCCCTCCCCCACATACTCTTCTTTCTGCCAGCAGCTGATTTAACAAAGCAAAAATCTGTCTTTTGACAGTCACTGAATTAGTACATCTGAGAAGGTCCCTCCTAAACATTCGGACCTTAGGCATGTATCTACTTTGTCTATGCTTTAATCCTGCCATGGGGAGAGCTATAAAAGCGCAGAGAGACCTAAGATAAAAATGGAAAGCATAAAAGATAATTGTAGTTCTTTTCTTTTAATTTTTTAGTTTGGTTTTTAGAGTGTTCACCGCTGTGATCTGCTAGTTAGCTAATAACAGTATACCAAATTTTAATAAACCATAAACTACCAGTTTGACCACATTACCAGACTCCGGAAGAGGTGAAAATGCACTTTTCAACACTCTAACACTGAGACAGATTTCTGCATGAAAGAGAACATTATTATTGAAAAAGAAAGCAATGTCACTATTAAAAGCTATTAGGATAAAAATCTTGAACTAACTAAAAATGACGTAATCTTATTGTGGCCTTCTGTATAGAATCACCCATGCCATACATCGGAAAAAAGGGAACTAGCACCCATTCGTCTCCTGTTTAAAAAGCCTTGAATTTTCTGCACATTGGTCTTGATTGACAGTATTGGTTTGGTGTCCTTAAACTGTGACTTTTACAAGAATTTGTATGGCTAGTTTATATATTCAAAAACTTTGCAACTTAATCAGTATTGTACCACAGGGCTACTAGTACATTATAAATTTGAAAGACCTTTCTTGCCAGGCAGTTGCACAAAATTGCCCAAACCTGTGTATTAATATAAAAATTCATTTGGCCCAATACAAAGCACTTATCCGCAAAGAGTCAGCTGCTATATGGATAAGTGCCCTATTTGCCAATTCTCAGCAGCATTATCCGGATATTTATGGTGGTGATGATGATGATAATGATGATCCAGCTTATTTTCGAAGGAGATCGCCAGCCATCTTCAAACACAAATCAGGAGATGGCTGGCGATCTCCTGAACCCGGCCAAATCGATATAATCGAAAGCCGATTTTGGCTGGTGCCAACTGCTTTCCGTCGCAGAGCCAGCCAAACTTCAAGGCAGGGTACAGAAGGCGGGATGGGGGCGGGACAGGGGTGGGGCGGGGGCATGGTTACGAGATGGCGGCTTCGCCTGATAATGGAAAAAAGATGGCCGGCTCTGACAAGCATTTCGCTGGCTGCACTTGGTCCATTTATTTTTAGGACCAAGTCTCAAAAAGGTGCCCCCAATTGACCAGATGACCACCGGAGGGAAATAGGGATGACCTCCCCATACTCCCCCAGTGGTCACCAATCCCCTCCCACCCCAAAAAAAAAAAAAAAAAAAATTGGCCAGTCTGAAATGTCATACCCAGCTCCCTGACAGCAGTATGCAAGTCCCTGGAGCAGTATTTAGTGGGTGCAGTGCACTTCAGGCAGGTGGACCCAGGCCCATCTCCCCCTACCTGTTACACTTGTGGTGATAAATGTTGAGCCCTCCAAAAACCCCCAAAACCCACTGTACCCACATCTAGGTGCCCTCCCTTCAGCCCTAAGGGCTATGGTAGTGGTGTAGAGTTGTGGGGAGTGGGTTTTGGGGGGGGATTTGGGGGGCTTAGCACACAAGGTAAGGGCGGTATGCACCTGGGAGCAATTTTTGAAATCCACTGCAATGCCCCCTAGGGTGCCCGGTTGGTGTCCTGGCATGTCAGGGGGACCAGTGCACTACAAATGCTGGCTCCTCCCTCGACCAAAGGGCTTGCATTTCGCCGGGTTTGAGATGGCCGGGCCCAGTTTCCATTGTGGCTGAAAACCGAAGCCGGCCATCTCTAAACCCAGCGATCTCAACATTTGACCTAAATGTTGAGGTTTAGCCGGCCCCAGCCGTATTATCGAAAGAAAAGATGGCCGGCCATCTTTTTCGAAAATACAGTTGGCTCTGCCCCTTTGTGGAGCTGGCCCCGAAGATGGCCACATCTCTTTGAGCTAGTTAGCACATACAGATTATCTTCTGCACTTGTCGGGCTTGAGATCGAGCTCAGTGAGGTCCTTTTTCACTATTTGTTGCCATGTCTGTCTTGGTCTTCCTAGACAGTGCTGACTCGAGGGATAGTGGTGCATCTCCCCCCCCCCCCCCCAACCTCCACCCCTGCTGTGGTTTTGGCATCTCTCCCCCTCCTGTTTCTTTTTGCCCCTCCTCTGTCCTCCTCCCTGTGGTTCCAACATAGGAGGTTGAAGAAAACAGGAGATGAGGTGTTCCTATCTAGTCCATTATACGGGCTGAAGCCAGTAGGCGAAGCTTCAGTGCCGTAGCGGGGGCGGCTGGCACCCGGGGTGGGTCACCGCCGCGCACCCCCCCGGGTGCAGCATGGCGCCACCCCCCCCCCCTCGGCGTGCACCCTCCCCCCCTCGGAGCGCATTTTACCTTACTTTGGCAGCGAGGGGCGGGTGGGAGGACTGATCCGCCCACGTCGCTGGGAGCTGTGTCGGCTCCATTGGTTCCTTGTTCTCTCTGCCCTGGAACAGGAAGTAATCTGTTCCGGGCAGAGGGAGCAAGGAACCAACGGAGACGACACCTCCCCAGCGGCGTGCACCCGGGGCGGACCGCCCCACCGCCCCCCCTTCCTACGCCACTGCGAAGCTTGCCAGTAGGTGGAGCTTGCTGCCGTTTTAGTTCACCCAAAACAATAGCAAATGCTATTGAACAAAATAACAAAAGATTATTAGAAATAACAGACTGCTTATGCATGGTCCATCTGTAAGATGTCTAAACCGATCCAATTGGATAGGCAGTGCCTTAAAAGGTGGAGGACTAAATAATTTTTTTTCTTTTACTTATTTGACACCTTTTTAATTTATTTGAAAGCTTCCCATATGTAGATATAAATATTGTGGAATTAAAAATTGAATATACATATAGTAACATAGTAGATGACGGCAGAAAAAAGACCTGCACGGTCCATCTAGTCTGCCCAACAAGATAAACTCATATGTGCTACTTCTTGTGTATACCTTACCTTGATTTGCATCTGCCATTTTCAGGACACAGACCGTAGAAGTCTTGCCCAGAACTAGCCCCACCACCCAAACACCAGCCCCGCCTCCCAATCTCGGCTAAGCTTCTGAGGATCCATTCCTTCTGCACAGGATTCCTTTATGTTTATCCCACGCATGCTTGAATTCCGCTACCGTTTTCATCTCCACCACCTCCCGCGGGAAGGCATTCACTAGAACAGCTTTAAAAATTATTGTGGCTGGTGGAAACAGTAGTTAGAAACTCTGTATTTTGTGCTCATTTTTCTTCACTGTTCTATACAAATACAGATGGCCAAATTTCAGTGAAAATATCCTCTTCCCTGACTGGTTCATCTTAAATGTTGTTGTAATCTGCATTGGGAAGCCTTGTGTTATAAAGATGGAATAGACTGCAACTAAATGGAAGTAACATTAAACTCTCCTTTCATTTGGACATGGAATCACATCTTCACCTCATCTGTTATGTAGAAGTTTACATTTTAGATAAACAAATGGATTATTCTGTTTTTAGGCATGTTTCAGGGACAAATGGTTTTATAAGTCAAAATAAAAATAAATATTTTGTTTCATGCAGATCTCTTTTGTTTAAACATATCTAAATGGGCTGGCTATCCCTAATGCAGTCTATTGGTTTTCTTATATTTTGTTCTTGTGATGACTTATACTGTGCCAAAACTGAAAACTCTTACCTCTTCTATGTGGTCAATAATAAAAGCAGCTCATTGTGAACACTATCTACCCTAAAAGGTTGTTTTGTGGCTGTACATGAGGAATTGTGATATTGAATAAATAAGTGTATGTTTGTGTCCCTAGTCATGCATCCAAAGGTTATAGAATCCTTTCAAGATTGCCAGTTAATCGTTTAACTTATTAGTAGAAGATAACCACAGAGGCATGGTATGGTCGCATTTTCAATATGGTAATACTAGGGCCCAGCTAAGGAACAGGTTATTTTGAGTTAGTCTCTACTGGATAAATTAAATAAAACAAAGTTTACAGCAAATGCCTTTAATACGTAATACTTGTTATCGATAATGAAACAGTGATGGAATATTCACTTAGCTAGCAGCCTGAGCCAACAGATTTATTTTCCATTGACCATAATTAACTTTGTATGAACATGGCTGTTAATAGTGTGCTGAAATGGACAATGTTGGCACATTTAGACTGCCTCTGGAGAGAACTTCTGCATGAAGGAAGCCCCTACCTCATTATTCAATACATATCTATGAAATTATAGTAAGTAAAAAGAAAAAGCAAGTGCATTTGCATAATATACCACTGCATTCCACAAAACAAAAAGGAGCAAATTTCCACATGCCATCTTTTTCTTGTGATATAGGCACAGGAAAAAAAGATGTTAAATTCTCCCAGTTTCAACCTAATTAATTTGTTTTATTGTAAATAGTAAGTCTGATTGTTAAGTACCTGATTCTCATAACGCAAGCACTTAGACTAGCTAAAGGGCTGGTGTAAATGCTCAGGCCTAAAGCCCATAATGTTTGACAGCACCTCATTGCCACCATGAGCACTGACCTGTGGATTGTTACTGTCACCTGTTCAATATCTACCTCAAGTCACTAGCTGAGATGATTTAGTCGATGGACACTCAGTTCTACATCTACGCGGATGATGTGCAGCTACTCATACCCCTTGAACCTGACTTACCTACAGCCCTGGATAAGCTGATTACCTAACATCAATTCAAGAATGGGCTAAACACAACAAGCTTTGCCTGAACCCAAGTAAAACCAACCTTCTCTGGGTCCCTAACACAAGTGGATACATAACTGACATCAAAATCCCTTTTGGGAAGTATAAACTCCCCCTCAAATCACAAGTCAGGAACCTTGACATCAGGGCTTTTTTTGAGGGGGTACTGAGTACCGGCACCTTTCCATTGCCTGATAAAATTGAGCCATGGTCCCCAAGTTTTAATGAAAGAGCTCAGGCTGTACACACCAATTCTGCCTTGTCATAGATTCTGTGACTGGTTGTAGGGGGCCTGGCTATTGTGGGGTGGGTCCCTCCGTGATCACCCCACCCCTGAAGGGTGGCCTGGCATTTGAGTATCTTTGAGTACCAGCCAGGGGCGTAGCTACGGGTGGGCCCACCCAATTTGGGGTCAGGCCCGCCCAGCAGCACAGCGATACCGGAGGCTCCGGTCCCCATCATCATCCATTCCCCCGTGGCGTGCCGCAACTTTCATCCCCATCTTCCCTCACCCTCACCCTCGCAGACCCGCCCAGCAGCGATTCCGATTGCAGGCAGCTCCTTCGGCTCGCACACGCTGCCTGCCGCTCAAATCTCCTTGCAGCTACTAGCAGCGCTAACCCGGAAGCCTCTCCTCTGAGCTTCCGGGTTAGCGCTGCTAGTAGCTGCAAGGAGATTTGATCGGCAGCCGGCAGGCAGCGTGTGCGAGCCGAAGGAGCTGCCTGCGATCGGAATCGCTGCTGGGCGGGCCTGCGAGGGTGAGGGAAGATGGGGGTGAAAGTTGTGGCACGCAACGGGGCAAGGGATGATGGGGAAAAGATGTTGGAATGGGGGAGGGAAGACGGGGACAGCAGCTGCACGGGGGGGGGGGGGGGGGAGGGAAGAAGATGGAAGGAAAGATGCTGCACAGGGAGGAGGGAAGATGGAATGATGAGGCATGGTGGGTGGGGGAGAAGCTGCATGGGGAAGAAGGGAGAGATCCAGTAAAGGGGTGGAGAGGTCAGGAAGGGAGAAGTCTTGGCTGCATATGAGGTGGAGCAGAGGGAGACATGCTGCATAGAGAGGGGATAGGTGGTGAGAGGGGGAGAAATGTTAAACATAGGGGTGGAGAGGAGGGAAAAATGGTGGGCATAGGGGTGGAGGGAAGGGAGAAATGTTAGACATGCTGGTAGAGGGGAGGAAGGTAGATATGCTGTATGGGAAGGGGAGAGAGACGTTGGACAGTGGGAATGAGAGGGGGAGATAGACATGGAGGTGGATGAGAGGTACACAGTAGGTGGTGAGGGGGAAAATGCTGGGCCATGGGGGAAAGGACTACTACTATTACTATTTAACAGGAATGAAGAGAGAAGGGGCAGGAAAATATAAGGCTACCATGGTGGGGTGGGGAGGGGATCAGATGCTGGTTAGAAGGGTGGAGGGAGAAGATGATGGGAATGGTGGAACCCTGTGGGAGAGGGCAAGAGGGGGAGGAGGGGGTGGCAAGGAAATGAATGAGAGATAGTGATTACAGAGGGTAGAAATATGGTAATGGGGAGTAGATTAAAGATAAAAGAGAAAGTAGGGATGGGGAGGAGTAAGATGGGGAATGGGAGAGCTAGTGGGTGAAAGAAGAAGATGGAAATTTGATAGGTAGTTGAAAAGTAAAAAGGAGACAAAGAAGGGTGAGAGAGAGGCAAAAAAGAGCTACAAAGGAATGACCAACATGTCAGAGGCAGGAATATTGAGGGAACAGACAGGAGAGAGGAGAAAAGACAAATGGACTACAGCCGCTTGAAGAAGAATTAGCAGACGGCAGAGAGTAAAGCAGAAAAGAGAAATTGGAACCAGCAAGATGGAAAAATAAAATGTCCAGACAACAAAGGTAGAAACAAAGCATTTTATTTCAAATGTTTTAAATGGAATATGTTAGCTTTTGGAAATGTGCATAGGAAATGTCTTTGTATTGTGTTCTGTAGAAAAGGAAATGCATGTTTTGTGTCTCCAGTGTTGCAGTAATGCTACGTTTAACTTCTTGGGGTTCCTTTTCAATTTTTGTCTAAATATTTTTTTTTCTAATTTGTGATCCCTTGTTCTGTGTTTGGTGAGGTTCTGTTGGTGTGATAGTAATGGCAGGTGGAAAATTGGAAGGGAGGCAAAGAGGAGAGGGAATCGGGGAGGGGAGCCCTCCTTTATTTTCTGACCTGGGCCAAGTAGGTCTTACAACAGTCCTAACCCTTGCTGTATAGCTGGTGAGGATTCCCAGGCATCCCCAGCTAAGGACCTCCTCCAAAGGCGGCCAGAACTCCCTTCTACCAAGCTCTGGCAACAGCATCCTTGAGCCATCGACAGCTAAGCATGTGTGGGGTGCTGGCATCAGTGGCTTAGGGTCATTGCTGCTGCCTGCCAAGCTTGGTAAAAGAGAGTTCTGGCCATCTTCAGAGAAAGTCTTCAGCTGACTGAGCTTGAGGATCCTCATTAGCTAAAGTATTTATATTTTGAGGTGGAGGTAGGGCGGAGCAGAGAAAATTTTGTGCCCACCCACTTTGGGCTCAGGCCCACCCAAAACTGGCTGTCTGGCTACGCCACTGGTACCAGCACCTTTTTCGTTAGAAAAAACGCACTGCTTGACATACAGTTAGATTCAACACTTACTCTGAAAACCCCAAATCCAAGCAACCTTCAAGAGCTGCTTCTACTATTTGCAACAACTATGCTGCCTCTCTCCTTACACTGAGAAGCCAAATCTTATCCCAGTTGTGCATGCCATAACATCTAAACTAAATTACTGTGTTGCACGCTACACTGGTCTGACTACAAAGGGTCTGCACCAGCTCCAATTGATTCAGAATGCTGCAGCGAGACTAATAGAAAGTTGCAAGCGACCTAAACACATCACACCATTTTTGCAAAAACTTCACTGGCTACCAGTACAATAAATTTAAAACACTATAATAGTCTGATCTTCAAGGCCCTTAAAGGAAATGGCCTCTAGTACTTGAACAGGATCACCCTCTACACACTTCCAAGGACACTAAGGTCCTCCCAAGGAATATCTCTAACCACGCCCTCTCAAAAAGACCTTACACAATATGATACCCACAAGCGAGCTTTCTCCAGAGTAGCACCCACACTTTGGAATGCACTCCCTGAAAGGCTCCGCTTAACATAAGACTATCTCTACTTCAGGAAGCAGGTGAAAGCTTGGCTCTTCAACCAGGCCTTTAATGGAAGAAGTAACTAACATGAGTCTCACACACACACACACACACATACAAGCAGTGACATGGGCTGCACATACTGCAGCAGGACATGATTATCCACTCCTACCCTAGCTGAGATAATATTTAATCACCTCTCTGACCTCATGTGCAACTTTCTTTTAAATTAGTTCCCTTATTTTTTTAACTCCTCTTACTCTCGTGCCTATTTATATGCTTCTTCTTTGCTTATACCCTACGCTGTCTATTAAAATGTTCTATTACGTATTGTGTTGACGTAAGTAGTATACAATGCCATACTTTGTATTGTAATTTGAATATTTTTACTGCTGTGTCAATTGCTTATGTTTGAGTTATTCTTACTGTTCACTGCCTTGAGTGAATTCCTTCAAAAAGGCAGTAAATAAATAAATAACTGCAGGCAATTAAGGGTGTAGCTGAGAGCATTCTAGAACTCACACGTGTAGTGTAGGCATGCTCCTGATCCATTCATGCCCCTCCCAGCTACACACTATGGGTTTTGCATGTACAAGTTTTAGAATTCCAACTATGGGTAGTTATGCACATAACTGCTAAGTATCAGTTAGTACCATTTATAGCTGATTTTGCTTGTTAACACCAATTAGCAACTCATTAAGGGAAAAGGAATGGGACTTGATATACTGCCTTTCTGTGTTTTTTTTGCAACTACATTCAAAGTGGTTTATATAGTATGTAGAGTTACTTATAGGGAGGAGTGGCCTAGTGGTTAGGGTGGTGGACTTTGGTCCTGAGGAACTGAGTTCGATTCCCGGCACAGGCACCTCCTTGTGACTCTGGGCAAGTCACTTAACCCTCCATTGCCTGCCGCATTGAGCCTGCCATGAGTGGGAAAGCATGGGGTACAAATGTAACTAAAATAAATAAATACCTGGGGCAATGGAGGGTTAAGTGACTTGCCCAGAGTCACAGGGACCTACAGTGGGAATCAAACCCAGTTCTCCAGGATCAAAGTCCACTGTACTAACCACTAGGCCACTCCTCCACCTCCATGCATAACTGCTACTGTTCTATAACTTATGTGAACAACTTTATAGAATCATGGCGATAATGGATGATATTCAGCTGCTATCTGGATAGCTATGAGGGTTAATTTAAGTCAGTAAAAAGGCAGTCCTAACTTAAATTGCATAGCTGTATGGACAGTAGCTGAGTATCATTGTTATCCGTAGAGGCTGCAGCGCAGCGGTAACCACTCTCCATGTATATTCACTGCTGCTTGCTCTCCAGATGGTAAATATATAGAATATATTTAAATGCTGCAGCTAGCATTTAAAAAAATGTTGACCATGTTTTTTGAATGTTGACTTAATTGTATTAATTAATTGACTCAATTGTATTAATATTAAAAAATGTTTTGTTTAAACTTTTAAAAGTAATCAATAGAAATAAAACAAAATAAAACATGGAAAAGAAAATAAGATGATACCTTTTTTTATTGGACATAACTTAATACATTTTTTGATTAGCTTTCGAAGGTACCCTTCTTCGTCAGATCGGAAAGAAGCAAATGTTGATCGATGACAGTATATATAAGTGAAACATCAAAGCATTTCAGTGACAGTCTAACAGAATCAGCTACTTGTTAATACAAATTTAGAAGGATTCTTTTTTATTCAATTTCTGATGAGAACTTAGGTGTCAATTCAAGAAAGGTCACCTTCAGCTGGGCTCCAAACTATTTCATGCTAAGTGTGCATTCTAGAACTGCAAGTACGTGTGTACTTACCATTCTAGAATACTACACTAGCGAAAGTTAGCATTTATGCACCAACATTCAGGCGTGAGTGTTTACATCATATCAATAGTAGGTTTCAATACTTATGCCTAAACAAGGTACCATGTGAGTGTAACTGACATGATTCTATAAGTTAACATGTAAGTGATAAGCATGCCTCAGCCCTGCCCATGCCCCTCCCATATGCATGCTCCCCTGCAATTGTGCATGATAGAAATTGCATGCTAACATTACAGAATAGGGACTAAGGGGTCCTTTTACAAAGCTGCGATAAAAGGGGGCTGCACGAGTGCAGCGGCGTACCAAGGACGGGACGGTGGGGGCGGTCCGCCCCAGGTGCACGCCGCTGGAGGGGTGCAGAGAGCAGCCGCGCGCCTGTCGGCTCCGCTGGTTCCCTGCTCCCTCTGCCCTGGAACAGGTTACTTCCTGTTCCGGGGCAGAGGGAGCAGGAAGCTAGCGGAGCCGAGAGCCGCGTGCAGCTGCTCCCAGCAGCTAAGAATGCACCCCAGGGGGGGGAAGGTTTGATGCACCGGGGGGGTGCGCATCGTCACTGCGCTAGTGTCAGCATGTTTTTGACGCATGCTGAGGCCCCCTTTTACCACAGTAGGTAAAAAGCTGGCCATTTTTGGGGAAAAGAAAAGGCCATACGGTTAATGAACCACTTACTGCATGCCCATTTCAGTGGGGAACCCTCACTACCACCCATTGAGATGGCAGTAAGGGCTCCTGCCCTTACCGCATAGCGTGCGGCACTGCCCAACTACCGCTAGTTACATTCCGGTGCTACAAAAATAAAAAAAAATTAATGAAGCAACAGAAATGGCACACGCTAGGGGTGGGAATTACCCCTGGGCTCATGCAATAGCCCAGCGGTAGTTCCAGATTGGCGAGGGCTCCTAAATGCAGTTATGCATGCTTAAGTGTAAATTAGTGTCAATTTAAACCAATCAACAGCAATCAATGCCAATTACTGATTATTAGTGCCAATTATGGCCTAATTAATGGCACCATTTATAGGCATAGCTCCTAGTATTCTATAATCTATGCGTGCAAAATCACGCACAAGGTGCATAAATTTGCACACAAAATTAAAAAATGAGGGGGTTAATGTTTAAAGAGTCCACGATTGTCAGTCTTAGTAAATGGGGACATTGATGTGCCAACTCTGGCTCTTTCTTACAACCTCACTGAGCTGCCACACTTAACATGTGAGCTGATGGGTGGATGCAGAGAAGGGGATTACACAGTAACATTAGAACTGATGGCAGAAAAAGGCCAATGTTTCCCATCCAGTCTGCCCAGTAAGGTGGTTAGGGTTGTACCAGCTGTTCTGTGCCAGTCCCCTCCTTTATGCCTTTGGTTTTAGCATTGTACCTGCTGTTCCATGGGCGTGGCCTAATAAAAGATGTGCCCTTTGTAGTTCAAAAACTGTGCAAAATTATATGACATTTATATATTTATGAAGGTAAAAACAAATCTGGGAATAAATTCACACAAAGATGTAATGAAGTCCAAAAAAAAAAAAAAGAGGGCAAAATGTTCTTCGGAGCAATCCCAGTGGTAGAATGTCCAAATCCAAAATATATATATCTTCACAGACCTTTGAAATGCCATTTGGAACTCTTAAGTCAACTGTGTTGCACAACCATATTGAATCAGATCAAAAGGTTTCTGTATATCTCAGACACAGGGCCCGCCCAACCGTTAGGCAAGACTAGATGGTTGCCTGTTAGGGGCAGTAAACAGCAGCTACAATCAAAACAATAGTTCTTTGAATTAGTGCGACTGTTAGGATATATCTATGCATACTTTAACCTGCTTATTTTTAAGTTGATGCTTATAAATGTTGAGTTTAATTATCAAAGCCTTGGGGGTGCTGCAAGCTAGGGACCTGAAAGTTAATTGAAAGAGGGTGTAAGGCTGACGGTTCTTCTAGGAAGCACACTGTCCTTGCCCTGATTCTGCTTGGACAAACCTTATGGCGCTCACTTTCAAAAGAGAAAAATGTTTCAAAGGTGGTACAAAGTGCAAGGTGAATGTTTTTCTTGTTCAAACATCTATATCGCAATTTCAAAAAGGCAAAATTGGGATTTTTTTCACCAAATTCATCCAAATAGCAAGGGAGCATGTTGGAGGCGTATTTTGCATGGGGCATGGCAGGACTTTGGTGGGCTTACAATCTGGATGAGTTTCTGCTATAATGGAACAGAAAAAAAAGGTCCAGGGCAGAAAAGAAGTACACCTTTATCTAAAACCTGTTTCAGTCACAACTAAGTCAGAAAAAGGTTCCCTAACTGACCAGCTGACCACTGAAGGGATGAAGGTATGACCCCCCCCTTAATCCTCTAGTGGTCACTGACTCCTTCCCACCCCCTAAAGATGTGACAGTGAGAGTAGATACCTGGCTCTATGGGGGTCAGTGACCACTGGGGGATTAAGGGGGAGGGTCATGCCTTTAATGCTTTCATCCCTCCAGAGGTCAGCTGGACAGTTAGGGCACCTTTTTCTGGAGTGGACGAGTAGCCTAGTGATGAGTGCAGTGGACTTTGATCCTGGGGAACTGGGTTCAGTTCCTTCTACAGCTCCTTATGATTCTGGGCAAGTCACTTAACCCTCCATTGCCCTAGGTACAAAATAAGTATTTGTATATAATTTGCAAACTGCTTTGATTGTAACCACAGAAAGGTGGTATATCAAGTCCTATCCCCTTTCCTTTCCCTATGACAGCTCCAGATATGGTCATTCCTAAGAAAGCAGCAAGTAGATGAAGTAAAGTAGACTAGTGGACGTTGAACAATGGGACCCAGGTTCAAATCCCACTATATCTCTTTCATTTCAGTACAAATATGTGAGCCTTCCTAGAACATAGAAGTCCTGTACCTAAATATATAAGTGACCTGAAAGCCTGAGGTCTATTGTAGTGGTTGGCAGTAAGTTTTCTCTGTTCCTGGAGGGCTCACCACACAATCTGAAGGGGTTTACTACTACTACTACTTAACATTTCTAGAGCGCTACTAGGGTTATGCAGCACTGTACAAAATAAAGAAAAAGGACGGTCCCTGCTCAAAGGAGCTTACAATCTAAAAACGAAATGTCAAGTTGGGGCAGTCTAGATTTCTTGGGTAGAGGTGTAGAAGTTAGGTGCCGAAGGCGACCTTGAAGAAGTGGGCTTTAAGCAGAGATTTGAAGATGGGCAGGGAGGGGGCCTGGCGTATGGGCTTGGGGAGTTTGTTCCATGCGTGGGGTGAGGCGAGGCAGAAAGGGCGGAGCCTGGAGTTGGCGGTGGTGGAGAAGGGTACTGAAAGGAGGGATTTGTCTTGAGAGCGGAGGTTACGGGTAGGAACATAAGGGGAGATGAGGGTTGAGAGGTAAGGAGGGGCTGCAGATCCAGTACATTTGTAAGTTAGTAGCAGAAGCTTGAATTGAATGCGGTAACTGATCGGAAGCCAATGAAGTGACTTGAGGAGAGGGGTGATATGAGTGTATCGGTTCAGGCGGAAGATAAGACGTGCAGCAGAGTTCTGAACGAACTGAAGGGGGGATAGGTGGCTAAGTGGGAGACCAGTGAGGAGTAGGTTGCAGTAGTCAAAGCGAGAGGTAACGAGAGAGTGGATGAGAGTTCGGGTGGTGTGCTCAGAGAGGAAAGGGTGGATTTTGCTAATGTTATAGAGGAAGAAGCGACAGGTCTTGGCTATCTGCTGGATATGCACAGAGAAGGAGAGGGAGGAGTCGAAGATGACACCGAGGTTGCAGGCAGAAGAGACGGGGACAATGAGGGTGTTATCAACTGAAATAGAGAGTGGAGATAGAGGAGAAGTGGGTTTGGGTGGGAAGACAAGAAGTTCGGTCTTGGCCATGTTCAGTTTCAGGTGGCGGTTGGACATCCAGGCAGCAATGTCGGATAAGCAGGCCGATACTTTGGCCTGGGTGTCTGCAGTGATGTTAGGTGTGGAGAGATAAAGCTGGGTGTCGTCAGCATAGAGATGATACTGGAAAGCCATGAGACGAGATCAGGGAGCCCAGGGAAGAGGTGTAGATAGAGAAAAGAAGGGGTCCAAGGACAGAACCCTGAGGGACTCCAACAGAGAGTGGGTGGAGGAAGACCATGAGAGTGTACTCTGAAGGTACGATGGGAGAGATAAGAGGAGAACCAGGAGAGAACAGAGCCCTGGAACCCAAAAGAGGACAGTGTGTCAAGAAGTAAGTTGTGATTGACAGTGTCAAAAGCGGCGGATAGGTCGAGGAGAATGAGGATGGAGTAATAACCTTTGGATTTAGCAAGGAACAGGTCATTACAGACTTTGGATAGTGCCGTTTCTGTCGAGTGAAGTGGGCGAAAGCCAGATTGAAGCGGATCGAGGATGGTATGAGAGGCGAGAAAATCAATGCAACGGCTGTGAACGGCGCATTCAAGTATTTTGGAGAGGAAGGGTAGGAGGGAGATGGGGTGGTAGTTGGAGGGACAGATAGGGTCAAGTGAAGGTTTTTTGAGGAGAGGTGTGACAACAGCATGCTTGAAGGTGTCAGGGACAGTTGCGGTGGAGAGAGAGAGGTTGAGGATATGACAGATGGGGGGGGGTGATAGTAGGAGAGATGGTGATAAGTAAGTTGGTGGGGATGGGGTCTGAGGAACAGGTGGTGCATTTCAAGGAGGAGAGAAGATGGGCGGTTTCCTCTTCGGTGATATCAGGAAAAGAGAAGGAGGCCTGGGTTGATTGGATGAGGGAGTGGGTGATAGGATGAAGAGGAGGAGAAGGTTTAGGTGGACTTTGTACCTGGGTCCCTTTATGTGAAGTCCATTGCGTTAACCACTAGGCTGCCACTCTGCACTGCTGGGATGTCTGTTTGGCTAGTTGACTAAGAATGATACTTGTCCTTCTACGTTTTCCCCTGGGACTTTTTTTTCTGAAAATGTTACTTATAGATGGACACGTTTAGCCTGAAAAAGTCTAGCTCAAGCCATAATTGAACCGGAAATGTAGATTTCTTTTCTGGTTTGATTATGGCTGTGTGCTAGATGTTGAAACAAGATGTTTTCTGCAAAACGTCTCAATTCGGCTTTAGATGACATATTGAAAATGTCCCTCCACATTTTCTTTAAAAAAAACCCCCACACACAATACACCCTCAATCCTGGAACAATTACATGAATTGTATCTGAGATTTGGTGGTGGTGGTGGTGGTGGGGGGGGGGGGGGGGTGGGTTGAGTATACCATTGTTTTATTAGAGTTTGGAATAATATCAGAGAGTTGAAGAAGACCACATGGAAGTGTCCCATTCAAAGCTTTTATAAAAATATAATTTGAAGAACACTCAGCAATTCCTGTAGTGACTCTAAACATTGCTGCAAGCAGAACAGCTGTCTTCTGTCCCCTGAAAATGATTTCTCAATGAGACAAACAAACCTCTTTCATCTATTTTGAGTTGCACAAGATAAATCTGGAAAAATGTGGAGGATGCGACCTTCATAGATCGCCAACAGCAGCTTCTTAAACGAAAAGGTCATTATATAAACTTATATCACCTTCTGTCAAGACAGAAAGATAGACAACTTCTCACAAACTTCCAGAACCCATGATCTCTTACAGGAAGTACTTTAATCATTTTTTTTAAACTCTGCCTGACTGCGAAAGGAACATCTTTTCTTAAAAGTGTATCAAAATTTGGTATCCACAATCCCATAGGATTTGTCTACCCCAGACATTTGTTTGAGGGCCTCTTGCAGTGTTTAACCTAAGATATTAGTTCAATTCTCGACTAACCCAACTTCCCCTCCTTTTACAAAGTTGGGCTAGCGTCTGCCTTGCGGCAATACCGACACAGCCCATTCACTTTGAGTGGGCCTTTTACTAAGCCTCAGTAGCATTTTTGACACATGCTAAAAATAAGCTTAGTAAAATACCCCCTGAATGAGCTGTATGGGGGGGGGGGGGGGGGGGGGGGGGGGAGCTAATAAATTGTCTTCAAACCCTCCTTCAGGTCATTCATTTTAATGATTTTGCTTCTAATTTTATTAGCCAGGTTTTTGTTTTGGCTCTGGAATGTGGCATTTGCTGTATAATGTGAAATGATCACAATACTTTTTATAGTCAACTTCTTTATTCTGGAGATGGGAGCATGAAGATGACAAAAATACAAGAAAAGACAGGATGGATAATAAGAAGTGGAGATGAAAACTACAGAAAGAGAGATGTCGAGAAAAAAGAGAAGTAACAAGTCAGATCAAGAAATTATCTCTGTAAGGTCTTAATTGCCCCTTGGACTGTAGCCAGATTTGCCTATGCAGTTCAATGGATTTCCTCAGTGGGATACTCATTGTCATTTATTTTTCAAGCTCATCAAGTAGCTTTTCTGTTCCAAAAGTGGAATGATTCTTAAGTGGAAAGCAGCCAGGCCAGTGCTTTTCTTCTGCCACAGCTGCTTGGGTGAAGTGCATAACGTTGTTACAGCATTCCCAAGAGCTCTGATCGGTCAGGCAGGTTTAGAAATACAAACCAATTTTTCTGACTGCACAGCCCTGAGCTGTCAGCTGACAAATGTTCCAGTTCAATCTGTAAACTCTGACGCATATGAAACCTTTTTGGGAAGGGCTGAGCCCCAGCACAAATATATAGGTGTGTCTCAACCTCCAGCTCACCTGTGGAGCCCAAATAGGTTCTGTCACCATAGATACAGGGTGATCCCCCCTCTAGATCTGTCTGCAAAGTGGCCAAGTCAAAGACAAGAAAAAAAAAAAAAACAACTTCACATATGTTTTCTCTCTTCTGTTTAGATACTGTTTTCTCTGCTTTTTTCCAAGCTGCAGTGTAGTATGGAAGTTATGGAAAGTTTTAAAACGAGCATGCCTGGAACACGGTTCTTGCCTCCAGGGAGATGACTGGGCTCCACACATACCTGTATAAGGAAGGATTACTATGCCAAGGCACTGGCCCAAATTGTGGATAGATTTACATAAAATGTGCTGTCATGTTAGCATGAGTAAGCATGCATTAACGCTTGTTATTTACCACAGACCCCATTTCTGCAAGGAGATCTATTTACCTAATGACATGTTAATAGCATGCGACAAATACAGAAGAGCAAAAACCTCCGCACAGGTAAAAACAAAGCAAACAGTCACAGCGAAGAAGATGAGATAGATGATGACAAAAAACTTCTACTGCACTCAAACAGTTCACGGCAAAAGTTTATTGCTAAAACCTGGACTCGACACGAGTCGTGTTTCGGCCATTCCGGCCTGCCTCAGGAGTCCCTATATTTTATTTCTATGGTGATTTCTGGAAGAAGAAATGGTCCTCAAAAATGTGTAACAGAATGAAACGACAATTCAAAAATCACCTTGCCTCGAAAGTACGTTGTCACAAAATGACGAACACTATCACAAAACGTCCAAAACGTCATTTTGTGACGACATACATTCCACCCCACCATGACAGCTAGGGCTACGGTAAGGCATCTACCAAATCTGAGTCACCTGACCCATCTTCTCTTATTTCTACTTATACACTCATCACCTCATGAGCTGACGCCTGTAGCTTGGGTGTCCTCCCTCCCCAGCTGCAACATTTACAATGTCATCTCCAACCCAAAATCAGGGCAGGCAAAGCCACCTCCAAGGAGGAGGCAGGTGCTATATAAATAGCCCCTCACAAGCCCCCCCCCCCGGGCTATACCGCCTCCAATCCCAATGGAGAACCCCAGCGGAAAAAGGCTTTTCCAAAATAAACCCTGCATCCTGGGGGGTTTTCCTCCCTCCTGCTCCTACCCTTCCCTCCCCCCCCCCCCCCCCCATCCTCATCTGGGACCTTTCGCTTTACTCCAGGAGATGCCGGCCCAGCCCAAGGTTAGGGCTGACAGGCTCTTGAGCTTGTAATTACTGAGCAATAACATGGTAGCACACTTTAGGAAATCCAGCCCTGGGAGGGGAGAGGGTGTGTGTAGTGGTTACTGCATTAATTTACACATTAACTCTGGAGTGGAGAGTAGCCTAATGGTTAGTGCAGTGCCCTGAGAAACTGGGGAGCCCGGTTTGATTCTCGCTGCAGCTTCTTGTGCCTCTGGGCAAGTCACTTTACTTTCCATTGGCCCAGGCACAAAATAAATACCTGTATATGATATGTAAACTGGTTTGATTGTAATCACAGAAAGGTGGTACTGTATATCAAAACCCATCTCCTTTCCTTTTCGTAAAAGACCCTCTATCCAGCTTATTTTCAAAAGAGAAAGACGCCCATATTTCAACCCAAATCGGGAGATGGGCATCTTTCTCCCATGGGCGCCCAAATCGGTATAATCGAAAGCCGATTTTGGGCGTCTCAAACTGCAATCTGTCGCGGGAATGGACAAAGTTGACGGGGGCGTGTCGGAGGCGTGATGAAGGCGGGACTGGGGCGTGTTTATCGGCTGAGGAGAGATGGGCGCGCTCGGCCGATAATGGAAAAAAGGACACCAGAAGCGAGAATTTGGGTCACTTTTTCTGGACCCTTTTTTTTTTCAAGAACAAGTCCCCCAAAAGTGCCCCAACTGCCCAGATGACCACCGGAGGGAATCGGGGATGACCTCCACTGACTCCCCCAGGGCTCACTAACCCCCTCCCACCTAAAAAAAAAAAAGAACTTACAAAATTTTTTTTCCCAGCCTGTATGCTACCCTCAAATGTCATACCTAGCTCCATCACAGCAGTATGCAGGTCCCTGGAGCAGTTTTAGTGGGTGCAGTGGACTTCAGCCAGGTGGACCCAGGCCCATCCCCCCCTACCTGTTACACTTGTGCTGGTAAATGGGAGCGCTTCAAACCGCCCCCAAAACCCACTGTACCCACATCTAGGTGCCCCCCTTCAGCCCTAAGTGTTATGGTAATGGTGTAGATTTGTGGGCAGTGGGTTTTGGGGGGGGGATTTGGCGGGCTCAGCACCCAAGGGAAGGGCGCTATGGACTTGGGAGGTATTTTAATTTTTTTTTGTTACAAGTGCCCCCTAGGGTGCCCGGTTGGTGTCCTGGCATGGCAGGGGGACTAGTGCACTATGAATCCTGGCCCCTCCCATGACCAAATGCCTTGGATTTGTTCGTTTTTGAGCTGGGCGCCTTCGGTTTCCATTATCGCTGAAAAACGATACTGCCCAGCTCAAATCCGCACAAATCCGATGCATTTGCCCGGCACAAACCGTATTATCGACAAAAATGATGGACGCCCATCTTTTTCGAAAATATTGTCTGTCCCGCTCCTTCACGTACCCGTTCTCGGAGATAGGCGCCCATGGAGATGTGCATTCGCGTTCGATTATGCCCCTCTGTGTGTCCTGCAGTGATTTTGGTGGCTAGATCAATCTATGACAAAGTAGTATTCTTTCTCCATCTGTGGCCCACTAACACTCAGTTTTCCATGGGGGGGGGGGGGGGGTCTATGTACAATTTAGAGCACAAATTCTAAATCCCAGTGCTCTGGACATACCCAGCCAGTCAGGTTTTCAAGATACCCAAAATGCATGAGACAGATTTGCATATAATGGAGGTTAGTGCATGCAACTTTATCTCATACATATTCATTATGAACTTCCTCAAAGCGTGTCTGACTGAGTGTGTCCTGAGAACTAATTTAGAGTATTTTGCAGGCCTCCGAACAAGGATCATACTATTCAATATGATTATTGTTTATTTATTTGGGATAACGCTTATGCCTTTTTCAGTAGTAGCTCAAGGTGAATTACATTCAGGCACAGGTGTATTTTCAAAGCACTTAGCCTTACAAAGTTGCATAGTAACCTATGGAACTTTGTAAGTCTAAGTACGTTGAAAATGAGCCCCTAAGTGTTTCCCTGTCCCCAGAGGGCTCACAGTCTACATTTGTATCTGAGGTAATGGAAGATTAAGTGACATACCCAAGATCACAAGGAACAGGAGCAGGATTTGAACTAGGCTTCCCTAGTTGTCAGCCTGATGTTTTAATCACTAGGCTATTCCTCCATAACACTAACAGATATACCATCCTACATGCCCTAGGTTTTGCTGCTAGGGCACCTGTGCACCCTGGATGAGACTGAGATGTCCAATGATCCTTCTGGGGTATAGGACAAAATACGGCATCTCTCAGAAGTCAGGAGTCCCTTAAGCAGCTTCAGGAATGGGAAGTTATGGAGGTTTCCTCTGTAATTCCTTATGAGAGAATCATTCACCACATTTAGAAGGTTAGTAGGTGCTTTGATTTGTTTCCACTTAATGTTTTATTATGATAATGGAATTTTGCATGTTTTGTTTTAGGTGATTTTTATAATTGCAGCTTTTTTTATAGTAAGGCATTTTATTCAGTTGTAACCTACTTGGAAAGGCAGACTATAAATGTATAATAAAAGAAAGAAATCTATAGCCACACCAGGTTAATCAGACCTTTCCTTATTCAAATGTCATGCTGTTCAAAGATACTTGTCTAACATTGACCCTGGGCATTAAGCTTGTCATTTCGTTAACAATACAGTTGCTGGGTGACCTTTCTTTTACTGCAAGCATGCTGTTACTTCTGTTTTAGGCATGTATAGTTTGTGCCAAAGTTTGTGACAGTACAGACTGCTAATGATAGCAATAACAAATGCATTGTGCAGTAGCCATCTACATCAGCCATGGACAAGGGGAGGAGTTTTACAGGCTGGTTGCATGACCATTAGAGGGTACACAAGAGGAGAATTTTCTGAATTTGTCTGCATAAAAAATATTTCAGAGGTCAGCCCGGCAGCGGTAAAAAGACTGAAAAAAAAGAAATGGCCATGCAGTAAGATTGCACTTACCATATGGTCATGTGGGGGGAGCATTTACCACCCACTAGGATGGCGATAAGGGCTCCAAGGTTAACCAAAATATTTTTCAAATATTTCCACTAATGCCAGAAATACCACATGCTGGGGGTGGAATTACCACCAGCACCCGCGTTAGGCCAGCGGTAGTTCCGGATTGCCGCGCAGTAAACCTGCATTGGGCTTACTGCTGCTTAGTAAAAGGACTCCTAAATCTTGGCACTTGTGCACACAACTTACACTATTCTATACATTTTACATGTAATTGTGCAACCCACCGGTGACCCATCCATGCCCCTTTTGCAGTTATGCGCTTACAGCACTTAGGGCCGGATTCAGTACATAGTGTCAAAAAATCCACGCTCAGCGCTATTCTATGAAGAGCACACTGCGCTGAGGGCTCTTTATAAAATAACACTTAGTGTAGATTCCTGTACCCAACTGGGGGTGTGAGGACTTACACAGTAACATACATAGTAGATGACGGCAGATAAAGACCTATACGGTCCATCCAGTCTGCCCAACAAGATAAACTCATTACATATGGTATGATGTGATACATCTTATGTATACCTGATCTTGATTTATCCTTGCCATTTTTAGGGTATGGACCATAGAAGTCTGCCCAGCACTGGTCTTGTTCTAAAATTTTTGAAGTTAATGTCAAAGCCCATCCAAATCTATTCCGCCTCGATCAGGGCACAGACCATCGAAGTCTGCCCAGTACTGGCTTTCCTATCTAATCTCCTCTAAGCATCTTTGGATCCATTCCTTCTAAACAGGATTCCTTTGAATTCCATTACCGTCTGCATCTCTACCACCTCCCATGGGAGGACATTCCAGGTATCTACTGCCCTCTCGGTGAAAAAAATACTACCTGACATTATTCCTGAGTCATTCCCCTTTCAACCTCAATTCATATCCTCTTGAATTGACTTACACCAACCGAAACCTGGTGTAAATCCTGGCGCACACGTTTGGCAGGCATCCTCCCATATTCTACAATACTACACCCAGATATTTGAAACGCCCTGCCCCCTTTTGGATTTCATGCTATGAAAGTTGGGTGCCCATCATATAGAGTTGCTTGCAGGCAGATGCCACACAAACCCTAATTGGTGCCAATTAACAATAATTGGTCTTTCGCACCCAATTGAGTGATAATGGCTTGTTAACCGACTAAGTTGTGTGCACATCTCTGGATTGCGCTCAAATTTGGGCAACCTCTATAGAATCTGAGGGTTAGGCACTACCTTACAGAACAGCACCTTGCCTGGTATTGTTCTTTACCTTTTCTGGAGATGGGAAGAAGGTAGAACGAGAGGACATGAAAGGAGATTGAAGGGGGGCAGACTCAGGAAAAATGTCAGGAAGTATTTTTTCATGGAGAGAGTGGTAGATACTTGGAATGCCCTCCCACGGGAGGTGGTGGAGATGAAAACGGAATTCAAACATGCATGGGATAAACATAAAGGAATCCTGTTCAGAAGGAAGGGATCCTCAGAAGCTTAGCCGAGATTGGGTGGCAGTATAGCGCTGCGTGAGTCTGGTAGCGCTTTGAAAATGTTGAGTAGTAGTAGTAGAGCCGGTGGGGGGAGGCGGGGCTAGTGCTGGGCAGACGTATGGTCTTTGCCCTGACAATGGCAGATACAAATCAAGGTAAGGTATACACAAAACGTAGCACATATGAGTTTATCTTGTTGGGCAGACTGGATGGACCGTGCAGGTCTTTTTCTGCCATCATCTACTATGCAAGTGCAGTTTCACATGTAACTGCTGTTTACCCCTGGTTTGGTGCTTAACTGCCAAAAGTTGTGTGTTGAATTGGTGCCTACTTTGTAGTGCACTAAATAGAATTAGGGGCCATGTACTTACAGTCCTTCTAAAACTGCAGCCTTGCCTATCTCCTGGGTACTCTTCCAAAGGGAATGTGAACATTTGATGACTGCTGCTTCATAGTCTGGTTGTTACATACCCTCCAGGACTCTCTCCTCACGTAAGAAGCAAGTTACAGCTTCCTCCATCCTTTTTAAGCCATAGCAAGTCGCTTCGATTGGTTTCCTTTGATAGGTCTCATGTGTGTGATCTGGGTATTCTATTACTTTTGTTTGTCTTCTGTTACCAACCTTTGCTTGTCCAACCATATGCCTAATCTTTGATCCTGTACTTCTCCAGCATCCTATCATCTGGTGACTGGTGTCTTACCGCTAAAGGAACATCTTGAACTACTACTACTACTTATCATTTCTATAGCGCTACAAGGCATACACAGCGCTGTACACCATACATAAAAGATGCTTAAGTCCCAGTAAGGTCTGCATACTGGAGGTCTCACCCTGAAGGGAAAGGCAGCTTTTATACGTGGTCATGCACAATCTAGGACTAGGGCCCCTTGATGTTCATGGTGCATGGACAATTGCATACATTTAAGAAGTTTGGCAAGTGCAGTATGGCTGGTATAGAGTGCACCTTCAGATACTAATATCAAAAAATCCTTCAGTCTCTGGTACAATAATTGACACTAAATATCCAAACCAGGACACAAGTTGCCCTATCCAAAATTGTTCAAACACAAATTCACAGCAATGGTTTACCAAAAATAATATATACTTTTTTTCAAAAGATTTTTTTGTGACTACCCTCAGACATTCCACCTATCGCTGCATATGATAACAATCGCTGCTTGGTGGGTCAGCACTTCTTTCATCGGGAGATTACCTGATGAAAGAAGTGCTGACCCACCAAGCAGCGATGTTATCATATGCAGCGATAGGTGGAATGTCTGAGGGTAGTCACAAAAAAATCTTTTGAAAAAAAGTATATATTTTGGTAAACCATTGCTGTGAATTTGTGTTTGAACAATTTTGGATAGGGCAACTTGTGTCCTGGTTTGGATATTTAGTGGTATAGAGTGCAGCATCAGTAGCAGTAAAGATCCAGGAAAGGGCAGATTCTGAAATTGGCTGAGATGGCTAAAAACCAAACTGTAGATGCATTGAGGCGGCAACACATCAAGCTCTGGGGAGAATGAGAAGAGGGACCTGCAGGGTATCTCTGTTATCTGAGCATGCTCACTTTGGCAGACATCTGGCAAAAGGAACATGGAGGTGGAGGGAATAAGTTTCAGAAGACTGTATATGGTGAAAAGATTTAAAATTGATCCTCATTAATTAAACTTGACATAGACTTATTAATTCAGAATTTTTTTTATATAGTACATAATATTTGTTCCCTTCAGTGTCCTCAGTGCACAAAGTATAGCAAAGAATGCCACAGCCTGATAGAATGTTACGTAAGTACATAAACATTGCAGTATTGGGACAGACCAAAGGTCTATCAAGCCCCGTAGCCTGTTTTTTTCAACAGTGGTCAATCCAGGTCACAAGTATCTGGCAGGTTCCCAAGAGAACAGTAGATTCAAAGCTGCATACACTAGGAATAAGCAGTGGCTTTTCCCAATTCCACCTTAATAATGGTTTATGAACTTTTCCAAACCGTTTTTAAACCCTTCTATGCTAACCGCTTTTACCACATTCTCTGGTAATGAATTCTGGTGCTTAATTATACATTGAGTGAAGAAATATTTTCTCCGATTGTAAGGAATGAGATCACACCACACCATTCCTGCAAAAACTGCACTGGCTACCAGTACAATACAGGGCTAAATTTAAAACTCTGTCTAATCTTCAAATTCCTTAAAGGAATTGGGACAGAGTACTTGAAGAACAGGACCTCTCTCTATACACCTTCAAGGTCACAGAGAAACTCCCTAACCACACCTTCATCACACAAGGTGACACCCAGCAATGATCCTTCTATACAGTAGCCCCCACACTTTGGAATGCAATCCCAGAAAGGCTTTGCTTAACATCAGACTCTCTCTACTTCAGGGAGCAAGCAAAAACTTGGCTCTTCTCCCAATCCATTACTGGAAAAAGCAACTAATTAGCTAGTCAAAACATAAGAACTAACACCAGCTGCACATACTGTACTGTAGCAGGACTTGCTTATTCAAGCCTGCTCTAGCAGAGATAATTGTCCTGAGCGTTTTCTGACCTCATGTGCAACTTTTTCTTACGTTAATCACTCTTACTTTTCTCTAACTCTTGTTACTCTATCTTATCTGTCTATATATTTCACCAACCACCCTATGCTGTCTATTAAGATGTTCTATTATGTATTATATATGCAATAATGTGTACGTTATTTCAATATGTTTACTGCTGTAATTTTCTATTGCCTATGTCCGGCTTATTCTTGCTGTACACTGCCTTCATAGATTTCTTCAAAAAGGTGCTAAAAAAATCCAAACAAATAAATAAATACTACAGACCTACTAAGATTTCTTAAAGGGGGTATACACTGCTGCATGCACTTCTTATAAAACCAAAACAATTAGGCAATGTAGTTTTAACCCTGGGTGAATACTAGCCACAAACCAGGATGTCTAATATATTTCATAGACTTCCCAACAAACCCAGGTAATCAACACCAATGAAGAGTCGGTCAGTGAACCTCAGTCGTAATGCACTGTGAAAGATGTCCTTACCCATAGAGACTTACATACTTAAATCCTCACTGGTTCTTCGACTGCCTCCTTCCTGTGTTATTTTTTTTTTTTCAAAATCTTATATTGTATAATAAAATGTCTTATTAAATTTTCTTTCATTATTTATATCAAATATCTTCAGATATCTTATAAAACCTTCATTTCGGTGGATGCTGGAAATGATTTCTTGAGGTTCATGCAGCGGGACTATAACTAGAGGTGAGCAAGGGGCAGCCACCCAGTGCACAAAATCCTTAGGATAAAAATAAAAGAATGAAATCCAAGCATAAGCTGGCAGCAGCTGGAAAATAATAGGAAGAGAATTGCTTTACTAATACCACCTTTGTCAAGGAGGGAAAGGATCAGAGAATGGAGGGACAAAGGAACAGGGGCCGACTTTGTTGTGGTGGATGGTGGTGCCCTCCTGCCCCAACTGGTCCTTGCCTCAGTTCTGGGATTGGTTTAATGGAGAAGTGAAAGAAATATATGTAGGTAAGACCTGGACAAACTTTTGGGATACTTTACAACCAGCAGCGAGAAGTAGAATTTTAAATTAGGTGTACATGTGACAAATGACTCAATGATCAGAAAACCTGTGCTTTAGGACAGGAAGGGACGGGGAAGGAGAGGGAGGGAGGGGAGGGGGGTACGGGGTGTAGAGGGGGGAGGGATGAGTTAGCGGGGCAAGGGAGTGGTAGAGAGGGAGGTGGGAGGAAGCAGTCTGGTAAGGGGGGTATCTACTATTAGTAGCATTCATCTGTTGTTTTGCATTTAATCTTTGTTATTTGAATAAAGATGATTTAAACATAAATATATGTAGGTTTTCTCCATACCTGCCTCCCCATATTCTCCTTGGCTTCTATGCAAAATCTCAAACTCTCTCCTCCCTCCTTTGTGCTTTATCATCCAGTACTGTCTTCTGACACACAGCGGGTAAGCTGGGCAGGGATCTGGCTGCAGGTGTGGCTGGTGGCACAGCATCTCAGGCAACCACCCTGCTTGTCCTACTAACGCCAGCAGTGAGTGCAGGGAAAGCACAAGTCTGCCATGGATGCTCTGTTGCTTAGCATCTCCTCTTGACATCAGAACCTATTAACACCCTTTAAAAACTCAGAAGGGCAGAAACAGCAAACAGAAAATTTAGAATGAGTCAATCTGGGTTACAGTCCAGTCGAATCCGCTTTTAACTAAGATGTTATAAGAGCTTTGTTTTGAACCATAACTGCTTACTTCTTCCAATGCTTAATATCAAGGATGTGCATGACAACAATTTTCAGTACAGTTTGTGTTCGGTTCAATCCTCCATTTGGTTTATTTTTGGATTCCAGATTATTTAGATCATTTGAATTCATTAAAATCCATGGAGTAAGACATTGTGCACTCCAACAGTGGGGTTTTCCATTCATTTGTAATCAAATTTGCTTAAAACTTGCTGGTAGGCATTTGTCAGAGGCAACAGAACTACAGGGCACCAAATATGGAATGAAGATCCCACACCATGAGAACAGAATCAAATGACACAAACAGGGCATGAAGACTTTGAGCCATCATGAAAAAGGCAAAGTAGCACAAACAGTGGAATGAAGACCCCCCCCCCCCCCCCCACAAGACATGGGGAAAGAGTTAAAGTAGCATCAACATTAGAGAAACTCTCCAAGGCACTGGGAGAGTGGTAGATTGATTGATTGATTATTTATTTTTCTTTCTTTCTGATATTTATATCCCACATTATCCCAAACAAGTTTGAGTTCAATGTGGCTTACAATAAACATTATAGGATACATAACAAAGAATAATGCATAAGAAAGTTATTTGTTGTAAGAATCCAATTTTACAATACAGTATCATAAACATACTGGGATAGCTATGGATGTTTAACATTTACAAAATCTAATATGAATGAGAAATTGTACATGAAGCAAAGAGAAAGTTAACAGTAATACAGTAATAACCAATTTAGGTAATAATTGTTGAGATATGGTTGTTCTTTGTGAGGGTTTGTTTGAATAGGGACGATTTGAGGATTTTGTGGAATCTAGTATATTCTTGTATATTTCTTATTTTGAGTGGTAAGGAGTTCCACCATTTGGTTCCTAGGTAAGTGAAGTCTGCAGAGTGGACAGTTTTGTAGATCACTTTTTTGTTGTTTGGGAGGTGTAGTCTGAGATAGTTTCTTGCCTCATATTAGTATTTCTTTCAGGTAAGTTTATTAATGGTACCATATAGTCTGGAACTGTGCCGTTCAGTATTTGAAAGATAAAGGCACATAATTTGAAGGTGATTCTTGATTTGATGGGAAGCCAGTGTTATTTGATTAATAAAGGGGAGGCACTTTCAAAATGAGAGATTTTGTATATGAACCTGGCTGCAGTGTTTTGAGCTGTTTGGAGTTTTTTCAACAAGTACTCCTTACAGCCAGCATATATATGGCATTACAATAATCGAATTGGGATAATGTTAATGATTGTACTAATAGTCTGAATGTTTCTGATGAGAAATAGAGTCTGATCCTTTTCAGTTTCCAAAGAGACCTGAAAGATTTTGTGATTACTGAGGAAACTTGAGTATCAAATGTTAAATGTTTGTCTATAATTATACCTAGAATTTTCAGATTATTGTCAATGGGGAATGAAGTGTTAACTGTGAAACTGTTGTAGTCGTTTTGGTCAAATAGGTTGGTAATGACCATGAATTTAGTTTTTTCTTTATTTAGCTTTACTTTAAATTCTGAGGCCCGGTTTCCATCAATTTAAGCCACGTTTAGCCTTGAATGTTCTTTTGAAGGTTATGCATATGGTAACATCGTCAGCATATATGAATGTTTTGAATCCTGCTGTTTCTAGTCTGTTACCTAAGTGGTGACGCACCAATGTTGGCATGGAGGTAAAACAGCACCAACACTGGCATGAAGATCCCAAATCCTCTGGGTTTGGGACAAAGGTCTACCAAGAGGGTAATGTCAAAATCAGAGGTTTTGTGAGAAAATGAGTGTTTGAGGAATCCATGAAAGAGTCCTCCAAGTGCCTCCAGTTGCTGGATTTACAGTATATTGAGCCCTAGGCAAACATTCTTTTATAGGCCTGTACCACAGACCACCTTTACTTATTTCATTATACCCTCAAGTCACATTCATTCTTTCCCTGCCCTAATGCCTCTCCCATAGAATCTTATTTCACAGCCTTCCCCCTACACTTCACCTATCCAAAAGTAGTGAACAGAAAACTGTAGGTCCAAGTTCTGGGTGTGGCATCTGTAGTAGGTTGTGACTGTGCAAATGTTAGTGTTGTCAAAGTAAAATTACTATGAAAAACACTAAAAAATGTACTTTGAGTAAAACTTATTGCCTAATATAACACTTTGATTTAAAGTACTGCAACTGTAATGAGTGCAATTATTGTTAATGTTTTTATCCCAACAACTTTATTGCTCTACAATTAAATCTTTGCTTTTTGTAAAGTGAAATTTTGAAAAATGACTCACTCATGTGGGTGCACTTGTGAGTCATTATTAAACCAGCACAAGCAAAAAAGTGTTCAGCAATTGCACTGGCAGGGAGTGGAGTGTTCAGTCTGATTAAAAAAAAATCATTCAAATCAGATCAAACTGCAGTATTACTGATGTCATTTGACTCGGTCTGCAGGTATTGATCAAGGGAATCCCTGTGTGAATCCCTTGACTTCCTTATAGCAAAGAATGATTTATCATGATCATTGCCATTATCGTCTGCAGCAGAGGTAGTGCTATCTAATCCATCACTTGATCTTCATCTCCATCTTTATTATCATCATCATCATGCTGTCCCAATCACAGAGGCTTCCACAAAGTTGGAAGCACTGTATGTTGTTCTAAAAATTTTTTGTCTAATAGCAAACCCCATATGAATATCTTCAAGAACTGATGCAAGAAAGTCAAATGTATACAACCTTCCATCTTCTTAAGGCCGGTAACATTTATTTATTTGGATTTTGCTCACACTTTTTCAGTAGTAGCTCAAAGTAAGTTACAGTTCAGGTACACTGGGTGTTTCCCTGTCCCTGGAGGGCTCGCAATCTAAGTTTGTACCTGAGGAAATGGAGGGTTAAATGACTTGCCCAAGAGCAGCAGTGGGATTTGACCTGGCCACCTCTGGATATCAGGACCAGTGCTCTAACCACTAGGCCACTCCTAGAACATGAGAGCAGATAAAGACCTGTTCAGTCCACCCACTCTGCCCAACAAGATGAACTCATAGCATAAGGTATGATGAGATACTACATATGCATACTTGATCTTGATTTGTCCTTGCCATTTTCAGAGAACAGACCATAGAAGTCTGCCTGGCACTGGTCTTGTTCTCCAGCTACTGAAACTATCATTGAAGCCCCATTCCAACCCATCCAAATCTGTCTGGCCACGATCAGGGCATAGACTGTAAAAGTGTGCCTGGCACTGGCCTTGTTCTCCAACTACTGAGCTGAATCTGTCCAGCCATGATCAGTGCACAGACCATAGATGTCTGCCCAGCACTGACTTTGTTTCTCAATTACTGGTGTTGCCATCTAGTCACCGCTAAGCTTCTTTGTTTCCATGCCTTCCATACAGATTCTTCTGTGTTTATCCTACACATTTTTGAATTCCATTACTGTTTTCATTTCCACCACTTCCCATGGGAGGACATTCCAGGCATCTATCACCCTCTCTGTGAAAATTACTTCCTAGCATTATTCTGAATCTAAATTCATGTCTTCTAGTTCTACCACATTCTAGAAAGGGTTTGGATATTTTGTATATTAATACCTTTCAAATGTCTGAATGTCTGTATCATATCACCTCTGTCTCTCCTTTCTTCCAGTGTATATATCTTCAACTCATCAAGTCTCTCCTTATACGTCTTGTGGCACAAACCCTATACCATTTTCATTGCTTCTCTCTGAACTGCTTCAAGTCTTTTCACGTTTAGCAAGACACAACCTCCAAAACTGAACACAGTTCTCCAGGTGGGGGCCTCACCAAAGACTTCTACAGGGGCATCAACACTTCCTTTCTTCTGCTGGTTATACCCCTCTCTATCTCTCTGTGCAGTCTAGCATCCTTCTGGCCATGGCCAAAGAAGGAGAATTCCTCTCTAAAGGCCATATCAATCCAGTGGACAATCACCCTACTGTAAAATTTTCCATGTGATGTCCAGCAGTTTAATGTGGTAGATACATATATTTGTTCACCAATAACTGCAGCCAGCTTCAACTTCATCTCCGTTTCAAAGTGACTCAACTTACCACTGGTAACTACTTCAACAAACATAGGCAACTCCACTGTTCTCATCAGGGCCGGTCCAACCCAGTAAGCGAGGTAAACATGGCAGGAGGGCGCCGCCGCGCCATGTTGACCCTCGCCGCTTACCTCAGTTCCCGGACCCCGACAGCAGCCCTGCTTTCGGTTTCCTGCTCTGGTACCCGCGCCGCCCTAGGGCATTTAAATCTTATATTTAAATTTACCTCCAACGTCGCAGCAGCTGCACAGCATCAGTGAAAGCGATGCTGCCCGATGTCTCTAGCTTTCCCTTCGCTCGTTCATTCCCTTCTCAGTGACCCGCCCTCGCAAGGAAATGAAGTCAGAAGAAGGCAGGACACTGAGGGAACGAACGAGCAAAGGGAAGGCTGGGAGACGTCAGCAGCAGCGCTTTCACTGACGCTGCGCAGCTGCTGCGACGTCGGAGGTGAATTTAAACACAAGATTTAAACCAGAGAAGAGGGCAGGCAGGTGGACATGGGAGCGGGAAGGCAGGGGAGAGAGGAGCATTGATCGATGGACATGGATGGGAGGGCAGGGCCCAGGGAGACAGGAGAAATTGCTGGACATGGAGGGGAGGGAGGAGAATTGCTGTAGATGGATGGAGGAGGGAAGGGGAGAGAGGAGCATTGATGGACAAAGATGGACAAGGATGGGAGGGCATGGCCCAGGGAGACAGGAGAAATTGCTAGACATGGAGGGGAGGGGAGGGAGGAGAATTGCTGGATATGGATGGATGGAGAAGGGAAGGGGAGAGAGGAGCATTGGACAAGGATGGACATGGATGGGAAGGCAGGGCCCAGGGAGAGATGAGAAATTGCTGGACATGGAGGGGAGGGGAGGGAGGAGAATTGCTGGATATGGATGGATGGAGGATGGGAAGGGGAGAGAGGAGCATCGATGGACAATGATGGACATGGATGGGAGGGCAGGGCCCAGGGAGAGAGGAGAAATTGCTGGACATGGAGGGGAGGGCAGGGGAGAAAGAGGAGAATTGCTGGATATGGATGGATGGATGGAAGGAAGGGGGCAGCCGGGGAGAGGAGAATTGCTAGATATGGATGGATAGATGGATGGAGGGCAGGTGAGTTGCTGGACATGGGTGGATGGAGGGGAGGGCAGGGAGAGAATTGTTGGACATAGATGGAGGGGAGAGAAGGGAAGACAGGTGTAATATTTTCAATGATGCCATGGCTAGTAAAAGGGGTGTGACTACTGTAGGGGCGGAGCCATAGTGATCCCGCCCCTGGATGGGTAGGGGCGCCGACTAATAGGCTGCAGGAGGGCGCCAGAAACCCTAGGACCGGCCCTGGTTCTCATAGGCTGTATTCTCTGAACAGCAAAATTTTAAATTGAGTTGATCCACTGTTTACCTGACAAGGTTTGCCTTAGCAAAACCCTGTTGCAGTTTTTGCTGCTTCATTGGTTTACCAAGGAATCATTTACATCTCATTTTTACTTTTGACTAGAAACCCCAGATGTAACTAAGTAGTAAAAATTGGTGAAATTATTACTTCAGTAAAGTAACAAATGTTTCCACTACTTCTTTATAAGTAAAAGTTATAAAACTTATACTTAAGTCCAGTAACTAGTTACTTTTACTTAATTACAACACTGGCAAATGCATACCTTAAGTGGAGTGGCCGAGTGGTTAGAACAGTGAACTGAGAACCAAGGAATCTGGCAAGTCATTAACACTCTCCATTGCCTATAGTGCAAACCTGAGGATACCAAGAGTGGACTGCCCCAAAGAAGGAGATTTATGGGCAATGGGGGTAATTCTATATATATCAGACCTAAATTTAAGAACTGTGCTGATGCAAGCTAAGTGCAAATTCTATGACAGCAACTGCATATACAATTGCATTAGAGAATAAGCCCACATTTATGCACTCAACTGTAGGCATGAGCACTTGTGCCAGCCCAATGGTTGGTTAAATGGCCGTGCCTTATTGTAGGCAGTTTGGCACGTAAATGCTAGTCAAACATATGACAAGTGACTGACTCACCTACTACTTAAAATTTCTAGAGCGCTACTAGGGTTACGCAGCGCTGTACAATTTAACAAAGAGAGACAGTTCCTGCTCAAGAGCTTACAATCTAATAGACAAGTGAACGGTCGGTCCGATAGGGGCAGTCAAATTGGGGCAGTCTGGATTCACTGAACGGTAAGGGTTAGGTGCCGAACGCAGCATTGAAGAGGTGGGCTTTAAGCAAAGACTTGAAGACGGGCAGGGAGGGGGCTTGGCGTAAGGGCTCAGGAAGGTTGTTCCAAGCATAGGGTGAGGCGAGGCAGAATGAGCGAGCCTGGAGTTGGCGGTGGTGGAGAAGGGTAATGAGAGGAGGGATTTATCCTGTGAACGGAGGTTACGGGCGGGAACGTAAGGGGAGATGAGGGTAGAAAGATAGTGAGGGGCAGCAGACTGAGTGCATTTGTAGGTAAGAAGGAGAAGCTTGAATTGAATGCAGTATCTGATCGGAAGACAGTGAAGTGACCTGAGGAGAGGGGGTGATATGAGTATATCGGTTCTGGCGGAATATGAGACGTGCAGGCAGAGTTCTGAACAGATTGAAGGGGGGATAGATGCTAAGTGGGAGGCCGGTGAGGAGTAAGTTGCAGTAGTCCAGGCGAGAGGTAATGAGAGCATGGACGAGAGTTTGGGTGGTGTGGTTCAGAGAGGAAAGGGCGAATTTTGCTGATGTTAAAGAGGAAGAAGCGACAGGTCTTGGCTATCTGCTGGATATGCGCTGAGAAGGAGAGAGAGGAGTCAAAGATGACTCCGAGGTTGCGGGCAGATGAGACGGGGAGGATGAGGGTGTTATCAACTGAGATAGAAAGTGGAGGAAGAGGAGAAGTGGGTTTGGTGGAAAGACGATAAGCTCGGTCTTGGACATGTTCAGTTTCAGGTGGCGGTTGGACTCCAGGCAGCAATGTCGGATAAGCAGGCCGATACCTTTGCCTGGGTCTCCGCGGTGATGTCTGGTGTGAAGAGATACAGTTGGGTGTCATCAGCATAGAGATGATACTGGAAAACCATGAGATGAGATCAGGGAGCCCAGGGAAGAGGTGGTAGATTGAGAAGAGAAGGGGTCCAAGGACAGATCCCTGGGGAACACCAACAGATAAGGGGATGGGGTGGAGGAAGATCACATGAGAGTGAACTTTGAAGGTGCGGTGGGAGAGATAGGAGGAGAACCAGGAGAGGACAGAGCCCTGGAACCCAAATGAGGACAGTGTGGCAAGAAGTAAGTCATGATTGACAGTGTCAAAGCGGCAGATAGATCGAGGAAGATGAGGATGGAGTAGTGGCCTCTGGATTTGGCAAGGAACAGTCATTACAGACTTTAGAGAGTGCTGTTTCTGTCGAGTGAAGAGGGCGAAAACCGGATTGAAGCGGATCGAGGATGGCATGAGAGGAGAGAAAATCAAGGCAGCGGCTGTGGACTGCACGCTCAAGTATCTTGGAGAGGAAGGGTAGGAGGGAGATGGGGCGGGTAGTTGGAGGGGCAGGTAGGGTCTAGTGATGGTTTTTTTGAGGAGTGGCGTGACTACGGCATGCTTGAAGGTGTCGGGGACAGTTGCAGTGGAAAGAGAGAGGTTGAGGATATGACAGATGGAGGGGGTGATAGCAGGAGAGATGGTGTTAAGTAAGTTGGTGGGATGGGATCAGAGGAACAAGTGGTGCATTTTGAGGAGGAAGAAGGCGGGCGGTTTCCTCCTCGGAGATATCAGGAAAGGAGGCGAAGGAGGTCTGGGTTGGTTGGTTGAGGGAGAGGGTTGAAGGGTGAAGAGGAGGAGGTGGCTTGGTAGTGAACTCAGGTTGATCTTTTGCACCTTGTCGCGGAAGTAGTCAGCCAGTGATTGAGGAGAGAGTGAGGGGGGGGGGGGTGGGAGCGGAGGGCACTTTGAGGAGGGAGTTAAGGGTGGCGAAGAGATGACGAGGGTTAGAGCTCAGAGAATTAGTCAATTGGGTGTAATAGTCCTGTTTGGCAAGGAATAGTGAGGACTGGAAGGAGGATAGCATGAATTTGTAGTGAAGGAAATCTGAATGGGTGCAAGATTTCCTCCAGAGGCGTTCAGCAGATCGGGCACAGGAGCGAAGGTAATGGATGCAAGGGGTCAGCCAGGGCTGGGGATTAGTACGCCTTGTGGGACGGGAGGTGGATGGTGCAAGGGTGTCCAGAGCAGAGGAGAGAGTGGCATTGTAAGCAGAGACAGCCTCGTCGACAGACTCGGAGGACATGATGGAGGGGAGGAGATTAGAAATACTAGATGATAAGGTGGGAGGTCAATAGCCTGGATACCTGGAAGTAGTGGTTAATGTTGGGCGGGGCGGAGGGGGAGGGTGAAGAAGTGTGAAGGTGATCAGGTGATGATCAGAGAGAGGAAGAGCTGAGGCGTGGAAATTGGAGGGTGAGCCGGAAGAGGAGAGGACGAAGTCAAGGCAATGGCCATCAAGGTGAGTAGGGGTGGTGGAACACAGCTGGAGGTAGAAGGAGGATGTTAGAGTGAGGAACTGAGAAGTGTGAGAGTTGGACGGGTCATCAACGTGTATGTTAAAGTCTCCAAGAATGAGGGACGGAGATGAGGGTTCAAGAAAAACAGAAAGCCAGGCATCGAAGTCGGTGAGGAAGGAAGATAGGGATTTATCAGGGGGGCGGTAAATGACTGCCACTCTGAGTGGCAACGGGTAGAATAGACGGATGGAGTGGACTTCAAAGGATGAGAAGCAGTGAGACTGTGGTAGGAGGAGGGTTGGAAACTATAGGAGGGTGAGAGTAGTAACCAGACGCCTCCTCCGCGGCCAACTAGGCGGGAGTGTGGGAGAAGAGATAGCCTCCATGGCATAGAGCCGCAACTGAGGCAGAGTCATCAGGGGAGAGCCAGGTTTCAATTAGGGCAAGCAGGTGAAGGGAATGAGAGATGAAGAGATCGTGGGTGAAGGGAAGTTTGTTGCAGACCGAGTGGGCATTCCACAGTGCACATGAGAAGGGGAGGGAAGAGGGGGGGGGAGGGGAATAGAGACCGAACGCTGAGAGTGCAGAAGTCCAAGCCCCGCCTCCATCAGCAGTACAGCCCAATAGGGAGGAGCTTGGACATGGGCGTGGAAATCAGAGGAGGAGGAGCAGGGAGGAAGGAGGGGGCGGAACTGAGGGAAACGGACGCACACAGCGATAGAGGAAAACTGACGACATGACAGGAGGAATCACGGGAGATAACGAAAGCAGCTGGAGGACACGACGACGGCGGAAAGAGGGGAGGGCGACGCCGGGGGGGGGGGGTCAAAGGTGGCGGCGGGAGGGGGGAAATGGCGGCGGAGGGGATGGCAGGGCAGAGGAAGTCACAATCGCGGGAGAGGAGGGTTGCTGGACATGGGGGGAGGGCAGGGGAGAGAGCAGGGTTGGTGGACGGGGGGAGGCCATAGGAAAACAAAAAAACTTGCCCGTTGTTATAACGGCTAGTATACTATAACCAGCGCATGTAACTGCCCGACACACCATTGATCCACCCGTGCCCCTCCTAAGTCCATACCTCTTTGCAGTTGCTCACAAAGGATTCTGCAGGCACAACTTACAGAATAGTGACTACTGGCACTTTCATGAGTAATTATTAGTGCCAATGAAGATCCACTGTAACCAATAATTGGTCATTAATACCAATTAGCATCTAATTGTTAAATTATGTGCACAACTGACACTATTATATAAAGTGCACACACAACATTCCATCTCACCGATTTCCTTGTAGCTAGAAGAGTAGGGATTTAACTAACATCATTATTAGCTCACTAATTTAATTTATACATCCTGTATCATGTCAATTTTTCTATTTCTTATTATAATTTTTTTTCTTTTTTATATAATAGTTCCACTTTATGTAATCTTGGATCCAATTATGTGGACTTGAGTATAACTATCTGTTTTCTTCTTTTTTTTTTTTAACATATTTTATTAAAGGTTTTCAAAATACAACAGAAAAGTATACACAAAAGCAAACAACACATAACAAAAACTATCTGTTTTCTAATGATGTATTAGTAAGATATTTTCTTTGGTATTTTGATTATGAATGATAGTGATCCTTTACTGTTCAAGTATTTACATGGCTGTATAATTTAAAATCTAGAATAAATTAAAAATAAAAAGTGCACACAAGTTTATAGAATAAACAAGGTATAGAATAAAAAGGTATCATCTTATTTTCTTTTCCATGTTTTATTTTGTTTGATTTATATTGATAACCTTAAGAGTGGACTAACACGGCTACCACACTCCTCTACTTAGAATAAGGAAGAATGTGTCTGAGGTATAAATTTATAAAGTTTTACATGTGAAAAAAGCTTCTCAAATAGAAGAAGCAAAAGAAAATGATATTTAACTTTCTTTGGTACTTCTGAAGGGAAACAATATTAGGACAATTTTCAAAGGAAGTTGCTCAGGTAGCAATACTTAGCTGGGTAAATTCTCTGTGCTGAAAATTTCCCTTCACTTAATGTGCGCACAGGTACATTTGTACCAGTGGAAATCTGCGCTCCAGTTCAAAATTTCAAAGGGAAACTCTAGTTGGATTGAGCACACACATTAATTCATCCTCCACTCTTCAGTCCCCCACACAGTTCATGCATATACATATATCACACACACGTGCTCCCATTCTTCAGGCACACACACACACTATATACATGCCTGCATTCTCTCTTCAGGCACACATGTACATGCACACATTCTATCACTTTTTACACACACACATATACTGTCTCTTTTCTGGTGCTGTGCTGCTGCCAGTCAGTCAGTACCCCCCACACATACACCCAGGGCCGGCATTAGGGTGTGGAAAACAGGGCAATTGCCCTGGGCTCCCCATACCATAGGGGGTCCCAAACCTGCCTCAAGCTAAAGGAGGTATAGGGTGAAGGCCAGCTTTTGAGCTCCCTCCCTGGTTTCTGCCCTGGGCCCCTGAATGTCTAATACCAGCCCTGCCCCCACCACCACCATCACCCAGTTCTGCACTCATCCTGTAAACGTCTTGCATTTGCTGCCAGCTCTTTTTCTCAGCCTGCAGTAGACCCCTCACACTTCTCCCCATTTCTCTTATATTTCTACCCCTTCTCAACAACCCCCCTTCCCCAATCCGTGGTGTAGCCATGTGTGGGTCTGGGTAGGCACAGGCACTGTTCCCTCTAAGGTGACAGAAGTCCTCCTCCTACAGTCCTGCCAGTGGGTGGTGCTGTTTCACTATCACATTTTTCAATGGTGAGGGTCAGGCAAGCTCTGCAGGCCTCAGGAAACCTGCCTTTCCTAGTGATTGAAACAGAAGCACCACATCCCACTGGCAGCAATACAGTTGGAGGACTTCTACTCAGCTTAGAGGAACAGTGGCCACAGGGCCACCCACTTTGAAACTCGAAGCATGCAATGAGAAGTCCCGGCTTCGGTGGCTGAAGGCATGCTGTGGACTTCTGCAGGAAGGAAGCAACTCACAAAGGAGGGGAATGGCTCGGGCACTGTATTTATTTGGCTGGCTTGTAGGGTTTGGGCATCCCTGCAAGCAAGGTAAAGAGATGCTGTAGTTCTGGAGGGTCCCGAGCCCAAAGTGTGTGTGTGGGGGGGGGGGGGGGGGGGGGGCTAGGCCCCCAAAGCCCCTCCTCATGGCTACATCACTGCTTTGAACAAATGATTGGGTACACTGCAGGAATCTGTGACTGCTTTAGAACAGAGGCAGGAGTCCAAGCTGGGAAGATGGATTGGTTGGAGACTTCCCAGCTTCACATCACACACAGAAATTTAATACTGCTTGGGCATAGAATACCAGCTTGGATACATAGGAAGCTGGAGACACTTGAGAATAGGATGGATGCACTTCAGAAGTCCTCAACCTCCTCCCCTCTTAACCACTAAGTTGCTGAGAGCCTTGTTTAAACATTGTGTGCTAAAGACACAAAGTGGAGAGAGGGAAGATATGATAAAAATAACTACATGGAATAAATGCACAGGAGATGAGTCTCTTTCAATTGAAAGGAAGCTGTGAAATGAGGGGGCATAGGAGGAAGGTGAAAGGAGATAGAGCCAGAAGTAACCAGGGAAATACTTCTTCACGGAAAGGGTAGTAAATTTGTGGATTCAGCCGCCCGGTGGAAATGAAAACTATAACCTGAATTCAAGAAAGCTTGGGACAAGTACATAGGATCTCTAAGAGAGGAAGGGATAGTATATGGCATGGATGGACAGAATGGATAGGCCATATGGTCTTTATCTGCCTTCGTTTTTCTCTGTTTTCTATGCACCACCTGAAGCTGTGCCACCTCTTCATAGTGTTATTATTATTCATAGGAAGCAACATCAAGATCAGCAAGATTTAATTATTCAATTTCTTTTTCACTGCCTGCAAGCCCCAAAACGATTGAAGTGGTAAGGGGTTGAAGGATCTTTCATGGGCAAGTCTCATGTTTCCATAGACAATTTAGATCTCACAGCAATGTAAAGCAATCTGGGAAGGAGGATCAGCAGTGGGCCACCCTCCTGGTTTCTTTGTCTTTGCACTGGACAAAAATTCTGTATTGAAATGTTACTTTAGGTAGGAATGCTTTGTTTCTGGGTCAGTCTTTGCAGCAGGAAAGTTCTTAACCTCGGTGCTTAATTCTTCTTATGTTTTCTATGTTGGAATATTTTTTTTTGCAGAGTAAGATATGTGTTCTTTCACTCTACATAGCTAAGGGATTTTCTTGATAAGAAGATTACTATTTGAAGTTATTTTAACTGTTGTAATACCCAATATTTCCATGGGTTCTGTATTTTTTCTCTCATTTATTTTTTATTTCTCTCTCTTTGATATATGGTATGTTCTTCACCCCCCCCCCCCCCCCAATAAGTGAATTACTAGGGATGTTTCACTTCAAATTATTATTTTGTATTGTTATGTATATTTGTTTTACTTGAAGGATGTGTATAGAAGTTTGTAAGTACCTATTTCCCATTTGCAAGTTTATTTTTTGGTCAGAATTAAAAAAAAAAAAAGTCTATCCATAATCTCTCTTTTAATCACTTTATAACTTCTGCAAAGGTAACAGAAATATCAGTTAAAGTAAAAAGAATGTGAGTTGACATGATGTTAGAGGCAGAGTTTGAGTACAGCATAGGTGGCATTCACAAGTATGAGCTTAGATTATAACATATGCTAATCTAGGCATGGACATTTTCACCAGCTTGAGAGCAGGTATAAATGTCCAAGCCTGCAAGGTAGGCATAATTTCTGCCACTTAATGCTAGTATTTTATAAAGACACACAAGGCACTTATATGTCATTGTAAAACAGGGCCTTAGTAAATGCTACTTGCCCTCTTAAACTAGGTGCCCCTCTTATGCAATTATAGTAACATAGTAGATGACGGCAGAAAAAGACCTGCACGGTCCATCCAGTCTGCCCAACAAGATAACTCATATGTGCTACTTTTTGTGTATACCCTACTTTGATTTGTACCTGTGCTCTTCTGGCACAGACCGTATAAGTCTGCCCAGCACTATCCCCGCCTCCCAACCACCAGTCCCGCTTCCCACCACCGGCTCTGGCACAGACTGTATAAGTCTGCCCAGCACTATCCCATGCTTGTTCAGGTAAACGAAAAATTTTATCTGCTTCTTTTAGGGTATAAGAAGCATTTCCTTTAAATCTGTATATCACTGTCCTTCTTGAGCATACAGGAGAGAAGATGCTGCTCTGCCTGTGCTTTCTTTGTGTTTCCAACTGAGTTGCTGACATCATTAGCCATGGGATTTGGAAGAATGAGCCAAGGATCGGCTTGTTTATGTTTGTCAAAAAATTTCAATGTGATTGGTGAAGTGACTCCTGCTTCTGTCTTCTCTGATTCCCAAAACTTCCCACCCCCATCTGGGTTTCAACCCATAGCTTTTATTGCAATCATGCTGGAAATGAATATGTACAAATGAGGAATTGACTCATTCTACCCCTGTAGTCAATTGGTTTGTTTAAAGGTATATGAACTGAAAATGCCCTTATTTGTTGAGTTTCACCATTCGTCTAAAATAGATGCACATTATTACTTAATATATTTATATCCAAGTATTTTTAAAAGTAAATTTTGCTTCTTTGTTTTATTCTTCAAATCTGAGTTAACATTTAACACTTTTTCTGTTTTATGGATATCAGAACTCAGGTATGATTCTCTCCTGCTTTGCTGCTTCATCACTTATCTGAGGAATCAGGATGTAAAGGGAATATCTGCTGACCCTGGACATATAACATGCCGTTTTTATTTCCATTCATAAGTTAAAAAAAAAACCAAAACTTACATTGTGTTACATAGGACTGAACAGGTCTTGTTTTCAGAGAGGAGCACGGACAGCAATCATACAGATTTTATAGTAAAAGACCCCCTATGCTGAAGGTAAGATTAACCCTTTGGTAATTTCTAGGCACCCAAACACAGTGGATCCCCCCCAAATCCTAATATAAATACATTATAAAAGTCCCAGGGGGAGTGGTCAAGATGGCGCTGGCACGCCGAGAGAAGTGAGACAGACCAATGCTTAGCTGCACAAAAAATTGCCTCATTGAAAAAAATGCCCCATACTAAGAAAAAAGGGGTTGTAAGAGCTATACCTTCTCCAGCTCTTGCTTCTTCTCCAAAACAGTGAACGCTGGATAGTTTCACACTCCGATGCCCACCGATAGAATTTGGAGTTGAGATTCTTTTAGACGCCAGGGAAGGGAACCCGATGTCTCTGGAACATGAAACCACACTCTCTCTCCAAAAGCTGGAACTCCACCGTGCCCCGCCGTAACGCGAGAAGAAAAGCCAGGCCCACAGGACGCGGAAGGTGCGAAGACTGGGACCTGCGGAGAGGGTTCTCTCTCTGAATTGCTATCGGCAACTACTATCAGTTGGGCTGGGAAAGGAGCTTTGAATTCCCCCACGGTGGTGACTCTTGATACCATATGGCAGGTTATGGAAAGTATGAAAGTGTTGATAACAAAATCCACTCAAGAAACGATGAATCTGGTAGTTACGGTGTGGAACAACTTTCTAATCAATGGACGGATTGAAACAGGATTTCAACGATCAGGTACAGTGCTTATTAAGATAATTCAAGCATTCGTCAAAAAGTTGAATAGAGAACTATAACAGACGCTTGAATATGAGGATTTTGAACTTTCCAAGACCAATAGGAATCCTCCATATAGAACTGTTTAAAAAATACCTTGTTGAGATCTTGAAAATTTCCCCTCAAAATATTCCTCCAATAAATAAAATATACTTTCTACCTGAAAATAAAAACTCAGGGAGGGATTCCTGAAGAATTGGAACGAGAGAAATCTGAAGAATTGAAGGACATTTAATTGAGAGGATTCATTGACTGAAGTAACAAATAGAGCTACACTCTTGATTTAATTGTCTTTGAGCAAGACTTTAATGCTATATTGAAATTGTATTTTAAAAATATGCATCAACAGTTTTGTGGTCAAAAATTACGGATTTTTCCTGATGTAACTAAAGAGAGAAGGAAGAAATTCCTAGATATGAGAGAAGAGACAAGGTCCTTAGGGGCAACTTTTCTGCTAGTGTATACCCATGCAAATGTATGGTGAAATATTTGGGAATTAAATATGTCTTTTTCCTACCAGATCAACTGAGATCTTTCATAGACCTTAAAAAAGTAACAAGATTATAATATCAGTATGGCTTAAGAAATAAGAAGGTGGGAGGGCATTGAGCCTTTTCTTTAAAATTTTGATATATTGTTGTTTGATCTCCCTGATTTATTTTCCACTCCCCCCTTGTTTTTGTGGTCTAAGGAAGGGATAAAAGAGAAGTATTTTTGTTTCTTGATTTGAACAAATCTCTATGATAGAGTATATGCTATGTATTTATTTGAACTCTTTAGTTCCCTGTGTTGCATGTAACAAGATGATTACTTGTGTATATAATTATTGCATAAATAAAAAACCCCCAAAACATATAAAAGTCCCACAAACAGGGCTGCATGTGGTCCTCATTGCAGAGAAAGACAAGCAGAGGAGAAATGCACAGGGAGAGGGGAGGAGAAACAGTCAGACCTCTATGGACAGCAACAGATCTGCCCCCCCCCCCCCTTTTTTTTTTTATCTCCAAGCAGTTGACTTACCAAGATAAAAATCTGCTTTGGAAGGCATTATGTTTACACATTTGACAGGGCCCCTTCTAAACATCTGGGTCGTAGGCATTAATCCTGCCCTACCTGTGTTGTTCTTGATGTCATGACAATTAGTAAGGACAAGAGCCAAAGACATTGGAGAAGCCAGAGCGGAGTGCCATAATGTTAGTACATATCAGAGAGAAGGATGTAGAGTATGGGAGGAAGAGAAGGGGACTAGGAAGAACATGTGGGGAGATATAGGACAAAAAGTGGGAAATGAGGCATAGAAAGGAGAGATGCAGAGCTAGATATAGGTACACAGGAAAGGAGATTCAAATTTGGGTAGGAGACAGTGGGGGATGGGAAGCAAGACGGGGAGAAGGAGAGCTGGAAGTACCCAGATGAGAAGATGGGGGTCTAATATGGGGCAAAAAGAGAGTGAGATAGTCTGAGAGGAGACAATGAGGATGACAGACAGAGGGTTTAAGGGTGAAAAAGACTGTCAGTAAGAGATGGCGATGGAATCCATAAAAATAAAGAATGATGGAGAGGAAGAGGAGACATTAAAAGGAAAGAGACAAAAAGAAAGAACTATATTGAACTGAGATAAAAATTAGAGGATGGTAGCAGTAGAAAAGGGATTGGAGACAGGAGATGAAAAACAATAGAACAAATCAGGTAGAAAGAACCATGAAAATAATTTAGAAGCAAGAATGTGGAAGCAAAGAAGAGTAAGATTATCTCTCTATATAAAACGCACCTCCAACATTCTATGAAGCCTCTTTTAGCCAAAAGTGAAGGGGGTGAGATCGCATTGTGTCTGCCCCGCCCACGCGTCAAACGTGATGACGTCGATGGGCGGAGCAATGACACTCACCAATCGCATCGCTCGGCAGCGAAGCGTCAGGGAAGGAGGCTGTGCTCTCGACGTCTAGCCTTCCCTTCGCTGTGTTCCGCCTTCTTCTGACGTCAAGGATGACGTCAAAGAAGGCGGAACACAGCGAAGGGAAAGCTAGACGTCGAGAGCACCGCCTCCTTCCCTGACGCTTCGCTGCCGGAAACCGCCACGAGGTAAATTTTAAAAGAAGAAAAAACAAAAACAAACAAACCGATGCATGGATGCGAAGGGGGGGAGGAGAAGAGGGCGGGCCAGGCTGGGACATGGGAGAGAGAGGAGCATGGATGCGAGGGGGGGTCATGGAAGGGAGAGAGGGGACTTGCTGGAAAAGGATGAATGGAGGCGGCAGGGGACACAGGAGCATGGATTGCAGGGCAGGCCTCAGGCACAGAGGGGAAATGCTGGAAAGGGATGAATGGAGGGGGCAGGAGACAGAGTAACATGGATGGCCATGGATTGGGAGGGCAGGGCTCAGGGAAAGGGGAATTGCTGGATAGGGATGAATGAAGGGGACAGATGGGCATGGATGGATATGGATTGCAGGACAGGCCTCAGGCAGAGAGGGGAAATGCTGGAAAGGGATGGAGGGGGCAGGGGACAGAGGAGCATGGATTGCAGGGCAGGCCTCAGGCAGAGAGGGGAAATGCTGGATAGGGATGAATGGAGGGGGCAGGTGACAGAGTAACATGGATGGCCATGGATTGGGACGGCAGGGCTCAGGGAAAGGGGAATTGCTGGATACGGATTTATGGAGGGGACAGATGGGCATGGATGGATATGGATTGCAGGACAGGCCTCAGGCACAGAGGGGAAATGCTGGAAAGGGATGAATGGAGGGGGCAGGGGACAGAGGAGCATGGATTGCAGGGCAGGCCTCAGGCAGAGAGGGGAAATGCTGCATAGGGATGAATTGAGGGGGCAGGTGACAGAGTAACATGGATGGCCATGGATTGGGACGGCAGAGCTCAGGGAAAGGGGAATTGCTGGATAGGGATCAATGGAGGGGACAGATGGGCATGGATGGATATGGATTGCAGGGCAGGCCTCAGGCAGAGAGGGGAAATGCTGGAAAGGGATGAATGGAGGGGGCAGGAGACAGAGTAACATGGATGGCCATGGATTGGGAGGGCAGGGCTCAGGGAAAGGGTAATTGCTGGATAGGGATGATGAAGGGACAGATGGGCATGGATGGATATGGATTGCAGGACAGGCCTCAGGCAGAGAGGGGAAATGCTGGAAAGGGATGAATGGAGGGGGCAGGGGACAGAGGAGCATGGATTGCAGGGCAGGCCTCAGGCAGAGAGGGGAAATGCTGGATAGGGATGAATGGAGGGGGCAGGTGACAGAGTAACATGGATGGCCATGGATTGGGACGGCAGGGCTCAGGGAAAGGGGAATTGCTGGATACGGATGAATGGAGGGGACAGATGGGCATGGATGGATATGGATTGCAGGGCAGGCCTCAGGCACAGAGGGGAAATGCTGCAAAGGGATGAATGGAGGGGGCAGGGGACAGAGTAACATGGATGGCCATGGATTGGGAGGGCAGGGCTCAGGGAAAGGGGAATTGCTGGATAGGGATGAATGAAGGGGACAGATGGGCATGGATGGATATGGATTGCAGGACAGGCCTCAGGCAGAGAGGGGAAATGCTGGAAAGGGATGAATGGAGGGGCAGGGGACACGAGGAGCATGGATTGCAGGGCAGGCCTCAGGCAGAGAGGGGAAATGCTGCATAGGGATGAATGAGGGGGCAGGTGACAGAGTAACATGGATGGCCATGGATTGGGACGGCAGAGCTCAGGGAAAGGGGAATTGCTGGATAGGGATGAATGGAGGGGACAGATGGGCATGGATGGATATGGATTGCAGGGCAGGCCTCAGGCAAAGAGGGGAAATGCTGGAAAGGGATGATGAAGGAGGGGGCAGGGGACAGAGGAGCATGGATGGCCACACACCACACTCTCTATCACACTGTGTCTCACATACACACTTGCACACACTCTCATTCTCACACACACACTCTCTCACAAACACACTCACACCCAGACTCACTCACTCTCTCTCTCACACACTCACACTTTCACTCTGACTCTCAAACAGTCACTCTCACGTACACTCTCCCAAACATACACACTCCGAGGAAAACCTTGCTAGCGCCCGTTTCATTTGTGTCAGAAACGGGCCTTTTTTACTAGTAGGAAATAATGAACAACAAACTAGGAGGAAATCTTATTTTCAGATTAGCTATTAAAGTATGACTTTGAATTGAATTGTTATATAGGTACACAATTTATTCTAACATTTTTTTAAAGTTATACTGTTCCATTCTTGTTCCCTTGTCTGTCCTGAACATAATATTTACATTCTAAATACTTTTGCACCACCATTTGTTTGGAGGGTACCAGAAGAACTACAATGAGAGCCGCCTCCTACCTATAATCAATCTGGCAACCACGTGCTGTCATTAAATAGCAAACATTACCACATTTATGAGATTTCTGTGCATAACGTTGTGTAACCATGCCTGGAATTAGCTAGGGGAGCACTCGGTATGCAGGATGATTCCTTCTTCCTTTACCTTGTCAAATATATACTCGGTCCTCATGTGGGAATCCTCCAATAGGGAGGTTAGGGAGGGATAGTTATATGCAAAGCCTAGGTATAAATCAGTGATTTTAGGTAAAGTAATGCACCACAACTGGAGGCATTACTGATATTTATTTATTTATTAGGATTTATTTGCAGGGGCTGGTTTTGGATATGGCAGGAAAAGCACGTGAGTGCACATTGATTTAGTCCTTGAACTTATTCACAGCCTGCTGCCACAGTTAGAATCTGCCCTGCAACTGGGTTGCTTTGGAAAGATGAGTTTGGAGGAGGGGGTATTAGGCTGAGGAGAAAGTGGAGGTATGTGTGACTGGAGCCATATAAAGAGCAATACATGTCCACTGCTAGGTTTGCACACCATCGACCGACTATTATATTGCCAATTTGAAATTTCTTCCCGACACTGCTCTCCCTTAAAGTCACTACTTGGCAACCCTCTCCTGGTCATAAGAATTCTAATTCCATCAAGAGGTTACCATTTTCATATAGGAGGTACGCAGGTCTGCTGCCTTTGCGGAGCGCACGCTCTAGTGCCGGTCTCAGAACGAGGCGACGGCGAGCGGTGCGACCGCATAGGGCCCCAGCCCCACGCGGCGCGCCTCAACTCCGCCCCCTCCATCACGCCTCTTTAAGCCTTCCCTTCGCTCTCTCAGCGGTGCACTGTGCCGCCTTCGCGGAAACAGGAAATTGCATCATAGAAAAGCGGCACAGTGCACCGCTAAGAGAGCGAAGGGAAGGCTTAAAGGCTAGAGAGGAGAGCCGGCTTTTTCACTGCGACTTTTTAAACACGGGCCGGCTGGAAGGAGAGCAGCTGAGGAAAACTGAAGGCCATGACGGGGCTGAAAAGGGGGGTAAGTTAAGTTGGGTGCTGGGGTGGGCGAGTCACTGGACATGAAGGGGAGGGCAGAGGAGAATTGTTGGACATGGATGGGATGGGAGGGCAGGAGACAGGAAAATGACTGGATATGGATGAGAGGGGAGGGCAAGGGACAGGAAAATGACTGGATATGGAGGGGAGGACGGGGGGGGGGGGCAAAGGAGAATTGCTGGGCATGGATGGGTGGGGAGGGCAGAGGAGAGTTGCTGGACATGGATGGCGGTGAGGGAAGACAGGAAGGAGATGCACATGGATGGAGGGGATAGGAGAGAAATGCTGGACATGGAGGGGAGGTGACAGGAAAATCACTGGATGTGGATGAGAGGAGAGGACAAGGGGCAAAGGAGAATCACTGGACATAGATGGGAGGGCAGGGCAGAGGAGAATTGCTGGACATGGATGGGTAGGGAGGGCAGAGGAGAGTTGCTATGGATGGAGGGGAGGGCAGGAGAAATGCTGGACATGGAAGTGATGGAAGACAGGAAGGAGACTCGGATGGATGGAGGGGAGAGGAGAAATTCTGAACACGGATGGAGGACGGGAGAGTTGAAATGCTGGATATGGATGGAAGGGAGGGAAGAGAGAGGACATGAGATGAACATGGATGGAGGGGAGGAGAGAAAGGAGAAATGCTGGACATGGATGGAAGAGAGAGGAAGGAGATGCATACTGACAGAGATAAGGGGAAAAGGGGAGAAAAACTGTACATGGCTGGAGAAAATAGGCAAAAGCGGGATCCATTCTATACCTCCTCTGGTCAAGTCCGTGGAGGACTCAGCTTTTACCTATGATGTAGGGCAAGAAATGAAGGAGGAAAGTAAAGAAATAAATGAAAAGGAAGCCCTGGAAGTGGAGTTAAGGGAGCAAATAGAGAGCAGCAGAATCAGAGACTGGGACCAACATGATCAGAAAAACAGTCGCAAGACAACAAAGGTAGAAAAAAATCATTTTATTTTCATTTTAGTGTTTGGAATATGTCCAGTTTGAGAATTTACATCTGCTGTCTTATTTTGCAATGTAGAGCAATGTTCTGTTTTTCTGGTATTGTGCTGCATGCAGAGTCTGTATGCTAATTTGGTTTGTGTCATTTTGGGTATACTGGAGCTGTAACAGCTTACAGAAATTATAATGAAAAAAAAGTTATTTTTCTTCTCCTGTACTGGTGTAATGTTTTCAGTGGTTACTGTTTATATGCGCCTTGGCTGGTAGGGCGTGGCTAAATGTGCTAACATTGTCTAGTTCAGCACACTATTAGCAGCCAAGGTCGTACAAAGTTAATTATGTTCAGTGGAAAATAAATCTGTTGGCTCAGGCTGCTTGCCATCTGAATAGTCAATCACTGTTTCATTATTGCTACCAAGTATTACATATTAAGAGGATTCATTTTAATTCATTTATCTAGTCCTTACTTGCACATGGTTTTGCTTTTTAAACCCAAAGGTTTCATAGTATAGCATTTTTCATGTTTGAATTAGTTTTTGTCTACAAGTTCTGCTTGATGTCTTTATTTGAAATAAAAGAAAATGTTTAAAACTTATCTTGTCAACAAGGGGCGGGGCTGGGGGGCCCCAGTGAACTGGTCTGCACAGGGCCCCACAGTTGCTAAGACCGGCCCTGCTGGGGCTGCTTGATAACAGTGATCATAATATGATCGGATTTGATACTAGCTTTGAAGTAAGAATACATAGGAAATCAAATACATTAGCATTTAACTTTTAAAAAGGAGACTATGATAAAAATGAGAAGAACGGTGGAAAAAAAAACAACTTAGAGGAGCGACGTCGAGGGTCAAAAATTTACATCAGGTGTGGATGCTGTTCAAAAACACCATCCTGGAAGCCCAGGCCAAATATATTCTGCATATTAAAAAAGGAGGATGGAAGACCAAACGACAGCTGGCGTGGTTAAAAAGTGAGATGAAGGAAGCTATTAGAGCTAAAAGAAAATCCTTCAGAAAATGGAAGAAGGAACCGACTGAAAATAATAAGAAATGGCATAAGGAATGTCAAGTCAAATGCAAAGTGCTGATGAGGAAGGCTAAGAGGGACTTCGAGAAAAAGATTGCGTTGGAGGCAAAAACACATAGTAAAAATTTTTTGGGTATATTAAAAGCAGGAAGCCTGCAAAAGTATCTGTTGGACCACTAGATGACTGTGGAGTAAAAGGGGCGATCAGGGAAGACAAAGCTGTAGCGGAGAGATTAATTGAATTTTTTGCTTCGGTCTTCACTGAGGAAGATTTGGGTGGGATTCCGGTGCCAGAAATGGTATTCGAAGCTGACGAGTCGGAGAAACTTAATGAATTCTCTGTAAACCTGGAGGATGTAATGGGGCAGTTCTACAAACTGAAGAGTAGCAAATCTCCTGGACCGGATGGTATTTCATCCCAGAGTACTGATAGAACTGAAAAATGAGCTTGCGGAGCTACTGTTAGAAATATGTAATTTATCCTTAAAATTGAGTGTGGTACCGGAAGATTGGAGGGTGGCCAATGTAACACCGATTTTTAAAAAAGGTTCCAGAGGAGATCCGGGAAATTATAGACCGGTGAGTCTGATGTCGGTGCCGGACAAAATGGTAGAGACTATTAAGAACAAAATTACAGAGCATGTTCAAAAGCATGGATTAATGAGACAAAGTCAACATGGATTTAGTGAAGGGAAATCTTGCCTAACCAATCTACTACATTTCTTTGAAGGGTGAACAAAAATGTGGATAAAGGTGAGCCAGTTGATATTGTGTATCTGGATTTTCAGAAGGCGTTTGACAAAGTACCTCATGAAAGACTCCAGAGGAAATTGGAGAGTCATGGGATGGGAGGTAGTGTTCTATTGTGGATTAAAAACTGGTTAAAAGATAGAAAACAGAGAATAGGGTTAAATGGTCAGTATTCTCAATGGAGATGGGTAGTTAGTGGGGTTCCCCAGGGGTCTTTGCTGGGACCACTGCTTTTTAACATATTTATAAATGACCTAGAGATGGGAGTAATTAGGTAATTAAATTTGCTGATGACACAAAGTTATTCAAAGTTGTTAAATAGCGGGAGGATTGTGAAAAATTATAAGAGGGCCTTACGAGACTGGGCGTCTAAATGGCAGATTACATTTAATGTGAGCATGTAGGAAAGAGGAATCCGAATTATAGCTACGTCGTGCAAAGGTTCCACCTTAGGAGTCACGGACCAAGAAAGGGATCTAGGTGTCGTTGGTTTGATGATACATTGAAACCTTCTGCTCAGTGTGCTGCTGCGGCTAAGAAAGCAAATAGAATGTTAGGTATTATTAGGAAAGGAATGGAAAACAAAAATGAGGATGTTATAATGCCTTTGTATCGCTCCATGGTGCGACTGCACCTCGAATATTGTGTTCCACTATATATTTTTTTTTAGATGTGGCGACCAGAATTGAACAAATTCTGGTCGCCACATCTAAAAAAAATATATAGTGGAATTAGAAAAGGTGCAGAGAAGGGCGACAAAAATGATAAAGGGGATGGGACGACTTCCTTATGAGGAAAGGCTAGGGCTCTTCAGCTTGGAGAAAAGGCGGCTGAGGGGAGATATGATAGAGGTCTATAAAATGAGTGAGTTGAACGGGTAGATGTGAAGTATCTGTTTACACTTTCCAAAAATATTAGGACTAGGGGACATGCGATGAAGCTACAATGTAGTAAATTTAAAACGAATCAGAGAAACCTTTTCTTCACTCAATGTGTAATTAAACTCTGGAATTCGTTGCCAGAGAATGTGGTAAAGGCGGTTAGCTTAGCAGAGTTTAAAAAAGGTTTGGGCGGCTTCCTAAAGGAAAAGTCCATAGACCGTTATTAAATGGACTTGGGGAAAATCCACTATTTCTGGGATAAGCAGTATAAAATGTTTTGTACTTTTTTGGGATCTTGCCAGGTATTTGTGACCTGGGTTGGCCACTGTTGGAAACAGGATGCTGGGCTTGATGGACCTTTGGTCTTTCCCAGTATGGCAATACTTATGTACTTATCTTTGATTTTGGGCTCTAGGCATATGTTTAGCTTGCCTATGCATTAATCCTTCACTGTTCACTACTACTACTATTTAGCATTTCTATAGCGCTACAAGGCATACGCAGCGCTGTACAAACATAGAAGAAAGACAGTCCCTGCTTCCTCTCTTTCCTCCAGACACTCATATCCCCTTTCTCAGCACCCTCTCTGGAGGTTCCTTCCCCTTTCTTACAGCATCCCTCCTGGCACTTTATCCCTTCTCATTCCCTCTCTCCTGAGGATACTCCCCATTCTCCCTCCCTCTAGAAGCTCTTCCTATCCATCTTTCAGCCTCCTCACCCTTTTCAACCTGTCCTTCACAGGCTCTTTCCCATTCCCCTTCCCTGGCTTATCCCTCCCTTCCTTATCCTCCCAGGCTGAGTAGGACCATGAGGTTATCTATCTTCAATGCCCATCACATCCCCTCCCTAGCCAGCAGCAGGTGAAGTGTTTACCCAGATGTCCTCTCCTGCCTGAGGTGGGGGTTGGTCTTGTAATATGATGGCCAGGCAAGCAGCAGAAGAGTTCATCTGAGTAAATCCTTTTTCTGCTATATTGGAGGGGGGGGGGGGGGGGGCAATGAAACTATGGCAGGGAGTGAGATTGGAGCAGGCAAAGAAAGTGCCCAGAAACTCTCTAGCTGCATGATACCCAGGGCAACTGCCCTATATACCTCCCTGCCTCTGTGGGCCCAACTCCAACAGAAATTACCATTGCAGAAAACAACCAAAGGATTGCTGGAGCGCTAACCATTCTCACTTAGGATGACCTCTCTAAAAAGTACATAGTCCTTTAGCAGGTACCTAGGTGCACTCATTGATCAGGGTTGGTACAAAGGGATTAGGTGCTCTAGACAACCCTTCAGCCTTGCACTATTCTCTCCCCCACCCCACTCCAATTAACATTTAGGCCCTTTGGTCCACCCCAATAATCACAATCACCTCAATGCCTCTCTTTGCCTAAGCCTTTACATGGGGTGACTGACTATCCACTCACTCTGCACCTGGACTAGCTTGCTGCACAACCTGTAACTTAGACCAGTTCCTCAAATCTTAACAGCACATATGATTTGCCTCAGTTTAGCCACCCATCTATTTATCCCAGTTGACTTTGTACTACCCAACTTGTCCCTATCTATATATCTGACCTTGCCCCCTTGGCTACATAGTAAGAGGTTTCATTGTATTGTAGGAATAGTATTAGCATCATATATGTGTTATTTGAATGTTCTAATGCAGGCTTATAAGTTGTTTCATTGGTATTATGCTGACATTGTAACATAATTAATGACGGCAGATAAAGACCTGAACTGTCCGTCCAGTCTGCCCAACTGTCACACTCATTATCAATTCATGATTAAGCAGCAATGAATGTGATGTAAAATACTTGTTCATGGTCTGTCTCTCTTTGGCATTTCTGGGACATAGACCATAGAAGTCTGCCCGGCCCTGTCATATCATATCTCTGTTATTTGAATGCACTTCCATGCTATTAAATATCATTTGTATTGTATTCATATTTATCATATTTCTGTTACAAGATTGTTCTTTAGTGCTGTTAAAATTGTATATTTCTGATACTGTTTCCTGTTAGTCTATTACTAGGTTTCAATTTGCTCTTTCCAAATTTACCTCATTGATTATATTTATGCTTTTATTTGGTCATTTTACTATTGTTATGGTGTTAAAATTTGTAGATTTTTATGTTAAACTTTACCTGCTGTATACCACCTAGGGTGCATCTCTACCACTACTATTAAACATTTCTATAGCGCTACTAGACTTACGCAGCGCTGTACAAATTAACATGAAAAAACATCTCTTAATAAATCCCAATAAATAACACGACTCATCCCAGAATAATCTGGGTAAACGTGCTATTTTGAAACTGCCCACTATCAGTACTGGTAAAAGTATCTGTTGTTTTTTCTTTTGAATTTGTATGGCTGTCTGGACTTATTCTTTTGCTTTGACTACAGCTGCTCTTTGTTGCCCCCAGAAACTGCTGCCCTAGATGACCGCCTAGTCCTGCCTATGGTCATTTCATAAGATATTTTTTTAAGAAATGTGCATACAGTGAAACTGTGTGCAGTGCACTCTGGGACTCCCACTTAATCTTACTGCAAAACCTTGCCACTGACAGACCCTTTGCAAAAACACACTCTCCAAACATCAGAATTAGAGTTCTTCCAGATATCTTACTGGCCGAGACCTTTAACCTCTCCCTGTGTCTTCAAGAAGCAATATCCTGATCTTTCTATGCTAACGTATGCATCTTATTTTCTTGTTAATATTCTAAGAAAGTGCAAATATTTGACCTTTGCACAGAACATTTGTTTCTTGGACGTAAACAAAAAAGATGGGTTAGCAGACTGCATCCCAGAGAATTTTGCCTCCAGAGGTATAGTGCAATTTAGTTGCAAGAATGAAATCCTCCATTTTAAGATCAGCTGCAATTTGACCAGCTGACGAGCAGAGTTGCATTTTAGGAAATTAGTCAGCACTTTTGCAAGTGGCAGACTGTGATTTGGAAAGGAGATCCTTCAGGATTTGAGCTGCTCTCCCACCCGCTGACTAGTTACAGAAATCTTATAGCAGCTGGCTGTCAGAGCTGCCCTTAAATGCCACAGGTCAACATGTGATACTCTGAATCATGGCAAGAAGTCACAGAAGTTCAGGCTCAACATATGGTATCAGTCCCAGAGCTGTAGAAGTTAGGGGCTTCAGAGGTCTTAATGGGCCAGAGCTGAGCTCAGACTTTAGCACTGATGTTAAGCGCTGAAATATAAGCAGATAGGCAATTCAGAAGAGCTTGCTTATGCCAATAAATTATGAACACGTAAAGTGCAGAGAACATCAAATACAGAAGCTGAACATGTAAGTTGTTTATGGCACCCAAATCGTATCTTCTTCAACAAGGCCTACAATGAGAACCTATAACCTCACTAAGGCCACTCAATTATGAACACACACCTTCTATAACTACCCTATCAACTCTCTTCCTTCTTCCCTCTCCCCTTCCTTAATCGCTACACATTAATAACTGTATCTGATATCCTGTTATGACAATGTTATCAAATCTATGTAAGCCACATTGAGCCTGCAAATAGGTGGGGGAATGTGGGATACAAATGCAATAAATAAAATAAATAAATATATAGGGCATTACAACCAAGAGACACTTATTACTAGTTAGAGATCTCAATACCAAAGAAGTGAGGGGACAGTCAGGCAACAGGAGGATAATATGACTCACAGAGCTATTTAACTGGTTCTCAGTATTACACTATAAACAGTCAGTAGTTATTTGTGAACATAACCTTGCAGTGTACTTTACAAAAACTCTTCCTCAGGCTATTTTAGCTTTAGTTCACAACACAACACTCCCCTTCCATGCCTAGCCGAACCAGACTCCGGCCCCTGGCCCAGGACAGAACCAGACCCTAAACTCGGATCTGATTATCTGCTTGACTCCTAATCGCAGCCTAAATCAGGCTCCGCCTTTCAATAAGGATCTGCAGCCAGTTCACCTCATTTCTTTCTTCCATACTACCACTACACAGATGGTTTACAAAAGTAGTATCACACCCAATTATAGTGCAAGCTTTATTTCAAATCTTCATTGCAGAGTCACTGTGCTTTTTTACAAATAAGGAAAGGGAGGAAAAGATTTCAGAAGCTCAGCTTCATTGTCAAAATCTTTAGATATAAATCATATTACTGAGCTTCTGAAATCCTTGCCCTCTCTTTCTTTATTTGTAAACTAGTAAAAAAGGCCCGTTTCTCAAACAAATGAAATGGGCGCTAGCAAGGTTATCATGTATTGGTGATTATGTTTTTAAGGGAGCTGTTAGGAGAGAGACTGTGTGAGAGTGAGAGAGTGTGTGTACTTCCTTTGTCTTCCCTGCCCTCCATCCATGTCCAGCATTTCTCCTCACTTCCCTCTATCCATGTGCATCACCTTCCTGACTTCCCTCCCCTCCATCCATCCATGTCCAGGAACTCTGCATTCTCCCCTGCCCTCATCTCCATCCACCCATATCCAGCAAATTTCCTCTCTCCCCTGCCTCCTCCATTCATCCATCCATGTCCAGAAACTCTCCATTCTCCCCTCCATCCATGTCCAGAAACTCTCCATTCACCCCTGCTCTCTCCTCCATCCACCCATATCCAGAAAATTTCCTCTCTCCCATGCCCCTATTCATCCATCCATGTCTAGCAATTCTCCTCTCCCCTGCTCTCCCCTCCATCCATGTCTAGCAATTCTTCTCTCCCCTGCCCTCCCCTCCATCCAAGTCCAGCAACTCTCCATTCTCCCCTGCCCTCACCTCGATCCATCCACGTCCAGCAATTGTCCTCTCCCCTGCCCTCCCTTCCATCCATCCATGTGCAGGCAATTTCCTCTGTCTCCTGCCACCATTCATCCATCCATGTCCAGCAATTCTCCGCTCTCCCCTCCCATCCATGGCCAGAGATTCTCCCTGCCCTCCCTCAGCTTCCTGACAGCCCTCCTCTCTGTTCCTTTCTGCCCCCCACGCATTAAACCGTTTTATTTTCAGGCGCAGCGACGGCAGTGACGAGGAGAACACAGCAGGATCGCCTCTAGCGTCTCCCTTCGCTCACACAGTGTCCCGCCTTCCGCATTGATGTATTTCCTGTTTCCGCAAGGGCGGGACACTGTGTGAGCGAAGGGAGAAGCTGGAGGCGAGGCCGCTGTGTTGTCTTCACTTCCGTGGCTACACAATGAAAGTAAAAAGGTTAAGCGGGGGGGGGGGGGGGGGGGGTTGCGGTTCCTGCCAGTGGGAGCGTGCAGAATGCTGTGACGTCAAGAGGTGTTACAGAACAGAAGGCGACGAACACAGGCATCCAGATGATGGAACGTTGGAGGTGCAAATTATTATATTAGATAAGCACAGTGACTCTGCATTGAAGATTTGAAATAAAGCTTGCACTATAATTGGGGTCGTGATAATATCAAATAGCAAGTTTGGCGCCATTACAGATGATATAAAAGTAGTATAAAATTACAAATTAAAAATACAATAAAATATGCTTCAAAAAGAAAATACAAGGGGCTGGGCCTACGTTTAGCAGGCATTTACATAGGGTGACTGATTATACACCCATTCTGCACCTGGACTAGGTTGCTTATATCTTGATTAACTGTACAAAGAACTTTCCTTGAATTTGGCTAACCATCAAATTATCCCAACTGACTCTGTACCACACATCTTGTTCCTATGGGGCCCTTTTACTAAGCTACGTAGGTGCCTAAGCGCACCCAACGCCTGTCAATTTTGAGTTACCGCTCGGCTACCACGTGGCCCTTGTGGTAATTTCATTTTTGATGCGTGTCCACTAGGCGCACTGGAAAATATTTTTATTTTCTGGCGCGCGGGTGGTAATTGTCATTCTACGTGCGTAGACCATTACTGCCCGGTTACCACGTGAGACCTTACCACTAGGTCAATGGCTGGTGGTAAGGTCTCAGACCCAAAATGGACGCGCGGCAATGTTCATTTTGCTGTACATCCGTTTTCAGCAAATATTCTAAAAAGGCATTTTTTAGAGGTGCACTGAAAAATGATTCTGCGCACGCCCAAAACATTCGACTACCGCAGGCCATTTTTCAGCACGCCTTTGTAAAAGGGCCCCTTTGTATATATCTGCACTTGGCGCCTCAGCTATATGGTAAGCTGTATTGTAAAAAAAAAGAATTAGATTCATAACAATGTTATTTGAATGTTCTAATTGTGTGCTTATTAGATATTCCATTGCTATTATGCTTATATCGTATTATATCTCTGTTATTTGAATTTCAGTGCTCTTTCATGGTAGTCGTATTAGTAGGTCTCAATTTGCTGCTTTCAAGTTTTCCTCTTTCATTCTGTCTGTGTCTTTACTTGTTCATTTTACTATTTATTTATTTGGTACATTTTCCCACATGAGCAGGCACAATGTGGCTTACATTAAATCAAGAGGATACAATACATAGATGGCACAGATTTGGAATGAGTCAGGAGGGGAAGGAACATGGGATGACATGGGGTAAATGTCAGGGGCGAATCGCCAACAAGTAAGAGAGGTTAAACATTGTAGTTGCCAGTGGAATAAGCCTTGTCAAAATAAGAAAGTTTTTAAGGACTTACATAGTAACATAGTAGATGACGGCAGAAAAAGACCTGCATGGTCCATCCAGTCTGCCCAAGATAAACTCATATGTGTATACCTTACCTTGAATTTGTACCTGTCTTTTTCAGGGCACAGACCGTATAAGTCTGCCCAGCAGTATTTCCCGCCTCCCATCACCGGCTCTGGTACAGACCGTATAAGTCTGCCCTCCCCTATCCTAGCCTCCCAACCACCAACCCCTCTTCCCCCTACCTGCTCCGCCACCCAATTTCAGCTAAGCTTCTGAGGATCCATTCCGTCTGCACAGGATTCCTTTATGCATATCCCACGCATGTTTGAATTCCGTTATTGTTTTCATCTCCACCACTTCCCGCGGGAGGGCATTCCAAGCGTCCACCACCCTCTCTGTGAAAAAATACTTCCTGACATCTTTCCTGAGTCTGCCCCCCTTCAATCTCATTTCATGTCCTCTCGTTCTACCGCCGTCCCATCTCCGGAAAAGATTCGTTTGCGGATTAATACCTTTCAAATATTTGAACGTCTGTTCCTCCTTTCCTCCAGGGTATACATGTTCAGGTCAGCAAGTCTCTCTTCATACGTCTTGGAACGCAAATCCCATACCATCCTCGTAGCTTTTCTTTGCACCGCTTCCATTTTTTTAACATCCTTCGCAAGGTACGGCCTCCAAAACTGAACACAATACTCCAGGTGGGGCCTCACCAACGTCTTATACAGGGGCATTAAAACCTCCTTTCTTCTGCTGGACACTCCTCTCTCTATACAGCCTAGCAATCTTCTAGCTACGGCCACCGCCTTGTCGCACTGTTTCGTCGCCTTCAGGTCCTCAGATACTATCACCCCAAGATCCCTCTCCCTGTCCGTGCCTATCAGACTCTCCCCGCCTAACACATACGTCTCCCTTGGATTTCTACTCCCTAAGTGCAACACTTTGCATTTCTTCGCATTGAATTTTAATTGCCAAACGTTAGACCATTCTTCTAGCTTCTTCAGATCTTTTTTCATGTTTTCCACTCCCTCCAGGGTGTCCACTCTGTTGCAAATCTTGGTGTCACCTGCAAAAAGGCAAACTTTACCTTGTAACCCTTCGGCAATGTCACTCACAAATATATTGAACAGAATCGGCCCCAGCACCGATCCCTGAGGCACTCCACTACTCACCTTTCCCTCCTCCGAGCGAACTCCATTCACCACCACCCTCTGGCGTTTGCCTGTCAACCAGTTCCTAATCCAGTTTACCACTTCTTGAACAGTTGGTGATCGACGAGCTCTTTAAGTTGTTTTGGCAGAACAATCCATGATTTTGGACTGATGTAAGGGAAGGATGAAGCATAAAGGGTCTTGTATTTGACATTCCTGCAGGTGGGATAATGTAGATTGAGGTAGGTCCTAGCAGTTCTCAGGGCATTTCTGGATGGTAGATTGATTAGATTGAGCATATATTCAGGGGCTTCTCCATAAATAATGATTTTAAATGTAATACGTTCTCTTACAGGGAGCCAGTGTAGTTGAAAGCGTAGTGGTTGAGCGGGAACAAAGCACGATTTCCCCAGTATTAACCTTTCAGCCGTGTTTTGTGCTGCCAGAAGCCTTTTCAGAATATAATCCCGGCAACCAGCATATATCCCGCTACAGTAGTCTATATGAGATAGGACCAGCCAGTGAACAAGGGTACGGAAAAGCTCCCTTGTTAAGAAATGCCTGATACACTTCAGCCTCCACATTGCGTGGAACATTCTTTTTGTGATGACTTGCACTTGAGTGTCCAGGTGTAAGTGGTTATCCAACACAACTCAAAGGATTCTCAGGCTACTGCAGGTCGAAAGTTTGTGGTCCTTAATGATGAGTGTACTTTGAACTACTTTATTGTACTGGAACATTGTGTTTTGTCTTGATTGGGTTTAAACAGAAACACCTTTGCCCAGGAATCCATGATGGAAAAACTGGTGTGTCTTTTATCGGAGATTTCGGCTAGTGTTGACTTGAAAGGGATGTAGATGGTCACATCGTCCGCATAAATGAATGGGTTAAGGCCAAACTTAGATAATGCTTTTGCTAGTGGAATCAGCATAACATTGAAAAGGGTCAGAGAGAGGGGTGAGCCTTGAGGTACCCCACAATAGGTTTTCCAAGGTGCAGAAATGATGGAATTAGCTTTGACTTGGTAGGTACGGGAGGATAGGAAACATTCCCACTTTATACCAAATGTGTCCAGCAGGTAGATTAGAAGCTCATGTTCCTTGTCATCAAGCAGATGAAGCCATTACGTATGGGTTATGTCCATCAACCAGCAGGGGAGATAGAGAGCACTCAAACCTTCACAGTGCCCTCTTGGCCAGCTAGCTCCACTGCCTCTTCAGTATTCTCTATCTCCCTTAGCAGGGTGGCTGCAGCTTGTTCGAGCTCCAGAAAAATCTGCCGGGAGGTGGTTCCTGGCTTGCCAGTTGTTAACCGGGGTGTTGGAGGCTATAGCAGCTTCACTTTAAAGGCACATAGGTTAGCCCTTTCCCTGCCTTACCCATACCTCTGTGGATGTGGACATATTGCCTTGCTTTCCCTGTCCTTACCCACCAACAGTGGATGCAGGCGTATAGGTTCGCCCTTTCCCTGCCTTTCCCACTCATCTGAGCCTCCGGAGTCTTCAATACCTCTGCTTTCCTCCCAGCTTAAAAAAAAAAAAAAAAAGTTGCGTCGCGTTTTTAAACGCACAGACGCTGGAACAGAGGTTTTTGACCTGATTTTCAGCAGGATCGTAGTTGTACACTAGATCCTTTGAGGTAAGAGTGTTTTCCAACTCCTCCGGGGTGGGCCCGCGATCGGGGCGATTTTGGCGCGAAACCGCCATTTTGGATTTTACCGCCGTTTTTCGGCGATGGCTGCGGACAATGTAAAGCGCTGTTCCACTTGTGGCAAGCGCAAATCAGCAGCAGGGCTCTGTAAATCGTGCTGTATTGGCGTAGGAGCCGGCCTGAGCATGGCGAGCGATGTTTCTTCCCGCTCTGAGCTGGCAGCGGGTGCCATTTTGCTTACACCGCATGGCGCGGCCTCCATGGACACGGAGAGACCTGAGCCGGGTGGGGCACCTCAAGATGAGGTTATTTCAGGAGTGGCTAGCACCGGACAGGATTTGGGTGCCCAGGGTGAGATTTTCTCCCCAGATTTTGTGCTTTTGCTGCATAAAGCGTACATGATGAAAAGAGCCCTTCCTCAAGGGTCGCCTGAGGCTCCTCTGATTGCCCCCCGATGGATTCTGGCCTGGGACTGCCCAGTGAGGCTTTTTTCCCCGGATGCTTGGCCTAAAGATAAGCGCGGAAGGGTTAATTCCCCTTCAGATTGTGGTGCACCTTTTTCCTCCCCGTGGTTGGGGTGTGAGGATTCGGAGAACTCTGACAGACGTTCTTGGTCTGAGGAAACAGAGTCAGGTGCGGATTTACCACAGGATCTGGATGATCCCTCCGCGGTGAGGATTTTCCACCGTGATGAGCTGCCAGCGCTTATTTCAGATACCCTGCAGGCCCTCTCGATTGAAGATCCTGACAGTGGCATGGCCTCCTCGGGTAATCCCAGGATGGCTAGTACCAAGAAAGCTGCTCGGGCCTTCCCTTTGCATGACTCCATCCTAGAGCTTGTTTCGGCTCAGTGGGCTGACCCCGAGGGACCTTTGAGAGTTTCCAGGGATATGGGGCAGTTATACCCTCTGCGTGAGGGACATATGGCTCGTTTTCAAATGCCTACAGTGGATGCTCTAGTCACTGCGGTGACAAAGAGAACTACCCTCCCTGTTGAAGGAGGTGTTGCCCTGAAGGATGTTCAAGACCATAGGCTGGAAACAGCGTTGAAATGGTCCTTTGAAATTGCAGGTCTCACTGTTCGGGCGTCTGCATGCAGCTGTTATGCTGTGAGAGCCTGCCTAGCTTGGCTGCAACAGGCAGTGGCTCAGCCCGGAGATGGAGCGGAGCCCTTCTTGGATGTGGCTCCGCGGATGGAGGTGGCCTTGTCCTTTCTGGCTGATGCCCTTTATGACCTTGTCAGAGCTTCGGCTAAACAAATGGCAGTAGCAGTGGCGGCTCGCCGTCGTCTGTGGCTATGACACTGGGCAGCGGACATGGCCTCTAAGCAAAGGTTGGTGAAGTTGCCTTTTCAAGGACTTCTCCTATTTGGTGAGGAGTTAGAGAAAATTGTGAAAGGCCTGGGTGATCCAAAACCCCAGCGCTTGCCCGAAGATAGGCAGAGGCCTTTCTCTAAGGGCCAGGCGGTCCACTCCTCGTACAGACCTCGCTTCCGTGAAGCTAGAAGGTACCGCCCGGGGCGTTCTGCTGGGTTCACTTCACATGCCCATGGTCAGCAGAGGAACTCCTTTCGCTCGGACAAGCGTTCCGCAGCCGGTGGCTCAAGACCAGGAGTTCAGGGGCGACCCTCTCAATGATGGTGCGCCGGCCCTCTCCTCGATGCCTGTCATCGTAGGACGGCTTTCCCTCTTTGTCGAGGAGTGGGCCAAGATTTCCTCAGATCAGTGGGTTCTGGACCTGATTAGAGATGGATACAGAATAGAATTCAACGCCCCAGTAAGAGACGTGTTTGTGGAGTCCCGATGCGGTTCTGCCGTCAAACGGGCGGCGGTGGAGGAGACTTTACAAGGTCTGATTCAGTTAGGGGCAGTGACCCCGGTGCCTCCCGCCGAGCAAGGCTGCGGCCGATACTCCATCTACTTTGTGGTGCCGCGAAAAGGTGGGTCCTTTCGCCCTATTCTGGACTTAAAAGAAGTGAACAAGTCCCTGAGAGTGCGGCATTTCCACATGGAATCCCTGTGCTCCGTCATTGCGGCGGTTCAGCCAGGAGAGTTTCTCACGTCTCTAGACCTGAAGAAGCTTACTTGCACATACCGATTTGGCCCCTGCACCAGACGTTTCTGAGGTTTGCGGTGTTGGGAAAACTTTTCCAGTTCAGGGCCTTGTCTTTTGGCCTCGCCACAGCTCCCCGAACCTTTTCGAAGGTAATGGTGGTAGTAGCTGCTTTTCTCAGGCGAGAAGGTATCAGGGTTCACCCGTACCTAGACGACTGGCTCATCAGAGCAGACTCTGCAACAGAGAGCTTACAAGCTACAGCCAGAGTGGTCTCAGTACTGCAATCTCTAGGCTGGGTCGTCAATATGGCCAAAAGTCACCTGTCCCCTTCACAATCTCTAGAGTTTTTGGGGGCCAGGTTCGACACAGTCTCGGGCTTTGTGTTCCTACCCGAGCTAAGGCGGTGCAAGCTTCAGAATCATGTCCGTCTGCTCCTGAAGATTCCCCGCCCGCGAGCTTGGGACATTGTCCAGCTGCTGGGATCGATGACAGCCACGATGGAAGTGGTACCCTGGGCGAGAGCGCACCTGAGACCTCTACAGTATTCCCTACTCCAGAGATGGTCTCCTATTTCTCAGGATTACCAATGCAGACTTACTTGGCTCCCTGCGGCCCGTCTCAGCATGGAGTGGTGGCTCTCGGACAGCATGCTGCGGCGAGGAATGCTGCTGACGCTCCCCGTTTGGTGCCTAGTGGTAACAGATGCCAGCCTGAAGGGCTGGGGCGCACACTGCAAGGGGAAGCATGCCCAGGGTCTATGGACACCCGAGGAGTCGGAGTGGTCCATCAACTGCCTAGAGTTGAAAGTGGTGTTTCAGGCGCTTCTGGCCTTTCAAGTGACCCTGGAAGGATTGGCTGTCAGAGTGATGTCGGACAACATGACAACGGTGGCCTATATAAATCGACAAGGCGGAACAAGGTGCAGAGCACTAGCCGCGCAGGTCGAACTGATTTGCCACTGGGCCGAGCTGCATCTTCAGTGTCTGTCAGCAGCTCATATTGCAGGTCAGAGCAATGTGCAGGCTGATTTTCTGAGCAGGCATCAGATCGATCCAGCAGAATGGAATCTGGCAGACGAAGTATTCCTGCAGATCTGTGCCAAATGGGGCAAGCCCGTGATGGATCTAATGACGACAAGTGCCAATACCAAAGTCCCGTGCTTCTTCAGCTGATGGAGAGATCCTCGCTCGACGGGGTTGGATGCCTTGGCTCAACCCTGGCCTCCGGGTCTACTTTATGTGTTTCCCCCATGGCCCTTGATAGGGCGCCTGCTCTTGCGGATTCGGCTGCACCCAGGAGAAGTGGTCCTCATCGCCCCGGATTGGCCAAGGAGACCTTGGTATGCAGACCTCCGACAGATGCTCCTGGAGGCTCCTCTGCCGTTACCTCTGGTACCGAACCTGTTGACTCAGGGACCGGTAGCCATGGAGGACGCCGGCCGCTTTGGTCTTACGGCATGGCTATTGAGAGGGCGCAATTGAGGGATAAAGGTTATTCCAATAAAGTTATTTCCACTCTCCTGCAAGCCCGCAAGCGGTCCACTTCCGTGGCTTATGCCAGGATTTGGTGCCTGTTTGAGTCTTGGTGTACTTCGATTCTGGACTTTTTGCAGGAAGGTGTACAAAAAGGCTTGGCCTATAATTCCCTGCGGGTGCAGGTGGCAGCGTTGGCCTCCCTTCGTGGTGAGGTGGAAGGCGTGTCTTTGGCTGCTCACCCAGATGTGGCACGGTTTCTTAGAGGGGTGCTTCGGCTCCGACCTCCAGTGTGAGCACCCTGTCCAGCTTGGAACCTGGGGCTAGTTTTGAAAACCCTGCAGGCATCTCCTTTTGAGCCGCTTCGGCGAGCATCGGAGAAAGACTTGACACTGAAGGCCGTTTTTCTGGTGGCCATTACCTCGGCGAGACGGGTGTCGGAGCTCCAGGCGCTGTCCTGTAGAGACCCATTTCTGCAATTTTCAGAGTCCGGAGTCACAGTTCGGACCGTGCCTTCCTTTATGCCTAAGGTGGTTTCAGCCTTTCACTTAAACCAGCCTATTTTCTTGCCCTCTTTTTCAGAGGAAGAGTTTCCAGAATCTTTTGGGCAGCTGCACCTTTTGGATGTGGGCAGGACTCTGCTGCAGTATCTGCGAGTTACTAACTCTTTCAGGACTTCTGATCATCTGTTTATTTTGCTATCTGGTTCTCGCAGAGGGTCTCCAGCGTCTAAAGCCACTATTGCCCGCTGGCTCAAAGAAACTATCTTTTCAGCTTATCTGCTGGCCGGCAGGGTTCCGCCTGTAGCCTTTAAGGCACATTCTACTAGAGCGATTTCTTCCTCTTGGGCTGAAACTGGAGCACTCTCTCTTCAAGAGATATGCAGTGCAGCAACATGGGCTTCTAAGCTCTCCTTTGCCCGACATTACAGGCTGGATGTGGCTGCCAGGAGGGATGCACGTTTTGGTGCACAAGTGCTAGCGCATGGTGTGGCTTGTTCCCACCCTATCTAGGGATTGCTTTGTTACATCCCATACGTAATGGCTTCATCTGCTTGATGACAAGGAAGGGAAAATTAGGTTCTTACCTTGGTAATTTTCTTTCCTTTAGTCATAGCAGATGAAGCCATGAGCCCTCCCTGTATGATTGTCTGTATGCTGTGAATCTGTTTTTCAGGTTCTGTTCTAATTTCCTGAAGTTCCTTCCTTGGGAGAAAGTTGGAAAACAATCTTCAGGATTCATGTTCAGTTTAAATTTAGGAGGATGTGTTCATTCCCTCCAGGAGGCGCGTGTGTTCCCCTCCAGTTCTATAAATAGGAGGATGAGTTCATTCCCTCCAGTGTGTTGGGAGGATGTGTGATTCCCTCCAGGAGGCGCGTGTGTTCCCCTCCACTTATACAATAAGGAGGATGAGTTATTCCCTCCAGGAGGATGTGCATTCCCTCCTTTATGAGTTCATGCCCTTGTGATGGGCCATCGTTCGCTGTGAGGAAAGCTCTTGTGATTCCCATTGCGGTTTGCCATACTGCTTTGGAAGCTTCAAATACTGAAGAGGCAGTGGAGCTAGCTGGCCAAGAGGGCACTGTGAAAGTTTGAGTGCTCTCTATCTCCCCTGCTGGTTGATGGACATAACCCATACGTAATGGCTTCATCTGCTATGACTAAAGGAAAGAAAATTACCAAGGTAAGAACCTAATTTTCCCATCCACCATGTCGAACACGCTGGACATGTCAAATTGGAGTAATAAGATTTTTTTCCCCAGTGGCTATTTCTCTTTTGAAATTAGACAGAAGGGTAACCAGAAATATTTCGGTACTGTACTGCTGACGGAACCCCGATTGTGAACAGTGTAGAATGTCGAAATTCTTCATGCAGTCAGTTAGCTGAATGTTGACCAAACTTTCCATGGTTTTAATAAGTAATGGGATGGATGATACTGGCCGATAATTTGAAATGACATTCACATTTATTTTTGGGATCTTGGGAATTGGAGTGAGAAGAATGCTCATAAGGAAAAAGACCCTGTTCGAGCATGAAGTTTAGAAAAGAGGTAAAATCAACGATGAAGCATTCTGGAACAGATTTTAACAGTTGACCAGGGCATATATCAAGACCGCAATACTTCTTAGAGAACTTAGATAGCACTCTTGCTACATTATCAACTGATACTCTGCAAAAGGCGGTCCAGCTGCGGTCTGCTCGGCAGAGGTCTGGGGGTGAGTCCAGTGTTAAGAGAAAGTCCTCGATGACAGCAGTACTGTTGTTATGCTGTTAAAATTGTAAGTTTGATGTTAAATTGTACCTACTGTACACCTCCTTGGGAGAAGCTCTTCATATAAAGGCAGTTAATAAATCCCAATAAATAAATAAAAATGATATGTAAGGATGATTTTTAAAATCCCTGGTGATTACTTTTGATGTAATTTTCCTGGGTTACTTTTATGTTCCTCCCCATGGATGTGGGCTATGTTTTTGCAGTTGTGGTTTAGTTTCATTTTTTTTTCTTTTCCTAATGGGATTAATGTATGATTACTGCAAATATTTTTTGTTGATTTCTGATTTGAAAATTATTCTAAAATGTTAATTAAAAAAAAAGAAAGAAAGAAAATGCAACTTGGGTGGAGGTTGATTTCTTAGAGATCTGTACATGTGGATATACTACATTATCAGAATTTTATGTATTTGTTTTTAATCAACCCAGTTAAGGAAATTTCTGGATAGTAAAAAGACAGGTCCTTCTATTGGTACTTTATTTTATTCACTAATATAAGGGTTAGGGGAGGTTGATTATATAATATACATTTTCCTTGTTTGTTATTTCCTTTTAGCCTTGCTCTCAGCTTTCCATCTCTTGGGGCCCTGTTTACTAAGGCACATTAGCGTTTTTAATGCACCTACAATTAACACATGCGCTAAACGTACATGGTTAACCAGCATTAAAAACACTAATGTGCCTATAACGCAGCTTAGTAAACAGGGCCCTTGATTTCCCACTTGTTACTGTGGACTTGAAACGGGTTTAGACTTATTTCTTTATGTAATGATATTTTTTTCCTTCCATACTTTCTTTTTCATAGACAGTATTGTAATAATATGTATCTGGTCAATATTCAGACCATTTTTTTAAACACTGGCTGCCACAGGCTGATTTAGACCTAGATATTCAGCACTGGATACCAGCACCGACTATCCAGATCTTTGGCAGCCACTGGAAGTTAGTCCGGTGCCACTTATATTAAGTCAGTATCCAGTAGATAAATCCAGGATAATTATTCAGACACTGGTGCTACATGCACGGATAACTTCTGGATCTGCTTTAGCTGCACCCCAGACTGCCCTAGCATTAACTGGATCATGCCAAAGTGGGCAGCAGCAGCACCCAGCCACTACCGCAGCCAAGCAGAGATGTTACGTTATTCATTCTACCCCACACCTATGGAATGGCTGGTGGGGATGCCCAAGCCTTGCCAGCTGAAGTGGTTCACTGCCTGAGCCCCTACCCATGCTGTCTGAGAAGTGAAGAAGTTGACAATGTGCTTTAGCATGCGACACCGGTGCTCCCACACATGATCAATTCAGCAGCATGAATGGAGCATGGGCGGGAGTGCTGACATCAGCAAAGGGCCCCGTTTACTAAGCTGCGCTAGAGGCGCGCTAGTGATTTTAGCACACTCTAACCATTAGCACGCGCTGTGTAGGCGCCCACAATATTCCTATGGGCGCCTACACAGCGCGCGCTAATTTTGTGCTTGTGCTAAAAATGCTAGTGCACCTTAGAAAACAGAGTCCAAAGTATGCTACTACCTTCTTCACTGCTCAGGCAGCACAGGAGAGGGCTTGGGCATCCCCGCCAACAAAGCTAGGATTTAACGCTACTGGGGAAGAGAAGAGAGGAAATGTGTGCCCCCCACCACCAGTCCACTCTCCCTAAAAAAGTGGGGCTCTGCCTATGTCCCTGCTGTACCCCATCAATAATAACCCATGTTACTTTCTCTCTCTCCACTCCCCATCTTTTAACACTTCACTTTCTCACAGATAACCATGTCTTCAACTTTTTCAGGAAGCCCATGTACTGTTTCTCCAGCCTCATGGCAAGCAGCAACAACATTTGTTGTTTTATTTTATTATTTCTAATCAGGAATGACAGAAAAGAAAATTGATTCCATTTTAATGCACGCTAGGACAATTTAGTGCATGTTAAAATGATTCAGTCTCTGTGAAAAAAAAACACAGAAATGATATTAAAATAAAAATGAAAAAAAAAAAACCATCACCAAGGGGAACCCCCCCCCCCCCAAATACAATAAACATTTTTTATAATACACACTACCTTTCAATGGCTTACCCACACTTTAGACTGTAGTTTCAAAGATCTGAAGCAATCTGAACTCTCAATTTGAAGGGGGTTTGAACCTAGCACCTCTTTTACAAACTGCAATAAGCAGTTCATTTGGGAATTAGTGTGTTGACAGCTTATACAGCAGCTTAAAACTTCAGAAGCACCAATTTTTACATCACCAAATAATTGTGGAATGGGGTGGGGAACAGGGAGGGACCGGATGAGGACCTTGTCTTACACTTAACCCTTTCATGTCCCTTGATGTCAGGTGGCAACTGAAATAACATTTATGGGCATGGAAATATTATGGGCACAAAAGGGTTACTGTGTGGTAGGGTAGCATTTATTAACAATTAACATGAGCAGTTAACACCCTGCTAACTGCATTGCAGATAATGTGGATACACAACGAATGGTATGTGTACTGTATTGTCTACATTAACTATATGGGAAGATGCCAGGCGCATCCATGACAATTAACACAGAAGCTGGGCAGTAACTGCACATTAATGAACAGTGATTGTCACAGCTTAGTAAAAGAGGCCCCTAGTTCGAAATGGCTCTACAAGACATCTCCCAATGAAATATCAAACTTGTGCTAATGGATGGTTAGTGGCAGGAGCAAGCTTTTCAATCCAGCTTTACATTAGCTGTACCACATAGGACTATGGCTCTAAAATGATGTCTTAATATTTCCAAACACAAGATAGAAGGCATAGTACTGAGGACACTCAACTTTCCTGAAATCCTCCGATCTAAAGGGTGCCTATGCACAGACTACTCTATTCTTCCTTCCCAATATGATATTTAAAAGAGTATGGTATCGCTTAATGGTTTTTGCAGTTATGAGTGGAGGAGTAGCTTAATGCTTACTGCAGTGGCCTGAGAACCAGGGGAGCCAAGTTCAATTCGCACTGCAGCTCCTTGTCACTCTGGACAAGTCACTTAAGGGTCCTTTTACTAAGCTGTGCTAAAGGTGACCTGTGCTATTATTAGTGCATAGGTTTCCTGCATGCTGAGGCCACATTTAACACGGGGTAAAATGGCTGATTTTTGTATACCAGCAATAATGGCCATGCCCTAATTTTTCCAGTAGCGTGTGAGCCCTTAACTATACCTATTTTCTAGGTGGTAATGGCTCGCACGTTAATCCATTAGCGCTGAACATGTCCACTCTCTGCACCCAGTGCTAAAAAATTTTACTGCATGTAAAGCGTGCATACATGTCAAAACTACCACGAGCTACCCCAGCAGTAGGCATTTTCAACTTGCGGTAAGCACGTATTTGTGCTTACTGTAGCTTTGTAATAACGCCTCTTAACTCTCTATTGCCCCAGATACAAAATAATTACCTGTCTATATTATGTAAAGCACTTTGATTGTAACCACAGAAAGGCAGTATATCAAATCCCATCCCATCCCCTTTCTCTTTCCTTCCTTGAATTTCCCTGTTTGGGTTTAAATGGATTGTCAATAGGTTTTGGGCATAGTAAGTTCCACAAGTAAAAAGCAAGCTGGCAAAATCCAGTTTCCTACAGCAGCACCCAGTCAAATCCTAATTTAGGAAGAGGTTACTGCTGGCTTATTGATGTATGAGAATTACTCTTTAGGATCCCTTTCCCTTTGATTATATTAGCTCTTTCTTTTGCTAACACAACACTTCAGGCAGCTGAAGCAATCCATTATATATATACACTTTTTAAAATTGGATTAACAACTTGACATTATGCTAAATTTATGAAATTATTTTATCTCTTTAAAGAGCTAGAGCAAAATAGGTGAACATAAATTATTGCCAATTTTGCAAATTTATACTAACTCTTGCAGTTTTTCAGAAAACATGAGCTTTATACTTTTTCATTGTGCGACTTTCTGAGAAGAAGAAAAAAAAACCTTAGATATTCTCTTGTAAAAGAGTATGGCTCATGATGCCTTGTTTCCATCACACTACCACTCCATTTCCTGTCTCATGTAAAGAGATCTTGTAAGTGTAATTTTCTGATTCTTGTTTTAGCTATGAACATTTATGGCTGTAAAATCATGTAGGATAGTTCTGTAATTAAAAAAAATCTGGAAAAATGAAAGAATCAGATCTTCATGGGATGTTTTCTTGCAGAATGCCAAGTTTAAAGGTTGTTTGATTTTAAAATAGACTTCGTTTTTCTTAAATTACAATTCAATTTTAAGTACAATAAGCAATGACTGGGTGTAGGCTGGGTGTGTGGTAAGATAAGTATTACCACACCTTTGTTTGGTGCAATATTTGTCTTAAACATCAAGCTGTGACTTTTTGCCTTGCATGTTCCGTCAAGAATTCCACAGACAACGAATGCATTTCTGCTAAATTTTGAACAGACTTCCAATTAAGGCGGAGCTAATCTTTGTAAAGGCTGGTATGTTTAAAAAAATGTTTTTTCCACCACTAATCAATGCCTTTTTGAGTGAGGATTCAGTATGCACTGAGAACATAAGAATAGCCATACTGGTGAGACCAGTGGTCCATCTAGACCAGTATTCTGCTTCCAACAGTGGCTAATTCAGGTCACAAGTACCTGGTAGAAACCCAATAGCAACATTCCATGCTACCAATCCCGGGGCAAGTAGTGGCTTCCCCCTTGTCCATCTCAATAAACAGACTACGGACTTGTCCAAACCTCTTTTAAATCCAGATACACTAACTGCTGTTAGCACATCCTCTGGCAGTGAGTTCCAGAACTATTCTTTGAGTGAAAAAAATATTTCCTCCTATTTTATTTGTTTTAAAAGTATTTCCATGTCATTTTCATTGAGTGTCCCTTGGTCTTTGTACTTTCTGAAAGAGTGAAAAATCGATTCCTATTCTACACCACTCAGGATTTTATAGGCCTCAATCATATCCCACCTTGGCCGTCTCTTTTCCAAGTTGAACAGCCCTAGCTAACCTCTTGCCTTTCCTTATATGGGAAGAGTTCCATCCTCTATCATTTTGGTCGCCTTACCTTTTCTAATTCCGCTATATCTTTTTTGAGATACGGTGACCAGAATTGAATGCAATCCTCAAGGTGCGGTCGCACCATGGAGCAATACAAAGGCATAATATTTTTGGTTTTATTTACCATCACTTTCCTAATGATTCTTAGAATTGCTTTTAGGCCACCGCTGCACACTGGGTGGAAAATTTCAGCGTAATCCCAGAGAATGCTTATTTTCTAGGAGATATGCACAGACCCCCCTCCCCCCACACACACTTTTTACCTGCTTTTCAGACATTATTTTTGGTTTCACATGTTTTTTTAAAGAAAATTTTAACATGCAGTAGAACACTATAATGCACATATTAATTCACAGCTAATGTTCATTGATTTTGCAAATAGTAAAGGCAACTGCTGAACCAATGCATGTGCTCAGAGTTCAAGCATGCTTGGGACAAATATGGAAGTTGGTTATTGGAACAAGAGTAGTTGGCTGCAGTATTGTAGACAACCCCTTCTCACCTCCTTCAATCTTTCAGAGCAGATGCAAGAGAAAAGGTAATACATAAAGAAAGGGCTAAGGGGTTAGAATCAAACTACTGCTCTCCAGAAACAAAATAGCTCAGTATTGGCACTCTACTATCAAAAGTAGAGGCAGACTACATTTCAGGATTAGGCACCCAAACCAACACAAATCTAGATTTGGTGCATTTTCAGCTGAAACTATAAAGGCTGCCACAGGAAATCAGTGCAGCCATGTTAACTGTGGACCCAGCCTGGGCAACAGTGATTGCGGGATCGTTCCTGCCCCGATGAGGTCACTCACCACCAGGATTTCTAAGGTAGCTTTCAGTGGTGGTGGTGGTGGAGGGAAGGGGCCAGGGTGTGCAGCTCGATTTTGGTAGAAGGGGGAGGCCATGCCACTCAGTTTTGGCCCAAACTGTGCAGCAAATTTCAGCTGCAGGTTTGGTTTGAGCCAAAACGTATAACCCTGATTTCTGTTCCCCTCTACTATCAACCAAGTTGATAAACAGAAAACAAGAGCCAAACAAACAGAATACAACTTAGGGGCACTTTTACAGAGAGGTGGTAAGCCCAGTGTGGGTATAGGAGAAAGTGGGATGTTTGACCACGGAAAACCAAAGACTGGAGAGAGAGATTCTTAAAACAGTTGTTTATTGATGGAAAAAAAGAGTTTTTTCATCAATAAACAACTGTTTTAAGAATCAATCTCTCCAGTCTTTGTTTTTCCGTGGTCAAACATCCCACTTTCTCTTATACCTGTATTCTCTTGTGGGGCATTCGAGTTCTCCGCTTGTTGCGGATTATCTGGACATAAGCCCAGTGTGGGCTCACCACTCGCTCTACCGCAGGCGACAGTCTAGCTCCGAGCGAGCACTATATCTGAGGGAAAAAGAAACCCCCCAGAAATGGCTTGTACTGTGATAACCCGATGGTAATTGGGCATCACCGTGCACTGTCTGGTTACTGCTAGGTTAGCGTGGGAGCTCTTATCGCCACCTCGGTGGCGGAAAGGGCTTCCTGCCACATGGCCATGTGTGCTGGGCGCTTTTTTACCGCTGTGGTAAAAAGGGCTCTGGCGCATGGGAAAAACGGCCCATGCTGCTAGCACAGGGCCCTTTTTTCCGCAGCTTGGTAAAAGGACTCCTTAGTGTTGCAGCAGTTCCCAAGTGCCCTCCAGGATATAATTTCCTAGGCCAGCAAATAGTTTCCTGTGAAAATTGGTTTAACTGGTCACTTTTTCAACTTGGTGTGGATTTGGCAGCAAGAGCATCAATACAAATACGTTGCTCCATTAAAAAAAAACTTTATTGAATTTTGAGTGTTTTCACTGAAATTTTATTGCAGTTTCAATGCCTTCACTCTAATTCTGTTTCTTTTGCTTTGTTTTTTTTTTAAATAAATATTTGTAACATAATTACAACACTTGCATGTGAAAAAATACAAAAATAATTGAAAAAGAAACAATCCAAAACGATAACAGACCACAATAAAGTGTGTGCGGGGGGGAGGGGGGAGGAGTGGAACAATATCAAGGCAAAGACCCTAAACTGAACTAAACATCCCGCTAACCATCTATAAGTCATTACTCTTTACCGTCGCACTGGAGATCTTTTTCATATCTAAGAAAGCCCTCAGGTGTTGAGGATCCAAAAATACATATTTTATCCCCAAACCTACTAGGCACTTGCATGGGTATGCCAACAAGAATGATGCATTTCTTTTTTGTGTAGGCTTGCTAACATTGGGATAAACCCATACTTTTTGTCCACAGAACTGTCTGTGAGTTACGAAAATATAGCATAAGCATAGCATTGAGGTCCTGCTCAGAGATGAAGAAGACCAAAAGTATCACTCAGTCACTTCAGATAAAGAGTACTCCAACATAGCTGACAAAAATCATTTAAATAGTCACCACCTTGCTGAACTTAACTCATCAGCAAGGTTGCCCTCCCCTTGTTTTTGTGACGATTGTTATGTAGTAAACCTTATTCAAAGGAGGAATAGGGTAGAGGAATATTTCAACACTTCCATTAAGTATTCTTTAAAGAAATCAGGGGGGGGGGGGGGGGGGGAATCCAGCAGATCTGTGAAAATTTGATACCCAAAGGTTTACCCAAGTTCTTAAATTGTTCAAGTCTCTGATGTATCAAAATACTATTTTTAACAACTGCAGTCACTGAACCTTTTAAGTCTTAATATCCCCATCAGTTTGTTCCAAAGTTCTTAAATACTCCTGCTTATTTGCTTTCAAGGAAGAAGATACCATCTCCACCTTACTCACAAGCAAAGATGTATCCTGGGCAGTAACCGTCAACGCCTGAATAGTGTGAACACTTCCCACGCCGCTTGGCTGTGCTTTGACTTTCCCAGCCCTGAATCCCACAGTCAAATCCTTCCCTCCCAGAGTTCATCAAGTCCACTAATCCTTGGACAAAAGTTCCAGCACTTTCCCCAGCAAAAAGCCCCAAAGTTCTTTCACCCAAATGTTCCCCAAAGTTCATTCAGCAAAAAAGGTTCTGCAGTGTGCTTCACACTCACCCTAGTAAACCCTCACCTCAGAACAACCTGAGGAAAGGGGACCCCCTCCCATTCATACCTGCCATTAACTCCTGGTAGCCTCCTCAAGGGTCATGCTTGAGCCCTGGGCCAGGTGGAAGCTACTTTCTCAGGGAACCCGCTCAGATACTTCTCTGGGCTCTTCTCTCAATGAATTGAATTAACCGATTCATCAAGGTTGCTAACAGGCCCTCAGATTGCCCCTTTTCCACCTGGACTAAGGCAGAAATATCCATGGGCTCTACCTGCATTCCTTCACCAACCTCTTTGGCCTCAGTAATCACCTCCTCAAGCATCCATTCCATAGGCTCTATCTGCCTCTCCCCAGCTGCTCCCAATCTTTATCATGAGCCTGCTGAAAAACCTCCTCCTCCTCCTCCCCCCTGGGAACCTGGGAGTTGTAGTCTGGTTCACCTTCTCTAAGGGAGTCTAGTGGCCTCCTCTGGGAGTCAGGGGGCATTCCAGCCTTTCTAGAGGGTTCAGGTGAGCCTTCCCGAGGATGCTGGGATTGGTAGTCCCTCCATTGTTCCCACCCACGTCTGCCTTTCCAGCGCTCCGGTCTGGAGTTCTGGCTCCTGGATCTACCTGACTGTTCACAAGTGTCACAGTAGCCTTCCATATATTATCCAGGGTCACCACCGTTTCTCCTGGGGAAGCTAGATCTTGAAGTGCTCCATTGTCTTGGCATTCTTACCATCAGGCTTAGCACTGCCATCAGAGTTCCCCTTTCCAGCAGCTTCCACGTGTGTGTGGAGCTCAGATTCGGCCCAATTCCCTGCTGGACACAGTGGAGAGATGACCGCCAGAGGAAATAAAGATGTATCAGTCCCCAGAAGTGCCACCGCTCCCTCGCCTGCAACCGCAGCAGGGTCACAAACTCCAGTTCTACTCTGCGGGTATCTCGCGGCATAATGCTTAAAGTGTCTGCTGTGCTGGGGAGGAGGTATGGGTTGGTGGCAGCTGGACTTTCACTACCCCCTTGCATTTAGTATGAGGCATCTTGATTAAAGGCAACAAAAGTCAAGAGGAAATAAGAAAATGCTTCTCCAGCAAGACCACCTCGAACGGTAAGCACCATGTGGCATTCAGTCTGCCATCTTGTCATGCTCCACAACTCTGCTACACAATTTTTTTTTTTTAAAGAATAGGTTTGTGTAAGGATTAAAAGCTGAGAATTTTTTTCCAACACCTTTTGTGCTGGTTTTCTTTTTACTGTTATGAGCACTTAAGAATTCTTATATTCTATTATTTGTATTTTGTTCGGTGGGGGGGGGGGGGGGGGTGTTTGATGTTAATTTTGTGAAAATACAAAAATATCTGCAATGCAATTTCCCAAATTAAAAAATAAAACACTTTTCAATCCTTATAATCTGGGCATTTTATTTATCAAATCATGATGGTCCCAGATTCTCTTTTCTGCTTGTCTTCTGCTAACACTTTTTCAGTGACTGCTGTCCATTTGTCCTTACTTCTCTCTCCTCCTGTCTTCTATTCCGTCACTGCATCTGTACGTGATATATATTGATCTTTCCCTTTTAATTCGCCTTCCTTTTTTCTTTTCTGTCTGTCAACTCATATTTCTCCCTCTCTCTCTCCAGTCCTCCATCTTTACTTTTAACCTATCAAACTTTCCTCCTCCTTCCTTTCTATCTTACCTACTTCCCATTAAACGTCTACCCTCTGTATTCACCATACTCTTTTCATTCATCTCCTTAAACTCCTATAGCCTCTCCCATATGGTTCCATCATGCCTAATATCATTTCTCCCTCCACCCCTGTAGTCCAGCATCTTATCTCCCTCTCACCACACTTTTAGCCTAGCATCGCCTTGTCCCCTCCATCCAAATAGTGCAGCATCTCCCCCCTTCTGTTTTAATTTCTATTTCCTGTCTTTTTTTTCCCACTGTCTATTAAGTATGAATGAATATCTTTCCTATTATTTAATGGCATTCCTTTCAACAGTCATTAATGTTATTTTAGGAATTTATGTAAACCGCTTTTCTCTGCCTTGGCAGTTATAGTGGTATAACAAGTCTGAATAAATGTAAACAAACATAAACAATGTGGCAGCAGCTATGAGAAGATAACGGCAGCAGAAAGAATGGCCGGGTAGTAGGAGATGCAGCCACGGCAATCTTCTTTGTGATGAGAAGTGCACAGTAATGCACTTATTTTGATTTCAGTTCTGGTGCACAGAGCACGCCAGAAGCAAAAGCATATTATGTGCGGCTTGCTACTGTGACCCAGAGGAGGAATGTGGTTCACCCTATATTAAAGAATAAAGTTGGGAACTTGTGTGGCTGCATCTCTGGCCACTAGGCCATGCTTCTTGCTACTGCTGTCCCTTCAGAGCTGGCTGCCCTGCTTGTACCAGCCCCATCACAAACCTCCTGGGTGCTCACGACACCACGGTTGAGAACTGCTGCCTTAAAGTACAAGGGAAGGGCAGGGAGAATGAGAGAGAATGATTACAGTAGATTAAAAATGTATATGAATTCATCCAAGCTGAAACATAAATGAAAGCTAAAATTCATGTAACTGGAGTAGTTTTTAAAAGAAACAATTTATAATTAATTACATTTGTACCCCGCGCTTTCCCACACATAGCAGGTTCAATGCGGCTTACATAGTAAATAGAATTACAAAATCTTGAAGGAGAATGTTACAAGCTGTAGTAGTGGGGTTTTGAGGATATGTAAATTGAGCATGGAGAGGTAAACAAAGATAGAATGAGGAGTGAAACTGTATTAACTAATGCAGAATTAAGTACTACAATAACAAATGCAGTAGAAGGATGCATAAAGTGTAAACCATAGCAGAATGATTAAAGGGAACCCCTGGGCCAGAGTGTCTGGGAAGGCAAGAGTAACCAGGTGACGCTGTCCCTCCATCACACACTGGTAATGGGTATTTTTTTGATATGACACTGCAAAACATAATTGAAAGGGTGATAGTATATAATCAAGAATGTGGGGACCTAGGGAAAGGTAATCACTTCCCCTAGAATGTTCCTGGATCTCAGAGGGCTGTACAACCAAGCACTGGAGGACAGTGCTGCAAAAACAAAAAAGGGGTATGGGTGGAGGAGTGACAGGAGGGGGTGTGGGCTGAGACCACAGCAATCACAGTACTGGCCTGGCTAGCCCTGGACAGCTAGTTGAGGGCTAGGAATAGGGGTGATACTAGACCTGGCTCAGGACAGATTAGTTGTTGTTTGTACATCTAATAAAGCTACGACTTTGTATGCCAGATTGGTGTTGTATGCTCCATCACCTTCCCAAGTACTCTTAAATAATGGCACAACTGCCTGAGTTACTTCAGCACACCAAGAATAAGTGATAGAGTGAGCCTTGAAGGTCACTTTCCCTTTGCAGGTCCATGACACTGTGGTGCCTAGTAGAACAAGGGAAACAAAGAAGACAAGGGAAGACAGACCACAAACAGCAAATGTGTATGAGTATGGCCTTGGGCACTCTTCCATGGTCAACAAGCCACTCCAAAACAAGCTGTTTACAAATGATCCATATAGGGCAGATTAAGAAAGGCGGCTGAGTCAGCTTCTGATCCAAGGTGTAAAGTACAAGGCATCCTTAGATTAGAGACCTGCATGGGAACCGGGTTCGCGGAAATCCCGCGAGGATGGAAGCAGTTCTGTGGGGTTCCCATGGGGACAAAATCAGTTCCTGTGGGGTTCCTGTGGAAGTGTAAGCTGCACCTGCGCCAGACTCTCATCTACTGAGTACCAAGTTCTTTGATTGCTGTCTCCTCCTCCTTTCTTTAACAGCACAAATGCGGAAAGTCTTCCATTAAGGAGGTGGTAGAGACACAGTTGAAGATGAAATTCAAAAAGGCATGGGATGAACACAGGATCTCTAATTAGAAAATAGAAGTTATAAAAAACCTAAACTTAAATAGCTGCATGTGTGTGGATGTGTCAAGTGACACTTAGATGGCGACTCTGGCTGTGATGAACTAGGGCCAATACCAGGCTGACTTGTATTGACTGTGTCTTATATATGGCAATTTGGTTTAGGATGGACTGGAAAGGGCTTAGACAGCAACCTTAGTGGCTGGAACATGAGGACAGTGCTGGACAGACTTTTACAGTCTGTGTCCTACAAATGAGATGGAGTGAGCTTCGACGGCAACTCCAGCATTTGAAATATAAGGATAGGACTGGATACACTTCTATGGTCTACATCCCAGAAACACCAACGAAAGACCATAATCGAGTATATAATATCACACTCATTGATTTAATCATGAATTGATAATGAATGTGACTATTGGGCAGACTGGATGGACCATTCAGGCCTTTATTTGCCATCACTTACTGTTACTATTAATCCTCTTTGCTCCCGGACTGATGTGCCGACCTCAGCTCTGACACAGGCACGAGCATCAGATGGCACCTGACCTACTGGCGCGTGCATATGACAACCTTTCAGCATAGAGTGCCAGTGAATCAAAGACAAGTCTTACATGTGCGAACCAGAGTGTTCCAAGTTCCAAAGCCTTCCTTGCCTGCAGTGCTGTGGCTCAAATCCAGAGAGAGACTGAGAGTGCTGACCGGAATTTTCTTTTATGTACCATTAAATTCATGCGGGGATGGGTTAAATTCTTGTGGGGACAGGTAAGGTTCCACTGAGGATGGGTGGGGATGGGTAAGATTTCAGCAGGGACAGGCAAGATTTCTGTCCCCATGCAACTCTCAGATGCTTCTAGGACAACAGCAGGAACAAAATATCTCTCTATATAAAAGGCAACCCCAACGTTCTGAAGCCTCCACGGAAGTTGAGGCGCCCGAGATATCCGGTGTGCCCTGGAGTGTCTGCACCGCCCTCGCGTCAAAACGTCATGACGTCGAGGGCGGAGCTATGACACTCGAGGGCCGAAACGGAAACTGTGGCGAACAAGGCAAGTAGCTCGGAGAGACGGAGGGAGGGGGCCCCTTGCTAGCGCCCGTTTCATTACGTTCTGAAACGGGCATTTTTTCCTAGTTTTGAATAATATTCAAAATATAAACCATGATTTCCTAGCAGCAGGAAATATTTCCTACAAGAATAAGAGGTGAATTTTAGAAAAGACATACACATCTGAACTGAAATGTCCAGGTCAGGGATGTCTCATCTTCAAATTCTGCTAGTATTTTAGAATATGATCTGCTGGCGTTGAGCCTGTTGTAAAATATGTGGTGAAATGGACACTTATGTGCCAGTTATGTGCAGCGGAAGCATCCAAACATCTAAAATATCAACAGACCAGCATGGGAATATAAATGTTTGTCAGCCATTGTAAAAAAAAAAAAAACCAAAATAATTTTCCTGAAGCGGTCACAAAGCCCAGTATCCCTTCCCCAAAAAGCAAAGCTGGCAAGACATCAATCACTAGGGGATTAAGTGACGTGCTGCTCAATAGGCGCATTTATCTGAAACTTAGATTTTCTAGGTAGCAGGTGTAAATCCCATCAATCTTTTTGGACACAGAGATGCATACCCCTTCCGAGGTCAGGCATACACTTGTTTTTTCAGTCCTGCCCTAGTCTCACCCAAAATACATCCAGACCACAGCCTCTGGCCATATTCAGATTTTTAGAGTTTTAGATATGTATACCTTGGCTTTGTTAAACTTGGGTTTAGACATTCATGTAATATAAACATCTAAGTGCCAGCTTATGCTCATCTAAAACCCAAATAGTGCTTGTAAAATAAGAACCAAAGCACCTAAATGCTAGAATTAGCAGAAATCCTTCTGGAGCAATGTGCAACAATTTTTTTTTATTTTTATTTTTTTAACAGTGAACAGGTGCCACTGTTACCATAGCTTTCTCACATCATGGGAAGGTAGCCTTGCAGACTATGACACGTTAAAAGACTGCATTATAGGAGTTTGTTTTGAAGAATAATATGAAATAAAGGGCACATGCTTCTTCTTTTAGAGCAGGCGAACCCAGTCATCGGGACACATCCAGCGAGATCAATGTTCAGGATATCCACACTGAATACATGAGAAATTTGCATGCACTAGTTCCACTCTATGCAAGTCCATTTCATGCATATTCATTGTGAGAACCATGAAAATCTGAATGACAAATGGTGTCCTGAGAACTGGGTTGAGAACCACTGTTTTAGAGGAAACTGAATTTGCTGATGCAGGCTCCTGTTAACATTCAATGGAGGGCTTTGTGGTGCTCAAAAATCAAGAAAAAGAACTGAAATGTAAAAAGTATTTATATTTCATGAACTTATGTAATTTCATAAGTCTATGTGCTTTGAACTTGAGCCTCTGCGTGTTCAAAAAAACTTTGTTGGGGAAAAAAAAGAGACTCTAAATTTGTTACCTTTAAGTTAAGGGCGCCTTTTATAAAGCCACGCTACCGATTCCCACGTGGCAAATGTGACGAAGCCCACAAGAACTGAATGGGCTTCGTTACATTTTGCGCAACTTTCTAAAATGAGGCCTAACTGTGCTCATTATTAACCTATAATATAATTTGACTGTACAATGTATACTATGAGAAAGAAATTGCTGCTGGGACACAGTAGTACTGAAAAGGGTTGGTTTGGACTCCTCTCGTCCCCCTCTATCCATCAAATATATCCTAATAAAAAGGATCCCAGCTTGAAAAAAGAAACCATCCTCAAAATGAAAAGATGAGGATTTTATACTGTTTCAGTACAAGCCAAACAGACAAGTATATTAAAAACTATAGAATTTTTTTATTTTGATTACCAAATAAGGCCTTGCTTTCTGGCAGAATTTATAGTTCATGTCTGAAAAATAAGCCTTAAGCAATAGCTTGTTTATTTATGTTTAAAAGGGTGAGAACAACTAAACAGGAGCACTGCCAAGCAGATTCCTGTATGTGCCCTCACAGGAGGCATCACGCTGTTAATGAAACAAAGAGCGAAGATTCTAGAACAAAAAGGACAATACTAACAATAGATACTAATGGTGCTATAATCACAAAAGATAAATATTGGTAAAAATATGCTTCAACTGTAACACAAGGAAAACACATTTTCTAGTCAGCTTTCCTGAAACAATTGCCAGGAGTCCTTCTTGTGTTACAGAGCAGGCCCAAATTTGGCAGATGTGTGAAACCCTGATACTACACTCATCTACAAAGTTCAGACATATCTGTGACCCATCTAGTTAGGCAGACATAGCAAAAGCGCAAAGCATGCCGAATGAAAAAAAAGAGATGAGATCCAGCAACAGAACTAGAAAATTAAAAAAAAAAACAGCTAAGTTGATTGATGAACTATACACTTAGTACTGCTGCTTTAAGAACAAGACATGACATGAGTTTGAACTCAAAGAAAAATCTACAGTAGAAGTGTCTTGGATTAGAGGGGCCCATTGTCAGCTCTCCAGTGGTACACCAGGCATCTAAACAAACCTGGTTTCAATCAATGTTCTTGGTAAACACCCACCCCTAGGATTTTAGAATAAGATCTAAACTAACCATTCCCCTCCCCATTTTAAAAAGATTACCAGTCATCTTAAAATCTGCAAAATCAAGGTAAAGAGGGCTGCCTTTCCAGTAGGTTTCTTCACATTACTGCACTGTATTCTCACTGACACATCTAGAAGCATTTTTGAAACATGGATGGTCTCCCTGCTTTACTTAAAAAGTGTAGTATTCGTTACTTCAAGGACTTTTGAAGCAAGCTACTCAGGCAGCACTTCATCACAGCTGAATTCTGGCAAAAAAAAAAAGCACACAAGTAGAACATTTTAGTCCCATAAAATAGAATTTATTAGCCATGATTGAAAACACTGTCAATGTTATATTTGCAATTACATAACCAGCAACCTTTGCAGCACAGAACACTACTCACATACATAAATGAGGACCACAAAAATGAAGAACACAAATGATGGGCACAAGTGAATTTTTGCAGAAGTCCAATTCTAGCCATTGTGGAGAAGTTTTGTCAATTAAGCAGCCAAAGTGACAGGAATCATTAAGAATTTAGGACACTGAATTTTTAGTAGTTTTATTTGATAAGAACACAACACAAGCTATCAAATTTTGCAGTACTGCAGACTAGCTGCCTCACACATTAAAAATGAGCAGATTTAAGAGAGGAGGAATGCAAAACCTAAAGTGTAAGTGCACCCAGTAAGAGGAGCAAGTGTTGCATACATTTTATTTTAATATATGTGCAATGGGAAACTGCACTGCAACATAAATCTAACCTACAGAAAAGTAAGCAGTGCTCTCAGGAATGTCCTAAACATTTGTTAGCCAGTAAATTATCTTTCTTTTGGCTCAATATGTAAAACTGAATCTAGTTGGCAGGAGACATCCAAACAAAATGGAGCACTGTTTTCCTCACAGTAAGTTAAATCATACAAATTGTCTTCTTTCTTTATTGCCTGGTACTTTCCTTCCTCTTCTTTTGGGCTTCCAGCTTAATAGAAACTCCATAATTATGTGCACATTTTTTGCCCTTACCCTGGGATTCTGTATATGGCACCTTGCAGAAATTGAAGCATGTGCGCACTTAATTGGTTAACTAGCTAATCTGCGCTGTTAATTGGACAAGCAATTATCATCACTAATTGATATTAAGATTTACGCACACAACTCGCTAAGTGTATTCTGTAACATGGTGTACCTAAATTCTAAGTCACATAGTTGAAAAGGGGTGTGGCCACAGGGGGGCATTTCTAAAATCTACGTGCTTTGTTATAGAATACACCCACTCTGCCCCTAATTTAGGTGTTGGGGAGTTCGCCAAGTAAAACATGGCGTAAATGGCCGTGACTACATTTGATTGTGTGCAGAGGTGCTTGGCATTATTCTATATACTGTGCAGAAATTGAAACCTATCCTATAAAATTTAGGCATACTTTACAGAATACGCCTAGGCTTTTTTTTCTGCGCAGAATTTTCAGGCGTCATATACAGACTCTAGCAGTGTGCAAAACTGCATGGGCAGGTTATAGAATTAGGCAGATGTAACTTAGCAAATTAGGCACTAATTGACACAATAGTGATCACTGGTGTTAATTGGAATCAAATTTGCAAATATACATCTTATACCCTTAATTTCTATAGCGTACAACTGCAAGGGGGCATGGACAACAAGTGTTAAGTCTACAGAATACAATCAGTTATGCACATAACTGCCAGCAATTAGGCACGGGCATTTACACTAGCCACTGACATGGCATAAGAGCTCATGACTAAAGTTAGGTGCTCAAATGCTTAGTTACATGCTTAACTGCCATTCTAAAATAGTGTAATTGCCGATACAGAATTTGTGCTTCACGCCCAGCATTTTAGCACCTAATTTTAGGTGACCTCAAGAATTACCTCCCTATTTTGCTGTTATACCATAAGCCTTCATTCAGTTATCTAAGGAATTTTTCCCCTCTTTTAAAGTTTCCCGCCCAGCTTACCTCAGGCATCATGTGTCATCCTTAGCCAGAGTGCTGGGGAGGGGGTGGGGGCTGAATCAGGAACAGGATTTTCTGTATTTTTTTTTTTAATGATTAAGACCCTTTGGCCTCATTGTGTTGAATTTAAAAATTAGCCTTTGCTCCAGTTTTATTTTGTTTTTAATGACTCCCTGTTTTGTTTTGGTTTCTTTTTTTAGCCCACCCCCTTTTTATGAGAAGCTATTTGTGAACCGTGGTAATGTATAGTCCTTAGCCAGAGGCCACAAATTGCAGTTCCTTCCAGAACATGGCTAAGGAAGACCTTACGTGTGGTTACTAGAAACGTTCACGGGAAGCTGTGCAGCAGTCTGCTTACAAGTGTGGCATGTGCTACACTTATTTATTTTGCAGGAGTTGTCTGCCCTGTGCAATTCAAGTCATGAGAGGACTATAACACACTCAGAGTTAAAACCGACTCCTGCCACTAGGGGTTGAGAGAACACACTTCCATAGCAGCCCCCAGACCTAGTCAGCCGGCCCACCCAGGGAGTAATTTTGGCTCAGAAAACAAAACCCAGGTCTTCTGCGTAGTAGTGCACAGCATGAATCTCCCGAAAAAGACAATAACTTGGCCTTCCATGATCTGAACTAAGACACTTAGCAAAACTAATTAGGCACCCCTAAGCCTTATACTAGTTACATATCTCCCAAACTTATCAAGTACAGAAAACCAGCAGAGGAATGCAAATGTCTTAATTCAATAGCATAAAATGTATGCTGCTCCACTTGAGATAGCACATGACCACACAATTTAAAAATTGATTCACCAAGAGATCCTGAGCATTTAAGGCTTGAAACATAACTTTAGGTGCATTGCTTGAAATGTGGATTCTAACAGATGGCATAAAAATATAAAAATGCCCATTTGTGTTTATTGTATATCTTTCATAATGCACCTATGACCAGTGCTGCAGTGTCCCAATTTTGATTCATAGTGGCAGACAATAGACACTGTGAAGAAACACCTTAAGAACAAAGTAAAAATTAGAACAAAAAAATGTCAATAAGGGCATCAACTGCCAAAGGACACAGTTTCCATTAAAAAAAAAAAAAATAAAAGTTGAGGAAACCTAGTCAAAACATAGTGCTAGGCAATTAATATCAATGGATCGAAAAGGTTTAAATTGAATGTGCTTTAAAGTATTCAATGTACGTTTACATCAGGCTGAAATATTTTGGGCCTCTTATCAAGCCGTGCTAGCGGGTCCAGCACTGCAATGCCAACAAACCCAAAGTGGAAGGGCTTTGTCGCCACTACTGCACCGAAGCCCAAGGTGGACGGGCATTCTCGACACTACTGCACCGAAGCCCAAGGTGGACGGGCATTGTCGACACTACTGCACCGAAGCCCAAGGTCGACGGGCTTTGTCGGCACTACTGCACTGAAGCCCAAGGTGGACGGGCTTTGTCGGCATTACCGCACCGGGGACCACTGGCATGGCTTAATAAGCCCTTTGTTTCTTGATTTAAACAAAAAAAATACAAGATGCGATCTACTTAAAATGTAAATAATCTGGGAAAGGTGGAATCCACATTGGCATGAGAGTAAAGAAAATAAGCCCCATCCTCCAAATTCATAACAAAATGCATCAGTTCCAAATTCTATGGATTGTTTCCATCAAAATAAAGGTGTCTAATAGCTTCATTTACTATTTGACACTACATTTATGAAATAAAATTCTGGCAGTCACACCTTCAAATGATTTCAAATTGAAGAAACTAACCAAGATCTAATGTAGATTGTGCACAGATGAACTAAACATTTTAAAAGCCATTAGTTTCAAACAAATATTTTGGGATACATAATCAAGGATTTTTCCTATATTATATATCTATGTAGAAATACCTTGTTTTCTTCAACAGGCACAGAATGGAACAATTTAAAAAAATATATAAGGCCCTATATTTTCTTACAAAAGAAAAACCTTTTATTTCTGGCATGCCTTGTCTAAAAAATTAGTGGCAGTATATGGACCATTCTAATTTAGCAGGAAGAATACATTTGAAAAGAAAAGAAAGGGATATTCTATCAGGTCACTTTTATTTTTAAACAACTGTCGGTGAACAGGTGCTATGAAACTCCTCCAACCATTCAGTGAACACATGCAGACAACCACTAGTACATTCCTTCACAGCCTTCAAAAGCTGGAAGCAAACCCCATTAAGCTATAAAAATAAAGACACCTCTAGCTCACAGCAGAGCTTATACATTTACAAATGAACAGACTTTCTAGACATATTAAATTAGCAGGCAAAAATACACTGTAAGGAATGGACATCACCACACATTCCTTGCTCCAGTTAATAGCTAGGAAGAGTTTTAGAAAGTAATTCTGCATTCTTATATAAACACAATACCTTACACTCCTGTAAACTCTAAGCTAAAATACAGTTGCACCAGTGATTAAATTTCCCCATCCTTAATTACTTTGCCTGATTTGGCAAACATACTGCACTACAAATGGTGCATTTTTAACATGTACTCCTGAAGATGTACATTTTAAATGGGCAGTTTTCTAATCTGGCAGATACACAGAAATCCCTCCCCAAAACAAAAGCAGCTTTCAAGATACAGGACCAACCAAATACCTTGTCAGGAAAGTGCCATGTATTATTAAATCTCACCAGTTTTCAAAAAATGCTCTTTAAAGAGAACTGAAATTTGCTGGTTTATGGACCAATAGTTGTTTTCCCATCTGACAGTAGGAACATATTGCTGGTGAAGAGTCCAAAAAACAACCATTTAAAATAAATGAACAATCAGCTTTTATCTTGATTTCTACTACTGAATATAAAATTTACAGGGAGTTCAGCAAAGGCATTTTTCTAAGTCAAGCACTAGGTTCAATAAGGGCCTATTAAAATGTATTTTTATTTCCCAGTTTCCATTAGACCTTTACCACACATACTTCTATGTATTTTTATTCCAAGCACAAATCTACTAGATCAACTTAAACCTGAACAAAAGCTCCCTTACAATGTGTGTTCTTTTAATGTTAAAAATCATTCACATCAGATTCAAACAAATCTTGTTGACTTTCCACAGTGCTGTGTGTGTGTGTGTATGTATATATATATATATATATATATATATATATATATATATAAATACACACACACAAATCTATTCATCAAGGCTCTAGGGTATATAAACGGGGGGGGGGGGGGGGTTGATAATTTAAAGTGGAATTTTAATTACTTTGCTTGTGCTTTCAATTTGTTGTTGATTCCATGAATTCCTATTCTCTGGTCTAAACTGAGCCAATTATTTGTAGTCCTAATTTGGAAACCCACCAGAAGTATCAAGTACACATTTTCTTCTTTTTAAAGGCACAGAAACCAATATCTACTATATTTAGTTCTTGCTATCTGGGCTGATATGCCAGGATCGTTTTTAACAATCATCACGTAGAAATAGAAGTAATAAAGCAGCTTTTAAAGTTAGACATTCTAATGTGCAGTGAGGTTAATTTGAATAACCAACATTGTACAACTCAAATTTAAAAAACAAATCAAGTACTTTTAAGTTCACAGTGTAAACAAAACAAAAAACATTTAGCCTATCAATCTTATATTAAAAGAGGTATATTTCAGAACTTCATTCCTCTCCATAAGGCAGCAGTTTATAAATACTGTTATTTAGTACCAAAGCTGCAGAAATAATTGTACCTTTCCCTGCATAAAACGTTTATCCAAACACATTGGATTTGGGTCTCAACTTTAACGGGCTTTTTAGAGACCGGTCATCCTCCTCAGCATCTTTGAAAGATGGAGTTGTGTGAATTATTTGTGTCCGGAAGCGTATTCTGTTCAGTCTGGGCTTCACTTTGCTGCTCCCCGATGGTTTTCTGCTGACCTCCTTGGACCTGAGCCAGGTCCCGTCCAGGTGATCGTCAGACAGGAGGGGAAGTTTGTGCACCGTGATAGTGGACGGCAGCACCTTGGATAGCCTCCAACGCCCGCTCCCTAAGTTGCCGGCACTATCCTGCTCCGAGTCGGCCAAGGAGCCCACCAACCCTTTCATGTCCTCAGCGGCGTCCTGGTTTAGGTACTGGCACGCTTTTCTACCACTATAATCCCTGATGTCCACGTCGGCATCGTAGGCGCCCACTAGCAGCTTGACCACCTCCACGTGTCCGTGCATGGCAGCCAGGTGAAGGGCCGTGTAGCCACCGCTGGCCCGAGCGTTGATGTTGAAAGGGAGTTCGTGCTTGTTGGCAAAGTTCACCAGCATAGCGAGCAGCTCCTGTTTGCCCTGCTTGGCAGCCCAGTGGAGGCAGTTGAAGCCCGTAATGAAGTCTCGTTTTGTGAAGAGGCCGGGGTCACAGCTCAGTAACCCCTCCAGGCTTTTCCACTTGCCTTCTGAGGTCGAGAGCATCCAGGCATGCTCCAAAGGGTCCAGAGTCACTGAGCCACTGCCGCCGCTTTCCTCAGCCGAGGAAGAGGCAATGGAAGCCGTGTCCGATTCTCCTCCACTACCTCTGCACCCGGCGAAGAAAGTCCTGCGGAGTTGCGGGGAGCTGCTGATCATCCGCTCCCGGAAGGTCTTCCGGCTGGACCTGGGGGTCGCGAGCCCACCGCCCTCACGTCCCATCGGACCCGGGGAACATGGTGACTCTCCCGGGGACGCGTTCCCTCCGGATCCCTCCTCACACAGGCTGCGCCGGGATCCTCCGCCCGAATCCTCCTCACCGCTTAGCGACGGCAGGGCCTGGGGCGTGAAGCGGTGCCTCGAGCTCTTCCCACCGCTTTCGACAAAGGCGAGGGGTGAGCTGCTTCCTCCGTCCTGCTGTTGCTGGGGATCAGCAGCAGCATCCATGTCCTCTCCCGTGCTCACCTTCGGGTCCTCCCGTGGAGCTGCTTGTTCTTCCTCCATGCATTGCTCCTGTCCACGCTCGGACTGCCCTGTGGTAGTGCTGCCATCTCCGCATTTTTTCTTCTGTTCGTCTAAGAGCTGAAACACCGGCCGCTCCTCCTCAGCTAAAGGCAGCGGGGAAGCCTCGGTCACCGAGATAACGGGGACCTGCTCGGGGGGAGTGGGAGCCAAGGTGGCAACGGGGGACCCGGGCTCCTGGAGGTACTTCTTCCTCAGGCACACATACTTAACACCATTCTCCTGCCGTACGGTGCCCAGCTGGTTGACAATGTCTTTGAAGCGTTGGCGCGCAGTGGCTCGCGACTCCCCTGGCATACTCAGCCAGCTCTTGAAGTGCTCCACCAGCTCCTGATTGGGGGCTCGGCCGCCGCACTCACGCAGGAACTGCAACACCGCATCCGCGCTCAAATCCTCTGCCATGGCTGGTTGGCTTGACTCACTCACTCACGCCCTACATGGTTGCTGCCACTGGCTCCCCATCCTCAGCACGCTGTTGCTAGGCAAGAGACGGAGAGAGGGGTGCTGGATAAGCTGGTACACGTCCAGGGCGCTCTCGCTCCAATCTGTGTTTTTCTCAGAGTTCCACCTGGCCTAGCAGTTCCTCAGCTTTCTTAAAGCATCTAGCTCGCTTTTGCAGATCCCCAGTGGACAAGCTTAGCCTCCGTGGCAATTCCACCCTATCCTCCTCCTTAGCAACAGCTGAGTTCCAGCCGAGCGAGCGTTCATTCTATGATATTCTCTATCAACTACAAGCCACACAAGTTAGGCGATGGGAGGGAGGCGAGCAGAGGGCGGAGCTGCTGCTTTTAAGCTGCCTTTCCCTCATTCCAAACCAAATCACAAGGAGCAGTTTACTGAATGCATGTGAAGAACAGCTACGCCACCTGCCTGCCATTTCAAAACAGTGCAGACACCGAAGTAGAAACATAGAAACAAAGAAACATGACGGCAGATAAAGGCCATATGACCCATCCAGTCTGCCCATCCTCTGTAACTCCTAATTCTTCCTGTTCCTAAGTGATCCCACATGCTTATCCCATGCCTTTTTACATTCTTGAACAGTCCTTGACTCCACAACCTCCACCGGGAGGCCATTCCACACCTCCACCACCCTTTCTGTGAAATAGTACTTCCTTAGATTACTCCTAAGCCTATTCCCTCTTAACTTCGTCATATGCCCCCTCATTCCAGAGCACTCCTTCATTTGAAAAAGGCTCTCTTCCTGTACATAAATGCCTTTGAGATATTTAAACGTCTCTATCATGTCTCCTCTCTCTCTCCTCTCTTCCAGCTTATACATGTTGAGGTTCATAAGCATGTCCCTATAATTTTTGCGTTCAAGACCGCTTACTAATTTCGTAGCCGCCCTCTGGACCGACTCCATCCTGTTTATATCTTTCTGTAGGTGCGGTCTCCAGAACTGCGCACAGTACTCCAAATGAGGCCTCACTAGAGACTTATATAACTGCACTATCACCTCCTTTTTCCTGCTGGTCATGCCTCTCTGTATGCACCCAAGCATTCTTCTGGCTTTGACCGTCGCTTTTTCTACCTGTTTGGAAGCTTTAAGATCATCAGACACAATCACCCCCTTCGCACACTAAAGCACTTCACCCCCTGTACTGTACCGTTCCCTCGGATTCTTGCGACCTTAGTTGCCAAATATCGGTCATTTCCTCCAGTTTCGCTAGGTCCTTCCTTATGTCATTCACACCCTCCAGGGTGTCCACCCTGTTGCAGAGGTTAGTATCATCCGCAAAGAGACAAACCTTACCAGACAGCCCTTCTGCAATATCACTCACAAAGATGTTAAAAAGAGCCGGCCCTAGGACCGATCCCTGTGGTACTCCACTGACGACATCCTTTTCTTCAGAGCAAGCTCCATTTACCACTACCCTCTGTCTCCTACCATTCAACCAATTTTTAACCCAATCCGTTACTCTAGGTCCCATACCGAGGGTACTTATTTTATTTATCAGTCGCCTGTAGGGAACCGTGTCAAAGGCTTTGCTGAAATCCAGGTATACCACATCAAGTGCCCCTCCCACATCCAACTGTTTGGTCACCCAGTCGAAGAAGACAGTCAGATTCGTCTGACATGATATGCCACTAGTGAAGCCATGTTGCCTCGGGTCCCGCATTCCATTTAGTTCAAGAAATCTCACAAACTGTCGCGTCCCTCACCTGTGACGCTCTCCCGTCAGCCGTCTCGCGCCTTAGGTCGGCTGCTGGAGGTGCTGGCCAGGAGGGGCGGTCAGACGCTGGGTTCCTGCGTCGCCCCAGTGGAGTTCTGTCAGCCGTCTGGGCTGCTCCGGCCCTCCGTTCCGCTTCTGTAGCGGCTGGGGAACACCAGCCATGTTGGCAGTGCCAGCGTCCCCAAAGAAAGGGATCCTTTCCGGGCACGGAGCCCAAGAACATTGAGGACACTCCCCACTATACCCGGATTGGCCGCTCGCGGCTGACGCCACCTCCTGCTACTGGCCGGCCAATCCGGGGCTGTTGAGTCACTGTTGAGGTTGCTCCGCCTCCTACCAGCTGTTTCCTGCTTTCCTGATGGGGAGGGCTATTTAGGAGCAGCATTGTGGGGTATTCGTTGCTTCGGCTTCTACCTGTGTGGATTCCGTGGTGCTGTGATTCTTTGTTGGACTGATTCCTGCCTCTCAGAACCTTTGCCTGGACCTGGACTTTGCTTTTGCTTGCCGCCTGCCTCTCAGAACCTTTGCCTGGACCTGGACTTTGCTTTTGCCTGCCGCCTGCCTCTCAGAACCTTTGCCTGGACCTGGACTTTGCTTGTGCCTGCCGTCTGCCTCTCAGAACCTTTACCTGGGCCTTGAACTGGACTGTGTGGGGTGCGTGCTGTCTATCCTGAGATCCACCCGGACCTACGCCGGGGTTCCAGTCATGTTTCCTCAGGTAAGACCGGGATTATCCGGCTGCCGAATGCAGTTTGGCACAGGAGCTCACATCTTAGTACTGCAGGGCTTGACACAATCCTCCTCTTTAGAAGCGTTTCCATTAGCTTACTCACCACCGAGGTCAGACTGACAGGTCTGTAATTCCCAACCTCCTCCTTACTTCCACTCTTGTGCAAAGGAACCACATCCGCCCTTCTCCAGTCCACCGGGACCACTTCAGTTTCTAAGGAAGCATTGAAGAGGTCCGTCAGCGGAGCCGACAGAACTTCTCCGAGTTCCTTAAGCACCCTCGGGTGTATCCCATCTGGCCCCTTCGCTCTGTCTACTTTTAGTTTGGCAAGCTTTTCACGAACACAGTCCTCCGTAAACGTGTCTTGGTCTACCATACATCCATCCCCTTTAGCCTTTGTTTTCTGCAGCCCTACCCCCGAGGACTGAGATGCTCAAGGTCCTCGACTATCCATCACCATCTTGAGAGTCTTCCACGGTACCGTTGCACAGTATCCTAAAGGAGACACTGCTTCGGAACTGGCTGAAGCCCTTATCTAACCCCACCATCCCCAAGAAAGCCGAGTCCCAGTATAGGATCCACAGCGACCCGGAGTTGATGAGGACTCAGTTGCCACACGATTCTGCGGTGGTGGATTCTGCTCTCAAGTGAGCCAAGAGTTCGAGGGATACCGCCTCGGCGCCCATGGGGCGCGAGTCTCGCACTCTGGACTCTTTTGGGAGGAAGGCCTATCATTCTCGTGACCAAGATCCAGTCTTATCAGCTATACACGAGCATCCACATGCGGAACAGTGTGCGGCAGCTGGTGGACCTGGTTGACAAGCTTCCCAGGAGGTGGTCAGGCGTGTCGCAAATTCCTGTCCAGGGGTATTTATGACACTTGTGATGTTGCATCCAGATCCGCTACCCAATGTATAGTGATGCGCAGACTCTCATGGCTGCTGTGAGCACTCTGGAGGGCTGGTACGAGGGAGAGGGGATAGTGGTTCTTTCAGCCGGCATCATCCCCGGTCATTCAGCCCAGCTAGGAGAGCAGGGCGCCCTCTAGGGATCAAACTGCCAGGGAAAGCTGTAATGCAGGAGAAAAACTACACTCCCCAGAAGCCAGTGCAGGGTCAGCTGAACTCTCAGGAGGGGGAGGGTGGAATGACTGATTGGGAGATGAGGTCTGATCCTGGAGATGGGGAACAGCTGGTGGAGCTTGGGGAGGAGGAGGAGATGGAGTGGAATAAAGCAGAGGTAGAAGGAGAAGGTAAAGGGGAATGTATGGAGGTGGGTGGTTTGGCTCTAACCCGTGCAGACAAGGTGAGAGCTTTTGTGGCCTCAGCATTGCCCCGGTTGTGGAGTTGGGGGAAGCTGGGAGCAAAGCAGTGGGGGAGCAACTGGAAAGCACAACTTGCTACCATATTGGCTGTTCCCAAGAGGTAGTGCTGTGGAAGGGGGGGAAGGGCTTTAAGACAGAAAGGCATGTGCATTTTGGGGGAACTTAAACTGTAAGAGGTGAGAGAGGAGGTGGTTCCAGCTAAATCTCCAAAACTATCTGCGGTGAAGATAGTGTGGCTGGAGGTTTGGGAAGAGAGAATTTAAAACAAAAGCCTGTAATTGAAAATGGATTAAAGTTTGCTGATAATTGGAGGTGTTTAGACAAGGCTGACATCTGTAACAATAAAGAACTTGGACTGCTCTTTCTGCTGGAGTGGGACTGATTTTCTCAGCAGCTGGCAAGGTGGAGAGGGAGAGCAAGTGAAAGTGCGGTGGCTGGCTAGGAAAGCAGACGGAAGCCAGTGAAAGCTAAGCAGGGTCCACCCTGGCTCCCACCTGGAAGGGGGACCTGGTTACAAAGTGGTGGCAGTGGTGGGATCATCTGAACAACCCGCCGGATAAAGAAGCGTGTATTACTCCGAGTTCCGGTAAGCATATACGGGACTCGGGTAACCAGGAGGAGGGGGATATAGAGGGCCAGTGGTGGTAATACCGCACTTGGAGAGTGTTCTTTGTCTTTCCCTTTCTCACTGGTACCAGTGGCTAAGACGACATGGAGTCGAAGGAGCTGCTGTCTTTTATGGCCCACCAGTTCCAAAAGCAGCAGGAAATGGCTCAGAGACTTCTAGAGGATTCCTTGGCTGCTTCTCGAGCACAGATACAACCGGTGCTGGAGGTGGTGCAGGAATTGTTACGGGCAGTACCCCTACCGAGGAAGGAGAGTACTTCGTTGGAGGCTACAGCTACTGGAGCTGTGCCTGGAAGCATGGAGCCTGGACGAGTTAATTGGTTGCCTTGGGGCAAATTAACAGAGCAGGACGACATTGAGGATTATCTGGGGACTTTTGAGAGGGTAGCATTGGCGGCTGCCTGGCCTCAAGAGCAATGGACCATTAGACTGGCTCCTGCCCTGTCGGGGGAAGCCCTGGCAGCTTTTCGGAGCCTGTTGCCAGGGGACGTGGTGGATTATCAGAAGCTGAAAACGGCTATTTTGGACCGGTATGGGGTAAGCAGACAAACTTATCGCAGGCGCTTTCGGAGTTGGAGGTGGAGGGAGGGGGAGACTCCGAAGGCCTTGGCTCAGAAGCTGATGGACTTGGCTACCAAATGGCTAGAGCCTGATAAGAGGGCAGTGACTCAGTTGATGCAGGATCTGGTGCTGGAGCAGTTTTTAGAGGCTCTACCGGACAGTATCAGGGTTAATTTGATCAGGAAGGGATGTGAGACTCTGGAAGAAGCTATCAAAGGCTTTGAATACTTCCTGGAGTCACAATACTCAGGGGGGGGAGAGGGGGTCTGGCGGGGTGGTCGGGGTAAAATGTTCAAAGGATCTGGGTGGAGGGAGGACGGTCCTAAGGAGGATGATAGAATGTGCTACCGATGTGGGAAGTCGGGACATGTGAGGAGGGATTGTAGGGCCAAGTTGGGGCTCATATCTCAGGTAACCCCCTCTAAGGAACCCCAGTTTACGCATTGGGTTAAGATAGGAGGGGTCCCGGTGGAAGGACTTTTAGACTCAGGAGCGGACCAGACAATGTGCTCCCAGAAGTTGTGGGGGCAGATTGCCCGGAAAGGGGGTCAGCAGGGTAGGAAGAGAGACCGGTCCGTGGCTATTCAGTGCATACACGGGGCCTCCTCAAGGTATCCGGTCCGGCTAGTAGACATACAGGACCAGGAGGGCCTTCAGTGGGTGTGGGTGGCTGTACTTCCTAGGCTACCTCAGGATCTCATTTTAGGACGGGATTGGGCTCCATTCACATACTGCCTTGGTGGTAAGCAAGCCTTGGTATCTACCCGGGCCCAGGAGAGGCAGGAGAAGGAGCAGGAACTGTCCCTGGCACAAGTATTTCCATTCCAGGGAGAGGTTATGGGGCGGCCGGGGAAGACCAGGAAAGGCTCTCAGCAAAAGAAACGAGGTCAGGAGCAAAGGCGGCAGCATTGTCAAGAGCTCCTTCATCAGGGGAGGTTCCCAGGGGATACGGAACAGGTGTTAGAGAGATTCCCTGATTTTTCCAAAGAGCAAAAAGATGACCAGACATTGCAGTATGCGTGGGAGCGGGTAAATCAAGAGGGAGAAACCAGCTTCCCTCGGTTTGTTAGTGACAAGGGGTTGCTATATCGGCTGTCCTGTTTAGCAGGGGGGAAGGAACCTCAGAAACAGTTAGTAGTACCGAGGGGGTTTAGGGACCTGGTGTTACGGGTATCTCATGATCATATCTTAGGGGGTCACAAGGGGGCTCAGAATACTCTCCGGCAGGTATTAAACAGATTTTACTGGCCCGGGGTGTATAAAGAGGTGGAACAATTTTGCAGCTCCTGTAGTCAGTGTCAGAGGGTATCAGAGCAAACACCGAACAGAGTGCCCCTACGACCCCTTCCCCGTATAGGGACTCCTATTACCCGTATGGCAATGGATATGATCGGGCCCATTGATAAGTCCCGAAGGGGGTATTCCTATATTCTAGTGATCATGGATATGGCCACAAGGTATCCCTGGGCCGTGCCGCTTCGTACCACCTCGGCGAAAGTTATTGCGGCCCAGCTAATTCGGATCTTTTGTGAGGTGGGGTTTCCTAGGGAAATGATTACCGACCGGGGGACCAATTTCATGTCACGAACCCTGGCCCAGGTGTGGGAGGCTTTCGGGATACAGCATATTCGGACCGCAGCTTACCATCCTCAGACTAATGGCCTGGTGGAGAGATTCAATAAAACCTTGAAAATGTTGTTGAGGAAAGGGTTAGGTTCCTCCCATGAGGAATGGGATCTATTGTTACCATTTGTTTTGTATGTGTGTAGGGAGAATGTTCAGGCCTCTCTGGGCGTATCACCATTTGAATTGATGTATGGGAGATCACCCTGGGGAGTGTTGGATGTGTTAAGGGAGCAGTGGGTTCCTCCAGAAGAGGAGGATCGGGATGTAGTGAACTATCTAGTGAAGCTGAAGGAACGGTTGCATAAATTGAGCCGCGGGGCTCAGCAACACTGGGAGAGGAGTCAGAATTATCAGAAAGCCTATTATGACCGGAAAGGGGAGGAGAGGGCATTGGAGGTGGGGGACAAAGTCTTGATCATGGTTTCAGACTCACCTCATAAGTTCACGGGACGCTGGAGGGGTCCTGCTGTCATAGAAAAGAAGTTAGGTCCAGTCACCTACTTAGTAAGGAATGAGCAAGGCCGGGGGCAGACCTATCATATTAATGTGCTTAAACCTTGGCAGGAGAGAAGGGGACTATTTGGTCAGTCTAGGATAGAAGCTGAGGAAGAATTAGGACCACAGATCACGGAGATATTTAAGGCAGGAGAACCGCAGATTGCGACTACATTGCCAGGGAGTCAGCAGAAAGAGGTTCAGGCACTTGTGGAGGAGTTTCGGGATGTCCTGACTCCTTGCCCAGGGGAAACCCACCTTATCATGCATGATATCATCTCGGAGCCGGGCCGGGTGGTCAGACAGAGACCTTACCGTCTCTCACCCCCAAAGAAACAAGAGGTGGTCCGACAGGTACAGGAGATGCTGGATTTTGGGGTCATTGAGGAATCTGTCAGTCCATGGTCGAGTCCTGTGGTGTTAGTGCCCAAGTCCGATGGTACGTGGCGGTTTTGCATCGACTTTAGACAAGTTAATGCGCTGTCAGATTCTGATGCCTATCCGATGCCACGTATCGATGAACTATTGGATCGGTTGGGTACTGCCCGATATCTGTCCACCCTGGACTTGACCAAAGGGTATTGGCAGATCCCTCTGACTCAGGAGGCCAAGCCTAAGACAGCCTTTTCTACACCCATGGGGCTCTATCAATTTAAACGCATGCCGTTTGGTCTTAATTCCGCAGCAGCTTCCTGCCAGCGGTTGTTAGATCAGGTTTTAAGACCACATCAGCAATATGCGGCGGCTTACCTGGACGATGTTATCATTCAGAGTGAGGATTGGCCCTCTCATATGATAAGAGTGAGGGCGGTATTAGAGGCTTTCCGTCAAGCAGGTTTGACTTTGAACCCTCAAAAGTGTTGCTTTGGGCAGGAGAAGGTTAAATATCTGGGATACCGGGTGGGGAATGGTCAGATAACTCCGCTCTGGGATAAGGTAGCGAGTATCCGGGACTTTCCCTGCCCCAAAAATAAGAAACAGTTAAGGAGCTTTTTGGGCCTAGTGGGGTACTATAGGAGGTTCATACCCCACTTTGCCTCCATTGCTACACCCCTCACTAATAAACTTCAGAAGGGGTCCCCCAACAGTCTACGATGGGAGGAGGGAGGGCTTCGGGTGTTCAATGAATTGAGATTGGCCCTGTGTCAGGAACCCCTGCTGAGAGCCGTGGATTTTGATAAGCCCTTTGTACTGCAAGCTGATGCCTCGGGGGTAGGTTTGGGGGCTGTGTTGTCTCAGGTACACGAGGGACAGGAACATCCCCTGATGTATCTGAGCCGGAAACTGCTCCCCCATGAGGTCCGGTACTCGACCATAGAGAGAGAATGTTTAGCGATAAAATGGGCAGTGCAGATGTGCCATTACTATTTAGATGGGCGTAAATTTACTCTGGTTACTGATCATGCGCCTTTGAGGTGGTTAGGCCAGATGAAAAATAGTAATGGTCGTCTCACAAGGTGGTATCTGGCTTTACAGCCCTATCAATTCAAGGTGGAGCATAGATCAGGCAAATTTCTGACAAACGCGGATGTTCTTTCTCGAATTGCCAGTACAGGACAGGAGAAGACTGGCAATCGTTTGAGCCGGGGGGTGTGTGAGCACTCTGGAGGGCTGGTACGAGGGAGAGGGGATAGTGGTTCTTTCAGCCGGCATCATCCCCGGTCATTCAGCCCAGCTAGGAGAGCAGGGCGCCCTCTAGGGATCAAACTGCCAGGGAAAGCTGTAATGCAGGAGAAAAACTACACTCCCCAGAAGCCAGTGCAGGGTCAGCTGAACTCTCAGGAGGGGGAGGGTGGAATGACTGATTGGGAGATGAGGTCTGATCCTGGAGATGGGGAACAGCTGGTGGAGCTTGGGGAGGAGGAGGAGATGGAGTGGAATAAAGCAGAGGTAGAAGGAGAAGGTAAAGGGGAATGTATGGAGGTGGGTGGTTTGGCTCTAACCCGTGCAGACAAGGTGAGAGCTTTTGTGGCCTCAGCATTGCCCCGGTTGTGGAGTTGGGGGAAGCTGGGAGCAAAGCCGTGGGGGAGCAACTGGAAAGCACAACTTGCTACCATATTGGCTGTTCCCAAGAGGTAGTGCTGTGGAAGGGGGGGAAGGGCTTTAAGACAGAAAGGCATGTGCATTTTGGGGGAACTTAAACTGTAAGAGGTGAGAGAGGAGGTGGTTCCAGCTAAATCTCCAAAACTATCTGCGGTGAAGATAGTGTGGCTGGAGGTTTGGGAAGAGAGAATTTAAAACAAAAGCCTGTAATTGAAAATGGATTAAAGTTTGCTGATAATTGGAGGTGTTTAGACAAGGCTGACATCTGTAACAATAAAGAACTTGGACTGCTCTTTCTGCTGGAGTGGGACTGATTTTCTCAGCAGCTGGCAAGGTGGAGAGGGAGAGCAAGTGAAAGTGCGGTGGCTGGCTAGGAAAGCAGACGGAAGCCAGTGAAAGCTAAGCAGGGTCCACCCTGGCTCCCACCTGGAAGGGGGACCTGGTTACACTGCACACCTCTGACCTGGACAATCGGACCCAGCAGCGGCTGGCGGATGTTCCTTGTCAGGGGGATAATATCTTTGGTGAGAAAGTCGAGCAATTGGTCGAACAGCTTCACCAGCAGGAAACCACCCTCGACAACCTCTCCCACCGGGCGCCTTAAGCATCTACCTCATCAGGTAGAAGGTTTTTCAGGGGAAAGAAGACTGCTTCTTACGCTTACCCTAAGCGTAGGTACAATCCTCCTTCCCGACAGCCTGCCCAGGCTCAACCCCAGCGCGCTTGTTCTTGTCAACAGCGTGCGACCAAGCAGGCCCCTGCAGCTCCCCAGCAAAAGCAAGGGACGGGCTTTTGACTGGATCCGGGAGAGTATAGCCACCGTAAAAGTGCCCGTGGCGGTCGGGGAGAGGTTAAAATTTTTTCACCAAAGGTGGCCTCTCGTAACCGACCAGTGGGTTCTCCAAATAGTGCGGTGCGGGTAAACTCTCAATTTGATCTCCACTCTGCCAAATTGTCCACCGGGAGCTCAGTCTTTCAGCTCCCACCACAGGCAGGTACTTGCAGAGGAACTCTCCGCCCTTCTCAGCGCCAATGCGGTCGAGCCCGTAGCACCCGGGCAAGAGGGGCTGGGATTCTATTCCAGGTACTTCCTTGTGGAAAGAAAACAGGGGGGATGCGTCCCATCCTAGTCCTGAGGGGCCTGAACAAATATCTGGTCCGAGAAAAGTTCAGGATGCTTTCCCTGGGCACCCTTCTCCCCCTGATTCAGAAAAACGACTATTCAACTTCTGGAGCTACTGGGGTTTGTGATAAATTACCCAAAGTCCCACCTCCACCCAGTTCAGTGACTTGAATTCATAGGAGCTCTGCTGAATTCACAGACGGCTCATGCCTACCTCCCCGAGGCCAGAGCGCAGAATCTTCTGTCCCTTGCCTCCCAGGTACGAGTGTCCCAGCAGATCACAGCTCGGCAGATGTTGAGACTCCTGGGCCATATGGCATCTACAGTCCACGTGACTCCCATGGCTCGTCTTCACATGAGATCAGCTCAGTGGACCCTAGCTTCCCAGTGGTATCAGGCTACGGGGAACCTAGAGGATGCAATCCGACTGCCCACCAGTTTCCGCAGTTCACTCCACTGGAGGACAATTCGGTCAAATCTGACTTTGGGACGTCCATTCCAAATTCCTCAGCCTCAAAAAGTGCTGACGACAGATGCATCTCTCCTGGGGTTGGGAGCCCATGTCGATGGGCTTCACACTCAAGGACTATGGTCCCTCCAGGATTCAGGTCTGCAGATCAACCGCCTGGAGTTGAGTGGTCTGGAATGGGCTCAAGGCTTTCAGAGATCGGCTGTCCTTTCAAGTTACCCAAATTCGGACAGACAATCAGGTTGCGATGTACTACATCAACAAGCAGGGGGGCACCGGATCTCGCCCCTTGTGTCAGGAAGCCTTCGGGATGTGGCAATGGGCTCGCCAGCATGGCATGCTCCTCCAGGCCACTTACCTGGCAGGCGTAAACAACAGTCTGGCTGACAGGTTGAGCAGAATTATGCAACCGCATGAGTGGTTGCTCAGTTCGAATGTGGTACGCAAGATCTTCCGGGTGTGGGGCACCCCTTCGGTGGATCTTTTCACCATGCAGACCAACCACAAGCTGCCTCAGTTTTGTTCCAGGCTACAGGCTCACGATAGGCTAGCGTCGGACGCCTTCCTCTTGCATTGGGCGACCAGCCTTCTGTACGCGTATCCGCCCATACCTTTGGTGGGGAAGACTTTGCTGAAACTCAAGCAAGACCGCGGCACCATGATTCTGATCGCACCCTTTTGGCCCCGTCAGATCTGGTTCCCTCTTCTTCTGGAGTTACCTTCCGAAGAACCTTGGAGATTGGAGTGTTTTCCAACCCTCATCACTCAGAACGAGGGGGTGCTTCTGCATCCCAACCTCCAGTCTCTGGCCCTCACGGCCTGGATTTTGAGGGCGTAGATTTCGCCGCCTTGGGTCTTTGTGAGGGTGTCTCCTGAGTCTTGCTTGCTTCCAGGAAAGATTCCACTAAGAAGAGTTACTTTTTCAAGTGGAGGAGGTTTGCCATCTGGTGTGACAGCAAGGCCTTAGATCCTCGCTCTTGTCCTACACAGACCCTGCTTGAATACCTTCTACACTTATCGGAGTCTGGTCTCAAAACCAACTCCGTAAGGAACCATCTTAATGCAATTAGTGCTTACCATTTCTGTGTAGAGGGTAAACCTATCTGTGGACAGCCTTTGGTCGTTCATTTCATGAGAGGTTTGCTTTTGTCAAAGCCCCCTGTCAAACCTCCTACGGTGTCATGGGATCTCAACATCGTCCTCACCCAGCTGGTGAAACCTTCTTTTGAGCCACTGGATTCTTGCCATCTGAAGTACTTGACCTGGAAGGTCATTTTCTTGGTGGCAGTTACTTCAGCTCGTAGAGTTAGTGAGCTTCAAGCCTTGGTAGCCCATGCTCCCTATACCAAATTTCATCATAACAAAGTAGTCCTCTGCACACACCCTAAGTTCCTGCCGAAGGTGGTGTCGGAGTTCCATCTTAACCAGTCAATTGTCTTGCCAACATTCTTTCCCCGTCCTCATACCCGCCCTGCTGAACGTCAGTTGCACACATTGGACTGCAAGAGAGCATTGGCCTTCTACCTGGAGCGGACAAGCCCCCACAGACAGTCCGCCCAAATGTTTGTTTCTTTTGACCCCAATAGGAAGGGGGTCACTGTCGGGAAACGCACCATCTCCAATTGGCTAGCAGACTGCATTTCCTTCACTTATGCCCAGGCTGGGCTGATTCTGGAGGGTCATGTCACGGCTCATAGTGTTAGAGCCATGGCAGCGTCAGTGGCCCACTCGAAGTCAGCCACTATTGAAGAGATTTGCAAGACTGCGACGTGGCCATCAGTCCACACATTCACATCACATTACTGCCTCCAGCAGGATACCCGACGCGACAGTCGGTTTGGGCAGTTGGTACTGCAGAATCTGTTCGGGGTTTAGAATCCAACTCCACCCCCCTAGGCCCAGTTTTATTCTGTTCAGGCTGCACTCTCAGTTAGTTGTTCTTCGTAGGTCAATTTTTGTTATGTCCTCGCCGTTGCAAGGCCCAATTGACCCTCTTTGTTGTTTTGAGTGAGCCTGGGAGCTAAGGATACCCCAGTTGAGAACAAGCAGCTTGCTTGTCCTCGGAGAAAGCGAAAGATACATACCTGTAGCAGGTATTCTCCGAGGACAGCAGGCTGATTGTTCTCACCTACCCTCCCTCCTCCCCTTTGGAGTTGTATTTTCTTTTCTTTGCTATTGTATTTAACTGAGCGGGAGCGGTTGCGCACGGGCGGGAAGACGGCTGCGCATGTGCGGTGGGTGTGCCTCGTGCGTAGGACCTCACGCGAGACGTTTTTGACTTTGCTCTGAAACTCTTCCGGTTGGAGGGGGCTGCCGTGGATGTCACCCAGTCGTGAGAACAATCAGCCTGCTGCCCTCGGAGAATACCTGCTACAGGTATGTATCTTTCGCTTTCTCCCCCCCTCCCTCCCCTTCCCCCCCTCCTGTTCCTCGTTACCCAAATACTGCTAGTTCCCCCATCCCCCCCCCTAAAGATTACATCGACATGGAGTTTAAGATTAGACTATGGGCTCTCCCCGACAGTGACTGGATATATGGTTCCCAAATGGCCCCAAATTCTTTCTTGCGCTAATTTGTGCCCCGATCATCTCTCGCCTCCATCACCATCATCCCATGTAATGTATTCCTCCAATGCTAAAAGTTTGGGGGTGTTTCCTGCGTCCAATGCTGTAGTATACACTATTTCCCTATGATCAACGCTTTATATATGAATATATATTCCACCCTCCTGAATATCGTCCTACCCCTCTCCATTCCTAGAACTATTTCTTTAGGCGATAGGTTAACTTCTTTTTTTCAATATAATGCCACAATATCTTCGTATCTTATTCCAGAAATCTTCTATAAATAGGCAGGTGCTTAACATATGCAGCAATGTTGCATCCCTTTCCTCACATTTATAGCATTTTGACTCCTCCAGACGTCCAGCATAGCATGCCTGTTTTGGTGAAAAGTATGCTCTCAGGATAACTCTGAATTGTATTTCTCTGTGCCTTGCACTATATAATTGTGTATGAATCTCTCTCTCAATTTTTGTATTATCTCTCCCTCTCGCACCTCCGCCCTCAGCTCTTCAGTCCATCTTCTTCCTATGTTCCCATAATTCACTTGTGAACTGAGTTCAGTTATGGCCCTACATATTCCAGATACTGTGATCTGCGCTGTCTCTGATGATAAAAAGAAATCTTCCACCGACTTATAGACTCCCCTCGAACAGTTGTCCCCTTTAACTTGAGTTATATATCTCTGAACCTGCATATACGAAAACCAATCCACCCTGTCTCTCCCCACTATATTCTCCAAACTCTCTTTAGTTCTGATCTCTCCTGAATCTTGCAACATATCTGCTACATATACTATACCCTTTCTTGCCCATTCTGCCACCCTCCCCTGTGTTAATCCCGATCCAAATTTCACGTTACCAATTAACGGCAGCATGTCAGTATTATGTGGATTATTCCTCAGCAGCAGCATCAAATATTGCCAAGTGCATCTCATGGGGTAAAGTAATATGTGTTTCTTCCATCTCTTAGGTGTATTTTTATATGAGAGATGTATCAGATAGTGTGGATGCAGCGGCTGAAACAATTCTCTCTACATCCCACTGTGTGAATTCCTCCGTGCCCAATATCCAATCCGCCAAATGTCTCAGTAGGCAAGCCCAGTTATACCATATCATATTAGGTAACCCTAATCCCTCCCTTTTCCCTCCTCCATAGAGTCTCTCTAATTTGAGTTTTGGCTTTTTACCGCCCCCCCCCCCCCCCCCAAGCAATAACTTGAAAGTATCGACTTAAGCCGTTTCAAGTCCTTTTGTAAGATGTACAGTGGTAGTTGCCGCAAGACATATAGCCACTTGGGGAAAACTATCATACTATACAATGCTATCCTTCCACTCAGAGACCGTGGTAGATGTTGCCATTGTTTTAGTTGCTGTCTGGTATCCTGTATTATTCTCTCTACATTTCTTTGATATAATACCCGAGTATCTGCTGTCAGCCTAATCCCCAAATATGTAAATTCTTCTTCTGCCTATCTTAGTGGGATTTCCTCTACCCATCTACCGCGCAACGTTATATTAGTAGGCATTCCCTCTGATTTTTGTGTATTCAATTTGAACCCTGAAAACGTCCCATATTCTGCAAAGCTCTCCATTAATACTGGGAGAGATTGACATGGATTTCAAAGGTGGACCAGTACATCGTCCGCAAATGCTGATATCTTAAATTCCCTATTCCCCGTCCTGATCCCCCCCTATCTCCGTATTCCCCAATATCTCCCGAATCAGCGGGTCCAATGTCAACGCAAATAATAATGGGGACAATGGGCAGCCCTGCCGTGTTCCCCTTCTAATAGGGAAGATTTGTGTACATGTATCATTGACCCATACCCTCGCTACTGGTCTATTGTATAGTGTATGCACTGCCTTTGCAAAAAGCCCTCCAATCCGGTAAGTACCTAATGTCTGGAACATAAAATCCCACTTCACCCTATCGAATGCCTTTTCGGCATCGAAGCTTATTGGTAATGAGTCCAGTCGCTGATGTCGCACACATTCTAGTGATGCTAAGATCAGCCTTATATTTTTGACTGGTTGTCTACCTTTGATGAATCCTACCTGAATCCGAGCTAATCCTCCTTCATCTAGTATAATGGGCTTGGGAGTAATGGGTATAGTCTCTAACTTCCGGATTGAGCAGCTGCCACACATCCACCAGCCCAAAAAGCTCACTTAGCAACGGTATGCCTTTTGTATTGTCACTAGTCAATCCCCGTCTATTATGAGATTTGTCTATGGTTGGGTCCGCCACTATATTAAAGTCTCCTCCTACAATCATCTCCTTATGATTAAAGGATTGCAACTTGTATAAAATGACTGTAAAATTGCTTGCTGTAAGTATTGGGGGCATACACATTCCCGAGGAGATAAGGCACATCATTTATCCTTACCTTGGCCACTATATATCTCCCTTCAGGATCAACAAATATCTGCTGCTTTTCCACCATAAGAGACCTGTGGAATAAGATCACTACCCCTGCCTTTTTCCCCCTTGCTGGGGCTTCTGTCATGTCTCCCACCCACCATGTATGCAGCTTTTGATGTTCTAAAGAGGATAAGTGTGTTTCTTGTAACAGAGCTATCGAGGCACCTTTCTTCTTCAGATTGTGCAATATTTTCTTTCTTTTAATGGGCGATGAGATACCACCTACATTCCATGAGTATATTTTCAGTCCCATTATCCTATACCCTCCCGCTTTCTTGTATTTTGCATGTTCAACCTCATCACACGAGCATGTCGTCCCAGCCCCAACACCCTCGCTTCCTCATTTGTTCCGCCCTCCCTTAGGTTCCTATTCCCACTCCTCCCTCCAGTCATTCTCCACATCTGCATATTTTCATTGTCTCCCATCCCTCTTCTTTACCGTTATCCCTCCACCTCTCCCCCCCCCTCCACTCCCCTCTTCTCCCTCCACATCCCCTTGTTTCTTTGCATGTTCCCCCCCTATACTTCCTCTTTCTCCCTTGGAACCGGTCACCTTCTGCTGCCCACACCTCCCCTCTCATGTTACCGTTCCACCAGCTCCTGACCCAGGTTTCAGTTTCTTATTATACAAGTCCCCCATCTCAGACCCCTCCTCACTGTCCTTTGACTAATGCAATATCTCAGTCTTTCAACATCATATACTGTGTCAAAACCTGGTTTTACATGTTCCTTGTCCTCTCTCTGATCTCCCGGTCGTCTAACTCCCACCCTCTCTGTTAATGAGTCCAACAGCCAGCATATTCCATCCAGTCCTTCCGCTTATGTAATGGCAACCATGCGTTCTCTACTCAACTCGTCTCCCTGCTCAGTTGTTGCACATAAGCTTTGGCTTCCGTCACCTGATCAAAATGTTTTATCACTACATCAACCGTTATTTTCAGCTTAGCCGGGTATAATAATGCAAATCGAATCTTCTTGAACAGATCAGTGCATATTGGCGAGAACTCCTTCCTTAGTTGCTGGACACATTGCGAATAATCCTGAAAGCACAATATATTATGCCCTTGGTAGGTAAGCTGGCGCCCTTTCCGCATCTCCGCCAGTATTGTTTGCTTATGCCGGAAATTCAGGCTTTTGAAAATTACCACCCTTGGGCGATTCACTGATGCTTTGATCAGTCCTATTCTGTGTGCCTGTTCCACACAGAAATGCTGCATTTGATCTCCAGTCTGTAGTTCACGTGGGATCCACTCTTCCAGGAACGAAGGTAAATCTTTGTCCTGAAACGTCTCCGGGATGCCCACCAATCTCAAGTTGTTCCTCCTACTCCGATTCTCTAGATCGTCTACCTTCGCTTCTAGATCTGCCACTTTTTGCTGTAATTTCGAATTAGAGTCTTTTAGTGCTCCTGCATTGTCCTCCATGTCTGAGATACGCTGCAGCCCCAAATCCAATTCCAGGCAAACACTATCAATTCTCTCGTGTGCCTCTTCCGTACAATCATAAATTTGTTGCAACTTTTTGTCCAGCGCTGCTTCAACTGCCGCCGTTACCTCAGCTGTTATTTCCGCTACCCACGCGGAGCTTATGGTTGTCTCTCCCGGGATGTGCGGTTTGGCCATTTTGATTTCAGACGGCCTCAACTTCTCCCGCTCTCTCTTCGCCGTTTTCGTCGCCATTACTCACTATATTCTCTCTCCTTTGTAGCTTATCTCGTTGAGTTACGTTCCTCTTTCACCAACCCATCAACGTTTCCTTGATTCTTTCAATTTTTTCGCTGATATTTCGCCGATTTCTGGGAGGCGCACACGGAGCTCTGCTTTTCAGCGTCCACCCCGTATCATGGCAGCACGTGACCTCCAGAACTGAAGGATTTAAAAGTGCTGGGGGTTAGGGGAGTGAAGAGATCCCCTATTATTGGGGAGGGAGAGATGCTGGGAGTCTTCGACTGGCAGGGAGGATCGCCGCCAGCCAAGTTATGTCACTTCTGGATGGACATGTGACCAGCGAGGCCCACCCATGGCTATGCCACTGGGTGTGAGATTGAAGATTTGCATAGGAATGAGGGAAAAGGGATGGGATTTGATCTACCACCTTGCTGTGGTTACATTTAAGGCAGTTTGGCAGTCATGCACCAACCCTGTCAACACGGGCCATTAGTATGCCTGTTAACAGCTGATGACACAGATGTAATAAAGCTTGGGAAGCTTAGGAGTGATGCAATAAGCTGCATTACTCTTTAGTGCAATGGTTTATGCATGATTTTCCTGTGCAAATCCTAATGCAGGAAGCATGGGCAAATCACTGTAAAACCAGTGCGTTAAAGAGTAAGCTCAGTGGGCATGCAGATCGTTGCATTTAAAATTTTCCCCGGTGTAAAAAGCTGCACAGTTTTTATTCTTTGAAGCCTTGTTCAAACCTGGTGTAAAGATGCAGTGTGGGAGCAGAGGGTGCTGCACCTCACCTCAGATTGCTGATTCTCACTGAAGGCACCTTGGACTCCCTGAACCCAAAAGTGATCTCTCCCCCAATCTTTCCTCCTGTGTACCCAAGACCTTTCCAATCCGTGTCCTAAAAATATCCTCAAACTCAACAAATAACTTCCACTGCTGGGCCCCTCTGATCCTGTACTTGTCCCCCCTACAATACTATTCTGTTCTCTGTATTTTTTAGTTGCCCAATCCCTAATATTAGGTTCTAAGTGATATACAAAATTTTAAAACTGGTGCATACACCAGGAGCCACAAAATTAAAATCAAATACAAAAACAATATGTAGTTATCATTAGTCCAATACTTTGCAAAATAAAATGTTTTCTTAGCCTAGGTAAGAGAAAAGTTGAGGAATGGAGGGGGAAAGCATTCCAAAGCTTGGTTGTTAGGAATAAGAACACGAGAATAGCTATACTGGATCAGACCAACGATCCATCTAGCCCAGTATCCTGCCTCCAACAGTATCCAATCTAGGTCACAAGTACTTGGCAGAAACATTCCATGCTACCAATTCTGGGGCAAGCAGTGACTTCTCCCATTTCAATCTCAACAATAGACTATGGACTTTTCCTACAGGAACTTGGCCAAACATTTTTTTTTAAACCTAGATACACTAACTGCTGTTTCCACATCCTCCAGCAGTGAGTTCCAGAGTTTAACTATTCTTTGAGTGAAAAAATGTTTCCTCTTATTTGTATTAGAAGTATTTCCATATAATTTCATTGCGTGTCCCCTGGTCTTTATACTTTTTAAAAGACTAAAAAATCGATTCACTTCTACCCGTTCTACACCACTCAGGATTTTATAGACCTCAATCATATCCCCCCCTCAGCCTTCTCCTTTCCAAGAGAAGAGCCCTAACCTGCCCAGTCTTTTCCCATAAATTCATTTAAATCAAATTCCTCTACTAGGTGGAAATTCGAGCAAGCAACAGTTTTAATTCCATGAGCGTTTAGTTGCAAGAATTGCTAAGGAGTGTGAACAATACTCTGGACTCAAACCTCAGAGTCTATTAAAAATTATAGAAGTCACTTTAACAAAAAAGAGAGCCTGGAATGGCAGCCAGTGTAAGCTTATCAACAGTGGAGAAATTCTATCATATTTCCTTGCTCTAAAAATCAGTCTGGCAGCAGTATTTTGTAAAAGCTGGAGTTGATTTACTACTGTAACCAGGTGCCTCTAGGTGCAGCCAAGGATAGAACAATCTCCTCCAGCCACAGGCTCCTGGTACAGTCAAGAAATAAATGCCCACCATCAACTTCATTCTTAAGGACTTTATTCCATGCAGGTTTCTAGTAGACCTGATACACAGTTCCAACAGCAGCATTCATCTTCAATCTTAAGCACATGTAAGCTACCTGAAAGTGTCTGGCAAATAGTCCCCTTTAAGCAGTAGGGTATCAGCACATATCAGGATTCAATACAGGCTCACAGTCAGCTCCAGTCTGGGCTCTTTATCCAGGGCACAGTAACAGTAGTTCAACTCCAAATAAAAGCAGTTCATTCAGTTCATCATTACAGTTAAACCACAAAGCAGCAGTTTCTACTTTCTACTCTCTTTACCTTCAGGAGGGGTTCCATACTTTAGGGATTTCTCATACCCCAAGGGATTCCCCTTTACATCGGCTTCACTGGTAGATTCAATACTTTAGGGACCTCTGTTACCCAATGGTTTTCAGCCTGCAAATACATTTGGGACTTTCTCACACCCAAGGGATTTCACCCTGCACCTGCTTCACTCTACCCTCTTCTCTCCTTCTGCTTTTCTCTTCCCTGGGACTCCTTCCCACCTGCCTAATCAATCTCTGGCTTCTGCTCTCACAACCAATCACTCTCCTTCCATTAGCTTCCCCCACACCCATACCAGCTGAGTTAAGCATTAGACTAATGATGAGCTCCTGCACACAGGGTTTCCTATCTCTCTTTCTCCCTAGTGGCAGCCAATCTACACGTCCTGCCAGCTTACACCCATTTCTTCCCCTATTGCGGCTAGGAGTCCAGTCCGGGTTCTTCATATCACCCCCTGGCTCCTTGCCTGCAATGCCTTTTGGGACTTGTATTTCATACTGAAACTGCCTTAACCCAACTATCCTGGATGTGACTCTATCACACTACCTTTATAGAAATTTCCAAATACAAGCGTTGTAGTAGTCAGTATGAGGTAAGATTAGAAACTGGACTAAAAATCTAAAATAATCCATCAGGTTGTGGGGTGGGGGGGGGGGAATCTAATAAAGCGTAGATGCCTCATTTTGAAAAATACAGTCCCGAGAAATTGTTTTCAACTGCCGCTCCATAGTTAGAGCAGATTCTAAAATAACCCTAGAAACCTAGATCAGTGTTTTTCAACCAGTGTGTCACAGTTGCTCCCAAGTATGCTGCAGGAGTTTGATGTCACTCCCGTCCATAGACACCCCTGCTGCAACTGCATCCTTCTTCGCTCATCCACCTGCCCATTTGGTATGGCTCCTTCTCTCTCTCCGACCCACCTGTCACCATGCAACATCTTTCCTCCTTCCTGGTGCATTCTCCATTGGGCTGTCGTATTAAACACAGTAAAGATGCATGGGACCGCAACTCTGCGTGCCGCTACTTCCCCTGGCAGCCCCGACCACTCAGATATCAACTTCCTTTCTCAGAGGGGGTGGGGCTGCCAGGGGAAGTATCAGTATGCAGAGCTGTGGTCCTGCAAGTACAGAACTATGAGTTTAGTATGGCAGCCCGAGGGAGGAAAGATGCTGCTGTAACATATCAGCTGGAAAGGAAGTGCATTTGCTGATGCCGGAGCAACCCAGTCAGGTTGTGAAAACACTAGGGGCTCCAGATCCCTCCTGGGTGCAGCCTCCATCTGAGCCCCTGCTTGCTTTCACCCTGAGATTGGCACTCCTCTCCCATAATGAGCGGCAACTCAGGACTATAATCTCTGTGGCTGATCCTGGTGCAGCTGAAATACACAATCAGCAGCAAGTTAGAGAGAACTGAAGGGAAGATCAGCTCCCTGGAGCTTAGCTCAGTCACCCAGGAGAGGAAAATCTCTGCTAATTGCAAACAGCTGGACGTCCTGGCGAACAAAGTGGGACACGTGTAAGCCATTTAATGGCTGACTAACACTGCTGTTCCTATAGTTCGGCAGAATGCCCTCTTTGCCCTAATTCTGCCCTGCCGGTGTTCAGATGGTCCTAGGACAATTTGGAGAGATTTTGGTGGCACTAATTATATAGTGCTGCTAAAAGTCAATAGATAGTGGTCACCACTAAATGTATATGTCCCCTAAGGGAATAATTCTATAATTGCGCACATCTGTGTAGGTGCCCCAAGGCCATGTGATAGGTGCCTGTTCTAAAAAAAAAAACTGATGGTGTGCTTTGACAATTTTTGCATCTTGTCAGTGTGCTGCGAGATGAAAATGGTTGAAGATCACTGTCATGGACATTCTGTCAGCTGGAAGTTTTATTCCTGAGCAAAGCAACAACTCTTCAAGAGTTAAGTGATATTTCTTGGGAGCTGTGTTGCTGGTTTCTGGTTTCATTGTAAAAAAAAAAAAAGAAAACACAAATTTTATGGTTCAGTATCAGGCTTATTTTCGAAAGAGAAGGGCGCCCATCTTTCGACACAAATAGGGAGATGGGCGTCCTTCTCTCAGGGTCGCCTAAATCGTCATAATTGAAAGCCGATTTTGGGCGTCCCCAACTGCTTCCCGGCGCGGGGATGACCAAAGTTCCCATTTCCAGATCATTAATGAATATGTTAAATAGCATCAGACCCAGTACAGATCCTTAGGGCACTCTACTATTCAACCTTGTCCACTGAGAGGAGTGAGAGAACTGGGATGTCTAAATCCTGAGGAGGAAAAAGGAGGGAATTTCAGGCCTTATGATAGAGAAATTCTGAGCAAAATACCACAAATATTGCAGAATTTTGCAGAATGTTCAAAATTTTGTGCAGAATTACCTCAGGAGTAAACAAATAACAATAGTTTGTAATACCAGATTTGGGTAGTTTGATTTTGCATTGGCAGTGGAGTTTTCTTCTTCTGCCAATTTAACTTTGTTCTTCCTGGCACTGAAGTTGCTTCATTTATTTATTCTTCACTTGACAGCAAATTCCAGATTTGCAGCATTGGATTATAAAAGTGCTTATTCATCCTCAGCTCCTTTCTATATAGGGGTATCTTCTTTCCTTCCTGGGTTGATACTTTACTGGTTCTTTTTGACTGCCAGTTACTCAAGCTTTTACTGACTTTTAGAAGCAATGGACTTCCATTCTTGTAGTGACACTATTTACAGTTCAATGTTTGGCTCTGATTTCCTAATATAGGAGCCCTTTCTAATCTTGTGTTTTTCTTTCATGGTGAAATTCCCTTTTGGGATTTTAATGTACTATATTAGATTTCTTTCAGTCTCCGAAGACAAGCAGGCATAATATTCTCACATGTGGGTGATGTCATCCATGGAACCCGGTGCGGACACTGCCAAGTGCACTGTCACTTTAAATCTTTGAGGCAGTGCCCCCATTACGCATGTAAGAGTGCCTTCCCACCCGATGCTCGAGCATGGGACCAGCAGTACTATCGTTTTCCACGGAGCAGACAGGTTGTTGTTTTAAATCTCTCTTTAGCATGTCAAACTTTTTTGCCTTTTTGGTGCCTTCGCTTTTTCGGGATATTTTTTCTTTATCTTCTCTTTTTCCATACTAATTTCTTGAGTTTACTTGTTTTTTTTCACTTATTTTTCATTTTTCAGTTTTTGGTCTTTGGGGCCTCTGAGCCCATCTTTTGCCCGGAAAGCATTGACCGTTCTCGGGTACTCGACTACTCGAGCTCTCCATGTCATTAAGACTTTTGACCTTGTGCCTGTTATTTTTTCCTCCATGTCAATGAGCATGTCGAGTGGCTTTAAGAAGTGTGTAGCGCTATAGAAATAAGTAGTAGTATTCCATGCAATAGGACTACTTCAGGCACAGACCCCCATAACTGGTGTGTCCAGTACTCAAGTCCATGCATGCAAGCGAGGACCCTTAAAGCCCACAGAGTCCAACCTTAAAAACTTTTTGGTTCTGCATTGACATCGGCATTGCATTGAGCTTTGCAGAAGATTCAACACTTGACGTAGAACCTGCATCAGTGTCGCCGTTCTCTCGTGGAACTCAGGGCAGTGGTTCCTGTTCCAACGTCCGAAATTCGGACCGGTCGCTATTCCATTTACTTCGTGATGCCCCGAAAGGGAGGTTCTTTTCGGCCCATTCTCGATCTCCGAAAAATAAATCAGTTCTTGAGGGTGCAACATTTTCGCATGGAAACGTTGCGGTCAGTGATATCTGCAGTTTAGCCAGGAGAGTTCCTCATGGCTCTGGACCTCAAGGAGGCATATCTTCATATTCCCATTTGGCAGCAACATCAGCGGTACATTCGGTTTGCCATCCAGTTCAGGGTGCTTCTCTTTGGTCTTGCTACAGCTCCTCAAACTTTCTCCAAGGTCATGATGGTGGTGGTGGCGTGCCTAAGAAAGGAAGGGATCAGGGTTAATCCCTACCTCGACAACTGGTTGATTCGAGCGGACTCCATTCTAGAGAGCCGCAAGGCTACCGACCGGGTCATTTGTCTTTTGCAGTCGTTGGGCTGGGTGATCAATTTTTTCAAGAGTCAGTTGGCACCGACTCAGCAGCTGGACTACCTGGGGGTTCGTTTCGACACTGCGTTGGGGGGTGTTTTCCTCCCGGAGGAGTGTGTTCTCAAGCTTTGGTCTCAGATTTCCAGTCTTTTCCGGTTATCCAGTCCTCGAGCGTGGGACTATGTTCAGGTTCTCGGTTCCATGGCTGCGACATTGGAGGTGGTTCCCTGGGCCAGAGCTCATATGTGTCCACTCCAGGCTTTGCTTCTGAGCAGGTGGTCTCCGGTGTCTCAAGATTATCAATGCAGACTCCCTTGGTTCCCCAGTGCAAGGCGCAGTCTGGCGTGGTGGTCCCACAGTCCCCACTTGAGGAAGGGAGTTTCTCTGGCGTTCCCTCAGTGGGTGGTAGTAGTCACGGATGCCAGCCTGTTGAGTTGGGGGGCTCTTTGTTTTCAACGGTGTGCCCAGGGAACGTGGTCGGCGGGCGAGGCCCGTTGGCCGATCAGTCGCTTGAAACTCAGGGCAGTCTACAATGCTCTTCTGCAATTTCAGTCCTTGTTGGAGGGGAAGGAGGTCCGAGTGTTTTCGGACAATACGACAGCGGTGGCTTATATCAATCGACAGGGCGGCACTCGGAGTTCAGCCTTGGCCACAGAAGTGAGCCGTCTTCTCCTGTGGGCGGAGGCTCATCTGCAGTGCCTGTCAGCAGCGCACATTCGGGTATCAACAATGTGCATGCAGATTTCCTCAGCCGACACATCCTGGATCTGGCAGAATGGGAGTTGTCGGTGGAGGTATTTCAGTTGATCTGTCAGAAATGGGGAACGTCGGCGATGGACCTAATGGCGACTCAGAGCAACGCCAAAGTTCCTCTATTCTTCAGCAGAAGAAAGGAGCCCAAGTCTGCAGGGTTGGACGCTCTTCTTCAACCGTGGCCTGTCAGCATTCTTCTGTATGTGTTTCCTCCTTGGCCCTTAATCAGGCGGGTTCTTTTGAGGATCGCGCTTCACCCAGGCAGAGTCATTCTGGTGGCTCCGGATTGGCCTCAGCATCCCTGGTATGCAGATCTGGTACAATTTCTGGAGGAGCCACCCTTGTGGCTTCCAATCCTTCCAGATCTCCTTCATCATGGGCTAGTAAACATGGAGGATCCCTCCCACTTTGGTCTTACGGCCTGGCTATTGAGAGGTCGCGTTTAAGAAAAAAGGGCTATTCTGAGGTCATAGCTACTCTGTTGCAGGCTTGTAAGCGATCCACTTGGACAGCATACGCCTGTGTTTGGCGCACCTTCATCGCCTGGTGTAATGAGCTTGCGTGGTCTCCTTTTCAGGCTTCGGTGACTCAGCTCTTGGCATTTTTGCAAGACGGATTACAGAAAGGTTAGGCCTATAACTCGCTGTGAGTTCAGGTTGCAGCTCTGGCGTGTTTTCGGGGTAGAGTGTCAGGCTCTCATTTGGCGGTGCATCCAGACGTGGTTTGGTTTTTGCGTGGGGCTCTTCATTTACGCCCTCCTTTGCGTCAGCCTTGTCCGGCTTGGAACCTTAATTTAGTTCTTCGAGCATTGCAGAATCCTCCTTTTGAACCTTTACTTAAGGTGTCGGTTAAAGATCTCACCTTAAAGACAATATTTTTGGTGGCTGTAGCCTCTGCGCAGAGGATTTCCGAGATTCAAGACTTTTCATGTCGTGATCCTTTTTTGCAGTTCTGGGAAGCGGGAGTCACGTTGCGAACGGTGCCTTCTTTTTTGCCGAAGGTTGTCTTGGTTTTTCATCTCAATCAGCCTCTTTTTCTTCCTTTCAGGAAGAGGACTTTCCCGGGATATTTCGGAAGCTTCATCTTTTAGATGTGCGTCGCGTCCTCCTCCGCTACTTGGTGATGACTAATGTCTTTAGATGAACAGACCATTTGTTTGTCCTGCTTTCGGGTTCTCGTCGCGGACAAGCGGCTTCAAAACCGACTGTTGCCAGATGGCTAAAAGAAGCTATTTCTTCTGCGTATTTGTTAGCGGGAAGGATGGCGCCTGAACCTTTACGTGGGCATTCTACTAGAGCGCAGTTGGCTTCATGGGCGGAGTCGTCAGTCTTGTGTTTGCAAGAAATTTGTCGGGCGGCTACTTGGGCTTCTGTGCACTCTTTTTCCAAACATTATAGAGTGGACGTGGCAGGTAGATCCGATGCTTCCTTTGGAGCGGCGGTGTTGTCTAGAGCAGCGACGGTGTCCCTCCCTATCTAGAGACTGCTTTGGTACATCCCACCAGTTGATGGATTCATCTTCTGCCTGCGCTAAGGAAGGTGAAATTACGTCTTACCTGATCATTTTCTTTCCTTTAGTTGCAGCAGATGAATCCAACATCCCTCCCTGGTTTACCATCACGTCTTTGATCTATTCAGTCTGGAAGTTTGTTGTTCCTCTCTTTCCCAGTTGTTTGTTGTTTTACAGATTTAAGTGCCAATTTCAGGATTTGGAAACAGTTCATCTTCAGATTGTTATGCTTTGTTTTTATTTGTATTTATTTTATTTATTTTTGTTACATTTGTACCCCGCGCTTTCCCACTCATGGCAGGCTCAATGCGGCTTACATGGGGCAATGGAGGGTTAATTGACTTGCCCAGAGTCACAAGGAGCTGCCTGTGCCTGAAGTGGGTCTGTTTCTCTATTGGTGAGGAAGGTTTCCTGTTTGTCAAGGGCTTCTCTTGCTTTGTGATGAGACATATACTAGCTTACAGAGGGGCTGATTGTCCAATACCACTCATTTAAGTCAGTGATCTGTATCTGCACCTGCTGTTAGACAGATATAACCCACCAGTTCATGGATTCATCTGCTACAGCTAAATGAAAGACATAATTTTACTTTAATTTTGAAGAAGGAGGTTGATTCCCCTGATGCAATGTTTTAGCGAAATAGGGAACCCCTGTTGGGATTGGCATGTTGCAACTGTCTCTTCCATAGCGTCCCACAGATCAATCCAGAGATGAGTGGGTTATGTCCCCCTACCAGCAGGTGGAGATAGAACTTCAGAGATGCACTATATATGGACATGTGCAGCCATCTTAGTCTCAGTATTCTCTCTATCTCAGCAGGTGGATGGACATATCCTGTGCAGCTCTGGTTTGTTGCTGGCTCCTAGCCTGTTCCCTCAGGTTTAGTTGAGCTGGTGGTTATGGCGTGGCGCTACCGTGATGGCCTATTGGGGTACACCTGGTGGTGCCAGGTCCCTCCCCCCCACCCTTCTGTTCTCCTCAGGGGTTCCTGTGTTCTCCTCCTCTTTAAAAAAAAACAAAAACAACCCCCCCCCCCAAAGAAAAAAGAAAAAAAAAAACAGGAAAGCACCACCCTTGACTGTGAATCTGTCTGCTACATTCCTGTAAGATTTGTTATACTTTTCTAATCTTTGCTAGCTGGGGCTCTCCCTGTAGCCTTGTCTGCTATTTTTAGCTTCCCTTCTGTGGAGGCACGGGTGGTATGGCTTTCCCTCTGGGTGCTGTCTTGGTAGCGATTCGGGGAGGCCTTTCTCTTAGTGGCAGTAGTTCTTAACGGGCTCTGTTTTTGTCCCGCACTTTGTTTCTCGTCTGGGTCTCAGTTTTCTGCCGCTGCAGCCGGCATTAGAGGGAGCAACTTCAGGGGAGTTGTGTTTTTTTTCAGCTTTTGTCTTTTTGTTTAGGTGGCGGGCTTTGGAGTTCAGACCGCGGTCGGCAGAGGCCGTGCTCGGTTCGTCATTCCTGCGCTTTTATGTGAAGCGGTTGCCTTCCTAACGGCCCTTCTCGGGTGTTTGGGGAAATGTTTCCAGAACAGGAGAACGATTCTGTTCCTGGTGGGGGCAGTTGGTAGCCATAGGACCTTGGTACCTGGCAGGATGGTATGCCAAGGACAGTTTGTTTGTGGTACCACGCTGTTTGTGGGCAGGTTTCTCTCCTGTTTTGGCAAACCCCATTTCTCTCTCTACTGTCCTACACAGGCAGTCTGAGGCTAGATGTTACTACGGTCTTCGATGCGTGGATAGGAGGATTCGGCGGTGCCAGGTTGTGAAGGGAGCGCGCTTGTCTTTCGGTGGGCTCCGTGGCGGTGGCTCACCGTCAGCTGCCATCTTGTTGGTGCTTCTTGCTTGTTCGGTACAGGTGGTAGCCACAGCCAGAGTTCCTCCGGGTCGCGAGTGAGGCTTGCAGGGTTGCTGTGTGTCTCACTGCCACAGATAACCAGTTCATGAGTGGCTTGAGTTAATTTTTATTCCCTTTGGCTGGGGCCTTTTGGCTTTCAGCTATGCACAATGCGCTGCACTGGGGCACTCGGCTATGCCCAGTATGCTGGTCTGCACCAGGCCTTGCTCTGTTTTTGTTTCTTAGGCACTTCAGAGGGCAGTTTTGCATGTGCTGTAGTGGGCCTCTTAGATGTTGGGGATGGGTCTCCTGCCGTTCCCTGTCTGGGGGGCAGCTCTTCCTGGTCCCTAGCTAATTCTGTGAGCAGGGGTGCTGTGAGGAATGCATCCCTGGTTTTGGGTTTCTCTGCTCTCGCCTCTACCCTGTTGGGATTCTTTTATTGAAGTGTAAGGCTTTTTCCACAGGGTCTGGTGTTCCTGGTATTTTCCTTGGCCCCTTGCTCTCGGGGACAGGTACTCTCTCTTTCCTGGGGTCAGTAGGGCAGGTCCCAGTGCCCGTGCTGTTGCATTGACAGTGCTGACGTGCAAATTCTGGTTAATGGACACTTAGCCACTTGGAGTCTCATGTTTTTGTTTTGCAGACTTGGTTTTTGGCACATTTTCCTATTTATCCCACAGGGGGCGTTCTTTGAGTGTTTTTAAGCTATGTTTCCTGTGCCCTGCAAGGGGTTTTTGGTTGTGCCCTTTACCTTGCAGCCCCAGCTGGTGCAGTTTCTTAGGGGCTGTGCAGGCTTCCTTGGAGGGCTCTAGTCTGCACTGATTTTGTTCCTCAGGGGTTTGGATTTCTTAGGGATGCAGTTGCGTTCCCTTGGCTGCTGGTGGCAGCATCTTAGTTTCCTGGGTTTCGACAGTCTTTGGTCTGTCGGTGCTCCTTTTCCTGGGGCGGATCATCCCGGTAGTGCCATCTGCCACCTTTCTGGTAGTCTGTTTTGTGCAAGGTACATGGTATGCCACGGCTGAGTTGTCTCCAGGAGTCTCCAGCTTCCTTGGTCACCTCGGTGGGTGGCGTCCTGGTGGGATCCACAGGGACAATATTGTTTTATGGGGCGTAGTAGCCCTAGCTGTGCTTGTTCGCCTCCCTGTTCCCAGGTGGCTCTGCCAGACTCCGTCTTTGATCGTGGAGACTTGTGCCTCCCCGTCTTCTGCAGTGTTTGAACTTCACCTTATTTTTTGTTCCTTTGTGGCTGGTAAACAATGCTCTGTCTTTGGATGTCAGGCCTCGCCCAGTCTTGGACTTCGGGCCTCGCCCAGTCTTTGTATTTCCATCCTCGCCCAATCTTTGCATTTCCATCCTCGCCCAATCTTTGGAAGTCCAGTGGTAGTCGGGCCCTGTCTCGTTTTTGGATGTCGGGCCCTGTCCGTTTTTTGGATGTTGGGCCCAGCCCAGTTTTTCAAAAGTCGGGCCTGGCCCCTGACTTTGATTGTTGGGCCTCGCCCCCGTCTTTGGACGTTGGGGCCTTGTCCCATCTTTGGACATCGGACATTGCCTCATCTCAGGACTTGCCCTGTCTTGGGACATTGGGGCTGGCCCTGTCTTTGGTCGTCGGGGTTTGCCCATCTTTGGACATTGGGTCTTGTTCTGTTTTCGGATGTTGGGCCTTTCATGGTTTTTGGACATCCACCTTTGCATGATCAATGGACATTGGGCCCTGCCTGTCTGTGGATGTTGCGCCTTGCCCCGTCTTTGGATGGCGGGACTTACCCGTCCTTGATGTCCTTCTCTCTGCCTTTCGGCGACAGGTTGCTTCCACCTCTGGCCCTCGTGCCTAGCACCCTCTTGACATGGCGTGTCTTGCTCCGATTTTGGACGTTGAGCTTTATTGCATTTTAGGGCATCACGTGTGGCTCTGTCGTAACCTGTTGCACCTCGCGGTTTCTTAGGGTGACTGGCCTCGACGTTTGGGAAGCGAACCTCGACGTGGTTCGGGGAAGCGAACCTTGCTCCTGCTGCGGCTGTCGAGCCTCATTCTGTTGCTGGACATCGAGTTTGACTCAGGCTGTGGCCGTCAAGCTTCTCAGTCTCTGAATGGAGAGCCTTGCTCCGCATGAGGCGTTAGGCTTAACGACCAGAGAAAGACCTTCTCCAGCTGCAGCTGTCGAGCGTAGAGTCATCTCTGGCCTTAGCGCCATGCTCCATCCCTGGACTTCAGGCCTTGTTCAGTCTCTGCCTGGCGGCCTTTCTTCATCCCTGGATGTAGGGCCCTGCTCTGACTGATGTCAAGCTTGTTGCATTTCTGGATATAGAGCTGTGCTCCGTCCCCGGATGTTGAGCCAGTTTTTTGTCTATAGACGACTCTCCTTGCTTATCTTTGGACGGTGAGCCTTATCTCTACTCGAGCAGTCACTCAATTGCCACTCCTTTGCTGGATGTGCAGCATTCCTACTTGCTGAGTGACAGGCCTCGATACTGCACTGAGGCTGACATCGTCTCTGGGTTCCGAGGCAAGTGCAGCCAGATGAGGTCTGCACTACCCGTCTATGGTGCATGGATCGGGCTACGTCTCGGGATGCCCAGCATCACTGTGTTCGGCTGGTCGGCTCTTCCTCTGCCATTGGTTGCCGAGGCTTATCCAGTTGTGATTGCTGGATGAAACCAGGGCACAGAGGAGTTCTCTTGCTGGCCTTGGCTGTATCACGTTCTGCTCTGTTGGATACTTGGTCTTGCTCTGTCTGTCACGTCTAGTCTGACTGTTTGGGAATACGCTCTGGCCCAGTCTCTGGAGGCTTCCATTCTTCTAGCTCCGAGACCAAGCCTTCTCCCTTGTCCAGGCTCTGCTTGTTCACATGTTCCAGGTGCTACTGGCTCATTTTGGTAGGTTGCAATGGCGCTGTGTCCTGGGAGTCTAGTTTTTTTTCTCTCTCTCTCTCTCTCGAGTTTTCCGCTGTTCTTGGTTTCTGGCCTTGTTCGGTCTTTACCAGGTTGGCCAACCTTTGGCTCAGTTTCTCACCTGGATCTATTGTTGGCTGTTCGGCATGGGTCCTCTGTCGGGACTAGCTGTTCTCTGGCGAGTGGGTCTTGCCTTCTTGCCAGACATTGCACTGGAAGCCGCCTATGGCGTTGATTCTGGTTATGGCTCGTGGGCCTTTGATCCTTGTGGAGGACTGTGGGTTCTCTCCCTGTGTTTTGGCTGATTGATGTCCTCGGTTAAACCTCTGGGGAGTGACTTGGGCATTTTCTCAAGCTCTAGATAGTGCTGTTCCTACGGACAATTCAATCCACAGTTCTGGCTGCTGTTCCTGGTATAGTAATGAGTGGGCACGGCAGTAGTCGTTCCTGTTGTTCAGATGGGACCGGTCTTGGGCTCTAGGGCCTTCTGGTTCTTGTCTTTTTCTTTGTCTGTCATAGCTTCTTCCTTTTCGGGATGAGGCATTGGTAGAGGCCATCAGAGGCTGGCCTTTTAACTGCAGCTTTGAGATCTGCGATGCTCTCGACTCGGAAGTTTGGGTTGCCTTCTGAGCTGGTTGTCGCATGTTCTTGGTCCTTGACTTGAGGTATCGAGTCTTGTGGCTTACAGAGCCTTCTTTCAGTCAGTGACTGGATCGGGTTCCCTTCTCATGCCTGTTGTTGAGTTTCCCCTTTTTCCTTATAGAGGATGTTTTTTTGGCTCATTTTGAAGGTCTTTATCCGATTCCTGTCTCGGGGTCCAGTTCCAACAAGGATGTTTGGACTTTGGCCTGTCTTGGGGATCCCACCCTACTTGGGGACTGCTTTTGTACATCCCACTCGTCTCTGGATTGATCTGTGGGACGCTGTGGAAGGTAAAATTAGTTATTACCTGATAATTTTCTTTCCATTAGTCCCAACAGATCAATCCAGAGGCCCACCCTTTCCTGTTCCTGTCTGAGTGTTTCTCGCTGTTTATGGAGGGATATTTTCTTCCTGTTTTTGGTTCCTTTAGGTTCCTATAGTATTTTGAAAATACTATAAATACAAATCACAACAAAACACAGATACAAACAAAAATACATACAGAAAACAATCCTAACGGTTCCTTTAAAAACATAATTGCCATTATATGATAATTTGGCTAGCGCCCGTTTCATTTGTTTGAGAAATGGGCCTTTTTTACTAGTAAAGCAATAATTCTCTCTCCCCTCTCCTCCATCCATGTCCAGCATTTCTCCTCTCCCCGCCAAACCCCTCCATCCTTCCATGTCCAGCAATTCTCCTCTATCTCCTGCTCTCCTCTCCATCCATTTCCAGCACTTCTCCTCTCTCCCCTCCCATCCATGTCCAGCGAATCTCCTCTGCCCCCTGTCCTCCCCTGCCAACCATGTCCAGCGAATCTCTCTTTGCTGACCTCCCCTCCCATCCATGTCCAGTATGTCTCCTCTGCCCGCCGTCCTCCCCTCTCATCCATGTCCAGCGATTGTCCTCTCCTGCCATCCATGTCCAGCGATTCTCCTCTCTCCCCTGCTCTCCCCTCCTATCCATGTCCAGCGATTCTCCTCTTCCCTGTCCTCCCCTCCCATCCATGTCCAGCGATTCTCCTCTCTCCCCTGTCCTCCCCTCCCATCCATGTCCAGCGATTCTCCTCTCTCCCCTGTCCTCCCCTCCCATCCATGTCCAGCGATTCTCCTATCTCCCCTGTCCTCCCCTCCCATCCATGTCCAGCGATTCTCCTATCTCCCCTGTCCTTCCCTGCCATTCATGTCCAGCGATTCTCCTATCTCCCCTGTCCTCCCCTGCCATTCATGTCCAGCGATTCTCCTCTCTCGCCTGTCCTCCCCTGCCATCCATGTCCAGCAATTCTCCTCTCCCCTGTCCTCCCCTCCCATTCATGTCCAGCGATTCTCCTCTCTCCCCTGTCCTCCCCTGCCATTCATGTCCAGCGATTCTTCTCTCTCCCCTGTCCTCCTATCCATGTCCAGCGATTCTCCTCTCTCCCCTGCCCTTTCCTCCTATCCATGTCCAGCGATTCTCCTCTTCCCTGTCCTCCCCTCCCATCCATGTCCAGCGATTCTCCTCTTCCCTGTCCTCCCCTCCCATCCATGTCCAGCGATTCTCCTTTCTCCCCTGCCTTCTCGCTCCCTTCCGTTCATGCACCCATGCTCCCTGAGTTGAAATCTTTTGTTTACCCTAAGTTGCGGCTAACTGGCAGTGAAAGCAGCAGGCAGGCAGGTTCACTTCCTTGTTGCTTCCCTTCTCTCTCAGCGCGTCCCGCCCTTGCAGAAAGGGAATTACATCAGAGGAAGTTGGGATGCACTGAGAGGGAAGGGAAGCGACGAGGATGCCGAACCTGCCTGCCTGCTGCTTTCACTGCAACTTCAGGTAAACAAAAGATTTCAACTCAGGGTGCACGAACGGAAGGGAGCGGGCAGGTGAGCTGGACCTCAGAAAAAAGGTGCCGCAAAAAAAGCACTGGTTATATGATAAAATAATTAGATAAATACATACTTGCAATCCATTTAGATTTAAAGGCTAAAGGGCCCTTTTCCTAAGCCACGCTAAAAAATGGCCATGCGCTGTTTCTAGCGCTTGGGTTTATAGCATGCTGTGGCGGTAAAATGGCTGCGTTTGTATTTTGTCCCGTAATGGCCATGCGCAAATTTCCCAATTAGTATGTGGCCATTACCGTGGAAGTCCTTACTGCCACCTATTTTCTAGGCGGTAAAGGCTCCTGTGCTAATCGGGCAGCACGCGGCAATATACCCATGCTACCCTAGACACGCCTCCCATTAGTATGCACTAATTGACACACTGCTGCGGGATGCCTCAGTGCATCCCACGACAGTGATTTTTGGCACATGGTAGTCACGCACTAGTGCCTACTGTGGCTTGCTAAAAGGGCCCCTAATTCTTTTGGACTATGGGCATAGGTTCTATAAATGGTACTGAAAAATGTAAGCACTGAGCACTATTCTATTAAGGATCCATGTCCTTTATAGAATAGTGCTTGGCGCATAAACGACACCTAACTTTAGATGCCAACAACAGTGAAAGCGGGTGTAAATGCCAATCAAGTCTGTAAGAATGTGAGTAAATTCTGGGAATGCCCCTGTCCATGACCTCTTGAAATTACATGCTATAGGAGTTCCACGCATTATGGAATACAAAGGAATACAATGAGAGCATAACTCCCAATTAATGCAAATAATTGGTTGTTAGGAGCCAATTATTGGTGCTGATCAGCTCATTAATGCAATTAAGTTGTGTGCATAAATCTGCTATGTTAATTGATTTGCACAAGCAACTTTGGTCACCATATATGGAATCTGGGGGATAGTGTGTAAAGGTATATAACTTAATAATATCTCACATATTTAGAGATGATGTGTATATTCATGATGCAAATAGATTTGTAAATAATAGACCGGAAACACCTATTAGTTTTTCTGATGGAAATAATTTCTATAACTATCACCTATAAGAACCTGGCTAAACATTCAGCATATTTTTATAATGAAAATATATAATACTAGTAAAAATGGCCCGTTTCTGGCGCCGATGAAACGGGCGCTAGTGGGCACGGGACTCCCTTCCCCTCCCCTTACGGTACCTGTTCCGTCGGCCCAGGAAAGAAAGAGCCCCCTCTTTCCTCTCGTAGCGGTGGCTTCCTTGCTGCATGGTGTGGGAGTCCGGCTCCCGGCATTTCAAAATGGCCGCCGAGAGTTGAAGTCTCACGAGGTAGCTTGAACTCTCGGTGGCCATTTTGAAACGCCGAGAGCCGGACTCCCACACCATGCAGCAAGGAAGCCACCGCTACGGGAGGAAAAAGGGGGCTCTTTCTTTCCTGGGCCGACGGAACAGGTACCTCTAGACCACCAGGGAGACACGCGTAAGGGGAGGGAGGTTGGTGAGGTTAAGCGTGTGCTACCATGGGCGGGGCTATTTGGCGAAAGGGGCGGGGTTCATGTGCACGTCAGCGGCGGCTGGGATTTGTTGGAAGGGGAGGAGTAGGAAAATACTGCTCTCCGTGCATTAATTTGTTTTCATGTTCCGCCCTCGATGTCATCACGTGTGACGCGAGGGCGGGGCATGAAGATGTGGTGGCTTCACCACCATGAAACCACGAACCGGTGTGTGAGTGACTTCAGTGACATCAGTGTCCTCAGAACGTTGAGGCTGCATTTTATTATGGTAGATATGTAAATTGAAAAAGCATGGAGTGAGATGGACAGAAAAGAAAGAGGGAAAGGGGAAAAGAGGGGATAAGAAATGGGGGAGGGGAGAGGGGAAATAAAATTAGAAGCCACTTTTGTTATGAAAAACAGAGGTAGTTTGTTTCCTTCCTTCCTAAGTTCTAAAGATAGAGCCAATGTAGTTAAACATGTTATCTAGCTGACACCAACTTCAAATGGAGGGGAAAGATGTAACAATCCCATCAGAGATGACTAGAGAGATCTAGCTGATGTATATGGTACTGGAACTTTAAGCTGTCAATTTACTGTCCATATATGTTATATATTTTTTATATGATATTCATGTATTATTATTGTTATTCTTGTTAGACTCCTGATGCAGGCCTGATAAGCCGAAACACAGCTATGTCGAGTCTCACTTACCGATTTTAATTGTTTTTAATTGGATGGCCAATAAAGTAACACCTATGGACCAAACATAGGATTTTAAACCTAATTCTTGCTTCCATAGGAAGCCAGTAGTATTTAATCAACAGAGTACCATAGTTATACTTTTTTTTGGCCAGTAATATGAATGCAGCATTCTGAACACATGCCCCAGCCCGTACTCTGTCTGACTAGACCTTGGACAACATGATGTTATAGGGGCCAATCTTCATATTTTCACCAGTGATCCATTCAGTCCTAGCTATGCTACTGCTCCCATTGTCCACTTTTTGACTCTCCTCCCCTTTCTGTATTCTCCCTCTTCCACACTACTTTCCCCCCTCTTTTCCAACTAGTCGTCTCTCACTTTGCCAACCACTATTTTCTTGTTTGGCTCTGGTGTTTTATATTTTCACGTGTTCCGACTGTTCACAGTTCTAACTTTCACTATCTATAAATCCAGCAGTACATCAGAGATATCATAGATACAGAAAGGGAGTTGCTAAACAGGGTTCATAATGTTTAATGCTAACTAAATAGTAATTGGTTTAAAGTACTTTATTTTCTTTTTATTACTTCTTTACATATTGATGAATAGATAATATTCTTACTGGAAGTAACCACATTTGAATAAAAAAATGATTCATTTTAAGACTGCTAGCTTTGTAGTTTGTTCATCATTCGTTGATTTGAGCAGAAAAGCGATGAGCTAAATATAAATCATACAGTCATTTTACATCACATCTTCCTGCATTAACAGAGGTTTATATTTTTCTCTCTACAGATTGGTGATATCCAAACCTTACCTCTGTCTGGGCATGTAGGCTTTGACAGCTTACCCCAACAGCTGGTCAATAAACGCATCAGTCAAGGATTCTGCTTTAATATTCTCTGTATTGGTAAGTAATGTAGCCAAACTCTCCCAATATCAATCAAAAAGCAAGCTAGACAGGGCCTATTAATTTACCCACATTCACTATTCTCAATTCCACAATGCAGAGACAGCTAAACAGAAAATTAAACACTAAGGGGCCCTTTTATAAAGCCGCAGTAAGGTTACCACGGCAGTGGAGCCCAGCGGTACTCCCAGTGTGTGCCACGCCCCATTTCTGGCTCTCTGAAATTATTTTTATTTTTTTTAGTGCCAGGGGCTTACCCAGCGGTAATCGGGCAGCATCTTTCACTGCCCAGTTACTGCCAGGTTAGCGTGGGAGCCCTTACCACCTCCTAAAGAGGAGGCGGTAAGGGCGCCCCCCAGGAAATGGCCGTTTGGCAAGTACTTAACTTACTGCATGGCCATTTCCTTTTTTATTATTATTTATTTTTTAATCTCCTTTTACCCGTTGCCTATGCCACCACAGGGCTTCTTTTACATCAGCTTGGTAAAAGGACCCCTAAGACAGAGAAAAAAGCCTCAGAGCCCCACCTCTAGCAGTACATTTTAGTGAGGCTTTATAGACAATTACTTCATAGGTATAAAAATCCCCTTGAATGATTTACACTCAGCTCTGTGCAATGCGGAAATAACAGTGAAAAAAAATCACAAGTTATATTTCTGTTTCTGATCTGCTTGAAGACTTGGCCAGCATTTTGCTGAACTGCTTCAAGGATTACAGGGGCCAATCTTAGCAATTACTGCATTCATTGAACAACAGAAAGATAAACTTAATCACTACCTTCTTGCTTAACCTTTTAAATATCTACATGTGCCAAACTTACTGTTACGTGAAAATCGAAATAAACAAAACAGCGAAGATGACTAATAAAAACAACACCAAAAATAAAATATATATATAAAAAATGTATTAAAAAAGATGACACTTCAAATATGAAAACTAAAAATATTTATTATAAAAACAAAGCAAAAGACAGGAGAACAGGACTCGACACAGCTGTGTTTCGGCCGGTAAGGCCTGCGTCAGGAGTCTTCTCACCATATAAAGTGTTTTTCTCTAATTCTATAGCGGATGTTTTTAAATTGATATGTAGAACAGCTTGTAAGTGAATTGTATGAAGAACGTCTGTATGAACAACTCTCCAGTTGTCTCTTCAGGGAACTTGTGGTGCTAAAAAATCACTCGAAACAATATAGACCGGAGCTGCTCAAGTTGGCATCTCGCATCTATGAAATCTTGTTTCGAGTGGGAGGGTCATGGACGTTTTGGGGCAGATCAGCGGCCTCTCTTCTTGCAGTCTCCTTGTTGAAAGGAAACAAAGGTGGTCAAGGTTCAGGCCACCATAGATTCCTTCCTGGCACTGCAAGCCATTAAGGCAGATACTCCTTCTACTTCACTGTAGCATGGAATGTTGCCACGATTTGGGCTTCTGCCAGGTACTTGTGACCTGGCTTAGCCACTGTTGGAAATAGGATACTTGGCTAGGTGGACAATTGGTCTGACCCAGTATGGCTACTCTTATGTAAGAAAGGGACCTTTTGCCCAGTCTTAGATCTCAAAGGTTTAAACCGCTGACTCTGAGTGTCATGCTTTCGCATGGAGACACTATGAGCAGACATAGCCTTGGTTCAAGCGGGAGAATTTCTTGGTCTCAAGGAGGCATACTTGCATATACCTATATGGCTACCGCATCAGAAGTTTTTACATTTTACGTTGCTGGGCCATCACTTCCAGTTCAGGGCTTTGCCCTTTGGTCTTGCCATTGCTCCAAGAACGTTTGCCAAGGTTATGGTGCTGGTGGCAGCCTTCCTTTGGTGCCAGGGAATCAGAGTTACCCGTATTTCAACAATTGGCTCATTCTTGTATCGTCTTATTCGGATAGTGTGGTGGCAACAGACAAAGTTGTCTGTCTTCTGAAGTTGGGTTGTTTGATCAATTTCAAGCAGAGCAGACTAACTCCATTGCAGACCCTGAAGATTCTGGGCGTTCCTCTCCTGTGCTGTGTTAAATAGATCTTCCCCATGGAACACAGGAGGTCAAAGCTGGTTCGACAGATTTGTCATTTCCTCAGTCAGGGCAGGCCCAGGATCTGGGACTGCATTCAGGTTCTGGGGTCAGTGACAGTGGCGATGGAAGTGATGCATTGGCCAAGGGCTCATATGTGGCTATTACAGGAATCTCTTCTCAGCTGCTGGTCTCTGGTGTCACAGAAGTACAATCTTCATCTTTCTTGGATGCTGGTTGCCAGACAGAGTATGTAGTGGTAGTTGTCACCTAGGCAATTGATCGTTGGAGCTCCCTTTCCAATAATACAATGGGAGGTAGTGACAGTGGATGCCAGCAAGTCGGGTTGGGGAGCTCATTGCATGTACCATCTGGCACAGGGCACCTGGATGGAACAGGAGTCTCAGTGGTAGATAAATCACTTGGAACTCAAGGCAGTGTGGAATGCCTTATGCAACATTGCTTCCTTTCTGGCAGGGGCACTGGTCCGAGTTTTCTCTGATAATGCGACAGTGGTGGATTATATCAACAAGCAAGGTGGGACCCATAGCCATCCAGTGGCAGTGGAGTCGGCCTCCCTCATGAGTTGGGCAGAAACAAATCTCTGCTTGTTGGCGGCTCACATCATGGGGTCCTTGAATGTAGAAGTGGACTTTTTCAGCAGGCACTCCTTGGTCCTGGGAGAATGGGAACTATCTAGCAAGGGTTTTCAGCTGATAGGGGACTGATGGGGTTCTCCACTTCTGGACTTGATAGCGATGAAAAGGAATGCCAAAGTGCCCACGTTCTTCAGCCATTGGAAAGAAGTGGGCTCAATGATTGATGTCCTACTGCTGGCTGGAGGCACATCTACTTTGTCTTCATCCTTGGTCCATGGGCCATGTGTTGAAAAGGATCACATTTCACTGGGGTCGAATAATTCTCATAGCCATGGAGGCCATGGGTCATGGACCAGATTTGACTGCTGGATGGGAATTTATTTCAGCCTGTCCTGTGTGCGCCCGCTAGAAACCCTCCCATGCTAGAAACCTTGGACGCACATTGCGATGGATTTAATTATGGATGTCCCCCTCCCTAATGGTTACACTACCATATGGGTGGTGGTGGACTGTGCCTCTTGCTAGGTTACCAACTGCATCCACTTTGGCCCATCAGTTTCTCAAGGATGTCATCTGATTGCACTGCTTACCCATCTCCATTGTCTCTGATCGGGGAGTAAAATTCGCTTCCAAATTCTGATGAAGCCTCAATCACTTCCCACAGGTGAATGAATCAGAGTCTGAATGCCTTCTTGCGAGCCTGTGTGTCTGTCCTATAGGACAACTGGTCTCAGCTGTTACCATGGGCAGAGTTCTGTCATAATAATCATGTGAGTGCGTCCACCGGGGCCTCTCCTTTTTGAATTGTCTTTGACCAACATCCCCAGGTACCTATGCATGTACCCCCTGTCCCAGAAGTCCCTGCGGTTGCAAAGACTATCATCTCACTTTTTCAGATCAGGAAGACCACCTGGGACCTCCTACTAAATACGACCCAGAGATTCAAGCAACAGACCGACTTCCAGTTAGGAGACCTGGTTTGGCTTTCCACACGGAATCTATGCCTTAAAATGCCTTCAGCCCAGTTTCCCCTCGGTTCATTGGGCTGTACCCAGTGACCTGTCAGATTGGCCCTGTCATGTACCAACTAAAACTCCCATCTAACCTGCGGATTCACAACACCTTTCATGTGTCCTTGCTGAAATCTCTGTTATTGAGGAGAATGACTAAGGCTTTCCCTACACTGCAACCAGTTGATACGGACACCAACAAGGAGTATGAAGCGCAGGGTATACTAGACTCATGAAGGGTACAAGGCCTATTGCAGTATCTCATTGCTTGGAAGGTCTTTGGCCCCAAGGACAATTTCTGGGAACTGTTGGATCAAGTCCATGCTCCAGTCCTCATCCGCTGGTTTCACCGTTACCTCACAAACCCAGGCCCAGGTGCAGGGGGGGGGGGGCTGTTGAGGAGGAAGTACTGTCACAGTACTGCCGTGACCCCGACCCTGCTACACTTACTTCTAGAGCAGCTTGTGGGACAGCGTCATTCCACAACTGTGGTCATACACACCACAGCCCGATTATTATAGGGCTAGTGGCGGGACGATGGAGGGGCAAGGTGGAGTGATGGCATGGGTCTGGACACTCTCTTAGGTAAGCCTAGCCCCACCTCGAGTGCCATAGCAACTGGTTCCTGCTACCAAGTCAGCTTGTTTCCTGGTTTCTGCTGCCAAGTCTGCTTGTCTCCTGGTTCTTCTGCCTAGTCTGCTTGTTTACGGTGTTTACAGTGTGCGTCGCCCGTGTGGCCTGTGGTATTTAGGGCAAACCATACGTAAGATTAAGTTGAGGATAGCTTAACATCTTAGTAATCTTCGATTACAGCGCATGGAAGCTCCCCTGGTTGCTCATTGGTTGGAAGCTCGACATCAGGTACAAGATCTATGGTTTATTGTTTTGCAACAGGTGGTGCCCCCCAGGGGTCGGAACAATGTATGATATTTAATTGGGATACGGTGGCCCCATAGGGAAGTTGATTGTGTTTGTGTTTATCTAGTGAAGTATATAAGGAGTGAAGCCCTAGGCACCTTATGCGCATGTGTGGGCGTTATTTGGGTTTTTTAACCCCGCCATGTTGGTATGGTGTGAAAGACATCCCAGAAGCTCGAAAATGACTGGTAAGAGGGTTTGGGTTATTTGTTGTTTGATTGTGGATATTTGTGGTATTAGGATGTATGGGTTATGGGGTTTGTTATTGTATTGTGTAGGTATGACACCTGATGGCGCTTTTGTATATGCGAAACACAGTCTGTGTAGGGTCTGAGGAGCCGAGAGTTTCCAGGCACATGTGGCGTTTTATCATTTGGACTTACATGAAGATGGATCTGTTCTGGTTAGGAAACCATTTGTCTCGCTGTTGCTGGACACTGTTGCATTTTTGTATCTGCATTAATACAAGTAAATTGTGGACAATGGTGGATCATCGATGAACTTGTGTTAACTTGGCAGGAAGACACCAGTGCTTTATAGGAACATTGGTATAGTTGAACATTGCCCTTGTTCACAGACTCAAGTTTAATGAAAGTGTATACCAGTTTTTCTGCTTCTCTCCGTGTGATATTTATAATTATGTGCAACGGTCCTGTTCACTGTAGAGGCTATGTGTGGAATGTAATGGTTTGTTACTGTGGGTAGCATTTACACCAGTATCAGTATTATTATTTGAGTTATGTTTTAAGTGTGGAGTGTATGTGCGTGTGACTGAGGTAATAAGTGGATGTGAAATTTATGTGGGTTTGTAAGTAGTTGTTGTTTAATTAGTTTATAAAAAATTAATAAATAGAATTGAAGCAATAGTTTGTTTGATATATACATAGCGGTTACAACTATTTATAATTAATTAATCCATGAGTTTTTATTATTATTTAGGGTATGGTATATTGTTTTCCGTGCACAAGCTTTCATTAATGGGTAAGTTTACTTTTGATATAATTTAATGAAGGATGAACATAACTGTCCTTGCCTCTGTTCTATATAGTATTAAATACAAGGATTTTGTTTTCCTATTAATTGCAGGTGAAACTGGAATTGGTAAATCAACATTAATAAACACTTTGTTTAACACAAGCTTCGAGAACTATGAGTCAACTCATTTTGAACCTTCTGTAAAACTGATAGCTCAAACATACGATCTTCAAGAAAGCAATGTTCGTTTGAAATTGACTATTGTGAATACTGTAGGATTTGGTGACCAGATCAACAAGGAAGACAGGTTAGTGTCTCTTTATTGGTAACTAGTAAAAAAGGCCCGTTTCCGAAACCAATGAAATGGGCGCTAGCATGTGGTTTTGTGTGTGTGTATGTGTCAGAGTTATTTTGTGTGTGTGAGGGAGCGGTGTGTGTGCAGGTTGTTGATGTGTGTCTTTTTTTTGTTTTGTTTTGTTTTTTGCTTGGGGGTTGGGGGATGTGCTGTGCTGTGCTGGCAAAGTGGGTTGGATTGGTGTGTGGCTTTGAGGGTGTGTTTCTGTTGTATTGTGTGTGTGTGGTTTTGTCTGTCAAGGAGGTTTGTGGAGGGGGTCTTTCTGTTGGTGAAATGTAAATGTGGTTGTAGGGGGGTCAGCCTTTGTTGAGTGTTGTTTTTTTTTATCCATGGTTTTTTTTTTGTGTTGTGCTGAGGCAGCAGTGTTGTTTTAGATGGGCGGAAGGTAGAGGAGCACGTTCTTTGTCTGTTGGTATTTTTTGGCCGTTTCAGGGCTGCTGTAGGGGAATGCTGGAAGAGAAATGTGCTGTTGGAAGCAGCGCCATCTTTTTCAATTGGGCTGGGGTTCTGGGCATCCTGGAGGTTGGTGACGGCTTGCCTGAGGACGGGGATGGTTGTTTTAAGTTGGCGGAAGGGAGAAGAGCACGGTCTCGGGCCGTCGGGGGGTGATCCGGTATGTTTGGTCCATTTCAGGCCGGCTGCAGGGGAATGCTGGAACATTTATGCGCTGCAGGAATCAGTGCCGTCTTTTTCCGGGTGCTCGGGGAATCCTCGAGGTGGGAGACTGCTTGCCTGAGGCTGGGGATGGTTGGGCACAGCCGCTTTGGCAAAAGGAGAAGAGGAAGGGGGTGGGGAGTTACCTGTAGCTGCGTGAGAAAACGGGTATTCTTTGTTTTGTATTAGTTTGCATTTCTGTTGAAGAAAGAGTGGATGCCTTTTGAATGATGGAGGTGGTGCGTCGGTGTGCGGTTGTTTCGTTAGTTTGGCAGCCAGTCTCCAGCGATTCCTAGGCAGGGAAGGAGTACTCCTCTCCCTTCCTTGGTCGCTGTTTGCTGCTGGCTGGGTCGCGGGTAATCCTTCCAGCTGGGCCGCAGCTTGTCCTGTTCGCCCATGTCCCAGATGGTGACGGGCACGTTGTTTTCCGGCTCCTCTGACTCCATGTCAAACGATCCCAAATATAGTCTTTGCTATGGGCCCTCTGGCACTCTTCATACTGGCATTAGGCATTTAAAAATTTCTCCCCCCCTCCCCCGGTCTATTTTTGCACATACCCACAGCAGGAATATTCTTCTCTCGTTCCAGCGGTGGTTCTGTGCTCTCCGTGCTGCACAGATAATGAGCCATTCTGCTGGGGAATGCTCCTCCCTTATTGTCACGTAGTTTCCTCTGATTGGTCCGTCTTACGTTGCCTAGTGTTACCTGGGAACGGTGTTGTGATGGTCCTTTGTGTTTCTGAATGTTCAGGGTGTTTTTTCTGATTGGTCCGTCATGCGAGGGCGGGGCAGAGAGACATGGTCAGTGTTGTGGCTTCACCACCATGAATCCATGAACCCTTCAGTGAGTGACTGAGTGACTTCAGAACGTTGTCTTCAGAACGTTGAGGGTGAGTTTTATTATAGTAGATAATTTAACACAGTAGTGCTACCTACTTGGGACAGAAATCATATTTGATATGCATAGGAGACCTACTTTGCTTAAGAAAAGGAAGTTATCTGTATATTCTAAAATAGTCCTTTATTAGAAAGGAAACGCATTTCTAGCTAGGAGCTAAGAAAATGGTCACAAGCAGGCCTTGTTCCTCTATATTTATGCATCATTACATTGACAATCAACTAATTGAAACTTTAGAATATGTAGGATATATAGTGGGTGGGGGAGTGAGGTAGGTGGGTGGTAGAGGGAGGAATGATCATATGAGGAATAAGGGTAAGAAGACTAGTAAATTAAATTTTAGTTTCTAAACTTGAACTTCATTAGATCACTCTCTTTTTTCTACTCTTATCTGGCTTGTCTACTCTGTTGCAGGTCTTTAGCTTCAAGCAGATAAACCTTTTCTATTAAGTGCACAGCAATACCATTTATAAAAATATTGATCAGAAGTGGAACTACTACTGATTTTGAGACACTTCACGTATGCTTTTGTTCCTTGGAGTAGACTCTATTTACCACTACCTTCTGACTATTGCTCAATTTCTCTGCTGGCGGTGCGGGTCTCTCTGCTGTGGAGGGTGTGGCCAGTTGATATTCCCCCTGCAGTATCTCCTTTGCCTCGCCACCGTTTTAATTTGATGGTGTTTTCCATCCTTGTAGAATGCAAGCCCAAACGGGTACCTCCAACAATATCGGATCTCCAGTTCTCTTAGCTTGTCTGTTACCGGCTTTAACTCAGCTCTTCTCTTCAGGATGGCTGCAGCCAAGTCCTGATATATTTCCACTGAATAAGTGTCCCACTTAAAATCTTTTGCTTGCCTCGCTGCTGTCATAACTCGTTCTTTCAGTTTGAAGTCTTGGAAGCAGGCTATTATGCCTTTAGGTAGGTTCCTTCTGTTGGCCCCTAGGGCCCGATGAGCTGTTTCCAGGATTATTTTTTCTGGTGAAACCGGTTCCTCCATGGCTGCTAGCAGGGAGCTAGCGATTTGTTGAACCACATGCTCACTGTTTTGAAACGTCAGGGTCTCAGGCAGACCGCGGAAACGGAGATTATGGCGCCTGCTTCTATTTTCCAAATCTTCTATTTTGTCATTAATCAGCTGCTGGCCTAGACGCTCATCCGCTATCTGCCGTTCCAAGGAGCCTAGGGATTCCGAGTGCTTGTCGATTCGGCCTTCCACCTCCTCAACTCTGTGTCCCAGCTCTGCTATCTTGCCCCTCATATCGGCTCCTAGGGTCGCATTGCCTTTAGATCCGATCGGATTTCTTGGATCCAGGCACACAGCTCCGGCAGTCCAGCCACCTGGGATTCTCCCTGGGTCTGCGTTACAAACATATTCCCCGAGGGCTGCAGTTCCGCCATGGCCTGTCCCGCCGTAACCTCCTCCTCTTGGGCCGCCATGTTTTTTTCTGGTCGCGTCGTGCTCGTATGCAAACTGGGAGAGATTAGGTGGATCCGCTCGCTTTTGCAAGATCGCTTTGGGTCCTCTCTGTTCTGCTACTTCTCCCGTCGGTTATCTCTATTTTCAGCTCTCAGGTGAGGCTGGGAAATCGCTTTTAATCGCTGTGGGTATTCGGGAGCACGGTGCTTAAGCGGCCATGCTCGCCGATGACGTCACTTTCTCCGACTATTGCTCAATTTCTTACCCTTTTATACTTTCTTAGGACCAACCTTTAGGTTCTCAGCTGTTTTTTAGGAACCCATATATGGATCCATTGATTCCCATTCCCAGCCAAACTGGGAAATGAAAGACCTAAGCTGCGAATCAAACTCAAGTCCTGCAAGATGGCACTGTGGTTTCCAAAAAGATTGGGGTGATTAGAAAATCCTGTATCTGAGGGAGCAGAATCTTTTCCTTTTAAAGAGAAAATTCAGAATGATTTTCCTACTACTACTACTATTTAGCATTTTTATAGCGCTACAAGGCGTACGCAGCGCTGCACAAACATAGAAGAAAGACAGTCCCTGCTCAAAGAGCTTACAATCTAATAGACAAAAATAAAGTAAGCAAATCAAATCAATTAATGTGTACAGGAAGGAGGAGAGGAGGGTAGGTGGAGGCGAGTGGTTACGAGTCAAAAGCAATGTTAAAGAGGTGGGCTTTCAGTCTAGAATTAAAGGTGGCCAAGGATGGGGCAAGACGTAGGCGCTCAGGAAGTTTATTCCAGGCGTAGGGTGCAGCGAGACAGAAGGCGCGAAGTCTGGAATTGCCAGTAGTGGAGAACGGAACAGAGTGGAGCGGAGTGCACGGGAAGGGGTGTAGGGAAAGACGATGTACATTGAACTGGTGGACCCCCAGAGAAACTTTCTCGAACATTGAGATGTATCTCAGCCACTGGTTTTAATCTGGTGTGGGTGTGTAACACTACCAAAATTGTGTTCTACCTTCTGACTGCTTGTCTATACTACTATCTTTACCAGCTACTTGATGTAATATTTCTCCATAAGTAAGTAGGAAAGCGAGTCCAATAAAAAGGTATCACCTACAAATTTGGTTGTTGGCCCTTGTTTCTACATCTTCTATTTAACACATCTAAATTCCTCCTCCCTGCACTATCATCCCACTCACGTGATGTGTCCTGTGCGTAGAACAAGGAGCAGTTTTGAGATGCTACCCTGGATGTTTGGATTTCAGCTTTTCTATTTGAAAGCCTACATTTGGTTTCCAGAGCCTTCTTCCTGCACTTTCTATGTTGTTGGTACCTAGGTGTACTAAGATGGCCAGCACTTTCCCAGAACTGTCTAAAAACCTATCTAGGTAACATATGAGGTCCACCACCTTTGTACCAGGCAGGCAAGCTATCCTGTGATTCTCACACCCATCAGCTGTCCAGCTGTCAACATTCCTAATGATTAAATTGCCAGCTATAACGTCTGTCCCAGCTCTTCCTTCCTGGGCACATGGCTCTGATATCATGTCTTTTGTGTATGAGAGAGTATTTCAACATCCAGAGAAAGTCCTGGCTACAGGATTACTTCCTGCTATACCAATGTGTTGGTATCCTTCCAGGTGGCCTTTCTCCTCCAATGTAGCACAAAGGCTGCCAGACATTGGTGGGTTTGCTCTACTGTGTCCCTGAAGATCTCCTTTGTATACTTCTCTGACTTCTTCAGTACCTCCAGAGATCAGACTTGTTCTCTGGCACTCAGGAGCTCTTTGCACAGAGTGCATGTACACATAGTCTCACCAGCTCTCCAAATTTTAAGATACAGTTTTCTAAGTTAAATATTCACAAGTGTACATTCCTTAGTGTCTAGCTACACTTGTTCTGCACAAGTGGGTGTTATTCACTCCTCCCAGCAGATGGAAGTAGAAAAAAGACTTGTTTTACCAGTGACCTCATCAATATTAGCTGGTGGTGCTCAGTGGAAAGATCTAGTATTTTCTCTACCTCAGCAATTGTTAGGTTGTGCTGACTGGTGTTGCTGGCCATGGCCACACAGCTTGGTTGAGCTTAAGGTCCAGTTCCAGGTTTTCCAATTCTCGGACCAAACCTGCTTGAGCTCGGAGCTTGGCTCTGCTGCCCTCAGTCATGCTTCTTAGTGTCCATTGGGGGAGGCTTATGGCTCAGTCCTACAGGACCTTGCCTGAGGAGTGAGGGTCCGCATCTAGCCCACTCCTTCTTGCCCACTCACTTTGGTTGTAATCCCTCCAGGCTCTCCTGCAGCTCCAAGGCATAGTTAAAAAAAAACAAAAAAACGAATTGGTTTTGCCTGGCTTAACTTTATTCCCTGGTGTAGGGCATAAAGCTATTGCTGAAAAAAAAAACGAAACTAAGGCTCGAATAGCAGAGACACTGGAGCCCCAGGCCTGAGTTGGCTCAAGTGGCAGGGTGGGCCTACACATACCGGCCACGTGGTTGTAGTGTCTGCAAGAGCTGGCAGATCACAATATCTATGTAATATGTAGGGATCTCTTATAATCAAACTGGTGTAGTAATATAATGACATTAACAATTTCACCAGTAAAAATTCTCTCTTATAACTGTTTAAATATTTTTTTGCTTTTTAATATGCAGTGCTCAGACTATTCTAATGTGCCATATACCATATATTGTGGTGTCGGCCCGCAGCATTCACTATCATAGCACCAGCCCTGCCTGCCTCCTAACAAGTGGATCCTTATTGTTGAACCGCTGTAGTCAAAACACTGGTTATATACAGATATGATCACTTATCTGTGAATGGCTTTGAAATGTCAACAGTAGGACCGATGTAAATGCTGCTGGATCTTCACCCATATGTGACAGTGAAGTTAAAAGTAAGATTCCTTCGTTATTCCCAACGTGGGGCCACGTTTCATCATCTTGGCGTTTTCAAGGGAATGTATTTCAACTCTCTACAAAGCTGAAAACATATATTTATTAGTCTATAAAATCATGTGTTGTACAGTCTTATATGATGTTGCTCATTCAAAATATATCATTCTATTTCAACTTATCTCAATAAATGTTCATTTAGATTATTCTATTTCGGCTTACCAGGAGTGGTCACGAGTCAGGCTCATCCCTGCTAGTATTGACCCGGCGCCGACTAATGGCGCTTTTTTATATACGTCAGTCGACAGCTGCCTGCAGTAATCAAGTAATCCATGATTTATGTCATGATTGTGGTTATGTTATTAACCAGTCTATTTCTTTATTTAGACCCTGTGGTTGTATTGTGTTCCATAGATAGATAAATCTTTGTTCATGTTTCATCAGTGTGGCTGTAATATCGCCCCCCCCCCCCCCCCCATCGTAGTTGGATATGCCTGAGAACTACATATTTAAGATCTGATTCTCTATGACCTTTAACCTGCCAATGCACTACTAATGGGGTCTCACTTTTGTTCAACCTGATGTTACTGAGGTGTTCACCAATCTGCTGTTTGATCTTCCGCTTTGTCTGTCTTATATACCATTTTAAACATGGACGACAGTTGGCATATATCACTTTGGCAGTCACAATCCGTTTTAGATCTTAGATCAAAACGTTTGCCCGTGGCTGGATTGATGATATAATTAGTCTCTGTGGCATAAGGGCAGTAAATGCGTTTTTGACATCTGCTGTGACCCATTTCTCTGTGTTGATAGGGAATTATTGTGCCTGAAGATTGATAGATATTCGCCCATGTTCTTGGCCCTATGGAATGCTATTCTGGGTCTGTCCATAAACTGAGAGTGTAATTGTAGAATCAGCCAGTGCTTATGTATAATTCTAGTGATATTTGTATGTGTAGATGAAAATGGTAAAACACATTGAAGGCGTTTCTGCTGTTCCCCGCATCTCTGGTGCAAAAGCCATTCTCTTTGCACATTTTGTGCTCTCTTCCGGGCTTGTTTTGTAACTTTATGAGGGTATCCTCGTTGTTTAAATTTATCGTGCATTTGTTGGGCTTCTTGTTTATATGAGCGATCATCGCTGCAGAGTCTTCTAATCCGGAGAAATTGGCCCACAGGGATACCATTCTTGAGGGGTCTAGGATGGTAATTAGAGTAATGCAATATGGTGTTCCTGTTTGTTGGTTTTACAAATAAAGATGTGGAAATACTGTTCATCCCTAATGATATGTGCACATCTAAAAAATCAATTTCCTGATTGCCGATATTGGTTGTAAATCTGATGTTGTATGTGGTATATGGCACGTTAGTATAGTCTGAGCACTGCATATTAAAAAGCAAAAAAGTATTTAAACAGTTATGAGAGAGAAGTTTTACTGGTGAAATTGTTAATGTCAAGATCAAAATATCTGTCAGCTCTGTCTGTCTCTTCTGTGATAGTCCATTTCCAATCAGAAATGGGCCGGGGGGGGGGGGGGGGGGTGAAAAATTGGGAACCACGGTCCTGATGATGAACTTGGGGGGGGGGGGGGGGGGAGGAATGGTGGCCATTTTGCTCCAGCTGGTCTTATTTTCACATCCCCATTTGGGGGGGGGGGGGGCTTGCCTTCTCATCCACCTCGGGTCCACCTGCATGAGGAGTCCACATGGGCTCCTGGGGTGTTTGGCTCCAGAGCTTGATCCAAATTAAACAAACCATGCAGGAGGAATCTGGCCTCTCAGCCAGTGTTGGGTTTCCTAGAGGACCCGATGTTCTCAGTCAGGTCCTCTTTTGGGGCCAAGCATCATAGGGAGCATCAGGGGGTTGTAAATGTACCAGTCAGCTCCAGGGCATCAGGGGGGGGGGGGGGGAGATCTGGAGGTACACTCAGTCCTTCTTAGGTTCGGATTTAGATGAAGCTTCCCCACAGGAGGAGGAGCTGTGGTCCCATGTGATCCAGCTCTTCAGTTGTGAGGAGCTCTGTTGTCTCATTTTGAGGTTACAGGGACACTAGGGATACTCATATCTCTTGCTGCAGACCCTCTCTCTTGGAGGGCCTTGTGGAGCCCCTGAAGCATTTTCTTTGTAAAGCTCTTGCCTGCAAGTGGAGTGGGAGGCCCCTGATAGGTTTTTCAAGAGGGCTCAGACCCTCGATTGCCTGTATTCCTTCGCCCCTGAGGAGGTGGAGAAGTACTGGGCATACTCTAAGCGTCCCTGTTCAGAGCACTTTGGCCCTTGGGGAGCTCCATCATATGCAGGTGGAACGGCAGTTACACTTAGCCTTTTCAGTAGGGGTATCTAGGGTTCAAGCAGAAATCTGTGGCGGCTATGTGTCAGTGCCATATTGTGCTGGCTGCAGCAGCTGCCGGAATTTACGGAAGTTTCCCTCCTAGAGTCTGGAGTAGCCTTCTTGATGGATGTCCTGTTGATCTGGTCTGCCTGACCTCTGTCAGTGTGCTCTGCTGTAGTGGGCCGTTGCTGGCTATGTCTCTGCTATTCGTTAGCGGAAACAATCTCAAAAAAGCTTCTTAGTCAGCTGCCCTTTCGAGGGCACTTTCTATTTGTGAAGGATATGGGGGAGGCTAGACCTCTTTGTCTCCCTGAGCTGAAGTCTAAGAGCTCGTAGCAGCCCCCCCACTTTGAGGTCACTCCAGGAGGGTGAACCATGTTCGGTCAGGCTGGCGTGCTCTGACCCAGGCTTCCAATTTCAGGAGGCACTTTCAGCCAAGCTCCTTTCAGGGGGTCTAGGCGAACCAGCTCTTCAGCCACCACTGGCAGAGCTTCACCATCCTGTCCTGCTCATTGAGGATGCGCCGGCCTCCTCTGTGGTGCAAATGGGGGGGGGGGGGGGCAGGCTGTTCCTTTTCCACTGTGAGTGGGCCCATATCACCTCGGACGAGTGAGTTCTAGAGGTAGTTGAGAAGGGATACTCCCTGATGCTCACTCACCCCATTCCCATTCCCAATGTCTTCATGCCTTCCCTATGTGGCTCAGATCAAAAGTGATGTTGACCTTACTATCAAGCACCTGTTTGAGCTTGGTGCTGTGAAGCCAGTACCTCACAAAGGGTGTGGTGTGGTGTGGTACGTTATTCCATTTACTTTGTGTTCCCCAGGATGGTGGATCCTTCCATCCCATTGTGGACTTCATAGGAATAAATGCCTGCCTGCAGGTACAGCATTTTCATATGGAAACCCTCAAGTCGGTGATCGCCTCAGTTTGGCAGAGCAAGTTCTTGACATCCCTGGACCTCACGGGTGTTATCTTCGCTTCTGTGTTCTTGGCCGCCATTACCAGTTTCGGGCCTTTCCCAGGCAGCTCCTTGTGACTCTGGGCAAGTCACTTAACCCTCCATTGCCTGCCGCATTGAGCCTGCCATGAGTGGGAAAGCGCGGGGTACAAATGTAACAAAAAAACAAAAAAAAAAACTGACCATGGCCTCTCACACTTATTCCAAGGTTATATTGGTGGTCGCTGCTTATCTGCTACTGTTCCACCAGAGAATTGAGATGAATCTTTATCTGGATGACTGACTGATTCAAGTAGACTCAGCAGCCAATTCTCAGTCATCTCTCAGTTTGAGACCCTAGGCTAGGTCATGAATTGGTGTAAGAATCACCTGGTTCCTTCTTGGCCCTGGAGTACCTGGGAGTCTGCTTCAACACTGTCAGGGGGATGGCGGAGAAGCTTCGTGTGCAGGTGCAGATTGTGCAAGCTTTCAATTCCCACAATATAGGATTACTTGTGGCTCCTGGGCTCCATGGCAACAATTCTGGAGGTGGTGTCTTAGATGAGGGCTCACATATGGCCCTTGCAGTAGGCTGTGTTGTCTCTGTGCACTCCAATCTCTCAAGACTTCCACTGCCTCTTTTGCCCAAGATGAGAACCAATCTGTTCTAGTGGGACAGCAAAATTCATCTGAGGAAGATGCTGCTGGATTTCCCACAGTGGGTTCTTGTCATCATGGATGTGAGTCTTTTTGGCTGGGGAGCTCATTGCCTGGACCGTGCATCTGAGAACCAGGACACTGTAAGAGGCAGCTTGATCCGTCAATCGTCTGGACACCTGAGCAGTTCACCTGACCCTGCCGCACCTTTGGGAGAAAGCGATCAGGGTGATGTCAGACAGCGCCGTTATGGTGGCTTATATCAAGAAACAGGGAGGTACCAGGAGTCAGGCGATAGCCGTGTAAGCCTTCATAGCAGTCCATATGTCAGGCAAGGACAATGTGCAATTGGACTTTCTCACTCTCTCCTGGATCCAGGAGAATGGGAGCTAGGGCAACAGGCCTTTCAGCTCATTGTGGACTGGTGAGGCCCCCCACTGTTCAATGTAATGGCTACTGCAGTCAATATAATAGACACTGCAGTCAATGCAAAAAATGAGCATTTCTTCACTCATCGGAGGCAGCTGGCTGATGGAGGAACCCCTCTATGTCTTCCTCCTTTGGCCTCTGATAGACTGCCTGTTGTGTGGGATTGTTTGTCATCCTCATCTGGTCTTGCTAATATCTTTGGGTTTGCCTCACTGGCCATGGTACACAGACCTCGTGCACCTGTTGGCGGGCGACCCTCTCCCATTGCCCAGAAGTTGGGGCCTTCTCCAGCAAGGGCAGGTAGAAATGGAAGATCTGGATCCCTCCTGGCTTACGGTCTGACTGTTGAGAGGAGGCACTTAGAGAAGCACAGTTTTTCTCCTGAGGTGGTTTCTACATTGCTCCCCTCTCAGAAGTCCTCCATGGCTTACATCAGGGTGTGGAAGGTTTGTGAAACGGTTTCTATCTGCTTAGAGGGCTCAGGTCCCCAATATTCCAGGCTTCCTACAACAGTGACTGGACCAGGCTCTAGCGTTGGGCTACCTGAAGGACCAGGTGGCTGATCTTTCCAGTTTTCTTGGTAAGATGAAGGGCTTCACCTTGGGGAGGTGTCCTATTTCCTGAGAGGCATGGTGCATTTGTGCCTCTCAGTATGTTACTCGTTTCCCTCATGGGATCTTAATCTAGCTCTCTGAGTGCTTGCCGAGGCTCCATTTGAGCCTCTGCGCTTGGCCTCCATTAAAGACCTCACTCTCAAGACAGTTTTTTTCTTGTTGCCATCACCTCAGCTTGAAGAGTTTCCAAGCTAAAGGTTCTGTCTTGTCAGGGCCCATATCTCTTCATTGCGAAGGATTCAGTTTTTCTTTGCATGGTCCCTTCCTTTCTCCCTAAAGTGGTTTCTCCATTCCATGTGAATAGGGAAGTTTGCTTGACCTGCTTTGTGGGGAGGGCTCTATTCCTGTGGACCAGAGGCTCCACAAGCTGGATGTCCTGAGGACACTGCTACAGTACCTAAAGAAGATGAACAATTTTTACCTCTCCTATCACTTCTTTGTTCTTTTTTATGGTCCAAGGAGGGTCCAGGCAGCCTCGAGGCCTCTAAGGTCTCCATTGCGAGATGGATCAAGGTGGCTATTGAGACCGCTTACATTTACAAGAATCATCCAGTGCCTTAGGGCCTTGGAGGCCCAGTCCACTCAAGCTCATGCCACATCTTAGGCAGAGACCTGGTTGGTGGCTTCTGAAGAGATTTGTAGAGTAACGATGTGGTTGTCGCACCATTCATTTGACATGTCGGTCAGGGTCCATTCAGACTTTGGCAGGGTTATCATTCAGGGGGCCTTGTCTCCCCCCACCCAGTGGATCTGCCTCTGTACATCTCATGTGTGCAGAATAGTGTAGCTAAATGCTAAAGAAGGAGAAAATATATCTTACCAGATAATTTTCTTTCCTTTAGTCAGCTACACTTTTCTGCAAACCTCCCTTGGAAGACTTGGGCCTGGGACTCTGGCTGTGCTCTGTGCTTTCCCTTTCAGTGTAAAAACAAACTAACAAAAAAAGTCAAATGAGAAGAGTCAAATCACAAATCACATATGAGTGAATTCTTTCAAAAAGGTGGTAAATAAATCCTAATAAATATATTATAATATATTATAATTTACAGGCTATTGATATATACTGGAGTAATTCAGGGTAGCGAGTGCCAGGGGCGTATCTGAGGTTCGGCGGTAGGGGGGGCAGGGGCTAGAGTGAGGGGGCACATTATAGCCCCCCCTACCGCCGTCAGCCCCCCCCTACCGTCGTCAACCCCCCCTACCGCCGTCAACCCCCCCCTACCCCCGCCTACCGCCGTCACCTACCCCGAGGTCCGCTTCCTCCGGCTTTTTAAAATATTGCTTCAGCTGGTGGGACCCCAACCCCCCCGCCAGCCCAGCCGCGATCTTTAACTTTTTCATCCTCGTCGTGCAGCGCGCTGTGAAAGCTGCATGCATCTTTAGATCCAGTTGGATGGAGTCTGTCTGACGTCGCAGCACGTTGACGTTACAACGTGCTGCGACGTCAGACAGACTCCATCCAACTGGATCTAAAGATGCATGCAGCTTTCACAGCGCGCTGCACGACGAGGATGAAAAAGTTAAAGATCGCGGCTAGGCTGGCGGGGGGGTTGGGGTCCCACCAACTGAAGCAATATTTTAAAAAGCCGGAGGAAGCGGACCTCGGGGTAGGTGACAGCGGTAGGCGGGGGAGGGAGGGTTAACGGCGGTAGGGGGGTCCGGGGCAAAATCTGCGGGGGCCCAGGCCCCTGTGGCCCCACGCAGATACGCCCCTGGCGAGTGCCAATCTGTGGTGTTGTGCTCGCTTGATTATCTTTGCAGCTGCAGTGGTTGATGGGGGCATAGGTGTGTTACAAAAAGGGACCTTCTGCTACTTTGTCAGAAGCATACTGGATCTTTCCAGGGAGCACCACCTTCTGGTAGGAGGGGATAACACTCACTTGTGCAGAACAGTGTAGCTCACCAAATGAAAGAAAATTAATCCGGTAAGACATAATTTCTCCTTTTATGTTTGAACCTCAGGGTACCACTCCACCGAGTTAAGAGGTTTTGCATGCATTTCTGCCGTAAGCAAGCCAAACACATAGCAACCAGTAGGTAACTACAAGGTTCAGTCACTAAGCATCACTGTTAAGAAAGGTATAGTGTTCAGTTACTAGGTTTCACAGTAGAGTTTGAGAAAGAAACATGGCTTAAAGTTAACTGGATAAAGCTGATATTTGGCACTAGCTGTTAACGTTATCTGCTTAAGTCTGATAGGAAAAATACCTGTCCTAATGTTAAGCCAATAAAGTTGTTTGGTTAATTTAAACTAGTTATTTTTAAAAGCCTTGACTTAACTGGATATCTTTCTGAATGTCCAGTTAAAGATTACCAGACAAGTTATCTGCAGCCTCTGAATATTGACTCTCTGCTACTTAACTCAGTATACTAGCCTAGAACCCTGCAGAAGTGTGTCATTTATTGTTTTGTTCCAGCAAGCAGGTGAGTCCTGAAGACAAACAGATTGGTGAGCATTATTCTTAGCTTTCATTATGCTAAAACAGGGACATAAGCTCTAAAAACTGAGAACAAATCAATGAAAATGGAATGCTGAGATCAGTGGCGTAGCCAGACAACCAATTTTGGGTGGGCCTGAGTACAAAGTGGGTGGGCACAAAATTTTCTCTCTCCCCAACTCAAAATATAAATACTTTAGCTGATGAGGATCCCCAATCTACGTCAGCTGGGGACCTCCACCAGAGATGACCAGAACTCCTCCCTGCCAAGCCTAGCAGGCAGTAGCAACTCCTCGAGCCACTGATGCCAGCACCCCATACATGCTTAGTTGTCAGTGGCTCCAGGATGCTGCCCCCATCTGCCAAGCTCAGTGGAAAGCAGCCCCGGAAGAGATCCCCAGCTGGCAAGGCTTGGGGATCCCTACTAGCTTGGCAGCGTACACTCTTCTCCACTATGCAAATTCTCTAGCTGACTTTTGGGGCCACTAAAGAGCAACTAGGCCTAAGGAGCTCAATGGAACATGCCTTCCAGGTCAGGTGGTGGTCTCATCTCTAAGTCAGCAGACTCGCCCATCAGTAAGGGCTACAGGAATGGTATTTGCTGCCTTGGGCCTAAGCAGAAAATTCTCAAGGGTAATGATCAAGGAGAGAGAGCTCGAAAATCACCAAGCTCCACACATTAAAAATGCTAGATTCCCCCCCCCCCCCCCCCACCACCACAAGAATGTTTTGCTAGTTTTAAATAGTATGAAACTAATTTAAAAAATATATTGAGAGTTGTGCTGTCCTCCTTCCCCCCCGCCATGCTGCACCTTTTTCCCCTGCCCCCGCCATGCTGCATGTACCTTTTTCCCCTCTCTCGCCAGCCAGCCAGCCAGTCCAGCTCTTCTCTGCAATGGCGCCGCGTCCGTCAGCAGCAGCACGCTGCTACACAACGACTGCTTCCTTCCCGCTGCTACACGACGACTGCTTCCTTCCGGCTGGCCTCATCTCCAATACTCTTTCTGAAGAGGCGGGGCCAGCGCAGAGGAAGCACTTGTAGCGGACTGCGCCGCGCGGCTCGAGCTACCTAGCACCGCTGCCGGAGTCCGGACGGGGATGACAGGGGAGGAAGGAGGGAGCAGGGAGGGAACAAAACCTACGGTGCGCCAGCGGTTTGGGCATCTAGGTGCACCGTTGCTGGGTGGGCCCAGGCCCACCCGTGGCTACGCCCCGGCTGAGATTTCATCTACCCCTAGATCCCATTGTAACAATATTATACCTGAACTTTTGCTGTTTTTGTTTTTCAGCTTCATTCCTATACTGAACTATGTAGACCGACAGTTTGAAGCCTACCTTCAAGAAGAGATGAAGATAAAACGTGCCTTGTACAGATACCACGATACTAGGATCCATGTCTGCCTGTACTTTATTTCACCTACAGGTCATTCCCTTAAGAGCCTTGATTTATTAACAATGAAGAGCCTTGATAGTAAGGTAAGGTAATTTCAGTAAATGTAAGGATGGGTTTTACCTAAATTAGTGCTAATCAGTTTGAAGAGTTGTGTACATAGTAATGCTTTTGCTAAATTAAATAATTAGAAATAAATGTATGAAGCAGCTAAAGTTTATAGGCATTTTTTTGTTTGACTAGCTTGCATGAATGGTTGATAAGGTCACATCTGCTTACTACTCCAGTTGTGTAAAAGACATTGCATAAGACATGGAAGACTCAAAAGAAAAATCACTGGCACTGTAAATTATAATCTTTGCTAAATGCTAAAAATAAAATATAATTATAGCTTCCGACCCATAAACCCCCGAATTCTACAAAAAGTGTAAACGCCTAAATTTTAATGCCAAGTCAAAAAAGGGGGTGCAGAAATTGGAGGTTCATGGGTGGATCAAGGGCATGCCTTCATTTACATGCATAATTATAGAATAACTAGTAAAAAAGGCCCGTTTCTGACACAAATGAAACGGGCACTAGCAAGGTTTTCTTCGGCTCCCCTGCAGCCACCCATGTCCAGCAACCCTCCTCTCCCCCTGCGCCCACTGCAGCCACCCATGTCCAGCGAACCTCCTCTCTCCCCTGCCCCCCCCTCCAGCCACCCATGTCCAGTGACCCTGCTCTCTCCCCTGCCCCCCCTTCAGCCACCCTCCTCTGGACATGGATCAGCTGTGAGGCATGTTTTTTTTTCCCCCTGGTTCTGAAGTTGACATCACAATGGCTACGGTGATGTCAGCCTGATCTACGGAGCCTAGCAGACCAACTTGGAAGGAGCCATGGTCCCAGGCAAGACAGAACGTTGGAGGTGAGAATTATTATATAGGAAGTGAGATCCAGGCCTAATTTAGCATTTGTGTAAATGGCCGTTCCTAAATGTAGTCATGGTTCCTGGGGGTAGCACTATTCTGTAAACCACACCAAACTTTAAGCGGGGTTTATAGAATAGCGCTGAGTGGGGTTTTTTTTTAGGTGCCATACATAGAATTTAGTCCAAAGTGCTATGAAAGTTTTTTTCAGTGTGGAACTTGCAAAATGTATCAGTTTTCCAAGCTTCTTCTTTCCTCCCAAATAGAGTTTTTGAAACTACCTTAGCTTTGCTTCCTAAAGTTTGTAAGGCCCTAATGCAGAGTTATCTGCCTTGTGTCATAAGCTGTTGTCATTATACATCTTACAAAATATATCCAAGTTCCAAACAGATATCCCCTCTTCCCCACATTCATTTTGTAAAGGAAAGCTTCAGCTGGCTTTCCTAACAAGTGCTTTGAGGATTTCAAAACACTAGATATTCAAAAATACCGATTCTCCAGAAATTCAGTAATCTTACTAGGCTTTCTCCTGCCCCTAAGTTTGTGGAGTTGCTCCTTTGTCCCAGTATCTCACTCATGTGATGCATGAAATGTTGTAAAAACAAGTTTTATTTTTGTCCATTCACCTGTGGATTTATGGCAAGGTGACTATTTTTGGCAGACCTCAGATTCCTGTCCAGATATAAAATCAATACCAGAAGATCTGAAAATTTCCCTTTTGTATTATCAAAATAGATTCTGGCACTTTTAAACTGCAATTCTTCAACTGAAGTACTCAAGACTGTTAGTGTTTACGTATAGTTATTTAAAAGAGCTCATTAGTTCTGTATGAAATGAATTATCCTGCTTTAAGGAATAACATGTATTTTCTCTTAGTATTTCCCCATGGTCTCCCAGGTAAATTTTTCAGATAGCTGCGTAAAGGTGTTAATGCCTTTATTTGGAATGGGCAGTAAGCCTGGAGTGGTGGGATTGACTTTAATCAGGAATAGATATGGAGGAAGCATATTGCAATCAATGACTTTAAAACCTATTTTTTTAGCTCCATTAGATTGTTCTTTCACAGCTTTTCTCACAATTTTCCCTTATATGTGACTTCCTTGTGGAACAGTTCAGACTTCCTCTTAAGTTTGGCAAAAGGAATTTTGGTCAGTGGGGTGATGTTGCGATTCTGTGATTTGGGTCGGTTCTTTCAAGATGTGAAACCTTATGATTTTCTAAAACCTGTCAAACAAATTTGAGCTATGAAACCTTTCGGTCTTTAAATTCCTTCAGATTAAGAGGCTTCTTTCTACACAGTTCCTTAAAGACAGGTGCACGAGACCACTTTTAGGCTTTGAAAAATTAGAGGACACACTACATATAGGAGTTCAGATTTATTTATTTAATTATTAGGATTTATTCGCCGCCTTTTTGAAGGAATTCACTCAAGGCGGTGTACAGTAAGAATAAATCAAACATAAGCAATAGACAATTACAGCAGTAAAATTATTCAAATAACAATAAAAAGTATGTCATAGTATACTACATACAATGTCAACGCAATACGTAATATAACATTCTAATTGACAGTGTAGGGTATAAGCAAAGATGGGACATATAGATAGGTAAGAGAGTAAGAGAGGTTAGAAAGTAAGGAGACTAATTTAAAGAAAGTTGCACGTGAGGTCAGAGAAATGGTTAGCATATAGATATAGATAGGTAAGAGAGTAACATGAGTTAGAAAATAAGGTGACTAATTTAAAGAGAGGTGCACATGAGGTGAGAGAGATTGTATCCTGCTTTAATGAATTTCAAGCAAATAATATGGAAAAACAGGGTATAGAATATCAAAGGGAACTCTGTTATGCTCTGAATGTATTAAGAGTTTTGCACAGACGGCACTGTATTCCAGAGGGATTCTATAAAATGTACTCTCAGGTTTCACTGCATTGTTAAAGATGTAGTCACACAGGTACTTTTTTATTTATTTGGTGCTTTAACTCTATTATCAAAATGTATTGAAAAGAGATCATGTAACTAATAAGATCATGAGGTGAACTGTCTAGTCCTCAACCTCCCCCTCCTCCTGATCCTCCACTATATGTCCCCCCTCCCATCCAATTCCTCCTACTCAGGAACCTTCCTCTCTCCTGATCCCCACACAACTTGGGAACCTCCAGAGGCCATCTATAGTGGTCTAGTGGGAGGGGACAATAGTTGATGAAAATCTTTTAATGTCTCTATTCTCCTCGTGATGGGGGCTAATTTCATCAATTCTCCCATTGTTCTTTCTCCGAGGACAAGTAAGCCTTCTGTAATCTCACATCTGGTTGATGTCATCCGACAGACCCTAATGCAGGCGCTGGCTAGAGAGATGATTGTAGAAATTTCAACAGTGATATCACTTCCATGGCACTTCTCTGTTTGAGAGAGGCCCAGTGGACCCTAGCTTCCCAGTGTCTTAGGTGGCTGGGAATCCAGCAGATGTAATCCAGATTCCTCCAGAGTTGACTCATGCCCTCATGCTTCTCGTGTCAGGAGGCAGTAGGAATGTGTCAGTGGGTCCTTCTTCATGGAATAGTACTCCAAGCCACTTACCTAGCAGGAAAGGACAACTGTCTGGCAGACAATGAGCAGGATTTTGCAACTCACGAGAGGTCTCTCAGCATGGGAGTAGCCCACAAGATTTTCCGAGAGTGGGGCACCCCCTCTTTTTGCCACTCATCTCAACAACAAAGCCCCCCCCCAGTTCTGTTCTAGGCTCAGATCACACAGCAGACTAGCATTGGATGCCTTTCTCTTACATTGGGGGGAGGGTTTTCTGTATGCATATCCTCAATACCTCTCATAGAGAAGACTTTGTGAAACTCAAGCAAGACCAGGGAACTATGATCCTAATCACCCCTTATTGGCTGAGGCAAACTTGGTTTCCTCTTCTTCTGGAGTTATCCTTCAAAGATTCATGAAGATTGGAATGTTTTCCGACCCTCATCATGCAGAATGAAGGATTCTTTCTGCATCCCAACCTCCAATCCCTGAGCCTCATGGCTTGGATTTTGAGAACGATTTGCCAGAGGGTGTCTCTTGCATCTTGCTGGCTTCCAGAAAAGACTCTACTAAGAGGTGTGAGGGTAAGACCTTACATCCTTTCACTTCTTGAATACCTCATGCATCTCTCTGAATCTGGTTTGAAAACCAACTCTGTAAAGGTTCAACTCGGTGCATTTAGTGCTTATCATCACTGTGTAGGAGATAAGCCCATCTCTGTACAGCCTCTAGTAGTTCGCTTCATGAGAGGTTTGATGTTGACAAAGCCCCCCCTGTCAAACTGTGTCCTCTCCCAGCTGATAAAATCTGCTTTTGAGTCGCTTGATGCCTGTCATCTGAAGTATTTACCTGGAAAGTTATATTTTTGTTGGTGGTCACTTCAGCTCGCAGAGTCGGTGAGCTTCAGGCCCTACTAGCTGCTTCACCTTACATTGTTCCACCATAATAGAGTAGTAGTCCCCATGCACCCTAAGTTCCTTCCTAAGGTGGCGGTGGAGTTCTATCTTAATCAGTCAATCGTTCTGCCAACATTTTTCCCAAAACCATATGGAAGTGTGGTGAAAGTGTACTGCATACCTTAGATTGCAAGTGAGCCTTATCCTTCTATTTGGAGCGGGCCATAGACAGTCCACACAGCTTTTTGTTTCTTTTGATCCAAACCAGATGGGGGTAGCCATTGTCAAACACACAGTTTCAAATTGGCTTGCAAATTGCATTTCCTTCACTTATGCCCAGGTTGGGCTGACTCAGGATCATGTCATGGCTCATAATGTCAGAGCTGTGGCGCTGTCAGTAGCCCACTTTGAAGTCAGCCTCCATAGAGGAGATTTGCAAGCTGCAATGTGGTCTTCTGTCTACACATTCACATCTCATTACTGTCTTGAGCAGGATACCCAATGTGACAGCCGGTTTGTCACCTTGTGCTCAACTAAGGCCTATGTCCACATACAGGCCTGAACCTGAATCATCTGTGTGAACAAAAGTAAGATGGTTGTTTGGGCATTTCCTGTTTCTCTATCAGCCTATGGATAACGCTGGCTGTTGAAGGACATTGGTAGCACAAGAACTTCTGCACTTCATCTCTCTAGGGAGTGAAGCTGATTACTGGACAGATTTATAACCCCCAAGTATGTGATTCCATTTGTGGGCCCCTTGCCTAGAGGCCACCAGGCTCAGGGAGAGTGGCTAGACTTCTTTGTCTTAGAAGCCTCGATTCCATCATGCGGACAGCAAAAATGTGTGTCCTGATTGGGCCATAAGAGTCACCTGAGGACTATGGACCGAGGTCTGCTCGAACTTTAGCAAGACAAAAAAAAAGGAGAATGCACTTGGGACAGTGAGAGAGCAGTCAGACTTTCTGAGAGCTCTGGAGATTTTTACCCTGGCACTAAACTGGAGTGGCAGCTCTGCTGACAACTCTGGAAAACACACTGTCTCATTGTGCCAGAGAACTAACTTTCTGCCTTCTACTCTGGCAGGGAAGAAAGCTAATAACTACGGCTGCTTACCAGTGCTCGGTCTAGCTGCCTGGGCTAAGGAAGTGATGAGGATATCTCCTTTCAGATCAGCTCACTGTCCAAACAGCTGTAGCTGAAAGAGCCATACAGCTATCCAAATGCTGGCTTAGATTCAGTTAGCCAAAATATTTGGTTGTGGCTCTCAGGTATAATTCTCAGTAATAATCTTTTGTATTATTCTTTATGAATCTATTATGTGTGTTTGCTTGCTTTTTCCACTAAGTATTATTATTTGTTATCATATAATAAATAATATATTTCACATGTAAGCATAGCGTTTCTTTGGAAATTGCCAGCAGAAAGAACCTGGCAGATCCTGTAGTGCCAACATTACCCCTAGCCAGACGAGTCTAGATAATTGCTATAATATGTGAACACAGTCACATGTTTATCGAATAGAGCAATTAGCTGCTCTTCAAATTCTCACTACAGTCCTGCAGAATTTTGTTTGGTGTGTAGAGTCCAACTCCAACCCCCTAGGGCCAATATTCTTCATTTCCAGGCTGCACCATAACAGCTATTATGTACATAGTTTCAGGTTAAATCACCTTGAGGCCTAAACGTTTTGAATCCCTATTGTCCTAGCATTGTTGTTTTTGGTGAGCCTAATAGCTAGAGATTCCCAGATGTGAGAAAACAGAAGGCTTGCTTGTCCTCAGAGCAGGGGCGTAGCTACGGGTGGGCCTGGCTTGGCTCAGGCCCGCCCAAACGATGACGACTGGAACGGCGACTTTTACCCGAAGTCGCAACGACGAACGGGCAGGCAGCGCTGCGGTAGTAAAAGCAACAAGGAGACTGGTTCGACTCTCCGTCCTTCACTTCCCTCCCTCTGCGTCCCGCCCGAAAGGAAATGACGTCAGAGGAAGGCGGGATGCAGAGGGAGGGAAGTGAAGGACGGAGAGTCGAACCAGTCGACTTGTTGCTTTTACTACCGCAGCGCTGCCTGCCCGTTCGTCGCTGCGACTTCGGGAGTAGAATGGAACGGAAGTTGGCTGGGAGATGCTGTGAAGGGGGAGGGGGGAGACGCTGGATAGAAGGAGGAAGGGGATGGACAGAAACAGGATGGGCAGGGGAGAGAGGAGAATTGCTGGACAATAGGGATGGATGGAGGGGAAAGGGGAGAGAGGAAATTTGCTGGAGATGGATGGAGGAGAGGGCAGGGGAGAATGGAGAGTTGCTGGACATGGAGCGGAGGGCAGGGGAAAGAAGAAAATTGCTGGACATGAATGGATGGAGCAGAAAGGGGAGAGAGGAAATTTGCTGGAGATGGATGGCTGGAGGAGAGGGTAGGGGAGAATGGAGAGTTGCTGGACATGGAGCGGAGGGCAGGGGAAAGAAGAAAATTGCTGGACATGAATGGATGGAGCGGAAAGGGGAGAGAGGAAATTTGCTGGAGATGGATGGATGGAGGAGAGGGCAGGGGAGAACGGAGAGTTGCTGGATATGGAGCGGAGGGCAGGGGAAAGAAGAAAATTGCTGGACATGAATGGATGGAGCGGAAAGGGGAGAGAGGAAATTTGCTGGAGATGGATGGAGGAGAGGGCAGGGGAGACAGGAGAATTGCTGAACATGGATGGATGAATGGAGGGGGCAGGGTACAGAGGACATTTGCTGGATAGGGGAGAATGGAGAGTTGCTGGATGAATGGATGGAGGGAGGGAGGGGAGAGATGTCAGGAAGGAGGTGCACATGGATAGAGGGGATGGAAGAGAGGAGAAATGCTGGACATGGATGGAGTGGAGGGCAGGGAAGAGAGGAGAAATGTTGGACAAGGATGGAGGTAAGGAAAGACAAAGGAAGGAGATGCACATGGATGGAGGGGAAGGGAGAGAGGAGAAATGCTGGACATGGATGGAGGGGAGGGAAGACAGTGGAAGTAGATGCACATGGATGGAGGGGAGTGAGGAGAAATGCTGGATATGGATGGAGGGGAAACTGCTGAGTTTAAGGGCTGGTTTGGAACACGTTGAGGGCAGATACTGAAACTCGAGGAAGGATAGGGGCAGGGCTACAGATGGTAGACAGGACACATAAGGACACAGGAGGATGGTGGACATGGTGAGTGAGAAAAAAAATGGAAAGAAGACACTGCGTAAAACAGAAGACACTGGGACCAAAGCGAATAGATCAGACAACAAAGGTAGAAAAAAGTATTTTATTCAGAATTTATTAATTTGAATATGTCATCTTTTGGAAATGTGCATCTGTGATATTTTGCATGTAAGTTTAAATTTTTCTGGTATTGCTGCATGCTGAGTCTGACTTCTTGAGTTAACTTTCCAGTTCAGTATTTTGCCTTCATATTTTTGATTTCTAGTTCCTTGTGTCATGTCTGTTGTGTCATGTGTTTTTCAAGTGTGATCAAGGTGCAGTATTCTGCTAGCATGTAGTATTCGCAGCCCTTTTTGTTTTGCTTTTTTTCACGAGGTAGTGTATTGGTGTTTTAGAGCCTAGTGTAATTACAGTTCTGCCTTTTCAAGCATAAGGTTGTAGCTCATCCTGTCCTTGGAATTAGTGCTGTTATGGTTTTAAAGAAATGAGTGTGTTTTTGCACAAGTTTGTGTATAACATTTTGCAGTGGAGAGATTGTGGGATAATGTAATTATATTTAAAAATATCAATTTTTCCATTAAGTATGTATGTGGTTATACTGATGCAGGGCAGCTGTTGGGCAGACTACTTAGAAATCCATCATCAAGTGAATTCTTAGGCATTATTTTGTAGGATCCCAAGAGACACTACTCATACTTATATAGACAGTGCGTGCCCACCCATATTAGCTCTGGGCCCACCCAAAATCTCAGGTCTGGCTACGCCACTGCCTCAGAGAAAGCGAAGTTACTCACCCTGTTACAAGTGTTCTCTGAGGACTGCAGGCCAAGTATTCTCACATACCCTTTAAACTCCCCTTGGAGTTGTATATTTTAGCTTTTTTTCATTACTCAGGGACCTGTGCTCGTGCATCAGGCAGGAAGGCACCAGCATGCTGCTAGAAATTTCTATAATCATCTCACTAGTCAGCATCTGCACCGGACTCCATTGGATAATGTCGCCCAGATGTGAGAATACGTGGCCTGCTCTCCTTGCTGTAGGTGAGTAACTTCGCTTTCCTCTCTTATCTGATATTTTTAATGTGGTGTAATTTTTCCTCATTTTGTGTTTTGGAAGTAATACAATAAAGAAAATTCTAAATAAATAAAAATTAAAAAAAAATTGTGAAAATCCCTGGATAGCTCAAGGCACTGTTTATCTTTGTTTGCTGTGAGAGATTGCCAGCATATTCCAGTAATAGTAAATTTTCATTTTCTGCAACATGTACAGCTTTTGGAATTGTAGGAAATTTAGAAAATAGATTTATGTGAGTTCATATCATTGGAGCCGACTCTGTGGGTGCTGTGGGTGCTTGAGCACCCCCAATATTGAGAAAATTCCTTGTATGTGTCTAAGGAGGGGTTATTTTCATTGGGCTTAGCACCCCCAATAATTTTGAAAAGTTGGCTCCTATGGTTCATATGATTTATGTTGTGCAATTCATTTTTATATTTCATCATCTACAGAGCTTTCCAAATTTCCAGCTGGGTTTTTCTCTGCTTGCAGCATCAGCACAAATAAACTGAAAGAGTCAGTATGGCGTGATACATTTTGTCTCTGTAATGTTACCGATTTTTCTATCAGTGTTATTCTGGAATGGAGGAGTAGCCTAGAGCAGCAGGCTGAAAACTAGAGAACTAAGAAGCCATGTTCAAATCCCACTGTGGTCCTTGTGATCTTGGGCAAATCACTTAAAAGCTCAGGGCAAGTACAAACTTAGGGCCTTGTTTACGAAGACACGCTAAAGGTGCGTTAGCATTTTTATTGCGCGGTAACCATGTAGACACCCATAATATTCTTATGGGTGTCTAGCCATCTACACAGTTAGTGTGCTAATTTTTAGCACGCGCTAAAAACACTAGCTCACCTTAGTAAAAAGGGCCCTTAGATTGTAAACTCTTTGAGGACAGAAAATTACCTATTGTACCTGAATGTGTCTCACCTTCAGCTTTTACTGGAAGGCTTGAGCTAAATCTAAAAAATCCCGTCTTACAGTAATTGAAATATTAATATCATCACATGTTCTATACAGCACATGTTTCATCTGGGATTATCTAATGAGAGCTGAGATTGTTTATTTTGAAATGATTGTAATATTTTCTTAAGATCAGGGCTTTTTTTGAGGGGGTACTTGGGGGTACTGAGAACCTGCACCTTTTCCATTGTCTGCAAAAATTGACCCATGCCCCAAGTTTTAATGAAAGAGCTCAGGCTCTACACACCAATTCTGCCTTGTCATAGATTCTGTGACTGGTTGCAGGGGGCCTGGCTATTGTGGGGTGGGTCCCTCAGTGATCACCCCACCCCTGAAGGGTAGCCTGGCATTTGAGTACCAACACCTTTTTTTGCTAGAAAACACGCACTGCTTAAGATACAGATATCTTGGTACTGTATTATGGGGGTATTATACATAGCTATTTCTGTGGGTAAATCTGTGTTTACTTGCAGAAACCAGAGCTTAGAATACTGTCCCCCGGCTTTAACTGAAAAAGGGTGGAGATGGGCTGGCAGAAGTATCCATAGGGATTTCATTTTGAAATCGCCCCACCTGCTTCTCTCTGCTTACTTTCATACCCATAAAGTATGCGAGCTATAGGCTTGCTTACAACTCTGATTAGATGGTAAATTTTTAAAACAGAAACTGTGAGGGTGTTTCCATTAAAACATTAGCTTGCAGCCCTGTGGCTATTTCACAAGCTATGCAAGGAGTTAAGAAATTGCTCTCCTTCCATGCAACCTGTTCCTTATTTATCTGGTACTTCTTATGATAGAAGATACAGTTGATCAGTATTTGCTGTATTTATTTATAGTGCAGTTTACAGATGCTTCACTTTTCCTGATGTCATTCATTAACATTTGCTAACTAATTGGGAGTCTTGCCTGAGCATAGGTGCAAAGTTGTCTTTGCTCTGCCCTTAGCTTCATCCATTTCCTTCCCTCCATCATCCTGAGATGCTGATTTGTTATAAAGGGCCACATGCTTTCTTGTCAAAAGTTTAGAGAAGAAAGAAACAGTAAATGGTCCTCCTCTGGCAATGAATTCATAAAACTCCTCCTCAGCACCTGCAATGGAAATAGCTGTCCACATTAAATTTGGCCCCATGGAAAGTATAAGGAAACTCCCTATGGTGCAAGAATTGAAGCAACAAGTTAGAATTTCTGAAAGAATTAAAAAAAAAATCCCATAATGGATAATAAAATGATTATAATTGGCAGTGTGCTTATTTAGTTCTTCTAAGCAAAAATCTATATGACAGATTGAATAAATCAAGATAATTGTTGCTTTGATAAAGAATATGATAGCGCAACCCGCTGCAGTGGGTGCCAGAACAGTTAAATGCAGAAATTATAGCCACCTTTTTTAGTTTGAGTCTTTCTAACCTGGTTAGTTAAGATGGGCTTCATAGTGTAACTTCTTCAACCTTTGGTTGGAATAAATAAGTTTTGTGAGAAGATTTTTGATAGGTTTTAAGATATTAGGTCCTTATTTTAGAAGCACCTCCATATGCCAGTAGTGGCAGTTGTGTATGTAGATGGGCTATATGTGCAAATAGTGATTTTAGAAAGCTGCTATTTGCACATGGAGATGCACACCACATCCAAAATGCAAAGGGTTGTGGTTTGTGTGGGACCAAAGTTTTATATACAAGTATTTTCCATTAGAAAATGGGAGCATGTGGCTTGCAAAAAATTTGGATGCCAGCCTTTATACCTGACCCAAGGAACATACAAGTGCCAGCCTGAAGGGACAGATGCAAAGGCCAACATGCACAGCCCCTGATTTCCTCCTCTGATTCCTGACACCACCCTGATATCAAACCCCTCATAAGGGTTCTTCCTCGGACGTCAAACCCCTCCACCAAGTAAGCACCCTCCAAGATCCCCACATTGTTCTTACCAGGGGTATCTCAGTGGGCACAGGAGTGATCCCCTGTGTTCCTTTGACTTCAGGTTCAAAATGGTGCCCTTGATTCCTAATGGACCCCTAGTGGTGGTATCTTGAGACTACCACTAGGGATCATGGGTGCCATTCAGAGCTGCAGGAGTGACAGTTGAGGTGGGGCTTTGATATCCAGGGGTCACCGTTGAGTGGACGGAAGGGCTGATGTTGGGATGTGGTGGTGGGTTTTCTGCTGTTGTGGGAGGGATCGTGGGAGTAGCGATTTTACAAAGCTACTCCCATGCACATCGGAGGAAAAGCTGCACATTTCTTTCCTCGAACAAGGCGCTTTCTAAAACCACTGCTCCTGTTAGACATGGGGAGACACTGACATGCAGTCCTGCAAACCCTTACACGTTTGGCAGAACCTTTTTAAAACACAGTGGAAACATTCAATGCCCTGGCCTGGATGTCTTAATTCTCCTCTTGATGTTCTACCTAAAATAGTGTCCCACATCTTCACTGGGGCTATGAGTTGTTTGCTGGATCCATGTCCTCTTTGGTAACAATGTTTGAAAACAGCTCATATTGTAAACTGCTCCTTAAAGACAGGTGAATTTTTCCTTCACCACTTAGGGCTCCTTTTACTAAGGTACGCTAACAAATTAGTGTGTGTTAAATGCCATGCAGTCCATTTATTCCTATGGGCTTCTTAGCATTTAGTGCATGCTAATCATTACTGAGCACTAAATCCGTTGGCCCACCTTTAATAAAAGGAGCCCTTAATCAGGTTGCAGGATTGCCTCGTCATTAGATCCAGAGGATTGTGCCAGCTATCAGTCCATTTTGAATTTACCATCACAAAGTAAAATGCTAGATATGTGTATTCTGGGCCAGCTGGCAGATTACCTTGACAAACATACTTTATGGGACTTTTTTTCAGGGTGGTTTTGGAATTAGCAGTGAGATATTGTTTGACTGTTAGCATGATTCCCTCCATACCAGTGTTGATACAAATGAGTCTCTATTGTGGTACTGCTTTTAAAACTGTAGACCACTCTTGGCAGGTAGATCACCAAAAGTAGTGTGGGGTAATTCAGAGTCCACGTGGCTGCCTACCTAAGGCAACGATGCTCAAAACTCCGGCACTGTCAAAACAGCGCCAGAAAATACTGCCAAACAGCACTGCAAAAGAACTTCTCAGTGCTACTGGCATGCAAGTTTTATACACGCTAGTAGCGTTGGGAAGTAAGAGGGGGGAACTGGCCCTGCACATGCCCTCCCTGTTTGGCTAGGGGGAGGAGGTACCAGTGCAGCAGCCCTGATTCGAAAGAAGCCATTGCACCTCTACCGTACTCCCCGGATGGGCTTCTGAAGAACACTGAAGCCCCTCAACTCCACTTAGCCATAACTCTCTCTCTCACCATCAGCCCTACTTTTGAAATTTTTTGATTCACCTCTTCTGTGTCTGCTTTGTGACATCCTGCTCCTTTCATTGCTTATAATTATTTGCAACACGCAGTTACTGCAGTGAGAAACAAAAAATAAAAAGACCTCCACCAGAGAACTGATGGCTAGAGGGTGGTACTTGACTGACACCAAACTTGACTGATTTATTATAGCCTGCAAAGGAACTTTTAGGTAGCGGGCCTGCATTTGAAAAGGTTTGGGCACAGGCTCTGGCTAGTGTTATTTCTGCAGTGGTAAGGCAGTTTGGGTTTGTGCACTGTTCTTCTGAGCATTGAGAGGGAATAGGAAATTACTTCATTTGACTAGATTAGCATACTATTTGTGCTATCCTTTGGTGAGCTTGTTGTGCCCCATTCTAGAGCCCTCTGAGCATTTTGCACTAGTAAATGCGGGTGCTTGTCCATGAGAATCATGAGAAATCCTGTCCAAACACTGTAACGTCTGCTCCGACCTGGCATTATTTTTGCAGCGGTAAAGCAGCTTTGTTTTGAGCATTCTTTTCTGAACATTGGGAGGAATACAAGATGATCTCATTTACATGAGCTTGACTAATTTGTGTCTGCACTAAATACCTGGCATGCTCGTTTCCCACACTTGACCCCTCTGAACATTCTGTGCAGGTAGATTCGGGTGCTAATACAGTGCTAATGGCCTCTAGCATCCATGTTTATTTTGAGGATCGGGGCCTTAGTGAGCAGGAAAATAGATTCTGAATATTGGTAAACCAGATTTTATAGGTGAGTCGGAGCTCCCACCGTCTGATTTCTTACCTTAAGTACTTAACGCCTATATACCATTGCTTACTTCTGTGAAAACAAAAGTCTGGTACAATTCTTGGCTTATTTTAAAAGAGCAAGTTAAATATTTAGAGTCCAATATTCAGCCTGCAACAGTCAGAAGTTTTTTAAGCCACTGATAACTGCAGGCTGAATTAAGCCCAGATGTTTAATGCCAGACCATGTCCAGGCACCAGCATTGAATATGCAGGTCAGCGCAGCAACCCGGAAGTTACCCAGGCACCGGCTTATATTCAAAGCAGTGCCTGGGTAGCTTATCAGATGAAAGACTTTTTGCTTCCTAATTTTATCTGCTTACCCGGTTAATGGACTGAATATCACTGCTAAGTGCTCTGGCACTGCCTGGACAATGCTTAGAGGAGATATTCAGCAGACTGCCTGGTTAAGTGTAGCTGAATATCACCTTCCCTGTTCACTCAGTGTGGTTTAACTGGTCAGGAGCCTCTCTTGCCTGGTTAAAGCCTTTTGAATATCAGACCCTTAATTGCTGCTGCCTTTTTAAATCTGCTTCTTCTAAGGTGGCTGAGATATTATTCATATTCTAAGGATTTTCAGGAGGTCTTGCAGTCTATAATTTTAAATAGAACAGATTTCTGCAACTTGTTACCTTTACCTCTTCCTGTGGCAATAATAAAAGCTTTACAATGAATGCAACATGCTGCCAGTTGGTTACTTAGAGGATCAGGTTGGAAAGAGCATATTGTGCCCTTGCTTAAGCTCTTACATAGGCGTTCTTTTTCTTATAGGACCTAGTTTAAGATTTGTGTTCTAATATATTTATTAAAATTTCAAGTATATACAAGACTCACTTTGGTTAGGAAAAAGCAATTACAAGTGGTACAGAAATCAATAGGAAAAAAGATTAAAGGATAAAACACAAAAACACTTTCCAGTTTAAAGTACACACACAGTGAGGGGAGAAGCTTATACCACAAAACGAGTAAATTTAGTACTGCAGGTTACACATGTCCACTGTATGTGAATAATGTAGCTTGTAATCAAGCTCACAAGCTGTGCATATTCACAATGCCCAGGAGCATTGGGTGCTAAGCCACAGCCTGATGCTTCTTAAAGGAACCCGTATGTAAATTCCGGGGTTGCTCTCCCCCCACCGCCCAAACACAAACCCTTTCCTGATGACCCCAACATCTGACCCCCCCCCCCCCCCCCCAGTTCTACTTTTAATAATCCCTAGGTTCTAGTGGGGTCAGGGCAGGGGTGATCTCAAGTTGCTCTTGCCCTTCTGGGTTCAAAATAGCACTGGTGATCCCTACTGGTGGTCTTATGGTACTACCTCTAGGAGTCAAGTCGCTGTATAAGCTGGATCCACTGCCAACTTCAGTTGGTTGTGTCACTGCAGGTGTACCTGGGAATCTTGGCTGGGGGGGGGGGGGGGGCAAATTTCACAAATGAGGCTCAGAGAGGTCTGTCTTGTTGGGATGATGGCTCCCTTGCCTTGCCCCACCACAGATTCAAGCCTCTGCCAGCTTGCCAAGAATCTAGAAAACCTTGTGATGGCTAACTAGACGCAGGGAACTGGGAGGACATAGTGGAGTAAGATTTAACTTGCCTCTTCTATTTTCCCATATCAAATGAAACCCAAGGCAAAGGCTGATCTGAAGCACAGCAGCGTGCAGCCATCTTTGTTAGTGTCCAAGCTTCTCCCCTGTGTTCTAAGTTTTTTTTTAAGCTGAAAGTCCCATAGTGTTTGAAAAACATTTTGGTACTTATGCCCCATCTCGACCTCTGCATTTGAGAAGTCATAATTTATCAGAAGTTTCTTTTAACACAGGTCTCAGCTTTTTCTGTAGTGAGTCCTATTTCATGGAATTTTCTAGCCACTGTGTTTGTTTCAGAATGATAGACTTATCAGTTTTATTTTATATTGATTTGTTTTAAGTTATGTATATTTGTGATTATTAATGGATTTAAATGATTTGAGTTACTTAGAACAGTGTATGCTTGTATAGGCAAAATAAACATCCTATATAATAAAAAGCACCTCCAACGTTCTGAAGCTGACTCCGTAAAAGTGAAGCCTTGAAGCATTCGTGCTCTCTGTAAGCCTGAATCCATCTCCTGAATTGCCGTCACGAACTTCCGGGTTCGTCACAAACAGCTGTGACCAATCACTGGAAATGAACGCTGCAGAGTTGCCAGGCAATGGAACACCACGTCACACGCATGAGGGTATCGTTGTCCCTCCCTTCCAGTTCCAGGCCCCCTCCCTCCAAATTTTAGAAGTCATCTTCAATTATCAAGTCGGGATTATGGCGGCCGGCAGCAGCGGTAAACGGCGTGCAGGCTCGGCCCTTCTCTCTCAGCTCTGGTCCCGCCCTTGCGGAAACAGGATATGAGGGCGGGACTAGAGCTGAGAGAGAGAGAAGGGCCGAGCCTGCACGCCTTTTACCACTGCTGATGGCCGCCGTAACCCTGACTTGATCAGTGAAGATGACTTCTAAAATTCGGAGGGAGGGGTGCTGGAACTGGAAGGGAGGGACGACGACCCTGGAGCTGGGAGGGAGGGGGGATCCTGGAACTGGGAGGGAGGGAGGGGGACCCTGAAACTCGGAGAGAAGGAGGGAGGGAGGGAGGGGAGACCCTGAAACTCGGAGGGAGGGAGGGGGGAACCTGAAACTTGGTCCCCTGGAACTTGGAGGGAGGGGATGACCATGGAACTCGGAAGGAGGGAGGGATGACCTGGAACTTGGAGGGAGAGAGGGGACGACCGTGGAACTTGGAGGGAGGGAGGGGGACGACAACCCTGGAACTCAGAGGGAGGGGGGGACGACGACCCTGGAACTCGGAGGGAGGGAATGACCCTGGAACTCGGAGGGAGGGAGGGGATGACCCTGGAACTTGGAGGAAGGGGGGGACGACCCTGTAACTCGGAGGGAGGGAGGTAGGGGACGACCCTGGAACTTGGAGTGAGGGAGGGAGGGGACGGACGACCCTGGAACTCGGAGGGAGGGGGGCCCATGGCACACACTCTCATTCTTACACTCTCTCAAACATACACACTCCGAGGAAAACCTTTTTTACTAGTTTTAAATAAAATACATAAATTGTTTCTAATCTATACAAATACTATTTCTCAGCTCACAAAATTGTTAAATTGTAGATAAATGTTATTGCCAGGGCTTTTTTGAGGGGGTACTTGGGGGTACTGAGTACCGGCACCTTTTCCATTGCCTGCTAAAATTGACCCATGGTCCACAAGTTTTAAAGAAAGAGCTCAGGTTCTACACACCAATTTTGCCTTGTCATAGATTCTGTGACTGGTTGCAGGGGGCCTGGCTATTGTGGGGTGGGTCCCTCAGTGATCACCCCACCCCTGAAGAGTGATCTGGCAATTTCAGTACCGGCACCTTTTTTGCTATAGAATGCACTGGTTATTGCTGTTAACTTGAAAAATCAGGTTTACAAATTACTTGTGAAAATTTTAACAAAAATAGTTCATATATTAATTCATATTAATTCAGCTGTACCCATTATTTACTTGGTTATCTGGCATATTTGTATGTAAGCTCCTTTTGGACACTCAGGACATTGTCTCCTGAAAGGAAGTCTGAGCAGAAGGAACAGGAAGCTCTCTCAGTAAAGCAATGATCAGCCTCAGTGCAGAATGTTATTCACCATGACATTGGTGGTCCTTAAAGCTTTAATTTTCCAGGCAGCCCTCCAAGACTGTGCTGTTCAGGAAGTCCACTATATCCAGAGCTTGTGCAAGCATAGTGGGCACTCTGGGCGAATCTTCAGCCTTATACCCTCTTGTCAATTAACTTTCAGACTCTTAGCCTGTAACCCCCCCCCCCCCCCCAAGGTTTTGATAATTAACAATCATGATCATCGCACAAATATCCTATAAAAGTTCAGGTTAAAGCATTTTCTAATGGTTCTTTGAGTTTAGAACTGTCAGGACCTATTACTTTGGTTTGACTACTTTTGCTTTTTGCTGCCCCCAATAAGCTGCAGCTGTAGGCAATCGCTTAGTCTTACCTAATGGTTGAGCCAGCCCTATTTATGTGGATAAAGGTGAGCCAGTTGATATTGTGTATCTGGATTTTCAGAAGGCGTTTGACAAAGTACCTCATGAAAGACTCCAAAGGAAATTGGAGAGTCATGGGATAGGAGGTAGTGTTCTATTGTGGATTAAAAACTGGTTAAAAGATAGAAAACAGAGAGTAGGGTAAATGCTCAGTATTCTCATTGGAGAAGGGTAGTTAGTGGGGTTCCCCAGGGCTCTGTGCGGGGCAACTTGATATGTGCAACTGGAGAGTGAGCTATAAAACCAGTGCAAGACAATTCCCGAGATTCCAAAAGATTGACGACGCTGAAGGAGAAGAGTGATTGACTAGATCAAAGTCTGAGGAGAGGTCAAGTGAGACAATTACCTCAGAGGTATGATGATCCAACGATGTTCTAATAACATCGTATATAGCTATGGGCAGGGTTTCTGTGCTGTAGTTCTTCCTCAAACCTGCTTGATACTGGTGAAGAGCGAGAGAAATGTACAAAAAATCAGAGATGGCAAAGTAGGATCTTTTCCAAAACTTTAGAAAAAAGACAGGAGATTATAAATAGGTCTACAGTTAGCAGGGTTGGTGAAGTCGAGGTTAGGTTTCTTCAGAAGGGGAGTGAAGAGGGCATGTTTCCAGAGCAGACACTAGGAATCATACCAGAAGCTAGGCTGGCTTGGATCAGAAGAGGGAAAATATGAGGAGTGAAACGTTTAAAGAGATGAGTTGGCCAGGGATCAGAAGCTGAACCAGAAGAATTAGTGGCAGTAAAGGCGTGCTTGAGAGAGACCCAGGGAGGTAGTGCTAGAGGAGGACCAGGAAGAGGAGAAGTAGGATGTCTAGGGATCACTGATGGGAGGAGAAAGACTAGAAGCAGTAAGGGAAAGAATCTAGGGATCAAAAGAGGGCTAGATTGCCCCAAGGGAGCAATGAACTCGATTAGTCGAAGGAGAACTTGGGGCATGCTAGCGGCTTTAGAAATACATGTGAAATAGTCTCTTTGGTTTTGCGCAAAAGGTGCAGTATTACTGATAACGTGACTGAAAAAGGCTTAGTGCAGAGGAAGAGTGATGTTTCCACTAGGTGCATTCTGTGCTATGAAGCTGCAATTTGAGAAACCTAAGGGCTTGAGAGCATGGTTAGTGCGTTTATGGGCAGAGGGTCGGAGGGGAGCAACATTATGTTGTTGACTGATTTCTTTTATTCAGATACACACTTTTAATTTTGATTTGCTATATTTATTTATAATTGTTTTATTACCCATGCTTTTTTCTGTATTGTAATTTTTAAAATTCGTAATAATAAAAAAGTTACAGAAGTTCAAACATATAACTTTTGCAGACTGCGTATGGACCCATGACATGAAAAAAGCTGTCCATTCTCAACATTTTGGATGTGCTGTTTTAGAGGGTCTTTTACTAAGCCGCAGTAGCGTTTTTAACTCGTGGTAGAAATCAGTTGGTGGTAAATGCCAAGACGCCCATAGGAATATAATGGGTGTCTCGGCATTTACCGACAACTGATTTCTACCATGAGCTAAAAATGCTATCGCAGCTTAGTAAAAGGTCTCCTTAGTCACCCTTTGCCAGAGATGATCACAGTTTCACCAAGGAGACTTCTTCAGAGAGATGTAGAAGCATCTTCATAATAATTAAAAAAAAAATCTCAAAACAATTCTTAGCATAAAACAAGAGCATCATAAATTCAAAATCAATAGTTTAAAAATGGACAGATTTCTTGTCACTGATGTTACTTTCAGTAGATAAGGGGGCTAACCACAAATTACAGCTGAAACCACTTCAAGGTTGGAGGTTCAGCATCAAACAGTTATCTTCCATCATTAGTCCTGCTTTTAATAGAAAAAAACATTTTTTAAAACTGTGTAAGGCAGTAAACATTTGTTGTTGTTGGGTTTGTTTGTTTGTCTGTTTAATGAATTCTACCTCCCATTGTATTAGGAGTGGTTGTGACTGGTCTGATCACACCTCTTTCCATTTTTATTTTTTAATATGCTTTTCATTAAGAGAAGTTTTGGGGCCCTGTTTACTAAGGTGCGTTAGTGTTTTTAGCACACCTATATATACTTAGTGCACGCACTAACCATGTAGGCACATACATGGTTAATGCGCGTACATGGTTAATGCACGTTAAAAACATTAACGCGCCTATGACACTGCTTAGTAAACAGGGCCCTTGTTTTGTAGTTTAGTGGTTCCTGTGAATGCCTTTTTACTTTTACTTAGGGACTTCATTGCTTTTGGATTTTTTAAAGTGACATAACCATTCTTTTACAAAATAAAACATTTACTCTACTTGTAAGCAAAACCAAAATATTTTGTTTCAATTTTAGTGAACATACAGATGTGTGTGTTTGTAGAAACTTTAAATAACTAATGTCTGTTAACACCAGGGGCGTATCTGGGGTTCAGCGGTAGGGGGGGGCCAGAGCCAGAGTGGGGGGGGGCACATTATAGCACCCCCCTGCCGCCATTGCCACCCCCCCTGCCGCCGTCACCACCACCCCTTACCGCCGCCAACACCTACCTTTGCTGGTGGGGGACCCCAACCCCCGCCAGCCGAGGTCCGCTTCCTCTAAAAATATTCCTTGAGCTGAGGTCTTTTAAGTTGTTCGTCCTCGCGGCCACTCCTCCGTGCTGCTGTTCAAACTCAGCGGAATCCAGTTTTGGAGTCTGTCTGACGTGATGTCGTAGCACGTTGTACGTCGTCAGACAGACTCTGAAACTGGATTCCCCCGCCAGCAAAGGTAGGTGTTGGGAGCAGTAGGGGGGGGTCCAGGGCGAAATCTGCGGGGGCCCAGGCCCCTATGGCCCCACGCAGATACACCCCTGGTTAACACACACACACACACACACCTTTAGTAAAAAGGCCTGTAAATTCTTTAAGTACAGGACATAGATGAGTGTATACTATTGCAAAGAAGAAAACAAATCGCTTGTAAACTGATGTAATTTGTTTTTCTTTTCCATAGGTAAACATTATCCCAATCATTGCCAAAGCAGATGCGATTTCTAAAACTGAGTTGCAGAAATTTAAGACTAGGCTCCTGAGTGAATTAGTGAAAAATGGAGTGCAGCTCTACCAGTTCCCAACAGATGATGAAACCTTTTCTAAACGAAATGCAGACATGAACGTAAGTAAATTGGATATATTGGATTTGGGAAGTTCAATGAGGGTTTGATTCATCTTGATTAGCATAAATAAGTAGTGACATTTTTTCCCCAAAAGGATTTTCTATTTTCACTTCTACAGATATTAGAATATCAAATAAGCGCTAGAGTGCAAACATTGTACAATTTTTCAAAGTAAAGTAACCTTTTTATGCCATTTTTTTGGTTAATTCATTTGTGCTTGTGAAGTATCCTGGGCAAATTTGTGGTATATCAAGGAGTTCATTTTCAAAGCACATACCCTCCAATATTCAGCAGGTAGCGGTCAGCATTTTTTTTACACACTGATCGTCGCCGGCTAAATTATCCCCCAATATTCAGTGCCGGGCCATGTTCGGGCACCAGCACTGAATATCGGGGGCCAATTTGGAGCAGGCAGGCTGCTGCAGCATATGCGGGCCCGGCTGATATTCGCCGAGCCCACATAGGAGTTATGCATCTCCAGGTAAATATTGGGCCAGGGCTCCATAAGTTAAAAAAAAATATATTTTTAATTGAAATTTCCCCCGAGCCCCCATCGCATCCCCTCCCATGGCCACAAGCCACTCCAACCCACCCGCAAATTTCCCCGTACCCCCCCCACCGTAGTTTGTGCAGGTTTCCTGGGCCTACCTTAATTCTTGGTGATCCAGTGGTGGTTGTCGAGGGCAGGAGTATAGCCCCCTTGTGGCGCCTTTGCAAAATGGCTGCCATGACCTCTCATGGCAGCTTGCAGCAGTGGCGTAGCTACGTGGGGCCCCCGCAGATTCACCCCAGGACCCCCCTCCCGGCGAACCCGCCCCCGCCGCCGCCTACCTTTACTTTTGCTGGCGGGGGATCCCACTCCCCGCCAGCCGACGTCTTCTCAGTCCTTCCTGCTCTTCAATTTGTTTGCTGACGTCCTGCACGTAATTGTACGTGCAGGACGTCAGCAAACAAATTGAAGAGCAGGAAGCGACTGAGAAGAAGACGTCGGCTGGCGGGGAGTGGGATCCCCCGCCAGCAAAAGTAAAGGTAGGCTGCAGCGGCGGCGGGTTTGCGGCGGGAGGGGGGGCGGCAATGTCAGCGGTGGGGGGGGTGGCGCCGGAGGGAGGGCTAAAATGTGCCCTCTCCCCCCGGGCTCTGGACCCCTCCCCCACGGAAGGCTGGCTACGCCCCTGGCTTGCAGTACTATATGAAGTGCTGCGAGAGGTCGGGGCAGCCATTTTGCAAAGGTGCTGAAAGGGGCAGGAGCAAGGGGGCTCTGCTCTTGCCCCCAACAACCACCACTGGTCTACCAGGGATTCAGGTAGGCCCCGGGGGGGGCCTGCATGAATTATTGGGGGATTGGGGTGGGGGCGAAGGATATTTGCAAGAGGGGGGAGTAGCTTATGGCCACAGGTTTTGGAGGGGGAAAGGGAGGGGGATGTGACGCCGGGGAGGGGGGGGGGGGGGGAATTTCAATTTTTAAAAGAACTTATGCGGCACCGGCTCGATATTCAGCTGGGGCCGCGTAAGCTTAAGCTGTCCTACATTCACCCGCTTAAGCTTATGTAGGCATCAGCTGAATATCTCTGGCACCCGCATAAGCTCTGGCTCCTCCCCAACACTGGCCTGCCCCTGACCGGCCCACTTTTTTAGGGGGGCCGGTCAGAGGCGATACTCAGCAGCACTGACTGGTATAGTGCTGCTAAATATCGGCGGTTAGGCGAGGACAGCCGTTTCATATTTTGGCCTTTTAACCGCTGCGGTAAAAGGGGCCCTAGCACGTGGCAAAAATGGCCACTGCCGCTAGCACAGGGCCCCTTTTCCCACAGCTTAGTAAAAGGGCCCCATAGTTACTGTAGCTGCTAGTGCTACTACCTCTTCTGACAGAAAACTTCTCCAATGACAATTGCCTGAATCTTGTCCTCCTGCTCATATTTACTCTGTGGCCTTTAGTAGTCTTCAAGTCTGGTTCTTGGTGGCCTTAAATCAGTCTGAATTTTAGAGTAACCTGAATATGCAAATTAATCTGTTTCTTAGACCAGATGCATGCAAATATGTCATGAATGTTCATTCTGGATATAATAACATTCCTGGTTTTAACTCAGTGTAAGATCTGCATTGTGATGCATCCTTGAGTTGGCTGCCAGCAATAATTATTCCTGCACAGGATATCTGGGTTCAAGTGGGTTTAGGGCTAGCACTGAGGAGATATCCAGGCCCAAACTAGGGTCTGTCACTTCTTGAGCAGTACCAAAGAGTCCAGCCTCTGAGAAGATGTCCTGTTCAACACTCAGCTAGGATTTCAGTTGACTCAGGGTGATTTGAACATATACAGCAGCACTTTACTTTACAAATAGATGCTTATAGAATTGTTCTAGGATATATGTACATAAAATTAGGTGAATAGAATACATAACATCTACTTTTATGTGATATATTTATGAGTGTTCCTGGGAACACAGAATAGGGGGACCAGGATAGGATCAGCTCTTACAAAGTGGTGCCAAGATTTAGGTACTAGGAAAGTGCCTATTTGAAGCCTGTTCCATAAAGAAAAGTAGGTGCCAACTTTTCTTTATAGAATACCAGCCTAAGTGACAGAAAACACCCCTGTATTTAAGGCATGAACATGTATACCAGCTGGTGTAAATGCCTACATTGCAAAAAACTATACATAGATTGGGATTTTGTAATCTGCACCAGTGGTTCTCAACCTTTCTTTAGCTAGGACACATCAGTCTGTCAATACTCGCATATGTGGCACACTGCACCTTCACTGTTTTGAGTGAATCTCTTCATAAAGGTAGTTAATACATCCCAATAAATAAATAAAAATGTCATTTTTGGTCTGACACAATATAGCAATTCTTATGAGTTAAATGCAAACATACTGTGCATCCACAAACCTCCCCCACCTCCAACAGTAGATGCAGGATAGAACATTTCTCCATAGAAGTCACCATACAACAAATATTCTGATTTTCATGTTATCTGAGTTACAGCACCTGTTCACTAAAGGGCACATGGCTGAACCTGTAAAATAATTCCCACTTAACACATGTGTAGCAAACCTACTATACCACAGTGGCACCAATTCCTGTGGTACATCATTTCTACAGATACCTACCTACCAGCGAAATACCTCATGTCAGTCATACACACACAGAAATAGCCATACCTTCAAATACAGACTAGATCCTCACAAATTACAACTGTGGCAACAAAACATGAAATAAAAACACTACATAATCCCCTCTGCATACAGTGCAAAACTGGAGGACCAGTACCAGAAATTAATGTCCATCTATGCACTAAGCAAAGTACAAATACAAGAGATACCACACATTCACAAAACATGTTATGGCTCTTTCACCCAGTTATCCCAGTCCCCACTCTCATCCTGCCACCCTGCCACTAGTGGGGAGTAAAAAATGCAGAAGCAGCACATGTGTAGGAAGGTAGGGCTGAAGGATTGAGCGAATGAGGCAGAAGCAGCGGATCTGCTGTGGGAGAAGCCTCTAGCATGCAGCTACCCATGGCTTTTGTATGCAGCAGTAAAGTAAGATCCAGAAATCTCCTGATACCATTTCACTTCTGCAAATGGGTCTTCCTATAATTTCCACCTTAGTAAGATCACCATAAGAACATAAGAATAGCCATACTGGGTCAGAACAATGGTCTATCTAGCCCAGTATCCTGTTTCTAACAGTGGCCAATTTATTTTATTTATTTATGCATTCTTGTACCCACTATTATCCAAAAAAACAAGTTTCGGTTCAAAGTAGCTTGCAATTTGCAGTACATTTTGGTGGAGTTACAATAGTGTTGTGCAATGTTGAGAAGGCATCTATAGTTCAAATGGTCACAAGTGCCTGGCAGAAACCCAAATAGTGGCAACATTCCATGCTACCAGTCCCAAGGCAAGCAGTAGCTTCCCCATGTCTGTCTCAATAGCAGACTATGGACTTTTCCTCCAGGAACTTGTCAAAACCTTTTTAAAACCCAGATACAGTAACCACTGTTACTATATCCTCCACAAAGAGTTCTAGAGCTTAACTATTCGATGAGTGAAAAAATATTTCAACTTCCTTGAGTGTCCCCTAGTTTTTGTACTTTTGGAACGTGTAAAAAATCAATTCACTTCTACTCATTCTACACCACTCAAGATTTTGTAGACTTCAATCATATCTCCCCTTATCCATCTCTTCCAGGCTGATGAGCCCTATCTTCTTTAGCTTTTCCTCTTATGAGAGGAGTTCTATCCCCTTTATCATTTTGGTTGTTCTACTTTGAACCTTTTCTAATCCTATATATTTTTTGAGATACTGCGACTAGAACTGAATACAGTACTCAAGGTGAGGTCGCAGTATGGGCGATAACAGAGGCATTATGGTATTTTCGGTCTTATTTACCACCCCTTTCCTAATAATTCCTAGCATCCTGTTTGCTTTTTTGGCTGCCGCCCCCTACTGAGCAGAAGATTTCAACGTATTATCTATGATGACACCTAGATCTTTTTCTTGAGTGACCCTCAAGGTGGACCCTAGTATCAGGTAACTGTGATTCAGATTATTCTTCCCAAAGTGCATCACGTTGCATTTGTCCATATTAAATTTTAATCTGCCATTTGGATGCCCAGTCTTCGTTTAATAAGGTCTTCCTGCATTTTTTCACATTCTGCATGCATTGTTACAACTTTGAATAGTTTCGTGTCATCTGCAAATTTAATCACCCCCCTTGTTGTTCTGATTTCCAGATCATTTATAAATATGTTGAATAGCATCGGTCCCAGTACAGATCCCTGTGGCAGTCCACTATTCACTCTCCTCCATTGAGAAAAGTGGCCATTTAACCCTGCCCTCGGTTTTCTGTACAATAACCAATTCTTAATCCACAGAAGGACATTGTCTCCTATCCCATGACTCCATATTTTCTCAGTAGTCTCTCATGAGGTACTTTCTCAAAAGCTTTCTGAAAATCTAGATATAATACATCAAACTGCTCACCTTTGTTGACATGTTGATTAACGCCTTCAAAGAAATGAAGCAAATTGGTAAGGCAGAATCTCCCTTGGCTGAATCCTTGCTGTGACTCTGTCCCATTAAACCATGGTTGTCTACGTGTGCTATGATTTTATTCTTTATAATAGTTTCCACTATTTTGCCTGGCACTGAAGTCAGGCTTACCGGTTTGTAATTTCCCGGATCACCCCTAGAACCCATTTTAAAAATAAGTGTTACATTGGCCACCCTTCAGTCTTCAGGTGCTATGGACGATTTTAACGACAGGTTAAAGATCACAAGCAGCAGATCAGCAATCTCATGTTTCAGTTCTTTCAATACCCTGAACATAAGCATTGTGTAATAAGTAGAGGACATTTCCTGACCTGATCTGACCACCAGAGGGAGTTCTGCTGGTGGTCAGCTCTCAGGCATTGAAGTGACTTGCTTAGTTGTGAAGTGGCCATTAGAGAGCACTCTAATATTGGAGGGGTTTTGTTATCCTATGGAGGCCACTAGAGGGAGCCCTGCCTCAGAGAGAACCCAGACCCAGCTAACTGGGTGGAGAGACATAGGTTACTCTTGCTAAATGGAGAAGGGGAGGGCCCTGGCAGAGGGAAAGAAGTAGTTCCCTGTAGGAGATAAGCACACTGGGGAAGGTTCTGGAAGTTTTCCAGAACCTGTAGGAGGAGCCTAAGAGGAGTGGGGTTAGTAATAGACCACCTTTTAAAGAAGGCACTTTCCCCAGGAGGAGGTCAGAAGGGGAAGGGACCTCTAAGAAGAAAGAAAAAAAAAAAAGGACTGATGCCAGAGAGAGAGAAAGAAATGGATCAAGTCGGGCTGGAAACCCCGGGCCATAAAGAACTGAAAGACAAGGTACTTATATTCCAGAAGAAGAGGGAAGGGTAAAGAAGAGATGGCTCCTTGTGTGAAGGGAACACAGGGCCAGTTGAACTCAGAATAATATCTGGACTAACAGCCGGGGGTGGAGGACAGGACTGTAAAGTTGAGATGAAGTAAAAAGTCCTGTCCAAGGAGTGGAGGCTGTTCTTAACTGAGACCCAGGTCTCTAGGAAGAGGGCTCAGTTGAATAAAGTGTCATGTCCCCTACCTCAATGCAAGTGGCGTCCTCAGGCTGCGCAGGGTCACGTCGACACGCACACTTGACTGGCACAGCCCTGAGCCATGTGTTTGTAGTTCTTCTCTGGCTGCAGGCTCCTTGATTGCTTTGCTTCCATGCACCTGGCTCTGCTTTCTCTTTGCCTGGCTTCCAGGCTCCTTGGTTGCTTTGCTTCCACCCACTTGGGTCTGCTCTTCCCTTGCTTCTCTCCTATTGGTCTTCCGGTTCCTCCCCCTGCTCTTGTCCTATGGCTGTGCCCCTTCTCCCTGCTGATGTCAGACGCCAGCACTTTATCAGCTGAGCTCTCCCTAGACTCCTTGCTTCGGCTTCTACTTTGGTAGGTGTTACTTGCTCAGTATTGTGTTTCTTCTCTACTTTGTTCTTCGTTGCTGACGTAGCCTATACCTGGATTACTCTTGTGTCTGCTGCCTGCCTCCTGACCTTGCTTGTGCCTGGATTACTCTCTTGACCTGCTGCCTGCCTACTGACTCTGCCTGTACCTGGATCACTCTCTTGCCTGCTGCCTATCTGGCCGTCACGTTCATCATCCCGCTTCCTGCTTCGTCTTGTAAGCCCTGCAGGCCGTACACACCTAGGGGCTCAACCTCTGGGGAACGGCGGTCAGCACAGGGGAAACCCGGGGTTTTATGGCCGCCAAACAGAACCTGGTCCAAGTACCGGGCTCGGCAGTGCTCTACTTGGTACAAGAACTCAGAGGTCTGACAGAAAGTTAAATGAACTGCTTGTTAAAAGAAGAATAACCTCTATAGAGTGGGGAGTGCACTGTAGTTGGAAAGTGCTTGCATATTGATTGGATAATTTGCATATCCTATGTAGCCTTCTCGTCGAGTGGTATTCCCCAGACAGAGCACCAGGCGGCGCAAGGAGGGTAACAGAGGTGTGACCTGTTACCAGGAGAAACATCAGAGGGGGGGGGGGGTGTTGGATGGAATAGATGTTATGAAGAAGTCATCCTGTGGGTACAGAGGACCCCTAGCCCTAAGATTGAAGGTGTGAGTTGCCATAATTGCGAGCTATCTCTTAGAGGTGAAGCTTTCTGGATGGTTCTGGGGAATATCCTGACCGAGACCTGAAGCTTTAAGGGCCAGGATACCCCAAATTGGGAGAGGTCTTCTCACAAGTTTGTTTAATGTACTTTCCTACTGACTGTGTGGGTGGAAGGTTCTTGATCTATAACCCTTGTTTAATGTACTTTCCTACTGACTGTGTGGGTGGAAGGTTCTTGATCTATAACACCTCCTACTGGAAAGAAGGAGCATTACAAGTATGTCTCCTACTGAAAAGGGGAGAACATCACAGTTGCCATATTGAGACACTCTAAGGGTCCATCAAGCCCAGCATCCTGTTTCCAATAGTGGCCAATCCAGGTTACACATTCCTGGCAAGATCCCAAAACAGTACAATATATTTTATGCTGCTTATCCTAGAAATAAGCGGTGGATTTTCTCCATCTTAATAATAGCTTATGGACTTTTCTTTTAGGAAGTTATCCAAACCTTTTTTAAACCTCGCTAAGCTAATTTCTTTTACCACATTCTCTGGCAACGAATTCCAGAGTTTAATTACACATGGAGTGAAGAACTATTTTCTCTGATTTGTTTTTCAATTACTACTTCGTAGCTTCATTGCGTGCCCCCTAGTCCTGAGATTTTTTGAAAGAGTAAACAAACGATTCACTTCACTCATTATTTTATAGACCTCTATCATATCTCCCCTATGCTGTCTTTTCCCCAAGCTGAAGAGCATGCATAAACATGTGGGTAAAGATGAGCCGGTTGATACAGTGTATTTAGATTTTCAGAAAGCTTCTGACAAAGGTCCTCATGAGAGACTCCTGAGAAAATTAAAGAGTCATGAGATAGGAGACAATGTTCTGGTGTGGATCAGGAATTGGTTAACAGGGTAGAATTAAGTGGCCATTTTTCTACATGGAGGAAGTTGACTAGTGGAGTACTGCAGCTTTCTGAAAATCTAGATACAGTACATCAATCGGCTCATCTTTATCCATATGTTTATTCACGACTTCAAAGAAATGAAGGAAATTGGTGCGGCAAGACTTCCCTTGGCTGAAACCATGCTGACTCTGTCCCATTAAACCATGTTTATTTATGTGTTCTGTAATATAGTTTTTTCTATTTTATCTGGCACTGATGTCAGGCTTACTGGTCTGTAATTTCCTGGATTACCCCAGAACCATTTTTAAAAATCGGCATCACATTGGTCACAATCCAATCTTCAGGTACTATGGATAATTTTAATGATAGGTTACATATTACTAACAGCAGATCAGCAATTTCATACTTGAGTTCTTTGAGTATCCTTGGATGTATGCCATCTGGTCCAGGTGATTTACTACTCTTTAATTTGTCGATTTGGTTCAGTACGTCTTCCAGGTTCACCGAGATTTCTTTCAGTTCCTCAGCATCATAACCTTTGAAAACCATTTTCAGTACAGGTAGATCTTTTACATCTTCAGTAAAGACTGAAGCAAAGAATTCATTCAGTTTCTCTGCTATGATCTTGTCCTCCCTGAATGCCCCTTTTGCTCCTTTGTGATCTAATGGTCCCACAGCTTCCCTCTCAGGCTGATGTACCTGAAAAAGTTGTTACTGTGAGTTTTAGCCTCTGCTTCCAGAAGCTAGTTTTTGTTTTGTATGCGTTGACTAAGGTAAAATTATGAGATCTGGAGGTTCTGGTTTTTTTACTTTTCTTCTGCCATCCGCATACTGACCCTCTTTCTCCAATAATCCCCTTGCTTCTCCAAGTATTCTCTTTCAATCACCCCTCTCACTCACCCATTCCTGCCCAGGAGCTTCCTGACCCTGTCTATAAACACACTATTCCCTGTGCTCCTTCTCCCCTTTCCCCTTCTCTCCTGCTTCTCTCTGATTAGTAGGCCTCCTCTCTCACTTTCCCTGTAGGTCCCAGACTCTCCCTTCTGCACAGCTAGCTTGCCAGTAGGCAGATGCTGCCCTTTTAAAGGGCCTGTATCCTGAACAGTCTTGGGGATGTTTTATTTTTCCATACCGACCTCTAGGAGAGCTTGGGTTTGCAGTTTTCAACCCATCTCATACCATCCGGAGCACAATGGGGTGCAGAAAAGAACCCCTAAAATTGTGCTGTGCTCTTGGGCATGGAGAGACAAGTATGGGGGCTGGGTAAAAAATGGATCTGCTGGATCTAGTGTGTACCATCTTAAATCCAGAGGATCTGGCTTTTATCCAGTTGGTCACTTCTCTGGATTCATCTCTGCTGGTCCCTATTCTGTCCTGGAATATCAGAAGTTTTGTTCTTTACATTAAAGTTGGATCCAGAGGTTCTGCCCCAACCTGCCTGGAGTTATTCAGAGGCAGGCTGAGGCAGAATCTTAATGACACCTCTGGATGCATTAATCTGAAGGAAAAAAATTTCTAGTGGTAAGAGGCAGAACAAAGTCCAGTCAAGGCAGTGACAGCAGAAAACCTGACCGAGCAGAGCATAGGACCGGGGGATGCTGCTGAGGTACACATTAGATCCAGCAGATCTGGAGGGTCCATTTTTTTACCCAGTCCCCTATATTTTTCTCCATGTCCAAGAGCACGGCACTAGATCCAGCAAATCTTTTTTTTATCGCAGTCCACAAATATAGAGGAGTCTGACCCTAGAAAGCCAGAGACCAAGGACAAGAGAGACAGGGAGTAAAGGAGAGGTGAAGAAGGTCAGGCTACCGTTGCTGTAGGAGGCAATGTAATGAATGAAGTCTCCTAGCTGTGTTCAGGATCTGGACAATACACACACCACCACAAAAAAAGCAATCTTTAAGTAAGACAGTACTGCAAACAGGTCAGTTTTTCTCCTCTATAGTTGATTCTCCCCTACAGCTTTCTTTCTCTAAGCAATGGGTAGGGTGGGTCACCTGAAAGAGCTTTGTTTCTGTACGGTATGTGCCTGTCCCCACAGCTTTTTCTCTCTCTCTCCAGCAACCTTCAATTAATATTCTGACAGCTGCTTTCATTCTGGCCAAGAGCACCCTGATATCTTGCTTTGCTTTTCCAGCCCTGCTGCAGTTTGCATGCTATTCTTGTTTGCTGAACCTTTTTATGCTTCAGGTGCAGCAAAAGGCATAAGAGAAGAGTAGCCTCCTGGTGGTCTTGCGAGGGGATTAAGAATTATGAAAGAGCCTCATTTGTTTACTTGCGACACACCTCCCAGGTTCTTGTGACACATTAGTACAGAGCTTCCCAACCTGTGGGTCATATAACCCAGGATACATCATTATTCTGTACCTCTGGGCGGGAGGGTGACACAATTTTATTTGGCTAATATTATGGGCTCATGGCAAAAAAAGATTGATAAGCACTGCAGTAGTGTGTTGTGACACTTCGGTTGAGAACCACTGATCTACATGCATAATTATGCATCTTGCCCATTCTCCACCCAGATTCCATCCATAGGAATGCCCACTTGCAGTCCGTGCCATTGCATCTAGTTGCGTACTTGCAGAATACCACACGCTGGAAACATGCGTGTGTGTTCCCGTAAGTGCGTAAATGACTGGAAACTGACATTTATATGCATTCTTGCCACCTAAAACTAGGCAGCTTCTTATAGAATTACCCCTTATGTGTACATATGGAATGATTTCTACTAGTATGTGCATGCACAGTGTTGCTTCTGCCTCACACCAGGTGTAACTTAGTAAAGCAGCTTATGGGGAGGCAATTTTCTAAAGGCACATATGGAAAGAGAAAAGAATTCAAAGTATATATAGAGAACTGCACTTATGATGACATAGAGCTAATAGAAAATAGACCATATTCTGTCTATTTCACGAGTGCCCTCTTAGTTTTGATGGTTCACATACTTAAACTCGTGTATTTATATAAGAGATGCATATGCACTTATGGGCCTTTCCTGCCTAAACGCCCTGTTTATGTTTTTTCAGAAATTTGCTATACCACTTTTTGTGATAGCCACTCAAAGCAGTTTACATCTTCATCAATAATGAAATGAAATACAGATAAGCAGTTAGAGCAGGTATAGATGAGGGAGAGAGAAATCAAGTTAAAGCAGTAGGATCCACCATCTCTCATGATCACCCCTGAATAGCAATCCTCAAAATGCTTTAACAAAAAAAAAAAAGTTTTCAGGCCTTTTTAAAAATTATTTTTAGTTTGCCTCAGCCTAGGGATAATGGAGGAGTGCACTCCACAAATCTATTAAAAATTACTCTCAATGTGACTATCTTGTGAGGGGAGGCAGGGACGGATCGCAGAGTTCAGTGATTGTTGTGAAACCCTACATTTGTTTTCCAGGGACACTTACCGTTTGCTGTAGTGGGGAGTATGGAGGAAATAATGATCGGAAACAAAATGGTGAAAGTTCGACAGTATCCTTGGGGCATTGTACAAGGTAAACGGAAGTTCTACAGAAACCAATACAGATGTCTGAATTATTGTATGTGAACTGTAAAACATTCTGATATTGAAAATCTAATATTTATCAGTAGACAGCTCAAAATCAGTAGCTGGTCCTAGGTTGTCTGAACAAATAGAAGAGATTTCTGGCTCATGGCATATGCTAGTTTTATCTAGTAGAATATGCAGAAGATGTTGAACTCATCACAATATGGATGAAACAGAAGCTGTTAAAAGGAATTTAAGAGGGGCATGTTTCTCTCTCTGAAATCTATTTAAGTATGTAGTTATGACTGAGTAAACGAAATGCTTTGTAATATGTTTTGAGAGAACATTAAATTACTTCTGTATACTGTTGTATACTGAGGCATCTGATAATTGCCACTTTACTTTTGAGCCACATATGCATAGTTTGTTGATGACATATTTTACTCTAAGAACCATTCCATTCATTATTTTTGGGCTGCTATAAACTGTTTTCCATACTCCATAGAAAAAAAATGCAATCCTAGAACTCCAAAAAAAAAAGCTGTGATTTTGGAATCTTGAAAACTGAATACTGCTGTGCTGATGGGATAGAGTTGTTCTCAATCTGATTTTTATTATGATGCTATTCAGGGGCGTATCTGAGGTTCGGCGGTAGGGGGGCAGGGGCTAGAGTGAGGGGGCATATTATAACCCCCCTACCACCGCCGTCGTCGTCAACTCTCCCCCCCTACCGCCATTAACCCTCCCCCACCTACCGCCAACCCTTTCCCCGCCTACTGCCGTCACCTACTCCCGAGGTCCGCTCCTGCCGGTTTTTTAAACTATTACTTCAGCTGGCGGGGGACCCCCAACCCCCGCCAGCCCAGCCGAGGTCTTCTTTAACTTCATCCTCGTGCTGTTAAAGCTGCATGATGCACCCTTCCAGTTGGACGGAGTGTGTCAGACCTCTACATCTCTAGCAGTAGAAACCTTATCAGAATAGTTCATCAGCTGCTTAGGATCACAAAAAATGTATAGAAACAGAAAATGATGGGCATTGAAGACCATCCGTGGTATAATCAAAAGAAGGGCGCCCATCTTCGGGAGATGGGAGTCCTTCTACTGAGGGTGCCCAAATCGGTATAATCGAAAGCCGATTTTGGGTGCCCCCAACTGCAGTCCGTCGCGGGGACAAACAAAATTCACGGGGGGGGGGGGGGGGGTGTCGGAGGCGTAGCGAAGGCGGGACTGGGCGTGTTTATCGGCTGAGGAGAGATGGTCGTCCTCGGCCGATAATGGAAAAAAGAAGGGCGTCCCTGGCGAGAATTTGGTCTGCTTTATTTGGTCCCTTTTTTTTTTTTTTTAGGTCCAAGTCCCAAAAAAGTGCCAGATACCCAGATGACCACCAGAGGGAATGGGGGATGACCTTCCCTGACTCCCCCAGTGGTCACTAACCTCTCCCACCCTCAAAAAAATTAAAAACTTTTTTTGCCAGCCTCTATGCCAGCCTCAAATGTCATACTCTGGTCCATCACAGCAGTATGCAGGTCCCTGGAGCAGTTTTAGTGGCTGCAGTGGACTTCAGGCAGGCGGACCCAGGCCCATCCCCCCCCCTGCCTGTTACTCTTATGGTGGAAAATGTGAGCCCTTCAAAACCCACCCGAAACCCACTGTACCCACATGTAGGTGCCCCCCTTCACCCCTTAGGGCTATGGTAGCGATAGATAGTTGTGGGGAGTGGGTTTTGGGGGGGTTGGGGGGTCAGCAGCGAAGGTAAGGGAGCTATGTACCTGGGAGCAATTTGTGAAGTCCACTGCAGTGCCCCCTAGGGTGCCCGGTTGGTGTCCTGGCATGTGAGGGGGACCAGTGCACTATGAATCCTAGCCCCTCCCATGAACAAATGCCTTAGATTTGGTCGTATTTGAGATGGGCGCCCTCGGTTTCCATTATCGGTGAAAACCGAGGGCGCCCATTCTCTGCAGCCGGCGATCTCAGCATTTAGGTCGACCATCTCTAATGTTGACCTAAATGTTGAGATTTGGGCGTCCTCGACCATATTATCAAAATGAAAGATGGACGCCCATCTCGTTTTGGTTATACGGGTTGCCCCGCCTCTTCATGGGACGCCCTCGGAGATGGGCGCCCTTAGAGATGGGCGTCCCCGTTCTAAAATGCCCCTCCACATGGCCTATCCAGTCTGCACAATCATGCCAGCTGCTAAACTCTACAGTCCCCTCTTTTCCATTAGAAATCCTTTCTGCTTTTCCCATGCCTTCTTGAATTAAGACACTAAATCCATTGGGAGGTTGTTTCATGAATCCATCACCTTTTCTGTAGAGAAAGATTCCTACCCCCTTTCACACACATCCTATGACCCATCTTCTAATGCTTCTGTTCCAATGTAAAGAGCTTGCCTCTTGAGCATTTATACCTTGGAGGTATTTAAATCTAATGCTGAAATCCCACCATTCTTCCAATATGCATGTATTTAGATTTTTTAAGTACTACTACTAAACATTTCTAGAGCGCTACTAGGGTTACGCAGCGCTGTACAGTTTAACAAAGAAGGACAGTCCCTGCCCAAAGGAGCTTATAATCTAAAGGATGAAATGTCAAGTTGGGGCAGTCAAGATTTCCTGAATAGAGGTGTAGTGGTTAGGTGCCGAAGGCAACATTGAAGAGGTGGGCTTTGAGCAAGGATTTGAAGATGGGCAGGGAGGGGGCCTGGCGTATGGGCTCAGGGAGTTTATTCCAAGCATGGGGTGAGGCGAGGCAGAAAGGGCGGAGCCTGGAGTTGGCAGTGGTGGAGAAGGGTACTGAGAGGAGGGTCTCTCCCCATACTCTTTATCATGAAGACCACTGACCATTTTAGGAGCTGCCCTCTGAACCAGCACCATCTGGTTTATATTCTTTTGAAGGTGTGGTCTTTACAACTGCACACCATACTCCAAATGAGGTCTCACCAGAGACTTATACAGAGGTACTATCATCTCCTTTTTCTTACAGAGACATTCTTCTCCCTTTGTATCCAGGCATTTTACTGGTTTTTGCTATCACCTTATCAACCAACTTGGCCACCTTAAGATCATTGGATATGATCACTCTGTATACCAGCTCTTATCAAATATGCTGTGTATCTTTTTGCTACTTATTTTAACAAAGTCCCACAGTTTTGTTCCAGGCTCCGGTCACACAGGACTAGTGTAAGATGCTTTTCATCTGGGGGGAGGATCTTCTATATGCGTATCCTCCCATACCTCTTATAAAGAAGACTTTGCTGAAACTCAAGCAAGACCGAGGAACCATGATCCTGATTGCCCTATACTGGCCAAGGCAGATCTGGTTCCCACTTATTCTGTCCTCCAAGAACCATGGAGATTGGATTGTTTTCCAACCATCACTCTCTTCTGCACCCCAACCTGCAGACCCAGGCACTCAAGGCCTGGATGTTGAAAGCATAGAATTTCAGTCCTTGAATCTGCCAGAGTGTGTCTCCAGAATTTCGTTCACTTCCAGGAAAGATTCCACTAAGAGATGTTATTCTTTTAAATGGAGAAGGTTTGCCAACTGATGTGAGGGCATGGCCCTAGATCCTGTTACTTGCCCTACACAAAGACTACTTGAATGCCTTCTGCACCTCTCTTAGTCTGGTTTGAAAACCAAATCTATAAGTGCAGTCAGTGCTTATCACCTTTGTTTAGGGGGGTAGGCCCATCTCTGTACAGTCTCTAGTTGTTCGATTCATGAGAGGTTTGCTGTTGATAAAGCCCCCAGTCAAACCTTCTACAGTGTTGCGGGATCTCCACGTCATTCTCACTCAGCTGATAAAAGTACCTTTTGAGCCACTCGTCTCCTGTCATCTGAAGTATCTGACCTTGAAAGTTGTGAGTTTGGTGGCGGTTACTTCAGCTCGCAGAGTCAGTGAGAGCTTCAGGCCCTAGCAGCTGATCCGCCTTACACAAAATTTCATCACAACAGAATAGTTTTTTGCATGCACCCTAAGTTTGTTCCTAAGATAGTGTCAGCGTTCCATCTTAACCAGTTATCATTCTGCCAACATTTTTCCTCAAACCTTATGCCCATCCTGGCAAAAGTGCACTGTATATCTTAGACTGCAAGTGAGCCTTAGCTTTCTATGTGGAGCAGACTGAAGCCCCTAGACAGTCCACCCACCCTTTTGTTTCTTTTGATCCAAATAGGATGGGAGCAGCCATCGACAAATGCACAATTTTGAGTTGGCTAGCAGATTGTATCTCCTTCGCTTATGCCCAGGCCAGGCTGACTCATTCGGGTCATGTTATGACTCATAATGTCAGAGCCATGGCCACATTGGTAACCCATTTGAGATTAGCCTCCATCGAGGAGATATGCGAGGCTGCAATATAGTCTTCAGTTCACACATTCACATCACATTACTGCCTTGAGCAGAATACCCGACATGACAGCCAGTTCGGTCAGACAGTACTATAGAATTTGTTTGGTGTCTAAAATCCAACTCTGCCCTCCTAGACCCAGTTTTGTTCTGTTGCAGACTGCACCTTCACAACCAGTTTTTATATAATTTCAGGTGAATTGACTTCAAGATCTCAATGTTTCAAGTCCCTATTGTTCTCGCATTGATGTTTTCAGTGAGCCTGGTTGCTAGGGATTCCAACATACGAGAATACAACTGGCATGCTTGTCCTCGGAGAAAGCGAAGTTACTCACCTGTTGCAGGTGTTCAGATAGCAGACCAAGTATTCTCACATACTCTTCCACCTACTACTACTACTACTTGACATTTCTAAAGCGCTACTAGGGTTACGCTGCGCTGTACAATTTAACATAGGACAGTCCCTGCTCAAAGGAGCTTACAATCTAAAGGACAAATGTACAGTCAGTCAAATAGGGGCAGTCTAGATTTCCTGAAAGCTATATCATTTGACGACTGGACCTGTGCTCATGTGTTGTGTGGGAAGGCACCCATGCATGCGCAGTGGGATACTGATAGAACTTTCTTTAGCTACTACATGCTAGGCAGCATCCTCCCTGGGCTCCGTCGTATTACGTCACCTGCATGTGAGAATGCTTGGCCTGCTGTCCTCAAGAATGCTACAGGTAACTTTGTTATATTGTATTCCAAAAACTGCTCTGTCCTATGTTTTAGCAGCAATTCCATTAGTCTGCTAACCACTGAGGTCAAATTCACTAACCTGTTCCTAGCTGCCTCCTTACTTCTGCTTTTGTGAAGACGAATCATATCTGCTTATCTCCAGCCCCCTGGGATCGCTGAGGACGTTAAGAGGTTCTTTTACTAAGCTGCAGTAAGCACTAGCTTGTGTTTAGTGCAGCTTAAAAGGGCTTATTTTAGGAGGTCTTTGGTTAGTCTGAGATTAGCACGTGCAAACCACATGCTAAAAATTATTTTATTTTTATGGTAGAGGGGGCATGTGGGTGTGCAGTTAGCGCATGATTAGCACCTGAGCCCTTGCCACTTACAAAACAGATGTTGGTAAGTGCTTACGTTCTAGTTTGCTTTAATAGCTGCGCGCTAATGGCAAAATTAGTGTGTGGCCATTAATTTTTAAAAATGGGAAATCTGCCATTTTTCTGCTGCGGTAGGAAGTGTCCTTAGCATGCCAGACAAAGGCAAACTATGGCCACTTTTTCCCCCACTTCTTTGTATTATTTATTTATTTTTAAAACATTTACGCTGCCTGAAACCAAGCAGTTCACAATAAAACATACAAAATAATACCACATAAAAATGTTAACAGAGTCATCTCTACAAAACTTGTCCTTAAAAATACACTGCCCATGATGTTCTCAATCTGGCATTTATCAAAACTTCGAAATTACATATCAGAAAATGCCTGTGCAAATAAATAGGCCTATAATACCTTTTTAAATTGTTGAAAGGAGGTGCAAAAATGAATATGCCTGGGAAGCTTATTCCTTAATAATGGTCTAGAAATAGAAGTGTTTCAGCATAGTGTATACTGTTCAAACCTGGCACAGATACCCTTCTTTCAGTATCAGATCTCGGTTGCCATGGTGATATATATAACTGAATCACCTGTTTCAAATGCCAAGGTGCCGATGAAAATAAGTACTGATATATTTGTGTCAAACTCTACCCGATACACAACCGACAACCAGTGTAGCTGTTTTAACATGGGTGTCACAAGTTCACATCACCACCAGTTATTGTTTTAGCTGCTGCATTCTGAATAACCTATAGTGCTCTAAGTCGTGGACAAAACTTAACTCTCTCTCCTTGAATACTTAATATACTCTGTCATCTATGAACATTAACATTAACACTTGACCACTCTGTATTTTATTTATTTCTCCGAGGACAAGCAGGCTGCTTGTTCTCACGACTGGGTGACGTCCGCGGCAGCCCCCACCAACCGGAAAAGCTTCGCGGGACGGTCGGCACGCAGGGCACGCCCACCGCGCATGCGCGGCCGTCTTCCCGCCCGTGCGCGACCGCTCCCGCCAGTTCCTTTTTTTCCGCGTCTGGAGAGAGTCGTGCCTTTGCCGCTCTCTCTGTTTCAGCCGCCGGAAAGCCGATCGCGTTTACGCGGATCGTTTTTTCTATTTAGTTTTTGTACACCGCGTCCTCCGGTTTTTCTTTCTTTAAAAAAAAAAAAAACTGAACGTGTGGAGCACGCGCTCCCTTTTTCCCTCTATTTAGTTTTTGTACACCGCGTCCTCCGGTTTTTCTTTCTTTAAAAAAAAAAAAAACAAAAAACAAACTGAACGTGTGGAGCACGCGCTCCCTTTTTCCCTCGCTTCTAGCGGGGACGCTGCGTTGCGGCCTAGTGGCCGCACGGTCGTTTTCCTTTTTCGAGGTGTGATTTCCGCCACCATCGACGACTTTAACTTCGCCGACGCGATTTTTCCGTCGATGTCCTCGAAGGTCCCGAGTGGATTTAAAAAGTGTGGTCGGTGCGGCCGGCCAATCTCGCAGACCGACACCCACGCTTGGTGCCTCCAGTGCCTCGGGCCGGAGCACAATCTCAAGTCGTGTCCCCTGTGTCTCGGTCTCCGGAAACGGACTCAGGTTGCGAGGCAAGTTCTGCGGGACCGTCTTTTTGGAACTTGCGCCGGCCCCTCGACGTCGACCTCGACGGCATCAGTATCGACGCCCGGTCCTTCGGTACCGGTATCGATGCCCGAGACATCGGCACCGATGGCATCGACCCCAGGAGAACAGGTCCCGTCGGCCCGCCGGTCCTCCGGTGAGGGTAGGGGTGAGAGGCCGCGTGGGCAGTCGGCCCCGGTCACTCCCTCAGCCCGTGGCCCACGGGACCGAACCCTGTCTGACCCGGTTCCTCGTGACCGAGGGGGATCGTCCTCCTCCTCCTCCATACCTCCCGGCGCCGGTGACGTGCATCGCAAGAAGAATAAGAAGCGTCGTCACCGGTCGCCCTCGCATCCGGACATCGGAGAGGAGGCGACGCCGAAGCGTCCACGTCGAGAGGAGAGGTCCCCGTCGGTTGTGGAGGTACCGACGCGACAGGGTCCCGGCACTTCGGTGCCGTCTCCTGGCCCCCACCAGATTCTGGCACCGACACCCCTACCGGCCCCACCGCCTTTCCCGGCAGCGGGCCTGGACGAGTGCCTCAGAGCCATCCTTCCAGGGATCCTGGAAGGGCTGATGCGCCAGGCTGTGCCGGCGCCGGTCTCGACCGCCACGCAGGTGGAGTCCCCGTCGACGTCGATGGAGGGAGCTTCGTCCCCGCCGGCGCGGGAGTCCACCGCTCGACGACACCGAGGCCTCGGTGCCTCGACGTCGAGCCGGGCCCGGTTCAGGACTCAGCTACATGAGCTTATGTCCGATACCGAGGATGAGGCCTCGTGGGGGGAAGAGGAGGACCCTAGATATTTCTCCTCAGAGGAGTCTACGGGCCTTCCCTCGGACCCCACGCCTTCACCGGAGAGGAAGCTCTCACCTCCTGAGAGTCTCTCCTTTGCCTCCTTTGTGCGGGATATGTCTATCAGCATTCCCTTCCCCGTGGTCTCTGTGGAAGAGCCGAGGGCCGAGATGCTCGAGGTCCTCGACTATCCATCACCACCTAGAGAGTCCTCCACGGTACCGCTGCACAATGTCCTCAAGGAGACACTGCTTCGGAACTGGATGCGACCGTTAACTAATCCCACCATTCCCAAGAAAGCAGAGTCCCAGTACAGGATCCACTCTGACCCAGAGTTAATGTGGCCACAATTGCCCCATGACTCGGCGGTCGTGGATTCTGCTCTCAAGAGGGCACGGAGTTCGAGGGATACCGCCTCGGCGCCCCCGGGGCGGGAGTCTCGCACTCTGGACTCGTTTGGGAGGAAGGCCTACCAATCCTCCATGCTCGTGACCCGCATCCAGTCATACCAGCTCTATATGAGCATCCACATGCGGAACAATGTGAAGCAACTGGCGGACCTGGTCGATAAGCTCCCGCCGGAGCAGTCCAGGCCTTATCAGGAGGTGGTCAGGCAGCTGAAGGCGTGCAGAAAGTTCCTGTCCAGGGGTATCTATGACACCTGTGACGTGGCATCTCGTGCTGCGGCCCAAGGTCTATACCTTGATGCGCAGGCTCTCATGGCTGCGTGCCTCTGACCTGGACAACCACACCCAGCAGAGACTGGCCGACGTCCCTTGCCGGGGGGATAACATTTTTGGTGAGAAGGTCGAGCAGCTGGTGGACCAACTGCATCAGCGGGAAACCGCCCTCGACAAGCTCTCCCACCGGGCGCCTTCAGCATCCACCTCAACAGGTGGACGTTTTTCCCGGGCCCGGCAGGCTGCACCCTATTCTTTTGCAAGGCGTAGGTACAACCAGCCGGCCCGAAGGCCTCGTCAGGCACAGGGACAGACCCAGCGCGCTCGTTCTCGTCAACAGCGTGCGCCTAAGCAGCCCCCTGCGCCTCCACAGCAAAAGCCGGGGACGGGCTTTTGACTGGATCCACGGGAACATAGCCGCCCTCAAAGTGTCCGTACCGGTGGGTTCTCCAAATAGTGCGGTGCGGATACGCCCTGAATTTGGCCTCCCTGCCACCAAATTGTCCTCCGGGAGCTCAATCCTTCAGCTCCCATCACAAGCAGGTACTTGCAGAGGAACTCTCCGCCCTTCTCAGCGCCAATGCGGTCGAGCCCGTACCACCCGGGCAGGAAGGGCAGGGATTCTATTCCAGGTACTTCCTTGTGGAAAAGAAAACAGGGGGGATGCGTCCCATCCTAGACCTGAGAGGCCTGAACAAATTCCTGGTCAAAGAAAAGTTCAGGATGCTTTCCTTGGGCACCCTTCTGCCAATGATTCAGAAAAACGATTGGCTATGTTCCCTGGATTTAAAGGACGCATATACTCACATCCCGATACTGCCAGCTCACAGACAGTATCTCAGATTCCGCCTGGGCGCATGGCACTTTCAGTATTGTGTGCTGCCCTTTGGGCTCGCCTCTGCCCCACGAGTGTTTACAAAGTGCCTCGTGGTGGTAGCGGCGTACCTTCGCAAGCTGGGAGTGCACGTGTTCCCATATCTCGACGATTGGCTGGTCAAGAACACCTCGGAGGCAGGAGCCCTCCGGTCCATGAAGTGCACTACTCAACTCCTGGAGCTGCTGGGGTTTGTGATAAATTACCCAAAGTCCCATCTCCAGCCAACTCAGTCTCTGGAATTCATAGGAGCTCTGCTGAATACCCAGACGGCTCAGGCCTTCCTTCCCGAAGCGAGGGCCAACAATCTCCTGTCCCTGGCTTCCCAGACCAGAGCGTCTCAGCAGGTCACAGCTCAGCAGATGTTGAGACTTCTGGGTCATATGGCCTCCACAGTTCATGTGACTCCCATGGCTCGTCTTCACATGAGATCTGCTCAATGGACCCTAGCTTCCCAGTGGTTTCAGGCCACTGGGAATCTAGAAGATGTCATCCGCCTCTCCACCAGTTGCCGCACTTCACTGCTCTGGTGGACCATCCGGACCAATTTGACCCTGGGACATCCATTCCAAATTCCGCAGCCCACGAAAGTGCTGACGATGGATGCATCTCGCCTGGGGTGGGGAGCTCATGTCGATGGGCTTCACACCCAGGGTCTGTGGTCCCTCCAGGAAAAGGATCTGCAGATCAACCTCCTGGAGCTCCGAGCGATCTGGAACGCACTGAAGGCTTTCAGAGATCGGCTGTCCTGCCAAATTATCCAAATTCGGACAGACAATCAGGTTGCAATGTATTACACCAACAAGCAGGGGGGCACCGGATCTCGCCCCTTGTGTCAGGAAGCCATGGGCATGTGGCGCTGGGCTTGCCAGTTCGGCATGCTCCTTCAAGTCACGTACCTGGCAGGTGTAAACAACAGTCTGGCCGACAGACTGAGCAGAGTCATGCAACCGCACGAGTGGTCGCTCCATTCCAGAGTGGTACGCAAGATCTTCCGAGAGTGGGGCACCCCCTCGGTGGACCTTTTCGCCTCTCAGACCAACCACAAGCTGCCTCTGTTCTGTTCCAGACTTCGGGCACACGGCAGACTGGCGTCGGATGCCTTTCTCCTCCATTGGGGGACCGGCCTCCTGTATGCTTATCCTCCCATACCTTTGGTGGGGAAGACCTTACTGAAGCTCAAGCAAGACCACGGCACCATGATTCTGATCGCGCCCTTTTGGCCCCGTCAGATCTGGTTCCCTCTCCTTCTGGAATTGTCCTCAGAAGAACCGTGGAGATTGGAGTGTTTTCCGACTCTCATCTCGCAGAACGACGGAGCATTGCTGCACCCCAACCTTCGGTCCCTGGCTCTCACAGCCTGGATGTTGAGGGCGTAGACTTCACTGCGTTGGGTCTGTCTGAGGGTGTCTCCCGTGTCTTGCTTGCCTCTAGGAAGGATTCCACTAAAAAGAGTTACTTTTTCAAGTGGAGGAGGTTTGTCGTTTGGTGTGAGAGCAAGGCCCTAGAACCTCGTTCTTGCCCTGCACAGAACCTGCTTGAATACCTTCTGCACTTATCGGAGTCTGGCCTCAAGACCAACTCAGTAAGGAATCACCTTAGTGCGATTAGTGCTTACCATTATCGTGTGGAAGGTAAAGCCATCTCTGCAGAGCCTTTAGTCGTTCGATTCATGAGAGGCTTGCTTTTGTCAAAGCCCCCTATCAAGCCTCCTACAGTGTCATGGGATCTCAACGTCGTCCTCACCCAGCTGATGAAACCTCCTTTTGAGCCACTGAATACCTGCCATCTGAAGTATTTGACCTGGAAGGTCATTTTCTTGGTGGCAGTTACTTCAGCTCGTAGGGTCAGTGAGCTTCAAGCCCTAGTAGCTCATGCTCCATATACCAAATTTCATCACAACAGAGTAGTGCTCCGCACCCACCCAAAGTTCCTGCCGAAGGTGGTGTCGGAGTTCCATCTTAACCAGTCAATTGTCTTGCCAACATTCTTCCCCAGGCCGCATACCCGCCCTGCTGAACGTCAGTTGCACACATTGGACTGCAAGAGAGCATTGGCCTTCTACTTGGAGCGGACACAGCCCCACAGACAGTCCGCCCAATTGTTTATTTCTTTCGACCCTAACAGGCTAGGGGTCGCTGTCGGGAAACGCACCATCTCTAATTGGCTAGCAGATTGCATTTCCTTCACTTACGCCCAGGCTGGGCTGGCTCTTGAGGGTCATGTCACGGCTCATAGTGTTAGAGCCATGGCAGCGTCAGTGGCCCACTTGAAGTCAGCCACTATTGAAGAGATTTGCAAGGCTGCGACGTGGTCATCTGTCCACACATTCACATCTCATTACTGCCTCCAGCAGGATACCCGACGCGACAGTCGGTTCGGGCAGTCGGTGCTGCAGAATCTGTTTGGGGTGTAAATCCAACTCCACCCTCCAGGACCCGCATTTATTCTGGTCAGGCTGCACTCTCAGTTAGTTGTTCTTCGTAGGTCAATTTCTGTTGTATCCTCGCCGTTGCGAGGTTCAATTGACCTGGGTTCTTGTTTTGAGTGAGCCTGAGAGCTAGGGATACCCCAGTTGTGAGAACAAGCAGCCTGCTTGTCCTCGGAGAAAGTGAATGATACATACCTGTAGCAGGTGTTCTCCGAGGACAGCAGGCTGATTGTTCTCACCTACCCTCCCTCCTCCCCTTTGGAGTTGCGTTTTCTTCATTTTTGCTAGTCATTCAACTGGCGGGAGCGGTCGCGCACGGGCGGGAAGACGGCCGCGCATGCGCGGTGGGCGTGCCCTGCGTGCCGACCGTCCCGCGAAGCTTTTCCGGTTGGTGGGGGCTGCCGCGGACGTCACCCAGTCGTGAGAACAATCAGCCTGCTGTCCTCGGAGAACACCTGCTACAGGTATGTATCATTCACTTTATTGCATTTGTATCCCACATTCCTCCACCTATTTGCAGGCTCAGTGTGGCTTACATAGATTTGTTAACATTGTCATTGCAGGATATCAGATACAATTAGTAATGTGTAGCGATTAGGAAGGGAAGAAAGAAGAAGGGAGAGAGTGGTTAGGGTAGTTATAGAAGGTAAGCGTTCATAATTGAGTGGATTGGTGAGGTGACTTAGTGAGGTTATAGGTTCTCATTGTAGGCCTTGTTGAAGAAGAATGTCTTTAGAGATTTTCAAAAGATAGTTGTTTCGTTGATTGCTTTGAGGTCTGTAGGTAATGCATTCCATAACTGCGTGCTCATGTAAGAGAAGGTAGTGGCATGCATCAGCTTGTATTTAAGTCCTTTGCAGCTGGGGTAGTGCAGGTTGAGAAATTTGCGGGATGATCTTGTGGCGTTTCTGGGAGGTAGGTGTACGAGGTTTAGCATGTAAGTTGGGGTGTCTGCGTGAATGATTTTGTGTACGATTGTGCAGATCTTGAACACAATGTGTTCCTTACGTGGGAGCTAGTGAAGTTTCTCTCTTAAGGGTTTTGCACTTTCATATTTAGTTTTTCCAAATATGAGTCTGGCGGCCGTATTCTGGGCAGTTTGGAGTTTTTTGATTGTCTGTTATTTCTCTTACCGGAATTGGCGATCGCCATCACGGTACTATGTAAGCCACATTGAGCCTGCAAATAGGTGGGAAAATGTGGGATACAAATGCAACAAATAAATAAATTTCACAAGGCCCAAATGTAGCATATTACAATAATCCAATCTACTCAAAATCAAAGGATTCCTTTTATAAAGCCGCGCTAGTGATTAGCAGTGCACCAAGTGCAACGAAGCCCATTCAGCTCCTATGGGCTGTATCACATTCAGCCCACAGTAATCACTGAGACTTATCTCTTTTAGCATCCTGTCCAGCTCCTCAGTATTTTTTCCATCTCCAGCAAGTGGATGGACATACTTTTCAGCCTCTGATTCTAAGTGATTTCCTCCTAGTTCAGTTAGTCAATGGTGGCTTGTCTGCAGAGTCATATCTGGAGGTCTTCAGATCCCTGTCTGTGGTGCCCTGCAAATTTTGTTCTTCCCTTACGTCACCTCTCCCCTGATTTCTGTGGAGATCTCCTTTCCAGCACAACAACCTTAAAAAAAAAAAAAAAAAGGAGAGGAGAAGGAAAGAGGTTTATTGAAGAGCATGGGACAGAGTATCAATCCTGATTCTATTCATCTGGAGTGAGATGTGTGGAGACTGTGAGCTTGGGGAGAGTAGTTGGCAGTGATAATTCCAACTAAAGTTTGGCTCAGAACCACTTGGAGGGCTGCAAGTTCTACTTGGTGCAGGGGAAGGATCCGGACTCACTGCTTGGGACTGCATGGTACAGTGCGTGTGACAGTCAGGATGAATGGCGACTCCCACAGAGGCAGTTAAACAGTGTTTTCGCTGTAGAATCTGCCGGCCAGCGTTGGGGCATTGCAGTGTGCATAAGCCAGGAATCTTGCAGAACATGGAGGAAACATCAGTGGCAGCATGTCTTCGGATTTGTGAGCCCATATGGGACAGGGAAAATACTGTACTTGAATGCAATTTGCCTTGGAAATGGATTTTAAAAAATTAGAAATTTTAGAAAAGCTGCTACTTACACACTTATATCCATGGCGCATGTGGTTTTCGAGGGAGTATGGTTTGGGCAGTTCTGAAAATTATGCATATATTTTATATTTAGCAAAGGCAGTAAATGTCTACTTCATAAAATCTAGATGTTGGCATTTACACCTACTCTGACACACTTAAGTGACAGCTAAATATTCATTTGGTCCTGGGTTTGGAGAAGTGATGGGGGAGAGGGGTGAATTAAAGCAAAAAAAAAAAAAAAAAAAAGAAATCTCAACACTGTGAAGGTGAACAATTTTGTAGCCCCATTGCTTTTGTGGCTCCTCTTAGATGTCCAGTTTTGTAAAATCTAGTTTGCATTTATTATAACAATTTGCTTGACTGCCATTGAACTGAGAGGGCCATCTAGGCAATTTACAATCTAAAATAACAAGATAAAGATGCTCATTCATAAAACAAACAGAAAACAGACAAAACCACAACCACTCACATAAGTTCCAGACTTGCTACCTACATGTTTTTTATTGTCTTGTTTATTGTATCACCCTTTGTGTGTATGATAGAGCAGTTTACAATGCTTAACAATAGAGTACATGACAAGAGAAGGGAAGAAAAATTAGCCAGGTGTCTGTAACCCATCCTGCCTCATTATGACACTTGCAAACTCACAACAATATAATATACCTACAGGTATGGTACCAGCATTTGCATGTTCAAACTGCTGAGCGGTGCTGCTCTATTGTTTACCAAGTTTTTTTTTTTTTTTTTTTTTTTATCGGGCAGTTCCCACCAGATGTGCTGTAAAATATATGTGTTTTTTGTCCAGCCTTAGAAGTGTTTTACAATAGATTCTACATTGCAAGCCTTTTTGTAAACTACTCTGCAAATTGTGACCATCCCAATTTGCATGTCCTTTTCCCTACCAGTTCAATCTGTGCAAAATCAGGCATCACATACAGATTCTGGCTCTTTGCATATTACTGTTTTCTGTCCAACATGATGTTTACATGTTGTTATGGGTATGAATTTCATATTGTATCTTATGTCATATATTGTATTATTTACATTTGAACTTTTAATAATGAAGACTAACGCACATGCACAAATTATAGTAATTACTTTACATATGGACACTGATAAAATAAGGATCTGATCAGATTATTGGAGGAAGGAAATGTTTTGGGACATTTTAGCATAACTAAAAATACTAGTTCAAAACTAATATTTAAGCAGGCAGGAGAGGCTCATGGTAGTACTCTGCGGGCTGTCCATGCATATTCAGTGGCACTTAACCGGGCAGTGCCTCTGAATATTCCCAGAGACTGCAGATGTGCGGTATAGGCAGAGACTGCATGTTCCAGGGGCAGAGTTGGGGAGGAGCTTGGAGTTATGTGGGTGCCAACAATATTCATTGCCTGTGCTCGCATACCTCCTGGGCAACTAGGACCGCATAAGTAGCAGTCCTAACTTTGCCCGATTTAGCTGTGTGGGTGTTGGTACTATCAGACGCTCATATAACTTCCAGGTACCGGCCTGAAGCTGTCTGTGCCTCTTCTCCTACCCGTCCGAAGAATAGCACCCCTCAGGTAGTCCCCCCACCACTAGTAGTTCCCCCCAGGCCTACCAGTTCAGTCTGTGGTGGTCAAGTCATCTTTAGGGCAGGAGTGATGCCCGGTCACTCCTGCCTTGGCTGACTCCATGCTCTATTGGTGGTTTCATGCTAGTGTGGTAGTATTGCAAGACTGCCATTAGAGGTCGCAGCAGTCATTTTCACTATGGGACCAGCAGGAGTGGGGCAGGAGTGACTGGGCATCACTCTAGCCCCAAAGATCACTTGACCACCAGGGACTGGAACAGTAGGTCTGGGGGGTCTTCTTAGGGTTGAGGGGCTACTAGGAGGGCTTGTTCAGGGGGGAGGGGGAAGAAGGAGAGGAGGAAAAAAGGATGGTAGTCCATCCTTTTATGCGGGTCCCAGTTGATATTCAGCCAGGACCTGCATAAAATATCTTATGCAGGTCCCGAATGAATATTGATCAAGACCCACATAAGTCCCAGTGGCAAAACAGTCTGGTCAGCCCCGTATATTCAGAGCCTTTGGCTGTACACGACCTGGCATTGAATATCGGAGCCTAATTCTGCCAGTGGCGGTCAGCACATAAAACACTCACCGCTGCCTCCTGGATATTGACTGAATTGCTCTCTTCTGCTCATTGGGCAAGCAGTACTGGCAAATGTATCTTCCCAGATCACCATTTTGGAGCATAGGGCTAAATGATGTCTATTGGAGGTAATAGGCAGACATGCACAAAAGTAAAACATCACGATCAGAAAAGACTAAAGAAAAATATTTGTTCTTCTATAACTTCTTAACATTGCAATGCTTTTTGTTATTTTACTTTAACTAACCAGTGAATCAATGTTAATACTTATTTGATAGTGGAAAACGAAAACCACTGTGACTTTGTAAAGCTTCGAGAGATGCTTATTTGCATAAACATGGAAGACCTGAGGGAGCAGACTCATGCAAGACACTATGAGCTGTATAGACGCTGCAAACTGGAAGAGATGGGTTTCAGAGACAATGGCCCCAGTGACAAACTAGTCAGGTATGAATTTATTGAATTTGAACTTGGATATTTCTATTTATTTATTCATATTTGTATCCCACAATTATCCAAAAACGAGTTTCAGTTCAATGTGGCTTACATTTAACAGTTGTTAGAGATTACATTGGTTCAATTACATTTACAAGGTTATATGCTGTGTTTTACAGTGGTTGGCAAGATAACTATTAGTGCATATGGAATACTCATTGGGTTTCTTGAGAAAATATGTCTTAGTTATTTTCTTAAATGGAAAGATGGGTTACATTTAGAGGTTGCGTTGTGTATTGTTCCAGAATGATTAGTGCATATTTTACTCCTAGAATTTCCTGAAGAGGTAGGTCTTTAGGTCTTTTCTGAACTGGAGGTAGTTTGTGATGCTTCTTATGACTATGGGAATTGAGTTCCACCATTTTGGGCCCAGGGAGCTAAATCCCACCATGTAGGTGGACTTGTATAGTATGTTTTTGCAGTTGGGCAAATGAAGTAGTAGGTAACCTCTTGTTCCTGGGTTTGCATTTCTTGGTGATAGTTTGATCATGTTTAACATGTAGTCTGGTGACATGCCAAACAGTATTTTGAAGATGATTATACTAGTTTTGAAAAATAGTCTGGCCTTGATCAGAAACCAATGTAGCATTATGAGTAGTGGAGCTGGTGTATCATATTTTGACTTTTTGAATATCAATCTCGCTGCTGTGTTTTGGACGGTCTGCAACGATCGTAGTAGGTTTTCTTTGCAGCCTACGTATGCTGCATTACAGTAGTCTAGTTGGGACAATATCAGCGTCTGTACTATAAGATGGAATGACTGGGGAAAAAGTTTCTGTTTCTTCTCAGTTTCCATAGTGTTGTGAAGCTTTTTGATGTGATTGCAGCAACTTGGTCTTCAAGGGTCAGATGTTTGTCAAGAATGATTCCTAGTATTTTTATTTGTGTTTCGATTGTATAAGATTGTTGATCTTTTATGAGGTTTTGGTAAGTTGTGGGATTGTGCTGGCTGGATAGAACCAGGATTTTGGTTTTGTCTCAGTTCCAGTGGCGTTCCTAGGGGGGCTGACACCCGGGGCGGATCGCCGATGCGCCCCACCCCCCCGGGTGCAGCAACCCCCCCCCCCCCCCCCCCCGGGGGGGGGGGGTGCCGCGCGCCTGCCAGCTCTTTGTTTTCATGCTCCCTCTGCCCCGGAACAGGAAGTAACCTGTTCCGGGGCAGAGGGAGCATGAAAATGAAGAGCTGACAGGCGCGCGGCACCCCCCCCCAGCGGCGTGCACCCGGGGCGGACCGCCCCCCCCTTGGTACGCCACTGCTCAGTTCAGTTTAAGTTTGACAGTTGTGGCCCAGTTTTCCATGAAGTCGAGTCCTTTTTTGGCCTTATCCAGTATCTCTGTGGTGCTGTTATTGAAAGGTATGTAGATGTTTGCAAGTTGATGACCTCTTCATGAACCTTGTTATAGAAGATATGGAGGCATTCAGTTAGCTGTTTTCATGGGTTTTTTTCCTTATTTGATGTAAATATCTTTTAATTGTATTTGATCCCTTTCCCCCTTGTTTACTAAGCCACACTAATGCCAACACAGCCTATTCACTTTGAATGGGCTGTGTCGGCATTGCCGTGTGGCTTAGTAAACAGGGGGGTGTATATTTGAGGACTTGAGCATTTTCTGTTTAGATGTTTGCTTAATGGATGGATTTCCAGTTGCTAGAATTCATTTTATGTAATGTTGAAACAGCTGTTTATATCCCAATAATTAAAAAGTAACGAAAGGAGTGGCCTTAGTGGTTAGGGTGGTGGACTTTGGTCCTGGGGAACTGAGGAACTGAGTTCGATTCCCACTTCAGGCACAGGCAGCTCCTTGTGACTCTGGGCAAGTCACTTAACCCTCCATTGCCCCATGTAAGCCGCATTGAGCCTGCCATGAGTGGGAAAGCACAGGGTACAAATGTAACAAAAATTAAATTAAATATTACTTTCACAGTAACTTAACATTTTACTTTCATTAAATATATTGCTTTTTCCTTGCAGTAACTAGTAACTTTAATATATTATTTTTACGATTAACTTGTCCAATGCTGCATATAAAATATAGATAGCAGCTGTTTATCACTTCTATCAATATACGTTTATGCTCTGCCCCAAATCCCACTCAGTTTAAACTGTATAAGCTGTGGCTTATAGAAACACTAGTAAAAAAGGCCCGTTTCTGACTGAAATGAAACGGGCGCTAGCAAGGTAATGACCTTCTGCTATTAATGTTTTGTAAAGGATTTGAATATCAGAGGTGGGGGCAGAGTGTGCAAACTCTGAGGCTGCATCAGTCTATTGCTCTGAGAGACAGAGTTGTTTTTCAGCCTTAGCTTCTTTGTTTTTCCTGGCTGTGGTCCTCTCCCTTCCGTTTGCTTCAGCGGGGGGGGGGGGGGGGGTTCTATCACTCATCCTGCCTCAGTGAGTGAGTCGTTGGGGGGGGGGTGGCTTGGTGGGCTAGCTGCTTTGTTTCTCCTCGCTGTCCTCCTCTCCCTTCCCTTTGCGTCAGCTGTTTTTTTTTTGTTTTGTTTTTTTCGATCAGTCAGCCTGCCTCATGCGATTGGTTGAGTGCCGCCCTCGACGTCATCACGTTGTGACGCGAAGGCGGGGCACACAGTAATGGTCAAAAACGGATATCTCTGGCGCCTCACACTTCCGGTTGAGGCTTCGTTTAGAACGTTGGGGTTGCGAATTATGTCCGGGTGTGGCTGAGGGCGGGTCTATGAGTGAGAGTAAATGTTGCTGACAGCCTAGCCTTCAGTGTTTCCCTCCCACAGAGTCAGCTTCAGAATGTTGCAGGTGAGAATTATTTATATGAGATGGGGGGGGGGGGGGAGTCATCAACATGGGCTACCAATAAAATGAGTTATTTTACTATTAATCTGAGTTATTAGTTACTATGTCTCATTGCATAAAATGGCACCTATGCTAAAAAGCAGGTGCTTGTGTTAAAAGAACTTGTCTTAATGGTAGCCCATGTTGATAACTTCCCCTACTAATACAGCTAGTGTTAACTGTTACCTGAGCCATAAAATTCAAAGCCAGCAGTTGTGCCGTCGGTAAATCGCGTATCTGTTTTTGATTATCAGCCTCCAATGAAGTTTGAAAATGAGTGCTTAATACTTGAATCTGTTTAGTGAATGATCTTTAGTTTGCTAAATACAGTAGGTTTAGATGGCTGCAATTGCCATAAATCTACCCACGTTATTTGGGCAAGTGAAGAAAATCATTCTTATGTTGCAAAAATCCCTATTAATAGAATTTGGTCTTCTGTTTCAGTGTTGCTTTCCAAGTGTTGCTAAGCAGATTCAGCAGATTCAATGTGATTAAAATTCTTAAAGTGTACTTACAGTTATTGAGTGCATTCCTAAGCCACCTCCAGGGTTCTTGGTACTTACTGCTGCTGAACATGCATTCCACTGCCTGTATCAAAAGAGGTATCACACTAAGCCTTGGCTATCCTTTTTTACAAAAACTTGTAAAAGAGTTTGTGCTTAGATATTTTAACATTGCCCTGTTCAGTTCTTTTTATTCCCTTCTCCATGATAATTTTATAGAGCATTTTCTGCATGTAAACATGTTTTGCTTATAGGAAGGGTTGTTGTAAAAAATTTTAAGCACACAGAAAAGAAGAATTACATGGTTCATAGGGGCTTATATATTTAGCAGTCACTGTTAAATGTAAAATGCTTTATCCAGCTGTAGAAAATCTATCTAACCACAGCAGTACTACCAGTTAGTACTGGGCAGGGGTAGGATGGAGTGCCCAGCTGTACAGATAATGGTGATATTTAGCCACTATTTTATACTTGGGGTGGCCTAGTGGTTAGGGTGGTGGACTTTGGTCCTGGGGAACTGAGGAACTGAGTTCAATTCCCACTTCAGGCACAGGCAGCTCCTTGTGACTCTGGGCAAGTCACTTAACCCTCCATTGCCCCATGTAAGCCGCATTGAGCCTGCCATGAGTGGGAAAGCGCGGGGTACAAATGTAACAAAAAAAAAAGTTAAGCAGTTTAATTTATGTCCTCAAAAAAGCAGTCCTGAATTAAATTGCGTAACTATACATATGCATATACCACCTTAATTCTTGAAAGTTGCACATCCAAATTTGCACGTTCAAGATACAGAATAAAGCCAGTTACTGGTATAACTAAACTTAATAATGAGCTGATAATTGGTGTTAATGAGCAATAATAGGCTATAATTGGCCCTAATTGGTATCAATTAGCAGTTATGTGCATAACTGCCTTTAGTCGTTATTCTGTAAATTTCGTGCTCAAATTCCAAGTCGTGCAACTTCAAGGAGGGTGTGGACTTGGGAGGGGCATGGGCAGGTCATGGACATGTCCGACAGTTACGCACATGGATTATAGAATGCTAGCTTTGCCTACAGTTAGGCATTGAGCTGGTGTATGTGCTTGTGCCTAAAATTAGGGGCAAAAATGTAGATGTGTGCTATTATTCTATAACGGCAGTTGCATGCACAACTGTCATTATAGATTTGGCGCTTAGGGGGAGATTATATGGCGCCTAAAAAATCAGTGTGGAGATCAGTACTGACTAAGCATATTCTATAAGTGGCGCCTAGATTTAGACGCGGTATATAGAATACACTTAGTTGATATCTCAGCGCCTAAAACTATGTGCCTCCATTTCCACCAGTGAAAACGTGGCGTAAATCTTGGTGCATAGATTTACGCACACTGGGTCATATTCTATAACTACGTACATAAATTTCAGAATGCCCACAAAACAACCATGCCCCTTCTTGCCTGCACATGTTAGAACTTAGGTGCACTGGGTTACAGAATATGCTTAGTGAGTTGTGCGCGCAAACTCTAATTATTGCCAATTCTCGTTTTTGCTTGTTAAGTACTGTTATCAATGCTAGTTAGCCTGTTAAGCTAATTAAGTTACGTGCATTGTTATAGAATATGCTTGGACTTCACTGCAAATCTCTAGGCACACTGTATAGAATCTGGGGGTTAGCTTACATCACTCTAATGCCTAAATTTTGGCAGCCTTTTGAGAATTTACCCCATAGAGGCAGAATATTACAGCTATATATTTAGTCAGTACAGTGAACACAGTGTACATATATTTAGCATCGCATGCTGCATATACATATTTATTAATTGCCATGACCGGCTTTTAAAAGAATTGTTGCCACTGCTGAATATTAAGCCAATAGTAATTGGGATGAGTCAGAACAACTAAGTAAAGAATTATTCTGAAATGATGGCTGGATAAAAATGACTTTAACTAGCAAAAAAGACATAATTTACACAGTAGATAATGATTGTTACTTACTGAAAAAACTCTGCACTTAAGACTTTAAAACAAGAACACAGCAGTGGCCAATCCAGATATCCAATCTGCTCATCCACTAAATTTTGCAGTATTTAACTTGAGTTTGTTCAGATTCTTCCAAATGCCAGAACCTTGATTTTTCACCTAGATTTCTCTTTGACATCATAAGGTTGAGCAGAACCATTGCTTAGTTATGCAAGTGAAAACAGTGGGCTGAGGGGGAAGCAGGGAAGAAAATGGAGTTGGAATGCAGAAACTCAAAGGACTCCTACTTCTGAGCCCGAGGAGTCCAGCAATCAAAACTGACCTATAACCAAGTGGCAATAAAGAGAGAGAGAATTTGTCTTTTTGCACCCTGGAGGTTCCTCTGAAACCAGAGTTGAGCCCATCCCCCAGCCTGAAGCCATATAAATCACAGAGAGATTTCCACAAAGACTCCTTACTAGTAAAACAGTGCAAATCTCACCAAAATTGAGAGGAGAAAGGAACTGCATTTGGAGCCATTCAGCTGAGAACCAAAAAGCCCAGTTCAAATCCCAATGCATTAGCTAAATCCTAATAATAATCCAGATAGTTAATAATGGAAACTCAATTTTATATTTAAAATCTAATCTTTGTAACCCAATGAAAGTTGGAAAGAATTAAACTAAAGGGATGGCTCTTTCTGTCTGTCCAGGGCAAAATACCTTTCCAAACATTTAGCAGATTAGGATAAAACTTGGCACATCAGAAAAACTAGTATAAAGACGTCGAGTTCAAAATGGACAAAACTGAACTAGGGATTAAAAATAAAGAAAGTAGCTACAGGAGGGAGGGCTGTTGCATGGGGGGTGGGGGTGGGGGTACCAATGATGGGAACAGGGCCTTTTACAGAAGGAGCAGAAGTTTTAGAAACTGCTCCTAGGTGTATGTGTGTGGGGGGAGGGGGGGGGCTGGAATTCTAGGGTGTTTTTCCCACATGCACCTTTCTAAAATTGCTGCTCTCTCTGTACATTGAAGTACTTACACATGCAGTCCTGCATCTGCTTTATAAGAGGCTCTACGTTTGCACAGCTTCTTGTAAAATAGTATGGAAATTCTCCTTGTCTTAATCCGGACCTGTGATTTCTCATCTTCACATATGCTGACCCTGGGTCAGTTTGCTGGTTGGAGTAGAAGTGAATTGCTACACCTGTGAACCCAGGCTCTGTGGCCCAGACACTCTGCTGCTGTTCCATGCTGGGAGCAGGATTGCTTTGTTAACCTAGCCTCTGGGGTTCAGCCTCCCTCCCTCCCACTCCATCTCCATGCTTCCTCTAAAACCCAAGAGACCCCCTATTACTGTATGTGCTGCCTGGTCTCCAATCCCTTGCCTTGCTCACCTCCAATAGCCAGTCACAATAGAGCTAGTGAAAAATCAGAACAAATCTATAGTAGATACTTTCAAACAGGTGTGGAGTTTGTTTTTGCCTGAGGCCCCAGCTAGTATTAAATCATTAAATCGAGAATAAACAATAAGACTTTATCTTATTATGCAACTTTACCTAGAAACAATACAAGCTATCACTTTATTTTATTAAATGATGCATTCTAAATGTTTTAGTTAAAAACAAAAAATTAACAAAACTTTTAGATTCTAAGTACTTGTGGTATTAAGTGGAATTGCTGGCTAGATTAGATTTATCTCACAGTCATGTTTGCTCTAGACATTTTATATATATATATATATATATATGTTTTTCTGAAAAGAATCTTTGTACAGAATGAACAGAGACTTAAGGTGGTTACATAATGTTATACTCACTATGTATAAGAAGCTCTTTTGTAAATAGTGCTGCATGAGTGGTTTGTCACAGTGAATTAAAATGATTATGTTGTAGTGCTTGCATAGAGTATAAAAATTCCTTTGTGAACATTGTACCCTGCAGTTAGTCCCTCTGGAAAACATAATAGTTGTTGCAAGGATCTAAGTCTCTTGTGGCATACATGGCTGCACAAATATTGCAAATGTCGCAAATATTACGGTCCATCAAGATACCAGGGATTAAAACCTAGGCAAGTGATGTTAAATTGAAAGCACAACTCTACCAGCAGGAGAGGAGGCGGTTTATTGGTTAGAGCAATGGACTTAGAATCTGGAAAAGCCAGGCATAACATGTATAGAATGTTTGTACGTTTGGGAAGCTTGCCAGGTGCCCTTGGCCTGGATTGGCCGCGGTCGTGGACAGGATGCTGGGCTCGATGGACCCTTGGTCTTTTCCCAGTGTGACATTACTTATGAGTTCACATTCTGTTTCTGCCACTTTTTGTGACTTTAGGCAAGTCAGTTTCTTCTATTGCTCAGGCACCAATTTAGACTGTAAGCTCTTTAAGGCAGGAAATATATTGTACCTGAATACTTTGCACCACTGTACCCCCTCGCCCAGGTTCTATTTTGGGTGCCAATATTTGTGCACCGATCCAAAATATGTGTCCAACTAACTGGGCTAATGGGCCAATTAGTGCCAAAAAATGGGTGCTAATGGCACATCTTGCTACATGCTGTTGTGTGCACCCAAACCCCATAGTGTGCAATCCAAAAGGGGGTGTAGCCATGAGAGGTACATGGGCAGGTCAGGGGTGTTCCTAAAATTTTTGCACAGTGTTATAGAATACCAGGGATGTGTGCCTAAATTGGGCACTGGGAAGTTTTCCTGGTTTCCGCGGGTAAGTCCTGGTGTCCAAATTTGGGCACCAAAATCGGCGCTCAGTGCTGTTCTATAATGGGCACTCATCTTTCACTGCCCATTATAGAATAGCATTGAGCACCGATTTTTGAGTGCAGTTTACTGAATCTAGCTCTACATGACCAGTATGTATTTTTTTAAATCACTTTTATTGCATTGATCCATCAGTCCCCAGTGGATTACAATTCAACATACACAATTCATACGTCAAACAAATTTTTACAACCAACAAAACCAAGTAGCTCATATTAATAACAGCATAACAGTAGTGCTTTAAAAAATAAGCATAATTAAGTTAACAACATTTGTGGCCTCTAAAAGAGCTGAAGGAGTGAAATAATGTTAATGTCAGGTTCTCAGGTTCAGAGCCCGCGGGGCCGGGCTCTGGAGCAAATGTGAGCCCTTGGGCTGCTGCCAAGGAGCGACAGCAGCAGGCAAAACCCACCAACCAACACTGAGCAAGCACACCGGCAGGGACTGCAGGCATTACCCAGTGAACCGGAACACATGGATTAGAATCCCCCGGACTGGAGGACATAGGACTGGAACACTGGACTGCAATCCCCCGGACTGGAGGACACAGGACTGGAACACACACTGGACCGGAACACACTGGACTGGAGCGCACCAGACTGGACACACACCGGACCGGAACACATTGGACTGGAGTGCACCAGACTGGAACACACTGGACTGGTCCTTACAGCTTCACCTGCACTTGGCCACTACCCCCCCCCCCCCCCAAGGGTTGAGCCCTTGGGTTTGAGTGGCCGGCAGGACTTACCGGATACCGGATGACACAGGGACCAGGACTGGAAACAGAAGTACTCTTAAACCTAAACTGACCTAGGTGCTCCCAAGCCCTAAACCAACAGACGTGTTCCTAACAGTAAACTAACAGGGGTGCCCCTACGCCCTACACTAACAGAAGTGCAGGGAAGCCACAAGGGAAAAGCAAGGGAAGCTACACACCTACGCAGAACAGGTGCTTCCTAAGCACTATTCTAACAAGCTAAACACAAAACTAGTAAGCTTCCTAAGCACTCCTCTAGCAAGCTAGATACAAAACTAACAAGGTGCCTCCTAAGCACTCCTCTAGCAAGCTAGACACAAACTATCAAGGTGCTTCCTAAGCACTACCCTAGCAAGCTAGACACAAAACTAACAAGTTGCTTCCAAAACCAAGAGGTAAAAGCAGGGGAACCACAAGGGAAAAGCAGGAAAGCTAAACACACAGACACCAGTGCACACTGCACTAACACTAACCTGGACCTTAGCAAAAGCAAGCAGGGAAACTAGACACAAAGTCAGAAGTGCACACTGCACCACCCTACCTAAAGCAAACACCACCGTTGCAAAAGCTCCGAAGGAAATAACACCACTTCCTTATCAAGGCCCTCCCTGATGATGTCACACTCCCTAGACCCAGGCAGCACACTGAAACACAGAGAGCACACTGAAACCCATAGAGGCCCAACCCACACCAATGCAGCACCGTGAAGCACTTGAAGCCAGTACACCCAAAGAGAGGTAGAGCTAACTGAGTCCACACACACAGCTGTAGTAAAGTGAAACAATTAGAGTCATGCTGCTGGAAGCTGCCAGCATAGAGAGAGAGAGAGCTAGCTCAGAAAGGACAGACAAAGGAAACAGAAGCCAGCAAAGCTGCCCACCAGGAAAAAGGTAAGTTTGAGAGGGGTTATGACCACAATCATAACAGTTAACCTTGCTTAAATTTCTCCTAGATGTTAAATATCCTTAAAAGAAATGTTCCTTTTTATCTTCCTGTATAATGCATATCTATCTCTCGTATAATGTGGACTTGAGTGTTGAAGATGTTAATTGTATTTTCCTTTTTCTTTTTCTTTTCTATTCTTAAAAGTAACACTTTCCAATCAAGTGTAATTCCTTGAAATAATTGTATATGCACAAAAAAAAAAAAAAAAATAAAAAGTATAATTATTATAGCATCTGGCGGGTCTGTGAAAAACGTGAACAAGGGTTGAGGGTGGGCCTTCAGATTATACAGCCAGACAAGGTTACAGTGGTAAAGCAAAACTCTTTATTAACTGAAGGCTGAGGCTTGTTACGTCACTGGTACAGAAAATGAGGAGTAAAGTCTCTTGAGATTTAGAGGAAGTCTGTACATAGGTCTGTGGCTGACAGACCCCAAAGTATAGTTTATACAGTCTCTCTCTCTCTCTCTCTCTCTCTCTCTCTCTCAGCTTGCACAAATGCTGGTCTGCCTCCAACCAGGCCTCAAGAATATACTCCCTGGCAGGCTGTCCTTTTCTTCAATGTCACTTCCTCTTTGGGCAGGACTATGGGGCTTAAGCTGGTTCTGATCCTGAGAGAGGGTATTCTTAAAGGAAAGGGGCAGCATCCTGTAGACTCCCTCAACAGAGTCTAACAAAAATATATTTTTAATTATGGACAACTACAGGCCAGCATTGTACGCCTTTTTAAAGCAAGTTATTGACGGCGGCTGTGACACAACAGTTATTGGAGTATCTTGAAAATAATATGCTGTTAAGTTAACCTAAACCCTGACTGAAACTTAACTTTCAGCACAGAGACACTTTTTTAACATCCCTGTTAGTTTGACTGTGGAGGTAATTCAGTAAGTGGACATATCTTTTTAGGCACCCCGATGCCATGTAATGAGAGTCCTATTTGTATCGCCACTGGTCACCCAGATGCCGTTATAGAATACTAGTGTAACCCAGTGTTGAAGCACCCAAAATATAGGTGCTCGCAATTACACCAGCCATAGAACTGGAGTAACTGCAGACACCTAAATTCAGCAAGGGCACAAGGACTATTCCGCTTACACGTGCCCTTAGAGAATAGCATTTAGCTGATTTGCTGCTGCATACGTGCGTAAGTGGTGCTGAAATGTGGGCACCCAGTTATAGAATTACCTCTTATTGTATCAACAGGGAGACAGAGGCAAGAACTGTGTGGTGATCTTTCTGAGTTTATTGGCTGCTTTTGTGATACAGTCAGTCATAAATTAAGGGCTAAGTGGCATAGAGACAAAAGTGCTGTGTTGGATGACACCATTTTTTTCAGAGGTGAACATAAAAAGCAGTAGAAGAGTGTTGCTGTACATATTAGGATTTAGTGTGTGGAATACCACATTTAGTTTACATCTACACAATGCTTTTGTGCTGTGATGCTAGGGTGACTGGGCTGCAATCTGATTGTTTCATGATGATATCCAACTCTTGCTGTCCATGGTAAATGGAGTAATGGGTGAGCTGTTGAAAATTAATAATGGCCTACATGCCTTTGCTCAATGGCTCAAGGACATTAAGTTTAACCTTAATGCCATTGTATTTGAGGTACTGTAGATTAGGGAGACGTATGCTCACTCTGATTTCAGTCTTATGCTGGATGGATTGTAAATTTCTTTGCAGTCATCCATAAACAACTTAAAAATCTGATTAAATTAGGGTCTGAACTTTGAGTCACTAATTTTAGCTGTAGTGCTAATTTGGTTTTGGCCATCTGCGAATAGTTAGTCAGTTGAGATGTTATTTGAAATCGAAAAATCTGAGAACTGTGTTTTAAGCACTGATAAGTTCTATGTTTTATTACCATGCACTTAGTATGTTTTTTCACTATAATATTGACTTTATCATGAATACTAATGTTGATTGGGTATATGGCCTTTAGCTTCCAGGAAACATATGACGCCAAGAAAAATGAGTACATGAGTGATGTGCATGGGAAAGAAGAGGAAATGAGGCAGACGTTTGTGCAGAAAGTTAGGGAGAAAGAAGCTATATTGAAAGAAGCTGAACGAGAAGTAAGTATGCCACTTAGGTTTTCTTCTAGGTACAACTAATCTGATCTGTGATCCAAGTATATATTTTACTGCTGTGATACTAAAAGGCTTAGAAAATGATTTAGTCACTATAGTTGTGGTGCCTTTGCAGGAAAGGCACATAGGTAAATATGCTACATCAGTTTTTAAAAAAGTAATATATGCACCTGTGTGCCTTTACAAAATTACCCAGGGAAAGTAAGCATACACATTCATGCTTGCTCAGTGGCAAATATAGGGTGTGTACCAGTAAGACACATGTGCATGTATTTTATAAAATTCATACGTAAGTGCCAATTCTGCCCTTGCTTCACCTCTCTGTCCGCCCCCCCCCTCTCCCTGAACCACTGACAAATATATAACTTAAAAGTAAATACTATGGGGGTAACTGTAGAAAGGCTGTTTCTTATGTATATGTACGTATAGGTGTATAAAATACTACTTATAAAAATGGCCCCACATAAATGCATCCACAATGATGATAAGAATGTGCAAAATTGTGTGCAACTTGGGCATAGTCATGAATGGGGATGGATTTTGGGCACTTTAGCCAAAATTTCTGCAGTTTTTATAGGGTGATAAGACACATAGGGACCCTTTTACTAAAGCTTAGCACACGCTAAATGCTAAAAAGCCCATAGGTATAAAATGGGCTTCTTAGCATTTAGCATGTCCTAATTCCATTAGTGCGTGCTAAGCTTTAGTAAAAGGACTGTAAAGGGGCCTGCTTGACCTCTCAACCTAGTGGGCTGATGATCAGAAGCAAACACAGGCGCTGGAGGCTGGTATGCCAAACTAGCTCCTGTGTTTGCTACCGCCCCGTGATCAGAGCCCCTGAGCGCATGAAACAACGTGCTTGTGGGTTCTGAATGCAACTAGCATGCAAATGCATGCAAAACAGGGCTAAATGTATTCCTCCCTAATGATCAGCTTGCAGTGTGCCAAATATTGGCACACTGCCAGCTTGGAGCTGGCATTAGGGTTTGCAGACCATTGGGATGGAATGGTGAGCCCTGTCCAGTATGCATTTGCTTTCTAGCAGTCCCCCTCCCGCCTGCAGGAACCCCGACCCCCCCCTCCCAGCGACACAGGGCTGGAGGTTCAGGGAGCTGGAGATCCGGTGGGTCTCCACCCCTCCAACCCCCCAGCATCCTCTCAAATATCCCTGGTGGCCCAGTGGGCCGTGAGTCAATCCCCCCCCCCCCACACCCCACCTGGTGGTCTAGCGGCCCTTTCCCACCCCTCTATCTTGGTTGGAGGAGGGAGGTGGCGTCCCTCCTCTTCCATTGGCGCCACCTCAAAAATGGTGGTGTCCAGCCCTGCCCGGTGCATCCTGAGATGCGCTGGGTGGGGCTTCACACCATATGTGTCAGGGGGGTCAGGGGGACCGGAAGTCCACTGGACCTCCAGCCCCCTTGGCTCGGGGTGGGGGTACTTGGGGTCTGGTGGTCCCATGGACCTCCTGCCCCTGTGTTTGACAGGTCTGTGCTTTTGACAGCCCAGACCTGTCAAACAAGTGTGGGAGGATGCGCTCAGGCACAATCCTCCTTCACTTCTACCCTATGATCAGAGAGAATAGCATGCTTAAATTTGCATGCTATTCTCTCTGATCATAGGGGCGGTAAAGCCCCGTGCTGTTCCTGCGCTATTTTTAGAGGCGCTATTCAGAACTGCATGGGGCTTTTGATCATCTGCCCACCCGTGCTTTGTTACAAAATTGCTCTCCGTGTGTCTCGCTGTCTACTTTAGTTTAAATACACATATACCCTGGGGCAATTTTACATGGACCTACTTGAACATGTAAAATACTATTTTACATGCTCAAGTCCATTAAAAAATTATCCTCTTAAAATATAGAGATTTTTATTTTATCAACTTTTATTTTTTAAACTTATATATTTGTGTATATAATGTATATCAAGTACCTGTGGTATACAGCACAAACTTTGCATCCTTTCTCTGATTTATTAGGCATTATAATATGATGGTTTCTTTCCAGGCCTTCTTATATGCTATCCACTTTTCCTCTTCCCTTATAGATACATTTTTATTATTGTATCTTGTTTTGATATTCTATTTATTTGCAGTATGTAAAATAAAGTTGAACTATAAATATGTAGATGCTGCAGCCTGGAGGGTAAAAGCTATTTTATGTCCCCATAGCCAGAGACCCAGGATCCAAAACCCTGTTCCCTTTGCTACTTGGTAAATTGACCAGAGATCTGGAATCAAAACAGGACCCCACCCCCACCCTCACCCCACCTGCTTGGGCTGGGTATTTATAAGTACCCCAGGATTTTCCTCCAAGGGATATATCCTCCCACCCTACCGGTCGAAGATATAGCCCCTATTCTAGAAATTGTGAAATTAGAAAAAGGTCAGAACTCTTTGGTAAGGGCTCTAAAGGTTCCAGCACTGCTCTACAGGCAGAACTTTAGTTGTCTCTATATTTACACCAACTCTGTGGCTGGCATAAGTTCTTGCACCTAAATGCTGCACATTTATATACTCAGTATTCTTTAAAGGAAGGAGACACCTAAATTCTTTTATAGAACAGATTTCTATTGGGTGCCCTTTTACAGAATTGCCCTTCTAATGCATGATAACAACCTCTGTTCACGCCCATACCATGTCGTCTAATAAGAATTTTGGCATTCGGTGTTAAATGTAGCAAATACTGTGTATGAACAGTTAACATGCTGCCACACTGTTAAGCATCAGTGTTGTTCAAAGTACTATGAGGCCCTTTTACTAAGGCACAGTAGGCCTAATGCAGGCCTGTTGCGCGGTAAAAGGGCACTACCGCAGCACACACTGAGACATCCTGTGGTAATTTGGCTGACAGCACACACTACATCTACAGTAAAAAGATTTATTTGTATTTTTTGCTACAGGAGGCTTGTCTGGGGGGGGGGGGGGGGGGGGGGCAGAGAGAGACGTGCCTGTGCTAATCAGGTTACCGTAGTAATAGCGCGAGAGCCCTTACCACCTCCTAAGTAGGTGGCAGTAAGGGTTCCCGGTGATAACTGCCACATGCTAATAGGGAAATTAGCACGTAGCAATTCAAAAATATATATACCGACCACGGCCATTTTTCATCCATGCTAGAAAGTGGCCAGAGTGGTGGCAAACCCATGCACTAATCGCAGCGCCAGCTACTTTCTAGCGTGCCTTGTTAAAAGGACCCCTCTGTCAAAATACTTAAGTAAAAGTAAATATAAATGTATATTTTAATACGTAAGTAAAAGTACAGTGAAGAACACATTAAAAAAAAAGTACATAAGAACATAAGAATAGTCAGACCAATGGTCCACTTAGCCCAGTATCCTTTTTCCAACAGTGGCCAATCCAGGTCACAAGTACCTGGCAGAAACCCAGTTAGTAGCAAGATTCCATGCTACCAATCCCATGGCAAGTAATGGTTTCCCCATATTTGTCTCCATAACAGACTATGAACTTGTCCAAATCTTTTTTAAACCCAGATATGCTAACTGCTGTTACTACATCCTCTGGCAACGAGTTCCAAAGCTTAACCATTCTTTGAGTGAAAAAGTATTTCCTCATATTTGTTTTTAAAGTATTTCCATGTAACTTTATTGAGTTTGTACTTTTTGAAAGAGTAAAAAATAGATTCACTTCTGCTCATTCTACACCACTCAGGAGTTTGTAGACCTCAATTGTGTCTCCCCTCAGCCGCCTGTTTTCCAAGCTGAAGAGCCCTAACCTCTTTAGCCTTTTCTCATATGAGAGAGTTCCACCCCCTTTATCATTTTGGTCACTCTTCTTTGAACCTTTACTAATTCTGCTATATCTTTTTTGAGATACGGCGACCTGAACTCAGTGCAGTACTCAAGGTGAGGTCACACCATGGAGCGATACAGAGACATTATAGCAGTTGTTCCCAAACCTGATGCTGGAGGCACCCCAGCCAGACAGGTTTTTGGGATACCCACAATGAATATTCATGAGAGACATTTGCATGCACTACTTCCACTGCATGCAAATCTCTTTCATGAATATTCATTGTGGGTATCTTGAAAACCTGACTGGCTGGGGTGGACCAGTTTTGTGAACCACTGCATTTTGATTTTCGGTCTTACGTACACATACTTTTACTCACATGGGGGGGGGAGTGATCTTTCTAGACCATGTTATGAGTAACATGAGTTTACCTACACAAAATCCTGTGACAGTTGTCCTCCCAATAACATAGTTTGTATAGATAGAAGCTACTATGGGCCAGTATGGTCGTTAAGGTGGTAAGTGCTGTGTACTGCCACACAAAAGGTCCCCAGATTGGGTCTTTCGTTTCCCAGGCCTGCTAGGACAAAGGATGCTACAGAGTAGGGAGGGAGTCATGGTTATTCATGGAGGATAATAGCAGATGGCTGGATTCAAGACCCATGATTGCAGGGTTCCAGAAGGAGCCATGGTACGTGGTCCCTGGCTGAGAACTCTCACTGTAATGATTGTGGTGGAGTGAGAGAACCCCCCCCCCCCCCCCCAGTTGTAATTGAAGGCTATTATGCCAGAATTCTGCTCTTTTCAAGTACAAAAAAGTGTTTTTAGCACTAGTACTTCCTTTGGAAAGGATAGGCTACCACCTTGTGTTTTTAGTGTGAATTGCAGCCTGTACTTTGTGTTTAACAGATAATGAACAGATTTGAACATCTGAAAAGGCTTGACCATGATGAAAGAATGAAGCTAGATGAAAAGAGGCAGCTGCTAGAGGAAGAATGGAATGTATTCAACCAGATGAAAGCTGCAACTGAATTTTATGCTGGACAGGGGTATGGAAATGTAAATGGCAGCTTGAAAAGGGACCGTAAAAAGTAAGTGTAGTATTCAGCCTAGGATAACAGTAGCAAAGAGTTATTTATTTGCCACCAAGTTTATCATTCTTAATCAAATATTGGCACATATGTATGTGCATGTGTGTGTGTTATATATTTAACACTAGCAGTTGAGCCCGTAAAAACGGGCTGGTATTGGGGTTTTCCTTCCTCCCCCTTCCCTCCCTCCCTCCCCACGAGGTCGCCACCGCTACCGTTCCCCCCCCCCCCCCCCGGAGTCGCCGCCGCCGCCGCCATCCCTCCACCCGGCCCGGGCCCTCTCTCTCTCCGCTACTAAACTTACACATCCATTCGCCGGAACGCAGCACGCACATCAGCTGAGCTGCCGTCGGCCCTTCCTTCTCTGCCTATGTCCCGCCTTCCTGTGACGTAACGTCAGCGAGGGTGGGACACAGGCAGGGAAGGAAGGCCGATGGCAGCTCAGCTGATGTGCATGCTGCGTTCCAGCGAATGGATGTGTAAGTTTAGTAGCGGAGAGAGGGCCCGGGCCGGGTGTGTGTGTGTGTGTGTGTGTGGGGGGGGTAACGGTAGCGGCGACCTCGGGTGGGCGGGTGCGGTATCAACCTCGGCGGCGCAGTTTCCCTCTCTGTCCCGCCCTCGTCATCACGTATTGACGCGGGGGCGGGACAGAGAGGGAAGTCTCTACTGCGCATTTGCGAGTGAGTCGGTCACTCGCCGTTTATATGTTTGATGCTTAAGATCTGAGAATAAGATTTTATAATTTATTAAGTTTTCATAAAGTAAAATGTCTCCTTTTTTCTTAGATCATTTACTTCTTCCATAATTGCTCTTTTGTTTGGAACTAAAAAAAGAGCAGTACCCCAAGAAAAACAGGTTTGATACAGTCGTGGAAACACAAGGCCATAGGGCAAAATTAAGCAATAGAAATTATTTTAATAAGATAAAATATTGGTTTTTATTCATTTAAAAGGAAGGGGACCTTGATTAACTGAGAGGGAAATTCTAAACATGTAGGTAGGGTAAAACATGCACCTGATCATTTTGAAGGCAATTTTATAATAGGTTGTCAGTCAAGAGGGCAGGAAGATTCTATGTTTAGTCTACATTAAAGAGACACTTCCATATCATCCTGCTGGACCAGTCCAGACAAATGGAGTATGTTCTCCAACCAGCAGATGGAAGTGGAGACCACTGAGAATTCAGTAACGTTATTCCTAGTATTTAGAGTGGTGCAGCAGGATCTATTCAAAACAGGCCTGTCTCCCCAGGGAGTAGAACAGTCTGCATCTCTTGAGGAGATTGAGCCTTGGCTAAGATTCACTTCCAAGGACCTTCCTCTGGTTGAGCTTGGAGAGTTACGACCCTCCAGGGACTCGAGTTTTAACCCATAGGTTTTAGCTCACAGAGGCTAGTTTGCAAGGGTGAGAGTTGAATTTCCACTGCCCTATGGCACCCCTAAGCTTGCTCCCATGGGACCTTGTCAGATGGGGTAAATAGAAGACGGACTGTATGGGGGCAGCTTGGGGACGCCACAGCAGCCACTTCTTGTACAGCATCGGTTATGGCTAGGGCCAAGTTACCTGAGCTAGTTCTGTGTAGTAGGCATTATTTTGGGTGGGAACAGCGGCCTTGTTAGATGCGATCTGCTTGGTTTACATACCCTGCCCTGCCTTGAGTCTTCTGACAGTGAGAAGTTGGTGGCCTCCCGTTCCTTCTCTTTCAGAAGGCAAGGCAGTGAGTGCTAGAAAGCTCAAGTACTAAATATCCATAGATACCTCAGTTGTTTCCTGTCTTCTCCAGTGCTCTGAGCTGCTACCCTGCTGCCTTGTTCTTAATAGCTCTCCTTTCTTTCATTTGGCTTTGACAGTGGCCATTGGGCAATGGGAAGTGCTCTTTCTAAAGCTTGGAGAGTTGTATACCCCCATTCCAGTCAGGCTCTTCTCTTGAATATGGGGACCTCAGGGCCTCCCTGCCCAGTAAATTCCCCCCCCCCCCCCCCCCCCCACTCACCCAGGGCAGCTCATCTCCTTTGATGGAAAAAAAAAGGTCAAAGAGTAAGAGAGAAAGGAACAATCCGTGCCCTGTGAGGGGGAGAGATGGATACGTGGTCTACCTTGGTTCGAGTTTTATTTATTTTGTCTGCTGTTATCAGGGCTTTTTTTGAGGCGATACTTGGAGGTACTGATACCAGCACCTTTTCCATTGTCTGCTAAAATTGACCCATGGACTCCAAATTTTTATTGAAAGAGCTCAGGTTCAACACACCAATTCTGCCATGTCATAGATTCTATGACCAGTGCAGGGGGCTTGGCTATTGTGGGGTGGGTTCCTCAGTGATCATCCCACCCATGAAGGGTGGCCTAGCATTTGAGTACTAGCACCTTTTTTGCTAGGAAAAACGCACTGGCTGTTATGGATAGTTTTGAGGGGAAGTTGCTAGAAACTTCTCCTTGGCTGATGCTGTCAAACTTAGGACACTAATTTTTGCTTCTTTCCTTCTCCCAGTTGCTTGGTATCGAGGGGCAGGGGAGTTTGAAAACCTGTCTCCTTGTCCCCTCTGTTTTGGGTCTACTTGCTTGGAGCCTAGTAGTTTGCATTGCTAGGGTCTTGCTTAAAATATAACAACAAAAAAAAGTAAAAGATGTGAATCCAAAATTCAGAGATGGCATAGGAGGGAGCTCCTTCAGCAGGGGCCATCCATCCCAGAGCTATCTGATGTGGGGGCTACCCAGTAGCAATTCCTCCCTAAAATGGAAAAGAACAGTGCTTGTGCTCTCCATGACCTTGATTCATACCCTCCGTTAAGATCTCCAAATAGTTCTCTGCAGAGATAGGGAGCTTCGTCCCTCTCTTTTGAGGTTCATTAGGCGTGATTTGGTAGGAGGTATGACACCTCCTTGTTTAAGTGATTACTGCATGGAGGTACAGGGGTAGATGTAGTCTCCCTTTGTTACTGATTAGTTCAAGGTTCTTCTGCATAATTAGTTATGGTGTGCTTCTTACCTTCCCAACTTCTCCTTCCATTCCATTCTAAACTTTGTTTCTTGTTCTGAGCTGTGGGTTTTCCCACTTGGAGGTTAGGCCTCTTGCAGTGTCTCCTACTATCATTCTCAGGATTGATGGTCACCTATTTGACCTGTATATTTTGCTCCACTGGCCCTCCTTATTAGGCAGTTCTAATTTCTGAGCACCTCCTCTGGGATTTACTCTAGCCAACTCCTTGCAGCACTTGACTTGGGATGGGTTCCTACAATTCCACTCAGACATTGGGCAGCCACTGAGGCTTCCCTCTGGATGCAGCCATCTGAGGTCGCCACATCTCAAGAAAGATATAGTGGAATTGGAAAAGGTGCAGCGAAGGGCCACTAAAATGGTAGCGGGGATGGGATGACTTCCATATGAAGAAAGACTAAGGAGGCTAGGGCATTTCAGCTTGGAGAAGAGACGGCTGAGGGGAGACATGATAGAGGTATATAAAGTAATGAGTGGAGTAGAACAGGTGGATGTGAAGCAACTGTTCACGCTTTCCAAAAATACTAGGACTAGGGGGCATGCGATGAAACTACAGTGTAGTAAATTTAAAACAAATCGGAGAAAATTTTTCTTCACCCAACGTGTAATTAAACTCTGGAATTCATTGCCGGAGAACGTGGTGAAGGCGGTTAGCTTGGCAGAGTTTAAAAAGGGGTTAGACGTTTTCCTAAAGGACAAGTCCATAAACCGCTACTAAATGGACTTGGGAAAAATCCACAATTCCGGGAATAACATGTATAGAATGTTTGTACGTTTGGGAAGCTTGCCAGGTGCCCTTGGCCTGGATTGGCCGCTGTTGTGGACAGGATGCTGGGCTCGATGGACATTTGGTCTTTTCCCAGTGTGGCATTACTTATGTACTTATTCTCTTCCCCAGATGCTCCTTTGGCCTTCCATCTATGAAGGTTGGTTTCCCTGAGAGGAGGGAATTTATTCAGTGCTGAGGTTCCTGGAACAGTGGCCTTGATGTGGGCTGCAGTGTCAGTGAGTGTAGCCCTCAGGAACTCCCAACTGGAGACGCTTGGGTTTCTAAAAGTTCAATCCTCCCTCCCTTTTTTTCCTGCAGTCCTAGGACTGCCAAGTGGCCAGAACCTAGTCCACATCTTGCTCCTCCATTGTTGCTTACAGGGTTCTTGGTCTGGAGACAAAAGACCCTCCCTCCAGTTGGCATTTCAGAGGCATTTCTTGGGAGTTTCTGATATTTCTTTGGGATACAACTAATGATTTTGGCCACTGAACCTTTGGCTGATGTAAGGGCTCCTGTGGGGTGTCATTGTAGGGCTGTTCCATTCTTGGCGGTCACCCTGTTTTGGCCATTTTCTTTTCAAGTGATTATGCAGTGTATTCTCAATAGCTGACCCCTGAATCAGGCAATCCGCCAAAATACAGACCATGTCAGGTCTTTGAATAAATATTTCTTCCTACCTTAATGAACAGATCATTGTTTTTGTCTCCTTGTCCCACCTTTGGCCAACTACATTAGCCTTTGTGGCCTTTGTTTGTGTTGTTGATTCCGTTTGTTCTGTGTTCTAAGCTGGAGAAGCTTTCCAACATTATTCATGGTGTGAGAACTTTTATTCTGATCTTCATGGAGAACACCACCTTTGTATTTGTTGATGGATGCTATGCATGATACAGCATAATTGCTTACTTGTAATTGGTAGTCTGACAATAGAAATGCAATGAGCCACCAGATAGGTCATGTTATTTTGTCATTTGTTAGCATAGAGGACTTTTTAAGCACTTTTCTACAAAACATCTGAGGATACGTAATAATTTTCTCTGCAGCATCAAAGCACCAGGACTTGCTTCTGCTACTATTATTAAACATTTAATATAGTGCTACAAAATGTATGCCGCACTTTACAGAAACATAAAAGAGACACTCTGCACTCTATATACTATGTTAATCCAGCTGAACCTGGATCAATGCAGTAAGAACAACTCTCAAAAGGGAGGCAGATGGTGTGTGTGGTTCATTGCACAGCTGGTCATCGGAGAATACTAATTAGAGGTAAACAATTATATATTCTCTGATAAGGAACTGCAGTGAGCCATAGTGATAAAACTACTTAGTTAATTAATTATCTTCGGCACAAAAGAGAAAAGACAAGATGTGGACACATCTAGTAGATGTAAACGATACTTTCCATCAACAAGCAAGATTGAGTCAGGCACATAAATGTTTGACATCATTCGGCAGCGCAGTGATGGAACTGCTCTTCCAGAACTCCGAACTTTAGTTTAAAGTTCTGAGCATGTACTGTTCTTCCAGCTTGTGGCAGTCTCATCAGTCACTCAGTTTTGTTTTGTTTTTTTTCACTCAGGTTAATGGATGAAAAATAAAGCTCTCCCAACACACTGTCAAATTTCATCAAAGTAAATATTCGGACATTAGTATTTTCTCAGTTCTTCAAGGACAAACAGGACATTGTGTTCTCAAATATGGGTGATGTCATCTGATAGAACCCCGGTGCGGACGCTACCCTACGTTCTTTCTCTTTAAGAAGCCTTAAACAGCGTCCCACCACGCATGCGCAAGTGCCTTCCCACCCAGCGTGAGCATGTGGGACCAGCAGTCTCGCTTTCTGCTGAGCAGAGAGGTTGCGTCTGTGAGCTCTTCTCAGCGTATCTGCTTTATTATTTTATTTTTCCTGCCAGTGCCTTCCTTTGCGGTACCTTTCTTTTTCATATTTTTCTGTTTCTCCTCCTTACTTCTGGTTTTTATGGTGTTTCAGCAAGTTTAAGTTTTTGTTATTTTTATCATGTCTCCTGAGGCCCACTTAGGCCTAAGCACAGAATGGGGCAATTTCTCCCTTTTTCTCTCCTTTGGTGAGAAGCTTCTTTCACAAAGCCTCTGACTGTGTTCTTTGAAAATGCAGAAAGGAACCCCGAGAGGCCCAGCATGAGAAACTTTTTGGCGCTTCTAAGACCGGTCCATTGACATCAGACGCATCGATTCTCATGGCTGCTGGAGCTGTGTCTGACACTAGGAGTGCACCAGCATCAAGGAGGTTTCCCCTTGCCTTGATATCAAGCGCTGATATGGGACCAGTCTGCTTTGGACCCAACACCGAGGACATTCCTGGATAAGATATCATCTTTGGCACCCAAGGGTCCTGATGCTGAGCACCGAGTGAAAGTGAAGAAGCATTGGTCCTCCTTGAAGAATAATACCAGGAGCTCCAGGGCATTGGCGTTGCCAGCACCCAAGAAGCATTGATGCTGGGAGAATCGCTCCCCCTCTGTTGAAGCAGTGCCAATGTGTCAGTCTTCCCGCATGTGGGACCCTGCTTCCAATTTGACACCAACATCTTCACAGGCTGCCCCTTCACCAGCACCAGCCCTACCATTACCGATGCCTGCCCTCAAAGAATGGTTCCGGGTAATGCCCAGGAGGAGCTGGGGTATCTCCTAGGGCATTATGATACAGAGGTATCGAGGGCGCTTGCGCTGTCAATTGAACTGCTCCACCTGTTTTGGAGATCCACGCCTTGCCTGTGGGGCGGCCATCAACACTGGTGCCATGCCAGGCATTGGAGCCGGCATCAACTGATGTGGTGACTCCAACCCATTGGGGAGGAAGCTGTCCCTAAGAGTCTCTGGATCTCAGCACCCCCACCCCCACACCCATTCACACACACAATTGGGCCTGGTCAATCTTCCAGTAGGTCGAGGCAGGCACAAATTCAGCCTTCCCATCATGGATATTTTGCTGAGTCTGGAACAGGCCATTCCAGGGTATCTGAGGAGGAGCCAGAGGATTTCTCGGAGAAGAGGTCCCTTGGCGTTCTTTCAAATCCCTCCCCTCCGCAGGAGAGAAGAGAAGACAATTTCCCCCCCAGAGAAACTCTTGTTAAATTTTTTAGGGAAATTTCAGAAGCCATTCCATTTAAGTTGGAGTTGAGGATATGCCCAGGGTAGACCCATTGACCATCCTTAATTATGATCTGCCCCCTAAAGAAGCTGTGATAATGCCTGTCCACAATGTCCTGAATAACACACAAATGAGGAACTGGGAGACTTGCCTTTCTGTGCAGGTAGTACCTAAGCAGACTAACTCCAAGTATAGGATTCAGAAGGCTCCTGGGTTCAAAAAGGTGCAGCTGCTGCACCACTCCATGGTGGTTGAATCCACCCTCAAAAGAGCCAGATGCTCAAGGATCCATGCGTCGGCTCCTCCGGGCAGGGATGCTCGTACTCTTGAGTCCTTTGGTAGGAAGATTTATCAGGGCTTGATGCTTATCTCCTGCATCCAGACCTATCAGCTCTACACGAGCATATACTTGAAATCCTTGATGGGTACTGTGAATGAGATTGCGGATACCAGGCCACATGCCTTCACCAGGTAGCCAATAAGCAGAAGGAATGCAGAAAGCATCTGGCTTGGGCTACTTTTGACATTTTGATGTGGAGCTGTGCAGACGACCCTGCCAAGGTGATAATCTTTTTGGGGACAAGGTAGAAGAGGTGACAGATCTCATTAAAAAGAGAATGGACACCATCAAGTCCCTGTCTCAGCCCTCTTCTTCTGCACCCTCCACATCTTGAAAGTTTTCTAAGGGAAGTTGTAGGGGAACCTACTACTTTCAAAGGCATAGGTTCACCCCTTCCTCCCATCTTCAGCTGCAGGCTCAACCACAGTGCTCCTGCCCTAGGCAGCAGCAGACACAGAAATTCCAGCTGGCTCCCTAGTCTAAGAAAGGGGGGAACTTTTGGCTGGCTCCAAGAGAGCCATAAAAGTAATGGTCCCGGGTGACCTGCTGGTGGAAGGGAGGCTGATTTTTTTTCAAGAAAGGTGGCCCCTGTAACCTCAGACCTGTGGGTTCTCCACATAGTCCGGGTGGGCAGTAGAGACTTCCAGTTTGCCCACTGAGAGTGTTTCAGCTCTAGCACCAGAAAGTGCTCACAGAAGAACTCTCCCACCTTCTAAAGACCCATGAAGTTGAATCCATCTCACCAGGGGAAGAAAGGAAGGGATTCTATTCCAAGTACTTCCTCATGCCCAAAAAGAGAGGATTTCATCCCATCCTAGATCTAAGGGTCCTGAACAAATATCTGGTCAAAAAAAAGTTCATGCTGATTTTCCTGTGCACTCTTCTTCTCATGATTCAGAGAAACGATTGGCTATGCTTTCTGGACTTAAAGGATATTCAGATACATCCAAATCACAGGAAGTATCTTGGATTTTGAGTGGGGAAACACCACTACCAGTATCACATTCTGCCATTTGGTCTCGCGGCTGTTCACAAAATGCGTCACCGTATTCCCTAGTATTACTACGTAGACTGGGAGTTCACATGTTTCCCTACTTGGACGATTGGCTGGTCAAGAGCACATCAAAGAATGGTGCTCAAGAGTCAATGTGGAGAACTATTCAGATGTTGGAACTACTAGGATTTGTGATCAATATCAATTTGTTTACTAGTGAAAAAGGCCCGTTTCTGTCAGAATTGAAACGGGCGCTAGCAAGGTTTTCCTCTGAGTGTATGTTTCAGAAAGAGTGTGTGTGAGAGTGGGAGTGTGTGTGTCAGAGAGAGAATGAGAGAGAGCAATAGAGTGTGTGTAAGACTGTGTGTGACAGAGAGCGACAAAGAGATAGAGACTTTGTGTGTGTGACAGAGAGAGTGTATGTGAGAGACAGAGAGTGAGTGACTGGTCTCAGGACCCCCCTCTTTCCTGCCCCCCCTTGGCGCATCACCCAAGCCCCTCTCCTGCCCCCCCTGCAGCCATCCATTTCCAGCGACCCTCCAGCCACCCATGTCCAGCAACCCCCCTCGGCGCATCACCCAAGCCCCTACCCCCCCTTTCCCTGCCCCCCCTGGAGCCATCCATGTCCAGCGACTCTCCTCTCCCCCTCCAGCCACCCATGTCCAGCGCACCTCCCCTTCCCCCCCCCCCCCGACACATCAACCCCCTCGCCACCCGCAGCCCCCAGTAGTAGTGCTGTCCAGCCGCTGCTGCTTCTCCTGTTGAGCAGCAGCGGCCGGAACAAAAAGACAATGCCTAGGAAACAACTGTCAGTTCCCCCCCCCTCCTCGGAGCATCACCGAAGCCCCTCCCCCCGGCGCATTGCCCAAGCCCCTAGCCCCCCTCTTCCCTGCCCCCCCTGCAGCCAACCATGTCCAGTGACCCTCCTCTCCCCCTCCAGCCACCCATGTCCAGCGACCATCCTCTCCCCCCTGCCCCCCTCGGTGCATCCCAAGCCCCTACCCCCCCCTGGCCACATCAACCCACCCGCAACCCCCAAAAGTAACGCTGACCGGCCACTGCTGCTGCTTCTGTTGAGTGGCAGGAACAAAAAGAAAAAACCCAAAGAAAGATTTAAAACCTGCAAAACGCGGCTCCGTAGACAGCCATCTGGTATTGGCTGTCGTCTGTGCAGCCGCTCCTCCTCTCCTCTCCACGTCACTGCCCCTGGAGGGAGACCCCAGAGGAGCGCAGCGACATCAGAGGGGAGAGGAGGAGCAGCTGCACAGACAGCCAATACCAGATGGCTGTCTATGGAGCCGCGTTTTGCAGGTTTTAAATCTTTTTTGGGTTTTTTTCTTTTTGTTCCTGCTGCTGCTGCTCAACAGGAGAAGCAGCAGCGGCCGGTCAGCGTTACTTTTGAGGGTGGTGAGTGGGTTGATGTAGCCGGGGTGGGGGGGGGGGGAAGGTAGGGGCTTGGGTGATGCACCAAGGGGGGGAGGGGAGGGTCGCTGGACATGGGTGGCTGGAGGGGGAGAGGAGGGTCACTGGACATGGTTGGCTGCAGGGGGAGCAGGGAAGAGGGGGGCTAGGGGCTTGGGTGATGCGCTGGGGGAGGGGCTTGGGTGATGCTCCGAGGGGGGGGGGGGCACTGACAGTTGTTTCCTGCCTGGCTCGCAGCCAATCAGTGGCACTTCATTTGATTCTTCCAGCAGTGATGTCACTCTGATCTACCGACGGAAGCAGACCACCTCCAGGGATCCACGGTCCCAGGCAGCGTCAGAACGTTGGAGGTGAGAATTATTATATAGGATATACTGCTGGCTCCCCAAATGGGTTCACCACGGTTTACAAAAAAAAAAAAAAAAATCAACAAAAAAAGCAAACCTCAGTTAAAATACAAATAAAATACAGAAGTTTGATAAAGCAAAAAACATTAGACATGGCATTAATTATCAAATAAAAAAGTTTCCACTTCTTCCTGAAAACAAAATATGAAGTTTCTAATCTCACAATTTAATAACTTTGTGTCGTCAGCAAATTTAATTACCTCACTAGTTTCTTCCAATCTCTAAATCATTTATAAATATGTTAAAAAGCAGTAGTCCCAGAACAGACACCCTGGCGAACCCCACTATCTACCCTTCTCCATTGAGAAAACTGACCATTTAACCCTACTCTCTGTTTTCTATCTTTTAACCAGTTTTTAATCCACAATAGGACACTACCTCCTATCTCATGACTCTCCAGTTTCCTCTGGAATCTTTCATTCGCAATCCAGTGGCTTTCCTTCCCCTGCTTATGTGTGAGTTAGTCTTTCTCTAACCTATCAGGGTATCACTTGAATGTGGGAAAGACAGAGGCTTTGGGGATTGGCTTCCATTCCAATGAGTGGAGAGGCCCCTTCCCTTTCCAATGGGTAAATGGGAGTTTCAGATACTTAGAGGTCTGACAGTCTGCTGACCCAGGAGATCTTTTTCACCTAAATTATCCTACAGTGCTGCAAAAGGTTCAAGGAGACATGGGTACTTGGGGGAAGCTCACACTGAGTCGGTAGGGGAGAGTGGCAGTGTATAAGGTGGTGATCCTCCCCAGGTTTAATTTTTTATTTTCACAACTTCCTATTCCCATACCAGCAAAATATTTTGTGAAGTGGCAGCATAATATAGAAATGTATTGGGGGGGGGGGGGGGGGGGGGGAGCGCATTATTATCATCACCTTACCCAATCTAGGGTATACAGAACGGTCAATTTGCCTGTTTTAAAGATGTTCTACAGAGGCAGTGTTGAGAACTATAAAATACCATTATGATGATAGGCAGGACATACAGTGGGTTGAGGTAGAGAAGGCTTGCCTGGACTCTTGGTCTGTTTTTGAGGTGGGATGTGCAGAAACTCCGGAAAGGACGAGGGAGTGTGTTTCATAGATCACACCTAGACTTGGGACCTTTGGTAAGAGAGTGGGACCTGCAGAAGAAGAGGGCCAGGGTGAGGGGCCTTGTGTTTCCTGAGAGCAAAATTTTGAAATTTTTTCCCCTTCTCACAGATAAGAGTAGAAAGGAATGAGAGAGGCATTGGGAAGGGATGAATAAATTCAGCATTTAATAGAAATTGGGGTGGTTATTACCAAAAGCAGGTTAGAGCAGTTAGAAGGTATTTTGGTTCCCTTTTTTTTGTATATTTTCAGTTCTCCGAGGACAAGCAGGCTGCTTGTTCTCACGACTGGGTGACGTCCGCGGCAGCCCCCACCAACCGGAAAAGCTTCGCGGGAGGTCGGCACGCAGGGCACGCCCACCTCGCATGCGCGGCCGTCTTCCCGCCCGTGCGCGACCGCTCCCGCCAGTTCCTTTTTTTCCGCGTCTGGAGAGAGTCGTGCCTTTGCCGCTCTCTCTGTTTCAGCCGCCGGAAATCCGATCGCGTTTACGCGGATCGTTTTTTCTATTTAGTTTTTGTACACCGCGTCCTCCGGTTTTTCTTTCTTAAAAAAAAACAAAAAAAAACAAACTGAACGTGTGGAGCACGCGCTCCCTTTTTCCCTCGCTTCTAGCGGGGACGCTGCGTTGCGGCCTAGTGGCCGCACGGTCGTTTTCCTTTTTCGAGGTGTGATTTCCGCCACCATCGACGACTTTAACTTCGCCGACGCGATTTTTCCGTCGATGTCCTCGAAGGTCCCGAGTGGATTTAAAAAGTGTGGTCGGTGCGGCCGGTCAATCTCGCAGACCGACACCCACGCTTGGTGCCTCCAGTGCCTCGGGCCGGAGCACAATCTCAAGTCGTGTCCCCTGTGTCTCGGTCTCCGGAAACGGACTCAGGTTGCGAGGCAAGTTCTGCGGGACCGTCTTTTTGGAACTTGCGCCGGCCCCTCGACGTCGACCTCGACGGCATCGGTATCGACGCCCGGTCCTTCGGTACCGGTATCGATGCCCGAGACATCGGCACCGATGGCATCGACCCCAGGAGATCAGGTCCCGTCGGCCCGCCGGTCCTCCGGTGAGGGTAGGGGTGAGAGGCCGCGTGGGCAGTCGGCCCCGGTCACTCCCTCAGCCCGTGGCCCACGGGACCGAACCCTGTCTGACCCGGTTCCTCGTGACCGAGGGGGATCGTCCTCCTCCTCCTCCATACCTCCCGGCGCCGGTGACGTGCATCGCAAGAAGAATAAGAAGCGTCGTCACCGGTCGCCCTCGCATCCGGACATCGGAGAGGAGGCGACGCCGAAGCGTCCACGTCGAGAGGCGAGGTCCCCGTCGGTTGTGGAGGTACCGACGCAACAGGGTCCCGGCACTTCGGTGCCGTCTCCTGGCCCCCACCAGATTCTGGCACCGACACCCCTACCGGCCCCACCGCCTTTCCCGGCAGCGGGCCTGGACGAGTGCCTCAGAGCCATCCTTCCAGGGATCCTGGAAGGGCTGATGCGCCAGGCTGTGCCGGCGCCGGGGGTGCTTGCGCCCTCGGCGCCGATGACTGTGGCGCCGGCGAGCTCTAGCCCGGCGCCGGGGCCGTCGACACCGCCGCCGCTTGCGGCGCCGGTCTCGACCGCCACGCAGGTGGAGTCCCCGTCGACGTCGATGGAGGGAGCTTCGTCCCCGCCGGCGCGGGAGTCCACCGCTCGACGACACCGAGGCCTCGGTGCCTCGACGTCGAGCCGGGCCCGGTTCAGGACTCAGCTACATGAGCTTATGTCCGATACCGAGGATGAGGCCTCGTGGGGGGAAGAGGAGGACCCTAGATATTTCTCCTCAGAGGAGTCTACGGGCCTTCCCTCGGACCCCACGCCTTCACCGGAGAGGAAGCTCTCACCTCCTGAGAGTCTCTCCTTTGCCTCCTTTGTGCGGGATATGTCTATCAGCATTCCCTTCCCTGTGGTCTCTGTGGAAGAGCCGAGGGCCGAGATGCTCGAGGTCCTCGACTATCCATCACCACCTAGAGAGTCCTCCACGGTACCGCTGCACAATGTCCTCAAGGAGACACTGCTTCGGAACTGGATGCGACCGTTAACTAATCCCACCATTCCCAAGAAAGCAGAGTCCCAGTACAGGATCCACTCTGACCCAGAGTTAATGCGGCCACAATTGCCCCATGACTCGGCGGTCGTGGATTCTGCTCTCAAGAGGGCACGGAGTTCGAGGGATACCGCCTCGGCGCCCCCGGGGCGGGAGTCTCGCACTCTGGACTCGTTTGGGAGGAAGGCCTACCAATCCTCCATGCTCGTGACCCGCATCCAGTCATACCAGCTCTATATGAGCATCCACATGCGGAACAATGTGAAGCAACTGGCGGACCTGGTCGATAAGCTCCCGCCGGAGCAGTCCAGGCCTTATCAGGAGGTGGTCAGGCAGCTGAAGGCGTGCAGAAAGTTCCTGTCCAGGAGTATCTATGACACCTGTGACGTGGCATCTCGTGCTTCGGCCCAAGGTATAGTGATGCGCAGGCTCTCATGGCTGCGTGCCTCTGACCTGGACAACCGCACCCAGCAGAGACTGGCCGACGTCCCTTGCCGGGGGGATAACATTTTTGGTGAGAAGGTCGAGCAGCTGGTGGACCAACTGCATCAGCGGGAAACCGCCCTCGACAAGCTCTCCCACCGGGCGCCTTCAGCATCCACCTCAACAGGTGGACGTTTTTCCCGGGCCCGGCAGGCTGCACCCTATTCTTTTGCAAGGCGTAGGTACAACCAGCCGGCCCGAAGGCCTCGTCAAGCACAGGGACAGACCCAGCGCGCTCGTTCTCGTCAATAGCGTGCGCCTAAGCAGCCCCCTGCGCCTCCACAGCAAAAGCCGGGGACGGGCTTTTGACTGGATCCACGGGAACATAGCCGCCCTCAAAGTGTCCGTACCGGACGATCTGCCGGTCGGGGGGAGGTTAAAATTTTTTCACCAAAGGTGGCCTCTCATAACCTCCGACCAGTGGGTTCTCCAAATAGTGCGGTGCGGATACGCCCTGAATTTGGCCTCCCTGCCACCAAATTGTCCTCCGGGAGCTCAATCCTTCAGCTCCCATCACAAGCAGGTACTTGCAGAGGAACTCTCCGCCCTTCTCAGCGCCAATGCGGTCGAGCCCGTACCACCCGGGCAGGAAGGGCAGGGATTCTATTCCAGGTACTTCCTTGTGGAAAAGAAAACAGGGGGGATGCGTCCCATCCTAGACCTGAAAGGCCTGAACAAATTCCTGGTCAAAGAAAAGTTCAGGATGCTTTCCTTGGGCACCCTTCTGCCAATGATTCAGAAAAACGATTGGCTATGTTCCCTGGATTTAAAGGACGCATATACTCACATCCCGATACTGCCAGCTCACAGACAGTATCTCAGATTCCGCCTGGGCGCACGGCACTTTCAGTATTGTGTGCTGCCCTTTGGGCTCGCCTGTGCCCCACGAGTGTTTACAAAGTGCCTCGTGGTGGTAGCGGCGTACCTTCGCAAGCTGGGAGTGCACGTGTTCCCATATCTCGACGATTGGCTGGTCAAGAACACCTCGGAGGCAGGAGCCCTCCGGTCCATGAAGTGCACTACTCAACTCCTGGAGCTGCTGGGGTTTGTGATAAATTACCCAAAGTCCCATCTCTAGCCAACTCAGTCTCTGGAATTCATAGGAGCTCTGCTGAATACCCAGACGGCTCAGGCCTTCCTTCCCGAAGCGAGGGCCAACAATCTCCTGTCCCTGGCTTCCCAGACCAGAGCGTCTCAGCAGGTCACAGCTCGGCAGATGTTGAGACTTCTGGGTCATATGGCCTCCACAGTTCATGTGACTCCCATGGCTCGTCTTCACATGAGATCAGCTCAATGGACCCTAGCTTCCCAGTGGTTTCAGGCCACTGGGAATCTAGAAGATGTCATCCGCCTCTCCACCAGTTGCCGCACTTCACTGCTCTGGTGGACCATCCGGACCAATTTGACCCTGGGACGTCCATTCCAAATTCCGCAGCCCACGAAAGTGCTGACGACGGATGCATCTCGCCTGGGGTGGGGAGCTCATGTCGATGGGCTTCACACCCAGGGTCTGTGGTCCCTCCAGGAAAAGGATCTGCAGATCAACCTCCTGGAGCTCCGAGCGATCTGGAACGCACTGAAGGCTTTCAGAGATCGGCTGTCCTGCCAAATTATCCAAATTCGGACAGACAATCAGGTTGCAATGTATTACACCAACAAGCAGGGGGGCACCGGATCTCGCCCCTTGTGTCAGGAAGCCATGGGCATGTGGCGCTGGGCTTGCCAGTTCGGCATGCTCCTTCAAGCCACGTACCTGGCAGGTGTAAACAACAGTCTGGCCGACAGACTGAGCAGAGTCATGCAACCGCACGAGTGGTCGCTCCATTCCAGAGTGGTACGCAAGATCTTCCGAGAGTGGGGCACCCCCTCAGTGGACCTTTTCGCCTCTCAGACCAACCACAAGCTGCCTCTGTTCTGTTCCAGACTTCGGGCACACGGCAGACTGGCGTCGGATGCCTTTCTCCTCCATTGGGGGACCGGCCTCCTGTATGCTTATCCTCCCATACCTTTGGTGGGGAAGACCTTACTGAAGCTCAAGCAAGACCACGGCACCATGATTCTGATCGCGCCCTTTTGGCCCCATCAGATCTGGTTCCCTCTCCTTCTGGAATTGTCCTCAGAAGAACCGTGGAGATTGGAGTGTTTTCCGACTCTCATCTCGCAGAACGACGGAGCGTTGCTGCACCCCAACCTTCAGTCCCTGGCTCTCACAGCCTGGATGTTGAGGGCGTAGACTTCACTGCGTTGGGTCTGTCTGAGGGTGTCTCCCGTGTCTTGCTTGCCTCTAGGAAGGATTCCACTAAAAAGAGTTACTTTTTCAAGTGGAGGAGGTTTGTCGTTTGGTGTGAGAGCAAGGCCCTAGAACCTCGTTCTTGCCCTGCACAGAACCTGCTTGAATACCTTCTGCACTTATCGGAGTCTGGCCTCAAGACCAACTCAGTAAGGAATCACCTTAGTGCGATTAGTGCTTACCATTATCGTGTGGAAGGTAAAGCCATCTCTGCAGAGCCTTTAGTCGTTCGATTCATGAGAGGCTTGCTTTTGTCAAAGCCCCCTATCAAGCCTCCTACAGTGTCATGGGATCTCAACGTCGTCCTCACCCAGCTGATGAAACCTCCTTTTGAGCCACTGAATACCTGCCATCTGAAGTATTTGACCTGGAAGGTCATTTTCTTGGTGGCAGTTACTTCAGCTCGTAGGGTCAGTGAGCTTCAAGCCCTAGTAGCTCATGCTCCATATACCAAATTTCATCACAACAGAGTAGTGCTCCGCACCCACCCAAAGTTCCTGCCGAAGGTGGTGTCGGAGTTCCATCTTAACCAGTCAATTGTCTTGCCAACATTCTTCCCCAGGCCGCATACCCGCCCTGCTGAACGTCAGTTGCACACATTGGACTGCAAGAGAGCATTGGCCTTCTACTTGGAGCGGACACAGCCCCACAGACAGTCCGCCCAATTGTTTATTTCTTTCGACCCTAACAGGCTAGGGGTCGCTGTCGGGAAACGCACCATCTCTAATTGGCTAGCAGATTGCATTTCCTTCACTTACGCCCAGGCTGGGCTGGCTCTTGAGGGTCATGTCACGGCTCATAGTGTTAGAGCCATGGCAGCGTCAGTGGCCCACTTGAAGTCAGCCACTATTGAAGAGATTTGCAAGGCTGCGACGTGGTCATCTGTCCACACATTCACATCACATTACTGCCTCCAGCAGGATACCCGACGCGACAGTCGGTTCGGGCAGTCGGTGCTGCAGAATCTGTTTGGGGTGTAAATCCAACTCCACCCTCCAGGACCCGCATTTATTCTGGTCAGGCTACACTCTCAGTTAGTTGTTCTTCGTAGGTCAATTTCTGTTGTATCCTCGCCGTTGCGAGGTTCAATTGACCTGGGTTCTTGTTTTGAGTGAGCCTGAGAGCTAGGGATACCCCAGTCGTGAGAACAAGCAGCCTGCTTGTCCTCGGAGAAAGTGAATGATACATACCTGTAGCAGGTGTTCTCCGAGGACAGCAGGCTGATTGTTCTCACCTACCCTCCCTCCTCCCCTTTGGAGTTGCGTTTTCTTCATTTTTGCTAGTCATTCAACTGGCGGGAGCGGTCGCGCACGGGCGGGAAGACGGCCGCGCATGCGCGGTGGGCGTGCCCTGCGTGCCGACCGTCCCGCGAAGCTTTTCCGGTTGGTGGGGGCTGCCGCGGACGTCACCCAGTCGTGAGAACAATCAGCCTGCTGTCCTCGGAGAACACCTGCTACAGGTATGTATCATTCACTTTACGGTATTTTGTGATTCGAGCCCAAATTATGAGACAGCTAACTAGGTTCACTAAACCCGTAGAAAAAATATTATTCCTGGATAAGACATATAAAAAATTACTATCCAAATTATATCCGCGTCTACAGGAGGGGGATGCGAAAGATTTGAAGGGGCATGAGGTTCAATGGCTTTATTGTCCCTCCCCACTCCTAGCAGAGCAGGTGTGGGGAGATGCTCCTGGGTTATCAAATATTGGCAGCTACAGTATCGAGTGGTGAATAGGCCCAATGCAATTATTCCATATGGATAATCAGCCCACAGGCGATTGCTGGAGGTGGTGTGGGCTCCCTGGTTCCTTTAACCATATGTGGTAGTCCTGTGGGATGGTACAACGATTTCGGTCTGGGGTCTGTGCTTTTATTTCCAGAAGGTGCCTCAGAGCTTACTTTTGGGATCCCGTTTGTTTGTTGGGAGTGGGAATTTTTGAAGAGGGGCAAAGGGAATCTGTTCTTGATATGCTCTTGGCTGCAAAACTTAGTATTGCAAGACAGTGGTGTTCCACAGTAGGACCTCACATTGAAAGGTGGTATTCTATTTCGGTGGATATGGTCAAATATAATAAACTTTCTTGGCTAGTGAGAGGGAAGAGTGAAAAATTTGAAGTAATATAGAGATTGTTGGTCGGGGGGGAGGGGGTTGAAGGGAAACTCCTAGTGGGAAGGTGATTAGTTTAGGGGGAGGATAATCCAAGAGGTGATGGTAATGAGGGAGTTTTTCTGACTTAGGTTTGTATGGGTAGATTGAGTACTGTGGATGGTGAATGACAGTAAAAGGAAAAAGAGCTAGTTTCACTAACATTTGTACTCAGTAGGAATTTGGACTTCCCTAGTATGGGGGAATTGGTTTGCTTAAGATTTATTATTGGCAATTGATAAATGTTCAATATCGGGGACCTATCTTGGGTGTTTGAGTATTTGATAATGGGACAGGGGAAGGGAGGGTTCTATGAATAAGGCTTACAGGATCATATTTGTTTTAGAGGGAGAGGGAGTATTGTGTTTTTGATGGCAATTTATTAGAGAATTGGGGAGGGGAAGGAGGGATGGGTTCTGAGAGAAGAGGACATTTCCCTGGATAAGTAACTTTTTTTTTACTCTGTGCTTGGTGATTTAAAGGTTGGGGTTTAAAAGGGGCATTGTAGGTTTATTGACAAAATAACTTAGAATTTTAAAAAAGCAAACTTTATTAACTAGCCTCCATACCCTTTCCCCCATATTTTTAAAACTTGAACTTTCTGCCATAGCCTACAGCATTAACATATCCTCTAGAAGTCACAGCAAGGCCTAGCTTAGTCTTTATACCCACTCACCCTCCACAGCTCCTGCCAACCCCTAACACATCACTTCATTTATAGTCTTAACTTATAGTCAATTATTCTAATTAGGATAACAAGAAGGGAATTTTTATTAGAGTTTTAATTATATTTAATTACTTTCTGAGAAGCAAATACTAAATAAATCACATAATATACCATATAATCTTAAGGCTCTTTATATTAATCTAATATCCTTAGTACCTTAAGAAGTGGTGGACCTCATGTGTCACCTAGATTGGATTTTAGATAGTGCTGGGGAGGAGTCAACTATCTTGGTACATGTGGGTACCAATGATGTAGGAAAATGTGGGAGGGAGGTTCTGGAAGTCAAAGTTAGTCTCTTAGGTAGAAAGCTAAAATCCAGAACCTCCAGGTAGCATTTTCAGAAATGTTTCCCATTCCACCTGCAGGACTCTAAGCAGACAGAGCTCCGCAGTCTCAATGCATAGTTGAAATGATGGTGCAGGGATGAGGGATTTAGATTTGTTAGGAACTGGGCAACATTCAGGGGGAGCCTATTGCGAAAGGATGGACTCCACCTTAACCGGGATGGGATCAGGCTGCTGGCGCTAACATTTAAAAAAGAAATAAGATCAGCTTTTAAACTAAAATTGGGGGGGAGGGAAGCCGACAGTCACCCAGGAGTGCATGGTTTGGTGAAGAGCATCCTTGAAGGATACTATAGAAACAGGATCTTTAGGGAATCCCAATAGAGAGGTTTCAATAATGGTGAAAGAAAGCCAGGAGTATTTAATGGGAGAATAGGGTAAAGGATGCAAATTATCCCCGTCAACTTCAAAGCAGCTTGTACATGCTAGGAAAAAAGACAATTTGAAGTGTCTATAGACAAATGCTAAAAGCCGGACAAATAAGATGGGAGAGTTGGAGTATATAGCACAAAATGAAAAAGTAGATATAATAGGCATTTCAGAGACCTGGTGGAAGGAGAACAATCAATGGGACACTGTGTTATCGGGGTACAAATTATATCGCAGTGATAGAGTGGATCAAATTGGAAGGAGGGTTGCGCTATACGTTAAAGAAGGAATTTAATCAAATAAAACAAATATTCTACATGAAACAGATAGCAGTGTGGAATCCTTGTGGCTAGAAATTCCATGTGTGAAGGGAATGAGTATACTGGTAGGGCTGTGCTACTGTCCGCCAAGACAGAATGAACAGAAAGATGAAGAAATGATTACAGAAATTAGGAAGGCTGACAGATTGGGCAAGGACCCCTGGTGTTTGCTGATCGGTTGGCTGTTCTTTTGTTCTCTCTGTGGATTAATTTGCATACATAAAGGAATTATTCAAGCCTATCAGCTTCTTCTCAGAGAAAGTTGATTGTGACCCCTGAGGCAGGTGCTTTGGCGCCGAAACACGGACTGTGTCGGGTCCTTGATATGAATATTCTGAATAAACTGATTTTTGATATTATCTCCCTATTGGTTTGCGCATTTGTCAGCCTCTACTTTTGCTGTTCTGGTCAAGAACAGTGGCCTAAGAAAGGAGTGAGTTAGCAGTGAGATGATTAAGATTCAAATGGTGGAGGCAGCAGACTGTCCTTTAATTGCAAAATATAAAACTGAAGAGCAGCAGGTCCACAGGCTGCAGAGGCAGACCCTTACTCAGAAGCTTGCTGGATAAGTATCCCAAAAATGCTCTGACCTGACATTGACAAGTGATCCATCTCTGCCTCATTGTATCTGCTTATCAGAGAACTATTTCTGGGGAAATTAGTTTTTAGCCTAGTGGCTAGTGCAGTGGACTTTGATCCTGGGGAACTGAGTTCAGTTCCCACTGCAGCTCCTTGTGACTCTGAGCAAGTCACTTAACCCTTCATTGCCCCTGGTACAAAATAAGTACCGGAATGTAAACCGCTTTGAATGTAGTTGCAAAAACCTCAGCAAGGCGGTATATTAATTTCCATTTCCATTTTGTATTATTTTATTCTAGCTCTCCTGTTAAATATTAGAGCGTATTATTTTATTCACCACTTTGTTATACAATGAATTAGGTGGTATATTAAGTTTAGAATAAACCATAAAGCATTTATATAGGCAACAAATAATTTGTTTGGGTAACATTGGTTGACTGAAAAATATATTGTTGTCCCCCCCCCCCCCCCCCCCCCCCCGCCAGCACACACACAGATTGGTGGGACAAAATGATATGGATACGTTTGATCTTGTGCTGTTTTTGTTTTCTATGTGGCTGCCCATACAAATAGGGTAAATTATGCAGATGTTGTTAGCTCATATATTTTGTGCTTGCTAATATTTTTAAGGGAAACAATTTGGGTAGTTTTGCTTTGTATAATTGTGTAAAGTATATGCATTAAAGGTGCTTGCTTACCCCCCCCCCCCCCCCCTATTTACTAAGCCGCATGGCAATGCCAACACAGCCCTTTCAAAGTGAAAGGCTATGTCAGCATTAGCACACAGCAGCCGCTAGTACGGCTTAGTAAACGGGGTTAGAAAATTGCTTCCTATAAGAGGATTAGATGACAGAAATGTTAACCCTATTGTATTGCTCTTACAGTCCTCTCACCCAGACCAGTACACACCTATGCTTAAACAATGGAGTAACCCCTATTATCTTATGTGGTAGCATTTGAATGTAAGCTTAATTTATTTAATGTAGATTGTCAGTTCGTATTTTCTGCTTCTGTTTTTAAAAATAAACATAAAATGGATTTTAACTTGCAATAGCAATGTTTCCTTTCTTGGACAAGTCACTAAGGGGCACTTTTACAAAGCGGTGGTAAGCCCAACTCGAACTTACCGCTCGCAAACAGGGAAGTACCACCAGGCTACCGCAACAGCCCGGCGGTAGTTCCTACCCCCAGCATGCTCTTTCCAGTGCTACAAAAATATTTTTATTTTTGTATCGCCAGTGTGTACTCGGTGGTAATTGGTAGTGTCATGTGCTGCCCGGTTACTGCCGGGGTAGCACTGGAGCCCTTTCTGCTACCTCAAGGGTTGGCAGTAAGTGCTCCTACCCGAAATGGGCACGCAGCAAGTGCTTCACGCCAATGCAGGCCCACTTTTGCCACAGCTTCGTAAAACTACCCCTGAGCAGGGTGCTTACTAATGTGTGCTGACGGACTAACATACATTTTTTTGCCAAATAATGGGGTCCTTATACTAAGGTATGCTAATGAATTTAGCATGCGCTAAATGATAAGATGCCCATTGTATTCCTATTAGCAAAATGAATAACAATAACTTCACAAGCTGCATTATTAATGGAAAGAGAACAGTAGCTTTGAGCTGGCGTTATCTTTGCTCTTGGGGAACCTCTTAAAGGGGCTGGTTGTGGGAACAAATAATGCCACTCATCCTCTGGACCTGACCCCACACTTCCTATACCAGAACAGCCCCTTCATCAAAAGCCAACCCTACCTGTCCTCCCAGTACCATACCGGGGGGGTTTCCTGGTGGCTAGTGGGGGGGCAGGATCAATCCCCAGTTGCTCCTGTCCCATCAGCTCCCAAGTTCAAAATGGCAGTGCTTGACCCCAAGCCGTCATCTTGCAGTATTACAGATCAGATTGCCAAAATAGGGGCATTGTGCCCATTCCAGTAAATGACCAGTCCACTGGGGCTATTACTTCATTATTTGCAGTCTTTTTGGTAATCTCAGTACAGTAATACCTCGGTTTTTGTCGATAATCCGACCGAAAACAATCAGCGAAATCCGAAACCGATGAAAACCGAGGCAATTATTTCCATATGAATCAACACTGGAAAGCAATGGAATTGTTTGGTTAGACGCGCGGGGTGATGCTCACACAATGAGAAACGCCACACTGAGCAGGAGAACGCGTGAGTCGCTTTTTATTTTCGCAAAATTAGCAGTGAGGTCACGTGGGCATGCCAATGAAATCCGAGGCAACCGACGAAATCCGAGACAAAGTTTTCACAGAAAAAAATCAACGAAACCCGAACCGACGATAACCAAAGTCAACGAAAACCAAGGTTCTACTGTACATTAATTTTTTATTACAATTTACAGATTACAAAATAGAATGACACAAATTCTTTGTTTTCTTTACAGTTTTATGTAATGTTGAGGACCATTTTACCAGCTGAGCTATTACAAACGATCATTAACTACAATATGATGACTTCCATAATTTTGTGCTTTATGTGTTTGGAAAATGAAGCTTTTCGGTGACAATAAACTATGGAAATTTGTTACTGACCCCCCCCCACCCCTTTAAGTTTGTCTGTATAGTTGGTTACCACGCCTTTTTTTATATTTATCAGTTCTGTATTGGTAATCTAAATGCACATTTTTGTCGAGCTGTTGCCTTGATGTGCACCAAGACCAGTGTTAAGACTAATTGCTCAGGAGCCTCAAAAAGCTTATTGTGGCTCTTTGTGCAAAATAGACAATTTTCAGTGTATCATTAGTTAAAGTGATGTGCATTTTCATCTTTAAAACAAGGAGGCATTTTGAGTGTAGCTCCTTCAAGCAAATCTCATTGAGTGGCAAACGGCTGAAGACTACTGGCTTTATAGGCACTTCAGATTCCACATGCAAAATAAAAAACGTAAACCCCTGCAGAATGTGTCCAGTGGGAAAGGAATGCTGAGCTCTAAACACATTGAGTATTTTCAAGCTGTTGGTCATGTTTTCAATCTGTGGTAACTGCACTGCACAGTTTTATATAGCTGAGTTTCAACTACAGCATCTGATGTTGTAGGAACCACTTAACTTTTATCAACATCTAACAATGGGGCCCTTTTGCTAAGCTGCATTAGGCGCTATCGTGTGTATAAGGTAGCAAAAATGGTCCAAACGCAGGTCGTGCTAAAGTGTTCTGCATTAGTTTTGCCATCTGTGTACACTAAGCATGCGATAATTATTTTTTTTACATTTTGGGGGGGAGGGGGCATGTCAGGGGCAGCGAATGGGCATAGATGCACTAATCATTTATGCCCAGATGATCAAAAGCCCCGCGCTGTTCCAAACAGCGCTCTAAAATAGCGCTGGAACAGTGTGGGGCGCTATTGGACCTATGATCAGAGATAATGCATGCAAATTTAAGCAGCGCAATTATCTCTGATCATGGGGTAGAAGTGCGGGAGAATTGTGCCTGAGCATACGCTCAGCACAATCCTCCCGCACTTGTTTGACAGGTCTGGGCTGTCAAAAGCCCAAACCTGTTAAACACAGGGACTGGAGGTCCATGGGACCACCAGGCCCTGACTACCCCTGCCCCGAGCAACGGGGGCTGGAGGTCTGGCGGACCTCCGGTCCCCCCCGACTATCCACCCCCCCCCCCCCCAGGTTCAGGGAGGGCTGGGTGTGTAGCCCCACCCAGCGCATCCCAGGATGCAGTGGGCTGGGCGCAGCCATTTTGCGGCGATGAAGGAAGAGGAGGGAGGCAGGCTGCGTCCCTCCTCCAACCAAGGTAGGGGGGAGGGCGGGCGGTGGATGGAGTGACAGGTCGATCACACAGGGACCCTTGTCAATGCTGGGGGTTGGGTTGGAGAGGGGGGGACCAGCGGTCCAGCGGACCTCCAGCCCCCCTGTCGCTGGGGGGGGGGGGCTTGGTCGGTGCCCACTGGACCACCAGGGACCATTTGCTGGGGGGTTGGGGGGCTGGAGACCCACCGGATCTCCAGCCCTCTCTGAACATAGGGGCGGGGTGGGATCGTCGGGGGGACCAGAGGTCCGCCGGACCTCAGTCCCCTGTCGATGGGGGGGGGTGGGATGTGTCATTGGGGGGAATGGGGGCCTGCCAGCATGCAAATGTATGCTGGACAGGGCTCTCAATTCCTCCCCAATGATCTGCAAACCCTAACACCAGCTCAGAGCTGGCGTAGGGTTTGTCGCAGCCAGCGACCCAATCTTTGGCGCGCTGGTCGCTGATCATTGGGAATGAATGCGTTAAGCGCTGATTAGCATGCATTTGCATGGTACTTGCGCTACAAGCCCTGTTTAGCATGCATTTGCATGCTACTTGTGCTAAGAGCCCTTGAGCGCATTGTTTCACGCGCTCGAGGGCTCTGATCATGGGTCGGTAGCAAATGCCAGCGCTAGTATGGCGCCAACAGCCTCTAGCGCCGGCGTTTGCTTTTGATCATCTGCCTGCTAGTGCGCTGACATCACCACTGCGCTCACTCATCAGCACGTCCATAACGTGGCTGGCCTTAGCGTCTCCTAAAAAGGAGGCAGTAAGTGCTCCTGCATTAATTTTTTTTAAACGGCCACACATTAATGCTAACATTATCACACAGCCAGATATGCGACTAATAGGAAAAAAGCATTTTTGAGGGCTGTTCTAAAAAAATGGGCTTAGCGCATGGAAAGGTCCTGTGTAAGGAAGTGCTAAGCCCATTTCTTAGCACAGCTTAGTAAAAGGGCTCCAATATTGTTTACCTGTGGAAGTTTTTCCCTAGTTCTGTGACACGATATAAGGAGTATGATGAAATACCATGACAATTTTGCTGCCCAACTGTAGTGTCTTGTACTGTTAGAAATTTGTACAGAAATATGTGCTTATTGAGCAAGCACTAAGCCAAAAATAGCAGACATAATAGTTTTTATAAATTATTTTTGTACACTTAAAAAGTTGGAAGGCTAGTAGACCAAGGAGATCAGTTTTCCAATTGTACTAGTGGTCCTACTAATCTGGAAAAAAATGTGATCACATGCAGCTTTGTGATTCCGTTTACTGGATCCAAACATCTGTGCAAATATGAAGTACCTGAGCTTTCAAGATCATCTTTCTTTGGACATTTCAGCCTGCAAAGGATTTGCTGTTACAATGACCTTTTCTTATGGAAATGTTATGAGAAATGGCAGAGCCTATTCCCAATGTACTTTGACCATTTTCTGATTGTATAATGTTTTATAAACTTCATATACATTGATTTAATAATAGCTTATCAGAAACAATTTGTGGGAAATATACATGTCCAAAGATGGTGTTTGATATTGGCAGCATACAACTTGACAAATAAAGTAAAGTATATGCTTAATAAAATGTCATGTGTTTTAATGTTAGCTTAGTTCTTAATTGTTTTTACCAGATTATAAAAGCACCATATGTTAACACATACATTTAACACATAAACATCGTATTGCTGGCATTTTAGAAGATAAATTGTTTAAAGTCTTTATTGAATATCTGACTCCAGCCAGCTAACTAATACAGTAAGCAGACTTGCCAGAGGCATATCAGCTTTTAAATGTGTCTGGTCAAACCATGCATAATATATTAAAGCCTACATGTCTTTGCCCCAGGGTCAGACCAACCGTTAAGCAGGACTAGGTAAGCACCTAGGGCAGCAGCTTCTCAGGGGCATCAAAAGTTAGCTGGAGTCGAAGCAAAGCAATTGGTCCTGACAACTGTACAAACTCAAATAACAGAGGGAACTTTTACTAGCAGATAAGATGAACACCTTTCAAATAGCTTATTTACCCAGACTATTTTGGGAGAGGTGCTATTTGGGTTATCATGTTTGATTTGGGGGTGGGGGTGGGGGCAAGGAGTTCATCGTTTATTAGTTTTTTCTGTACCGACATTAATTGCACATCAAGTCAAATCGGTTTACAATATATAAAAACAGGCAACATAAAAGAACTCCATTAAAATAAAGGAAAGCACAAAAAAAACACATCATTCAAAACAAGAAAACACAAATCATTCATAGCTACAATTCCAAAATAATATAAGACAACAATCATTCTTAAGAACACTCACAGCCCTATGGGGGACTGGCTATAGTATTTTCTGCTGCAGAATCTGGTGGAAATGAGAGGGAGAAGGCTTGGGAAATCTGAAAAGCTAACTGAAAAAGTATGTTTTCAAAGCAGTGTGAAATAATGTATATTTTATTTCTCCGAGGACAAGCAGGCTGCTTGTTCTCACTGATGGCTGACGTCCACGGCAGCCCCTCCAATCGGAACACTTTCTAGCAAAGTCCTTTGCTAGTCCTCGCGCGCCGATGCGCACCGCGCATGCGCGGCCGTCTTCCCGCCCGAACCGGCTCGTGCCGGCCAGTCTTCTTTTGTCCGCGCTCGGTACGGTCGTGTTTCGCCGTTTGCGCCCCAAAGTTGACCTCGCGCGTCGTTTATCGACTTCGTTCTAAAAAAAAAAAAAAAAGGTGTCGGAAGGAGACCTTTATGGTTTTCTCCCTTCCCGTACTTCTAGTTTTGCCCCGGTAAGTTTTCTTTCGTCGTCGGGGTAGGCCCTATTTAGGCCTCGGTCGAAGTTTTTCTTCCCCCTATTTTTGCGGTGCCAATTTCGCCATTTCGAGTTTTGATCTCGCCGGCGCGATTTTTCCGCCCATGACATCGAAGTCTTCCAGCGGCTTCAAGAAGTGCACCCAGTGCGCCCGGGTAATCTCGCTCACTGACAGGCACGCGTCGTGTCTTCAGTGTCTGGGGGCTGGGCACCGCCCTCAGGCCTGTAGTCTGTGTTCTCTTTTGCAAAAGCGGACTCAGGTAGCGAGATTAGCCCAGTGGAACGTTTTGTTCTCGGGCTCTTCATCGGCACCGGGAGTATCTACTGCTTCGACGTCGTCGGCGCCCGGACCTTCATCCTCGCCCCCAATTGCATCGAGTGCATCGAGGCATCAGCCCTCTGCTTCGGGGCGACATCGAAGGGCTACGTCGGCGTCGGTGGTATCGAGACCTCCTCGTCTGCTGATGTCGTCGGACGGTGGTGCTTCGTCTGGAGTGCAGGTGAGGGCTGTCCATTCCCCTGCTGGTGGCGGTGAGCCTTCGGGTGGGTCTCCCCCTACCCTGAGGGCTCCTGCGGTACAGCCCCCCCGAGACCGACCTTCTTCGGCCTCGGCCCCGAGGAAGAGACGGCTGGATTCTACGTCCTCCTCGTCGGTGCCGGGAAGCTCCGGTGACGTGCTTCGTTCCAAAAAATCGAAGAAGCATCGTCACCGGTCCCCTTCCCGTGTCGGCACCGAGAGCTCTGGGTCGCCGAGGGAGTCGGCACCCGGTAAGCATCGGCACCGAGAGGACCGCTCGCCCTCTGTTCAAGAGGTGTCGATGCGCTCCCCTTTGGACAGCCCAGAACAGCCTCCACGCCCGGAACAGGTTCTGACATCGACTCCTGCATCGGCTTCCATGTCTTTTTCCACAGCCGTTCTGCACGAGAGCCTCCGGGCCGTTCTCCCAGAGATTCTGGGAGAGCTGTTGCGCCCTACCCCTCCGGTACCGGGGGTGCTTGCGCCACCGGTACTGTCGAGCGAGGCGCCGGCTGGCCCATTGTCCGGGGTGAGGTCTCCGACATCGGTGTTGCTTGCGGTACCGAGTGCGGTAGCCTCCCAGGAAGGCTCCCCGACTACGTCGGCGGAGGGAGCTTCGCCGGTGCGGGCGAGGGAGTCTACCTCTCGACGCTCCCACCGTGGCCGTGGTTCCACGGAGTCGAGCCGGGCACGGTTGCAGACACAGGTCCGTGAACTTGTGTCTGACACCGATGGTGAGGCCTCGTGGGAAGAGGAAGAGGACATCAGATATTTCTCTGACGAGGAGTCTGAGGGTCTTCCTTCTGATCCCACTCCCTCTCCTGAAAGGCAGCTTTCTCCTCCTGAGAGCCTGTCTTTCGCTTCCTTTGTCCGGGAGATGTCTACGGCCATCCCCTTCTCGGTGGTTGTGGAGGACGAACCCAGGACTGAAATGTTTGAGCTCCTGGACTATCCTTCTCCACCTAAGGAAGCGTCCACAGTACCCATGCATCATGTCCTCAAAAAGACATTGCTGGCGAACTGGACCAAGCCTCTAAGTAATCCCCACATTCCCAAGAAGATCGAGTCCCAGTACCGGATCCATGGGGACCCAGAGCTGATGCGCACTCAGTTGCCTCATGACTCTGGAGTTGTGGATTTGGCCCTAAAGAAGGCCAAGAGTTCTAGGGAGCATGCTTTGGCGCCCCCGGGCAAGGACTCTAGAACCTTGGACTCCTTTGGGAGGAAGGCCTACCATTCTTCTATGCTCGTGGCCAAGATTCAGTCCTACCAGCTCTACACGAGCATTCACATGCGGAACAATGTGCGGCAGTTGGCGGGCTTGGTGGACAAGCTCCCCCCTGAGCAAGCCAAGCCATTTCAGGAGGTGGTCAGGCAGCTGAAGGCGTGCAGAAAATTCCTGGCCAGAGGGGTGTATGACACCTTTGATGTTGCGTCCAGGGCCGCTGCTCAAGGTGTGGTGATGCGCAGACTCTCATGGCTGCGTGCCTCCGACCTGGAGAATAGAATCCAGCAGCGGATTGCGGACTCGCCTTGCCATGCGGATAATATTTTTGGAGAAAAAGTCGAGCAGGTGGTAGAGGAGCTCCACCAGCGGGACACCGCATTCAACAAGTTCTCCCGCCGGCAGCCTTCAGCCTCTACCTCTACAGGTAGAAGATTTTTCGGGGGAAGGAAGACTGTTCCCTACTCTTCTGGCAAGCGTAGGTACAATCCTCCTTCTCGACAGCCTGCGGCCCAGGCTAAGCCCCAGCACGCTCGCTCTCGTCAGCAGCGTGCGCCTCAGCAAGGCCCCTCGGCTCCCCAGCAAAAGCAAGGGACGAGCTTTTGACTGGCTCCAGCAGAGCATAGCCGACATCCAAGTGTCAGTGCCGGGCGACCTGCCAGTCGGAGGGAGGTTGAAAGCTTTTTACCTAAGGTGGCTTCTCATAACCTCCGATCAGTGGGTTCTCCAAATAGTCCGGCAAGGATACACCCTCAATTTGGCCTCAAAACCTCCAAATTGTCCACCGAGAGCTCAATCCTACAGCTTCCAACACAAGCAGGTACTTGCAGAGGAACTCTCCGCCCTTCTCAGCGCCAATGCGGTCGAGCCCGTGCCATCCGGGCAAGAAGGGCTGGGATTCTATTCCAGGTACTTCCTTGTGGAAAAGAAAACCGGGGGGATGCGTCCCATCCTAGACCTAAGGGCCCTGAACAAATATCTGGTCAAAGAAAAATTCAGGATGCTTTCCCTGGGCACCCTTCTCCCCATGATTCAGCAAAAAGATTGGCTATGCTCTCTGGACTTGAAGGACGCCTACACGCACATCCCGATACTGCCAGCTCACAGACATTATCTGCGATTTCAGCTGGGCACACGTCACTTCCAGTATTGTGTGCTACCCTTTGGGCTCGCCTCTGTGCCCAGAGTGTTCACGAAGTGCTTGGCTGTAGTAGCAGCGGCACTTCGCAGACTGGGGGTACACGTGTTCCCATATCTTGACGATTGGCTGGTGAAGAACACATCCGAGGCAGGAGCCCTGCAGTCCATGCAGATGACTATTCGCCTCCTGGAGCTACTGGGGTTTGTGATAAATTATCCAAAGTCCCATCTTCTCCCAGTGCAGAAACTCGAATTCATAGGAGCTCTGCTGGATTCTCGGACGGCTCGTGCCTATCTCCCAGAGACGAGTGCCAACAACTTGTTGTCCCTCGTCTCGCGGGTGCGAGGGTCCCAGCAGATCACAGCTCGGCAGATGTTGAGATTGCTGGGCCATATGGCCTCCACAGTTCATGTGACTCCCATGGCCCACCTTCACATGAGATCTGCTCAATGGACCCTAGTTTCCCAGTGGTTTCAGGCTGCTGGGGATCTAGAAGACGTGATCCACCTGTCCACGAGTTTTCTCAGATCCCTGTATTGGTGGACGATTTGGTCCAATTTGACTCTGGGACGTCCTTTCCAAATTCCTCAGCCACAAAAAGTGCTGACCACGGATGCGTCTCTCCTGGGGTGGGGAGCTCATGTCGATGGGCTTCACACCCAAGGAAGCTGGTCCCTCCAGGAACGCGATCTGCAGATCAATCTTCTGGAGATACGAGCGATCTGGAACGCTCTGAAGGCTTTCGGAGATCGGCTGTCCCACCAAATTATCCAAATTCAGACAGACAACCAGGTTGTCATGTATTACGTCAACAAGCAGGGGGGCACTGGATCTCGCCCCCTGTGTCAGGAAGCCGTCAGCATGTGGCTCTGGGCTCGCCGTCACGGCATGGTGCTTCAAGCCACATATCTGGCAGGCGTAAACAACAGTCTGGCCGACAGGTTGAGCAGGATTATGCAACCTCACGAGTGGTCGCTCAATTCCCGTGTAGTGCGACAGATGTTCCAGGTGTGGGGCACCCCCTTGGTAGATCTCTTCGCATCTCGAGCCAACCACAAAGGCCCTCAGTTCTGTTCCAGGCTTCAGGCCCACGGCAAACTGGCATCGGATGCCTTCCTCCTGGACTGGGGGGAGGGTCTGCTGTATGCTTATCCTCCCATACCTCTGGTGGGGAAGACTTTGTTGAAACTCAAGCAAGACCGAGGCACCATGATTCTGATTGCTCCTTTTTGGCCGCGTCAGATCTGGTTCCCTCTTCTTCTGGAGTTGTCCTCCGAAGAACCGTGGAGATTGGAGTGTTTTCCGACCCTCATCACACAGGACGAAGGGGCGCTTCTGCATCGCAACCTCCAGTCCCTGGCTCTCACGGCCTGGATGTTGAGAGCGTAGACTTTGCCTCTTTGGGTCTGTCAGAGGGTGTCTCCCGCATCTTGCTTGCTTCCAGGAAAGATTCCACTAAGAGGAGTTACTTCTTTCTATGGAGGAGGTTTGCCGTCTGGTGTGACAGCAAGGCCCTAGATCCTCGCTCGTGTCCTACACAGACCCTGCTTGAATACCTTCTGCACTTGTCTGAGTCTGGTCTCAAGACCAACTCTGTAAGGGTTCACCTTAGTGCAATCAGTGCATACCATTACCGTGTGGAAGGTAAGCCGATCTCAGGACAGCCTTTAGTTGTTCGCTTCATGAGAGGTTTGCTTTTGTCAAAGCCCCCTGTCAAGCCTCCTACAGTGTCATGGGATCTCAATGTCGTTCTCACCCAGCTGATGAAACCTCCTTTTGAGCCATTGAATTCCTGCCATCTGAAGTACTTGACCTGGAAGGTCATTTTCTTGGTGGCAGTTACTTCAGCTCGTAGAGTCAGTGAGCTTCAGGCCCTGGTAGCCCAGGCCCCTTACACCAAATTTCATCATAACAGAGTAGTCCTCCGCACTCACCCTACGTTCTTGCCAAAGGTTGTGTCGGAGTTCCATCTGAACCAGTCAATTGTCTTGCCAACATTCTTTCCCCGTCCTCATTCCTGCCCTGCTGAACGTCAGCTGCACACATTAGACTGCAAGAGAGCATTGGCCTTCTATCTGGAGCGGACACAGCCCAACAGACAGTCCGCCCAATTGTTTGTTTCTTTTGATCCCAACAGGAGGGGAGTAGCTGTGGGAAAACGCACCATATCCAATTGGCTAGCAGATTGCATTTCCTTCACTTACGCCCAGGCTGGGCTGGCTCTTGAGGGCTCATAATGTTAGAGCCATGGCAGCGTCGGTAGCCCACTTGAAGTCAGCCTCCATTGAAGAGATTTGCAAAGCTGCGACTTGGTCATCTGTCCACACATTCACATCTCATTACTGCCTGCAGCAGGATACCCGACGCGACAGTCGGTTCGGGCAGTCAGTGCTTCAGAATCTGTTCGGGGTTTAGAATCCAACTCCACCCCCCTAGGCCCATGTTTGTTCTGTTCCAGGCTGCACTCTCAGTTGGTAAATTTTTTTAGGTCAATCTCAGTTATGTCCTCGCCGTTGCGAGGCCCAATTGACCATGGTTGTTGTTTTGAGTGAGCCTGGGGGCTAGGGATACCCCATCAGTGAGAACAAGCAGCCTGCTTGTTCTCGGAGAAAGCGAATGCTACATACCTGTAGAAGGTATTCTCCGAGGACAGCAGGCTGATTGTTCTCACAAACCCGCCCGCCTCCCCTTTGGAGTTGTGTCTTCCCTTCTCTTTGTCTTGCTACATATGAGACTGGCCGGCACGAGCCGGTTCGGGCGGGAAGATGGCCGCGCATGCGCGCGCGAGGACTAGCAAAGGACTTTGCTAGAAAGTGTTCCGATTGGAGGGGCTGCCGTGGACGTCACCCATCAGTGAGAACAATCAGCCTGCTGTCCTCGGAGAATACCTTCTACAGGTATGTAGCATTCGCTTTATTTGGTCACACCTTTTTCAGTAGTAGCTCAAGGTGAGTTACATTTAGGTATAGTGGATATTTTTCTGTCCTTGGAGGGCTCACAATCTAAGTTTGTACCTGAGGCAATGGAGGGTTAACTGACTTGCCCAAGATCACAAGGAGCAGCCCTCTGGATTTCAAGACCAGTGCTCTCTAACCACTAGGCCACTCCACTCCTCCACTATATGAACTAGTCTAAACATTAATTGGAAGGAATGAGAGGCTGAAGTTTTGCCTAGGGTGCCGAAAACCCTTGCACTAGCTGGAGACAGTATGCAAGTAGTGACATTTGATATTTTGGTGGAAAATGTGTTCTGCATTATTCTACATTAATGCATCTGTTTCAGCAGTCCTGTGTATATTGTGATATCCCCCTTCTTCAATACTTTGGGGACTCCCAACCCCAGGCTTTGCAGCCTGCTTCTCTCAGTACTGGGACACACAGTCCTTCCTTCTTTGGACACACAATCCTTCCTTCTTTGAACACACAGTCCAACACTAATGCTTTAGGGACTTCTTACCCCAAGATTTTCAGCCTGCTTCTCTCCTTTGGACACACAGTCCACCACAAGTCCATAGGGTTAGCCAGTATCTTCCAGGGGAATCTCTCTTCTTCTGCTGCCAGCTCACTTCTCTTCCTTTCACCTCTCAGGTGGGGTATAAAGTGGTTAATTAGCTACACAGGACCCAGCCCATAACCTCCTACACCTGTGGACCCCCCAGGGCTCTCCCCGGTCCTAGCGACCTCCATCTGTTATCTTAGTGCCCTCTAGTGGCCTACCCCGTATAGGACAGCCTCATACGTATCACAATATACAGAAGTTGTTGTCAAAATGTAAAGCATCTGGGAAATCTAGAATGCTCTATTAGCTTTCAATTTGTTTAGTTCTACCCTTTTCCTCTTTTACCCTCAAACATGGTTCACTGTTCTTGTCCTCGAGGTTAATATTTTTATAGGGAGAACAGGTAACTTCTTGCATTAAAAAAATGCTATTACTACTACTTATCATTTCTATAGCACTACTAGACATACACAACGCTGTACACTTCAACATGAAGAGACAGTCCCTGCTTGACAGAGCTTACAATCTAATTAGGGCAGACAAACAGGACAAATAAGAGATAAGGGAATTACTAAGGTGGGGATGATAAAATATGGGTACTGAACAAGTGAGCAAGGGTTAGGAGTTAAAAACAGCATCAAAAAGGTGGGCTTTTAGCCTAGATTTGAAGATGGCCAGAGATGGCGCTTGAAGCAACAGCAAAGATGGTAACAAAATTAAGGGGTTGAAGTTCAAAGATACTTATCTAGGTGAGAGGGTGGACTGCTTTCCTGCCTTGTTTTTACATTGCTGGCTGTACCCTTAACATCTGAGCTGAATAGTAAGAGTTAACAGGGTCAGAGCCTCATCTCCCACCCCAATTTCTTCCCAGTGAGACACAAGAGGTGGCTCGCATTAGGCACGAGCAGAAGGTGAGCGCCCCTTGGAGAGCCATTTGAACTGACAGGTATTCAGGCTTGTTCATTTTGAATTTGGTTTTATTTTTGGAGCCCTACGAAAATTGTGCTCTGGATATTGGTGTTTGAATTTTGTTTTAATACTATTTTTAGTGATTCAGCTGGTGTTTGGTTATTGAGGGTGGGGTGGGAGTTTACCAATTCCAGTGATTTTAACAAATGCTCATCCCAGTAACATGGTGCAGAATAGTTTCCAACCTGCTTTAACTGCTAGTGAGAGTTTAATGCTCACTCCTATTCAGACACTGCAAGAAATTTTAATGAGGGTAGGCATTTTAGGAACAAACGTGTGTAGTGGTTCCTCTCTGTCTAATTTAATTAGGATTTTGAGAGTAGCTAATCATAAGGAACTGTCTTATACCCCTATGCCAGTATATTATATTAATGCAAGGTCTCTAGCAAATAAAAGTGACGTAATTAAGAAATGGGTAGAAGAGGGGCAGCCAGATATATTATTTGTCTGAAACATGACTCTGTTTTAAAGATGATCCAATAATTGATGTTCTTTGCCCCAATGTCTATAAAATGATTCATTTAATTAGAAATGTGAAAAAGGGAGGAGGCTTGGCTCTAATTTATGTCTTTTCTTAATTTACAATTAGAAAGCCAGCTTTATCTCCCTTCTATAGAAATGTTAGACTGATCTATTCAGGACGATTCCCTATATAGTAGATTTTGTTGTATAGTATTTTATTGTTTACCAAGTAGCTGGAGGTCAACACAGGATGACTTCAGATATTTTATTTCTGATATTAACCCGAGATTTGTGAATGTCTTGCTCTTGGGGGATATCAATATTCTTCTGGAAAAATCAGATAATTCTGTTTCTAAAATGGTATATAATACGTTAAATTATTTAGGTTTTGTGGCTTTTGGTACAGGACCTATTCATGATAAAGGCCATTAAATTGACTTATTTGCAATGAGATTAGAATCTGTAGATCATTTTATTATTAATGATTGGGCTTGGGAGCCAGTAATTTGGTCAGACCATTTTAATTTGCAGTTTTATACTATCTTGTAAGGATAAGATTAGGAAAATTAATAATGGTATGACTTTGCAGTTTGAAACAAGAGGGAAGATTGATTCACAACAGTTCTGGGAGAAGGTAATAAGTTTTCTAATGCAAGAGACTGAAATTGATGACCTAGCAGTGTTTTGGGATGAGGTTTGTGGTAAGGTTCTGGATAATTTAGCGACTATTCAAGAGAGGTTCAGGTTAAAAGAAGTCAAGTTGGTTTAATGATGACCTGTTAGTGCTTAAAAAAAGATTGTAGAGGCTAGAGAGAGTATGACGTAAAGATCTTAGGGGGTCTTTTACTAAAGCTTAGCTCGAGTTATTTGCAGCAGGGCCCATAGGAATAAAATGGGCCCTGCTACAGATAACCTAATGAATATAAGTCTCAGACAAAACAAACTAAATTAAGTTACTACTCAAATTATGTGGGTAAGGATAGGGTAGACCTAAAAAAAACAACTTTATTTCCTTGTTAACAGTATGACGAATCTGAGGGAGGTTTTGGCAACTAATGATTTGATTTCATCAGCAGATTCGCTTGCCTTGTTTTTTAGGTGTAAGGTAGAGAATACTAGGAAAGAAATTCCTCCTCAAACATAGCATCCAGTAAATTATATTCCATAATTAAACTGTGAGGAAGAGTCTTTCCATGTAGATAGAAGTCGGGAGAGGTTTTCCCATACCTGTATTATCTCATTTGAAACATGTTTACACGGGTATGCTAGATCTCATTGCTCACTGGATGTCTGCACAATTTATTTGTGGAAAAATGCTCCCTGTGAATCTTTGTGCTTTTTGTACCAAGGAATAATAAATTTGCTAGGTTCAGGCAAATTTCCACCAGCGAAGGTACTAATAGTTTTGACTCATTTCCCAAAAAAGCCAACACTGCAATTGGATACTGTTTCAAACTGTAGACCAGTAGCTTCCATACACTTATTAGTAAAACTTATGGAAGGTGTGCATGATTCTCAGTCCTGCTTCAGAAGCAGCTATAGCACAGAGACTGTACTGCAACATTAAAATCAGAAATTAGGCAAGAGGTTATTCTAGGTAAGAGTCCTAATGCAATTTGACATGTCAAGTGTTTTCGATCTGGTGGATTACAAGGTTTTGTTATTCTTCTTACATGTCCTTTGTAATGCTTTTTTTTACTATGTAAGCCGCACTGAACCTGCCGTATGTGGGAAAGCGCGGGGTACAAATGTAATAATAAATAATAAAAATAATAAAATCTTGGACTATTACGGTATTGGTGGTACAGTTTTAGAGTGGTTTAGGGGGTTCTTGACTGGTAGATGTTATAGGATGAAAATGAAGGGAGTGACGTCCAATAAATGGAACCCAATTTGTGGGGTTTCTCAAGGTTCTCCCATATCACTGATTCTATTTAATCTGATGATGGCTGCACTGGAATGTAAGCTTTCTAGGTATAATTTTTGACCGCTAATCTATGCTGATGATATTACAATTTTTTTATCTCTTTTAAGGGTGAGCTTTTGAGTATAGTTACTTTCATCAAACAGGGTTTAGATATACTAGAGGAATGGGCTACAACATTCAAATTAAAACTGAATGAGGAGAAAACTAAGTTTTTAGTATTCAGCACTCCTTTTAGCCCCATTAATGATAGATTTAGACATTGAAGGAATGATCTTTCCCTTGGAGGTCAAAATTAAAATATTGGGGGTGATTTCTGACAATTATCTTACATTTGAATTTCAGTCTCAGGAGTTAGCGAGTAAAGTCTTTAAGGTACTCTGGAAGCTGAGATGTGTAAGGTCCAATTTTTCATTAGAAATGTTCAGATTGATTGCACAGACTTTGGTAATATCCCATGTGGACTATTGTAATATAGTCTATATGGGCTGTAAAGAGAAATTAATCAAGACAATTAAGATTTTACTGAATACAACAGCTCTTCTAATTTTCAAAGTACCAAAATTTGGGAGGGCTACTCCATTGTTAGTACAACTACACTGGTTGCCAATGAGTGCTCGTGTGGTGTTTAAACTGTGTTCCTTGTTTTGTTTTTAATTTTAATTTTGCATGGGTTAGCTCCTCATTATATGATGTCCCTTATCCATCTGTCTCCCAAGAATTCTAACCCTGAGTCTAGGGAGTTTTTATTGATCCATTATCCTAACCCCAAAAGGATTAAATATAAAAATGATTTAGTCAGTTCTTTTGCATATCAGGCTGCCTCACAGTGGAATAGGCTTCCTCGTAATATTAGAGGTCAGGCTAATTATGTCATATTTCAGAAATTATTATTATTATTTGGAGATTAATTTAACAATTTTTAGCTAAAATTTTGGAGACGACAGTGTTTACACAGTTGCAATCATACATAGAGTCAAAAATGTGCTACATCCAAGGTAATCAGGCTTTAGGAAAGGCCATAGTACAGAGATGGTCTTGACCTCTCTTTTAAGCGAAGTATACTCTAGATTGGAACAAGGCTATATTGCACTGATTGTTTCGCTTGATCGTTCTGCGGCGTTTGATCTAATAGATCATGATCTATTACTTAAGTCATTTAAAGGAAATTGGTATCTCTGGTACCGTTCTTACTTGGTTTACATCCTTCCTCAGTAATTGTTCTTTTAAAGTTGTTCAAAATCAATCTACTTCAAATTCCCACATTATCACTTGTGGGGTACCACAAGGATCGTTTTTGTCACCTATATTATTTAATTTATATGTCAGTCCACTTTCGTTGCTTATCCAGTCCTTGGGTATCAGCTCATATTCATATGCTGATGATTTCCTTCTTATTCATTATGTGCAACAGCAAAATATTGATTTAACACCTATTCAAAATTGCCTTGATGAAGTAGCTAGTTGGCTTAAAAAGCAGCAGTTAGTATTAAATCCAGATAAAACAATAACATCGTGGATAACAGGTCATGGATCAATACCAACATTAATACCTACTTTATTTGGCAAGCAGTTACCTACAGTACCATCGTTTAAATATTTAGGTTTTATTCTTGACTCTGCGTTATCTTTTGATGAGCAAATATCAGATGTAATTTGTCAAGCATCGAAATATGACAGAATTACACCACTTTTATACCAACTTCACTGGCTTCCGATTGAAACCAGAATAAAATTTAAGATCTACATTCTGACATATAAAGCGTTACATTTATCGTATTTAGCTTATCTTACTATACCATACGCACTCTTAGATCACTTACAGATAACGGGTTAGTAATTCCATCACCAATGAGGGCTAGATGGGAATCTACACGAAAGTCAGGCTTCTATTTTCTATCGCCCTCACTTTGGAATGGTCTCCCAAAATTATTAAGATTAGAGGACACATATACCCATTTTCATAAAACCCTAAAAAACATATCTTTTTCAAAATACATTTGATAATAGTGCAGGATAAAGATAAAATAAACAAGATGCTAATTTATAGATTGAATTATTATACATTTTTAGGTTTGGTGTAACTGTTATTATTATTTGTTATCTTTTGTATGGTTGGTTTGCTGTGCTTTCCTATCAATTACTGGATTTCCTAGATGTTGTTTTGTGTGTTTTTAATGTTTTTTTTTTTTACATGTAAACCGTTCTGTTTTCCAAAGCAATAAATAACGGTATCCTATATATCCTATATAATAATTCTAACCTCCAACATTCTATAGGTCTTGCTGCCTGTGTTCCTGACTTCTTCGAAGTTGGTCTGCTAGGCTCCATAGCACAGGTTGATGTCACACGCAGCACTGACCAACCACACGATAGCAGCACGAGGCCCTGCCCCTGCCGCCCTCACCACCACACCCCTCCCCCAAGGTCACCGCTGCTGCTCACCTTTCCACCCCCGAGGTTGCCACCCCTCCACCTCCCCTCCCGAGGTCGCCGCAGCCACTATTCCCCCTCCACCCCCCCCTGAGGTCACCGCCACTCCCCCCCTCCATCCGCCACCCGGCCGGGCCCCCTGCATTGAAATCGCAGTCTCACCTCTGTGAAAGCAGCGCTGCAGGCAGCAGAACGCCTCCCTTCGGCCCTCCTTCCCTCCTTTTGTCCCGCCCTTGCGGAAGTTGCGTCAGACGAGGGCGGGACACAGGACGGGAAGGAGGCCCGAAGGGAGGCGTTATGCTGCCTGTACCGCTGCTTTCACTGAGGTGAGACTGCGATTTCAATGCAGAGGGCAGATGGTCGATGACGGAGGGGGAGGGGGTCCTGAGACCAGAGGGGGGGTTGGAGGGGGTCCACAGCAGACGGGGGTGAGGACGAGGGGGTCCTGAGACCAGAAAGTGGGCGTGGAGGGGGTCCTGAGACCTGAGAGGGGGGAAGGGGGACCTGAGACCAGAGAGGGAGGGGGGAAGGGGGTGCTGAGATCAGAGAGGGGAGGGGTCCTGAGACCTGAGAGGGGGCAGGGTGGGAGAGGGAGGGGCTCATGAGACCAGAGAAGGGGGAGGGGAGGGGGTCCTGAGAGGGGGGAGAGGGGGTCCTGAGACCAGAGAGGGAGGGGGGTATCTCTGTCACGCACACACTGTCTCTCTCACACACACTCTCTCTCTCTCACAGTCAGTGTCTTTCTCTCTCACACACTGTCTCTCACACACTCTATATCTCACACTATCACATTCACTCTCTATGTGTCACACAGTCTCTCTCACACACTCGGTCTCATACACTCTCTTGGTCTCACAGAGAGTCTGTGTATCGCTCTCACACACTCTCTCTCTCTCTCACCCACACTCTCTCTCTCTCACCCTGTATCTGTGTGAAACACACTTTCTCTCACACTCTCATTCTCACACACACACTCTCTCTCACAGACACACTTGCACCCAGTCTCACTCTCTCACAGACACACTCACACTCAGTCTCACTCTCTCTGTCACACAGACACACTCGCACATTCACTCTTTCTCTCTCACACAGTCACTCTCATACACACATTCTCAAACATACATACTCCGAGGAAAACCTTGCTACGCCCATTTCATTTGTGTCAGAAATGGGCCTTTTTTTACTAGTAGTAAATAAATAAATGATAATTGTTATACTTAGTCTTAATTTTTTTTATTTTTATTATGATTTCTTGTATTGTTAATTTTATGTAGTATGTTTATTTTTCTATTGTAATGTTCCTGAGTATGCCCAGTCTCTTTGACGTGTAAGCCACACTGAACTGAGGAGGTATGTGTGGGTTATAAATGCCTTGTAATGTAATGACTATTTCTTCTGACTGCCTTGGCACTATCCAGGCAATGCCAGGATAGTCTATGGGTAGAGCTTGGATGGAGGCAGAGGTTATCTAGTTAGCATCAATATTCAGACCACTCACCGGATAGATAATAGATATCTGGATAAAGTTAGGACTCAAGCAGTCAGTGCCAACTCTGGATATTCAGTGGCAGCCACTATCTGAATATCTGGATATTTCTTATCTGTAGCAGTGAACATTTAAAAAAAACACAGGTTGGCATGGACCCAATATTGGAGGGTATTTTTATATTATTACCATTTTAGCATGTTTTGGTATCTTCATAATAAGATGTCTAAAAAACTTTTCAAAAAGCACCAATTTTATAAAGACAACGTAGGTACCTAAGGGGTCCTTTTACAAAGCCACTGTAAAATGTGGTCTGCAGTAGTGTGGGTGCTTGTTGGGCCATTTTTTACCATGGCTGGGAAAGGGGGGCTTTTTAATGATCCGGGAAACGGGGGTGCACTGAAATTAAAACTAATGGGCGCCTACTTACGGCCTAAGCCCTTACCGCCACCCATTGACCTAGCAGTAAGGGCTGATGCGCTATGTGCACGGAAACCATGCAGCATGCGCCAACTGCTGATTACCGCCGGGAATGCCCTCCATGATAGAAAATAGAAAATAATTTTCTACCGCGGGATTCATTGCGTGCCAAACTCGGAATTACCGCCAGGCGGACATGCTAGCCCCACGGTAGTGCTGATTTGGCGCATGCTACCCATGCATTCATCTTCTAGCTACTTAGTGAAAGGGCCCCTAAGTGCCTTTATAAAATAGGTTCCTACATTAAGCCCCTGCAATGTACAAATGGTTTTGCAAAACTTTACATGTGTTCCAAAAAAAGCATAATGTGTCCGCACACTCATTGGAGCTCCACACAAATTTGAGCACCCTGAACTTCTGTACACACATTGCATAAAAGTAGGTGTAATCTTAACAGTGCACCTACATTTTACATGTGATTGCTTTACCCATATAAAAAGCTTTATAGAATTACCCTCTTAACAATGCAGCCGCATACAAAATAAAACCCTATACATGTTGCAGCATATTGTAAAGTTATATCCTGATGCAGGTAATAAGAGAAATACAAACAATTAAAATTAAGCCAAATTAATGGAATAAACCATCATGGTGGACCAAAATGTAACAGACATTGTCCAGTGATGATAAGAAAAGTTACAGTAGAAACCACAATGACATCTGCAAGCTACAGGCTGACCGAATTTGCAGTGACTGCCGACACTGCCGCAGGAGGTCCCAGCAACCATTTTGCAATTAAAAAAAAAATCTAATTTATAGAACATTTATTTACCACCTTTTAAAGACATTTCATCCACAATCTAGACATAGGCAATAGACAATTTCAGCAGGAAAAATTTTCAAGTAACAGTATATATTATGGCATAACATGCTGCTTACAATGTCATCACAGCACACAATAAAACATCTTAGACAGCATAGGGTATAAGCAGACATAGGACAAGTGGAGGCATATTTTCAAAGTACTTAGACTTACAAAGTTCCATAGTAACCTATAGAATTTTGTAAGTCTAAGTGCTTTGAAAATGAGCCCCATGACAGATAGAGTAGCAGGAGTTAGACTGACATTGCAGTGACTCACTGAAAGAAAGACATATAAAGAATATGATCTCAGCTAGATTAGGAGTGGATAAACAAGTCTTAGACACAATAGCACAGTAACTCATGGTAGATAAAGACCTGCATGAATCATCTAGTCTGCTCAACAAAGTGGCCAGAGCCTCATCCATCACTCTGCATGTTACACTTCTTCAGGACTGAACAGTTGCATCACAATGAGGGTCATTGGCAATTTGTTATATAAATAGTTCTATATGATGCCGCAGTATCACACCACCATGCCAATAGTCTGAAGAGTAGTTTTATTATTATGGCCTCAGAATAGTCATATTCATTATGATAATGATTAAACCAACAATCCAACTATATTGCCCTTTGGAGAAGACGTGGTTAGGGATATTCCTTGGAAGTCAGTAGAGGGTGATCCTGTCATTCAAGTAATCTGGCCCACCTCCTTTAAGGGCCTTGAAGATCAGAGATAAGAGTTTTATATTTAGCCCTGTTCTGTACTGTATCCAGGGAATTTTTTTTTTCAGAAATGGTGTGATGATATCATGTCACTTACAACCTTCTTATCAGTCTTGCTGCAGTATTCTGAATCAATTGGAGCTAGCACAAACCCTTTGTACTCGGACCAGATATAGAGTGCATTACCGTAATCTAGTCTTCATGTTATCATGGTGTGAACCACTGTGACAAGACTTGTCTTCTAAATGTATGGAAAGAGGCAAGGTAGTTGTCACAGATGATTGAAGTTACTTGAATTTGGGGATCACTGTAAATGTTGTCTAGCTGAACCCCAAGGCTCCTGACTTGTGATTTAAGGGGGGGGGTTCATATCTCCCACTTGTGTTAGGGACCCACAGGAGCGTGGTTTTACTTATATTTAGGCAAAGTTTGTTATTTTTAGCCCATTCTTGAATCGTGGTTCAATAGGTAGTCCGTTTATTTAGGGCTTGTAGGTAAGTCTGGTTCAATGGGTATAATTGGCTGGACATTATCCATGTAGATGTAGAACTGAGTATCCATCAACCCAATCAGCTAGTGGATTGAGGTAGATATTAAACAGGATAGATGACAGTATTGATCCTTGTGGTACTCACAAGTCAGCACCCATAGTGCTGCCACATAGTATGGATTGTTGCCTATCTGATAGACCGGATCTGAACCAAGAAAGTACCGTGCCACTGATACCTGTTTCTGCCAGTCATGCTAGCATAGTATTGTGGTCCACAGTGTCAGAAGCTACTACTACTATTAAACATGCTGAGAAGTCCCACCGTAGTACTAACACCAAGGCAAATCCCCTCTCTCAGTTTCATTGAAGATCCTCTAGTAGGGATATAAATACCGTCTCTGTTCCATAACCAGGTCTGAGTCCAGATTGACATGGATCTAGCCAGTTGATGAGCTTAACACAGACTTTTTATTCTATAAGTTTTCCTTAAAATGGAATGTTTAGATACTGGCCAATAAATTTCAAGCTTGTCCTAGTCAAAGCTGTTCTTCTTTGGTAGAGGACACACCGCTGCCCGTTTTAATCCTGTTGGTAGTTGCCCATTAGAAAGAGAGGCGTTCATGATTTTTGTGGCTCCTTCTATGAGGTCCCTGCTTACCTGCTGCACTATCTTTGATGAGCAGGGTCAAGGGAACAGATAGTTGGTCGAAGACCTGTTAGGATTTTGTCAGGGCCTCCTCTGTTACTAGATTAAGAGTACCCTGTGTCTGTGTAAACAGAGAACAGGTTTGTGGGCTCCTGGTTAACTGAAAGGAGACTTCTTGCAAATCCTGGTTGAGACTTAATTTTGTTGGCAAAGTATGCAGCAAAATCATTGCAGTTCAGTTTGACTCTGCAGGATGATTCTGTTGTGGGGGTTGTAGTAGGCTTTATCCTATGCTGAACAGGTGCTTGGTTGAATTGGCAGCCTATTCAAAGCTTTGCGAGAAATATTGTTTTTTGGCTGCTGTTAAGGTTTGGCAGTACTTTGTTGTGTTTCCTACATTTTAGCCTGTTCTTATCCAGTTGACATTTACTCAATCTCCTTTTCAATTTCTGTTCTTTAAGGGACCAAAGTTCTGGAAAGAACCAAGATGAGCATTTATGAGTGGTGCTTAAGGCTTTTTTCAAGTGGTGCTGTTTTCTCTAGAGCCTTAGCTAAGTGTGTATTCCAAATATTAACACACTCTGACACTGTAGCTCTCTTTTCATCTACATTTTTTATATTGTTATATAAATAATCTCTTAGGATTATTTAAATCAAACCTACACTGACACTGTAACTCTCTTTTCATCTATATTTTTTATATGGTTATGCTATAAGTAATCTCTTAGGATTATTTTATTCAAATTTATAACAAGGATAGCACTAAACACCAAGATAGGAGAATGCCCCAAATTCCTAGTACTTATATTGATATATTTTAAACAAACCATTCAAATGATTCACCAGCAGATGGCACCACCTTGTTGTTCTTCAGTGAAGTGAAGTTCCTGCAAATGATGGGCACAGAGGAGAAATGAAGCTGCTCCAAAAAAAAAAAAAACAAAAGCCCCAATACTATGGAAGAAGCGGTTCCAACAGTTCCAGTTTACATACACTGATTCACTGTGACATAGTATTAAAGAATTGCACCTTTCAAACTGTCTTCCCCTCTCATCTCTTCTCATGATCACAGGCATACAAAGTACACACACGTGTAGTGACACACAAACATCTACTAGTCAAGAACCCCCTAAACCAGTCTAAAACTGTACCACTAATACCATAATAGTCCAAGATGGATAAAAAAAACAAAAAACCTTGGGGCCAATGATCAAATTCCCTGTGCTGTATTGAACAGCACTGAAAAATTAGCACCGGAACAGATTGGGGAATTAAAGCCTCAATGATCAAAACTTAACAGCATGCAAATTTATGCATGCTATTAGTTGTGATCATGAGGGTACTTCTGAGGGAGGATTGTGCCTGGGCATGGGCCTAAGGCACAAGCCTCCTGCAGAAGTTAACAAATCTGGGCTGTCAAAAAAAAAAAAAAAAAAGCCCTGACCTGTCAAACAGGAGGTTCCCTCCCCCCCTTGCAGGCAAGGGGCTGGAGGTCCCCTAACCCCCCCCCCCTGCCAAGATTTCTTGGTCCCCTCCCCCCCCCCCCCCTGACAAAAGGGCACAAGGGTGCTGGAGGTCTGGTGGACCTCTAGCCCTCCTAACCCCCTGACACCAAAAAACTGTCCCTGGTGGCCCAGTGGGCTACCCAACTTCCACCCACCCTTCTGGCCTTGTGCCCCCCCCCCCCCCAACACCCCTTGTACCTTTAGAAGGGAAGAGGGAGTAGCACTCCCTCTTCCTGGGGTGCTGCCTTCAAAATGGCGGCGCCCTGCCTAATGCATCCTGGGATGCACTGGGCAGGGCAGGGTATCACTATTTTGAAGGCAGCATCCCAGGAGAAGGAAGTTACAGTGGGGGTTGGGGGGAACTAGGTCACCAGGGAAGATGGGGGTAGGTTTGCCCACTGTGCCACCAGGGACAGTTTTTTGGTGTCGGGGATTAGGGGGCTAGAGGTCCATCGCACCTCCATTCAGCTTGTGCCCTTGGGTGGGGGGGGGGGGAGGTCCGCCAGGGCAACTTGTACAGTAGGCCCCCCTGCTGGACAGGGATCCCCATTCCTCTCCAATGCTCCGCATGCTTAATGCCAGCTCCGAGCTGGTGTACGGTTTGTCGTGGGGTCAACTCCAATGCTTTTTGCACTGCCTGCTGAGCATTGGGGAGGAATAGGTAATACCCTTTTTTGCATGCTACTTGCGGTCAGAGCTGACGAGCTCATTGTTGCACACACTTGCCGGCTCTGATCATAGGGCAGGAGCGAACACAGGCGCTAGTACAGCACTGACAGCCTCTAGTGCCCGCGTTTGCTTTGAGCATCATGGCCCTTGTGATCCACCAGATTAAAAGCACACACCCTTGTACACACACACACCCAACTCCCCCCCCCCCAGCACACGCACATTTACATGCAGAGGGGTTGGAAAGAATGCCAGGAGCATGCTCTGCATATTTCCCCAAGGACAAGAAGGATATGCAGTGAGTAACATCATCTGATAGAACTCAGGCCAGAGAAACTCTTTTTAGAATGATTCCTTCACACATGAGGGACTAAAGCATCAAAATTATCACATAGAGCCACTTTAACAATAAGCGCAGGTGGTGCTATCATTGATACCCATAAATTGTGTCTGGCGTACCTTGTGTCGTCTTCCATTTTCTTGCTTCTGATAGTGCCTGGTTGCAATGTGTCTAAGGTTGTATAGATGCAAATGTGATACTCCCTTCGCTGTAAAGCCTGTTAACAAGAAGACTGCGTACATACAGAGTCCAGAGGATTTTATTTGATTCAAAAGGCAGCAGCTAATGTTTACCAGGGTGCCCTGCTCATCTCCAGCCTAGCTTATTCGCTCTTCATGGGCCAGCATATTCTAAACATTCTGAATGTGTAAAACGTCTTTCAGAATTTCTTCCTCAATAAACTGAGCGAAAGTGGATAGGCACTCAGGAGCGCATAGTTTGATTAAGATATATTTAAATGAATATCCCAGTAGAGAAATTGTGGTAAAGGCTGAAGTAACTCAGGTGCGTTAAATAAAGGACAGACAGATCAATTATTCCAGTTTATCCCATAAACTTGCTAGGCAGGTTGTGAATACAGATAAAAATATACGTTAAACTGACTTTATGGGAATGTGTGAGGGAGTCTGACTATAGGATGCTGCCACTTCCTCTTGAGAATGCTCCCTCACAGTCTCAGAGCCACCATTAGCATGTGGTAACTGGATAATACAAGAGCCCTTAACGCCTTGTAAATAAGAGGCAGTAACTGCTCTTGCATTATTCTTTTTGCAAATCCTGCATGTTGAAAAATTAGCACGAGACCTGCAAGACTAAAAATAGAAAATGCCCTATTTTACCGCCACAGTAAAAATGGACTTATCAGATGGGAAAGTCCCGCATTAGAACGCTCTAAGCCTGTTGTTTTTTTTAACCGCAGCTTAGTCAAAGGGACTTTTAGACCTCTTAAAAGCATCATAAACACTTTTTTAAAAGGTTCCTCCCATATTACACCAACCCCCCCTTTAAAAAAATCTGCAATAGTGTATCAATCAATTTTTGTTAAAAGATTTACAATAACAAACAACATGAAATCCTCCCTGAACAGGTTAACCTCCCTTCCCTGCCAGTACCCATACTTCCTGGCCCCCCAACCCCCCCCCCCAAACCAAAAGCTTAGCAATTCCCGCAAAAAATAAGTTTTATAATTATCCGCCTGTATTTCATGGGCAGGCCATCAATTATAGATACAGAACTGGAAAAAAAATTGTGCTTCAAATCAGGCATGGTGAGGGTAGGAGACCAGTTGTCATGTGCCACCATGTGGATATCTGTAACAGACTGAACTCTCTTTCTAAAGCAGTAGTGCACTCTTTTGGTCAGAAACGTTAAGGGACCCTTTTACTAAGGCACATATGCACCTACACATGTCCTACATGCGCCAAATAGAAACTACAACCCGGTTACTGCATTCCCCAGTTGGTAATTCCATTTTTGGCACACGCCCAAAACAAGGTAGAAAATATTTTCTATTTTCTACTACGTGGCGCTTACCCAGCGGTAATTGGCAGTTTATGTACACTGGCCGCTTACCACCTGGTTAGCATGTGAGACCTTACTGCTAAGTCAATAGGTGGCGGTAAGGTCTCAGGCCAAAAATGGACGTGCGCTGGTTTTAATTTTGCCACACATCCATTTTCGGCCACAAAAAATAAATGCCTTTTTTTCCAGGCGCACTGAAAAATTGACCCGCGCTTGTCCAAAACACATGCCTACACCAGCGAAGGCCACTTTTAGGCATGCCTTAGTAAAAAAGGCCCCTGAGTCTTTTCATATCACTACAAACAGTTTGCAGAATCTTCAGAAATATTTTTTAAAACATAATATATAATTACACAGTACAACTGAGCCAAGTGGTTCAACGAGGAGTGTCTAATACTTCAGATTAACTGCAGAAAAAATTGCCATAGAACCTGCATTCTATTTATTAGGCTATAAAGGATGTTTAAGTGGAACATGAAAGAGATGAGCTCAGACTAGCGTATTGGATTTGTCATGATTTTTACAACTCCAGCATCCAGCTGCCAACCTGCCTTCCCTCCTTTTGCAAGAGTTTGTTGCCCTTGAAAAAAAAGCAGACCCTGGTGAGATGGACAAGGATTACAGCCACAGAAGTATTAAAGGATAAAAGGTCATGGATTTGATATTACTGACTTTCTGTGGTAAAACCTAGGCAGTTTACATTTATTATACGCAGGTATTTTGTACCTAGTGGGCTCACAATCTAAGTATGCGAAGAGATGAGCTTAGTGTGTTTTAACTTGGGATTTTCCTACATGCTAAGCCCATTTCTAGTGTATCCCTAAAACAGAGTTTGTTTTCTTTTTGCAGGTACCATGCTAATTTTTCCAAAAAAGTATTAACACGGGAGCACATATTGCCTCCAATTTAGAAAACACTAACCCCTTAGTTCTATAAAAGTTGTCAAAAATTGCATGCACGCCCAATTTAATTGAATAATGAGCCAATTAGTGGCAATAATTGGCTTTTTAATAAGCAATTACTGGCACTAATTGGAATCAATTAAGATGTACACATGTAAATTTAGGCTGTAATCCATGCCTACACTTTGCACACATCCTGAAAAAGGGGCTGCGGAAATGGGAGGATCAGGGGCAGATCGTGAGTGTGGTTGTGGTTGTGTGTTATGCATACAATTACAAAATATGGGGTTCCATGCATAACTTTAGGTGGGGGCATTTGCATCACATTTTCGTTGGTGCAAATGGAAGTGACTAAATTTACCCATGACCCCCGGGACATAAGCACTGTTCTATAAACCGTGCTAATTTTAGGCGCAGCTTATAGAATAGCACTTAAGCTTTTTTTTGGCGCTGAGATTTTAGGTGCGATTTATAGAATTCACCCCTAAGCGCTCCTGCTGTAAGTCAGTGTTATCCATTTAGCATGCACTAATGCGAATGTGCTAACTGGATAATGCTTCCATTATTGAAGACGCACCTGTTCGAAGAGACTTACAATAAAAATCCTCCTTAATTACTTCATTCCATTCTATATCTAAACCAACTAATACTGATCCCTTCTAATTTGATTGTTAATCACATTATCACTATTGGTCATTATATCTTACCTGTTTTATTTTGTGTTATATAAATAATTCTACTGACCTATCTACCTAATTTCTTACACAGTAATATGTTAAATTAGACCATACCTCTTACTCTGTTTATGATTATACCTTTTGCAACATAGTGTAAGCCACATTGAGCCTGCAAATAGGTGGGAAAATGTGGGGTACAAATACAGCAAATAAATAAATAAATTCCTATTCCCTGCCTTTGACGTACCCCTGCTGACAAAAAAAATGTAAACTAAATAGTGTGTGCTGACAGGCAAATTAATGTTTAACGTGGTTTAGTAAAAGGGCCCCTAAGTTTTTGTACTTGCTATTTACATTATTATAGACCTTTGTGGTTAAGCATGGGAAATGTGAGTGCTGGAGAGGATTAAGTGTTTTTCTACCCAAAATAGATTTAGAAACAAGGAAGATGGACAGTACTATCATGGACCAGTGGCGTAGCTATGGGGGCCTGGGCCCCCCAAATTGGCTCTGGGGCCCCTGGTTTGGTTGGCGGGGGTCCCCAACCCCCGCCAGCTGAAGCGTTTGTCCCGTGCTGTCTCGTTTTGCCTCTCCTGTTTTCAGTGGCGCCGTGCATGCTCTCATTTCAATGAAACTGAGCATGCTCGCACATGCTCAGTTTCATTAAAACAAGTATGCAGGGTACGCTGAAAACAGGAGAGGCAATATGAGACCAGCACAGGACAGACCAACGCTTCAGCTGGCAGGGGTTGGGGACCCCCGCTAGCCAAGGTACTTTTGCAGTGGTAGCGCGGGGGGGGGGGGTCGGTAGCAGCAGTGGTAGTGGGGTCGGGGCAGCAGCGGTAGTGGTGGCGGCGGAAGTGTGGGAGACGGGCTAAAATGTGCCCCCCCTACCTTGGGCTGTGGCCCCACCTCCTGTCGAGGTCTGGCTATGCCCCTGTCCTGGACAAAGAGAAGGAGAAATTTAGCACTTGGCACACTTTGGCTCACCGTTCCCTCTAAGCTGAGCAGGAGTCCTCCATCTACAGTTCTGCTAGTGGGTGATGCTGTTTCACTATCACATTTTCAATAGTGAGAAGCTGGTCAGGACTCCAGGGAACCTGCCTGTCTCTAGCCATTGAAAATACATTGTTGAAGCACTACCCTGTACTGGCAGCAATGCAGCTGGAGGACTCCCGCTCAGCTTAGAGGGAACAGTTCTTTTGGCTAGTGGCAGGCATGAATCCTTTCTAACATGGACAGAATAACTGAGCTGAATGGATGAGTTAGATGGAGGGTTTTCTGGTGCAGCTTTTCTTAGTCAGCAGCTGGTTAAGAAGATTACAGGTTGATTGCAGAAAGCCATGGCTGGGTTTCAATTGCACTTTCAGACGGCCAGAGGAGTTACAGAACATTTTAGCCATGGAAAGTAGAGGATCATAGCACCCCAGGATTTCCAGAGTTTATGGAGAGAATTCCAAGGGACTCATTCATCAGGAGATGAGGAGGGACAGCTTTCTCATTCAGAGGTGGATGAATCCCCTGTCATCTGATCATCAGGATGAGTTTATCCCCTTAATAGCTCAGGTAACCTCCTCTCAAGGACTATGAACCATGGAAAGTAGAGGATCATAGCACCCCAGGATTTCCAGAGTTTATGGGGACTCATTCATCAGGAGATGAGGAGGGACAGCTTTCTCATTCAGAGGTGGATGAATCCCCTGTCATCTGATCATCAGGATGAGTTTATCCCCTTAATAGCTCAGGTAACCTCCTCTCAAGGACTATGAACCTGGTGGCCGAAGATGTGTCAATAGGGGACCCATCCTGGTAAATTTATATAAGCCCTTCAGAGCCTTTCCTTTCCATAAAGCTTTGAGGAAAATGGTCTTGGCTGAGAGGCACTTCTCAGAAGCAGTACCTATGAGCAGCAAGCCTTACTCACTCCTACAGGAAGACCTGGAGCAGTTTTCCCACCTTTCTAGGGTAGGCACCCTGGGAACATTGATTACCAAGAACACCATATGTCCAGTGGAGAGTGAATAAGCTTTGAAGGACTCACATCAGTAGAAGATGGAGGTCTTTTTGAAGCAGGCATTTTCTTCCCCTTCTCTTGAACCCCGATGGTCTTTCTCCAGTGGATTCAAGGTCCTTGAAAACTCAGTTCATTCACCTGTACTCTGCAACAGGCTTTTTAGCCAATTCCCTTTATGACCTGATCTGCATAAGTCCGGGAAGACTTTAAGAAGTCGCTCAAGGATGAGACAAGGCCTCAGCAGCTCCCAGAGGATGGGGCACATTCTTCAATCAAGAGTTTCTCAAGTCAGTTGCAGCATAACCAGATAAGCAGGTGGTGTCTTCCTCTTACATTTCAGGAAGATCCAAAAGGACTCAACTATCTTGTGGTACCTGCAAGTTCCAAGACAGAGGAGGGTCCTCTGCTGGTGAAACTAAAGGACCATTGAGTTCCATTTAAAGCTGTTTAAATGAAAATGATTTCAAATTGACAATAAAACGAATTTCACATCTGTACATGATTGTGTGGCATCCAGACCAGTGATGTGTATTGTATTTTTCTAATGAAGAGCAATGGCCATTCTTGTATGTTGCATGGTATAGCTTGGGAGAGAAGGGTGATCCTCAACCTATAAGGAAATCCTTTATATGGACCACAAAGAATATGAAAGTATAATAGCACTTCAGCACAGAAAGATTTACCAACGTTAATACATCAATCACAAATAGTATTCCTGTTTTAGGAGTCCTTTTACTAAGTTGTGGCCAAGAGTGGCCTAGTGGGTCTTTCCCACGTACTAAAGCAATTTTTACTGCAGCTGTTAAAACCCTGATGTTTTATTTTTTGTATTAATGCATGACCATTTTTAAAAAATGAACACAGGAGTACTTACTGTCTCCTTTTGTGTAGGCGATGTGGGTTCCCGTGTTATCTGTATGCTAAGTAGTTAGCATGCAGTAATGTAGATACGCTAACTGGTTTGTGCAGGAATGCCCACTCTCCACCCCTGACACGCCCACTCGATAAAAATATGAATTTCTTTTTTAGCACGAGCACATTTCAAAACTACCTAATGTGGCTTAGTAAAAGGGCACTTTAATTACAGACCTGTGAGCTGGAAGAATGGTAACAGAAATCAGTTGCAAAACATGCAGGCTCTCTAAGCTTTGTGATTTTTATGATTATTGCATTTGGAAAGGTTGTCCTTTTTTGCTAAGGTACAGCTTAAACAATTTGGCAACATTTGGGACTCTGGTGACAAACATTGCCTATGAAATAAGAAAGAAAAAAAATCAAATCAGTGCTAAAGACATAAGGAAACTAAGTTTTGCATCACATTCAATTGTTTTGCAGCTTTTATTATGTGCCAGAGGCTCCTTCCTTAATTGAAACTGATGACTCCCTGGGTAGTTAGGAATCAGATGGCAGTCTTATTACTGCATGTATTATGCACCCAAGATAGCCTTAATGTGGCTTAGAGGAAAGCAAGAGATATATGAAATGTGAGGGATAGTCTCATGGCTTGGCCATTTGTCCTGAACATATTTAAAATATGGCTTTTTTTTCTAATTCTGTTGGTTAATGGGTCCTAATGAGAAATAATTTTAAGCTTAAGAATTTGCCATGGCAACGGCCAAGAGCTATCCCTCACAATCCGCTTACACAGAAAAAAGAAATGTTTCTGTGAGAGGAAAATCTGAGTAAGCAAGTCTAGCCAACATTTCAACTATTGAAATTATGCTTTTTCACAAAAAAAGAGAGATAAAAGTAATGAAAGAATAAATCATCCTTTAACCATCAGTTTAAGAATATTTTGTGAGCAGATTATGGATGTGATATCCTTCTTTGGGTCAAATACACTGCAGAAGTTCTTACTATGAAAATTCTCAGTAATAGAGGCTGAATGCTATGGTCAATGGGGGTCAGATGGAGCAGACTCCTGCACATTGGGGTCCTTTTACCATGCCACGCTAAAAAGTGACTGATGCTGGTGTCAGTGTGTAGATTTTCCATGTGTTGTGGCCACTTTTAGCATTGCAGTAAAATGGCCGCCATACCATATTTTTTGTAATGGCCATGCACTAATTTCCCCATTAGCGTGTGGCCATTACCATGGGATCCTTTATTGCCACCTATTTAGGAGGCAGTAAGGACTCCCACACTAACTGGGTAGCGAGCAGTAATGTACCTGTACTACCCAATTAGCACAGGCTTGCCTACTCTCCACCCATGGGCACGCCTCCCATGCTGGAAAATAAAAAATATTTTCCAGTGTGGGATTAGCACGTGCTGAGCGGGAACCTACCATGGGACACCTCAGCATATCCTGTGGTAGTACCCTTATAGCGCATGGTAGGCCCGCGTTAGGCCTACTGCGCCTTAGTAAAAGGGCCCAATACTCTGTTGCAGCTGAATTTTAACAAACTACCTAATCCAGTTAATAAAACAGATCCATTATGATTGTTTTACATGACTGCATAAAAACGTAAGTATCACCATGCTAGGAAAGACCCAAGATCCATCAAGCCCAATATTCTGTTTCCAAATGTGGTCAATCCAAGTCACAAGTACCTGGCAATCCCAAAAGAATAAAATAGATTTCATGCTGCTTATCCCAGGAATCCTATCAATGAAAATGGCTGGTCTGTACTTATATTCTCAACAATATCAAATTGGTTGGAAGTAGAGCTACTGTTTGGAGTAATGCCCACCTCTGTAGTGTATATTCTTGTAACCACTGCTAATGGAGGAGGAGGAGTCCCATAAATCTACACAGCTGATTTCACTTGGTGAAGTGAAATCAGCTGTGTAGATTTATGAGACTCCTCCTCCATTAGCAGTGGTTACAAGAATATACACTACAGAGGTGGGCATTACTCCAAACAGTAGCTCTACTTCCGACCAATTTGATATCCCAGGAATCAGCAGTGGATTTTCTCAAATCCACCTTAAGAATGGTTTATGGACGTTCCTTTTAAGAAATTGGCCTCGCCTTTTTCAAACCCTACTATGCTAACCACTTTTACCAAATTTTCTGGCAATGAATTCCAGAGTTTAATTACCCATTGAGTGCCCCCTAGTCCTTGTATTTTTGAAAAGTGTAAACAAGTGTTTCACATCTACCCATTCCACTTCACTTATGAATTAATAGACCTCTTATCATATCTCCCCTCAGCCATCTCTTCTCCAAGCTGAAGATCCCTATCCTCTTTAGCCTTTCCTCATAGGGAACCATCTCATCCCTTTATCGTTTTGATCGCCCTTCTCTCTACCTTTTCTAATTCTGCTGTATCTTTTATGAAATGTGGTGACCAGAATTGCACACGATATTCAAGGTGCAGGTGCACCATGGAACAATACAAGGTCATTATAATACTCTCTGTTTTATTCTCTATTCCTTTCGTAATAATTTCTATCATTCTATTTGCTTTCTTAGCTGCCACTGTACATTGAGCAGAGAATTTTAATGTATCATCAACAATGACACTTAGAATCACTTCTGATAGATAAAAATGATGGCATCATACCCAATAATGAGCTTTTCAGTGTTTCCCATGCCATAGTATTGGCACTCAAACCCTGCTTTCTACTGGAAAGTATTTTTTCTCATCTGAAGACGGCAAGATTCATCATCACATGTCACCCAGTTGTTAGAACTTAAAGTTCTGAACATATGCAGCCCTTCCCACATGGAGCGGCCTTCTCTGTCCTCAGTTCATTCCCAAACTTAAAACAGTTGCTTTTTTTAATGTATCATCAACAATGCTTTTTCTATCAACAAACAGGGTTGAGTCAGACACAAAGTTGGTGACTCCAAAGCTTAGGGCTTCTCATTTTCTTTTTGACTTGTCTCATACTTAAGAGCAGACTGTGAGAGTTGCTACTTCACACTGATGGACTAGCCAGCATAGCTTGAACAAAGGCACTGTCCTATGTTATGATTTGGTCTAAGCAGTAGTGTGAAGTGAATATGAAGCAATGATCTTTTCACTGCTTTAATAATTGTATCCAGTGAGGCAGGACTTTAGGAGAACTCCTGTAGTTGCAGAGTCTCTAATTTGGCTAAATCCTTGCTTGTTCATAACAGATTTGTATGCAGAATGCTAGCCAATTTTCTAGAGTTCTTTCACAACTGGTATGCCAATTCTGTAGGTGTAAAAGGAGACAAAAAGGTAGGTAGCTTTCCTGATTTACTCAGGTAATATGGGAGGGCCCGTTTACAGTCTAGAGTGTGGAGAGTTTTTCACGTGGATTGTCATGAGTTTCTGGATAGAATGTAGGAAGCACTATTTCCTAATTGATGGAGGAAAAGTTTACTACCATAGGTAAAAACATGGGATGAGTTCATAGAACGCCTTTGTAATGATGAAATTGTGTGTATGGTTTGTAAGCTACCAGGGTTTGAGTTTCACTCACTTTACTATCAGAGGTAACAGCTACTAGGAAGAGTACCTTCCATGTAAGGTGCTTCAGAAAGGCAAACCCCCGTGGCTCAATGGTGTCTTCATAAGGAAAGTTAAAACAAGATTAAAGTCCCATGGAGCAGAAGGCTGTGCAGTGATAGTTTGACAGGAAGAAGCCCTTTCATGAAATGTGAAATGATGGGACACTGAGAAGCTGGAAAACTATTAACTGGACTGAAGCATGATAAGCAGAAAGGGCACGGAGATGTACTCTTGATGGACGATGCCTGGAGTTCAAAATGATATAAACGATACAGCAACTGAAATATGGTGATAGGTGGACACATGCAGGATTGTGGTCATTTGTGAAGCACCAGATGGAAATCCTTTTCCATCTAAAAGCTTATATGCACCCAGAGGATAGTTTTCTTACATCTATAAGAATGTCTTGGATTGCTGTTAACAAACCCAGATCAGTCTAAATAGTGCAATTTCCACGCTGTGAGGGCTAGAGACTTCTGATTTGGAAGAAGAAGACTCTCCTTGTGTCGCAAATTTTTGAAGCCTGTGTGGGGGTAGAACTGTTAACCTCTCTAGGAAAGGAAACCAGTCTGTCAAGGACAGTACAGAGCTATGAGAATCATGGTACTTGGCCATTGTAGAAATACGTGCAGCATTTTTGCTATGAGAGGAATGGGAGAGTATGTGTATATAAGAGACCATGCCCATGGTATTGCTAATCATTGTAAACATTGTTTTGTTAGAAGGAAATTATCCGAAGAATATTGCAGAGATTGCATTGACTCCAATCCTTAAAATGTTCAGTGGCGATTTAACCTCTGTCGAAAATTTCAGACTTGTTGCTAGTATACCGTGGATGGCAAAACTTCTTGAATTCATTGTTAATAATCAATTTTCAGATTATCTTTTCAATTCTCAGTACTAACATCATTCACAACATGGGTTTAGACTCTCATAAAGCACAGAAATATTCATTGCTTTAGCTACTGAAATAAGGAGATGTCTTTCAAAAGGAAAAAGAAAAACATAATCTTGTTACAATTTGACATCTCTGCAGCCTTTGATGCTGAAGACCACAATTTACTGCTGTGTAGACTTAGTGAAATGGGTATAGGCAGATCAGTACTTGGCTGGTTCACAGGATTTTTAACCTATACAGTAGTTAAAAATCAGAATCGATCAACTAGTTGGATACCAGGATGTGGTGTTCCCCAGGGGTCACCCCACTGCTGCCTCAACTATTTAACGTTTTTGAGTCCTTTGGGAAGATATCTGGAACAGCTGGAAATATTTTCTTTGTCTTATGCAGGTGATATATTTATCCTGAATTAGAAGCATTGGATGAAAACAATAACTTGCTTTACTAAAAGGAACTCAAACTTAGCTCGTAACAGTCAGCTTGGTCTTAATACTTTAGGGATCTTTTAGATATATCAGCACAGACTTAGCCTAGTCTCTCATGATATCGGAACACTTTTCTACATTCACATTTCCGTCTATCCAATCAGTGATTATCTTTCCACAAAACAAAATAAAAAGGATGTTGCACAGGGTGATTTTCTCTTCTTGATACACTTCAGTCCACACACACAGGTACACACAGAACCTTTTGTCTCACATTTCTCTTCATTGCAGTTGAAACAGGGTATTTGACATTGTCTTCAGAGTCTGCTTTCCATTTTTAAATTTAAGTCTAGGGGTTAGATACATGCTAATCTCTGCACTAATCCCCATTGCGGTATTTCCTCTGGCCTGGGTACATCAAGGGTGAGGGCTCTGCTCTGTTCCCTCTTGGTTTAAGATCCTTTAACCTGAGCCACAACTGCGTGAAGGGTACTGCAGGGTTCCCGGTCAAATGAACTATCCAAATCCAATGTTATTTGCTGAATTTTGTTCTCTGACCCATCCTAAAGCAGGATTCCCCCTCAGTACCACAGGTCATCTGGCAGGGATGGGCTACCAAAGACCCAGAATTCCCTACACTTTTATCAATTCTTTGGCCCAACCTCCATGGGCTGGCCCTTCCATGATTTTACCATGGGGCTGTCAGTTACAACTCCCTAACCTCAGTGACTGCCCTGAAAATCTTAGGCAGTTTGGGGGGGGGGGGGGGGGGAGTTACATACATATCTTCCCAAACTGGGTGCAAGCATCTGCACCAACTCTATGGCTGCCGTAAGGTCTTGCACCCAGACACATGCACTCATATGTATCCAGTTACAATATCGTTCTATAAAGGAAAATAGGTGCCCACATTCCGTAATAGATTAGGCTCCAAATAGGCGCCTGTAAGGCAGTGGGTGGTACAAAGCAGGGTTTCCTTAGGCAGTGGCGTTCCTACGGGGGCTGACACCCAGGGCGGATCGCTGATGCACCCCGTCCCCCGGGTGCAGCGCCCCCCCCCCCCCCCGGAACAGCGTGATGCCCACCCCCGGCGAAAGAACCCCCCCCCTGGGTGCACGCCGCTGGGGGGGGGGGTGCCGCGTGCCTGCCGGCTCTTCGTTTTCATGCTCCCTCTGCCCCGGAACAGGAAGTAACCTGTTCTGGGGCAAAGGGAGCATGAAAACGAAGAGCCAACAGGCGCGCGGCACCCCCCCAGCGGCGTGCACCCGGGGCGGATCACCCCCACCGCCCCCTCCCCCTTGGTACGCCACTGTCCTTAGGAACACTCCCTCACTAAAGTGTAGCCACCTTAAGAATAGGTATGTTAGCCTGTTTGGCCAGGAGCAGGGCCGCTGAGAGACTGAGCCGGGCCCCCCGGAGCCAACGCCACCCCCCAATCCCTACCACTGTCACTTCCCTCTCCTGCTCTCAGGCCGCTGGCGCCGCAGTCCCCAGTCTCCACCCGCCCACCCCCAGCCCCGTCGATAGCCCCCCTCCATCCGCCACTGTGACCGGGCCCCCTGCATTCAAATCGGCAGCACCTCACCTCCGTGTGAAAACAGCAGATCATCTCCTTTCAGGCCTTCCCACACTGTGTCGCGCCCTCATCTGATGTCTTCCTGTTTCCGCGAGGGCGGGGCACAGTGAGAGAGGGCCCAAAGGGAAGTGATCTGCCGCTTTCACACAGAGGTGAGGCGCTGTCGACTTGAATGCAAGGGACCCGGTCACGGTGGCGGACGGAGGGGGGCTATCGACCGAGCCGAGGGCAGGCAGGTGAGACCGGGGACTGCAGCACCGATGGCCTGCGAGCAGGAGAAGGAGAGAGACCCTGGCGCCGGGCCCCCCTTGGAAGCCCAGGGAATTTTGTCGTCCCCCCCCCCCCCTCGGCGGCCCTGGCCAGGAGGACAGGGCTCTAGCAGAGAGCAGGAAGTTAAAAGCCCTCTGGCAGAACAGATCAGGGAGGCCTCCAGCAAGGATCGTCCCAGGGTGTTCTGACTTGTCTGCAGTACCTGAGAGGAGTTCCAGGGAAGAAGAGTGACCCCAGCTCAGATTCTTGCACTCTGTGTTATAAGAAGCCTCTACTCTATGCCTCCAGGGATTGTGTGAGAGGTAACGGAAGACTGCCAAGGTAGTTTAATTATCCCTTGGCTGTTGGAACTGTGAAGCCATGTCTGGGACAGGCTATTGGAACTGTGATTATGCTAGAGAAAATGATTGCATATTGAAGTGTGTTGCCATGTCATGGACGGGCTACTGAACTGGGTCTGTGCTTGAAGATACTTTATTAGAAATACCAAGCCTGTGAGGAAACAGGGCTGATTATTTCCTTTGTGTACATAAATAAAGTGCTTTGACTTTTACCAGTAACCTGTGTGTGATACATTTTGTGAAGTCCTGCAGCCAGCCGTTAAATCCACACTACCTCAGTGCCTAAATATAAGCATCTCAAATGAGTCTGTGGGACTTCGAGAGACAGTATCATTTATTTTTTCATCTTTGTTTTTATTCTATTTTGGACTGTACATACTTGATTTGGGGGAATCACCAATAAAGGTATTTAATTTTTGTAAATTGTACCTTTTTTGAGTGATTTCTGCATTTCACTTCAGCTTAGACCTTTAAACTTTGCCTACGCCATCCCACCAGGATCTCTTAGTTTGTGTGCACTGCTCAATTTTCTGTGTTCGCTGCATTTTATAAATGCCAGTGCCTGTTCCCTTTTCTTTTCTGTAAGCACCTCCAGGGTTACTCTCACCACTTTAGACCCAGGGCCACTGAGAGACACAGCCGGACTCAGAGCAGGACCACCCCCCTACTCGTGCTGCTGCCTCCCCCTTACCATCCTGTATCTGACTGCTCCTCCCTCGATGTGCCATCTCCTGCTTCTGTGTGCCGGGACCCAGATGATTGCATTAGCGTAACCCGTGTCACCCGGGTTATTGCGTTAATGCAATCATCCGGGCTCTGGCACGCAGGAACAGGGACAGAGAGACAGACCCAGAAGTAAGCAGGCAGGAAGAAGCTTCTAGAGCTCGCTCGAAGCCTGGCCTGCGCCCCCCCCAATTGGAGGCCGGGCCCAGGGAATTTTGCCCCCCTTGCCCTCCCCTCTCGGCGGCCCTGGAGGTACCACTTAAATACTAGAAAAACTATGTAAGGATATTCAAAAGGACATCCAGAGACAAACTGCTAAAAGAAAAGCATTCCTATCTAAATTAAACCAAAAAATGTTTTCTCATTCATCTCCTGGTATGTTAGTAAAACTGAGAATCTTAGGATTTTATTCGCTTTTCCAAATGTTGAGCTCAACATGAGTTAGATTTGAAATATTGTAATTATTTTCCTGCTCACACTGGCCTACATTCCAAGTAGTGCCTAAGGCGGTGGAAGGTGAAATGACTTGCTCAAGGTCACAAGGAGCATGAGTGGAAGAAGCAGAATTTGAACCCTGAGCCTCCCTGTTTCTCAGCCTGCTGTACTAACCACTAGACTGCTAGTCCTGCACTCCACTTTACATAGTGATTGCAAGACTAATCTATAAATGGATTCAAAGAGCTGCCCAACTACATCTGCATTAAATCAGCATGTAGAATGTTGTCACCCAGTAAATGAGACAAAATGGAGTTGGGCTATATTTAAATAGGAAGTAATAGACATGTAAAGAAAATCATAGCCAAAACACAAAATGGCACTATAATTCATGTGTACTGGCATAGTGCCCAGGCAACAGAAGACAAAAAAAATGTGGATTCATAAACACTTTTCTGTTTTCTCATTTGACCAGATACACAGGTAACGGCACATCTAGCAGCAGGAAGCTCCTTCCACACTGTAGCTGTTAAGTAGTGGTCACTCTCTCACGGCTTGTCAAAAACTCATTTATGTCTCATCATCCTCCAGTCTGTGTGAGGAGGAGACCATCTGCTAAGCAGCAGCTCATTATTTAAGAAACATATGTAAAGAAGGCAAAATAATCATCCAGTCAATTTTGAAGAAGATTGCGTGAGACTTGGGAACACCAGTGCAATGTAAGAAATATTTAAGATTATCTATGAACTAAATAAGATTTCAGATAGATTTAAATGATTGGTCTGTCTTAATGAAAGCAATAGGGGGGGGGGGTCTTTTGCTAAAACTTAGCTCGAGTTATCTGCAGCTGGGCCCATTTTATTCCTATGGGCCATGCTGCAGATAACTCGAGCTAAGCTTTAGAAAAAGACCCCCTAGATGTTAAGATCACTCAAAGTTCAACTACTCTATTTACTCATCATAATAAACTCATGGTTGGAAGGTTGATTGACATCTTTTTGAGGAATGAAGAAAATGCTTAGATCTCAATGCTACACTACAGAGGAACATAAGAGTTGCCTTACTAGGTCAGATCAAGGGGCCATCTAGCCCAATATCCTGTTTCCAACAGTGGCCAGTCCAGGTTAGACGTATCTTTCAGAGTCCCCAAAATTTGAAAGAATCTATGGGCTTCTTTTACAAAGTCGTGCTAGTGATTCCCATGTGGCAAATGAGAGGAAGCCCATTCATTTCTTATAGGCTTCCTTTCGTTTGCTGCACCAGAAATTGTAAAAGAGGCCCTAAGTTACTTAATTCCAAGAATAAACATTTACTTTCCTCTGGTCTACCTTAATAACGGTTTATGGACTTTTCCTCCAAGAATTTGTCCAAACTTCTTAAAACCCAGTTACTTTAACTTCTTTTACCACTTGTTCCACCAGTGAGTTCCAGAGCCTAAGTATACTATAAGTGAAAAAAATATTTTCTCCTATTTGTTTTAAATGAGCTACTATGTAATTTCATGGAGTGTCCCCTAGTCTTTGTACTTTTTGAAAGAGTAAACAATAAATTTGCATTTACTTGTTCCACTCCACTCAGGATGTTATAGACTCTATCATATCTAACATTAGCTGTCTCCTCTCCAAGATGAAGGAAAATGAAGAATGTGGAAAATCACATGGAAAGGAGGAATCTGAAAACATTTTTTTAACTTGCATCTGTATTGACAGTAGAGTCATTTTAATGGTATTTGGCTGAGCATCTTCGTATCCCTAGAGAAGTTATCAGTCCAATATTTGCCATAATTTTAAATTCAAAAGAATAAAGCCATTGGGAAGCAGATAAAGATTCTCAGAGGGTTTACACGTTTCTAATCAAGTAACTCATTTAACAAAAGTTATAAGATCTAGATGAGAAGAATCACTTGGAAAACTACTGTGTTAGCATCGTTTGGCTCAGAACCTGATAGCAGTTGTGTGCTGAAACTATTTTTTTCCCCCAACAAAAGATGCACTCTCTAGCCCAAAAATAGGCATTGCTCCAGTTGTGGCCAAAATCACATAGGCTAAGTGAAGAGCTTTTCTTGATATGAGACAAGACCTTCTCCAGGTTATTATGTTAAGATTCCCATGTAAATGCCATATAAAGCTAGTTGATAGACCTTATTTATTGTTTGTTTGTTCAGAAACAATTTATTTCTTTGTTGAAAATTAAGACCCAACTATTTCACTGGGGTTCCTTTATAAATGCTGCTAGTATATCCGTTGTGCCTAAAAGCTAATAATTGTTTATGATTCCATTACTTTTGTGGTTCTTTATGGACCTGTCTGTTTCTTTCCACTGCTTTGTACTTCCAGTTCTGTGAGAAGCAGGGTTCGAGTCTGGCATCTTTAGCCTTCATAATCAATTACCTGGGGATCTTCCCTTATTTATATCCCCTCCCCACCAGCATTCCTAGTCTAGTCATTCCAGTGGTTGTCCAAAATTGAGGCAAAGAGAAATGATCGATAGTCAACAAGATGATAGAAAACTTATGATGGAATACCAGTATGGTGCATAAACATTTATTGAAAAGAACACAAACCCAATACGGCTATATTTTGGCAGATGCCTGCCTCGAGGTTATAATTTCTTGAAATTTCTATAGGCGCTTGGGCTGTATCATTTCAAGTATAACTACTACCAGCAAGTTGATAGAAAGCCTGTAAGTCTCACATCTTTTTCAATGAAAAGATATGCTGGGACTAAATTCAAAATGATATAGGTCCCAACTTGCCTTCATTCTACAGTCTACAGTAGAGGAACTTCCCAAAGTCTTCTGTCTGAACAAACGAGACTCAGCCTTATGTTGCCCTCTTCTACCCAATTAACTTTCAGGCCTCTAGCCCTCTCCTCCTGCAAGAGTTTGATAACTAAATAATCATTATCCCCCAATCCTACAAAAGCACATAGGGGTCCTTTTGTTAAGTGGCGGTAAGCATTAATGTGTGCTTACCGCAGATTAAAATGGCATACTGTGGGGTGTGCTGTGTCCCACGGTATGTTTGACATGAGCACACACTACTTTCATGGTAAAAAAATAAAATGTATTCTTTCACCAAGGGGGCTTGTCTTGGGGCCAATCCCAGCCAGACTGCCGCCAGCTAACTGATTAGTGCAGGATTAGCTCCTGAGCCTACAAAATAAGTGGCTGGAAAGACTAACCTGCTAATTTTGCAAATGGCACCTAATTCGGAAAATGGAAAATCGTACATTTTCTGGCCATGGTAAAAAGTGGCCTTAGTGCACAGGAAAGACCCGCTTAAGGGTGCGCTAAGGCCACTTTTTGAACCTGCTTTGTAAAAGGGCCCCATAGTTGGACATCATAATTTCCTCATTCATCATTTGTTTTGTATATATATGCACATAGCAAGGTCAGTTTCCAGAGTCATTAACCTGGGTTACTGGTTAATGGTTACTGGTCACTCTGCAGCTCCTCAGTACTCACTCTGCAGCTCCTCAGTACCTCTCCACTCTCATCTCTCCCTACATTCCTCCCCGGGAACTCTGTTCACTGGGTAAATCTCTCTTATCTGCACCCTTCTCCTCCACTGCTAACTCCAGACTTCGTTCCTTTTATCTTGCTGCACCATATGCCTGGAATAGATTTCCTGAGCCAGTACGTCAAGCTCCATCTCTGGCCGTCCAAGTCTAAGCTAAAGCCCACCTTTTTGATGCTGCTTTTAACTCCTAACCCTTGCTCACTTGTTCAGTACCTTTATTTTATCATCCTTACTTTAATATTCCCTTATCTCTTGTTTGTCCTGTTTGTCTGTCCTAATTAGATTGCAAGCTCTGTCGAGCAGGGACTGCCTCTTCATGTTCAAGTGTACAGCGCTGCATACATCTAGTAGCGCTTTAGAAATGATAAGTAGTAGTAGTAGTTTCTGGGCTATTTGAAAACTGACCACTGTCCCTGCAGGTAGAAGTACATAGTGATGGTTCATTGAGTTTGTATGGCTATCAAGATCTATTGTTTTGCTTTGACTGCTGCTGCTTTATACCAGAGACTTAGCCAGACCTCGACTGTGTGGGGGGGGGGGGGGGGGGGGGGGGGGGGCTGAGCCCAAAGTGGGGGAGTCCGTTTTGCCCTGCTTGCCCACTGCTTTCTGCCTCCACTGCAATCCCACATACCTGGTCTGTCGGGGGTCCCCAAGGCCTGCCAGCAGAAGATATCCTGTGCTGATATTGGGTGTCGTGCTGCCTACTCTGATTTCCTGCTCCGGTATGCATACTGGGTTTTACTGAAATTGAACTTCCATGAAGCTCTCGCTTGCTCAGTTTCATTAAAAACTAGCATGCGCACAGGGGAGAGGGAAGCAAGCAGGCAGCGCAGCGTTGGATGTCGCTGCGGGAAAGCTTCTGCTAGCGGGGCTTGGGGACCCCCACCAGCCAAAACAGCAGACTTTGTAGGCACAAACCCAAATTGGGAGGCCCAGGCCCCTGAGGCCCCCCCACTGTGACTATGCCACTGCTTTATATTGCTCTCCTCCCCCCCCCCCAAGAAGCTGCTGCCCTAGGTGACTGCTTGTTCTGCCTAATAGTTAAGTGAGCCCTGAGCACAGTAGAACGTATATATAATAGAAATATAATACACATAATTAGGGCTTCTATTCCTAGGTGGTTATAAATTGTACATTTAGCTGTATATTTTCCTGCTAATTATGTTTTTCAATACCCTTATTTTTTAAAATCATTCCCATAATAAGTAACTCCCTAATCCAGTGGTTCCTAAATCTGGTCCTAGATGCACCCCAGCCAGTCAGGTTTTTAGGATATCCACAATGAATATTCATGAGCGAGATTTGCATGTGCTGCCTCCACTGCATGCAAATCTCTCTCATGAATATTCGTTGTGGATATCCTGAAAACATGACTGGCTGGGGTACCACTGCCCTAATTTCTTATTTGTCCTGTTTGTCTTGAATAGACTGTAAGCTCTCCTGAGCAGGGGCTGTCTTTTACATGTTTAAGTACAGTGCCGTGTACATCCAGTACAGAAATTATTATTAGTAGTACTAGTAGTACAAAATCAGTGGGCTAGCCAAATTCAGGAACATAACTTTTCAGCTGAAAGTTCATCTTAATTTAGGAGCTTAAAAGTTATGCTCACAAATTTAGGCCTGCTGTTCATTTGCCTAGATTTATGAGCATAATTTATGAGGATAGTACTGAAAATCACTGCTAATCTGCTTTCCACGCCCTAAGTCCACCCCTGTTACCACCTACTATTTATGCTCCCAAAGTTAAGAGTTTAGTGACATTTTGAGAAAACCTTTATGCACTCGCCCTAGTAAATTTTCAAAAAGGCCAATTTATGAGCATAACTTTCAAAGTTGGGAGCATAAATCTTTTGAATATAGTAGTTTTTGGTGTTTTCACATCATAGGTACTATTGCTGGGTACTTTTTTCTGAGAGAATGTTCATGTCATTTTTGAATCATCAACACAGGAAAGACGCAAAAACTGAGTAGAGGGGAGAAAAAGTACTAGGTGACGTGGTGTTTTTCTAGTATTTATCAAATAAAGAACTAGTTGAATTGGTTTTTCACTGAGGTGTTCTATTGGTGTTTATTTGTTTAACCTAAAATTAGAAACCCTACTCATTAAGTCAGCACGATACAATGTAACATCTTAATAGGCAGCAAAGGGCATGAAGAGTTTTGATAAATTGACAGAAAAGATGAGTAAGAAGGTAGGATTGGGATAAATAAAAGTGGATGGGTAGACTGAGGATAATTGTATGTACAGTCAGTTAAGTTGTCTCAGAAGTTGTGCAGCAAGCCAATCCTGATGCCCTGTGACTAACTGGCAACAGTCATTAAAGGCTTTGGGAAGAGCCAGGCTTTCATCAGCTTCCTGAAGTAGAGTTTGTCTTCAGTAAGACGTAGGCCCTCTGGGAGTGAGTTCCACAGTGTGAAGGTTATTCCTGAGAAGGCTTACTGGTGGGTGTCACTTTGCATGATTTCCTTCAGTGAGAGTACAGAAGCCTCAAAGGTGTTTAGAGGATTAACTTATTCTAGTTCATTTCCTCTGAGGGCCTTGAAGGTCAGAGTTTTACATTTCCCCCTGTAGGATACTGGTAGCCAGGGCGGTGTTTGCAGGAAGAGTATGAAGTGGTCACACTGCTTGTGCTACAGCATTCTGAATTAATTAGAGCTAGTGCAAACTCTTTATGGTCAAACCAATGTATAGGGTATTACAGTAATCTAGTCATTTACATACAAAATGAAGAGACTATTTTTAAAAAAATTAACAGCCTCTGAAAATCATCTATTAACAAATGAAAAACTTCTATGTATATAAATGTGTGGAAGGTGCTCAGTGATCACCAGTGGTCACAGCTGGAATAGCATTAAATTGTTATTTAAAGCTGTTAACCCCTCATTCAATCATTGCACCATAACCATGAAGAAATATATTAAAATGAAAACAACTTATTTGATTGAGGAGTTGAAATATTTGTCGGCTGAGATGACTAGCTGATGATGTGACTACCAGATCTTGCATATATCAATAACCAAAAAGTCTCGCATGTGCTAAGAAAATCTTCTCAATGTGTAACATCCCAAACCTCCACCTTTAAAATAATGGGTGAACCGGGCCAGTGGGGGAATACATAGATGGGGTGGTCTGCACAGAAAGAACCGTAAAGTGCCAAATGCAGCAGTAAATAATAACCTACACTCTGCTAGTTTAACACGTGGAGAGGGAGAGGTAGCTCATCCATGAAGTAAGTAGAAGTTTTCATCAGAGTAGTGGGGGAGGGGGAGGGGGCACAGTTTTGGGGAGGGTTATATCCCATGGGAATTGGAGGGACATGTGTATTATTAGCCAGGAGAGCAATCCTTTGATAGAATACATTAATGAGGATTCGCCTGCACACACTGTTGGGATAGCACACGGAGTTATACACGGGACATAATTATTAGAGTTTAAGATAAAAGTTTAATGTTAATAGTTATGCAATTGTCCTGTAATTGTACAAGTACACATTTACAAAAATATAAGAAGACAAGAGGGAAGGGTTAGGGGAAACAAGATTGAAAAACTTTGATGATAGAAATCTCAGGCTTATTAATATGTGATAGAATTATTTGTTCTCAGTTTTATATTGATTGATACGGATTTGTTTACCATGTGAACTCATCAATAAAAATCGTTGAAACAAAAAAAAAATAATGGGTGAACCGATGCGTGGACGTGGTATCCAAAAGCGTAATGTCCAAAAGATCCACAGATGAATTTCCACTTAACAAAAAATATTAGGGACGTTAAAATCCCAATACTGCCTTTAAATCTTTTTTTATTATTACCACGTGTTCGCTCTCAGTCACACTTCAACCATTTCATGCAAAAAAACATCCGATTAAAGTTCACAAAGTCAGTGATAAAGAATATGCTCCAATGTGTCCTGATCTCTAAATGGTCCAGTGTTTTGCTGAAAGCGTCTTCAGGAGATCAGAAAAATGCCATTGTGCAGATCTAAAAAATAAATCTCTAATGCTGATTCAATGTTCATTTTGAATTGTCAACGGCGCAGACTAGAGGAACCTCCCGCTTGAAGTTAACCCGAATCATGAATCCAGTCATGACATTATCATAATATAAACACCGCTGTGTCAAGTTCGCCCTCTTCATGGAAACAGATTGCGTAGTTACCACAGGTGACAAAAACAGTTTTTTAAAAGTTTCTTGAATTTGTGGGATTAAAATAAGTATTTATCTCAGACAATTGAATACATTCATTTACTGTTACTAGAATAGGTCGCATCAGAGATCAAACAGAGGTGCAAAGGAATAAAAAAGGAAAATCAAGCAGTAGCACAACCAGATGACACGGGGATGACGATTGTAGAATTGTGCCAGGCCATCAAAATTAGAATATATTTAGAAAATTCTTCCAAGATGTGCCTTAAATAAAGAGACCTAAGAATCTCCAAAACATTTTTTTTTCAAAAGTGAATGATTTTGAATCTGGGATATACCTGTAAGTTACATAATGAAGAGAAACCAATAAATAACTCAGAAATATGATGTATTGTATGATTTGCCTGGAGGTAGCCCATCTTGACTACCCAATTTCCTTTCTGTTGTAATACTGTTGATAACGCGTGATCACCATCTTTCCTCCCACTCTGTGCTTATTCCATACTTTTATGGATTCTTTTACTGTTTTTGTCTCCCTGACTCTAGCTATGAAGCTGTTCTGTGCATCCACTACTCTGGTCTAAATAAATGTAACTTTTTTTGGATCTGATAGTTTTATCCAGTTCCTCTGACCTGGGCTTTGATCAAATGCCATTGACCTTTATTTACAAAGACCTGTGTATTTTTCCTTCTATTTTATCTCATTCTCCCAGTACACCCAGTCTGGTCATTACAGTGACAGTTCTCAGTTAGGTACTTGCACCATCATTCCTCTCAGAGCCCTACAACCATGAGCACTGAATTCAAACATGAAGTGGTGCCCTTACTCAGGGATCATGATGCCTTCCTACTACTACTACTAATCATTTCTATAGTGCTACTAGACATACACAGTGCTGAACACATTATATACAGATACTTTCTCTGTCCCTAGGGGGCTCACAATATAAATTTTTTGTACCTGGGGCAACGGGGGGTTAACTGACTTGCCCAAGGTCACAGGGAGCTGCAGAAGGAATTGAACACAGGTTTCCAGGATCAAGGCCCGCTGCACTAACCATTAGGCTGCTCCTCCACTCAAGGCAATGGGACTTGATATACCACCTTTCTGTGGTTTTTGCAACTACATTCAAACGGTTTACATAGTATATATAGGTACTTATTTGTACCTGGGGCAATGAGGGTTAAGTGACTTGCCCAGAGTGACAAAGAGCTGCAGTGGGAATTAAACCAAGTTCTCCAGGATCAAACTCCACTGCTCTAACCACTAGGCTACTCCTCCACCCCCATGAGCTGTGAGCACTGCCTCTCTAGCATCTTGAGCCCCAGGTGACTTGGGGAACGGAAGACCCAATCCAGGGATAGATCTAGGATACCTCTGTGTAATAGTTCACATCACTTACCACAAGAGCCGGTGGATGAGTCCATAGATACAAGTTCTAATCTTTTTTGAGCTTCATATGAAGAAGATATATTCCCAGGTTGAGCACATGTGCTGAGTAAGTGATATTTTATTTATTTATTTCTTAAAATATGTTTATGTAGGAAACTGAAAAGAGCATGGGCCAAAAACAAAACAGACGTAAACAAAACCATATTTATTTATTTATTTTATTTATTGCATTTGTATCCCACATTTTCCCACCTCTTTGCAGGCGCAATGTGGCTTACAATACATCATGGATAATGGAAATGAGATGAGAATAGACATTTGGTGTTACAGAAGGATGTTGGATTGTATGGTAATGGAATACATGATAGTAATATAATAGAGGGCATTATTAACATTTGTGGATATAAGTGGGAGTTTCACATGATTTGATCTTTGTGATATATCTTGTCGAAGAGATGGGTCTTTAGTAGTTTACGGAAGTTGGTCAGTTCATAGGTCGTTCTTAGGTTGCGAAAAGCCATAAGAACATACACAAACAGCATAAAGAAAGCGAACGGAGAACACTACAGTACATATACGAACCTTGACCAGACCAATATGAAAAAAAAATATTCGAAATGAACAAACTACCGAAAACCCAGAACATATTGGCAACAACTGAAACACTACCAACTGCAGACAAGCTGGCACAATACTTCAGAAACAAAATAACAAACACAAGATCAAACCTTGCAAAACCACAAATAAACATCACAGACTACCTACAGGACTGCAAAACACACGAAAACCACACCGCAGCAGACAGAATATAGACTACGTTCAAACCACCCCAACTAGACACAGAAAAGACACTATTGACAAAATATGTGCATGCATACTGCCTACTTGACAAATGCCCCAACTAGATGATGAAAAATCCAGCAGACTGGTTCATCGAGTACCTCACCAAACACATCACATACATGTTTGAAATAAGTCAATTTCCAACAGACAAAGGCAATAAAGTACTGACACCTATCCCCCAAAACACTACCAGTAAAATCAGTGATATCACAAATTATAGACCAGTAGCCTCAATACCACTACTGACCAAAACGATTGAAGATCTAGTAACACAACAACCAATGGAATACTTTAAAAAATTTTCAATTCTTCATAAATCCCTATCAGGTTTCAGACCACAACAGAGCACTGAGATAGTCATAAGCACCATGATAATGAAATTCAGAAGCATAATATGCCAAGGAAAAAACATATTACTACTACAATTCAACATGTCAAGTGCATTCGAGCTAGTACACCATACCACACTAATGACACTGTTCGACAACATAGGAATCAGCGGTGCAGTGGCAACATGGTTCACTGGCTTCCTAAAGACCAGATCCTACATAGTAAAGATGTCCAACCAAACAGCCTCATGGATCTCCGAGTGCTGGATACCACAGGGATCACCAATATCACCAATACTGTTCAATGTAATTATGGCGACACTCGGAAAAAAACTGGAATTAATGGGTTTCAACCCATTTATACATATAGACAACATCACCATCTTCATACCTTTCTAAAACAATATCACAAATCTACAGGACAAAATAAACAAAGGATTGGACCTCATGGAAGAATGGGCAACAACTTCCAAACTCAAACTGAACAGAGACAAAACCAAATTCCTAGTACTATCCAGCCTGCACAATCCCACATCCTACCAAAAATTCACAATCAACCAACAAACATACGACATCGAAACACTACTTAAAATGAGCACCCTAATCTTCAAGATACTATTTGGAATGGCACCCGAATATATGCTTAACATAATTGAACTATATGGAGGAGTGGCCTAGTGGTTAGAGTGGTGGACATTGGTCCTGGGGAACTGGGTTCGATTCCCACTGCAGGCACAGGCAGTTCCTTGTGACTCTGGGCAAGTCACTTAACCCTCCATTGCCCCAGGTACAAACAAGTACCTAAGCCACATTGAGCCTGCCATGAGTGGGAAAGCGCGGGGTACAAAAAAAATGCCAGCCCAGTAAACAGAAACTACCTACTTCTAAATCTACCCAACTGCAAAAATACCATCTACAAAACTATCTACACAATAGGATTTAACTATCAGGGTTCCAAATGGTGGAACTCGATACCAAAAACCATAAGAAGCATCACAAATCTCCTCCAATTCTGAAAAGAAATGCAAACCTACATCTTCAAAACATTCTACAGCTAATCACAAGATATTGTCACCTTCCTTTCGAATCTGCCTCTTCATGAGGGAGGCGTGGCCTAATGGTTAGTGCAGCAGGCTTTGATCCTGGCAATCTGGGTTCAATTCCCACTGCAGTTCCTTGTAACCTTGGGCAAGTCACTTAACCCTTCATTGCCCAAGGTTCAAAAACTTAGATTGTGAGTCCTCTAGGGACAGAGAAAATACCTGCTCATGATGTGTTCAGCACTGTGTACGTCCAGTAGTGCTATAGAAATGATTAGTAGTAGTAGTTCAAAAACTATATGAATAAACATCACCAAAACTCTACAACTGAACACAAAAGCTACAACTACCTTTTCCTCTTCAAATCTATCTCTTCAAAAACTATAGGTGCCCTCATAACATTGCACAACACTATTGTAACTCCACCAAAATGTAAATTGTAAGCCACTTTGAACCGAAATTTGTTTTTGGATGACAGCGGGATACAAGAATGCATGTATAAACAAATAAATAAATAAATACATACATACCATCTTTTAGCCAGGGAACATCAAAGCGGTGTACAATACTAAGCATTTGTAAAGGAAAAGAACTCCATTGTACATTAGGAAAGAGGAAAACAAGAAAAGGGGATACCTCTTGCATGCCTGGAAGCCATTGAAGTGATAAAGTGACAAATCAAACTCAGGTATACATATAAAGTATCACATACCATTGGGCAGACTGGTTGGACCGTATAGGTCTTTATCTGTTGTCATTTATTATGTTACTATGACACACATTTAGGTACAGCAGTGGCCTAATGGTTAGTGTAATGGGCTTTGATCCTGGTGACCTGGGTTTCATTTCTACTGCAGTTCCTTGTGACCATGGGCAAGTCACTTAATCCTCCGTTGCCACAGGTACAAAAACTTAGATTGTGAGCTCTCTAGGGACAGAGAAAGTACCTATATATAATGTGTATAGCACTGCATATGTCTAGTAGCACTATAGAAATGATTAGTAGTACAGCAGGTTTTTATGCAACAAAGTACCATGAAAGAATTATTATTCACAGGATTGTTGTAGTTAAATGTTTTATGTTTCAAACCAAACCTATTTATAACACCCATAGAACAGGGGAAACAAAAAAATTAAAAATTAAAGCATTTCTGAGAAAATACATAAAATTGTTCTGAGAAATATATCTTAATAACTATTCTGGGTTTGTCTCTAGAGGGCACTGTTGATTCAGTTCTGTGATTTGCTGGTTTCTAATAGAGTGCTAGCAACATTTGGCATTTAAAATAAGAAAAGCCATTGAGATCCTCATCTTGGTCTGCTTTTTAATTCACTTGCTGTTTAAAATTTTTTTGATTTTGCTGCCTGATTAGCCAGTTCCACTAGTAGAAATGTAAAGCCGGGCACTAGTGTTCTGATGTATCCCAGAATCTCAAGCAGATGTTAAACTGACATGTGGAAAGGGCAGCAACAGTAGAATGAATTCAAGGAAGGATATTTTTTAACATACTCCTCGGGATTCTATATATCGCGCCTTCATTTCCACGTGGAAATCAAAGCATATGCTATAACAATGCGCACAACTTAATTGGTTAACTAGCTAATCAGCACTGTTAATTGGATGTTAACAAGCAATTATCAGCACTAATTGGCATTAATTACGATATACACACACAACTCACTAAGCGTATTATGTAACACAGTAAAAAAGGCCCGTTTCTGTCAGAAATGAAACGGTCGCTAGCAAGGTTTTCCTCAGAGTGTATGTTTGAGAGAGAGTGTGTGTGAGAGATGGAGAGTGTGATAGACAGAGAGTGTGTCAGAGAGAGTGTATGTGAGAGACAGAGAGTGAGTGAGTGTGTGCCCCTCCCCCCTCCCTTTATGGTTTGAGGCCCCCCTTCCACCCCCACCTCTCTGGTCTCAGGACCCCCCTCACCCCCTCCCTGCAGCCACCCATGTCCAGCGACCCTCCTCTCCCCCTGCCCCCCCCTGCAGCCACCCATGTCCAGCGACCCTCCTCTCCCCTGCCCACCTGCAGCCACCCATGTCCAGCGACCCTCCTCTCCCCTGCCCCCCCTCCAGCCACCCAGGCTGACGTCACTCGCAGCTGATTCCCAGGCAGGGGGAGGAGTAGGGAAACACGTGGAGCAAGTGGCAGGGAGCGGCGCATCAAACAACGACCCTCCTCTCCCCTGTCCCCCCTCCAGCCACCCATGTCCTGCAACCCTCCTCTCCCCCTGGCCCCCCCCGCATCCACCCATATCCAGCGACCCTACTCTCCCCCTGCCTCCCTCCAGCCGCCCATGTCCAATGACCCTGCTCTCTCACCTGCCCCTCCTTCATCCACCCAGGTTGTGTAACCAATTCCTCGGGGCAGCCAGGAAAGATCCCTGGTCCTGCCTGCCCGCTGCTGGCGCTGGTGCTGGCGCTGACGCTCCTCTGCTGCCGGATTACTGTTCAAAATGGCTGCCGAGACTTCCAATGGCGGACTCACGAGACTTCTGCTGAAGTCTTGGAGGCCGCCCTTGTAAAAAAAGTAAATGCCTATTATAATACTTTTCGACTAAAATTACTGGGCCTGATATTCAGCTGGCCATGAGCAGCACGTTTGTTGTCTGCTGCCAGTTTTAAACCCAGATATTCAAAGCTGGCCCATATCTGGTGACCGCCATTGAATATCTGGGTTTATTTTGGCTCCTAAAAAGTTAACCGTCTATGCCAATATTCAGCGCTACCAGTTAACTTTTTAGCAGTCAGAGATAGGCCTGCTAAATAGCCAGTTGGGCGCTGAATATCTGTGCCTGACTGACTATCCAGCTCATTTTCGAAAGAGATCGCCGGCCATCTGCCGACACAAATCAGGAGATGGCCAGCAATCTCCTGCTCCCAGCCAAATCGGTATAATTGAAAGCCGAATTTGGCTGGCGCCAACTGCTTTTTCGTCGCGGAGCCGGCCAACCTTCAAGGGAGGGTACAGAAGGCGGGACGGGGCGGAGTGGGGGCGGGGACGGGCGTGGTTACGAGATAGCCAGCTTCACCCTATAATGGAAAAAATATGGCCGGCTCGAACGAGCATTTTGCCAGCTGGACTTGGTCCATTTATTTTTAGGACCAAGTCACAAAAAAGTGCCCCAATTGACCAGATGACCACCGGAGGGAATCATGGATCACCTCCCCTTACTCCCCCAGTGGTCACCAACCCCCTCCCACCCCCCCCAAAAAAAATTAAAACATTTTTTGCCAGACTGCATGCCAGCCTGAAATGTCATACCCAGCTCCCGGACAACAGTATGCAGGTCCCTGGAGCAGTTTTTTGTAGGTGCAGTGCACTTCAGGCAGGTGGACCCAGCCCCCCCATACCTGTTCCACTTGTGGTGGATAATGTTGAGTCCTCCAAAAGCCCCCAAAACCCAGTGTACCCACATGTAGGTGCCCCCTTCACCCCTTAGGGCTATGGTAATGGTGTAGAGTTGTGGGGAGTGGTTTTGGGGGGGCTCAGCATCCAAGGTAAAGGAGCTATGCACCTGGGACCTATTTTTTTTTAATTTCTAGAAGTGCCCCCTAGGGTGCCCGGTTGGTGTCCTGGCATGTCAGGGGGGCCAGTGCACTACAAATGCTAGCTCCTCCCATGGCCAAATGCCTTGCATTTGGCCGGGTTTGAGATGGCCGGGCCCGGTTTCCATTATGGCTGAAAACCGAAGCCGGCCATCTGCTGTACACCCGGTGATCTCAACATTTGACCTAAATGTTGATTTAGCCGGCCCCAACCGTATTTCGAAAATACGACTGGCTCCGCCCCTGTGCAAAGCCGGCCCCGAAGATGGCTGGCCATCGATTTGGCTGGCGCCATTCGATTATGCCTCAACACGTCACACAACAGGGGCGGACTGAGAGTAATCTGGACCCCCTGCCCGGCCACTGCCTGACACCCCCCCTACCGCCGCACTGCTGCCCTCTACAGCTACAGCCAGCGCCCCTGCTGCCCCGGTCCTACCTGAAAGGCCCTGGTGGTCTAGTGGTCTCTGCGGGAGGGGGCATATCCTTTCCTGCCCACTGTCCTGCCACTATTCCCCCACCTGCCGGCGCCACCGTGTTTTCAAAATGGCGGCCGAGTTCCCGCGGTAGTCTCGCAGGCTACAACAGTCTCGCGAGACTTCCTCAGGGAGTCGGCTGCCATTTTTAAAATATGGTGGTGCCAGGCAGGGGGAATAGCAGCAGCACAATGGGCAGGAAAAAGCGTTACCCCCCGCAGAGGCCAATAGATCACCAGCGGCACGCCTTTAAAGGTAGGAGGACCGGGGAGGGCTGTAGTGTGCAGCAGGCATCCGGGCAGAGCCTCTGGGCCCCCTAGAGCCTCTGGGCCCTCAGGCACTGCCAGGTTTCACGAATGGTCAGTCCGCCCCTGTCACACAATATAGCCGGTTGGCGGCTAGCCGCTAACCAGGATATCCAGCGGGAGATAACCAGTTATCTCCCACTGAATATTCACAGTTAGGCACTTAAACCCTATTTAACGAGCCAAGAGCTGTTTCTGGCTAGTTAAATAGTTTTGAATATCGGGGGGGGGGGGGGGGGGGATACTGAGACTACAATAAATGCAACTGCTGTTTGACATTTTTATCCCAAATTCAATCTACTTGTTTGCTTTTAGTAAATTCTGAAAATGACTATCACTTATGCAGATGCACTTATGAGTCATTATTAAACCAGCACTGATAAAAAGCTGATCAGTAACTGCACTGGCAAGGAAGTAGAGTTTTCAGTCTGATTTAAAAAAAAAAATTCCTTCATATCAGGCCAAGCTGCAATATTACTGATGTCTCTGACTGAATTTGTAGGTGTTGATCAAGGGAATCTCTGTGTGAAACACTTTGTCTTCCTCATAGTAAAGAATGCTTTATCATCCACCCAGTGTGAAACTTAGGACACAGAATTGCTGCTGCAGTTGCTTCAGAGTTATCAAATAGATCGGAGTAGTGTTGATCGATTGCATTTATGAGCCCAGTCACAAAAAGCTTACAAGCTGTTCTTGATGCTTTCTTGCGAGAGTCTCACAAAGCCTGTTAATTGCTGGCAGCAAGTAGGCCATGATCATCATCTTTTTGACTGCAGGATGCAACCAAGAAAGTCAACTCACCTGCAGCCAGACTTGGAACATCCAGCACAGTGCAAATGGCATCGAATCAACTTTCACCGTGCTGGAGATAGGGTTGGGAGAAGGGAGCTGATACTGGAAGATGCTGGGAATGGGATTGGGAATAGAGGGCTGATGCTGGAATTAAATAATCTATAGATAATTAACCTATGCACATTATTTGAAGCTGGGCTTGAAAATTTTGGTGCAATTTTATTTGTACATGCAAGGATCATTATGTAATGAAGTACTAAAAAATAGTTGAAATATTACTTTGTTAAAAGCACAGTAACTAGTTACATTTACTTCAGTACTATACAATACTGATGATAAGTTTATCTCATGACCAATTCAATGTTTATTGAGCAGTCCCCTCCCTCACTGGAGTAGCCTAATGGTTAGAGCACTGGGCTGAGAACCAGGAAATCCAGGGTTTAAATCCCACTGTGGCTCTTTGTGGTTTTGGGCAAGTCACTTAACTTTCCATTGCTTTAGGTACAGACCTAGGGGCCTGTTTATTAAAGTGTTCTAATGACTGTTGAATTAGCATGTGGTACTATTCACTGCTCTACCACTTATGCGCTGTTACAGCCTACTGACAACTTTTTTACCTCTCGCTGCCTGCTTGAGACGAATCAATGCAAAAACCTGCAACAAAAATAGTGACCCGAGGTTAGGTAAGGAACCGGGGGGGGGGGGGGGGGGAGCAGTCCATCCACCCTTCCATCCATCCCCGAGCCCAACACAGCCCAGCCTGCACTGCTCACCGATCAGCTGAGCCCTCCACATGTGCTCCTCAGCTGTTTCTGCGTCTCCCAAATCACTTAGTATAAGGCCAGCATTAGCACACTCTGGGGCCCTTTTACTAAGGCATGTAGGCGCCTACACGCGTCCAATGTGCATCAATTTGGAACTACCACCCAGCTACCGCGTGGCCTGGGTGGTAATTCCATTTTTTATGTACGTCCAATAGGCGAAGCAGAAAATATTTGTCATTTTCTACCTATGGCACTAACCACACAGTAATTAGCAGTGTACACGCACTGATGATTACCACCTGGTTAACGTGTGAGACCTTACCGCTAAGTCAGTGGGTGGCAGTAAGGTCTCAGGACCAAAATAGACATGCACCAATTTTAATTTTGCCGCACGTCCACTTTCAGCCGAAAAAGGCCTTTTTTGCAGGCGTGCTGAAAAATGGATCTGCACGTGTGTAATGGAAGATTTAAAGGATTGCTTTTCAACCCTGCTTTGATCGATAATGAACTCTGAATCTGTTTTCAAGTTGCCAAAGGGAAGTATGTTGGAGAGGGGGGTTTTACCTATGCTTTCTTCTTTTAATTGTGGGGACATCGATACACTTTTTTTGGAAAGGTAAAACCCAGGGAGTTGTGGTTAATGGAAAACCTGACAGTAGCGTTGAAGCAGCTGCTTCAGCAAGTCTTCCAGATATTCTCAACACTGTCTCATTACAGGGTGGTGATAGTTTTGGCAGCTGAATTCAATACAAAATGAAGAAAGAATCAATCTCTATTTTTAAGAATTCAGAGCTGTGATAGCATGCATGCTTGAGACCACCAAATGCTCATTCAAAGAAAAGGGTTAGAATTAGGGAAATCAGGCACAGTTGAACTTTGTGGGTCCAGTGATATGGGTGGGTTTGAATTTTTATGGGTTTAATTTTTAGATTATATATTTGTTGTAAATTTTATCAGCTGTTCATATTTATAGAATAGTGCTTAGGTGGATTTTTGGCATTTATGCATGTAGGCACATGGCATGGAGGAATAGCCTAATGGTTAGTGCAGTGACCTGAAAACCAGGGAAACTGGGTTCAAGTCCCATTGTAGTTCCATGTGACTCTGCGCAATTTTTGAAGTCCACTGCAATGCCTCCTAGGGTGCCCGGTTGGTGTCCTGGCATGTGAGGAGGCCCAGTGCACTACAAATGCTGGCTCCTCCCATGACCAAATGCCTTGGATTTGGCCGGGTTTGAGATCGCCGCCATTAGTTTCCATTATTGCCGAAAACCAAAGTCGGCCATCTCTAAAACCGGCCCAAATACTGAGATTTGGCCGGCTCCGACTGTATTATCGAAACAAAAGATAGTCGGCTATCTTGTTTCGATAATATGGTTGGGACGCCGCTTTACGGGGCCGGCCTTGAAGATGGCCGGCCCTGTTCGATTATGCCCCTCTATGCTGCCAATTACCATCATGAATGCCCCCATGGTAGAAAATAGAAAAATATTTTCTACCATGGGAACAGCGTGAGCCAACTTAAAAAATTACAGCCAGGTGGGCGCACTAACCTAGCGGCAGTGTCAATTTGGCACACGCTACACATGCAGTAGCCCTACTGCCACTTTGTAAAAGGGCCCCTAAGTTTGGCTGAAAATAGGGCACCAATTTAGGAGCACAAATTTAGGATCTCAGCTTTTGTGAATATCGGGCCCGGGGACTTTAGCAGGCTATATGTGTGTTTCAGGAGCTGTTCATACCAACAAAGGTGAGACAGCAGGGAAAGACCCCCCTAGGCATCACTTTGCACTTGTTCACATTAAATTTATCTGCCATTTGGATGCCCAGTCTCGAGAGGACCTCTTGCAATTTTTCACAATCCTCTTGATTTAACAATTTTGCATCATCAGCAAATTTGATCACCTACTTGTTATTCTTGTTTCCAGGTCAACCAGTGCTATCCATTTCTAACCTAGTCAAGATTATTTTCATGCACCTTTCTGACTCTACATGCAACTTTCTTTGTTAGTTTCCCTTATTCTCTATCTTATCTGTCTATATACTCCACCTTTGCTTACACCCTATGCTGTCTATTAAGATGTTCTATTGTATATTGTGTCAACATTGTAAGTAAGATATATGTTTTAATATATAAGATTATTTGATTAATTTTTTTATGCTGATAGTCTTTTGCTTATGTCCAGATTGATCTTGTGGTATACTGCTCCGGGCGAATTTCTTCAAAAATGTGGTAAATATATCCTAAGAAATAACATTTATAAATACGTTAAAAAGAAGAAGTCCCAGTGTCCCAGCAAAGATCTCTGGAGAACCACATTATTTACCCTTCTCTATTGAGTATATTGACCACTTAACTCTACTCTCTGTTTTCTTTTAACTAGTTCTTAATCCTCAATAGGACACTACCTCCTATCACATGACTTTCTAAGTTCATCAGGAGTTGTCCACAACATCAAATGCCTTTTGAAAATCCAGATACACAATATTGACCGGTTCACCTTTATCCATGTTTATTCACCCCTTCACAGAAATGTAGTAGATTGGTGAGACAAGATTTCCCTTGACTAAATCTGTGTTGGCTTTATCCCATTAGTCCAAGCTTATGCATATGCTCAGTAATTTTGTTCTTTATAATAGTATCTACCAATTTACCCAGCACTGATGTCAGACTCACTGGTCTATCATTTCCTTTTAAAAATAGGTATTACAGGGGGTTCCTTATGGGCATTACAGGTTGCTCAAAATTCCATTGTATGAGTGATTAAAGGGAGGGTCGCGTTATGATATCTTCTCAAAAACAGTTGCTAGAAGTTCCATCTTTTCAGCAGGTTTATTTAGAAGAATGCAGGTCTTCCATATTTTATGTTAAGGGTCCAAAATTATGGAATGCTATGCCTTAGAACATCGTACTGTGCAAAATATTGCCCAGTTTAAGAGTGAATTTAAAACCCTGATGTTTATTCAAGCGAATGGGTCTTTAGATGAATAGCAGTGATTGATTTTTTTTTTTAGCTATATGAGATGTAGAGCCCTGTTGTCGTTGTAGTTTTATGTTAATTTGTATTATATGTTGTAATGAATGATTTAGTAATATTGCTTTTGTATTTACTGTTGTATTGGATTATTATATTATGTATTTTTGTACCCTGTTTAGATTGTTCTAGATACAGTGGGTTAGAAATAAAGTTTTATTATTATTATTTACATTTTTTAATTGTTATTTGTTTACTTGGATTTTGCTCATACCTTTTTCAGTAGTAGCTCAAGGTGGGTTACATTCCGTTACACTGGGTATTTTGGAGACACCACCAGGCAGTCAAGTTTTCAGGACATCCACAATGAATATTCATGAAAGAGATTTATAAGCACTGCTTCCACTGCATGCAAATCTCTCATGAATATTCGTTGTGGATATTCTGAAAACCTGGCTGGCTGGGGTGCCTCCAGGTCCAGGTTTAGGAACCACTGCAATAGGTCAACCACATAAACTGAAATAAATAACAGGAAACACTTTTCCCAGCAGGAAGGTGGGCGGCTTTCAAATAGCTATTTACCCAGGTTATTTAGGACCCAGATTATTTATTTTTGTAGCGCCAGACTGTACCCAACGGTAATCGGGCAGTGCTGCTTGCTGCCCGGCTACCGCCGGATTAGCACAGGAGTCCTTACCACCATCTCAGTGGGTGGCAGTAAAGGCTCCCCACCCCGAAATGGCCATGTGACAAGCAAGTGCTTTACTTGCTGCCCGCCCATTTCCTGCAGGAAAGCGAGACCTTCCTTTTTACCAGCTGCAGTAAAAGAGGGTCTCTCGGCGCACATATAAAACACATGCCGATGTCAGCGCTGGCACCTTTTTGCTGCAGTTTGGTAAAACAGGCCCTTAGGGAGGAGTGGTCATGTTTGTTTGGGGGGGGAGGCATGGCAAGGAGTCTCAAAGTTAATTACAGAGGTTGCAAGGTTTGCCCACAGTGCTTAAACCCTTACATCAACCCTGTCCCGATGCATGCCTACTGGCAAACTCCACACTATCGTGTCACAGTACATAGTTTTCACCAGTCGGTATTGATAAGAGGCCATTCATATGTGTATGTGGCCATATATGCATGGGAATGACTATATAATATTACCTCCTTAATAGTACAAAGTCTGCTCCATTTAGATAATTTTACTATTCCTCTGACTTTTAAATTGAGTATCTTGATGAAAATCCTATCCTAGCAGCTCCCACTCCATCATCTTCCTGTTTAGTGCTTCAGCAGTTCTTTTCTTATTATCCAACTGAAGAAAGAAACCTCATTAAAAATACCTTAATATTCCATTTATTGAAAGAATCAGAAACACAGTCTTTGAAGTTCAGTGTCATTGGAACTGTCGATATTTTCTAAGTTACGAGTTGACATTCAGGTATAACAAAAAAAAAACATTCTGAGCTGTGCAAAGTACAAAAGAATTGTTCACACGCAATTGGTTGAAACCATTTTTCTAGTACATCAAATTCAGCATATTACCAAAACAGGACTGCTAATATGTTGCTTGTTTGTCAAGGAGGGAGCTATATGTGCTTCTCTACTCCCCCACCCCATCCTTGCCATTTTCTTTTTATATGAAACTTATACATAGACCACAGAAGCTCTCTTGGGTCTTAAAAATCACTCATCAACAATTAGACCCATTGCTGGTCTGTGATTTTCCACTGCAAATTTAAATCTGCTTGGTGCACTGGTGAAATTCACTTTCGAATGCATACCCCTATTGCAGAGTGAAATCTAATACAAACTCAGGGCGATTCTCTCATGAATGGAGTTAAACGTTCTGAGCTCACTTGTAAGTTGCGATGACCCTAATTATGTGAAGAACATTTTACCACTTTTCAACAAAGATTTTTGAAATGGCACTGAATCAGTTACTTATTCCGTCCACTGGGCTTACAATACACACCTGTGCTCCTCAAATGACATTTGTGCTTTTTTCCCACCCCTTACAACAAGAAATTTCACCCAACCACCAAAATCAGCATTTTGAAGAAAGACAAGGCCCATAAAACAATACTTCTGAAACATTAAATACTTAATAATCATTCTCCTGACCAAAGACGGCCTTTCTCTTTCCACTTGGCACATATGTTCAGGGTAGCATACTGTACTGGAAGGAAAACACCTGTTTCTGGACACCATCACCGATCCATCCATTTGTCTATGCTCTTTTCCACGGTGAGGTCTACGCTGCTCAAAGTGTTACCATCGGTAGATAAAAAGCCAGGAAAGGTTCTGTAGGAATATACCATATTCCGCTGCTTTGCAGACCTCTCACTAACATTTAACTATAAGCCTTGTGGATAAAAGCTGTTTTTTTAAAAAGTTGTCTTCAGTGACGGAGCTTCATACATAGTTATTTGGCAGACTTAGCTAGCTGGCCCAATTGGTTATTGGACAAGCAAAAAAGTGAGGTCCAAAAGAAAGGGAGTGCAAGGTATCCAGTAAAAGTCTGTATTTATTGCAAGTAGATCATCCAATAAGTGATCAACACTTCCTCAATGAACATGCACGACTCAAGTCAGGCCTTGTTTCGGCAATGATGCCTGCCCCGAACTGACTTGAACCTGTAGAAACAGGCTGTTTTCTTTGGTCACAAGTCAAGCATTATTTTCATATTGACAAATATCATTGTTAGCACCAAAGTCTGTGTTCGTTTTGACACCATATTAGTGTACTTGGACTCCTGACACAGGCATCATTGCTGAAATGCGGCCTATGTTGAGTTGTGCATGTTCATTTAGGAAGCATTAATCATTTATTGGATGATCTATTTGCAATAAATATATCCCCCAATATTCAAAGCTATTTAACTGGCCAGAAGCGGCCGCTGACCGGTTAAACAGCATTTTGGCACCTAACTGCAAATATTGTGAATATTTGTGGTCAGTGCCGAAAGGTCAACTTTATCGTGCAATAACCATCAGCATTCAGTGCTGACCGGCTAAGTTTAGCGGGCAAATCAGATCGCATAAATACCAGTTCTATCTTTGCCCGCTATTAACTTAACCAGCCAGTGCTGAATATTCGCTTAGTTGCTTAAGTTAGCACCAGCCAACACCCCTCCCCCCCAGATATTCAATGCCAATCACCGGACAAGGCCTGGAATGGGCTGCCTCCCGCTGGCTGAATATCAGCCCATAGACTTTACTGGATTCCTTCAACTCGCTTTCTTTTGTACCTCACTTTTTTGCTTGTCCTTTAATACCCGTGAGGATCTTTTTCTCCTTCTTTTGGACTCAACTGGTTATTGTTCATGACACAGGGGGATGGTACCCATTTCCATCTTGGACCTGCACATTAAGGCCAAAGTAAACGGTTACCCAATGTATCCTTCGGGAGAGGATAGTTTAAAAGATGTAATAGCTATAAGGAGGCAATTTCTTCTTTACCATAATTTAGGAAAATCACTCACTGCCTGTCAGATCAGCTGCCAAATAATAATGACTCTAATAAGGACTAAATTCATGGAGCACTTTTGCCAAAAAAACACCCTTGGTAATCAGCTGCAACCTATTAGGAAACTGCACAGTAGGGCACTCTCAGGTGGGGGGTGGGGAGAGACACTGGCCAAACCAGGGAAGCAAGTTGATAGCTTTGTAAAAGGTTTAATTTTAAATTGGGGTCTTTTTAGACAAGGCTGTAAGTCTTAAAATCAGTGTTTGTGCATTTTAAAGGTGCAATACCTGATCAACTATGGAGTAACTCTGCAGTGATGCAGTGTCTGCATAAACAATTTATTAGTATCTGTTTTATATGGATTTTCAGCAGTATAATCTAGGTAAGTTAGAGAGCTAATAATCCCAAAACAACTGTGGAACTATATAAATGTTGCTCAAAGGCAGAGCCGTAGCGAGGAGAGCTGACACCCGGGGCGGGTCACCGCTGCGCACCCCCCCCTGGGTGCAGCACAGCGCACCCTCCTCCCGCTGGAGCGCACCCCCCCCCGGAGCGCATACCTGCGGCGAGGGACGGGCGGGAGGGCTGATCCGCCCTGACTGCACATTGCTGGGGTGTGTCGGCTCCGCACTGATTCACTGCTCTCTCTGTCCCGGAACAGGAAGTAACCTGTTCCGGGGCAGAGAGGGCAGTGCACCAGCGCAGAGCCGACACCCCCCAGCGGCGTGCACCCGGGGCAGACCGCCCCCCTTCCTAAGCCACTGCTCAAAAGCTTTCAAGCTCTTAAAAACAAAATAGGAGGAAAAGACCTCAAAGGACCTCAGTGCTACACTGAACTTTTCACCGCCATACTGTTAGCACTGTGTGGACCATCATCTCATCATTGGCCAAAAACCTCCAGTAATATTTTTGCACTTTTTCATATAAATTTCAAAATTCAAAGTGTGTTCATAAATATTAGTGACAAACAGATCAGTGCAAATCACAATAACAAAATTATAGGGCAACTTAGCTTCAGTTTTCAGCTCCTGACTCCCGATGGGGACCCATTTCACCCACCGGCTTTTTCAAGGGAGATTTCAGAAGCATGCCCTTTAATCAGCTAATGCCCTCTGCAAAACCAATATAATAAATATCAAAAAACCATATGTCATCAACCAAAAAACGGATGGTCTAGTTCATTGCAAACTTACTTGACATTTTGTTCAGGACATATTCAAAGCATACCCCGTTCAAAATGGTGATTGTATATATAATAGACGCTGTCATAAATGTTTCAATTGGCGAGAGAGATTTTGTACTGATATATATGAAGGGAGGGGAAGAGGTGGCTACAATTACAAAAAAGAACAGGGACATTATGCAAATACACACAATTTTTTGTCAACATCGGCTGTGCATTCTCTAGAGGCCACAATCTTAAAGAAACTTTGAATCCTGCAGATTTACCAGCAATGTCAACAGAGACTGTAGAAATGGACAGCGGTCACTTTAAATGCGGAAAATGTGGGATTTGTGATATCACTTTGGAACGCACGGAACTTATCAACCCTACAGACTTAGAGTTACCACCTGAAATCGAAAACAATCTGTTGATCAGGTTTTGTAGTGTATGTGGGGAAGACCACAAGGAGGTTGCAGATTCAAGTCAACAAGCATAAATCAGGAATAAACACAACTTGTCACACATTGTACTAAGATGAAGCATATGTTTTCTGAATTAAAGTGTTTTGTTTTGCAATAAGTTAGAGTATCGCATCGGGGAGGCGATCATGATCGTTTGTTGAGACAGTGCGAGCAGCGCTGGATTCGTCGTCTTCAAACCCTGGAGCCCAGAGGTTTAAATACAATGGTTGAATGGGTAGCATTTTTTTAACATACTTGAGGGTCTGTTGTTTCTGCTATGGCAGTTTCCATAGCAAGAAATGTCTCTCACCGATTGGAACATTTTTGATGGCGTCTATTATATATACAGGCGCCATTTTGAATGGGGTATGCTTTGAATATGTCCTGAAGAGAATGTTAAGTAAATTTGCAATGAACTAGACCACCCGTGTTTTGGTTGCTGACAGTTTTTTAATATTTATTATGTTTGTTTTACACGGCATTAGCTGATTTAAGGGCATGCTTCTGAAATCTCCCTTGAAAAAGACGGTGGGCGAAACAGGTCCCTGTGGGGAGTTAAGAGCTGAAAACTGAAGTTAAGTTGCCCTATTATTTTGTTATTGTGATTTGCACTGATCTGTTTGTCACTAATATTTATGAGCATGCTTTGAATTTTGAAATTTATATGAAAACGTGCAAAAATATTACTGGAGGTATTTGGCCAATGATGAGATGATGGTCCACACAGTGCTAACAGTATGTCAGTGAAAAGTTCACTGTAGCACTGAGGTCCTTTGAGGTCTTTTCCTCCTATTTTGTTTTTAAGAGCTTGAAAATCCCATGAGCAACATATATATAGTTTCACAGTTGTTTTGGGTTTGAAGTAATTCTATTATTCAGTGGACAAGTTTTGATGTTTTAGAGAGTGCTAATAATGCCAGCTGAACTCTTTATACAGACAACTTATCCATACAGAAATAGGCCTGCTATCACTGCGGCCTAACTTGTACAGGTAGCAGCTGTAACTTAAGGCCCAATCCATAGAACACTCTGACCCCTCCTCCTCCTATCCATATACGCTTTGCCAGTATATTGACTTATATGGCCAAAATGTGTATGGATATTAAAACAAGGATGCAGGTTAGTAACCAGATTGATGTGGGGGGGGGGGGGGGGGGGGGAGGAGGGGGTGGCAATACTGAAAACTATCTATGTATCTCTATTCCATTTGTTACCCATGCTTCAAGACCTATTTTACAGAGCCTAGTGCTGGAGCTGAATGGAAAACACAAATGTTCATGTACACACTTCATATGTACTCTTTTAGGGGGCAAAGTGTGGCAAGATCAGGGCTTTGTTTGAGGGGGTACTTGGGGGTACTGAGTACCGGCACCTTTTCCATTGTCTGCAAAAATTGACCCATGGACCCCAAGTTTTAATGAAAGAGCTCAGGCTCTACACACCAATTCTGCCTTGTCATAGATTCTGTGACTGGTTGCAGGGGGCCTGGCTATTGTGGAGTGAGTCCCTCGGTGATCACCCCACCCCTGAAGGGTGGCCTGGCATTTGAGTACCGGCACCTTTTTTGCTAGAAAAATTGCACTGGGCAAGATGAAATGTTCACCTACCCCTTAAGACCTAGCTTGGCCAAAGTTGGAAATCTAGTTAGGAAGCTGTCAACCCTTGTTAAAGGCAACTCAAGGGAATCATTTCCTGCTGAAAAAAACAATAATGAATAATATTTTCTGAACGTTTTGTGACTAGTGACAGTCCGTGGGTTGGACACATGGAAGAATTTCTTCCATCATGCATCTATTTTAAAAAAGTAGGTGTGGCCCAAAGGCGTATTTCCTAATATCACTGGTATGGGTTGATCAGCTTTTATGTGATTCATTTTCAAATGGAAACCTTTATTGCCTGAGATGGTTTTTTAATGCCTTTTCTTTTAAGTAGGATTGAAAATTGAACAGAGCCCAGAAACAGCATCAAGAAATCGCACTGTGATAAACTCTTGTCAATGCCATTGCCAATATCTCTCAGATGCAACGACCCAAGGGGAGTCACATTGCCCCCCCCCCCCCCCCCCAAACCCTAGCCATCCTTACAACTACCAAGGATCAGCACTGTTCCTGTTATTGCCATAGAAAAGACATAAATAAAAATGACTCTTCTACCTGGAAACATTCTTTAATCACCTCTGCTGCTTGAGAGATTATCACTGTCTGAATAGTATGCACTGTGCTTTATTAAGGGTTTTAACACACCAATTTTATCTTACTGTCATTGAATGGAATTTTTCCCTTGCCACAAAAACGATCGATCTCAATGAAGCATACATTATGTACATTTTGGAATTACACAGTAAAAAAGAAAAATAAAACAACAGCTCATGTTTCACATTGCAGTGTGCAGTTCAGCTAAACGCAGTCTTTCCTAATACAAAGACAGTACCAGATGTATGAAAAATAGAAAATGTGTACGCTATCAGAAATATAGAAATCCTGTTAGGTATGTCATATGAAAAAAAAGCAATGGTAGAGCAAAAATATGCTGCATATAGATTTGAGAGGAGAAAAGCGTTTCTAGCCCTCTGCATACACCAACACATCAGGAGTGTTACTTCAGATGTAACACATTATAGGAAATTAGGTTGTTTTATGCAGCATGTTTTTGAGGTATATAGAAGCATGACACAAGCATTTTGGCCTTTTTAATTCTTTCTGATATTCTCATCTGAATCCAGTACCAACCATCCCCATTTACGCTGTGCTTAAACCTCTTAGAACTTCCCTAGTAAGTCTTCGACTCCTCTTGCATAGGCCAGTGATAAGAACACTGCAGCTCAGACAAATAAGTTATGGTAATAGAATAACTTTCTTTTTTTTTTTTTTAAAGATACTTTTTTTTTCTACAATTTACAAATTAGGGAAATGGTGCTCAAATACTGTCCAAATGTACATCCTCTCACTCTTTCATTCCAAGTGGAAGGCACTGCTTCAACATACCCCTGTAAGCTCAAGCTATTGTTTTGTTTTCCGGAAGGTCAGCAATGTACTGTTCCTCCAGCGCTGTAAGACCGAAGAGCCTGGGGCATCTTTGGAAGTAACAATGGCAGTGGACAACTGTGAAATTTCTCTATTTCTTGTGCTTTATCACTCTTAATAAGGACTTCTTTTCCCCTCTAAACCTTTTACCCCGTCAACAACTGGGAAATCCTTCAGCTCAAGCCATGTGGTCACCAGCACCTTCTTCAAAAGATCTCTACAAAGCTTCCGGGGAAGAGTCCAGTTCTCCCATTTCTCTGTAATGTTCCTTTGTACCAGCCGTCTTCACGTTTCTTGTGTACAAACACAATGTCTCCTTCTTTCAGTTCAATTTCTGCTTCACTCTGAGGTGGATACGGGACCACAACACGATACCTGTACAAAAACATAGTGAATATGAAGAGAGAGGACTTACTGGATAGTTGTGACTGCCGGTTTATTAGTATTAACTTCCATCAAAAGTAATTAAATAGTAACACACAAAGTATCAGCATATAAAAACCCCTTGTTCCACCCAATATGCCCCTTTGTTCTTGTCTACAATTACAGTAAACCAGGCAAAAAGTGGTCATTTTAGAATGGCTGTGCGGGATTTATACATGGAAAGGCATACATGTGTAAAAGCCGATTTCACAGTGCTATTATTTATAGGTGTAGATGCCAGAAGATACAAAATTCTAAGGGGGCACATTCTGGATTGTCCAAAAAATAAACATGTATTCCTGGTTTTGCTGCTTCTAATGGAGAAAAAGTCAGTGGAATTCGCCGGATTCCGACTTACGAAGAGTTTTTTTTCAAAGTGTGGACACCCTTTTTAGGAAAATGGACCATAAGGGTTCATACCGCTTTGACCAACAACTTAGAAGTTTACAAATGATGTTTGTTGGTTGATAGAGGGTTTCTGGTACTTAAGGGGAGGAAGAAAATGTACTGGGTATTGGGAGAGATGAAGAATTCTGTATATAATATTGATGTTTGTAGGGAGGATGAATTTCTTTTGCTAATTTGTACTTGTTTTTGTGATTTGACACTCCGCTCTTTGTATATGCGCAGAGCGAAATACTTGCGCCTCTGTACAGAGTTTATTACTTGACCCCTGATGTAGGCGATTATATATGCCGAAACACGGACCATGTCGGGTCCTTTCCTTATTTGAATCAATAAAGACTGTTGGACTATATCTCCAGTGGTGATTCGTCTTTGCTTAGCCTCTACTTTGTCTGCTGTGATTCTTTGTCGTAGAGGGATCCCCTGCTTTTTTCGCTCATACCTAAATGTATATTCTATAAACCACGCCTAACATTAGTGCAGTTTACAAAATCACAATAACTGTGGATTTTTTCTACGCCAATTTTAATATAGAATCTAGTCCATTGAGGGTAATTCTATAGAGAGGAGCCTATCTGGAGCCTATTCTATAAAGGAAAATCAGTGCCTACTCTTCTTTATACAATGCTAGTGTTTGGACACGAGTATCTACACTAGCTACAGAGCTGGTATAAATGCTCATGCCAAGATTCCTGAGATACACCCACAGCCTATAGTATTCTATAAGTTAGAGTGAAGAAGTAGGCAATGTCAGGCCAAAAAGCCTCGTTTCAGTGGTTGAAAAGTAATGAAGGCGCTCCTGAAGGAAAAAAATCAACAAATTAAAGAGTAGTAAATCACCTGGACTGGATGGTATACAAGCTGAAAGAACTCAAACATGAAATTGATAATCTACTGTTAGTGATCTGTAACTTGTCGTTAAAATTGTCCATAGTACCTGAAGATTGAAGGGTGGTCAATGTAATACCAATTTTAAAAAGGGTTCCAGTGGTGATCTGGGAAATTAAAAACCCTAAGTCTGATTTCAGTGTTGGGCAAAACTGTGGAAACTATTACAAAGAATAAAATTAAGGAACACATATACAAACATGGTTTAGTGAGACAGAGTCAGTATGGATTCAGCAAAAGGAAGTCTTGCCTCACCAATATGCTTCATTTCTTTGAAGGTGTGAATAAACATGTTGATGTAGTGTATCTAAATCTTCAGAAAGCTTTTGACAAAGTTCCTAAAAATGAAAGAGTCATGGAATAGGAGAAAATGTTCTATTGTGGATTAGGAATTGATAATTGGACAGAAAACAGGTGGTAGAGTTAAATGGCTATTTTTCTCCATGGAGGAGGGTGAACAGTCGAGTGCCACATGGATTGATGCATAGGCAGTGTCTGCATTACTGCATCGGCAGCCACTAACATGGCTTTGTAAACAGGGGGGTATATTTATAACAAACTGGAGAAAACTCAATGTGTAATTAAGCTCTGGTAAAAGAAGTTAGCTTAGCAGGGTTTAAAAAAGGTTTGGACAAGTTCCTAAAAGAAAAGGCCATAGACCATTATTTATAGACTTTTTTACTCTTTTGGGATCCTGCCAGGTACTTGTGGATTGGTCATTATTGGAAACAGGATACTGGGCTTGTACAGTGATATGTATGTACTTACAAAAATATTTCATATGAATGAAAGAAAATGCACTTTGGAGCACCAAAATTTCTTGCTGTTTGCATATAGGCTAAAAATAGAAACATGCTGCTTTCAAGCACCCAGCAAAATTCATGTTCTTCTTTTATGAAGGAATACAGAATAGGTCTGCCTTTCCAATATTCAAACATCTAGTCATCCTTTTCTTTGGCCTATAAATAGGGCTGTCCCTTTTCTCCTGTGTGCTAAAGCAAATAACTAATCTAGAGTGTATTTTATAAGCTGTCTGGCTGCACAAAAGCTGTTGATCATGCTGACATTTGCAGTGGTACTGAATTTACATTGTAAGGTCTTGCTAATTACAATCATGTAATTGAATTGACATATTACTTTTGACATGCTGTTACAATAACGACTAATTGAATTATCAATCTGGAACTACATTTTCGTGATTCAAGACATTCAAACCTCATGACTTTCCACTTTGCGTATGAAAATATGAGATGTCTATATTGTTAATGGGTGTGTGAACACAAGAGACAGATGAGGCTGGAAATAAGAAGATAACTTGGAACTGGTAGAGTGAAGCAGAGCTCAAGTCCACTGTGGAAAATAGTAACTTGCTTACTCAGTCTATCCCTGCACTGAAGGGGGGGATGCACAAAGCAAACTGGGATTGGAACGTTTCAGTTACACCACTTTTAGTCAGTTTAGCATACACGTTATTGTGTGCGTAATGCACAGAGTCTCACCACTGCTTTCAACGTTCACGGAAGCAGTGAACGAAAATGCTATGCAAATCTATGAAACGACCTCATTAGTATTAAAATGGGCATTCCATGTGATGAACAGATGTTTCCGAGCAATAAAAGAACATCTACCTCTAACATTGCAAATTGTCCCTTTCGGCGAGGGCGGGCGGGACGCACGCTGAGAAGGCAGGGAAGTGAAGGACGACGGAGGAGCTTGATGCCTTGACTAGTGCTGCCCACCAGTTCGCCGCTGCGACCTGGGTCCAGATGCATCAACCAAACGTAAAAAAATCAAAATCATAAAAGTACTTAGCGAATTTAAAAAAATGAAGAATGCAGTAAAAAAACAGCTCAGAAATGTTCGGTGCGGTATTGAAAAGTACAAGGTATCATACGTCCGTAATCCCCGTCAGTAAAAGGCTCCTATAGCATGTGCAGAGCAGCCAAGTGTTATGCTGGCTGCTCTGCGCATGCCACTGTCAAAACAAAAAACAAACAAACACGTGGCTCCCAAAATAAAAACAAAACTCAAAAAAGGACCGGGAGGGGGCAAAGGCGCTCGTCAGGAGCGTCCTGTTTGAACGACCTTTCCCCCTCCACCCCGTCCGAGGTCGCCGCTGCTCCCCGCATTATAAATTTAAAAAGCAAAACGAAGAAATCCTTACTTTAGAAGCCCCGGCCGGCCCCCCTCCATTCCTCTGTACTCTTCTGTCAACCCCACAGCTCCACCTCCTGACTGACACCCTCCGCCCTGTGCCCTGCCTCCTCCGCGGGTCCTCGCCGCCATTCCCCCCTCCATCGGGCCCCCCTCCCTCTTACCGGGCCCGTGCAGCGCCTCTCACCTCTATGTGAAGGCGCTGCATGGGCAAGAAGATCAGCTGACTCCTCTGTCTTCCATTCTTCCTTCGCGTCTCTCTCCTTTTGGGCCCGCCCCCGTCTGATTTTTAAAGTCAGAACCCATACAAGAGTACTGGGCACAAAAGATAAACCTTCAGCTCTATATTAACTTTCAAACACCTAATACTCCCCCTCTCCACTTGAGATTCGCAAACTCAATAATCATAATTAGCCCAACATCACCTTCTCCCAGAATGATCCTATAATAAAGCATATTGGGGGCCAATTTCCAAGAACCATTTACTTAGTTAAGCAGCCAATGGAGAAATACAAACAAACCCAACCCTACTGAAAATTCCATGGTGGCCCATTGGGCCCCAGATTCCCAATCCCAGCTTCCCTCCCCTCCCCATCTGGGAATCTTTCCAGGTACTTGTGACCTGGGCTCCGATGTTCAAAGGCCCTATAAGATGGCAGCATGTACTACAGGCACGAAATTCAGCAAGTTTCTGATGGGGGGGGGGGGGGTGGTAAGCGAGATGTAGTTTGTGTGTTAAGAGAATGTCTGTGCAAATATTACTGTGTGACATACAGAGTGAGGCAGCATGTGAGCCAGAGGAAGAGTGTGAGGACACTGGATGAGAGCATTTATAACCAAAATAGCATTTTTTAGCCATCAGTTTTATATGTGCCTTGAGCTAGTTAATATTACTATTAATCAATGGCTATTTCCAAAGTACTAGAAAGGGAAAGAGGATGGGATTTGAAATCCTGCTTTTCTGTGGTTACAAACAAAGCAGTTGACATGTTATATACAAGAGCTTTTTTGTACCTGGGGCAACAGAGGTTTACGTGACTTGTCCAGAGTTGCAAGGAGCTGCAATGGGAACTGAGCCCAGTTTCCCTGGTTCTGAGGCCACTGCACTAAACTCTTTTAGTTACACAAAGCCAAAAAAAATAATCTTTTCTGGAATGACAAATTGTAATTTCAGGCTTCTAAGATTAAAAAAGAGCTTTATAAGCACTGTTACGGCTCTGAAGGTTTCCCTTGTATTGCAATGCTTTCTGTGCACTAAGGGATATATTGTAAGCTGGAGGAGCACAATAGCTAACTCGTTTTTAATTTGTGAACACCAGTCTGAAGGCAATTATGGCCTTTTGATATACCTCTAACAAATGGGGAAATTAAATGCTGAGAGCTCTCATTTTATGAAGTTTAAGCCTCAGCGATGAGAGGGTCAAAAACCCAAGGACCATAAGTCTGTTGTTGAAACAGAAAACAAAACAAAAAAAAAGCCTAGTTATGCTGGTTGCATTAGTGTCTTTAAGGATCCTAGGGATATGAAATTATGAAGTACTGCACTGCTTCTTCCAAACTCTAAGCATGCATGGCGGTGGTGGTGGCGGGGGGTGACTAATTCCTCCAATTTTCCTCAGTCAAGCCTTCCAATAAGGGGCAGCCCATGGGAGGTGCAGAGGAATGAGAGGCCACATTCCAAGATTCACTGCGAGGCAGCACTTGCTTAACTCAGTAAGGACTGAATAAGGAGCCACTTGCCAGAGTTCATTCACTGAGAAGCCTCACTTACTTAAGTCAGTAAGGGCTGAAATGTGGGAGCCAAAAAATAGCACCCTGTGATAAAAACACAATTGTTCAATGTTAGGGCTGTTTCAGTTACCAATCCCAGATAGCAAGCCAGGAAGCTCAAATATTTTTGCCAGCCACAAGGACTGGATGAATGTCCTTTCTGATACGATCCCTTGGTAGCCAGCAGAAGGCCTTCGCTACAGCTTTCTTTCCTTCCCTCCCTAGGCTCAAACATGTCCCCTCTCCCCCAACATGAACAGCAAATTTGCACAACAACACAGCCTGAGTAAGGATGCTAGATCAAGTGTGAGTTTTTTTTCAAGGAGTGGGTGGTGGATATGTGGAATGCCCTCCTGCCGGAGGTGGTGGAGATGAAAACAGTAATGGAATTCAAACATGTGTGGGATAAACACAAAGGAATCCTGTTTACAAGGAATGGTTCCGTGGAATCTTAGAGGAGATTGGGTGGCAACGCCGGTAATTGGAAACAAAACGGGAGCTGGGCAGACTTCTACGGTCTACGCCCTGATCATGACTGAACAGATAGGGATGGGCTGGAGTGTAAATTTTAAGGGGCTTCGATGTTAGCTTCAGAACTTAGTACAAGAACAGTACGGTCTGTGCCCTGAGAAAGGCAAGGACAAATCAAACTCGGGTATACATATAAAGTATCACATACAGTGCTTTTTTTGTAGAAAAAAAGGTGCCGGTACTCATTATGGACGGGGTCACCACATATGGCTCCACCCCTATGATAGCCACACCCACATTAACCACACCCCCTATACCAGCCATGGCGCATATAAACAGACATCATTGAAAATATTATAGTACTATAGGAGAAAAAAATAACGTGATTTTTTTTCATGATAAATAATCTCTGTAAGCTCTTACAGCTCCAGTATACCCAGTGCAAAATAAGACAGCCAATGTAAATTCTCAAATTGGACATATTACAAACACTAAAATGAAAATAAAATGATTTTTTTCTACCTTTGTTGTCTGGTGACTGTTTTTCTTTCCATATTGGTCCCAGTCTGTGATTCTGCTTTCCTTTGTTTTCGCTTAACTCTTCTGTGCCATTTGTCATTTTTGTCTCCTTTTTCTTTGCTTTCTTCAATATTTTTCAGGCTCTCTCTCTGTCCAGATTTAATTCATTCTTACTATCCATTCTTTAATTTCCTTCATCTACCTGTGGCTTTTCATCTTTTCCTCACCCTTGTTCTCCCCATGCCCCTTCCTCTTATTCTCCAGTCTTTCTCTATTCCCCTTTTCCATCCAGCAGCTCTGCTTTCTCTCCCCATCCTTCCAGTGTCTCCCCTATTTCTTTCTGCATTCTTCCATCCAGCGTCTTCCCTCTTTCTCTCCCCATCCTTCCGTTTTCCCTCTCTCTCTCCCCATCCTTCCATCTGTTTTTCCCCCTCTCTCTCCCCATCCTTCCATCTGTTTTCCCCCTCTCTCTCCCCATCCTTCCATCTGTTTTTCCCTCTCTCCCCAATCCTTCCATCTGTGTTTTCCCTCTCTCTCCCCATCCTTCCATCTGTATTTCCCCTCTCTCCCCATCCTTCCATCTGTTTTCCCCTCTCCCCAATCCTTCCATCTGTTTTTCCCCTCTCTCCTTCCTCTTATTCTCCAGTCTTTCTCTATTCCCCTTTTCCATCCAGCAGCTCTGCTTTCTCTCCCCATCCTTCCAGTGTCTCCCCTATTTCTTTCTGCATTCTTCCATCCAGCGTCTTCCCTCTTTCTCTCCCCATCCTTCCGTTTTCCCTCTCTCTCTCCCCATCCTTCCATCTGTTTTTCCCCCTCTCTCTCCCCATCCTTCCATCTGTTTTCCCCCTCTCTCTCCCCATCCTTCCATCTGTTTTTCCCTCTCTCCCCAATCCTTCCATCTGTGTTTTCCCTCTCTCTCCCCATCCTTCCATCTGTATTTCCCCTCTCTCCCCATCCTTCCATCTGTTTTCCCCTCTCCCCAATCCTTCCATCTGTTTTTCCCCTCTCTCCTCAATCCTTCCATCTGTTTTTCCCTCTCTCTCCCCAATCCTTCCCTCTGTTGGTTTCCCTCTCTCCCCAATCCTTCCCTCTGTTGGTTTCCCTCTTTCTCTCTCTCCCCAATCCTTCCCTCTGTTGGTTTCCCTCTTTCCCTCTCTCCCAAATCCTTCCCTCTGTTGGTTTCCCTCTCTCCCCAATCCTTCCCTTTGTTGGTTTCCCTCTTTCTCTCTCTCCCCAATCCTTCCCTCTGTTGGTTTCCCTCTTTCCCCAATCCTTCCCTCTGTTGGTTTCTCTCTTTCCCCAATCCTTCCCTCTGTTGGTTTCCCTCTTTCCCTCTCTCCCCAATCCTTCCCTCTGTTGGTTTCCCTCTTTCTCTCTCTCCCCAATCCTTCCCTCTGTTGGTTTCCCTCTCTCCCCAATCCTTCCCTCTGTTGGTTTCCCTCTTTCTCTCCCCAATCCTTCCCCCCCCCCCCACTGCGACACTCCGGGCGAGTCCTGCACTTAGTTTTTTTTTTTTAAGACTCAGAACATGCGAACGATGCAGCCGGCAGCGATTGAAAGAGGCTGTCTGGGCTGGCGTCTGCGTCGGAGCTCCCCTCACCCTCTGCAAGTCCCGCCTTCGTTGTTACAACTTCCTGTTTCGCGGGACTCGCAGAGGGTGAGGGAAGCTCCGACGCAAACGCCAGCCCAGACAGCCTCTTTCAATCAGGGCCGCCCTGCCTCCGCTCCCCGCTGTCCCGCCCCCCGCTGATGCCACCCCCCAACGCTCCCCCTGCCGCCCCTCATCGCTCCTCCCCGCTGCTGCAGTCCGTGGTCTCACCTGCCTGCCTCCTCGGCTCCGGGCCCCCTTCATTCAAAGCGGCAGTCACAGATCGCATCTCTTCTGGCCTTCCCTATCTGTGTCCCGCCCTCGTCTGATATAACTTCCCGTTTCCGCGAGGGCGGGACACAGGGAGGGAAGGCCAGAAGAGACGCGATCTGCGACTGCCGCTTTGAATGAAGGGGGCTTAGAGCCGAGGAGGCAGGCAGGTGAGACAACAGACTGCAGCGCCGGCAGCCTGACCCCAGCACTGCCGGGGAATTTTGCCCCCCCTCTCGGCGGCCCTGTCAAAGATCTAGGTTTTACCCTTCTCCAAAGCTATGCATGTACTGAGCAAGCAGTGGCAAAAATTTCATTAGTGTGGTGAAATAATTTGGCCTCTCTGATCAATTTTAGCAATTTAATGAGCACAGATGAATACTGCATGAATTTAAAAGATAGAAGTAACTACTTAAATTATTCTAGCGCTATAAACACTAATTTCCTAGCGCATGGGTTGTAATTAATATTCCCCTTTATTAGGGGTCACGTGATCCCTTATGGCAGGCAGAATGCACTAAGATGACTGATGTTAAATCATAAACTCTATTAGTGAATCCTTTCTGTGCAGTGCAATTAAGGTTATGTTGTTACATTTTCTTTTCAAATCTTAAGATTCAGGAAACAAATTCAAAAGCACTTTAAATCAAAACCAATTCTTCCCCAATGGGTGCTGAAATCAGCTTCATTTGTGGCAGTGAAAGAAATAAAAATGCAAAGCACAAGTTGTGACTTAGATTGGAGAGTGTGATTTGCATTGCGAAATCATCGTCAGTCATGCTGCATATAATGTCTAACGTGCCTTTAATGGATAAAGATGAAAGTAAGAAACCTGTTAGAAGAATACATGTGTATGGGGCTGGGGTGGGGGGGGGGGGGGGGGTGAGGGATGATTTTGGCTCATTAGAAACATAGAAACATGATGGCAGATAAAGGCCATATGACCCATCCAGTCTGCCCATCCTCTGTAACCCCTAATTCTTCCTGTTCCTAAGCGATCCCACATGCTTATCCCATGCCTTTTTAAATTCTGGAACAGTCCTCGACTCCACCACCTCCACCGGGAGGCCATTCCATGCCTCCGCCACCCTTTCTGTGAAATAATACTTCCTTAGGTTACTCCTAAGCCTATTCCCTCTTAACTTTGTCATATTCCCCCTCATTTCAGAGCTCTCCTTCATTTGAAAAAGGCTCTCTTCCTGTACATAAATGCCCTTGAGATATTTAAACTTTTCTATCATGTCTCCTCTCTCCCTCCTCTCTTCCAGCGTATACATGTTGAGGTTCATAAGCCTGTCCCTATAATTTTTGCATTCAAGACCGCTTACTAATTTCGTAGCCGCCCTCTGGACCGACTCCATTCTGTTTATATCTTTCTGTAGGTGCGGTCTCCAGAACTGCACGCAGTACTCCAAATGGGGCCTCAGTAGAGACTTATACAACGGCACTATCACCTCCTTTTTCCTGCTGGTCAAGCCTCTCTCTACGCACCCAAGCATCCTTCTGGCATTGACCGTCGCTTTTTCTACCTGTTTGGAAGCTTTAAGGCCATCAGACACAATCACCCCCAAGTCCCGCTCTTCCTTCGTACACTGAAGCATTTCACCCCCTATACTGTACCGTTCCCTCGGATTTTTGCGACCCAAGTGCATAACCCTGCATTTTTTGGGATTAAACCTTAGTTGCCAAATATCGGTCCATTCCTCTAGCTTCACTAATTCCTTCCTCATGTCATTCACACCCTCCAGGGTGCCCACAATGTTGCAGAGTTTAGTATCATCCGCAAAGAGACAAACCTTACCAGACAGCCCTTCTGCAATATCACTCACAAAGACGTTGAAAAGAGCTGGCCCTAGGACCGATCCCTGTGGTACTCCACTGACGACATCCTTTTCTTCAGAGCAAGCTCCGTTTACCACTACCCTCTGTCTCCTACCATTCAACCAATTTTTAACCCAATCAGTTACTCTAGGTCCCATACCAAGGGCACTCAATTTATTTATCAGTCGCCTGTGTGGAACCGTGTTAAAAGCTTTGCTGAAATCCAAGTATACCACATCAAGCGCCCCTCCCACATCCAACTGTTTGGTCACCCTGTCGAAGAAGACAGTCAGATTCGTCTGACACGACCTGCCACTAGTGAAACCATGCTGCCTCGGGTCCCGCATTCCATGTAGTTCAAAAAAATCTCACAATCCTCCTCTTTAGAAGCGTTTCCATTAGCTTACTCACCACCGAGGTCAGACTGACAGGTCTGTAATTCCCAACCTCCTCCTTACTTCAACTCTTGTGCAAAGGAACCACATCCGCCCTTCTCCAGTCCACTGGGACCACTCCAGTTTCTAAGGAAGCATTGAAGAGGTCTGTCAGCGGAGCCGACAGAACTTCTCCGAGTTCCTTAAGCACCCTCGGGTGTATCCCATCAGGCCCCATCGCTCTGTCTACTTTTAGTTTGGCAAGCTCCTCTGAGTGGGTGCCTGCTGATGCGGGACATAGAAGAATGCATGGATTAATCAGAACAACAGCTCTCGGCCACAGAAGATGATTTGCAGGTTCTGTGCCAAGACTCTGGAATGCATGGTCTATTAATTCAGAAACAGCTCAATAAAACTGACGCCTCGAGAACAGGTCTCAGCAGTGCAATATCAGGATACTGGATGTCCAGGAGAGCAGGAGTGCAACAACATGGTGGACTTTGTATAACAACCTTTTAAGGATCTCTTTCAATCCCCAGCCATCCTGGAAATCCTTGTGGTAGAGCAAGCTCACAGGGTGCCATGACAGCAGCCGCCTCCAGGAGCTCGACCATGGCCTCTGCTTGTGAAATTACTAAATTTCAGACATAAAGAACTCATTTTGCAGAGAGCAAGAAAGGAGGGCCCACTGAAATACAAGGAAAAATAATGTTTAGCTTTTTCAGAATTATAGCGCTGAATTAGATAAAATCACATGCGATTTCGGGAAATTAAGCATAGACTTCACTTTCATAACATCTAACTGGCACTGCTCTATCCAGCCAAACTAAAGATTTGGTGGAAAGGAGAACAAACTGTCTTTTCAGATGTTCGTGAAGTCCAGAAGTTTTTTAAGATTCCACTTCCCAGGTGATCTGTGAGAAGAGCAGGACTGAACAACACTGGAAGGGGGTGAGGAATAAAAGGTCGGCCAAACGAAAAGGTGGTGAAATGGCTTGCACCCATGATAAGGACATTAGGCAGCTGCCTGGAGAACTGCTTTCGACAGGCTGATTGGATTATCTACAGATTTACTGACTGTTTTTATGAGCGTGGATTAACCCCTTGGCTTTCTCTTCTATCTCTCCAGAGGACAGAGAGATATCAAAACGTGACTTTTTTATTCAGTGGTTTGCCCTGAGCATATCTCTGGGCCTTGTGCAGAAGTACACTGCAAGACTGCTCAGAGAGGATTAATATAACAACCTGGATGATCTGCAGCGCATGGTCATTCACTGGCACTTCCTCCGGAGTGCGCCCTCGCACTGTATGTGAGAGCAGCAGTATATGATGGGTCCTGGGTGTTTTAAGTTGTGTTGGTTAAATGTTCTTATTCTGCAAGCAAGTTTCTTTCAGTAGAATTTCAGGGATTCAGCTGGGGAGGATGGTTGCTCAGGGGAATATATGTATTATAGGGCCTTCATGTAATGTATGAATGGTTTGAGGTGCTGTGTGTGATATGGATAGTTGAGGAAGGGGATATGAACGTACAACTGATTTCCTATAACGTACAGAGATTACAAACCCCCTCAAATGGAAAAAAATGATGTTAGAGTTGGATAAACTGAAGGCAGGCATTTATCTCATCCAGGAAACACACTTGGGTAGAGGAGAACTGAAAAAACTGTGTGGGGGGAGGAAGGTTTGCAATAGTATGGGGGTAGCTATACTCTTTAGGAAAGGCAAGGTGGGAAAAGCACAGTGGGTGTGGTGGGTCAGGCGGGAGGAGCGCTGGCTTTGGAAATACAGTTAGAGGGAACAGATCTTTCCCTAGTAAATATGTATGTTCCTAATAAGGGCCAGTTCTCCTTCATTCAGGACATGCTTACTAGCCTACAGGGGTGGACACGGTTTCCTATTCTCCTGGGGGAGGGGGCTGTTAATTGGGTCATGAATGTGCAGATGGATAGGTCCTTTGCCTCAAAACACAGAAAAATGATCAGTCCTACACTAGCAGACATTTGTCAAGAATTTTGCTTAGTTGATATCTGGAGGAAACTTCACACAACAGCAAAGAATATATTAGAATCCAGGGGATAGTGTACCAGTTGACATAGAAATATAGAATATAAGTAAGAACTATAACATTCAACTGAAGACGGCAGTACACAAATACAACATAATATCTAGTCTGCCCAGTTTACTTCCTGGTGCAATGTCAGACTAGAGTTTATCTTTGGCATTCCCCCTCTGTTCTTTCTGTACTTGGCTTAGGTTTCTTTGAATTCTGTTACCATCTTTGCCTCCAGCACCTCCTTGGAAAACTGTTACATGCCTCTACCACTCTCTACGTCAAATGTTTTTGTGACATTACTCTTGAATTTTCTTCCTTGGAGCATGACTGTGATCTTTCCACTGCAAAAATAAAAAATGCTCCAAAGATCTCATTATGTTGGATGAAGACTCATTAAAGCCATGTTTGCGTTAAGCACTTTGCCTTTCTTCTTGAAATGAATAAATGAGACAGGATCCTTTCCAAAGAGTATCTACAATGAGTACAAGAATGCTTTGGGAAAGTAGGAGAGTCCAGGAGAATAGTCCATAGCATCAGTGGCGTAGCGGGGGCGGCTGCCACCCGGGGCGGATCGCTGCAGCACCCCCCCGGGTGCAGACCAACATGACACCCCCCCACTGGCGTGGACCCCCCCACCCCACCGGCATAGCGCCACCCCCCGACACGGTCCCCACCTGTCTACGAGTTCCATCCATCTGCAGCGCTGCTGTAAAAATCGTTTTGTCGGCCCTTCCCTCACGCCCTTTGTCCTGCCCTCTGGCGTAACTTCCTATTTCCTCAAGGGCGGGACACAGGGCGTGAGGGAAGGGCCAACGAAGCGATTTTTACAGCAGCGCTGTAGATGGATGGAACTCGTAGACAGGTAGGGACCGTGTCGGGGGGGGGGGGGGTGTGCTGCACCAGGGGGGGGGTGGACGGATGCACCCCCCCACCCGGGGCGGACCGCCCCCACCGCCCCGCCCTTGCTACGCCACTGCATAGCATTAAAAACATCTAAAGGTATTAAAAGAAAAACGAAAGAGGAATATATGTAAAATGTTTGCATCTCAACAACTGTAGAACAAAAAAGTGAACTTTTACGGTTTACTAAGAGGATGTGGGAGAATTCTTCATTTACCTTTGGCTGCTCTGGAGCACTGACAAAAACATTAACCCTCCTCCCTTCACAGACCCCCTTGAAAACTCCACACCCCCCCAACTCTCCTTACATCTACCCCCTGTTCCCCTCCTAACAGAGAGAATGCATAACTTAGGAGGTTTAAATAAAACAATATAAACCTCACAAGTTTGCTATTGTTTTACCAATATGGCGGCAAGCTCCGCCCATTGGCTTCAGCCCAGATAGGCTCATGCTGTCTCCTGTCATTAAACCTCCTTGAGCGTGCCCCATTGTGGCACCTAAATTGAAGTGCCAAATTACAAAATAGTGCGCACTTTTTCCTGATAGTGCATGTATGTGCATTTGCCCATTATCAGGAAACAGCACGTGCATCTGCATATTTTGGAAAAGAGAGTGCACTTTTTCTGAAAGAGCATGATCACTGAATGACATTGCTCCCATAATGAACAAATGAAAGGGAAAACCCCCCACAAATATTCCTGAAATCGACTTGAAAATCGACATAATGCAAAACTTTTCTGGAGGCACGCCTCTAAAACTAATTGTCATTGCTAGGCATAGGTCACAAATAGAAGGGGAGCAGCTTTGTTTCTGTGACCCCTCCATTTGGGATCCCAAATTCTCTTCCCTTTCCCTATAAATCTACAATCCCAAAGAAAATGTTTCTGTTTACCGTTCTCGAGGAAGCAGCTTAGGCTCTGGACGAACTGCCACCATGGAAAAGGTCAGCTGCCTGGCGGGAGAAGGGATGGAGAAATTCAGATCCAAGGAGCCCGTCTTTCTGTGCAATGGTTCCATTCCCATCGCCCCTTGCATTTCGCTCTCTATAGGACAGGAGCCTGCCCGGCCGTGGCTGGACAGAGATGAGAGCTGAGGTCCCACTGCGCCTTGCAGCACCCCATCCACTACTGCCTGCGCGTCGTGCGTAGGAGAGATGGAGGGAGGAGACCGGGATTTCTTTTTTGTTGATGCCCCCGCTAACAGTTTTAGCAGCCCACTTTTCTTTTCTTTCTGAAAGAAAAAAAAACACACACACACATTTAAGTAAATTCATTTTTCAGTTCTCTGAAGGGTCCAGGAAATGAAACATGATAGATGTTCTTATCATTGAGCACTGCATCAATAACCTTATGATCAGAACCCTAAGAGGAAATTTTAAAACAATCCGTGAACATAAGGAGTTTGAAATTAAGATAGAACCATGGGTTCATATCACTTTATAAACCATAAAATCCTACTGCTTTTGTCACCTCCTGATCACCCATCCATTTCTCCCTGTCACTGGAATGTTTTTACAAACGGTCTGCCTCAGCTCCAGCTGATTCAGAATGCAGCAGCAAGACTGACTGAATGTTGTACACGTTGTGACCACATTACACCATTTCTACAAAAACTTCAGCGGCTACCAGTACAACACAGGGCTAAATTTAAAATTGTATGATCTTCCAGACCCCTAAAGGAATTGGAACAGAGTACTTGAAAAACAGAATCTTCCTCTAGACACCTCCAAGGACACAAAGGTCCTCCCCAGTGGTGTTCCTAGCCTCGACGACACCTGGGGCGGATCGCCGATGCGCCCCCCCCCGCGAAATGACACCTCCCCCTCTGGCGAAATGACACCCCCCCAGGTGCACGCCACTGGGGGGGGTGCCGCGGCGCGCACCTGTTGGCTCTGAGTTCGCTACGCTAAATTCGCTCGTTCGCTGCAGCTCCCTCCCTCTGCCCCGGAACAGGAAGTAACCTGTTCCAGGGCAGAGGGAGGGAGCTGCAGCGAATGAGCGAATTTAGCGTAGCGAACTTGGAGCCGACAGGCGCACGCCGCGGCACCCCCCAGCGGCGTGCACCCGGGGCGAACCGCCCCCACCGCCCCCCCCTTGGTACGCCACTGGTCCTCCCAAAGATATCCCTAACCACACCCTCTCCAAAGGATATCATGCGATGTAAAATGAGCCTTCTTCGGAGTAGCCTCACACCCTGGAATGCACTCCTTGAAAGATTTCATGTAACACAAGACTATCTGTACTTCAGGAAACATGTGAATGCTTGACTCTTCACCCAGGCTTTTAGTGGAATACGAAGAAACTTGCTAGTCACGCGCGCATGCGCACACACACACACACACATGGAGTGACACTGGCTGCACATACTGTATCAAGACTTGCTTATTCACTCCTACCCTAGCTGAGATTATACTCATGCACTTTTCTGACTTCATGTGCAACATTCGTTAAATTAGTCCCCTTATTTTCCAAAAACTGTTGGTCTATCTTATAATTAGTCCCCTTATTTTCCAAAAACTGTTGGTCTATCTTATCTATGTATTCCACCTTTGCTTACAAACTATGTGGTGTATTAAGATGTTACATTGCATAATTGATTAACAAGCCCTTAATTATCAATAATTGGGTGTTAACAACCAGTTACTGCAGTCAATTGGCATCAATTAAGATTTTCCCACTATTCTATAAGGCACGGTGCCTAAATCCCATGACACATATTTGATAAGAGTTGTGGCCAAGGGGGCATGTGAGGGGTGTTCCAAAAACTTACACATGTAATTACAGAGTACTGCCTGAGCATGCCTAACTTGGTTTCAGCAGGTGTAAGTCAAGTGCAAAATGTTAGGTGTGAGATTGGTGCTTAAGCATGATTCTATAAAGGGCTTGCGCCCTTTATAGAATCATGCTTAGTACCAGTCATTTCCTGTGCCCATTTTTGAGTGCTGTTTACTGAATCTAGCCCTATAATACCATGTTATGTACCCTTATTTGAATATTTTTACTACTGTAATTGTCTATTGCTTATGGTCGACTTATTCTTGCTGTACAACCGCCTTGAGTGAATTTCTTCAAAAAGGCGGTAAATAAAGCCTAATAAATAAATAAATTGTATGTTTCTTGAACATATTCTGATATTGTCATCTTTTACTCATCCCAACCTGAGGAACGAGATTTTGTCCTCTGAAAGCTAGCCAAAAAGTGTTTATTACACTACTTTATCCTTATCTGACATACTTCAAATTGTTGGAAGAAAAGCAACAGGGCACAATAAGATGTACCAAAAGTGTTATAAAATACAAACAATACAACAAAGCAGTGGGTAAAAAACCAGGAGTTCCAGAGTGAAGATGAACCAAACTTTATTAATCAGTATATTGACGCAATATACTGCTTTGTTGTATTGTGACTATCCGTGGGATTTCGTTGAGTTCTCCACATTTGTGGATTCTCTACTGATAAAATACAAACATACTTTATCAAAAAGATAAAAGAATCAGAGTTAGCACTAGTGTGGAGCACTACTAGGAGAAATGTTTATTTATTTATTACATTTGTATCCCACATTTTCCCACCTATTTGCAGGATCAATGTGGCTTACATAGTGCCCTAAGGCGTTAGCCAAGTCCGGCAGAGAAATGAATACAGGTGATGTTGTGGTCGAATAGGGTACATTAGAGTCAGGCACAAAGGGGTTCGAAGAGAGGGAAGATTATATAAATGTCCAGTATGATCGTTGGTTTTGCTGTGTTGCAGAATGTAGGCATTTATGTTGGGTCAGTAGGGTATGCCTTTTTGAATAGGTTGATTTTTTGTGATTTCCTGAAGTTTAGATGGTCATAGATTGTTTTCCCTGCTTTTGGTAGTGCGTTCCATATTTGCGTGCTTATATAGGAGAAACTGGATGCATAGGTTGTTTTGTATTTGAGTCCTTTGCAGTTAGGGTAGTGGAGGTTTAGGTATGTTCCTGATGATTTGGTTCTGTTTCTGGTTGGTAAGTCTATGAGGTCTGACATGTATCCTGGGACATTGCTGTAGATAATTTTGTGGACCAGGGTGCAGATTTTGAAGGTAATACGTTCTTTAATTGGGAGCCAATGTAGTTTTTCTCGGAGGGGTTTAGCACTTTTGAATCGTGTTTTGCCAAATATCAGTCTGGCTGCTGTGCACCCACTGTTCCCTCTAAGCTCAGCAGGAGTCCTCCACCTACAGTCCTGCCAGTGGGTGGTGCTGTTTCAGTATCACATGTTCAACAGCAAGGGATAGGCAAGTTCTGCAGGACTCCAGGGAACCTGACTGTCCCCAGTGATTGAAAACACAATATTGATGCATCACCCCCTACTGGCAGCAATGCAGTTGGAGGACTCCCACTCACTTTAGAGGGAACAATGTGCACTATTACTCACACTAGTGTGGAAGGCATTTAAACATGCAATATGTGAGACGCATTTTCAAAGCACTTAGACTTATAAAGTTACATGGAGGGGCATTTTCGATATGATGTCTAAGTCCAGCTTTGGACGTTTTGCAAAAAATGTCCAAAATCTGAATAGGAAAGAAGGCCTTTTTCAAAAAAGAAAAAGTCTATCTTTTTTTTCAAAAATATCATTTTGAACAAGGTTTTGTGATTTGGAAATTTTGTTTTTTGGTCCATTTTCGACCCCCCCCCCCCCCCCCCAAAAAAAAACATCCAAGTGCAAAATGCACAAAATCAAGTCATTGGGATGGAGGAGGAGCCTGCATTTTTAGTAGACTAGCCTCCCTGACATCCCAGGAAAGCAATAGGGCACCCTAGGGGGCACTGCAGTGGACTTCATAAAATGCTCCCAGGTACACATCTCACCCTTGCTCCCTTACCTTTTCTGCTGAGCCCCCCAAAACCCACTACCCCCAACTGTACACCACTACCATAGCCCTTACGGGTGAAGGGGGCACCTATATGTGGGTACAGTGGGTTTCTGGTGAGTTTGGAGGGCTCATAGTTTCCACCACAAGTGTAACAGGTAAGGAGAGGTAGGAGCCTGGGTCCACCTGTCTGCAGTGAAGTGTACCCACCACTAGACTACTCCAGGGACCTGCATGCTGTTCTAATGGACCCGAGTATAACATCTGAGGCTGGCATAGAGACTGGCAAGTAATGTTTTTCATCACATTTTTGGGGGGTAGTGACCACTGGGGGAATAAGGGGAGGTCAACCCTGATTCCTTCCAGTGATCATCTGGGTATTTAGGGCACCTTTTTGTGCTTTATTCGTTATAAAAACAGGTCTAGCTCAAAACGTCTTAGTCCTGGACTATTTTATTTTGTTCCATTATGACTGAAAAACATCTAAGTCTTAGGAACGCCCAAGTCCTGGCCTGAACACACCCCCCTTGAGATTTGGACGCACTTCTGACGGACTTCATAGAAAAACATCCAACAATAGTTTTTGAACATACTGATTTGGATGTTTTTTGTGAGAAAAACGTCCAAATGCTGCTTTATGCCACGTTCTAGACATTTTTCTGTTTGAAAATGAGTCCAATAGTAACCTATGGGACTTTGTAAGTCTAAATGCTTTGAAAATGAGCCCCACATCTTTTGCATTAAATACAGCATAGAAGCCAATGTGACCTTTCCCATACTGCATGGATTGGAATAGGTCCATACTAAGCTATAGTTGTGTTCTGTGCCACTTTCCCCGCTTCACTATCGCCAACAAGAGGAGATGTTGGGCTGCATTTTCACCTTGTCTGAGGGACACCTGGATCGTGACTTAAATGTAGCTTCTTTGCTCTTCTATTTACTACTCAGAAATTCATTTTTCACCTGGTCTTTTTCACTTGGTCTTTTTCACTTGGGTCTTTTTAATGTAGCCTCTTCACTCTCCTATTCACTATTGAGCAATTCCATTCTTACTTGTTTTTTACTGCTGATATGAAGAGATTTCATCTATATGGTGCCATTAACAGCATTGCATTTCAGTACAAAGATTAAAAAAACAGGTTCATAATAAGAAAATGTCAGTCAGTTACCAAAGTTTTCCTTTATATATTAATTATCTTTATAATGTTTACCAAAGTGCAGACAACTCTTAAATCATTCACTTCCAACACTTTCACACTCTGTCATTCCTTCCGTTATAATTGCCATTACTTAATTATCTTAATGAAATTATCTTCGGGATTCTTTTTTTCAAACTCTCTCTTCAGATATGTATAGCAGTCATTCAGGTTTATAACTTCTATATTTAATAGTGCTTTTCACCAATGTTCTGCCACTTTTACACATTCCATGGAGAAGTGAGTAAGTGTTCCAACCTGTGTTTTACATTTTACACCTGTCATGAAATTCCCATATTTACAACTTCACCCCACTCTATCATATCATTTATTGTTTATTTCCATTTGCTATAGTGCCATTTTCTATGGTTGGCTCTTTCAGCATCATTCATGTGTCAGTACAAGCCTTGCAGTGACAGCCTTTGGTATTTAACTTATCACCAGGAAGTTGTGTCAGAGGGAAGACTCTGGGCTGGCTTGAACAGTAGGTATGAGTTGTTGCTTGCTGCCCGTGAAGAACAAAAGGACTTAAAAGGTACTTGGGGGTTGGAGGAATGGCATTAAGAGACTCCCGATCGCCGGGGGGGGGGGGGGGGGGGGCAGGGTTCTTATGCCCACCCACTTTGAGCTCAGTCCCACACAAAATTGGATGTCTGGCTATGCTCCTGCTTCAGAGTTATAATATTTTGGCCTCAAATGTGTCAGAAAATAGTCTGGTCGTCAGAACCTGATTACTGTAGCACACAAAAAAAGATATGTACAAGCCAGGTTGTTTACCCCTTTCTGAAGACAAATGCATTAAAAACATTTTTTAATCCCTTAGTGACAGTGACTGAGGGTTTGCGTGAATCCAATATGGGGTTTTGTTGCTCTCACCTTACCTTTCATTATGGAATAGCAAATTTCACTTTGAACACTCATAAGTATCACCACACTAGTACAGACCAAAGGTCCATCAAGCCCAGTATCCTGTTTCCAACAGTGGCCAAGCTAGGTCACAAGTACCTGACGATCCCAAAAGAGTAAAGTAGATAAATAGTGGATTTCTAAAGTCCACCTTAGTAGTTTATGGACTTTTCTTTAAGGAACTTTTTCAAACTTTATTCAAACCCTGTTATGCTAACTGCTTTTACTACAATCTCTGATAATGAATTCCAGAGCTTAATTACGTTTGTACCAACCCCATTTATGCAGGATACCAACCCACAAATATGTGGCCTATAGCAAGTGAACAATACTTCCAAAGTTACACATTATTTCAGCTGGTTGCAGCAAACTGTGTTCTGCACAGTACTCTTAATATAGATCAAGCTTGAATGGAAGCTACAGTGACTAGACTTTGTGTTTTGCAATAAAGCATGGATAATTTATGTTTAAAAAGATTGATCCATAGAGGCCAAGATGAAATTTGACACTAATTTTAATTTTCATAATACCACCATTAAACTTGTATAATATTTAACTCATTTGGTGCTATAGATGTCACCTATGCCATCAGAGATTTCAGTGTCATTCGGCATCAGTTTAAAAATTTGCTATGGGATGTTTAAAGTTTTGTAGTGAATAAAGGACGACATATAAGCTGATAAAGATTTCTTCCATAGACACATAACAGAATGGTCATTATGAATAAAGTCTATTTTATTTATTGGGAATTATGAACCGCCTTTATGAAGAGATTCACCCAAGGTGTACAGGTTTTTTTTTAATTATTTGTTTATTAAAGTTTTACAACTTAAACAGACATACAAAAACTGTTAAGTGAAACACAGCTTTAGAAACAAATTAAATATACAGGAATTTACTTTCCTCAATAGTAACATGTCATTCAGCTTCATTAGACCTCAATTTAGGAAGGGGGGTAGGAATTTGTGAAGTTTACATTATATTAATCTGTAAATAAGAAATTGATGCTGCGTACATTCTCGTTTTACTCCCTCGAAGTCTCTATTGTTGTTTTGAGTCTAGGAAAGATTTAAGCTGGTCAGGATTAAAGAACACATATTTTGTTTGATTTAACCTTACAACACATTTACATGGATATGCAAGAAGGAAGGAACCTTCTATTTCTGCTATTTTAGACCTCATAGAGAGAAACAATTTTCTTTTTTGTTGAGTAGTCTTTCTTACATCTGGATAGATCCAGATTTTATGTCCTCCAAATATACGATTTGTAGTTTTGAAATAAAGTCTCATTACTGAGTTCAAATCTTGCTGGAAGACAAAAGAAACAATCAAAGTTGCTCTTTCTGTTGCTTCTTCTAAAGATTGTTCCAGAATGGCTGTAATATTGTTTAAATCCACTGATTTCTCTCCTTCTACTTTTTTAATTGTATTAGGTATATAATATATTTTATTTAATGGCGGGATTGCCTCATGTGGAAAATTTAAATTTTCTCTCAAAAATCTTGTAAAAATTTCTAATGGGGAAATCCCCACTAACCTAGGAAATTAAGTAGACGAAGGTTTAGTCTTCTATTAAAGTTCTCCATTTGCTCTATTTTTCTTCTTAATTCCATATTATCTTTTATTGCAGCCATTTTGAATTCAGTATTTTGAATCATCTCTTTCTGTAAAGTCTCTATCTTAGAGGAAAAATCATGTTTTACAACTTCTATGGAGTCCTTCAATTCTTGTACAGTAACATTCAAAGTTTTTACCTCTGTAGAGGACTGCTGCAAGGTTTTGTCCATATCCAACAACTTCAGCCAAATCTGACCTAGGCTGACCTCCGGTTCTTTCCCCGCTGCAGCTATTAGTTCCACAGTGTCGGATACCCCACAAGGTCCTCCAGCGTCAGCCTTTCCGGCATACGATGGGTTTCCCTCTCGACTCGCTGTGTGCGCAGGGCACGGAGGAATCATAGAGTTCGGCGGGGGGGATAAAGATGTTTCCATTTCCAGCGAGGTAGCCGCTTCACCGGCTCCTCCCGCAATGGACTCCGACCCGCTAATTCCTCGAGAGAGAGCAGGGAAAAAGCGCTCCAAACCTGGCCTCGTCGGCGTGGACGTACCGGTAGGTGTGGGAACTATCCGGACGACCCCTTTCCGCTTCGAGTGAGGCATTTTCGGTAAAGAAAAAAGAAAAAGTTTCCGAGGCTAGGCTGGAGCTGCTCACCAAACCTCTGCTCTCGGCGCCATCTTGACACGCCCCCCCAAGGTGTACAGTTTAACATAGAACTTACAAATTTGTTAACAGCATAACAATAGTAAAATAACCAAGAATAAACATAAATATAATAAATGAGGTAAACTTGAAAACAGTAAATTGAAACCTAATAGAACTACAGTGAAAGAGTATCAAAAATACACACATTTAACAGCACTGGAATTCAAATACCAGAGATATAATACAGTGTTAGCACAATTTCACCAACTCTCTCTCTTTCCTCCCCATTTCTTTGCATTTCTCAGAGATGATATACCCTAATTTAAGAGCAATGGGGGGGGGGGGTCTTTTATGTTGGCGCGCTGGCATTTTTAGCGCCGGTTAAAAATAGGAATGTGCTAAACACTAACGATTCCCATAGGAATACACTGGTATCTTTAACGTTTAGTGCATGCCTATTTTTAACACGCGCTAAAAATGCCAACACTCCTATGTAAAAGACCCCCAATGTGTACTGCTGCTCCTTGTGATCTTGGGCAAGTCACCCAAGCCTACATTCCAGTTTATTTTCGAAGGAGATCGCCGGCCATCTTCCGACACAAATCGGGAAATGGCCGGCGATATCCTGAAGCAGGCCAAATCGGTATAATCGAAAGCCGATTTTGGCCGGCTTCCACTGTGTTCCGTTGCGGGGCCGGCGAAATTTCAAGGGGGCGTGTTGGCACGGTAGTAAAGGCAGGATGGGGGCGTGCGTTGAGATGGCCGGCTTCGCCTGATAATCAAAAAAAGAAAGCCGGCCTTGACAAGCATTTCGCCGGCTTCACTTGGTCCCTTTTTTTTCAGATCCAAGTCCCAAAAAAGTGCCCAAACTGACCAGATGACCACCAGAGGGAATCGGGGATCACCTCCCCTGACTCCCCCCAGTGGTCACCAACCCCTCCCACCCTAAAAAAACAACTTTAAAAACTTCTTTTGCCAGCCTCTATGCCAGCCTCAAATGTCATACTCAGGTCCATCGCAGCAGTATACAGGTCCCTGGAGCAGTTTTAGTGGGTGCAGTGGACTTCAGGCAGGTGGACTCAGGCCCATTCCCCCCTACCTGTTACACTTGTGGTGGTAAATGGGAGCCCTCCAAACCCCCCTCAAAATCCACTGTACCCACATGTAGGTGCCCCCCTTCTCCCATAAGGGCTATGGTAATGGTATAGAGTTGTGAGGAGTGGGTTTTGTGGGGGATCTGGGGGGCTCAGTACACAAGGTAAGGGAGCTATGCACCTGGGAGCTATTTTAATTTTTTTTTACTTTTTAGAAGTGCCCCCTAGGGTGCCCGGTTGGTGTCCTGGCATGTGAGGGGGACCAGTGCACTACGAATCCTGGCCCCTCCTAGGACCAAATGCCTTGGATGTGGCCGGGTTTCAGATGGCCGGCTTCGGTTTCCATTATGGGCAAAAACCGAGGCCGGCCATCTCAAACCCGGCCATCTCTGACATTTGGGCGACCCCAACCATATTATCGAAAAAAAAGATGGCCGGCCATCTTTTTTTATTTTATTTATTTACTTATTTAAATTTTCCAATATATCACCACTTAAAGTGAATATGCAATCGGCATTATTTAACATTAGGAAACAAAAATGATAAGTATATATCTTTACAGCCCATTTGTCCACAAGTTAAAGAAATTTAATTCCAAGATTAAGGAAATTAAAAAAAAGAAAAAGAAATACAAAAATTAATAATCAATAGATGCTTCCTCTGGTTCAGACCCCAGCCTGCTAAATTAGGGAAGGTTTACTATATTCACATCAACTCTTGCATCAATAAACTCTTTCAACTGTTTTGGATCTACAAACTGAAAATGTTTACCCTCAAGCATCACATTACAAAAACAAGGAAATCGCAAAACAAAATTTGCTCCCAATGCCACCACCCTGGGGCGAAGTTCCAAAAAGGCCCTTCGTCTCATCTGTGTAGGCCGTGAGAGATCTGGAAAGATACGGACCTTTGAGCCCAAAAACAGATTTTCTAAGTGTCTCAACGAAAGCCGTAGTACGGCGTTCCTATCAGGCTCCAACGCAAAAGTGGCAAGCAGAGTTAACCTCTGAGTAACTATTTCTAATGAGCTTTCTAGGAATGAGGTAAGATTCATTCCCTCCCCTATTACGGGGGGGTTTCCCACCACCACTCCAGTACTCCCGATGTAATAAGCCCGTGTAATGGGAGGGAGTGAGTCCTTGTCCATTCCCAGGATGTCCACCAAATATTTTTTGACCATCTCCAAAGGAGAAATTAACGGTGATTTGGGAAAATTAAGAAACCTAAGGTTAAGTCTTTTAGTCTGATTTTCAAGGTATTCAAGTCGTTTATGTAGGAAATTATTGTCTTTAACCAAAGCTGTTTCTATAGATCCCATTTCTTGAATTTTGATATCCACACGTTCCAATTTCTGGGTTTGCTGTGCAGTCACTTGTGCTTGAAGCAGGGCAGCCTCAGAAAGAACTTCAATATCAGAAGAATTCTGCTTTAAAATAGTTTGCATAGAGGTTTGGATATTGTAAACCATGTCCCATAGTGACTCCAGCATCACAATTGCTGGTCTAATCACTCCACTAGCCACAGGAGGAGATTGAGATAGACTATCAGCCCGAGCTAACTTGGAAACAATAGCTTGAGGCAATACCTTTGAAGCCTGTTGTAGTAATGTTTCCCGAAGTTGAGAATCTAACTCCGTTGCTGCAGTCACACCCTCAGACAGGGCCAGCTGAGCCACTTTGGCGTCTGTCTCTGTTTGAACAGCCAGCAACTCTCTTCCAGGCTGGGGAGGTGCAATTCGCTCCATAGGGCTCAAGGAAGCCCCGTTTCCACTCTCAATCGACTCTGAAGGGCCGAGAGCTGCAGTGGGGGTCGAAGTTCCCTGAGGACCCGGTTGCTGCCTGGGGAATTGCAGGGTTGTTTGTTTCAACGTCGAGGAGGTCACAGGAACCGAGGGAAATTCCTTTACCTTCCCCCTCCGCTTCCCCATAGTTAACGAGGCTACAGAGGCACCGAGAGAAACTCACAAACACAGCAGCCTCCAGGAGCAAACACAGGTGCGTCTATTCACAGCGCCATCTTGGAATGGAATCGGCCGGCCATCTTTTTTGAAAATACGGTTGGCTCCGCCCCTTTGTGGCGCCGGCCCCGGAGATGGCCGCCCCTGTTCGAAAATGCCCCTCATTGTCTCAGGTACAAATTTAGATTGTGAACCCTCCAGGAAGAGAGAAATGCCCAGTGTACCTGAATGTAACTCACCTTGAGTTATTACTGAAAAGGTGTGAGCAAAACCTAAATAAATTAATTTGAGTATTGTGTAAAACTCTTGTTGCCTCATCTCAAAAAGGATATAAGAGAATTAGAAACAGTACAGGGAAGGGTGACACAACTGAGAAAGCAGATGGAACAACTGTCCTATGAGGAAAGTTAAGAATATTAGAGCTCCTCAGTTTGAAGAAGAGATGGTTAATTAGCAAGTCCAGCATTTCAGTGCATGTATGCGTATGTGAGGATGAGCTAAGATGGACATGTTTAGAGAGTGTAATCAATGCTAGTTTAAATCCGTCTTCTGTTTAGAAAAGCTATCAAGCCACATTGTTCTTCTCCAGCAGTGCTGAGAAAGATTCTTAAGCATCATTATCCGTTTTGCTCTGGGAGGCGTGTAGTCCATTATAAAAAGGCTTTCACTTATTTATCTTTTCTTGCCTGACTGTTAAGCTGACTTCTACCCGAGTGATTTATGGAACAATATTTGCATCCAGTCAAGTCCATTTTAATTTGCCAAGATAAGAGCCTGGTGGCGTTTGCTGATCGACTCGCTATCATATTTTTCTTGTCTGTTTGGGAGGAAGGACATCTAGAAGAGTTTTCTTTCTTTCTATCTTTGTTTTTTTAATGGAATTAAGTGTGCTTGAGTTCATGACATCAACCTGTTCTGATGTTGACTGCAATCCTCACCTCCTTAAGCTAAACACAGAAGCCAACCCCCCCCCCCCCCCCCCCTCAAAACACAAAACTAGACTAACCCTTCCATGTTCACGCATATTAAAAACCTATATCGCTGTACGGGTATATGTTAGCTCCTCTGAGTCAATTCTTTTACATCCACCAGTTTTCTCCTGTTCCTTTGTACTTCCAGTTCATTTGGATACAGGACTGTGGGGCTCTTTTTCAAATGAGAAAAACATCGAAAAAGTGTCATAAAGCAGCATTTAGATGAATTTTTTCTCAAAACGTTCAAATCGGTATTTTTGAAACCTATTTTTCAGACGTTTATCTATGCAATTCATCTGCGGTGTATCCAAATTACAAAGGGGCATGTCAGGGGCAGGCTTGGGGCATTCCTAACACTTGGACGTTTTACAGCCATAATGGAACTAAACAAAAACATCTAGGGCTGAAACTTCAATGTTTTGGTCTAGGCCTGTTTTTAGAACAAATAAGGCACAAAAGGTGCCCTAAATGACCACTGGAGGGAATCAGGGATGACCCCTCCCTTACTTTCCCAGTGGTCACTGACCCCCCTCTCACCTCCCAGAAATGTGATTAAAAATATTACCTACCAGCCCTATGACAGCTTCAGGTGTTATGGCTAGGTCTATTAGAGCACAGGCAGGTCTCTGGAGTAGTATAGTGGTCAGTGAAGTGCACTATAGAGAGGACAACCCAGGCCCATATCCAATTCTATCTGTAACACTTGTAGTGGAAACTGTGAGCCCTCCCAGTCCCCTAAAACCTACTGAACCCACATATAGGTGACCCCTTCACCTATAAGGGCTATTGTAGTGGTGTATAGTTGGGTACAGTAGGTTTTTGGTGGGTTATGGAGGGCTCAGCATACAGTATAAGGAGGTATCAGTGAGATGTGTACCTGGGAGCTTTTATATGAAGTCCACTGCATTGCTCCCTAGGGTACCTCACTGCTCTCCTGGGATGTCTGTATGGCCAGTCTACTAAGAATGTGGGCTCCTCCTACATCCCAATGGCTTGATTTTCTACAATTTCACTTCTTTTTTTTTAATGGCCCAAAAAGATAAATGTACAGAGCACAAAAACATCTTGGATGTGGCCATTTTCGAAACAAAAAGACAGACATTTTGCTGTTTCGATAATGGCCACATTTCCTATTCGGATTTGGGATATTTAGCGCAAAACATCTAAAGTCCAACTTAGATGTCATATAAAAAAATACCCCTCCATGAGTCTTCATCCACAATAGGCCTTTTTCCTCTATTTTATCTCTCTTCTCACCACCAATATAGTCTCCTCATTGCACTGATGCTCCCAGGACACGAGCCATGCATCAGGGCTCCTTCCTGAATCCTGCAATCACAGGCCCTAAACCTGGCCACTAGGTGTCATCCTTAAGAAATGAACACGACTCCCTCCCCTCTGGGAGCTATGACCGCTACCTTCATAACATCCCCAGTCAGCTTGGGTAGAGGAAAAAACAACCCTAGGATCAAAATAAGGCCATTCTACATGGTGGAGCACAGCACTGCAGCTGAGTCAGCTCTATTTGAGTATATTTATAGGTCAAACTACAGAACTGGATCCCATAAATAACAAATGGCTGTAGGGTGACTATTTTTAAGAAGCTTACTTTTGCAAAGGGGGTGGAGATGCTCTGGAACTTGACCTGGATGGATGCGTGAGCTAATAAAAGACTATACCTTTAGAAAAGTTTTTGAACTGGTTTTATTTTTGTTGATTTTAAGAAAATCTGAGGCAAAATTCACAATAATGTGGGCTGTAAAACACCTAGCAATCTTCCGAAAACTACTGAAAACCAACCTGTTCAAAAAGGCATACCATAATGAGCCATCCTAAATACTAGACAACTAGACTCTACATGAACTAGACAAAACCGAAATCTCCTCACTAGACTGATAACCTACGTGCTATTAATGAAAGTTACGCAATACGCACTACCACTTTATTTCACATACCAGAAATGAACTTTCTATAATTGATTGTGTTATTCTATAATTCACTTTATCATTTAGGAACTTCAATGCAATACCACTTTGCATTCTACTTTACCATTTATGCACCTTAATGCAATACCACTTGTATTTCTCTATCCGGAAATGGCGATCGCCATTATAGCATAACTGGAAGCAACACTGAGCCTGCAAATTGGTGGGAAAATGTGGGATACAAATGCAACAAATAAATAAAAATAAAATAAAATAAATAAATAAATCCTTGACTCCAGAGAAAAGGGTGAAAAGGACAAGATTCCTACCACTGATCTGATGATGGTGATTCAAGTGCTAAAAGATGATGTGCAATAAAGAAATTCAATCCACACTAGGAATCTTTCCTTTCAGCTGACAGCATTGCATCAAAAGACAGTTAATTTGGAAGAAAAGTCAGAAAACGTTAGAATGCAATGCACTGCAAGAGTCTGTGAACATAGCTGTGGTTTTAAAGTTGCCGACAGATCTGGAGAATCTTGCTAATCAAAACAGGAGGAGCAATATAAGAGTTTTGAGGATGCTGAAAGGATCGGAGGGAACAGACATTGCTAAGGGTTTTTTTTTTTCAAAGAGGCAATAGTGAATTTGCTCAATATTTTCTTTGCCAAGTGCCTCAAGATAGAACCCACACATCAGAAATCCTCATGTCACATAAGAATAGCCATACTAGGTCAGACCAGTGATTCATCTAGCCCAGTATCCTGCTTCCAACAGTGGCTGATTCAGGTCATAAGTACTTGACAGAATCCCAACTGGTAGCAGGATTCATGCTACTGATCCCAGGGACAAACAGTGGATTTCTCCATGTCTATCTCAGTAGCAGACTATGGACTTTTCCTCTAAGAACTTGTCCTAACCTTTTTTAACCCAGATACACTAACCACTGAAACCACATCCTCTGGCAACGAGTTCCAGCGCTTATTCATTGAATGAAAAAATATTTCCTCCTGTTTGTTTTAAAAGTAGTACCATGTAACTTCCTTGAGTGTCCCCTACTCTTTGTACTTTTTGAAAGAGTAAAAAATCAATTTACGTTTAACCGTTCTACACCACTCAGTATTTTGTAGACCTCTATCATTTCCCCCCTCAGCTGTCTTTTTTGCAAGCTGAAGTTGCATAACCTCTTAAGCCTTTCCTCATATGAGAGGAGTTCCATCCCCTTTAGCATTCTGGTTGCCCTTCTTTGAACCTTTTCTAATTCTGCTATATATATTTTTTCATGATCTCCTGGTTTGTTTGAATTCTGATTCTTGTATACCTCAGAAGAATTGGAAAATGTATCCAAGTAGTTTTGGTCTGCTCCATCAGGTCTGCCAGTGCTCCGAGATGAGATGCTGTTTTCTGGATACTCTACGAGGGGCATTTTTGATATGACATCTAAATCTGATTTTGGACATTTTGCTGAAAAGTCCAAAAATCAAGTGGTGAACATAGCAATTTTTGAACCAGAAAAATGTCTATCTTTTTGTTTCAAAAATGGCCATTTGCTAGTTGTTTTTGTGCTCAGTGTGTCTATCTTTTGGACCATTTTTGGGAAAAAAAAACCATCCAAGGGAAAATGCACAAAAACAAATCATTGGGATGTACTGGGGGGGCAGCATTCTTAGCGGATTGGCCATACAGACATCCCAGCAGAATGGGTCACCCTAGGGGGCACTGCAGTGGACTTCACATAAAAGGTCCCAGGTACACATCTCACTGCTACCCTCAAACATTGTGTGGTGAGCCCTCCAAAACCCACCAAAAAACTATTGTGTCAAAATACACACTACTACAATAATCCTTATGGCTGCAGGTGTCACCTGTATGAGGGTACAGTAAGTTTTTGGTGGATGTTGGAGGGCTCACGCTGTCCACCACAAGTGTAACAGTAGTGGGATATGAACCTAGGCTCCCTTCTCTACAGTGCACTGCACTGACCACTAGGGCACTCCAAGGACCTGCTTGCTGCTCTAATAGGCCTGGCCATAACATCTGGTTTGCCATACAGCCTGTTATGTACTGTTTCTTTCACATTTTTGGGGGGGTGGGAGGGGGTCAGTGACCACCTGGGGAGTAAGAGGGCATCATGCCTTAATCCCTCCAGTGGTCATCTATGATCATTTAGGGTACCTTTTTGTGACGTAGTCATGATTGAAACAGGTTTAGACGAAAACGTCTAATTTGTTTTGCCCTAGATGTTTTTGCTTTGTTCCATTATGGCAGAAAAATGTCCTAGTTTTGTTTGACCTGAGCAGAGTTTTACTATGGATAACCACTGCAATTGGTGGGACTGAGAAGTTTATCAGATATGGCAAGGATCGACTGTGGTGGAAGTGGAACTGGGTGATCATGTCTCTGATGGTTGAATCAGATGAACTATTGTGTAATTTCACCTTGTTTGGTTTTGTATTTTAGGTGTATTCTTTTTCTGTCTTCATGTTGCTGAAGACTGTATGTACCGATTGTTGTTTGGGTGTGCGAATTTAATCTGAGGGTGTGATGATGGCATGTGTGGGTGCAGTAGGTGTGAATGAGTGTTGATGTTACAAAGTATGGGGAAGCTTCAATGAATGTATGATAATGAAACTGATGGAGGGATGTGTGAAGGCTAGGATTATGTTTAAATTATCCTGTCTTGTCTAAGGGGCAGATGCACTAAAGCTAAATGAGCCTTTAATGACTCTCCAACGAGGAAAATTTGATCCGTTGCATGCATCAAAGGGCTTTTACCGAGGAAGCCAGCAGCTAACGAAAACGGAATGGAGATGAGCAATTAGTGTGAAAACCCCATTGAAACGACATGCACTAACGTTTTCCGATTGCCTTTACGCAGGAAAAAGGCAGGAAATCTAACGAGAGGTCTGGACCACTCGTTAGGACAGCTCTGTGCCAGGAAAAATCATTAAGTGAAAAAATAAACAAACTTTGAGCCAATCCCAGCGCATTAGCAGAGCTAAAAGCGCTGTGATTGGTCCAAAGGACGTCAGAAAACACATAAATAAATAAATTTAAAAAAAGGGTCGGGAGGGGGCAAGGGCGCTCATCAGGAGCGTCCTGTACGGACGGCCTTGCCCCCCCCCCGCTGCTCCCCACTTTCTGCCGCTCCCCCCACCCCGAAAAAGCAAAATTCAAGCAGCCCCTGCCCCCCTCCCTTCCTCACTACTCTCTCACCTCAGCTCCGCCTCCCGACATCCTCCGTTCTGTGCCCCGCCCCCTTTTGGGGTCGTCGCCGCCATTCCCCTCCTCCATCGGGCCCCCCTCCCTCTTACCGGGCCCGTGCAGCGCCTCTCTCCTCTGTCCGAAGGCGCTGCACGGGCAAGAAGAAAGCTGATGCCTGCCTTCGCCCAGCTTCGATGGCGCGTCTTTCTCCTGCTGGGCCCGCCCCTGTCTGACGTCGGTAACTACGTAGGTTACTGACGTCAGACAGGGGCGGGCCCAGCAGGAGAAAGACGCGCCATCGAAGCTGGGCGAAGGCAGGCATCAGCTTTCTTCTTGCCCGTGCAGCGCCTTCGGACAGAGGAGAGAGGCGCTGCACGGGCCCGGTAAGAGGGAGGGGGGCCCGATGGAGGGGAATGGCGGCGACGACCCCAAAAGGGGGCGGGGCACAGAACGGAGGATGTCGGGAGGCGGAGCTGAGGTGAGAGAGTAGTGAGGAAGGGAGGGGGGCAGGGGCTGCTTGAATTTTGCTTTTTCGGGGTGGGGGGAGCGGCGGAAAGTGGGGAGCAGCGGGGGGGGGGGGCAAGGCCGTCCGTACAGGACGCTCCTGATGAGCGCCCTTGCCCCCTCCCGACCCTTTTTTTTTATTTTTGTTTTGATTTGGGAGCCATGTGCTTGTGATTTGACTGTGTTTTGACTGTTTGTGGCATGCGCAGAGCAGCTAACATAACGCTTGGCTGCTCTGCGCATGATTTGGGGGCCGATTAACGATGTGTATTGTGATTCTTTGATACATTGTACGTTTCTATACCGATCTGAGCATGTGTGACTTTTTTTTTTGGTGCATTCTTCGTTTTTTAAAAATCGTTAGGGCCTTTAACGATTTTGATTTTTTTACGTTTGCTTGATGCATCTACCCCTAAGTCATTACATGGTATGTTATCTGTCATTTTATATGACTTTCTTTATCACTCTGAAATTGAAAGACAGTAATACTCTCTTATTTCCTCCAGTTCGTTGTCTTGTCTCTAAGAAAAATCACGAAAGATCTTACTCCTACCAGGCAGCTAATCATTGGAGACCTCTTCCTATTGAGCTAAGATTGGATTACTCTTATATGTCTTTTCGGAGAAGCCTTAAGAACTTTCTATTTGCTAAATATATTTCTGCTAAACTGAGTGATGATTGATTATATAAACTGGTTAGCTAATATTTGATGCTAGACTGTACTTGTCTTAATCTGCCTGTGACTTTGTTTGTAATTAGCTTGCTGATTGTATTTTAAGTGTTTCTGATTGTTAACTGCCTCAAACCCCGTTGGGAATTTGGTGATACGAGTTATGAGTCAGGACTGTATTGAGTGGGGGTTGATTCTCTAGCAAGGCATAAGTCATCTTAATGTTGAAGTCTCAGTTCATGTGGTCTGCATGAAAAGGGATTCAAACCCCATGTCTCTTCATTCTAGCTGCTTAAGATCTGTTGCTTGGTTTTCACGAATTTGGAAGGTTACTCTTCTGAGATGTCACCCTCTTCTTTGCGTTTACTAAGCTATGGTTCTTCCTATCAAAGTGTAGATCATCTTCTTTTAAGCTTTCCCTCTGACAATGGGTTAAGGTTCAAATACTTTCATGAAAACTCTTTTTTTATATAAATCGGCTAAGACTTGGACTGCTCTTCCATATGAAATACAATCTTATAATTTCTTATCTTCAATTTCATAAACTTTTTAAAGACATATCTATTTTGTAAATATCTTTTATAATAGGTGTTCTTTTGTAATGTTTTGTTTTAATCTATTATTCAAAATTCAAGAATATTGATCAGTTCTTATTGTTATCCTGCTCTGAACCCTTTGTGGAGATAAAGCGGATTATAGAAGCTTAACCTAACACAGCATTACAAATTAAGAGATAGAAGTGAACTGAAACGAATTCAAAGGTGGAGAAGGTTGCACACATTAATAAAGAACGTAATATTCAGATTAGGGGAAAAATGTGTTTATGGGCAATTTCTATAACCTAGACACTCACATGTACGCGCCTATTGTGTGTGTACCTGCCTAAGTGCTAGCAGGGTGTCTAGGCACTATTCTGAATGAACCAGGAGAAAGTAGAGGTTGACCAAATGACGAGTCAAAGCGGAGCTGTTGCTTGAAAACTCCTTTAATAAAAAGCACTATTCTGCAAAAACCCACTTAATTACATAGCACATATCTGCAAGGGGGTGTATATATGGCAGAGCAGGGTGGAACATAGGCATGTCTCCCACATGAACGGGTAACTTTTAGAATACTGTAAGTTACGTGGTGCCCACACTTATGCAAGATGAAGAAGCAGACATGGTGGAAGATGAAGTCACAAGCAAATGAGCAGACACTGACTGTGTGTTGAATGCTTTGTGTTTCCTGGATGTTATTTATACCACATCTTAGTTCTCTTAACTTGGGGAAAGTGACAGGGAAACTCCTTGAAGTATTATATTGCCCCTGAAGCAGCCCTGCTGGGTGAAACATGACTGTGTCGGACATCCTTTTACCCGCTCTCTACAATAAAGGCTTGTACCCGTGCATGCCTATGTTCCACCCATGCTGTGCCACGTATACACCTCCTTGCCCGCTTCTTCATCTTCTATTTTACTGGGACTAGTAGACCACTTGGCCCCATCTGTGTTTTAGGTGCCCGCACTTATGCCAGGTCTAAGGCTGTAAAATGTAGCCTATAAAATCACCCCTGACCCTGTAAACTGGACCATATATTGTGCATCCACAGAAGCCTTCCTAACATGACAGAGCAGAATCAGGACATTTCGCTATACAACTTACCATGCAAAATAAATGTCTGATTTTGATGTTATCTTAATGACAGAAACATAAACCCTCTCCAGCACCAGGTATCTTGTGAAGTAATATAAAGCTGTGAAAACCAAGGACATTTCAAAACCCTATAAAAGTCACTTAGGACTTATAGAATAAATCTACCATCACCAACTTCCAAAACTCACACAACATACCTAAAAAAAGGTATCACTGTGAATACTGCAGTGAGCCCTAGAACATACACTAACTGGGACAACTGAACAAGCTGGAGTACTACAGATCCCTACTAAGAACGTTAGCCTTTGTCACACATGCAGAACATGGATAGGATAAGTGAAGATAAACTAAAAGTAGAAAAATGTAGGCAAAAATTAACCTGAAACCCTAAGGAGCCAGACTTTGCGTGCAGCACTACAACAGGAAAGAAAGAACAAAACATGTTTCCTCCTGTACAGTGCAAAATATAAAGACGGCAGATGTAAATTCTCAAATTGGGCATATTCCAATCACTAAAATGAAAATAAAATGATTTTTTTCTACCTTTGTTGCCTGGTGATTTTATTCTCGTTGTTGCAGCGGACCCGGTCTCAGAGGCAATGGCAGGTGGGCCACGGCAGCGGGAAGGATGAAGGAGGAGGCCTGGAGATCCAAAGCCTTCCTCCCATAGACAGCTAAGCCCCCCCCCCCTTTACACAGGGGTCTGGGGCAGCTGTCCCTTTTGCCCATTGGGTAAAGCGGCTCCGGATAAACACAGCATCCAGATCATGCTGGCTAAAGTGATGAATGACTTTTTGGTAGTGTGGTCTTTCCTCGGGACCTCTGTCTATAGTTAATACACAATGTTATTAACTTGCAGCATGGCCTAGCAGTTGAGGACACGACATTGTGATCTAGTTTTGGCTGGCTGAGCACAATCCAGGCTTGTAATAAGGAAACACACAGTCTGACCTCCAACCAGGCGGATTTAGCTGTGTCTGGCAGTATGTAGGTTAGTTTCAGTCTCAGGCTGATGCATCTGTACATTGGGCTGACCTACAAAGACCTTACCAAGCAAGGGGATGCTGCAACCCGACTGCTGCTACTGCTGACATGAGCACGAACACTATACTGGGCCCTAGGCAAACAAACATTTGTGGGACCCCCTACTATAGACTCCCATTTACTTGGTTTCCTCTGCCCCCACCCCCGAGTTACTTTCATTTTTCTGCCCCCCTCTCCCCATATTTTCCTTCATGGACTTCCCCCCACATATCATCTTTTCAGAAGTAACAGCAAAATTGTACAGTCTTGTTCTGGGAGTGATGGAAGTAATAGTTTATTAATGAGCATAGGGACAAGGCAAGCAAATGCTTTGAACGGAATGCCTTAGGAGCCCTTTTACAAAGGCGCGGGCGGGCTAACATGCAGGTAGTGTGCGCCCAATCGGCACGTGGGCCCAATCAGCACGTGCTACCGCTGGGGTAATTCTGATTTTGGGGCATGTCGAATTCTGTGATAGAAAATAATTTTCTATTTTCTACCAAGGGGGGCGTTCCTGGCGGTAACTGGCAGCATGCCCACTTTGGCGCACGCTGCATGGTTACCACGTGAGCAGCGCATGAACCCTTACTGCTAAGTCAATGGGTGGTGGTAAGGGCTCAGGCCGTAAATAGGCGTGCGCTAGTTTTAATTTTAGCTCAGGCCCATTAAAAAACTGCCTTTTTCCCCAGCTGCTGTAAAAAAAAATGGCCCAGGATGCCTAAGAGATGCGCCCACACTACTGCAGGCCACCTTTTACCATGGCTTAGTAAAAGGACCCCTTAATATTTAAAGCTGGAGAGCTACCAAGTTATCCAGTTCTAGGATGGAGATTGTCCTGGATTTCTGGTGCATTATGGCACATGTAGTATTAATTTTGGTGTGTGGGATCAAGGATGTCAGGTCAAAAACAGGGCTAACCAAAAAGTCTCCCTCCTGGAAGTGAATAACTTGGCTCTTGAGCAGCGGGATACGAACCTGGGAAGTTTAGCAAATCATTTTCACCCTCCATTGCCTCTAGTACAAACTAGAGATGACAAGGGTGGACTGCCCTAAAAAGTGAGTTTTATGGGCAATGTGTCAAGTATAAATTTATAAAAGGTTTTTTTTGTGTGTGAAAACAGCTTTAAAAATAGAAGTGAAAGAAAACAGTATTTAGCTTTCTTTGGCGCTTCTGATTGGATATAGTCAGAGTGGAAGCAGTATTAGGCCAGTTTACAAAGGAATTGTTTCCAATAGGCCTTAAAATTGAGCACATTGCTTATGATGTTTTCTATTAGTAAACTAGAACAGACTGGTGTTTTCCTTTATTGAAACAATGGCAACTACTTTCTATGGGCATTTCATATGTTTGAGGCTTAGGGTGAGGGGGTGTCTGAGTCTTGTGTGAAATGTGCTGGAGGGTGTCAATCATGCACCAAAAGGTGACATTTATGGACGACCCTTTTCTTCTCCTAACTTAAACACCCCCCCAATGACCTTTTATTTTTTTTTTGCCCAAGAAAAAAGTACAAAATGTTGCTATCTCCCACATGTAATTTTACCCAGGTAAGGGTGGTGCCAATCAACATACACAAAATTTTCCCATTTCGTGCTTAATAATAGTACGTCTGGCCCCTAGATGGCAGAAGACCTGTTGGCATTTGTTGAAATGTGTTGTTCCTGAAAAGCAATCACTGGGAAATCTTTCAAAAGTTATTTTTATCTTTAGCATTACTAAGTCTTAGAACATCCTAAGTGCATTCTGTACACTGCCCCAATATAAATTATTCAAATGCTAGATCTTGTACCTTATCATTTATGGCTGCAGGAGAGCGGCATTCATAAATGTTTATGGTTTGGACTCTGGAGTGAAATGGTGTATCATGCATTTAACATTTAGCAAGAATGATTTGAATATGGCATTAAACCTTTCCACGGATGCTGCAGCAAGCAGCCTTTATCATTAAAACTGTCTTTTGCACTTACAACTCAGATGGAAGACAGGAGTCTGCAGAACTCTGGCTGTCACTTTATTCTTCAGTTCTGGAATGTATTTTTCTCTCTCACATTCCTAATAATGATTCAAAATATTTTACTGCTTTTACAAATTAAGGGGCCCTTTTAGTAAGCCGCGTAAGCGTCTATGCGTGCCCAATGCGCGCCAAAATGGAGTTACCACCCAACTACAGAATGGCTCTTGCGGTAATTTCATTTTTGGCGTGTCTGAAAAATATTTTTTATTTTCGGGCATGCATAAGTGGCATTTGACGCATGTAGGTCACTACCACCCGGATTCTTTACCACTAGGTAAATGGCTGGTGGTAAGGTCTCAGACCCAAAATGGACGCCCGGCAATTTTAATTTTGCCGCATGTCCATTTTGGATAAAAAAATGCCTTATTTACAGGCGCGCTAAAAAATGGATCGGTGCGCCCAAAACCCGCGCCTACACTACTGCAACCCATTTTTCGGCGCTCCTTTGTAAAAGGACCCCTAATTAATGTATATTTGAAATGGGAGTTTCTTCTTTTTTTTTCCATATAGGTTTCCAGCTCAGTCACAATCAGCCTTTTTACAGATAGAGTGCCATTAGCCTCTATTTGAAACTAGTGGGTGGAAGCCCTTTGGTCTTTCACAATTTCACAGCTGTGGAAATTTCCACAAAATGTTGCCTTTTCTGCAGAATTCTCTGTTCACCACAAGAGAATGGTGGCCTGGTACTCCAGTCCAAAACTGTACACAAAGAAACAACCGGACGTGCCATGTCTGACAAAATCCATATCAGTTGAGGAACAGAAAAATCAGTGGGGTATGGAGTAGGGGTTTTAATGTGGGTGCAAATGAGACAGAGGCGTAGCCAGGTTTTGATCTCAGGGGGAGCAGACTTTTATAAAATAGGCGCCAGCTGGTGCCAGCTACACAGCAGTGTCTGTGTTGTTGCTCAGGGGTTGTAGCGAGCACTGATTAATACAGGCTTGTCTCTGTTGTGTCCTGCCTACAAGGAAACAGTAAGTTTCATCAGGAGGCAGGATGCAGAAGAGATCCCTGGACTGGCCAGAGAAGGCAACCTGTCTTCTTAACTACAAAGTAAAAATATTCAAATCGTGACCATCACCTCAGGAATAGCACACACATTCCTTCCACTGCTAGACACCTTGTTTAAATCAGATGGGCTTTTGTTTGTGTGGTGACCAGTGGTGTAGCCACAGGTGGGCCTGGGTGGGCCGGGGCCCACCCACATAGGGCTCAGGCCCACCCAATAGTAGTATACGTTTAGCGGTAGCTGGTGGGGATCCCAATCTCTGCCAGCTGAAGACTTCCCCCTGATGGTAACGAAAATACTGCTTTCCACGATACTGGTACCTACGCATGCTCAGTTTTCAGCGCATGTCTGCTGCAGACTGCCAAGGTGGAGAGAAGCATTTTTCCACCAGCTGAGATATTATTTTGGTGTGGTGAACACTTGGTGCCCACCCACTTCTTGTCCAGGCCCACCCAAAATCTGCTGTCTGGCTACGCCCCTGGTGGTGACTCTACAGGATGTGAAGAACACTAGTCTGGAGCATTTTTATTTGGGTGACAAGGGCCACCAAACCTTGCCCCAGAGTCTACTTTCAAATAGGGATAGACACTTTGTGAAATAACACAAACCACTGCAAAAAGACACCAAAAAACTTATACTGAAAACTTACCACACCATATCAGCCCTAACCCACCTATGAAAAGACGGTGCTATAAATATTACAGTGGGACCTAGAGAAGTGTTTCCCTAGGTGGTCCTGGAGTACCCCCCCCCCCCTTGCCATTCATGTTTTCAGACTATCCACAATGAATCTGCATGAAAAAGATTTGCATGTAATGGAGGCAGTATATATAAATCAATGTCATCCGTATCTATTGTGGATATCCTGAAAACCTGACTGGAAGGGGGTACTCCAGGACCAACTTAGGAAACAATGCCATACAACACAAAACTTACCACACCATAACAGCCCTAACCCACCTATGAAAAGACAGTGCTAAATATATTACACTGGGCTCTGGAGCATCAATTAACCTACTATTGGGAAACTGGAACAAACTGCACTGTTACACATTCCTACATAAATGCTACATGCTTGCAGAATCCTTCACCTCAGTCACACATGCAGAACATGGACAGACCCTCATCTGTATAATATAAACCAATGGTCCATCTAGCCCAGTATCCTGTTTCCAACAGTGGCCAACCCAGGTAACAAGCACCTGGCAGAAACCCAAATTGTGACAATATTCCATAATACCAATCTAATACAGAATAGGGAGCCACAAAAAGAAAAAGAAAAGAAAACAGAAAACACTATCAACACCACCAACAAAAATTGAAATAGAGACTCCCCCCCTCTCTCTGCCCAAGGAAGCCAGACTCTATAAACAGTGCAAGGAAAGCAAGTTTGGGCCAGTGAAGATTAACTCAAAATAACCTGGTCCTTAGCTGGGCCCTAGTATTTCCATATTAAAAATGCGACCATACCATGCTTCTGTGGCTATGTTCCACTAATGTTAAACTAACTGGATTTCTTGAAAGGATTATATATATTTAGGATGCATGACTAGGGACACAAACATACACTTATTTATTCACGTAGCCTAAAAGCAACCTATGAACTGACCAACTTCCGAAAACTGCTGAAGACCCATCTCTTCGACAAGACATACCACAAAGACCAAAACATGTGAAATCCACACATATATCTAATAAGCAATGCTAAGAACGACTCACACTACATCACTATCATGCTCTCCATTACCATGCAACCCAATATACTCCTGTAACACTAAATGTCTACTCTCCTTCATTTCCACTATCCACGATATATTGTAAGCCACATTGAGCCTGCAAAGAGGTGGGATAATGTGGGATACAAATGCAATAAATAATAATAAAATAATACCACAATTCCTTATGTACAGCCACAAAACAACCTTTTAGGGCGGATAGCATTCCTATTATAATCGACCAAACAGAGGTAAGAGTTTTAATTTTTGGTACAGTTTAAGTCATCACAAGAATAAAATATAAGAAAACCAATGGACTGCATTAGGGGCTTATAACCCATTTATGCTTAAGCAAAAGAGATCTGCAGGAAACAAAATATTTAATTTTATTTTGACTTATAAACCACTTGTCCCTGAAACATGCACAAACAACAGAATAATCCATTTGTGTACCAAAAAGGTAAACTACAAAACACATGAAGATGTAATTCCATGTGCTCCAATGAAAGGAGAGTTTAATTCCACTTCCATTTAATTTCAATATATTCTATCATCTTTATAACACCAGGCTTCCCAAAGGTAGATTACAACAACAGTTGAACCCATCAGAAAACAGGATATCCTCACTGAAATCTGGACGTCTGTACTTTTCTCCTCCGCTTTTAAGGCACTGCCTATCCAACTGAAACAGTTTTAGACTTGTTACAGATAAAGAACGACGTGAATGTAGCAGCTCATATGTTTGTTTGCTTGCTTTGTTTCGCGTGAACGACAAAGATGGCTGCGCGGGGGAGTGGAAACAAATTAATCAAACTGTCTGGCTTCCTTGCATACAGTGGACTAGATGGCTCACTTTCACTCCGATCTCTTCTCCTCCTCCACCCCCTCCCCGCGACTTACATCTTTCTCCACTGCCCAGCGTCTTACACCTCTCTCCCTCTTTTCAGCTTGCTCTCTCCCATCTTCATGGTCAATTTGACTGAAGCGTTCTTCTTCTCCCTCCGGCACCGCCGGCGATTGACACAGTCAGCCAGCCCTTTGCCAGCGTCGTGACTCTCCTGAGGTGCGTCCCGCCTACTCTAATGCAACTTCCTGTTTCTGCAGAGGTGGGATGCGCCTCAAGAGAGACCCCGACGCTGGCTGACTGTGTCAATCGCCGGCGGTGCCGGAGGGAAAAGAACGCTTCAGGGCTGTCAAAATGACTATGCAGACGGGAGAGAGCGGCAAAAGAGACAGGAGAAGACACACGACTCGCGTGGGAGGGTGCAGAGAAGATATTGCTTTGCATGTGGCATAGGTGCCATTTTTTGTAAAAATCTGTTTAGGGGAGCGACCGCTCCCCCTGCGCCCCACCTACTTACGCCACTGAAATGAGAGGATTGGAATCAGAGGGAGACTAGGGTAAGAATGAGAGAGGGAATTAGAGTGGTATGCTATACATTTCTTTGAGTAAGAAAAGATATCATTCAAAGGACATGTGAGAGTGGATCGATACCCATCCCTCTTCTAATCTAGGATCTGCCCTCTTTCTCCACTCTCTACAAGCTGTCTCTGTATAAGGAAAACAGCAGTATACATTCAAAGTATTTCATTACTGCTAGAGTTCCTTTTCAGTGACAATGTTGGGAATATAATAAGATAATAATTTTCCTCCCTTACTTAACTACTAAGGTTTATTTTGGAACGTCAGAGGTGTCACTTGGGAAGTTCAAATTTTTATCAAGGGTCATACATCAAAATCGTCATAGGTCTTAACTTTAGCCATCTTAATTTTTAGAAAAATCTTTAATCAAAATGTAATTAAAAATTCCATCCTTAAATCATCCTTTCAATTATAAATTAGTACTCATGTTGAATCAGACTTAAGTCCGACATGAAATCATTTTTTATATTAGGCTGTATCAAAGATCATCCCCAATTTCAAGCGCATATAATGCCACAGTTTTAAGCAGCCTAACTGAACATTATAAGATGGAGGCTATACTCACTAGACCAAAACTGAAATGCTCCATCTCAACCTACTCAAAATCATACTGATGCTACATTATTATACGCATTCCATTTGGTCCTTAACATCACCCCCAAAGGCCTGATGAAACAGAAACGTTTTCAAACTTCGTTTAAACTCTAAACAATTTTGCAGTGCTCTCAATGAAGGTGGTAATCCATTCCAAAGTTTTGGACTGAAAACTATAAATATTGAAGATCGATATTCTTCAAATCTAATGATAGTAAAAGATGGTATTTCCAGCAAATTCAAGTTAGATAATCTAAGTGTCCTGATAGGTTGAGCAATTCGCTATGTCGTAGAAATAATAGGAGAAACCAGATTATTTAGCACCTTCAACACCAATAATAAGATTTTGAATATAATTCTTTGTTCTATCAGAAGCCAATGGAATTCCTTCAATACAGGTGTGATATGACAAAACCATGAAAAACCTAAGACAATTCTTGCTGCAGTGTTTTGAGCTTTCGTAAAGCTTTCAACCGATTTTTATTCAGTCCCACCAATAAACCATTACAGTAGTCAATGTATGGCATTACCGCACTTGTTTCGTTTGAAGTGAACCGTGGGCCTTATTGACCAGGGAAGTGCATAAGTATCATTTACTGGGCTTAGAACACTACACATGTGTCAACACTGGAACAGACAGGACAGATTAATTCTACCTGTTGGTTGCACATGTATTGAAGACGTGCTGCAGACAAGGAGCGAGATATAACTGAAGTATACCCTGAAACTGCTGGACTTAACTTTCTTTTAAGACTTTATTCTGATATCTGCAAATAAACTACTTTTCTTTTGTGACTTTCTGAGCTGGGTGACAGTCAACAGTGGGAGTCAAAGTTGTTGGGGTCAGCTTATTACCCACAGTGCTCTAAATGGAAAATTCTTGGGAAGAGTGTCACAATGTGCTACTGGATGGTTCAGTATCCTCTGCTATGCTAGCCATCTCTTTGAAGAGTTCCCAAAATTAAAATGGGGAAAAAAAGAACCTCAAAAACTATTTTGCTGACCAATGGCAATAATACAGAAAGGAAAGCTACTGCATTATATTGACTTCATTTTTATTTTGGACCCAGGTACATGAATCACCCTGCATCTTTTTGGCCTTTGGATGCTGAAAAAAATCCCTAATCAGCAACTGTCAAAACAGATATTTGCGGCAATACTGGCAAAAAAAAAAACAACAACAGTGAAAATATCCAAAGCAATGTAAAAAAAAAATATATATATATATATATGTATATATCCAACGTTCATAGGAGGAGATGATGCCATAGATATTGTACTGAAGTCTTCTATTCTGACAGACCAGCCCATAAAACCTCTATTCACCCCAATACATGCATCTGTCATTCAACTACAGCATGTCTTAGGCCTGGATATGTTTAATTCTACGAAGATGAAAATAAAAAAGGTGGGAATATGAACCAGGCTATCTAAAAACTGGAGCCAAAATTAAATTTAAAATAAACAGTATTTAATAATTTTCTAACTAATAACAATTCCACATTAAAAGTGGCTCGACACAACGTTGTGTTTCAGCCAGATGGTCTACATCAGGAGTCTTATAACTGAGATCAACAGTGAAGTAAGATCACTCTTACTATATGCAAAATCATCCATTATTATACTGTTGCCCAATTTGCCAGCTTTCCTAATTTGTATAAACATTTCTTCATCTGTCCTGGTGGATGGTAGCTCAGCAGAAACAAAACTGGAGACAACCCGCTGCAGTATCCAAGCAGATAGTTCAAATAGCAGCAGTGATCCAAGGATGAACGAGACAGCAAAAGTTCACTCAAATGTAACTTTAATGGAAGCTAGACTCAACCTGGCCAAGTTTCAGATAACCTTCGCAGGGGCTATCCCCACTCAGTTCTGAGGAAAGCTTAATTAAGAACAAAATTCGCCAACCCCCAATTACTATTACAGGAATGTCCAGCAAAGCCATTGGATAAGCCGCTGTGTTGGTTACTTACTCTGATTGGGCCTATATGTTAGCTGCCAGCATCAGGAGACATTGGAATATATTGAATTGTCATCACGTTTTCCAGCATGGACCCTGTATAGCTTTTAAACGACCGAGGAATCTGGCTAATCATTTAGTGTGGGCGGATTTGACTAGTCAAGACAAGGATATTGAGAATGAAGGAGGGTTTCACGGTCCATGTGGTAGATGTAGTGTGTGTGAGCTATCATTGCATTGTCTACAATGGACAAATCCTATCACTGGAAAGACTTACAAACTACGGTCCAATACATCTTGTGAATCCACTCATGTGGTATATGTGATATTATGCCCATGTGATAAGATCTACACACAATATTCATTTCACTTCCCAAGGCACCACACTGTAATGAAATGGACCATCAATTTTCAGATTTGAAATAGTTAGTGATTGAAAAATATAGGACACTTGTCGAGGTGACAGACAGGCATACTTGCAACTCCAAGAACAGTATTGGATATTTGAACTTCAAGTGATTAAACCTAAAGGATTAAATGACTGCATTGAATGGAACACAATTGTGTGAATGTTTGTTCTATGAAGTTAATTTGATGACATCACTAGTTTCTGTATAGTAGAGGCCGTCCTCTACTATAATCCTCTGGTAGTGATCGCCATTTTGAAAGCTAACAGACATGTGCTATGGACAGTGGTTATCTCACAGAATGCCGAAGGGGAGTTCCTGATGAAGAAGGATTATCGAAACAATGCTTTGTAGAACTCTGACAAAGAAGCAGTACTTAAATGTTTAACTGCACTGTTTTTCTTGCAGATAAGTCCATACAGACTTAGCATTTACGGACAATTTTGTTTTTTGAATTCCCGAGATAGCGTCTTATTTAAAGCATCCTTTATTAGAGTGTTGTTGAGATTTAAAATGTTTTCACTTTCTAATTTGGGCACATATATGCACATATTGGGAGTACCGATGATGGTGTGATGGTACACAGTGGTTTACTTAGTTTGTGTTAGCAGTCACAACAGAGGCCATTCATTAGCAGGTTAGACCTGTATTGTGACAATCACCCTATCCCCTCTTATTTAGAGGGTGGAGGAAGGGATACTGAAGGCTCCCATATCACAAAATATTTTATAGTTTTGTGTTACATTGTTTGAATCTCAACATCACTTATTGGGTAACCTTTTCGTTTTACTATTTTGTTTTGGTTTCCTTGTTTGGGTTTTGATTTTGTTGATTTATCAATAAACCTACAATTCCTGTTCTATTTCTAATCTTTAAATCACCAAAGCACAGAGCAAAATAATGTTCACTTACCCAGAGAAATTTCCTTTTCTACATATAGTAAATATAGTAGATGACGGCAGAAAAAGACCTGCACGGTCCATCCAGTCTGCCCAAGAAGATAAATTCATATGTGCTACTTTTTTATTTGTACTGTCCTCTTCAGGGCACAGACCGTATAAGTCTGGTCAGCCCTATCCCCGCCTCCCAACCACCAACCCCGCCTGCCACCACCAGCTCTGGTGCAGACTGTATAAGTCTGCCCAGCACTATCCTCGCCTCCCAACTACCAGTCCCGCCTCCCACCACCAGCTCTTTCCTTTTCTCTTAGAACTTCTCAGTAAGAACGTTCAATAAAATCTGAAATGCAGAAACCTTTACCATACGTAATTCACCTTTCTACCCTGAAACATCTGAACTCTCTCAGAGGTTGAGTAGGTGGCTAATAACATAAATCCATTGATGCCCACAGCCTTTAAATTCTGCATGCATTCTGTGTGAAGGCAGTCTGTTGCTGTTTTCTTCTCCCATATGTTCTTGCCATATCTCCCTCAGTGCTGTCATATGTTACTCACATATATGATGCATAGAAGCAACAGTATTATCTTGCAGCTCATGAACAGAAAGCCAACTTTATCAAGCACTAATCCTGCTGATTCTCTCGAGAAGTCATAAAAAAAGCATACATTAATTTAGTTTGCTGATCCTGGTGAGCTTGAAACGCTCCTCGTTTTTTCTCTCAAGATCCAGTAGCTTTTTCAGATTACATTCAAGGGCTGACAGGTTACTTCTCTTGACCAAACCGTCCCTTTTGGAGCATCTCAGTATAGAAAGAGAAGATTACACTGAGATAAGACTGAATTAAGCAAGGCCTTTCACATATACTGAAGACTCCCCAGTAAGATGTATAACAGAAATATACAAGACATATTTATTTATTTATCGAATTTATATTCCACCTATCCAATACATCTAAGTGGGTTACAACTTACACATAAAAGTTAACACATAACTCAAAACTAAAATATACCATACAATAAAACAAAAACATATAGCAACTCATAAAAAAAGAAATCAAAATTATAAAATTAACTTAATTAGCAAAATGTCTCACGAAACAAAAAGGTCTTTAACTGTTTTTTAAAAAACATTAATAGTGATGGAATTTGATGCACTTCCAAAGGAAGTGCGTTCCACATTGTTGGCCCTGCTACAAGGAATATAAAGAAGTTAAGCTTGGGACAGGGTTATTCAATGCAGAAATCAGAGCCAAAGAAAATTGGGTATTCTGGATTTTTTTTTAAACAAAGTGGTTTGCCATTTGTTATGAAGGGCCACCACATTCAAAAGTGGAGCCCATCTACAGCTCTGAGTCCATTAAGACTGATTCAGGAGAATCTATCAAGGCCAGTGCTGGGTGGTCATAGAGAAGGGTTGGCAGTAAAGCCCTTGAGCCTGAATTCCTGTATGCCCCATCTCTTTTTCCCAAGAGAGCTTCTGGGCAGATGCTTTCTGCAATAGAGTTGTGATACAAGTGAATAATGACAGGATGCTAGGAATGACTGCCATGTCTACATGGGGAGTCCAAATGAATCAGCTGATGAGTCAAGCTCAACACAACTTATGAAAAGAGGGACTGTTGCTTATGACAAATATCGGGAAGACAAATGACACTACTGGAAGCAGTGAAAGTAGTTAGTGCAGCTGGGTTTTTAAATGGTTTGGACAAGTTCCTGAAAGAAAAGCCCATAAACCATTACGGTAGGCCTGGGGAAAGCTACTTCTCATCCCTGGGAGTAAGTAGCATAGATTCTTGCTACTTTTTGGGATCCTCTCAGATTATTACTGGAAACATGATGCTGGGCTAGATGGAACTTTGGTTTGACTCGGTATGGCAATTCACTCTCCAGTTAATAATGTGCTTTTTTACAATTATAGAATTAAGTTTACTCTAGTTTACATTCCTGCAGCCCTATATATCTCTCACAGTGCATCTAGGGGCCCTTTTACTAAAGTTTAGTGTGCGCTTAATGCTAAGAAGCCCATTTTATACCTATAGGCTTCTTCACATTTACTGTGCACTAATTCAGTAAGGGACCCTTTTACTAAGGCATGTAGGCATCTACATGCATCAATGTGGAACTATCGCCCAGTTACCGCGTGCTTTGGCAGGTAATTCCATTTTTTACATGCATGGTGCATTTTCTACCACGTGGTGCTAACTGGGCGGTAATTGGCAGTGTACATGTGCTAACAATTACTGCCCGGTTAATACGATGGGTGGCGGTAAGGTGCCAGGCCCAAAATGGATGCGCACCAATTTTTATTTTGCTGCATGTCCATTTTCGGCCAAAAAAAGGCGTTTTTTTGCAGGCGCACTGAAAAATGGATCTGAGCACGTCCAATACAAGCGGCTACAACAGCGCAGGCCATTTTTCAGCGCACCTTAGTGTCTGCTAAGCTTTAGTAAAAGGACCCCTTAATTTCTTACCTCCAAGATTCCTGTAGGTGTCTTATTACTCCCTGAAGAGCAATAGGTTCAAATGGGAGGTTGACCTTTGTCATGTTGAGTTGGTCTATACGTGCATGTTTACATATAACAAAGGCATGGTAAAACCATTAGATTTTAGCATCAATTATAACAACTCTGAACATATGTTTATTCCTAATTGCTTGGAAAGCATGACATCTCTTATATTCTCCCTAATACTGCATGTTGCATAGAAATTCATTCTGACCCATACCATGCAGCCTTATGGCCTTTATAAAATGTTTGTTATAACACAGCTATACATTGTTTTAGTAAGCCTTGTCTCTTCCCAAGTTGAGAGTCCAGGTTGCAATACTTGCAAGTCTCTTCAGAAATGATCTCTTCCAGGTGCATCAGTTATTCCAGTAAGGTTATGCCTCCAGCTTAATGCCTCATCTTAGATACTTCACAGTGCTTCTGGATCTTCACATCTCTCCATTCCTATTTCAATTGCTCCAAGCCCTTGTGAATCATGTCAGTGTAACTGACTGCAGGCTGGATTTGATGTCTGATCTGTTGCTTCCTGGTACAGGAAGTGATTCTTGAATTCTATCCTTAGAGCGGTTGATAAAATAAGGTGTTTTCATTGACAAAAACCTCTACTTTATCGTAATGAAAGCTAAACTTGTGTGGCTTTTTATTTATTTATTTATTTATTGCACTTTTTGCTGCATGATACAGCTGGTAAAGTTCAGATTTCATCAAGTTTCTGGGTACTGATTGTTCAATGAAGCATTCAGTTCTTCTGGCTGACCTCCAGGACTGTCTGACAGTTGCCCCCTAGGACTACCCCTTACCCTGTTCTCCTCCCACCGCTACCCAATTTCCCCTTTTCCATTCTACCTCGTGTGCTTGAGCTTCCTGTCAGATGGACTGCTCCCACCCAGGACCATTAGACTGATTAAGTCTCAGAGGTGGCAGGGGGAATGGAAGGATTGGGGCAAGCGAAAAGAGTAGAGGAGTGTTGGCTTGGAGGCCACGATGAAGGATCAGAACAGGGAGGGGGAGTGGAGGATCTGCCACATGTGCTGCTTAAAGGCAGCTCAGTGATAAACAAGTCACGGTTCATATTCAGCTGGGACCTGGACAAGTGTCTTATCTGGGTTTCGGCTGAATATCAGTCAGAACCCGGATATTTACCAGTGGCCTGCACATGGCTGGATATGCTCAAATATACAATGCCAGTGCCCGGACATGGTCCGGCACTGAATATCCAAGCTTAACTTAGCTGGCAATGTTCAGCATTTTAAAAAATGATCACCAATGCCAGTTGAATATCAACCAGTATAGATTTAGATCAGAGCTTCCCAATCTTTTTGTGGCTCTGACCCCATGATTATGGCCAAATAAAATTGTGTAATCCCTCCTCCCACTTGAGGTGCAGAATAATGATACGCCTATGGTCAGCCCACCTAGGTCGTGACCCCAAATGCGGGTTTTGTGATCCCGTTTGAGGTCCCGACACACAGTTTCAGAAGCTCTGATTTAGACCAACTCAATCTCCCAAATGGTTTAGATTACTGATGACTCTAAAACAATGATTCTATAATTCCACTGAAATAGGAGATCTGGTTTGAGTTTAATGCCAACTAACGATTAAAATCCAGATACATCCCAACTATTCAAGAATGCCCAAATACTATGACCACCACAACTTTTAATTTAAATAACTTTTTACTTAGACTATGTTTCAATCTGTATTTCAGTTCACGTCTGATATTGACTCACAAGGCTAACCATACTTCAATCATGCCCTTTAGTTAGTCACTGACACTGTATCTTTATAATCCGCAATTACAACTTCCATTTAATTACTGGGATATCGAATGAAAGGACACTTGGGTCTTAAGGTTTAACTACCATTCATGCCAAGTACAATGAATTGTTTTTTTTAAGTTGCAGAAATACAATTCGGCTATGTATGCTTTTTCCATGTGATAGACATTATCACATGGAAAAGGAGTATACTCAGAAAAGCTCGAGAATGGGCACAAGAGGAGAAATAAGAAGCACCTCTTAGAAACTAATTACAAAGGAAAAGACTTCCAAGAAGATCAAGCCTGATGATTCAGTGAAGAATTTCAAAAACAGTGCAGCAGAAATGCCCAAGCCGTTGAAGAATCTCCTACTGCCCTGCTGCAAAAGTGCTAGGGTCTTATTCAGAATGCTTAGGCAAGGTAGACTGTGCAGTCCGAGGCACTGGTATGCTACCAATTTCTTATCAAGAGACATTCACAGCTTTAATCAGTGAGACACTCTGTTTTCATAAAATAAGTTTAGCAAGAGGCTCCCAGGAGCTCCATCAAGTACAGCACTGCACTTAGGGGATGCTTCAGTTTTAATACTAGATACAGTATACTGCCATGATTTATACAGAAAGGGGATAATTCCTTTTTTCTCTAAAATATAATCATTTTATCTTTCTCACAATATATTTGAAAACCAACTACAAAATGGATGTGAAATATAGTCAGATAGCTGAAATAGTTTATTCTGGAGTTTTCAATGCATACAAAACCCCTTTCCATGGAAACGAGATCTAGCTGAAAATGGCACGTAGTATTTAAGTTTCGTGCATCACTTTGCACTTGCTCACATTTCAAAGTGAATGGGCTGTGTCGGCATCAGTGTATGGCAGCCGCTACCACAGGCTATTACGTAGTAGCTCATTTGCATACGGTTACGAACCTAGCCAGCCAACTGTCCAGGGACGCAGATTGAGAAATTATTATATAGGATACAATCAACTAGAATTTTTAAAAAATATATTATTGTTCTCATATGCAGTGAGAGACTGTTTGTGCATTGATCAAGTCAGTGGAGTATCATCTCATTCTAACCACACATTTTTTGACGTTTCAAAGACTAATCAAAGTGTCAATACACATTAAACAAAAAAGTTTTAGATTTCACTTAGAACCAAAACATATCTAAAAAAAACCAAACTGAAGCTTTCATTATGAGCTATATCATGCTTGATGTTTTCTGTTGGCTGAAATTTTGAAAACTAAATAAAAAGTCTGTATGCATGACTCAAGAAGCCTGTTTTCATAGCAGATTTCCTAAGGAAGCCGTTGGCGAAACATGGGCCAGGTTCGAACTTAAGAATTTGGAAGCAGCAGCTTCTTTTTTAGATAAGTGCAATTTGGTAATGTTTTTGGTTCCAAAACTTTGTTTACTATATATGGATGCAATGACTAGTCTTTCAAATGTCAAAAAAGGTGATGATTAGAATGAGATGAGACTTCATTGACTTCTTTTGTCAACGGATACACAAACAGTCTCTCACTGCATACGAGTACAATATATTTAAAAATTTCTAGTTGAGGGGATATTTTTTTAATGAAATGATGGTGCCTGAGGTAAGTTTATTGAAATGTTCTAATATATAGCTGTGGTGTGCCATTATAAGATACCTTGGAAGAAACGTTTTAGGTTTTAAGTTAAAAAAAATCTATATTAATCTACAGAAATGAGCAAACCCTCACCTCCTAAAAAATAAAACAAAAAACAAACAAACAAACAATAAATAAATAAAATACACACCAAAACCCCAGCTTCTAAGATGGAAGGAAGTGATGTATTGTAAAAGCCATTTTTATTCACTTTTTAACAAAGCAAAACATAGCAAGCGGTGCAAACCATATAGAAGGGGAACAAAAACTGATAAAGAAATACCAAGCAAAGAAAATGTGCCTTACAATAATCTGCCCCTTTGTAAGGGGCCCCTAGGGTAAAGCCCATTTTCAGGCACCCACTTATTTTTAAAAACCAACAATGTAAGTGGCAGAAATTGGGCCTACTTTGCAGGCATGGACATTTACAATGAGAAATTCAGGGAGCTCTTATTAGTACCAAACAAATAAGGGAGTGGGGTACAATGAGACTTCAGAATGCTCTGAACACAGCTAGTTTCTTTCCAATAAGAAGAACACAGATATTTGAGTGGTGAGACTGCACCGTTTGCACCTTGCCACTAGCCATTGGACCTGAAGAAGACATAGGATTGAGGATCCTCATCAGTGAGAGAAGAACGGGAGATTAAGAAGGGTCTGCGATGTTGCAGTAGGGACACGTCTGGCAACTTACAGTCAATTTTTGTGTTTCTATGTACTAGAGCATCAATTGGGAACAAAATGAAAATGACATTTGCTGGAGCTCTGATAAAGAATAAATCTTTGAACTATCTCTCATAATCTAATGTAATGCTCAATGCAGGTTAATTTTATTAGAGTGAGCTTGTTCTACCATAATCAAGAACAAGATGCAGCAGGAAACTGAGCCAGAACATTTATTTAGTACATAGGGTTTTTCAGTTCATTATTACTTGAGACAGAATAGAATGCATTCTGTTATAGGATCGGTAATAACAGGAAATAAATAGAAAGTAACACACAGTACTCGAACCCTTAAAACAGAACAGTGTCATACAGTGGTCTTGCAGTATATTGCAGTCCACAGTATATTAAGTGTTAACAGATTGTTGTATCTCTCAACATTTTGTAAACTGGCTAAATTAAAACCGATGTTTATCCTTTGATGATTTCAGAGCAGTTCCACATAGCCTTGTACTGGCCACAGTTGACTACAGTAATGCTGTACTTTTGGTTTTACTGAAATAACATCTAGGAGCAAGCCAAACTCCAATTCTTTATAAGGTACATTGACTGCCTGCTCAAGAGAATCAAATTTAAGATTTTATTATTGATTCACAAATCTTTACAGAATCATGTCCTTTCTTATTTGACATCCATTTTGAACATATATAGACCTCTGAGAGCACTCTGCTCAGAAGGAACTCAAGTCCCACAGTCTATAAAACTCACTTTGAAGACACCAGAAATTGTACCTTTTCAATTGCATGGCTGGTTATGTGGAAACAGTTGCTGTTACACTAAGGCTACTGGCAGATAAATCTCTATTTAGAAAGCAGCCAGAAGCCTTAATTTTTGCAGAAGCCTTTAACATCTGAAAGATTCAACTGTTACTGATTTAATATAGTTTTTAAGACAAGCAAAAATATGGCACAGTATAGAAAATAGAAGACGCAACTATGGATGACAATCCAGCTCATTTTCGAAAGAGAAGGGCGCCCATTTTTCGGGAGATGAGCGCCCTTCTCTCAGGGGCGCCAGAATCGGCATAATCAAAAGCCGATTTTGGGCGTCCCCAACTGTTTTCCGTCGCCGGGACGGCTGAAGTTCCCAGGGGCATGTCGGAAGGGTAGCGAAGGCGGGACAAGGGCGTGCCGGGGCATGGTTAAGAGATGGGTGCCCTCGGCCGATAATGGAAAAAAGAAGGGCGTCCGTGGCAAAAATTTGGTCCCTTTTTTTTCAGGTCCAAGCCCCAAAAAAGTGCCCGAACTGACCAGATAACCACTGAAGGGAATCGGAGATCACCTCCCCTCCCCCAGTGGTCACTAACCCCCTCCCACCCTCAAAAAAACAACTTTCAAAACTTTTTTGCCAGCCTCAATGCAAGCCTCAAATGTCATATCCAGCTCCATGACAGCAGCATGCAGGTCCCTGGAGCAGTTTTAGTGGGTGCAGTGGACTTCAGGCAGGCGGACCCAGGCCCATCCCCCCCTACCTGTTCCACTTGTGTTGGAAAATGGGAGCCCTCCAAAACCCACCCGAAACCCACTGTACCCACATGTATGTGCCCCCCTTCACCCCTTAGGGCTATGGTAGTGGTGTATAGTTGTGGGGAGTGGGTTTTGGGGGGGTTTGGGGGGGCTTAGCACCCAAGGTAAGGGAGCTATGTACCTGGGAGCAATTTGTGAAGTCCACTGTAGTGCCCCATAGGGTGCCCGTTTGGTGTCCTGGCATGTGAGGGGGACCAGTGCACTACGAATCCTGGGCCCTCCCATGACCAAATGTGTTGGATTTATTTGTTTTTGAGATGGGCACCATCGGTTTCCATTATGGGGGAAAACCGAGGGCGCCCATCTCTAAATCCGGTGATCTCAGCATTTAGGCCGAGATTTGTGCACCCCCAACCGTATTATCAAAACGAAAGATGGACGCCCATCTCGTTTCGAAAATACACTTGGCCACACCCCTTCGTGGCGTTGTCCTCGAAGATGGGCGCCCTTAGAGATGGGCGTCCCTGATCGAAAATGCCCCTCAATGTATGTTAGGTAATATTTGATAATTTGTTAGTTGGCAGAGCCATGTTTGTCCATGTCAAATTGTATTTTAATGATTTTATAATTGAGATTTTATGTGTTTTGCTGTTAACTGCTTAGTATTAATAGGCTGTATATAAATGATAAAAATAAACAAATTTTGCATCACTGAATAACCCCTTTGCCAAGAGTAGTTTTAGCTCATTCATATGACAGTTGGTCTCACAATGGTGCTAATAATTTGAGAGATATTATAGCTGTATTTCGTATCTACAACTCACACTTCACAAGCATTGTTAGTAAACACAAAAAGTACTGACAGCTGGGAGCAGGCCCAAGAGAGATTTAAGGGAGAAGTTATCAGTGTTAAGATGGTTTATTTTACTGTTAACTCCAGTTACAGTCTTAGTAACTAGGTCCCATTGCATAAAATGGAACCTGTGCTAAAACAGCACCAGACAGTGGTAAAATAACCCATCTCAACGGTAGCCCAAGTTGATAACTACTCCCCTTAATACCAGCATTCCTGTTTTTTGTCAGGAAGAAGCCTGCTTCCAAGTGGTTGACATACTTATTTATACTTGCCAGACCTATTGAAGAATACATGTTTTTTAAAAAATCCTTTAAATAAACCATTCTTCTGTACAGACTAAAAACATCTACTCTGTGCAATCCTCTCATTCCAGAGATGCTCAGAGAGACAACACATCACATGGATAGCTGAAGAGTCCAAACAGAAATATGCGATTTGCTTTCCCTATGCACTTAGCATGCGATGCCAGGGGCTGAGGTATCCAATAAAAAGCTCTGAACAATAATGCATGAGATGTGTAAATACCAGGCACAGGAACATGTTTGTGATGTGTCTAACAGGCTTGGAATGCACACGGCCCCTGTGCTGGCTTTCATTATCTGCATATTTACACACAGACGTTGAATTATGTTACACATGTTTTTTTCAAGAGTCTGAGTTTTCACGTAGTAGTCCAGTGTAAAATCAGGTCATACTTTATCCCACTCCCTCCCTTTCTGTTTCACTTAATGAGGGAAATGGTCATTTTCTAAACAAAATAGCAATATTGATGAGGCTGTTAAAGCAGCAATAGCAGTGAAAATGTTTTTCATGATCAGGCTGGATTCCCCATCATTGTCCTACTTTCTGTTTCATGCAAGGACATTTTAGTATTTCAAAGCTCCTCCCACTTGGCAAACCAGCACTCGGCAAACCAGCACTCTTGGTGGCCCTAAAGGCAGGGCCGCTGAAAGGGGGGGGGGGGGGGGGGGGAATTCCCCGGGCTGCCCTCCAAGGAGAGCCCGGTTCCAGGCCTTCGGAGGGCTGTCACGCCAACAATCACCGCGGATATGGGTACAAAACTTTTTACCACAAAGCAGGAACAGTAGAAAGTTTTGTTCTTGCAGTAAACTTTCTTCCCTTCCCGTCTTCTTCCTCCCTGCAGGTCTCACCTACATGATCCTACAACCAGCAGTGACCTTCCTTCAGCTGCATCCTGCCCTCCCTGTTTAGCGTCCACCTACCCTCCTCTCCTCCTTCCTGTACACATTAATTGATTTGATTTGCTTACTTTATTTTTTGTCTATTAGATTGTAAGCTCTTTGAGGAGGGACTGTCTTTCTTCTATGTTTGTGCAGCGCTGCGTACGCCTTGTAGCGCTATAGAAATGCTAAACAGTAGTAGTAGTAGTAGGGTGGGACGCAGCAGCAGAAGGCCTTGGAGTCGGAGAAGGCCTCTGATTGTTAATTGCTGCCTGTTGCAGGAACCTGTAGATGAGACCAGTGGGGAGGAGGAAGGGAGGAGAGAAAAGTGGCAGTGGCCGGGGGGGGGGGGGGGGGGGGGGGGGGGGGGGGAGTAGTGGCAGGAGTGGTGGTGGTGGGGCAGGGCCCAAAGATTTTATGCCCCAGGCCCAGTTTTGTCTCTCAGCAGCCCTTCCTAAAGGAGGTGTGCCCCCCTTGGATAATACAACCAGCCAGCTAGGATACCTTTCCTGGCATGGTCTCATGTTAGTGACTTGTGTTAGAGCTCCAGAACTCCTGCTGCTAGAATGCATACTATTCTGCTTGTTGTAATTCTATGAGTCCACTTATGTGCCTAGAAGACTAGAATGATAAGGGAAATGCATTTCATATACCGCCTTTCTATGGTACAACCAAAGTGTTTTGCTTATTATATACAGGTACGTTTCTCTGTCCCTAGTGGGTGCACAATCTAAGCTTTTGTACTTAGGGCAATGGGGGGTTAGGAGACTTGCCCAGGATCACAAGGAGCTGCAGTGGGAATTGTATCTGGTCCACCTGGATCTTAGTCCATTGCAGTAACCATTAGGCTACTCTTCCACTACCACACCACTATTTATGTGCCTTTCTGCTACCTACCATTAAGTGGCTCCTTATAGAATTATCCCTACAGGAAGCAATTTTAAGCAGTCTGAAACAGATGTAAACGTACGCAGGCACCGCATGTACTTTTCAGCTAATTTTCAAAAAATAACATCTGGGCAGTTTCTCTCTGTGTGCAATTGAAGGAGGGTGTGGGTGTGGGCTTGTGGGTGTGAACTAGTGTGCACTCTGTTTTACTCACCCACCCTAAACATGCTCCTAGGAAAACCCGACAAGTATAGAGGTTGTGAATCCTGAGTGTACTTTTGGCAGGGCCGAGGTGGGCAATTTTCAGCAAGGCCAGTTTGCACAAGTAAATGGCTTTGAAAATCACCTTCAATTATGATAAGCTCATAGGGGAAGGGATTCTTTGTGCTTGCAGCAAGTACATATGGGGCATATTAAATTAAAAATGTAGGCAGATAAAGACTTTCATGGCCTATCTAGTCTGCCCATCCATGCCATCTACTCTTCCTATCCTATGTACTTGTCCCAAGCTCTCTTGAGTTCAGATACTGTTTTTGTCTCCACTACTTCCACCTTCTACCAACTGGCAAGGGGAAAAAGTGACAGGGACCAAAGGGAGGGAGAGGATGGAAGGAGAAAGGAGACAGAGGCTGGAACCAGGAAGGGAGGGAGGAGAAAGGGGAGGGGTGCTGGAACCGGGAAGGTGGAAGGAAAGGGGACAGGTGCTGGAAATGGGAGGGGGAGGAAAGGGGGCAGACGCTGAATCTGTGAGATGGATAGGGAAAGAGAGGTGCTGGAACCAAGGGATAGTGAGATCAAATGAAGGAGGTGCTTCTCTACTGGAGGGAGGGACAGATAGGAAGAAGTGCTGGACCAAGAAGATGGAGAGGGGGAGGTACTGGACCAGTTGAGGGGGGAGTAGGGGGAGAGAGAGACTGAGAGTGGAGGAGAGGAAGAGAGGGGAGAAAGACACTGGACCCAAGAAGGAGATATATATGGGTGGGGGGGGGGGGGGGGGAAGAAACAAGGTGAAGGAGAGAGATATTGTTATGCTGTTAACAAAATTGTAAGTTTGATGTTAAACTCTACCTGCTGTACACTGCATTGGGTGAACCTCTTCATAAAGGTGGTTATTAAATCTCAATAAATAAATTATTGGCCCCTGGGTAGAGATTAGGAGATAGGGGCTGTGAGGTGTGGGAGGAAGGGAAAAGAGAGAGGAGGGACAGGAAGATAGAGAAGACATACTGGGCATGGAGGGAACATAGGGAAAGAGACACAAGAACAATGCTGGACAGAGAGGAAATAGGAACACACAGGGACAATATTGAACATGGGGGTGGGGGGATACTGATCACAGAGGAAGGTATATAGACTGCAGGACAGGTCAAGATAGGGGCGTAGAGGAGAGATGCTGAAAATAGAGGATAAGGACACTGGAAGGGCAGATATTGAACATGGAGGGAAAGAGGGATAGAGACAGGGATACAGAGGAGAAATGCTGGACAAGACAGATAGGGATGCATAGGGAAGATGGTGGAGAGAAAAGAAAAGTCAAATGGACAGAGACCCTGCATAGAAAGGAAAAAATCAGAAAAGAGACACTGGGACCAATACAAATATAAAAATAAATGCTCGGACAACAGAGGTAGAAAAAACTATTTTATTCTGAATGTATTAATTGGAATATATCAGCTTTTGAAAATGCACATCTCTGGTATTTTGCATTTCAATTTCTATCTATTATTGTTGTGTGCAGAGTCAGACTTCCTAAGGTTTGCAATTCAGTTTCTTGCCTTCATACCTCTATTACTGATGTGTAGTCCCTTGTTTCATATTTGTTGAAGGTCTATTTGGGTTTTGTGTGTCTAACTAAGGCAGTGAGTCTCAAACTTTTTACTAAGGCAGAATCCCTAAAATATTTTTTCATACACCGGATCCTCAATTTATATCAACATATATATGTTTGTACAAACAGTTTCTACAATCTAATATCTTAAGGAACCTCTGAAGAGAGTTTGAGGATCCCTAGGGTTCCGTGGAACCCAGTTAGGGAATCACTGAAATAAGGTGTGGTACTCTACTAACATGTAGTGCCTGTGTAGAAATCTTGTTGTAGTTGTGTTTGTTTTGTGTTTGTTCTAATAGTTAGTGTGTATTGGTGTTTTAGGGCATGGTACCGTGTTTCCCCGAAAATAAGACACTGTCTTATATTAATTTTTGCTCCCCAAGACCCGCTAGGTCTTATTTTCAGGGGAGGCCTTATTTTTCGGGGAAACATCGGGTCGCCCCCCCCCCACCTGAGGTCGCCCCCCCCACCCTCGATCACCGGCTCCCCGTGCCCACAGTCGCTCCCGGAACTAACCTCTTAAACGCTTCCTTTCACCATTCATCTTCGCACTCGCAGCAAGCAGGGCAGGCCACTCCTTCCTTCCGTGTCCCACCCTCGCCTGACGTAACGTAACTGCTTGCTGCGAGTGCGAAGATAAATGGTGAAAGGAAGCGTTTAAGAGCTTAGTTCCGGGAGCGACTGAGTGCGGGGGGAGCCGGCGATCTCGGGGGGGAGCCGGCGATCTCGGGTGGGGGGTGACCCCGATGTTTCCCCGAAAAATAAGGCCTCCCCTGCTAGGTCTTATTTTCAGGGGAGGCCTTATAGTGCTGGGGAGGAGTCCGCTGTCTTGGTACATGTGGGTACCAATGACATAGGAAAATGTGGGAGAGAGGTTCTGGAAGCAAAATTTAGGCTCTTAGGTAGAAAGCTGAAATCCAGATCCTCCAGGGTAGCATTTTCTGAAATGCTACCTGTGCCACGCGCAGGGCCCAAGAGACAGGCAGAGCTCCAGAGTCTCAATGCGTGGATGAGACGATGGTGCAGGGAGGAGGGCTTTAGATTTGTTAGGAACTGGGCAACATTCTGGGGAAGGGGGAGCCTATTCCGAAAGGATGGGCTCCATCTTAACCAGAGTGGGACCAGGCTGCTGGCATCGGCGTTTAAGAAGGAGATAGAGCAGCTTTTAAACTAGAAATGGGGGGAAGGCCGACAGTCGCTCAAAAGAGCATGGTTCGGGATAAGGTATCTTTCAAAGATATCACCATAACAGGGAAGATAGAGTATCCTGATAGTGAGGTTGCAAAAGAGATTGTAGTAGATCGGGTATCTTTAAATAACAATAAAAATCAGACAAAAGATTGCCAGTTAATACAGTCAAGTACTAAGCATGATGTACTTAGGAACAACAAACATAGTTTGAAATGTCTATATGCGAATGCCAGGAGCCTAAGAAATAAGATGGGGGAGTTAGAATATATTGCACTAAATGAAAAATTAGATATAATAGGCATCTCTGAGACCTGGTGGAAGGAGGATAACCAGTGGGACACTGTCATACCGGGGTACAAATTATATCGTAGTGATAGGGTGAATCGGATTGGTGGAGGGGTAGCATTGTATATTAACGAGAGCCTTGAATCAAATAGATTGAAAATTCTGCAGGAAGCAAAACACTCCTTGGAATCACTGTGGATTGAAATTCCATGTGCAAAGGGGAAAAGGATAGTGATAGGAGTGTACTACCGTCCGCCTGGCCAGGACGAACAGACGGATGCGGAAATGTTAAAGGAAATCAGGGACGCAAACAAACTGGGCAACACAATAATAATGGGGGATTTCAATTACCCGCATATAGACTGGGTTAATGTAACATCTGTACACTTAAGGGACATAAGATTTCTTGATGAAATCAAGGACAGCTTCATGGAACAGCTAGTTCAGGAGCCGACAAGAGAAGGAAAAATACTAGACTTAGTCCTTAGTGGTGCTCATGATCTAGTGCAGGGGGTAACGATACGAGGGCCGCTTGATAACAGTGATCATAATATGATCGGTTTTGATATTGGCATTGAAGGAAGTGAAACTAGGAAATCAAGTACGCTAGCGTTTAACTATAGAAAAGGTGATTACGACAAAATGAGAAAAATGGTGAAAAAAAGACTGAAAGGAGCAGCTCGCAGAGTAAAAAACTTGCATCAGGCGTGGATGCTGTTTAAAAACACCATCCTGGAGGTTCAGGACAAATATATTCCACGTATTAGAAAAAAGGGAAAAAAGACTAAACGTCAGCCGGCGTGGCTAAACAGTAAGATAAAGGAAATCATTAGAGCCAAAAAACAATCCTTCAGAAAGTGGAGAAGAGAACCAACTGAAAGTAACAGGACAGATCATAAGGAATGCCAAGCCAAATGCAAAGCGGAGATAAGGAGGGCAAAAAAGGACTTTGAGAAGAAATTAGCGTTGGAAGCAAAAATACATAGTAAAAACTTTTTTAGATACATTAAAAGCAGGAAACCGGCCAAAGAGTCGGTTGGGCCGCTGGACGAAAATGGTGTTAAAGGGGCGATCAAGGAGGACAAAGCCGTAGCGGAGAAATTAAATGAATTCTTTGCTTCGGTCTTCACCGAGGAGGATTTGGGGGGGACACCGGTGCCGGAAAGAATATTTGAAGCGGGGGAGTCGGAGAAACTAAACAAATTCTCTGTAACCTTGGAGGATGTAATGGGTCAGTTCAGCAAGCTGAAGAGTAGTAAATCACCGGGACCTGATGGTATTCATCCCAGAGTATTAATAGAACTAAAAAATGAACTTGCGGAGCTACTGTTAGAAATATGCAATCTGTCCCTAAAATCGAGTGTAATACCGGAAGACTGGAGGGTAGCCAATGTTACTCCGATTTTTAAGAAAGGTGCCAGAGGAGATCCGGGAAATTATAGACCGGTGAGTCTGACGTCGGTGCGGGCAAGATGGTGGAGGCTATTATTAAGAATAAAATTGCAGAGCATATACAAAACATGGACTGATGAGACAAAGTCAGCACGGATTTAGTGAAGGGAAGTCTTGCCTCACCAATCTAATGCATTTTTTTGAGGGGGTAAGCAAACATGTGGACAATGGGGAGCCGGTTGATATTGTATATCTGGATTTTCAGAAGGCGTTTGACAAAGTGCCGCACGAAAGACTCCTGAAGAAATTGCAGAGTCATGGAATCGGAGGTAGGGTATTATTATGGATTAAGAACTGGTTGAAAGATAGGAAGCAGAGAGTAGGATTGCGTGGCCAGTATTCTCAGTGGAGGAGGGTAGTTAGTGGGGTCCCGCAGGGGTCTGTGCTGGGTCCGTTGCTTTTTAATGTATTTATAAATGACCTAGAGATGGGAATAACTAGTGAGGTAATTAAATTCGCCGATGACACAAAATTATTCAGGGTCGTCAAGTCGCAGGAGGAATGTGAACGATTACAGGAGGACCTTGCGAGACTGGGAGAATGGGCGTGCAAGTGGCAGATGAAGTTCAATGTTGACAAGTGCAAAGTGATGCATGTGGGTAAGAGGAACCCGAATTATAGCTACGTCTTGCAAGGTTCCACGTTAGGAGTTACGGATCAAGAAAGGGATCTGGGTGTCGTCGTCGATGATACGCTGAAACCTTCTGCTCAGTGTGCTGCTGCGGCTAGGAAAGCGAATAGAATGTTGGGTGTTATTAGGAAGGGTATGGAGTCCAGGTGTGCGGATGTTATAATGCCGTTGTATCGCTCCATGGTGCGACCGCACCTGGAGTATTGTGTTCAGTACTGGTCTCCGTATCTCAAAAAAGATATAGTAGAATTGGAAAAGGTACAGCGAAGGGCGACGAAAATGATAGTGGGGATGGGACGACTTTCCTATGAAGAGAGGCTGAGAAGGCTAGGGCTTTTCAGCTTGGAGAAGAGACGGCTGAGGGGAGATATGATAGAAGTGTATAAAATAATGAGTGGAATGGATCGGGTGGATGTGAAGCGACTGTTCACGCTATCCAAAAATACTAGGACTAGAGGGCATGAGTTGAAGCTACAGTGTGGTAAATTTAAAACGAATCCGAGAAAATTTTTCTTCACCCAACGTGTAATTAGACTCTGGAATTCATTGCCGGAGAACGTGGTACGGGCGGTTAGCTTGACGGAGTTTAAAAAGGGGTTAGATAGATTCCTAAAGGACAAGTCCATAGACCGCTATTAAATGGACTTGGAAAAATTCCGCATTTTTAGGTATAACTTGTCTGGAATGTTTTTACGTTTGGGGAGCGTGCCAGGTGCCCTTGACCTGGATTGGCCACTGTCGGTGACAGGATGCTGGGCTAGATGGACCTTTGGTCTTTCCCAGTATGGCACTACTTATGTACTTATGTACTTAAATTGCAGCAAGACTTCTACTAGGTCTTATTTTCGGAGGATGTCCTATTTTCGGGGAAACACGGATATTTACAGTGCTGCCATTTCATAGGTAAGGTTGTCACTTTTTGAGTCTTGGGAGCTAGTGCTGTTAAGGTATGGTAAGGTTCTGAATGTGTTTTTACACAAGTTTCTGCATAGTGTTTTGTAGTGGAGGGATTATGTGTTGGCCTTACTGAGGTGACACCAAAACTTTAATTTAATTTTAGTTTGTCGTGACATCAGGCAGGGTTTTAGAAAATGTTGCAGAATCTGTTGTGTGTTGAGGTAGTTGTCTTTATAGTAGACACGTGTGTGATCAAGTTTAAATCATGAGATACTGCCAGATGAGGGTTCTTTAAATACAGCTAAATTGTTTCCATAGGTTTGTATGTGGTTTAGTATTAAGTGTTTGAGATAATTGAGTTTGAAATATATTACATGTCATTCATGAATGCAATCTCCAGCATTGTGGTGGCAAATCTCCAGCATCGGGATGAGCCACCTCTGTAATTGAGGAACTGAGCAGTGCTGCAGAAGGTGATCAGGAAGGAGGGGGAAATGGTGGAGAAAAGGTGGATTTACCATCCTTTGCTGCTTGCCACCTGGGTCATGTCAGCTCTGAGATTAGGAACTTCAGAAAAACAGGGGTGTGGGGGTACAAAGGACAGAAGCATGTTAGAGTATGCAACATGCCGCCCCCCCCCCCCAAATTTACAGGACATAGGAAAAGTAGACCACAGTCACTATCAGGTATTAGTGTTAGACTTTTAGACATACATATAACTTTATAAAGCCACAGAATCAGATAGTTAAAATGAAAAACAAACCATTTTCTTTCATATTGTGCTGCTCTTTATTCTCTGCTTTCATCTTCTTGTTTCTCCTTCTCCTCTCAGACTCTCCTCCTTTCTACAGCTCTTTTTTCTCTCTTCGACATCACGTCTCATTTCTTTTCTTTTTTCTCTACTTCTTCCAACCCTCATGTTACACATTTCATTCTTTATTCCTAACTTCTTCCTTCCATTCCTTCTCATTTCCACCCAGTCATTTTTCTCTTACCTGCGTCCCCAAAGTTATCTTCCCTTCTCCCCTCCCCCAGCCTTCCCTCTCTGCTTCTCCAATGATCCCTCTGGCTCTCTCTCCTCAAGCGCCTCCCCCATCCTCCCCCCTTTCTGCCCCATTTGCCCTTTTCACTCCCCTCCTCACCTCTTCATTCTGGTGTTTCCTAAATCATTCTCTCTCTCTATTCTCTCCCCCTGCCTGCCCTTTCCCCTCTCCCCCTTATAACCACCCTCTGAATCTCTCTCCTTTTTTCTTCTGCCCTGTGCTTCCATTTCTGTCTTCTATACTTCCCCACTGCCCCTCCCCATTTGTTGAGGCTCCCCCCTCCCCTCTGTCTCTCAGCAGCACACAGCAGCAAACTCTGTAGTTGTTTTACAAGGCCACTGTAATAAAAGCCAGCAGGAGGGAACAATTGCAAAATGCATGGGTTCTCCTGGGAACCCTCCTAGCAGTTAGGGAGTGTTGCAAAATGAATGGCTACATGGGCATTAAAGCAGAAAGGATAAGCTTAATAGGAGAAGCACTGCAGCTTATTAAACATTTTCATCTTCAATGAGTACGGCTGACAGAGGGAAGAGAAAAGAGTCCTTGAGTTAGCAGTTATAACTTTTATTCATTTTCCTTTTCCAAGGATAAAGACTTTACCTTGCTCCCTAAGCTCCTTTTCTCTAATAAAATCACAGCACTGAAGTGGCTAATGCAGAGTACTGACAGAGGTGTTCATACAAAGCGAGTAAAACAACTTCAAAATTCAAAAGACTGAATCCCCAAAATAAACAGTTATGTTGAAAAGCGGGACTTACTATGGCTTTATAATTGGGTATAGATAGATTTGAACACAAAGCCGGTCATTTATTAACCCTGTTAAAATGTCTATTATTTAATGTACAGTCTTTTGCATAAATGTGTGAATCACCAGAGTGATTTAAAACACTGATTATACTTTTGAGTTTAGGTGGCTGTTGTTTTTCTGGGGCTGATGCAAAAAGCCTAGCCGCACAGTTACCGCGGGTTGTGCGCAAACGTTAATGGCCAATCAATGCAGAGAGGAACTGAATGTGGATGTTAATCGTGAAGAAGACCTGTCCTCACACTGCCTTAAAATGTATGGTAATGAGGCCATTAACTATTCCAGGGAATGCAAAGAAAGAAACAGTGGCTTTTGCTGCATGGACAATGCAAGAAATTTTTGGCCAGGTCCAGGGCAGCATAGAAGGGTTAGTGGAGAAGACTTAACTGCCAGTTTTGTATTTTTTTTTGCAATTAGTTTAAAAAACAAATGGGAGGTAACACAGCTTGAGCGCATGTTGGAACAAAAATGAGAGTGTCAGCCACAATGGCGTCTGTTTTTCTGCTCATAAATATCAGCCTTACAAAGAGTTTACATTGTAGAAATTTTTGTGAGGTTGAACAGGCACTGATGTGTGTTGACACTTTCATTTCTGTTCCAAGACGGGCACAAAAAGTCACACTTACCACAAAACCTTTGTGCACAGCATGCGGCAGACTCCCCCCGATTTGCATGCAAGTTCTGCACGCATAAAATTTGCCTACAATTAGCTTGCTGCATGCCATGGTATTACGCTTGCGGTAGAAGCAGACATCTGCCTGTGGCTCTACTTTCTGCATCAGTCTCTCTGTGCACTGATGCTCTTCACTGCCCCCCCCCCCCCCCCCCCCCCACACACACCCAATGCTGTAGTATCTGCTCTGTAACATGAGTTATCAAAAGTATGGAAGTAAAAAAACAGAACTGGTGTGTCTCTTGCGAGTTCTGATGTCAAATGAGCCAAAATACCAAAGAAGCAGGAAATAAAACAGATCGGAGGAGAGACCCCCGTAGTCAGGCATTCTGAGAAATAAGAGATTCCTTCATAAAGGACACTAAATGTTCTTACCTTCTCATTCTTCCGCTCTTCTGTTTTACCAGCTGCGTTTGTTGGGCTGGAAGTTGCCAAGCTGCTGATAGGTCCATTTAACACTTCCCCATTTAAATTGGCCGCATTAACGTTTGGAGGAGTAATGGCTGCCGCTGCTGAAGTCAAGGGGATAGGTGACCTGGTACAATGTGGTGGCCCGGGGGCACCTTGCGTAGTGATGGCGACAGCCTGATGGAGGTGCTGCGGTGATACCATGGAATGTGGTCGGATTACGTTAGCTGGGAGGCGAGATGGAGAGCTCTGGGTTCTTATTGGTGAAACTGTTGCTGTGGGTCTCTCCTGCGCCTGAATGGAAGAGTGTGCTAGAAAACAGAGAACATCAAAAGGAGGTTAATACGTCATCACGATACAAACTGCATTTACAAAATAATTGACTTAATTAACCTAGGGGTAAAACAGCCTGAAATAATCCATCCTGAAAACATCTGTCACAACTCAACTATGGTCTATGTACTCTTAATTGCTGTCTTTTAAATACACAGTTTTCCCTGACAGGGTGTTATAGATAAAGACCTAAGAACAGGTGTTAATTATCCATCAATTCTCTAGAATGCTTTCCCTTTCTAGTACGGAAATCATCATTCTAGTGGAGACTTCAGTCTCATTCTTAGAGATGCTTCAGTGATTTTGCAACCTGGTTTTCCCCATCTTCTTGACGGATCAACCAACCCTTTTCCATTCTATCCACAAACATGATAATGGCAGCTGTTTTTCTGTGCCAAGCAAGGTATTGATTTGATACTGAAGTCAACGGATGCCAAGATCTAAAAAAAATAGCAGCATGATTCATTCATGCCCTAGAATAGTAGAAGTGACGCAGGAATCCAACTCTGCATTCAGGTTAGTATTACAATCAGGGCTGGCCTTAGACATGCAGGGGCCATGGGCAGAAACTGGGGAGGTGACCCTAAACCCCATTTTCAGACTATGTTTCCTTCAGCTTGAGGTAAGTATGTAGCCCACTGTGACATGGGCACCCAGGGCAGTTGCCCTGATTGTCATCCCCTAACGCCGGCCCTGATTACAATGGTTTATTCTGAGCCTGGGTGTTTCATCTGCTACACCATGACCTTATGGTGTATGACATTTCACATTCTTTTATTGTACAGAAGATGATACCGGCAGTCCACCTGTCTTCCATATGGAGCTGCCTATCATGCCATCACCAGTATTATTCAGTTTGTGGTGTTCTCCCATTGCCTTTGTCCTTTAAGCATGTCCCCACGCTTGAAGGGCTGGCCCTCAAGAGTGTACATTGTGCTCCTGCATACTGTACTGGGGTGAGCAGGGTGTCAAATTCAGGGCTGATTTACTGTCTGCTGAATCTTCAGTGCAAGTCTTATAAGCCAGCACATGCTTACAGGCTCTGTGGTGACCTCACCCCCATTCCTTCACAAGTTTCCTTTTATCATGGAAACCTATGCAGGGGATGGCTACTGCAGGGCTGTGCGCACCTGCTGCCTTTTATATCCTGATGCTAGGAAAAAACCATGCTATAGCCATGAAGGAATAGACTGAGACTGCTGGGAAATTCTATCCCAGTGTTTGTCAATATTTTGTGGCGATGACTTCATGATCACGGCCAAATAAAATTGTAAATCCCGCCCCCCCCCCAACACGGAGATACAAATAATGATATTACTGTAGACAGCTCGCCACAAACATGGGTTTTGTTAACTCATTTTTTTTTGGGGGGGGGGAGGGTTCCTGACTCACAGTTAGTGAAATTCTGTTCTATCCTTCTGGTTACTGAAGAGCACCCCCCCCCCCACACACACAGCAAAGGTAACAGAAGGACTTGAAAGCTGGATGAGTGCCACAGGGGAGGGGGAAGAGACAGAGGATGTGAAGGTATCTGCCTGGTGGTGGGGAGAAAAAGGAGAGATATGGAGTGTTTGCCTGTAGAGGAAAAAATAGGGAGAGGTGGGAGTATGTGAATTGGCAGAACTGGAGGTTTGGGTGGGAGTTCTGAACATCTTCAGTGTGGATGGTATTGGTATATCAAGGTGTTATTTGTCAAGAACTATTCATGTTGAAAATGAGACTGAAGTTAGGCTGGATTTAGTGGTAAATTCCTTTCATCTCTCAGGATTTCTCACAGGATATTACTGAGAGAGCCACTGAAGAGGTGCTGTAGAGCGGACCTACTGAGGGGAAGAAAAATTCACTGGTGTATCTTACCTGTTGGAAATTGCATTCAAACATTGGAAAAGGTAAACTTGGGGTTAAACTGGTAATTTGTCTTTTTTTTGTTAAATTACTCTACCTATTTAGCAAAGTCAGTTTAGATAATAATGTAGCATTTTAATCTCTGTTAGGGTTTATACAGAAGGACTTGAAAGCTAAAGTCCATCTGTATAAATAGTGCTAGTCTAGTTTAATATTTTAGGTTGCATATTAGAGCTTGGCATAACATCAATTTAGAGCACAGATAAAGGAAGCTTCAAACTGAAGAGGTGAGAGCATCGCAGAGAGAGGAGAAATTGTAGCTCAAAATCCCCAAAGTTGCTGGATCAGTGACCACTAATACTCGAAAGGTAATGGTGGCTGGTGATTCTATTCTAAGGAGTACAGAAGTGTTCATCTGCAGACCAGATACGATGTCCTGGGAGGTGAAAAAAAAAACTTAGAGGAGTGGCTGCGAGGGTCAAAAATTTACATTGGGCGTGGATGCTGTTCAAAAACACCATCCTGGAAGTCCAGGCCAAATATATTCCACGTATTAAAAAAGGAGGACGGAAGATCAAACGACAGCTGGCAGACTCAAGAAAAATGTCAGGAAGTATTTTTTCATGGAGAGAGTAGTGGATGCTTGGAATGCCCTCCCGCAGGAGGTGGTGGAAATGAAAACGGTAACGGAATTCAAACATGCATGGGATAAGCATAAAGGAATCCTGTGCCGAAGGAATGGATCCTCAGGAGCTTAGTCAAGATCGGGAGGCAGGGCTGGTGGTTGGGAGGCGGGGATAGGGCTGGGCAGACTTATACGGTCTGTGCCAGAGCCGGTGGTGGGAAGCGGGACTGGTGGTTGGGAGGCGGGGATAGTGCTGGACAGACTTGTACGGTCTGTGCCAGAGCCGGTGTTTGGGAGGCAGGGCTGGTGGTGGGGAGGTGAGGATAGTGCTGGGCAGACTTATACAGTCTGTGCCTGTGCCAGAGCCAGTGGTTGGGAGGTGGGGCTGGTGATTGGGAGGCGGGGATAGTGCGGGGCAGACTTATACGGTCTGTGCCCTGAAGAGCACAGGTACAAATCAAAGTAGGGTATACACAAAAAGCAGCAAATATGAGTTATCTTGTTGGGCAGACTGGATGGACCGTGCAGATCTTTTTCTGCCGTCATCTACTATGTTACTATGGTTAAAAAGTGAGGTGAAGGATGTTGGAATGTATTGTATTTTACATGCATTGCCTGTCACCTATTATTTCTCTGTGATTACTCTGTGACCTCTGATGTGAATTACTTAGAGAGGTCACACAGCTATGCAACTTCCTGTGGGGGTTAGACACTGCAGACACAGCAGATGCAGCACATGCAGCACATGGAGCACATGGAGCTCATGTTCTCTCCTAACCTGAGAGGATCTATGGTGGTGTGAGCATCCATTACCATCTAAGCACATGGAAGGAGCTGATAATACAAATGTATAGTAATATGTATATATAAGCCTGTCTGATTATAATCTAACTGCAAACTGTGAGTAAACAGATGTTTTGTTACTTCAACTTTAAAGTGACTCAGCAGTGAATTATTCAGGGGTGAATGAGAGAGAGATGAAGAAAGAAATTAACATTTCTAAAGCTGAAGCTGTGTGTACTAAAATCTGCTAATTATTTACTACAAATAATCCAACAAAAGGGTTATGGGCCCAGGGCCAGGAATTGAAAAAGAAGAGAAATATTACCAGGCAGAAAAAAAAAAAGGCCACATTTTTCTCTTAAGTTTTAAAGGAAAGATTCAGTCTGTCTCTCTCTCCCCCCACACAGCAGACAGAAGGCTAAGAAAATGGCTGAGGGAAGAAATTCACCATTGTTCTATTCTCTCAAGGTGCCTAAATTAACTGAGTTTAATTATCAGCAGTGGGAACTAAGATTCATATGTCTCCTTCGAGCAAAAGGATTAAATATATGCTTAGACCAAGACAGAACAGCTGAAAATATGGCTGAATGGGACAATGCAAACTATTATGTGAAGTGCATGCTTTTGGAAGCTCTCTCAGAGAAACAAGCCATATTAGTGGAGGGAAAAGATACACCAAAGGACATTTTATATAAACTGAGAACTATGTATGCAACTACATATGCAAAGCAGCAACCAATTTGGTTGGCAGAGTTGAATGAAACCAAATTAAGGGATAAAAGTAAATGTAATGATCACATTATGTATCTTATGTCTTCATTTCAAAAGTTAGAACTTTCTGGAATTCCCATGTGTGATGCATTGAAAAGAGCATTTCTTTTTACCTCACTATCAAAGAAGTTTGATGTTTTTAGGTCTGTAAATGAGGCCATTGAAGGGCAATCTTTTGAACAGGCAACATCAAAACTAAGGCAGGAATGCATAATAAATGATTCTGAGGAGATGTGTTCTCAAAGCAAGTCAGAGAGAAATGAAACAAATTTCTTGGCAAAGAACAGAGGAAGGCGGAGCTATGGGAAAACTCCACCCAAGGGCAAGCTGATTTGCTACTCATGTGGAAAGGAGGGACATGTATCTAAATGGTGTAAGGAAACACAAAACACTCCCTCTAGCTCACCTAAGCCAATGGAACTAAAGAATTTTCAAACCAGGAAATGTATGAAGGACAAAGATAAACACAAGGGCTTTCTAATGGCAGAAAAATCTTTGACTATGGTAAATAATAATTCAAATGAAAGTACTTGGATTTTGGATTCAGGGAGCACATGCCATTTAACCAATTGTAAAGATTTCTTTCAGGAAATGTGTCCAGAGGAAGGTATTCTTAAAACTGCAAACGCAGGGACTGCTAAGATCCAAGCAAAAGGTATTGGATTCTTAAAATGCAAAGTGTCTAATGAAGTTAAAGAAATTCCTGTAAGTGATGTCTTGTATATTCCCCAAGCAGTTTGCAATATGCTTAGTGTATCTACATTAGATAAGAAGGGATTTGTGATTCATTTTGAAAACAGTAAGTGCACAATCTCTAAAAATGATGAAGTGTATGCTGAAGCTTTTATGCATAATGATGTTTATAAACTGAGCATTTCAGGTGAAGCCTCACATATGGCGCAAGTAAGGAAGAATGATGGAAAATGTAGTCTGGAAATCTGGCACCGCCGCCTGGGACATCGTGATTCTAAGGTGATCCAGGATCTTTACAGTAAGCAACTGGCCACCGGCATTCAGATAAGTGCAGATGCTGGTAAAATGGAGAAATGCATAGACTGTGTTACTCAAAAAGGTGTGAGACCCTCATTTCCTGCATACACAGGAAATAGGAGTAATAAAGTGCTGGACTTAATACACAGTGACTTATGTGGACCGTTTAATATCCCATCATTGGGAAATAACAGATTTGTGCTAATATTCTTGGATGATTTCTCTAGATATTGTGTGGCCTATTTGCTGAAAGAAAAAAGTCAAGTCACAGACATGCTGAAGAAATACGTAGCCATGGTGAGCAACAAATTTGAAAGAAAACCAAAGGTTCTTCAGACCGACAATGGTGGTGAGTTCACTTCACAAAGCATGCGCACATTTCTAGAACAAGAAGGCATTCAGCATATCACAACAGTAGCTTATACACCAGAGCAAAATTCTGTTGCAGAGAGAAAATTTAGGTCAATTGTGGAAATGACCAGATGTATGCTGTCAGATAGCAATCTCCCTAAAAGACTATGGGGAGAAGCCATTCTCACAGCAGTGTACCTACAAAACAGAATGCCAACTAAAGGCGCTGAGCGCACACCACATGAGACATGGCATGGTAGGAAGCCAAACCTGTCACACATAAGAACATTTGGAAGTACAGCATATGCTCATGTACCAAAGCAAAGAAGGCATAAGCTGGATTCCACAACAGAAAGGGGCATTTTAGTTGGCTATGCTCCAGGACACAAAGGATATAGAATTTTGAATCTGAAAACTGGCATTGTTGGCATAAGACATGTTACATATTTTGATGAAAACAAAAGGGTTGATAAAGGCTGGATTATCCCAGATGAGCCTTATCATCCAGAATATGAAACTAGAACCATAATAGACATGCCAGTGTATATAAATGCCATACCAAGGCAGATGTCTGAAAGCAACTCACCTGTATCTAACGAGGAACAGGCAGAGGAAACAGACACAGAAAGGATCATTGAAGAAGACAGTACAGTTGGGGAAGGGGAATCAATTGGAGAAGTACTCTCAGATTTAGAGGATGCGGAAAGGTCAGACCAACCTGTTGTCAGACGCTCATCCAGGGAAAACAAAGGTGTTCCACCCCCAAGACTGTCTTACCTAACAGAGTCAGCAGAAGCTCAAGAGCCCTTAACATGGGATGAGATTGAGAAAATGCCAGCAGAAGAAGCTGCTGAATGGCATAAAGCTGCACAAGAAGAAATTGATGCATTGGATAAAAATAATACTTGGATTCTTACAAAATTACCTCCTGGCAAGAAAGCTATAGGATGCAAATGGGTATTCAAGTTAAAAAGGAATGCACAAGGAAAAGTGGAAAGGTATAAAGCCAGATTAGTCGCAAAGGGATATCTTCAAAAATATGGAGAAGATTTTGATGAAGTGTTTGCACCTGTAGTGAAACACACGACAATAAGAACACTTCTGAGCATTGCAGTCTCAAAAGGCATGCAAGTCAACCACATTGATGTGAAAACAGCGTTTCTTCACGGAGATATAACTGAAGACTTGTACATGGAACAGCCAACAGGTTTCATAAATACAAAACAAAGACAGCTAGTGTGTAAATTAAACAAAGGTCTTTATGGATTAAAGCAAAGTGCAAAATGTTGGAATGATAGATTGCATGAAATATTGACAAATTTAGGATTTAAGCAAGGTGAAGCAGATAAATGCTTGTACACTAGGTGCACAAATGGACAATATGCATACATTTTAGCTTTTGTTGATGATCTGCTCATTGCAAGCAAAAGTGAGCAAGAGTACAAGGACATTGTAAAATATTTAAACCTCAATGTTGAGATAAAAGAACTTGGTAATGTGTCATACTATCTTGGTATAGAAATTGAGAAACAAAATGATGGTTCTTATCTTCTAAGCCAGAAGCAGAAAATAAATGAGCTTATTGAAAGTTTAGGTATGCAAGATGCCCAAGTTGTAAGCACTCCCATGATCACTGATTTTCTGAAGGATGAAACAGTAAGAGAACCTTTACCAGATAACATCCAATATAGATCAGCCATAGGTAAGCTTTTATATCTAGCTACCACATACAGGGCTGATATAGCAAATGCAGTAGGAATTTTGAGCAGAAGGGTCAGCTCACCTACCAAATCAGATTGGACTGCAGTTAAAAGGATGGTAAGGTATTTAAAGGGTACCATTGATTGTAAATTAAAGATTTCAGCCAATAGTAATCCAAAACTAATATGTTACTGTGATTCAGATTGGGCAGGGGATCATTCTGACTATAAATCCACAAGTGGATATGTGTTTATGTATGGAAATGTACAAATTTCATGGGCCAGTCATAAACAAAGTATTGTGAGTCTGTCTTCTACAGAAGCTGAATACGTGGCCGTATCGGAAGCGTGCAGAGAACTGATGTGGATTGAAAAACTTTTGCTGGATTTCGGAATAGCTGAACAGAGACCAATCCAGATAATGGAAGATAATCAGAGCTGCATCCGACTGTCACAGAATGACAAGGTTCAGTCACGCACCAAGCACATCGCAACGAAATACCACAACGTGCGAGAGTTGGCGAAAGAAGGGGTCATCAGTCTACACTATTGTCACACCAGTGAGATGACAGCTGACATCATGACCAAACCGTTACCCAGAGAACATTTTGTGAATTTGCGTATAAAGCTTGGACTTTGTATGAATAAATAATTGCATGACAGTTATGCATGAGAAGGGGTTTGTTGGAATGTATTGTATTTTACATGCATTGCCTGTCACCTATTATTTCTCTGTGATTACTCTGTGACCTCTGATGTGAATTACTTAGAGAGGTCACACAGCTATGCAACTTCCTGTTGGGGTTAGACACTGCAGACACAGCAGATGCAGCACATGCAGCACATGGAGCACATGGAGCTCATGTTCTCTCCTAACCTGAGAGGATCTATGGTGGTGTGAGCATCCATTACCATCTAAGCACATGGAAGGAGCTGATAATACAAATGTATAGTAATATGTATATATAAGCCTGTCTGATTATAATCTAACTGCAAACTGTGAGTAAACAGATGTTTTGTTACTTCAACTTTAAAGTGACTCAGCAGTGAATTATTCAGGGGTGAATGAGAGAGAGATGAAGAAAGAAATTAACATTTCTAAAGCTGAAGCTGTGTGTACTAAAATCTGCTAATTATTTACTACAAATAATCCAACAAAGGAAGCTACTAGAGCTAAAAGAAAATCCTTCAGAAAATGGAAGAAGGAACCGACTGAAAATAATAAGAAACAGCATAAGGAATGTCAAGTCAAATGCAAAGCGCTGATAAGGAAGGCAAAGAGGGACTCTGAAAAAAAGATTGTTTTGGAGGTAAAAACATGTGGAGGGGCATAATCGAACGGTGCGCCCAAATTTTCCTGAGGGCGTCCTCGCAGGGGGCGTCCCGGCGAAGGGGCGGGAAAACCCGTATTATCGAAACAAGATGGGCATCCATCTTTCATTTCAATAATATGGTCGGAGACGCCCAAATCTCAACATTTAGGTCGACCTTAGAGATGGTCGTCCTTAGAGATGGTCGTCCCCGGTTTTCAGCGATAATGGAAACCGAGGATGCCCGTCTCATAAATGACCAAATCCAAGCCCTTTGGTCATGGGAGGAGCCAGCATTCATAGTGCACTGGTCCCCCTCACATGCCAGGGCACCAACCAGGCACCCTAGGGGGCACTGCAGTGGACTAACTGATGCACTAACTGACCAGAAAAAGGCATGCAGTGGTCACTAACTACCTTCCACCCCGAAAAAAACAACTTAAAAAACTTTCGTCTTATTTTTTTAGAGTATGGGTGAAGATTGTCCTTTGCTATGCCTCTGTCCCTGTGATGGCAGTTGAGGAAGTCCAAGATGTGGATGTTTCTGTGAGAATGACATCCATGCCTGGATGTTTCTGTGAGAAGGACGTCCATGCCTTTGCTATGCCTCTAACACCTCCTTTATTTATTTATTTGGATTTTGGATCACAAGTAGCAGCAGTGGGATTTGAAACAGTCCCCTCTGGATTGCAAGACCAGTGCTCTAACCACTAGGGCCACTCCTCCACTCCACTTCCTTGAAATTTGGCTGTCCCTGTGGGGGGGGGGGGGGCAGTTGAGGACATCCAAAATGTTTGAAAGAAGGACGTCCACGCTTTTGTTATGCCTCTGCTGACACACACATACCTCCCCCCCAGGGACCTGCATACTGCCCCCCCCCCCCCCCAGGGATGGCCAAATTTCAAGGGAGTGGAGTGGAGGAGTGGTTAGAACACTGGTCTTGCAATCCAGAGGCAGCCAGTTCAAATCCCACTGCTGCTATTTGTGATCCAAAATCCAAATAAATAAATAAAGGGGGTGTCAGAGGCATAGTAAAGGCATGGATGTCCTTCTCACAGAAACATCCACATTTTGGACATCCTCAACTGCCATTGCAGGGACGGAGGCATAGCAAAGGACGTCCTTCACCCATACTCAAAAAAAAAAAGACAAAAGTTTTTAAGTTGTTTTTCTCTGGGTGGGTGGTTAGTGACCACTGGGGGAGTCAGGGGAGGTCATCCCTGATTCCCTCCAGTGGTCATCTGGACATTTAGGGCACTTTTTTGTGGCTTGGTCATAAAAAAAAGGACCAAGTAAAGTTGGCCACGTGTTCATCAGGGACGCCCTTCTTTTTTCCATTATCACTTGAGGACGCCCATCTGTTAGGCACACCCCAATCCTGCCTTCGCTACACCTCCAACATGCCCCCGGGAACTTTGGTCATCCCTGCGATGGGAAGCAGTTGTGGATGCCCAAAATCAGCTTTCAATTATGCTGATTTGGGCGACCTTGAGAGAAGGATGCCCATCTCCCGATTTGTGTCGAAATATTGTCACCCTTCTCTTTCTAAAATAAGCCTGATAGTAAAATTTTTTTAAGGTATATTAAAAGTAGGAAGCTGGCAAAAGAATCGGTTGGACCGCTAGATGACCAAGGGGTAAAAGTGGCAATCAGTGAAGACAAAGCCATAGCGGACAGATTAAATGAATTCTTTGCTTCGGTCTTTACCGAGGAAGATTTGGGTGAGATACCGGCGCCAGAAATGGTATTCGAAGCTGACGAGTTGGAGAAACTGAATGAATTCTCTATAAACCTGGAGGATGTAATGGGGCAGTTCTACAAATTGAAGAGTAGCACATCTCCTGGACCAGATGGTATTCATCCCAGAGTACTGATAGAACTGAAAAATGAACTTGCAGAGCTATTGTTAGTAATATGTAATTTATCCTTAAAAACGAGCGTGGTGGGGAGAGATTCAAGATGGCTGCCACGCAGGTTGATTGCTGAAACGCTCTCGTGTCTATGAGCAAACAATTCTTGTTTTTCAAATTGAAAATGCCCCACTCTAAACGAAAAGGAATTGTGAGATTGGTACCTCCACCCACCTCAACTTCTTGACCAGCTCAGACGTCCCTTGAGCGTTTCTTTCCCGGTGCTACCAGACTGCAGCGAGGAGCGGATCCCATAGCGGGGGAAGCCAGAGGAGCGGAATCCCCGCCGGGAGAGGAAGTCTCCTTATCACCATCGTCCACCTCGCTTATTCCTCCTAGCCCGGCATCGAGAGCGGTCCTGGTGGGAAACCCCATCGGCTCCGATGATGCGTCGATAGGGGCGACAGTGGAGGACCCAGGCATGCAAACGGCGACTCGGGGCTCTGTGGGCAGTTTGATTACCACAGTGCAGACCTCGGAGGTAACTCTACAGACCCTGAAGGTGATGTTGGACCAGATTTCCACCAAGCTACAGAAAACGTCAGGTGATGTGGTCAATTTAAACACTAAATTTGAAGAACTACAAAGTACTGTAGATTCTGTTAAGAATGATCTATCGACACAAGTCCAAGCTATAAAGAAAGAAGTTGAAACCCTAAACGTCTTTAAAAATGTGGTAACAAAAGACTCTTTGGACATTAGGAATAAAATCGAACAACTTGAAAACTTTAACAGGCGCCTAAACCTCCGCTTACTCAAATTTCCAATAATAGCGGGGGAAACTATAATTAATATTTTTCGAAAATACTTAATGGAAATTTTGAATATTCCTTCAGAGGCTATACCTCCGCTAAACAAGATTTACTATATTCCTGTTAGAAATGGGGGTCAAGGTCCTGTTAAAGATAATCTTGATTTGCAAAATATTTCTGATATTTTAGAACAATCCTCGGACATAATAGTGAACAGAGCTACAGTCATTGTATCGTTCATTTTTTGAACAAGATTATAATACTATCTTAAGACTCTACTTTAAAAACCTTAAGTCACAATTTTATGGTGCTAAGGTTTGGGTATACCCTGATGTTACTAAGTCAACTCAGCAAAAAAGGAAGCAATTTCTTTCTTTAAAACAAAATACAATTGATATTGGAGCTTCCTTTTTTCTTGCATATCCGTGCAAATGCGTGGTCAAGCTGGCTCAAACAAAATATACATTCTTTTCACCGGAACAGCTAAAAATGTTTATAGAGATGAAAAAAGTGAAGTGAAAAGTAATGAAGCACTGGTTAATTGCAGCCTAAACCTATGAGATTACTCTTTTTTTTTATCTTCTCTAACTCTTTTCTCTCTCACATCATTATTGTGGTCTAAGAAAGGCTGTAAACTATTACTTTGTATAAATGCACCAATAGATATTTTTCTTTAGTGTTAAATACTTTGTTAGTATGAATGGAACATTATTTTTTATATTAATTTTTGCCTGTATTTCTTTACAAGGTTTATCCTTGTTAAAAATGTATTAAAATTATAAATAAATAATAAAAAAAAAAAAATGAGCGTGGTACCGGAAGATTGGAGGGTGGCCAATATAACGCTGATTTTTAAAAAAGGTTCCTGAGGACATCCGGGAAATTGTAAACCAGCGAGTCTGACGTCGGTGCCGGGCAAAATGGTAGAGACTATTATAAAGAACAAAATTACAAAGTAAATTCAAAAGCATGGATTAATGAGACAAAGTCAACATGGATTTAGTGAAGGGAAATCTTGCCTCACCAATCTACTACATTTCTTTGAAGGGGTGAACAAACATGTGGATAAAGGTGAGCCGGTTGATATTGTGTGTCTGGATTTTCAGAAGGTGTTTGACAAAGTACCTCATGAAAGACTCCAGAGGAAATTGGAGAGTCATGGGATAGGAGGTAGTGTTCTATTGTGGATTAAAAACTGGTTAAAAGATAGAAAACAGAGAGTAGGGTTAAATGGTCAGTATTCTCAATGGAGAAGGGTAGTTAGTGGGGTTCCCCAGGGGTCTGTGCTGGGACCACTGCTTTTTAACATATTTATAAATGACCTAGAGATGGAAGTAAATAGTGAGGTAATTAAATTTGCTGATGACACAAAGTTATTCAAAGTTGTTAAATCACGGGAGGATTGTGAAAAATTACAAGAAGACCTTAAAAGACTGGGAGACTGGGCGTCTAAATGGCAGATGACGTTTAATGTGAACAAGTGCATGTGGGAAAGAGGAACCCGAATTATAGCTACGTCATGCAAGGTTTCACATTAGGAGTCACAGACCAAGAAAGGGATCTAGGTGTCGTCGTTGATGATACGTTGAAACCTTCTGCTCAGTGTGCTGCTGCGGCTAAGAAAGCAAATAGAATGTTAGGTATTATTAGGAAAGGAATGAAAAACAAAAATGAGGATGTTATAATGACTTTGTATCGCTCCATGGTGCGACTGAACCTCGAATATTGTGTTCAATTCTGGTCGCCGCATCTCAAAAAAGATATAGTGGAATTAGAAAAGGTGCAGAGAAGGGCTACAAAAATGATAAAGGGGATGGGACTTCCCTATGAGGAAAGACTAAAGCGGCTAGGGCTCTTCAGCTTGGAGAAAAGGCGGCTGAGGGGAGATATAATAGAGGTCTATAAAATAATGAGTGGAGTTGAACTGGTAGAAGTGAAGCATCTGTTTACGCTTTCCAAAAATACTAGGACAAGGGGACATGCGATGAAGCTACAATGTAGTAAATTTAAAACGAATCGGAGAAACCTTTTCTTCACTCAACGTGTAATTTAAACTCTGGAATTTGTTACCAGAGATTGCAGTAAAGGCGGTTAGCTTAGCGGAGTTTTAAAAAGGTTTGGACAGCTTCCTAAAGGAAAAGTCCATAGACCATTATTAAATGGACTTGGGGAAAATCCACTATTTCTGAGATAAGCAGTATAAAATGTTTTGTTCTTTTTTGGGATCTTGCCAGGTATTTGTGACCTGGATTGGCCACTGTTGGAAATAGGATGCTGGGCTTGATGGACCTTTGGTCTGTCCCAGTATGGCAACACTTATGTACTTATGTAGGTGTGCTGTCTGCCAGGCGCCAAAATTCAAGATGTTACAGAAAGCTTGCTGAGACTCATCAAGCCTAATGACTATTATCCAATGCTGCTCATCAATGTTGGCACAAATGATACTGCTAGGTACCCCTCCAGATGTATCAAAAGTGACTTCATGGCTCTGAGGTGAAGCAGACAGGTGCTCAGGTGGTGTTCTTGTCGATCCTCCCTGTTGAGGGTAATGGCCACGGCAGAGAAGCTCTCATCCTGGAGATGAAAATGTGGCTGCACAGATAGTGTCATCAAGAGCATTTTGGCTTCCTGGACCATTGAATGCTTTTCCAAGGGCTGCTAAGCAGAGTGGGTGTTCATGTATCAAAGAAGGGAAGAAGTGTTTTCAGCAGCAGACTGGCCACCCTACTGAAGAAGGCTTTAAACTAGAATCATTGGGGCGGGGTGGTCAAAGCCCCCAGGTAAGTGAAGCATTAAATATCTCTACATAAATGAGAAAAAGGGGCAACGTCTGGAAAGTAGTATATACTAATGCCTGAAGAATGAGAAATAAGGTTTTAGATCTTGAGGTTGTGATGGAAGAAGCTGATTTGGATTTAGTGGTGATCACAGAGACATGGCTCACAGAGAACCATGACTGGGATATAGTTATACCAGGCTATAATCTGTTCAGAAAAGACAGGGTAGGAAGAAAACGAGGTTAGGAGAGGAATTATATGTTAAAGATAATATTAAAAGCCACACATTTGCAGGACCTACAGGGTAAGGAAGAGGCACTGTGGGTCAATCTGGAAAAAGGGAATGGCAAATGTATTTATAGTGGTGTGGCATACAGGCTTCCTTCACAGAAGAAACAGCCAGAGATTTAATGGAAGACATTCAAAATATAGAAGTGAACGGGGAAGTACTATTAATAGGAAATTTTAATATGTCAGATGTTGATTGGGGTATCCCTATTGTGGGGTCTTTTAGAAGCAGGGAGAACCTGGAACCTGGAACTCTACAGGGGGAACTATTCCAGCAGTTGGTAATGGAACCCACACAGGATAGGGCCATACCGGACTTAGTGCTTACCAATGGGAAGAGTGTTTCTGATGTTACAGTAGATGATCATCTGGCATCCAGTGATCACCAGATGGTGTGGTTTAATATTAAGACAGATGTGGAGAGGGTTCATTCCAAAGTGAAGGATCTAGACAAAAATAAAAACCCCAAACAACTAACTCTATTCAGATGGTGGATTACCTCAAGGGATTGCTCTCTGGATGGAAACATCTGGAAGTAGTTGGAATGCAGTGGGCAAAACTGAAAGGAGCTATTGTAAGGGTAACAAACCTTTTTGTAAGGAAAGTAAATACAAGTAAGAGAACAAAGAACATAAGAATAGCCATACTGGGTCAGACCAATGGTTCATCTAGCCCAGTATTCTGTTTCCAACAGTGGCCAATCCAGGTCACAAGTACCTGGCAGAAACCCAAATAGTAGCAACATTCCATGCAACCAATCCCAGGGCAAGCAGCGGCTTCCCTATGTCTGTCTCAATAGCAGACTATGGACTTTTCTTCCAGGAACTTGTTCAAACCTTTTTTTTAAACCCAAATACACTAACTGCTGTTAAAACATCCTCTGGCAATGGGTTCGAGAGCTTAATTATTTGTTGGGTGAAAAAATATTTCCTCCTATTTGTTTTAAAAGTATTTCCATGTAGCTTCATTGCGTGTCCCCTAGTCTTTGTACTTTATGAAAGAGTAAAAAATCGATTCACTTCTACTCGTTCTACACCATTTAGGATTCTGTAGACCTCAATCATATCTCCCCTCAGCCATCTCTTTTCCAAGCTGAAGAGCCCTAACTTCTTTAGCCTTTCCTCCAATAGGAGGATCGCCATCCTCTATATCATTTTGGTAGCTCCTCTTTGAACTTTTTCTAATTCCACTATATCTTTTTTGAGATACGGCGACCAGAACTGAATGCAATAGTCAAGGTGAGGTTGCACCATGGAGCGATACAGAGGCATTATAATATTCTTGGTCTGATTTGTCATCCCTTTCCTAATAATTCCTAGCATCCTGTTTTCTTTTTTGTTCGCTTTGGTTCTCAAAAGTAGTAGCTGAAAAGGTAAGGAAAAAGAGGTTAGCCTTTATAAACTATAAGAGATTGCAGAAAAAGGAAGACAGGTGACAATATCTGGAAAAGCTAAGAGAAGCTGGAAGTCAGGAAAGCAAAAATATAAACAGAAGAAAAAAAAAATAGACAATGCGGTAAAATGTTTCTTTCCCAGCAAGGCAAATTTCCTGTTTGGAAACATACTGTAAAAATAAAGATTTGTTTTGTGGTCTGTGTGAGTGAATTTTGTAGATGCTATTTTTATGCCTTTGATAACATTTCCTCTCACTAAAACTAGATACACAATCCACATTGTAATCATTTACTTGCAAGTTTAAAAATGAATAGCTTCCACTGTAATTTTTGGTACTTAACAACCTCTTCCTCACCTTTTTTCAACTCTCAAAGACTCCAGCTCTTGTGTAATCATACCCACCCTTCTCTTTGGCTTGAGTCTCTCACTTCCTCTTTAAAAGGCCTAATTTTTCTACACTGTCAAATCTGTTCCAGTACAAAGTGTTTTACTAACCTCTAGGCCAATGCTCAGCTCATTATTCCCTTTTTATGGTTTACTTTATTTGATATACCACCTTTCCTTAAACAATAACAAAGCAGTATACAATATACAAATTTTATGGATAATAGGGAGATAGTGACTATATGTAACAGAGAAAATGGAGCCATTTGGGGTACATGGGGAAAGCAAGGGGAGGGAGATAGATTCCAGAGATTAGTAGACTCTCAGGGTTGAGCCATCACCCGACTGTAGGCCAAAAGATTTTTTTTTAATAAATAGGTTTTCAGGGAATTTCTGGTGAGAGAGATTGAGCCTTAATGGTCAAGGGAGGGAATTCAGAGTGAGGGTGCTGTGCAGAGAAAGGCTTGGTTCCTTGTATTTTTGTAATGAACTTGTCATACAGTAAGGATCTGGAGGTGCTGTTTGTTAAGGGATTGGAGGTTTCTAGGAAGGAGGTAGGGATGAATTAGTGAGGAAAGGTGTGTGTGTGTGTGTGTGGGGGGGGGGGGTTATCAACATGTAAGACGTGAATAACGAAGTGGTTCGATCAAATTGGCTAGCGTGGGAGAGGATCCGAATAGCAGTATTCTGAATTGTTTAAAGACGATGTTGTGGAAGACCAGAGCGGATAATATTATAAACGTCCAGACAGGACATCAGAAGAGCATGAGGCTTCATCAAGAAAAGTATGGACTATTCTAAATTGTTGGAGAGAAAGGAAACAGGCTTTATCTAAGGCTGAGATGTGTTGGTTGAAGGAAAGTTCTTGGTAAAGTGGGGGACCAGTGAAATAAGGATGTCATATAGTTATGGGGACTGTGAGGGTGAAGTACAGTTACCTGTAATCCAACAGACAGTAGTTTTTGATGGGTTGAGGATGAGCCGGTTCTTATTGAGCCAAGATGAGATTGCTGCTAAGGCAGTATCAAGTTTGCTGGGACCATCGTGAACAGCCTCTCCTGTAGTGTTCCCATCCCTCTTTCTTGTCCATCACTACAAATCTCTTTTAGACTTTCAAAAGATTTAGCTGGATAAAATTGGGTTTTAGCTGGGGAGATCTTTATTTAACCTTAAGCTTCTATTAACTAGCTAAGGGGCCATTTTACTGAAGTGCGTGAAACCCTTAATGCGTGGTTAGTGCACGCAAATAGGCTACTGCAGAAATGGTCTAGGGTTGGAGTCTAGGAGGAGCAAGTAGCAGTAATATTCAGTCTGCTAACTGGGGAACTATCCGGATAAAGTCAGGACATCAGGCTTTCCTAATTTTCTCTGAGTACTGGTCTGAATAGTGTGGTACTTGGATAGTATCAGTGGCTGCCGAATACCCCACTATTCTGTGCCGGTATCTGGGTACGGCCCGGTACCTCATATCCAGGTATAAAAAGGCCACAGCACAGTGAAGAAAGCAAAGGCAGGAAATGGTTGGTGTCAACAATCTTTTATTCAACTTCCAGATGACTCAACATGGGGTGTCGGCTACAAAGCCTACAATAGGAGTCTCTGATGGTTCAAGGGATGGAACTCACCAAAAAAGTAATCCGATACTCAAGGAAGAGCTCACCAAAAAAGTAATCCGATACTCAAGGTAGCACCAGCACAGAAATCTTCCAAAAATAAAACATACAGTGCACAATGCTAATGAAAACTGCTCCTGCAGTTTCGTAGCAACCTTCTTTCGTGCATCTGGCCCGTGTCAAGTCACCTAGAAATTGAATAAAGGATTGCTGGCACCAATCATTTCCTAAAACCTTATAAATATGGAAGCTACTTATAAATCCCCAAGTCTACAAAACAGATCATACATCACCTTGGACTCAAAATTTTTTTTTTGAATTTTCACTTAATGCAATTTAAAAATAAATCTACACACAAACATTTTTTTAGTGTATCAAAATGTGCTCAGTCCGTGCCTGGTGCAACCATTATATCCTCAGGGAGAATATGTGGTCATATGACGGTTGGAACCATCACTGCACATTCGATGTTCCACCTCCCTAATGTATGTACATGTATATCCAGACCAGATGTAAGGCCTTCACCATATATTTGATAATATAATAGGCTTAGATTAACACATTTTCATATTTATCAGAAAGAAACATTACCCAACCTAAAACACTGCTGACACAATCCTATACTAAATATATGGAGGTACATGCATATTCAGTGACACTAATGTAGCTGACCACAAACCAAACAATCAGAGCTGTACAAAACAATATGCACAGAAAAATAATATAATCACTTCCCTTGAGGATATCTCGTGCCCGTGTTGGTGCTCAAAAACATACTCATACATTCATCCACTCTTTCTCACGATCTCAATGCATCTTCCCTTTAACTCTGGCCGAGTTTTACACATCTTCATCAGAAAGGGAAAAACAAAACCATTCTAAACCTGTAACGGACATCAACCCCGAGTGGGTTCGCGTCTGGAAACCCCCCACACCCCGGGAAGAGCCAACCATTTCCTGCCTTTGTTTTCTCCACTGTGTTGTTGTGCTTTGTGTGTTCTAAAATGAAATGCTGAACATAGTAACATAGTAGATGACGGCAGAAAAAGACCAGCACAGTCCATCCAGTCTGCCCAATGCACGGTCCATCCAGTCTGCCCAAACATCACAGGCTGAATATTGACCACCCAAGAATATGAATCTCTGTATATAATTTACACCCAATCCCACTGCACTGCAGAGCAACAATAATCATGCAACAGTCTGACAATTAGTAGAGAAAGTCCAGTAAGTTGACCCACTGGCTAAGTTTGGGATTAACAATGAGTACAATTACAAAATAAGTAGACACGATTTAGAAAGATATGTGGTACATACCGATTGATCCAACACCCCGGGTCTGGTTGGCTGCTTGCTGGGAGGAATATCTCATACAGTTGTTCATCTGGGGAGAGGCTGGCTGCAGATGGGAGTGAGTCTGAGGCACAGGTATTGGACCAACAGGTCTGGCAGCAGTCACTGTGTTCGTAAGACCAGCGATGCTTGATTGAGCAGCCACTGGGGCACCTTTTACGGTCTGAGACATTCCTGTGACACAATTCCTGGGCTGCCCAGCTCCTACAGGGACTCTGGAAAAAGGTAAATCAACATGTGAATAAATAACTTTGGAGGACACAAGTCTTCTGGGTGGAATTCAATCAGGGATAAACTGACAGGGATCTGGGCCCCTGAGCAATAAGTGTCATGGCCCACTCCCCCCCCCCCCCTGTGGTCCCACATCTGTTCCTCCATCCCCCCCCCCCCCCGGATCCACCATCTCTCCCCCAGATCTAACATTTTTCTTCCCTTACACCCCCCCCCCCAGATATCACATTTCTCTCTCTCATTCTTTCTCCCTCCCCCAGGTGCACTATCTCTGTCTCTCCCTGGGAAAACCATCTCTGCCCCTCCCTATACAGCTCCACCATCTCTGTCTCCTCCCCTACAACCTGGTCCAACATCTTTGCCTCCTTCCATCCCTCCCTCCCTTCACTATATCCAACATCTCTCTCCCTCCCGAGGCCAACATCTCCTCCTCTCTCCTCAGGTTCAGCTTACCCCTCCCTCTCGAGTTTAATTCAAAATTTCCTTTCTCCATACAGGGCCCTGGCATGGGTTGTCCGCCGCTTACTGGAACATTCTCTCTGCCGAAGCCTACCTTTATATGGAGACAGGAACTTTTTGAGGTAAACATGTGGGGGGAGGAGGGGTCAGAGACAGAAAGATACTGGAATGGGTGAGGGATGAGAGAAGGGCAGTGACAGACATGGGGACGGAGGGGAGACAGATCTCTGTTGGTCATGTGGGGAGGAAGTTCTGGGCCCTTGGCACTGCCCAGTTGCCCAATTGGTCAGTCTGCCCCTGAATCCAATGCAGTGGACACCATCATTGTCATCATGTAATTCACTGGTTTACTGCTCCTAATTTATACAAGAGTTTTAGAAGGTTGTGATGCTTTTTAAAAAAACTGATATGAATTTTGAGGGACCAGCATGGACCCAAAACTCTCATGTTTCACAACATATTTTATTGGTCCATGGAAAAGTAGAGCAACCTATTAATATTCTGGGTTTTTTGGTGCCTAGAAGTGCACTAATTTAAATGTGGATGCAAGGATCAAACACTGCAATAGTATTGCTGAAAGTGTGCACCCAGCAGCCCTCTAAAACACCTTTTAAACACTCTTCAAAGTGTGAAGAACAATCATGACTCGTAACATGTTTTCATCAACATGAGCCCAGCAAAGTGAATGAGAAGTTCTGATGTTCAGTATCTACAACACAGGGCCTCCCGCCGAGTGTGAATATACAGTGTATATAGATTACCTGCTAATACACTAATGCCCAGATGATCGAAAGCCCCGCTCTGATCCAAACAGCGCTCTAAAAACAGCGCTGGAACAGCACACATCTTTACCGCCCTTATCATCAGAGATAATAGCATGCAAATTTATGTGCGCTATCATCTTTGATCACAGGAAGAAGTGCGGAAGGATTGTGTCTGAGTGCAATCCTCCTGCACTTGTTTGACAGGTCTGGGCTGTCAAAAGTCCAGACCTGTCAAACACAGGGGCTGATAGTCCATGGGACCACCAGACCCAAAAACAGCATGGCCTTGGTGGCCTAGTGCCTCCACTGAACCCCCACCCCGAGTCAGCAACACGGGAGCTGGAGGTCCAGCGGATCTCCGGTCCCCCTGAAACAAGTTCAGGGGGGGCTGGAGATCTGGTGGGTCTCCAGCCCCCCTAACTTCCCCTTACATCCCCCAAGAAAAGTCTGGTGGCCCAGTGGGCCGCAAATCAAGCCCCTCTGACCTGGGGGCCTAGCGACCCTCTTCCCCGCCCCCCATACCTTCATTGGAGGAGGGAGGTAGACTGTCTCCTCTTCCCGCGGCGCCGCCTCGAAAATGGTCGCGCCCAGCCCTGCCCAGAGCCCCAATTTGACTGCCCCTATCGGACCGACCGTTCACTTGTCTATTAGATTGTAAGCTCTTTGAGCAGGGACTGTCTCTCTTTGTTAAATTGTACAGCGCTGCGTAACCCTAGTAGCGCTCTAGAAATGTTAAGTAGTAGTAGTAGTAGTAGCTAGGCGGGGTTTCACACCATATAAGGGAGGGCGGAGCAGAGGGCCAGGTCGGGGGAGCTTGATTCGCAGCCCACTGGGCCACCAGGGCTTTTCTTGAGGAGAAGCTAGGGGGGGTTAGGGTGGTTGGAGACCCACCAGATCTCAAGCCTCCCCCTGAACGTGTTGGGGGGGGGGGGGTCGAGGGGACTGGAGGTCTGCTGTACCTCCAGCCCTCATGTCACTGGCTCAGGGTGGTGGGGTTGTGGTTCCTGCTTCTGCGGGGGAGCTGCATTGGGGGGAATGAAGGGCTTGTTAGCATGCAAATGCATGCTGGGCAGGGCTCACCATTCCAGCATGCACTTTAGAGCACGCTAATTTTTAGCACAAGCTAAAACAGTGCGCTACAGAGCGGCTTAATAAACATGGCCCTCATTCTATAAATGGCGCCTAAAAAAAAAATCAGTGCTGAAAAAAAAATAGCATTTAGCTTAGATTGTGCAGTAATATGACATCTTTTGTAAACGACTGAAGACACACTTATGTGTGCAGGCATGGAGCTAATGTGTTTAAACTTTTGACCTTGACACAACAAAATGTTTTATTTGAAGTTGCTGAGACTATTTTTGTATGAGTTATCATGGGGTTAATATGTTCTATTTTTATTTGTATGTTTTGATTTAAATTTTATTTGTTTTTATTTTGATTATGTATGTGATATTATAATCCACTTAGTTGTAGCCAGAATATAAATTTTTAAATAAATAAATATTCTATAAATGGCACTAAAAGTTAGGCACCATTTATAGAACAGTGCTTAGGGCCCGATTCTATATATGGCGTCTAAAAATTAGCGCTCACTAGGCAATTACGCCTAAGCGTATTCTATTTATGCACGGTATTTAGAATACGCTTAGGCATAGTTAATGCGACTGAATCTACGAATATCCATTTGCGCAAACAAAAAGCTGGTGTAAATCCCTGCGCGTAGATTTACGTGCACTGGCCTATATTTTATAACAACACGTGTAGATTTTAGAGCGCCCACAAAATGCCCATTTCCATGCCCCTAACCACACCCCTTTTTACCTGTGCACATTAGAAATTAGGCGCATTACATTACAGAATACACTTAGAAATGCACGCGTGTAAATTCTAATTTTTGCCATTTAGTGCTCGATATTGCTTGTCATAAGGATAGTAGACAACCAAAAAGCGGAATTAAGTAGAGAGATTTCCAATTATGAAGAATCATCTGGATAGTCACAGCTAATAAAATATCAAGCAATTTAGCTTGCCATTTATCTAAATGTCAGGAATTGCTAATGAGTGATAGATAACAATATTAGCTGTCAAAGTAGCAGAGCTGGAGAGGATAGCTCTAATGATATCCCATATTGCAATCCAAAAAGGTTGAATACATGGACAGGAAAAGAACATATGTAGTAAATCACCTAGGTGAGAATTACAATGCCATCATTGATTAGAAATACCCAAGTTAGCACGGTACAGTGTATTTGGTGTCCTAATGGCTTTATGGAACAGGAAATAAAGAGATTGCATAAGACTGGTGGAGGAGGTAGGACACAAAACACATTAAGAAGAAATCCCAATCAGCCTCCTCACCACACCAATGAGTTTCAGTACACCACAATGATTTTGTACCATTCTTAAGGGTAAATTTTCTAGATCATAAAATTTTTATAGAATAATGAAGTGGTATGACCTTGAGCTATGCCAACAGAGAACAATTTAAGTAGTTCCAAATTCAGAGAACAATTGGAGAGGGATTTAAAATCAACTGTTGTAAGGCAACGTTTCAGTTGGTACCAGTGATAAAATTCAGAACTAGGTAATTGGTTGCAAAAAAATCAAAAAAGAATTATTATTAAAAATATGTGAAAGATTCCTAATACCTTTTGCAATCCATAAGGGCCACATAATAGGTTTATGATCAATCAAAATTTTGGAATTACACCAAATAGGAGCATCGAGGGATAACCATCTATCCTTCTGGAGGGAGGAATCATATGATCAGAGATCAGACCTCGCATAAATTGCATGCTATTATCTCTGATCATAGGGGTGGTAAAGCCCCACGCTGTTCCAGCACCTCTGTGATTCCTGGACTCCAACTCCTCTAAAGATCTTGTGGACTTACCTATTTTCTCTTAACCCTGTACCTTTCAGCCCTCGTATCACTTTCCATTTATTGTACTTTCCTGTTTGCTAACTTAATGTTGTAAGCCACATTGAGCCTGCCAGTGGTGGGAAATTGTGGGGTGTAAATGATATAAATAAATAAATAAATAAATTACAGACAGTTGAAAAGAACCAAGTTGTATCAAAGTAATAACCCATCTCCCAAGTATGATGTTAGCATTCAAAGATTTGCTGACAAAGATGGAGACTCCATTCTTCTTTGAATGTCCTGGGGAGAATAGGTGGTCATCAGAACTGTCGAATTTCATTTTAATACAGTCCTCATGATTCAAATGAGTTTCCTGCAGGAAAAGATGTCTATTTTTTTCCTAGCAGCAAAGTCTGAGACCTTCCATCTCTTAACAGGGTGGTTAAGGCTATTTACTTTCCATGAAGCCGCATTTAAAGGAGACGTAGGTATATTAAAGAAGGTCCCATATGAGCTGCTGAGTCCAAAGATGCAGGTTGTATAAGGTCAAGCAAGGGTGCATTATCATAGCAAATAAGAAGTTTGTAAAGGCCAAGATGGTTAGACCATATAAAAAAGTATTAAGTATACAAAACAAAAGACTGAACAACTCCCAATGAACTACGTAATGACAAACAGGACTACCCAGAGGTCTAGACATGAGGCAGCTTAGAAGCATGTGGGAGCTGCTGACAAATGTTGCTAAACCAGAAAGAAAAAAAAATTCCATCTTCCAGAATGTAAACAGGATGAAATAACAAAGTGGAGCAGATCAGATTAATAGAAGAAAAAAATGATATGAACATCGAGTGAAAAATCACAGCCAAAGGAGAACAAAGTATATAACAGAAGCATTATATATGAACTAGTAAAAAAGCCCCGTTTCTGATGCAAATGAAACGGGGGCTAGCAATGTTTTCTAATGTGTGCATGTGGGAGTGTGTGTGTCCCTGCCCTCTGGCCTCTCTCCCCTCCCCCCTCTGAGTCCTTCACTGTTACAGAGCCAGCGATTTGATTTCGTGCTCTGCTGTTTTCCTTCACTGACTGTGTTACAGAGAGGGCGGGGCAGACACTCATAGGGAAACCGGATATCTCGCCCCCTTCACACTTCCGGCTGGAGGCTTCATAGAACGTTGGTGTTGCCTTTTATATAGAGAGATAACATAGAAAGTATGGAGTGCTAATTGAATGATAACATTGAAAAGGATATCTCTATATATTTCTTCAAACACAAAATGTAAACTCTCATTTCTTGTTGGAGGCTTATAAATGGTATTAATGCCTTCTGATGTTTCTGCTGTCAGTGGTTGTGTGGGCTTTGAACTTTGTCTTAATTCCAGGACTCCTTCCATGAAGAAATTCACTGCTAGGGAAATTTTCTCCATTTTAGTTACTAATTGTAAATAGATCATGAAAATGTTGAATTGGAAATAAACTGTATGTGCTAATTGCCTTTATATTCTTCTGTCATATCTGCACTTTACTTGTACAGACAGCAGACAATTTTAGGCCAGTCCCGGCTTTGGCCCATTGTATGTATGTGCAGCAGAAGCCATAGAAATGTGTCCTGGATCTCACTAGTCAGGCGCTTTCTGGAGCCCCTGCACCTATGCTGAGCCCCTCTATTATGTGAGGGCAGGAAGAGCTACCTTCACTTTTGAAAGAAAGGATAAAGGGCCTGAAAAGCCTGTGCCCAGTGTCTTCCTTCCATAAGGAATTTGGGGTGGGGGTGGAGGAAGAAGAATACAGACAGCGTCTGTATGACCCTGGGTTAAGTAACATGGAGGCTTAATTTCAAAGCACATAGACTTATAAAATTACATAGGTCGCTATTGGGCTCATTTTCGAAAGAGATGGACATCCATCTTTGAACATAAAAAGGAAGATGGAGTCCTTTTCCCAAAGACGTCCAAATCGGTATAATCAAAACCCAATTTTGGACATCTCCAACTGCAGTCCATCACAAGGATGTCTAAAGTTCAAGGGGGCGTGGCGGAGGCATAGCGAAGGCGGGACTTGGGCATGCCTGACACCTGGACGTCTTTGACCCAAAATCGAAAAAAGGCCGTCCCTGACGAACACATGGACGTTTTCACCTGGATCTGTTTTTTTAACGAATAAGGCACAAAAAGGTGCCCGAAATGACCAGATGACCACCAAAGGGAATCGGGGATAACCTCCCATTACTCCCCCAGTGGTCACTAACCCCCTCCCACCCTCAAAAAACATCTTTAAAAATATGTCGTGCCAGCCTTTATGCCAGTCTCAGATGTCATACTCAGGTCCGTGACAGCGCATGCAGGTCCTGGGAGCAGTTTTAGTGGGTACTGCAGTGCACTTCAAACAGGCTGACCCAGGCCCATACGCTCCTACCTGTTACATTTGTACAGGAAACAGCGAGCTCTCCAAAACCCACCACAAACCCACTGCACCCATATATAGGTGCCCCCTTTCACTGGTAAGGGCTATGGTACAGTTGTGGGTAGTGGGTTTTGGGGGGCTCAGCACATAAGGTAAGGGAGCTATGTTCCTGAGAGCATTTTATGAAGTCCGCAGCAGTGCCCCCTGGGGTGCCCCATTGGTGTCCTGGCATGTCAGGGGGACCAGTGCACTACAAATGCTGGCTCCTCCCACAACCAAATTGCTTGCATTTGGACATTTTTAACATGGACATCTTTGGTTTCGAAAATCGCCAAAAGTCAAAAAGATCTAGGGACGTCCAAATTTAAAGATTTGGACGTCCCTGACAGTATTTTCGACGTCCATCTTGTTTCGAAAATACAGGTTTTCCTGCCCCTGGATTTTGCTGTTTTGCGAGGATGTCCAAATCACAACTTGGACGTTTCTTTCGAAAATGCCCCTCCACGTAACTTTATAAGTCTATGTGCTTTGAAAATGAGCACCTTAACCCTCCATTGCCCCACTAGGGAAAGAGAAAGTACCTGTATGCAATGCACAAACCACTTTGGTTGTACTATAGAAAGGCGGTATATCAAATGCATTACACTTGGTATTCTGACTCAGCCACTTCAAAATCTCTGCAATTTGATCAAGCAGCACACTGCAGACAAGAAAGAGAGGAGTATGCAAACAAAGGAGGTCTGTGGACAGAACGAGTTGAATAGGAAAGAAGCCAAAGTACTAGAAGAGAAAAGTAACCCATCTACCTCTGGGAAAGAGGGAAGGAAAGAAATTAACTCAAAGTGGTGGGAGGCGGGGCTGGTGGTTAGGAGGCGGGGATAGTGCTGGGCAGACTTATACGGTCTGTGCCCTGAAGAGGAGAGGTACAAATCAAAGTAGGGTATACACAAAAAGTAGCACATATGAGTTTATCTTGTTGTGCAGACTGGATGGACCATGCAGGTCTTTTTCTGCCGTCATCTACTATGCTACTATGTTAATAGGAAGGGATCTGAGACCCAGATGCATCCCTGTTCTGCTGTAGGGGGTAAAGCCCCTGCCACAATTTAACCTGTGCATCACAAAACTTAATCTGACGAAGTCTGTGGTGCAGGCTTGTGAGGTCACTCGGATTCTGTGTGCTAAAGGCTGTTGCTCTGCCTTGCAACAGATATAGGTAATGTCTGTGATCTTGATTATTATTATTATTATTTATTGTATTTGTACCCCACATTATCCCACCTTTTTGCAGGCTCAATGTGGCTTACAGAGTATTGTTATGATGCAGTCATTACATGATCTTAAATACAGTCGATAATAGGCTGGAGGTAGGTGATATAGATGCAAGGTGCTAGGTATTGTGAGAGGTGTTTGATGCACCTGAGTAGTTTGAGGACTGATTTATTAAGGATGCTTTAGTAGGCTTTGTTGAAGAGATGTGTCTTCAAAGATTTGCGAAAGCTGGTTAGATTGTCCATATTTTTCAGGGCCATGGGTAATGCGTTCCAGATCTGTGTGCTTTTATACGCAAAAGTAGTAGTGTATGCCTGTTTGTATTTAATTCCTTTGCAGCTGGGGAAGTTCAGATTGAGGAATTTGCGGGCCGATCTTCTGGCGTTTCTAGGTGGTAGGTCCACTAGGTTTAACATATAGAGTGGGGCGTCTGCGTGGATGATTTTGTGGACGGTTGTGCATATTTTGAACTCAATTCGTTCCTTGAGTGGTAGCCAATGTAGTTTCTCTATTAGAGGTTTCACCCTTTCGTATTTAGTTTTACCAAAGATGAGTCTGGCTGCGGTATTCTGAGCTGTTTGGAGTTTTTTAATGGTCTGTTCTTTGCAGCCTGCGTACAAAGTGTTACAGTAGTCCAGATGACTTATTACTAATGACTGTACTAGGGTACGGAAGATGCTTCTTGGGAAAAAAGGTTTTATTCTCTTGAGTTTCCACATCGAGTAGAACATTTTTTTCGTTGTATTCTTCACGTGGATATCGAGTGTGAGGTATCGATCAATAGTAGGGTATACACAAAAAGTAGCACATATGAGTTTATCTTGTTGTGCAGACTGGATGGACCGTTCAGGTCTTTTTCTGCCGTCATCTACTATGTTACTATGTTAATAGGAAGGGATTTGAGACCCAGATGCATCCCTGTTCTGCTGTAGGGGGTAAAGCCCCTGCCACAATTTAACCTGTGCATCACAAAACTTAATCTGATGAAGTCTGTGGTGCAGACTTGTGAGGTCACTCGGATTCTGTGTGCTAAAGGCTGTTGCTCTGCCTTGCAACAGATATAGGTAATGTCTGTGATCTTGATGGAGTGGTACATCCATTGATTTATTCAAGAATTAGCCTGGTAGAATGCAGGTGGAGAAGGACCATAGAATCATAACAAAAGGTCCCAGACAGTTACCAGTCACAGAACTATTGTGACTTGAAGGACATGACAAGACTCCGAACAACGAACTATTGTGACTTGAAGGACATGACAAGACTCTGAACAACCACCTATATTTTGTTTTACAAAACAGAGCAAGAAAAAAGTGGGTGTGCAACAGAAGAGTCTTGGAAATAAATGAAATAATGAGTGGAGTGGAACGGGTAGACATGAATCATTTGTTTACTCTTTCCAAAAATACTAGGATTAGGGGGCATGCGATGAAGCTACAAAGTAGTAAATTTTAATACGAAACGGAGAAAAAATTTCTTCATTCAATGTGTAATTAAACTCTGGAATTCGTTGCCAGAGAATGTGGTAAAGGCGGTTAGCTTGGCGGGGTTTATAAAAGGTCTGGACAGCTTCCTAAAGGAAAAGTTCATAGACCATTATTAGAATGGCTTGTGGAAAATCCACTGCTATTTCTGGTATAAGCAGCATAAAATGTACTGAACTTTTTCGGGATCTTGCCAGGTATTTGTGACCTGGATTGGCCACTGTTGGAAACAGGATGCTGGGTTTGATGGACCTTTGGTCTGTCCCAGTGTGGCAATACTTATGTACTTACATGTACTTATGTAAAACTTCTGAATCCACAAAAATCTACAAGATTGGTTCTGTATCCTCACAAATCTCTCCTGACAACAAGTTCACTGAGGACTGGCTACATGCATTTTTGTCTTCTTGTTTTCATTCCAGTTTAGGCCTTGCAGAGTCTCCCCTTATCCTCCAGAACCTTTTACATTTTACTCTTGATGCTCTGTTCAGCTGCACCCTTACAAATGTTCTTTTGTACAGCGCCTCTGGGGTTACTCTCACCATAATGAGAAATTGGCTACATATGGCTTTGTAGTTCTAATTGTACTAAGAAGTACTACAGGTCCATCAATGCAATATAGAAAGAAATGACTCAGACTTGGAATTCTTCTGGAAACAGTAGTCAGTGATTTACCCAGTCGCTACATGGTCAGCTCAGGGTAAATGCAGGGTTGTTGCTGAGCTGCTCTCACTGTTCTCTACTGACCCTCTTTATGGTGCTTGCAGCTGGTTTGCACGCTGCTATGCTTTTAAAGGGGCAGGTTGGATGGGATAGTGATACTCAAGTATTAGCAGGGTCCTAGCATCAAAGAGAAGACTGGTGGAGAAGAGCCTGCATCCTTGGAGGGGCACTCACTATCCCCATTTTTACAAGCAGATGCCCCAGCCTCTCTATGACATGATGGGTGTTAACGGTAGGTGAAGAAATGGTAACGATACCTTTTAAAGCAGCAAAACAGTAACAATTCAACCAGGATTACATGTCATCTCAATTCCACACGATTTTACTTTACTTCTCGAGTTAAAAAAAAACCCAACAACATAAAAGTAGTTTAATTTCAGGGCATTTTTGTTATTATTATTAATGTAACACCTAAAAAAAATAAACAATCAGGCTGAATATTTGACTGAAGCTCTGTTATACTGATATTCATCATTGGCTGCATAGCAAACAGGGCCAGCCCAACCATTATACATGACTAGGTAGTTGCCTTGGGCTTCCTGGGGGTGGCAAACAGCAGCAACAGTCACATCAAAATAGTATAATCCTGACAGGGATACAAATTCAGAGAACCATGAGCACACGTTTTAACCTGCTTTTTTTTTTTTTTTTAAATAGGATGTTTGTGTGATGATCATGATAGTTGAGTTAGTCTTGGTGGGGGAAGGAAGGGGGTTATGCAGGCTAGTGGCTTGAAAATTAATTGGGAGGGGAGGTGTAAGGCTGAAGGTTCACCTAGGGCGCCCACTGCCCTTGCATTGGCTTGGATAGTAAACCTCTTTAGAGTCAGTTCAAAGTGTTTGCTTGGCTGGCATTTGACTTTGCATCTCTGCTTCAGTCACTAGAAAAGGCTGAACTGGCTAATCAAATGCTGAGATGAGTAGCTGCAAATCGACAGTGCAAAGAGCTTGAAATTACCTTTGGATATGGTTCCAAGAATCTAGCTCTCTTCTGCTCTGCTGTAATTTGTTTTATTCTTAATAAAAATGATGTACTGTTTTTTTACCCCTACCTACTCCAAGGGCATTGGCTTGGACATCAGCTAAAAGAGAAATCTTTTCTGAGGATGAACCCTGGCGTGATGCACATGTGTCGGCAAGTGTTGCCTCTGGTGTGGAAATCAACCATCCCTTGCTCTTCTGAGAATCTGAGGCATTGACTGCTGTTGAGGGTCTTGCAGCCTTCATGCTTTGACAAACAAGAAATGAAATCCCAAGGATTCCATGAGAGAGCATGAGGAGCTACTGCTGGCTCAGGTCCAACCCCAATGCATGCTCATCGGTGGACAGGAGCCCTGTTATGATTCATAGCAAATAGTCGCTGGCTAACACAGGCTATTTTAAAGGAGATATCACCCTTTATAAAGCATTCACACCTGTTCCTAGATCTAATCATAAGATATATAAAATCTGTACAAAATAAAAGGGTAAGCCAAAAATACCATGTTTGCTTTCTTTCTAACTCAGCAATCATCATCCTTTATGTACAACGATATGAGTAATAGAAAATGGTGATCTCCTCTGATTCAGATTCTGACACAATTCGATGATAGTGTCCCATGAAAAAAAAAATGCAGCTGTTATAGGTATTTAAAATGCAAAGTTCTTCTTTTATTCATGAACCAGACGGGCACACCACCAGCCAGAAGAAAATGACGCCTTAATTACTTCCAGAAAGATGGTTGTGGTCGGCTAATTAGCAGGCCATAAACGAGATTTCCTCAGGGCCTGTTTGCACACTTTCTACAAATCTTCTGAACACTTTTCTAGGAACGTTTTCTAACATAAGCCAAATTCTAGATAACTCTCCTTGTATCTGTTAACGATAACTTTCTAGGGATGACTGAACCAGGAGCCAGACCTTGGGGGTGATCGTGTCTGATAAACTCAAGTGGTAAAATAATGATGGGGCTGTGGCTGTGGGGCACATTATGGAGAGGTATAACTAGCAGAAAAAAGACAGTGTAATGCCTTTGAAAGGCCATCAGTGAGTCCTCACCTGGAATACGGAGAACAGTTTTCAAAAAAGTGACTAAGCACATAACAGCCTGCCAAATTTTTCATAGCTAAATTAAAGATGGCTTTGAGCTGGATAAAGTTTTGGCTGGAAATTACGCTGAACCAATGGTTCTCAGCCTGGTCCTTGAGATACCCATCTTATCCTGCAACTGCACATGTCCCCTCAGCTACCAATCAAAATATTTCTTTGCATTGTACAAACAGCATAAGCATCATATCTATGTTTTTTGAATGCTCTAATGGGTGCTTATGAGGTATTTCATTGGTATTGTGCTGACATCATGAATATGTATTATATCTATGTTAAATGAATGTTCTTCTATTCTTCTTATTATGGTATCATTTATAAACTGTTGACATTTATCATATTTGTTCTATAACTGTTTACAGCACTATTAAATGTTTATATTTCTGATACTGTAACACATTAGTCCTATTACTGTGTTTCAATTTTTCATTTCCAAGTTATAAGTACATAAGTATTGCCATACTAGGACAGACCGAAGGTCCTTCAAGCCCAGCATCCTGTTTCCAAAAGTGGCCAATCCAGGTTACAAGTACCTGACAGGATCACAAAACAGTACAATACATTTTATGCTGTTTATCCTAGAAATAAGCAGTGTATTTTCCCCAAGTCCATTTTAATAATGGCTTATGGATTTTTCTTTTAGGAAGCTATCCAAACCTTTTTAAAACCCCGCTAAGCTAACTGCTTTTACCACATTCGCTGGCAAAGAACTCCAGAGATTAATTACACATTGAGTAAAGAAATATTTTATCTGATTTGTTTTAAATTTACTACTTTGTTTATGTCATTGATAGTATTTATGCTTATATTCAGTCATTTTACTATTGCTATGCTGTTAATAAAACAAATTCTTATATTAAGTTGTGCCTGCTGTGCACCACCTTGAGTGGATCTATCTTAGATTGTAAGCTCTTTGAGCAGGGACTGTCTTCTATGTATGGTGTACAGCGCTGCGTATGCCTTGTGGCACTATAGAAATGATAAGTAGATAGATAGATAGATCTCTTTGGGCCCTTACCTCACATTAAAAGCACTATTACAGGATGCGCTCACGTAAATGTAAAATATTTCTTAGTGTGGGGGTGTATTTGGGGACAGTGAGTAGGCATGCCCTGCACTAATCGGTAGCATAGGCAAATTGCCACGTGCTGTCGATTAGCACAGGGTTAGCGTATGAGTTCTTAGTGCCTACAAGGTAAGGACTCGCACAGTAATGGCCATGCACTAATTGGGGAATTAGCAAGTGGCCATTAATGGAAAAAAAGAAACTGTGGCCATTTTACAGCCACGCTAAAAGTGGTCTCAGCATGCGGGAAACCCATATGCTACAAATAGTGCAGGCCCCTTTACAAAGTTGGTTAATAAATCACAATAAATAATTATAACTATATTTGCATACAGTGGAGTAAGTGCATGTTAATCTCTCATGCATATACTTTGTGGCTATCCTAAAATCCAGCTGGGTGTGTCCTAAGGCAGTGATTCCCAAGTCTGTCCTGGGAGAAACCCAGCCAGTCAGGTTTTCAGGATATCCGCAAAGAATATTCATAAGATGGATTTGCATACACTGCTTCCTTGGTATGCAAATCTCTCTCATGAATATTTATTGAGGATATCCTGAAAACCTGACTGGCTGGGGTTTCCCCAGGATAGGCTTGGGAATCCCTGTTCTATACCTAAACGGCTGGAGCTTAGTTGCCTAGAAGTAGGGTGTTAGGCAGCTAGCTTAGATACTGAAAGGCTCAAGTCCTTGCCTCCTCCTGCCAGAAGAGATTTACTGCATGATCAAACCCTCTACCTATCCCTCTTCCCACTCACCAACCCCATCCACCCATTCCCATAGGTGGAGGAGTAGCCTAGTGGTTAGTGCAGTGGACCTTGATCCTGGGGAACTGAGTTCAATTCCCACTGCAGCTCCTTGTGACTCTGGGCAAGTCACTTACTACTACTACTACTTAGCATTTCTATAGCGCTGCCAGGGCTACGCAGCGCTGTACAAGTTTAAACATGGGGAAGGACAGTCCCTGCTCAAGAGAGCTTACAATCTAAAGGTAACAAACTATGTAGTAAGTGTAGGTATCATGAATGGAGAAGGTGGTTAGGCGCCAAAAGCAAGGGAGAAGAGATGGGCTTAACTCTCCATTGCCGCAGCTCCTTGTGACTCTGGACAAGTCACTTAACCCTCCATTGCCCCTGGTACAAAATAAGTACCTGAATATATGTAAACTGCTTTGAATGTAGTTGCAAAAACCTCAGAAAGGTGGTACATGAAGTCCCATTTCCCATACCTTCTAAATCACTGGTTTTCAACTCAGTCCTTGAAGCACACCCAACCAGTTAGGTTCTCAGGATATGAGTATGGGCCAAAGAAGCAACAAGGCAGACGATCCACAAACTCCAATGTGGAAATAAATGGAGCAGATCAGCAGTTGATACAAACAAATCTTTACTATAGAATTTCAACCTAATACAATGCTCTACACAGGCCGTGTTTTGCCCAAAAGGGGGCTGCGTCAGGGGCAATCTGATCTTCACCACCAAAACACTTTGCAGTGTATATAAATCTTCAACACAAAAAAATGTAATGCTCAAAATGGTCAAGGCATCAAAGTGGAAAAAACCAGCACAATTGCTGCACAGCAAACACAAACACTCTCCAGGGCACTGGTTTATAATCAGGTACAATTCTCTGTCCCTAATAGGCTCACAATCTTTAAGAACTGTCTTAAGAATTTCTATGTGGCCCGGAAAATTCATCTTCTCAGCATGGGTTTTGGTGAGTTCTCAGAAGACCAAATCTTTTTTCCTACATAATCATCAGTTTAGGGCGTAGCCAGACCTCGCCTGGAGGGGGGGCCAGAGCCCGAGGTGGGGGGGCACTGTTTAGCCGCCCCCCTCCAAGCTGCCGCTGCCGCCACATTGGATCCCCCTGCCGGCCTGCCGACGACCCTCTTGAACCCCCCTCCCGCCACCAACCCTCCCCTGCTGTTGCCGCCCGCCCCGCCGCAGCATCAGATACCTTGTTTGCTGGCGGGGGTCCCCGAATCCCGCCAGCCGAAGAGAGTCTTCTTCAGCGCCGGGGTAGCGCCTTCGTTCAACAAAGTTCCTGGTGCGATCAGCTGTTTCGACGCCTTACGTCCTGCACGGGGCTACATGCACGGTGCAGGATGTAAGGCGTCAAAACAGCTGATCGCACCAGGAACTTCGTTGAACGAAGGCGCTACGCCAGCGCTGAAGAAGACTCTCTTCGGCTGGCGGGGTTCGGGGACCCCCGTCAGCAAACAAGGTATCTGATGCGGCGGCGGGGCGGGTGGCGACAGCGGGGGAGAGTTGGTGGCGGGAGGGGGGTTCAAGGGGATCGTCGGCAGGGGGCCAGGCCCAAATCTACGGGGGCCCAGGCCCCCTCAGGCCCCACGTAGCTACGCCACTGATTTAGACTAAGTTATAATCTGTTTTTGTGCATTTGGATCTATTTGATTGAGAATAACTTTATATTTTAAATGGAATTCCTTTGTTTCTATTGTTATTTGTACACCACTTCGACCAGTATATCAGAAAAGATTTTTAATAATAATTCTAATAAATGACCTGCCCAGGGTTACAACGAGCTGCAGTGGGAATTCAACCTGGTATCCCTAGCTATCAGCCTACTGTACTAACTAGGGCTACCATATTTGTGGAGACAAAAACGAGGCCACAATAAATAAAATGCTGCCCCAGCCGCACAGTCACCTTCATCCCCCAAATACGCACCGCAAGCATTAACTACTCCTGAGCTCGCCCTCCCAATCTCTGAATCCCTGAAAATCCTAGGAGTGATAGTCGATCAAAACTTAACGCTAGAGCAACATACGACTTCTACCGTCAGAAGCATGTTCTTCACTCTTTGGAAACTTAAATGCATAAAACCATATTTTCCTAGAGACGTCTTTCGCACTTTAGTACAATCACTGGTCATTAGCCGTCTTTAATTACTGCAATGGCATCTACTCAAGGTGCAGAGATGTGCTCCTGAAAAAACTACAGACAGCTCAGAATGCGGCTGCCAAGCTAATTTATGGTGCATCTAGATTTGAAAGTACAAGACCTCTGCGAGAGAAACTGCACTGGCTTCCTGTCAAGGACCGTATCACTTTTAAAATTTGCGCTCTGGTGCATAAAATCATCTATGGTGAAGCCCCAGCATACATGGACACCCTAATCAACTTGCCACCAAGGAACTCCCACAGATCCGCACGATCGTACTTAAACCTCCATTACCCAGTATATAATGAACTTAAATACAAAAGCACCTACGCATCAACTTTCTCCTACACTAGCGCTCATCTCTGGAATGATCTGCCTAAACTGGTGAAACTTACTACTGATCACCCTACTTTCAAAAAGCGCCTCAAGTCCTTTCTATTTGTCAAAGCATATGCACTACTCCCGCCAGGCATCTCTGCCTTCTGATCTGTCTTTAACTCGGTGTCATATTAATCACCGCTGCTCTTTCTCTTTTTCTTTACCTCGTTTTTGCCTTTTTCCCATTATACTTCTAGGACATTAATTGTTTAACCCCTGACTTGCTGTGTGTTTATGTAGACTGTTGTAAGCCACATTGGGCCTGCCCATGGGTGGGAAATTGTGGGATATAAATGCTGTAAATAAATACAATAAATAAATAAATAAATATGGGCCTCTTAGCCACAGTAGGTGTACCGTGCAGGGGCGTACCCAGACTTCGGCGGGAGGGGGGTCCAGAGCCCGAGGTGATGGGGCACATTTTAGCCCCCCCTCCCAGTGCCGCCGACCCCCCCCGCCATTGCCAACCCGCCTGCCGCTGTTGTACGTGCAGGACGTCAGACTCAGAAACAGAACAAAGGAAGAAGAGGACCCCCGCTAGCAAAGGTAGGCGACAGCGGGTTGGCGGCGGGAGGGGGTTCGAGAGGGTCGTCGGCAGGGGGTCCAGGGCCAAAATGTACGCCTCACGTAGCTATGCCCCTGGTACCGCAGCAATGGCATGTAGCAAATCAGCCCTATCATCAAGCTACTGCAGGAGCCCAGTAGTAGTTCTGGCATGTGCCAAGCACCATTTCTGGCACTTGGAAATTTGGGGTTTTTTTTTAAGCACTGGGGGCTTACTTACCCAGTGGTAATCGGGCAGCGCCGTTTGCTGCTCAGTTACGGCCAGGTTAGTGCGGGAGCCCTTACCGTCTTCTAAATAGGAGGCAGTAAGGGCTCCTTCAGGAAATGGCCGCATGGTAAGTGTTTAACTTACCGCATGGCCATTATCTTTTTTAAAAGAAAAAAAGCCTTTTACTCACTGCGATAAAAGAGGGCCTCGGTATGCAGCAAATCCACGTGCTGACGCCACCGCAGGGCCCCTTTTACTGCCAACTGGTAAAAGGACCCCTAAATATTGTTAAATAGTAATGTGTAAGTATGATGACTAAATAAGTATGCAAAATTTCTCATTGAAATTCAAAGCGGTTGTTGAGAAAATGGCAAAAAAGTCCTAGGGAGATACATTTTTTTGCTTCATTCTAAATAAATATGCATGTGTGCAAAAATTAGGGTTTCCAGCTCCATTTTTTCCTGACAAGGTAGATCCGGTCCAGGTTTTACCCCATTGCATACATGGACTTGTAGTTCTGATTTCCAAACTGGATTCCCTACGAAAGGTAAGACTACAAGTCCCTGCATGCAATGGGGTAAAACCTGGACTGCATCAACCCTGATGGGCAAATCTGGAACCAGTTGGCAACCCTATGTAAAATGTGACAGTAGCAAAGATTGTCACCTTGACAATCTGCATTGGTGTGCGTGAGTTTCAAATATGGGGTAATTCAACCATTTTAGGGTGTGTTTGTGCTACTATGTGTCCAGAATATTAATGTGCAAGTTTCTGTGAAATAGTAACTGAAAATTAGATGTAAGTACAATGGTCTTCCACTGGAAATTCTTCACCTGGGACTGAGGATTCTGTTATATAGCAATAGCACCACATCTGCCAAGATACTGAATTCTAGGAGGAAGACTTTTGGTCGGTCCTGATTTTGAACTTGCATCCTAAAGCAGTGTTGGATTTGTAGTTCCCGATTTTACCCCACTGAAATCAGTACTGCAGGTCCCATAATGCATCATACTGGGTTGTGATGTCAAGAACAGTTCAAAATCCCTCCTGAAAGCCTTGTAAGCCCTGTAGCATGCAGAAATAATACCACTGAACGAGGAAGGCTTCTTATGATAGGTCTAGTGGCCAAACAGCTGGCAGTATTTATTGATAGCTTTTAAGCTTGGCCAGAAGGTGGGAGAGTATGTGGGAGGACATGGAAAATATTGTTGGTTAATGATTTAATGAGCTGTCTTGGAAGGGTGAAAAAAAAAACATGCACATGGAAGAATCACAACACTACTGAGTTATTCTCAAAATAAATCTGCCAGTTTCTAAAGAAAAGCAGCAGGATTTTGCTCTCTGAGTTACAACGCTTTGGTAATCATGGGACCATACCCTCACCTGGAAACCGGGGTTACATAGTTGCCAGGAAACACGCCAGACATCCCGGTTCGGAGAGACGTCCCTTTGAACCACCCATCCTGGCATTTTTCAATGACTCGGTACATCTCTCCTTTGCGGAGTTCCAGCTCGTCATTCTTCTGTGGCTTGTACCCATAGAGTGCTAAATATCTGTGGAAAGATCATGCCAGTCAAACCACGAAGTCAAGCTTAAGTCCTCCCAAAACGTATTTATTTTACAAAACCAACTGCACACACCATGCAGAAATAAGTTTCTTTGACAAATTGAAAAGAACAGTCCCAGGCTGAGAAGCCACAAGGCTATGCTGAAGTGAGTTCTGACATTTTTCCTTCTCTCGGTGTAATGTTTACAAGTAAAGGTTAGAAATCTACAAGACCATTTGCTGAGTTTCTTAAAAGTCATGAAAACGGTAAATCAGATTTAAGTGTGTTAATAGTTCTTTTCACCTTTACCTTATCTCTGTAAAAGCTATGCAAATCACATCATTTTGAGAGGTTTGTGCACATAACCAGTTCCATCTTTGATCTCTTTCAATAGATCCTGAATCAATCTTATCCTGAAAGAATATTACTAAATCCCATTTTTAAATGAAGGTCTCCTGTAAGGTGTTACTGGGAGCAGGTAGCTTTAATATATTATTTACAAGCTGAAATTGTTGTTTAGGATGGTTCTTTGCTTCGTCAGGTTCAAGGAATAACATTTTCATCTTTGTCATACCTGCCATCTCTCCCCCCCTTTAATTCCTTCTCCCCCCACCCCCCACCCCATGGTCATGAACTGTCCTAATATTTAAAGAGGATATCTAATCATGTCTCCCCATGTAATGGACTCTATACTAACTGACATAGAGGGGCATTTTCGATATGATGTCTAAGTCCGACTTTGGACGTTTTGTAAAAAACATCCAAAATCCAATAGGAAAGAAGGTCATTTTCAAAAAAGAAAAACGTCTATCTTTTGTTTTCGAAAATACTGTTCTGAACAACATTTAGTGATGTGGACGTTTTGTGTTTTGGTCCATTTTCGAAAACAAAAACGTGTAAGTGCAAAATGCACAAAATCAAGCCATTGGGATATAGGAGGAGCCAGCATTTTAGTAGACTGGTCCCCCTGACATCCCAGGACAGCAATAGCGCACCCTAGGGGGCACTGCAGTGGACTTCATAAACTGCTCCCAGGTACACATCTCACCGGCGCTCCCTTACCTCATGTGCTGAGCCTCCCAAAGCCCACTGTACACCACTACCATAGCCCTTACAGGTGAAGGGGAGACCTATATGTGGGTACAGTGGGTTTCTGGTGAGTTTTGGAGGGCTCACAGTTTCTACCACAAGTGTAACTGGTAGGGGGAGGTAGGAGCCTGGGTCCACCTGTCTGTAGTGCACTGTACCCACCACTATACTACTATAGGGACCTGCATGCTGTTCTAATGGACCTGAATATAGCATCTGAGGCTGGCATAGAGGTTGGTAAGTAATGTTTTTCATAATATTTTTGGGGGGTGCGAGGGGGTTAGTGACCACTGGGGGAATAAGGGAAGGTCATTCCTGATTCCCTCCAATGGTCATATGGTTATTTAGGGCACCTTTTTGTGCCTTATTCGTAATAAAAACAGGTCTAGCTCAAAATGTCTAAGTTTTAGTCCTGGACGTTTTGGTTTTCTTTCATCATGGCTGAAAAACGTCTTAGGAACGCCCAAGTTCTGCCCTGAAGACACCCCTGGAACTCACCCCTTGAGATTTGGATGCACTTCTGGCGGACTTCAGAGAAAAACATCTAAATATAGGTTTCGAAAATACTTATTTGGACGTTTTTGTACAGACGTATGCCACTTTTTGGATGTTTTTCTCTTTTGAAAATAAGCCCGCTAATAAGTAAGAGTTGCTGTACTGGCTTAGAACAAAGGTTCATGAAGTCCAGTTTCCTGTTTCCAACAGTGGCCAATCTAGGTCATAAGTACCTAGAAGAACCCCCAAAAAAGCACAGTATCTATATCTTAATAAAGATTTATGGACTTTAGCTGCAAAAATGTATCCAAATCGGTTTTAAACCCAGATACATTAACCGCTTTTACCACATGCTCTGGAAACAACTTACAGAACTTAATTATGTGTTGAGTGAAAAAATATATATACAACTATATAGAGTGTTCCCTAGTCTTTGTACTTTTTAAAAGAATAATCAATTTGCGTTTACCCGTTCCACTCCACTCAGTATAGATCTCTGTTATATATCCCCCTCGGCTGTCTCTTCTTCAAGCTGAAGAGCCCTAACTTCTTTGGCCTTTCCTCATATGAGAGTCACTCCATTCCCTTAATCAGTTGGCGGAATCCTGATATCACAGACATTGTAAATAGCAGGGTTTTGAAGTGAAAGTTGTCTTTTTCCTTCCTCTTGACTTTTTCAGCCTCCCAGAAGCCAGCTGATATTACAGAAGCCAGGAGCCTTGGGCCTGGTGGACGGTGACTCCAAAGTACTAACTCATTCCTTTTTCTGTTTATCTCAAGAGGGATTAGAAACATAGAAACATGACGGCAGATAAGGGCCAAATGGCCCATCCAGTCTGCCAATCCTCAGTAACCACTAACCCCTCCTTTCCCTATGGAATTCGACGTGACTGTCCCACGCTTTTTAAAATTCTGACACAACCTTTGTCTCCACTACCTCTACAGGGAGGCCATTCCATGCGTCCACCACCTTTTCTATGAAAGCGTATTTTCTTAGATTCCTCCTAAGCAAACTAACGGAAACGCTTCTAAAGCAGAGGACTGTTGACATGAATGGATTGCAGGACCCGAGGCAGCATGGCTTCACTAGAGGCAGGTCATGTCAGACAAATCTGATTGATTTCTTTGACTGGGTAACCAAACAGTTGGACGTGGGAGGAGTGCTAGATGCGATGTACTTGGATTTTAGCAAAGTCTTTGACACGGTTCCATACAAGCGACTGATAAATAAATTGAGTGCTCTCGGTATGGGACCTAAAGTGACTGACTGGGTCAAAAACTGGTTAAATGGGAGGAGACAGAGGGCAATAGTAAATAGAGCTTGCTCTGAGGAAAGGGACATTATCAGTGGTATGCTGCAGGGGTCGGTCCTCGGGCCGGCTCTCTTTAATATCTTTGTGAGCGATATTGTGGAAGGGCTATCTGGTAAGGTTTGTCTCTTTGCGGATGATACTAGTAATAGGGTGGACACCCACGGAGGGTGTGGTTGACATAAGGAAGGATCTAGCGAAGCTAGAAGAATGGTTTGATAATTGGGTCATTCCATGTCATGTGGTCTGGTGGTCCCTGCGCGAAGGCTGCAGTATGGGGTCAAACAGATGACTATATCTCAGCAAGTATTGCATCGGCGAACGTAAAACTTTACCAATGTTCATTGGGGACAAGTATGAATGTTCACAGAAAATTTCATCGAAATCCGTGATGGTCACGCAGGGACCACCAGACCACTTGACATGGAATGACTCAATTGGCAACTAAGATTTAATGCTAAAAAATGCAGGGTCATGCACTTGGGTTACAAGAATCCAAGTGAATGGTACAATACAGGGGGCATAGGGAAGAAGAATGAGACTTGGGAGTGACTGATGACCTTAAAGTGACCAAACAGGTAGAAAGGGCGACGGTCAAAGCCAGAAGGATGCTTGGGTGCATATGGAGAGGGATGACCAGTAGGAAAAAAAGAGATGATAGTGCCCTTATATAAGTCTCTGGTGAGGCCCCATTTAGAGTACTGAATGCAATTCTGAAGTCCGCACCTACAGAAAGATTTAAACAGGGTGGCACTAGGTCACAGGTGGTAGAGGTCTTAGGGTCCCACAGACATCTATCTCCTCGTTTGACAGGTCTGGGCTTTTGACAGCCTGGACCTGTCAAGCTCGTGCAGGAGGATTGCGCTTGAGCACATACTCAGGCACAATCCTCCCACACTTTCCCCCTATGATCAGCGCTAATAGCTTGCCTATATTTGCATGCTATTAGCTCTGATCATAGGGGCAGTATATCCCCACGCTGTTTGGAACAGCACGGGGCTTGTGATCATCTGCTCCTCAGTGTCTTAAAAGTTAGTCAGAAAAGCATTAAGTTAGTCCAATAAAAAGATATCATCTACAACTTGCCTGACTTATTTTTACATACGCCAGACTGTGTGTGTAAACCAAACCCTTTTGGAAGAAAAAGAAATCTGTTGCTGCAACCCTCTCTCTATATTTTGTATAGTGTGTCTCTGGAATTTTAATCTCAGAATTTCTTTAGGCTTCAATTTGATGTTTTCCCTTTTCATTTATTCTTCATAAAGTAAAAAGAACTGAAACCCTAAGGCTTTTATTTCAAAACTTCACATCCAGTGTCAGCTCCTGCACAGGAGATTAAGCAAATAGGATTTATCATGGCCTTTCCCGAGGGACCGGGGGGAGCAATTTTCAAAAAGCTGAAATGTAGACTATGCAGTCAGTATATATTCAAAATCAGCTACAAAGATCTGAATTAAAAGTATCCACAGACTTTGCCGTTGTTATTTGTGTGAAAATAGTGTATGCAGCTTTAGCAGCATGCACTGTTTCCTTAACCTGCCCCCAGGAACACATTCCCTCAATCTGACTAAAAATATTAACACTGCAGAAATCTGTCCATATTTTTAACTTAGTGGAGGAGTACAAATTTCACCTAAACCAATTTATCCAGGTAAATGGTTTTTGAAAATAGTTTCCTGGGGAGTCAATAATCATAGGATTAATTTTATACTAGGGAGGCCTCATGTTACAATTGGTAGATCACTTGATACTGTTCCCACAATCTGAGTCCAAATCCCATGCTAGTAAGGAGTTTCTGTCAGGTAGCCAAGCCTCTGGCCAACTCAGCCATCCATCCATTTTCAGTCAGTAAGTGAATACTGGAAGCGGTGCAAAGAAAAGCTACAAAAGTGGTATGGGATTTGCGTTGCAAACCATACAAGGAGAGACTTGCCAACCTGAACATGTATACCTTAGAGAAAAGGAGAAATAGGGGTGACATGATACATGGAAAGGGTGGTGGATACATGGAATGCCCTTGGGTGGTGGATACGTGGAATGCCCTCCCGCAGGAGGTGGTGGAGATGAAAACAGTAATGGAATTCAAACATGCGTGGGATAAACACAAAAGAATCCTGTTTAGAAAGAATGGTTCCATGGAATCTTGGTGGAGATTGGGTGGCAACACCAGTAATTGGGAAGCAAAACCAGTGCTGGGGCAGACTGGGCAGACTTCTACAATCTATGTCCAGATCGTGACTGAATAGATAGGGATGGGCTAGAGTGTAAATTTTAAGGGGCATCGACGTTAGCTTCAGAATTTTTAGTACAAGAACAGTGCTGGGCAGACTTCCACGGTCTGTGCCCTGATAATGGCAAAGACAAATCAAACTTGAGTACATATATAGAGTATCGCATACCATGTAAAATGAGTTTTAGCTTGTTGAGCAGACTGGATGGACCGTACAGGGCTTTATCTGCCGTCATTTACTATGTACTATGTTACCCAGCCTTATCCAGGGGTAAAGATGACAGGGTAAGGCAATGGCAAAACACTCCGCTAATAGTCTGCCAAGAAGCCATCACCCAAGTGGTGGTCATTCACAACTTAGTACCTGCATACAGGGGACTACCATTACCTTTATAATAGGACCTTTATGGAAGCAGTATAAAAAAATAACTGTTTTATAAAGGCAAGATAGGCCCCTATCCCCTGGATTCTAAATAGCATGCCTAGAATTCAGCGCCAAAATCCAAGCACGTTCTATAACAACCAATCAGCATTGTTAATAGCACTTAACAGCAATAATGTGCACTAATTGGCAATAATTAGAATTTAGGTGCACAACTCCCAAAGCGTATTCTGTGACACACTGTGCCTAAATTTTAAAGAGTGGAGGAAATAGAGCGGTGTGGTTATAGGCGGGGAAATGGGTGTTTCGTGGGCATTCCAAAATGTATGCACTTTGTTATAGAATATGACCAGTCTGAATAAATCTATACACAGGGATTTACTCCACATTTTGATTGGTGTAAATGGACACGCATAGTTTTAGGCACTAAGATATCGACTAAGTATACTCCATATACCGTGCCTAAATCTAGGCGCCACTTACAGAAGGCGCTTAGGAAGAAAAGTTTTCCACACGCATTTTTTTAAGCGCCATATATAGAATCTGGCCCTATGTGTGTTTATAAAATGCTCTCTCAAATCCAGCCCCAGTAACGAGCTAATGATGACATACACCTGCTTTGAAAATATGTGTGTGTGTGTGTGTGTACTGTACATGTGTATTTTATAAAATACTAGTAAAAAAGGCCCGTTTCCAAAACAAATGAAACGGGCGCTAGCATGTGGTTGTTTTTTTTTTTGTTTTCTTTTTCTGTTTGATATTAAGGGATATATTTTTTTTTAAAAAGGAAAAGAGTTTTTTTTTAAAGTTGTAAAGTCTGTATGAGTGTTTGTGGTTTTGAGGGGGGGTTGTGGGGGTCTATGGGTGTATGCTATTTTTTTTGGGGGGGAGGGGTGTTTGTGGGGTAGGGTAGCGTTGTTCTGTATGAGTGTTTGTGGTTTTGAGGGGGGTTGTGGGTGTCTGTGGGTGTCTGTGGGTGTGTGTGCCATTTTGTGGGGGGGTGTTTGTAGGGGGGTGTTTGTGGGGTAGGGTTGTTCTGTATGAGTGTTTGTGTTTTTTGGGGGGGGGAATTATGGGAGTCTGTGGGTGTTTGTAAGAGAGAGATGTAGGTTTTTACTGTTTCAGTTTTTGTATTAAGGGGGTTGGGGGAGGGAGTGTGTGTGTATGAGTGTGAAAGCAAGATGTTGTCTGTCCATGGCAGTGTGTGGCATTTTGGGTGGTGGGCAGTTTGGTGGTGGGCAGTTTGGTGTGTTAGTGAGTGATGTTGATTGTCCATATTAGATGTGGGGTTTTTTTGTGGCTGGTAGGGGGTGATTCTCTGCATGTGAGTGTGATACAGTAATCTTAATTCAGCAGGGCACTCTGATGTGGTATTTGTAGGCACTTGTATTTTTGTTGAAACCAGAGGGATCCGTTGCAGGCAGGCAGTAGGAGTAGATATGGGTTTTTTTCGAGTGTGGAATGTGGGTGGTGTTCTGTAGGGGGGAACGGGGCTGAGGGCGCATGTGTCTGGAGGTCTCCTTGTAGGCACTGATTTCAGCTGGGCACTCAGGTGGGCTGTGATCCGTTTTTTTTAGGGGGGGTTGGGCGCCGGAGGTTTCCATTTGGGTGTTTTTTTTTTGGGGGGGGGGGGGTTGGTTTGGTTTTAGTGTGGAATGTGGGTGGCGTTCTGTAGGGGGGGCCGGGCTGAGGGCGCATGTGTTTGGAAGTCTCTGTTGTAGGCACTGAACGCCGGCTTGGAGACTCACCGCATGAAGCTTGCAGAGTAAGGTCCGCGATGTAGTGGTTGTTTAGTGGCGTTCTTCGTCCGCGCTTTCCTCGCGGTTGGTCCCCGTGCTGGTAGCTACCCCCTCCTTAGGAAGGGGCGGGACTCGTGTGTGTTTGTTTTTTTTTTCCTGAACGCCGCTGCATTTTCTTCGCTGTCCCACTCCTGCTCCTCTGCAGCACCGGTCCCATTCAAAGGCTTGGTGGTTTCTAAGTCCATGTGAGTGTTTGGGAGGTGGAACCCTACTTTGTGTGCATCACCTGAGGCACAGCTAATCAGCAGCGCGTGGGCGGGGCAAACACTGATGTTCAAAAAGTGGTCTCTGCCGCCTCACTTTAGAACGTTGGGAAAGTGAGGCTTCATTAGAATGTTGGAGGTGCGTTTTATATAGAGAGATGTACATGCATCAGACATTTGACTCTGCTCCATCCAACTACGCTCCTGGGCGCCCCTATGCGCAGATCACGTAAAACTGGCGTGCACTTTCATTTTATTTACTTCTAAGTTTGAAATATAACAATCAAGTAAAGTACCTGTACAGAAACGCTGGAAAAGAAAACCTAAGGGGTCTTTTTATTAAGGTGCGCTAACGGATTTAGCATGTGCTAAATGCTAGGATGTCCATTATATTCCTATGGGCATCTCAGTATTTAACATGCACTAATCATTAGCACGTGCTAAATCCGTTAGCGTGCCTTAGTAATAGGACAGTTAAATAGGGAAAAGAAACACAGAAGATGATCACAAGTGTCCTCTGAAGCAAAAAAAATAAAACCTAAAGGGAATATCCAATACTAACAAAAGGAGGACATTATATTAAGGAAACTAAAAAACAAAGGTCACATGTAGCTTATCTCCAGCTATCTTACATTAGGAGGTCTATAGCAGAAATACTCTTGGTAGCTGCAAAGGTAGACAAAAATGAAGGTTCCCAAAAGATATAATTAGTAGACTGGTAATACATCTGCAAGGAAATTTTAAGTAGAATGTTGTCCCCAGCTGAACACCACCTGATTGAAGCAATATGAACTGCCTCCTTTGCTTCTGTAGTAGAAAGCGCTTTGCTGCTTTAATGAGACTATATTATTTCAGCACTTTAAGCTGATTCCCACCAAAGGTCTTTTTTAAGACCAACTTTGTACTACAGCACTTTAGGAATACTATCCTTTGGAAATCTACCCATTCACATAGCCAACAAGACTCCTGAGGCAGGCCTGTGGCCAAAACACAGATCTGTGTTGCTTCATTAATAAATTATTTTAGACACCAGACTGTTGTCCTGGTCTCTTGAGTCATCGGACCACTTCCCACTGTCTTTGTGCTAACAATATTTACAGCAGTGATGCCTGAGGGGGTCAGCACCTCTTTGCTACTGCTTTGAACTCCTAACCATGACTCTCTTACTCAGTACCCTCACTTATTGCCCTATCCTTTATCCTTACCTTTTTATTCCCCTACCCTTAATTGTTCTGTCTGTCTCATGTCTTATCTAGATTGTAAGCTCTTTGAGCAGGGACTGTCTTTTTTGTGTATGGTGTGCAGCGCTGCGTATGCCTTGTAGCGCTATAGAAATGATAAGTAGTAGTTGTAGTAGTCAGCACAACAGCTTCTTAATTTACACTATGACCATAATGGTATTAGTAAGAGAAATGACTTATAAATAAGCACAGTGTCCTCGGTATGGGCCCTAAAGTGATTGGATGGGTTAGGAACTGGTTAATTGAAAGGCGTCAGAGGGCAGTGGTAAATGGAGTTCATGCTGAAGAAAGAGATGTTACCAGTGGTATGACGCAAGGTTCCATTCTTGGGCCAACCAGTTCTTTTTAACATTTTTGTACCTGATATTGCAAAAGGACTGTCTGGTAAGATTTGCTTCTTTGTGGATGATATCAAAATCTGCAACAGGGTAGACACCTCTGATGGTGTGAATAACATGAGGAGGGACCTAGCAATGCTTGAAGAATGATCCAGAATTTGGCAGGTAAGATTTAATGCTAAAAAATACAGGTTCATGCAATGGGCTGCAAAAACCTGAGAGAGTGGTACAGTTTAGGGGGACTTGGTTGTGATCATATGTGATGATCTTAAGGTGGCCAAACAGGTAGAAAAGATGATATGAAAGCTAGAAGGAGGCTTGGGTGCAGAGGAGAGGAATGGCCAATAGGAAAAAGAAGGTCATAATGCCTCTGTATAAGTCTCTGGTGAGACCTCATTTAGGGCCCTGTATACTAAGCCACACTGTAGGTGCGCTAACTTTTTAGCGCACGCTAAAAATTAGTGTGCGCTAATGTTAGAGACATCCATATATTCCTATGGTTGTCTCTAGCACTAGTGTGCGCTAAATTTTAGTGCGCGCTAAAAAGTTAGTGTGCTTACAGAGCGGCTTAGTAAACAGGGCAATTAGAATACTGTGTATAATTCTGGAGACTGCACTTTCAAAAATCTATAAACAGAATGAAGTCAGTTCAGAGAGCATCTACTAAAATGGTCAGTGGTCTTCATCATAAAGTATTTGGGGCCAGATTTAAAGATCTCAATATATATACTTTGGAAGGAAGGTGGGAGAGGGGAAATATGATTGTTCTGTCCCCTGACAGCCTTACACTAGTAAAGTGTGGCACTAAAATGTTTTTAATGCCTTTACTGTTATTCTCACTTCTAAGGATTTTTACTGCTGCAGTCCTCACTGCAAAGATAAATGAGCAATGCATTGTGTGAAATGTAGTCTCACATGTACCGCAGCAACCCCTGCTTATTTGTATAAAGTCTGTTACTAGTGGTTTATTCTCCTGCAAAGACCTCCTCTCTTTCTCAGCCAAGCTTGGCTCTTTTGTCTACCTGCTATCATTTCCTGGTCATTCTTACTATCTCTGTCCTGAGAGATCAGCTAGATATGACCTTTCCCTCCAATCAAGGACTGCCCCTTGGGACCACCCCTGCTATCTAATGGCAGGTTCTGTCCATATTGGTCCCTTTACCTCCTTCTCCCTGGGCTTGTGTGAGCCCTTTCTTGACCTCCCCTTCTCCATGAGACACTCTCCATCTTGCTTCAGACAACACATGTCCTTGTAACAAACTCGTTTTTTTACCTCGTTCATTCTTTCTCATAAGATATTGCATATTCCAGCCACCTAGCTCTGACCTGCTTGCATCTGTTTAACTATTCTCCCACCTCTGCAATAAAGTTCCTTCTCTTTAGATTTCTATCTCCAACCACTGACACAGCTTTCAGAATTACCGAGTCTCTTGCCTTGGGGCAATACTTCTGAACATCTGACTGTGAGTAAACTATCTATATTTATTCAATCAAGGAAATTTTAGAAAATAAAGAGACTTCAGGTGTGTGCTGATGTGCAGTGGCGTTCCTGGGTGGGCTGGCACCCGGGGCGGATTGCCGATGCGCCCCACCCCCCGGGTGCAGCGCCCCCCCATATGCAGCGTGGACCCCCCCTGGCGAAAGGACACCCCCGCGAAGGACCCCCCCCCCCACCGGGTGCACGCCGTTGAGGGGGGGGGGGGGGTGCCGCACGCTCCTGCCCTCCGTTGGTCCATGCTTCTTCTCTGCCCCGGAACAGGAAGTAACCTGTTCCGGGGCAGAGAAGAAGCATGGACCAACGGAGGACAGGCGCGCGCGGCACCCCCCCCAGCGGCGTGCACCCAGGGCGGACCGCCCCCACCCTAGGAACACCACTGCTGATGTGCCAAAGTTATATTCTAGGGCATTAAAGCTTCACAGATATTATGCTTTAAAAGGCCTTGACAATGATAGAGACATTTAAATTCCTCTATGGCATAAATGTACAGAAGACAAGCCTCCTTCATTTGAAAGAAAGCTCTGGAATGAGCGGGCATGGGATAAAGGTAAAAGGGGACAGACCCAGAAGTAACTTAAGGAAATACTTCTTCATGGAAAGGGTGGTGAATGCATGCAATGGCCTCCCAGCGGAGGTGGTAGAGACAAAGATTGTACCTGAATTCAAGAAAACTTGGGACAAGTACATAGGATCTCTAAAGGAGAGGAAGGGATAGCAAATGCTATGGATAGGCAGACTGAATAGGTCATATGATCTTTGTCTGTCTTCATTTTTCTCTATTTCCATGAAAGTTTCACAAACATGAGGGACAAGTATTGTCTCAGAAATTAAACAGAAGTTAGAATACAATAAAGTCATAATTTTGTTTCCTGAAAATAAAAAAGGATATTATTTGCTTGTGACTGGATTCTTTCCTGTCTAGAAAGAAGAATGGGTGTTACTGTGGCTCTGGAATGTAAATATATCTGACTTACACAGCAGGACTGCACTTCACTGTCCTGATTTTTTTTTTTTTCTGGTATCTTCAAGAATGAGGAGCAGAGCCTGAAGCTACTGCAAAAGAGTTAGAAGTCCAAGATGTTATCAGGGAGTGATTAATGATTTCATGCACAGGCTGGATCCATATAGCTAAATGCTTAGCAAGAATGGTGTATTAATGAAACTACCAAGCAGAAGACATATTCCTTAGGTCCGTTCTGCTGGGACATCAGACAGCCCTCCCAAACCTATGTAATGTAATATGAATATGGGCATGCTCATTTTTCATAGAGGTTTCATGCATGTTTGGATTAGGTTCTGAATTGCCCCCGTGTTGTATCCCTTCCTGTTCTGCATTTAAAGTCAGCGTTAAACAGGTAACAACTGTCACAAACATGATTGGTTTTACTTATTTCTTCTCAATTACTCAGGCCTTTCTGTTGATGGATCCAATTGTGTTACAGCACATAGAGCAACTCTCTGGGACCTCAAGGTGTCCTCTTGGAAAAAAGGAGTGATGTCACTGAGGCAGAGATTCAAGCTGCCTGGGGTTGGCTGGCCTGCTCCTTGCCTTCTGTCCTGGGACTCAGTATTTCTAATGCCAGCACTGATCACAAACTATCCAGAGACGGGAACACAATGATATCATAATGCGCTCATCCAATATAACTAGAAGTCATTAATCCCTACATAACAATGCTCTTCTGCTCTGCTTAAGAGAGACTAATACCATGTCTCACAGGACTATTCAGAAAATCTCATTCCCATTTCAGCTAATGTGCATTCTAAATGTGTCTGTGGACACTCGGCTCACAAAGTATCAATGAATGAAGGTAATAAGATTAATTCTGTGCCACAGAATCTAGCAACTCAAGGGTTCCTGTTTGTGCAAACAGTTGCAAATGTATTGCTTTCTTTTCAGAGCTGTTTATGTCAGGTACTGGCACCTCTATTATGCCAGGCTACATAATGTGCAATGCAATGGGCAGCACATCTGAACTCAAGATTCCACTTATTTATGATACGGGCCATTATTTATCAGACAATCACACTATTTAGAATGGGTTGAAATTATTCAAGGGGACTTAAATGTTTACTGCCGGATTCTATATAGGTGCCTAAAGACCCACGCCGAAATCCAGGTGTATTCTATAACAATGCTTGTAAATTAATTAGCGTAACAAGCTAATCAACATTGTTAACAGTATTTAACAAGAAATAATGAGCACTAATTGGCAATAATTTGAACTTTTGCGCACAACTCGCTAAGCGTATTCTGTAATGAACTGTGCCTGAATTCTAATGCGCGCAGTGCAAGAGGGGTATGGTTATAGGCGGGGAAATGAGCATTGTGTGGGCGTACCCACATTTACCTGTGTAGTTATAGAATATGGCCCAGTGTGCATACATTTTCATCGATGGAAAATGAGGCGCTTCGTTTTAGGCGATGGGATATCAACTAAGCGTATTCTATGTACAGCGCCTAAATCTAGGTGCAGCTTATAGAATACGCTTATGCAGAAATGTTTACCGTGTGGCTTTTTTAGGTGCCTTATTTATTTATTTACTTATTCATTCATTCTTGTATCCCACTATTATCCAAAAACAAGTTTCAGTTCAATGTGGATACAATTTACAGTTATGCGAAGTTACAATGGTTTGTTACAGTTATAAAGTGGTGTGAGCATCATAGTCGTGAGAAATTACCTATAGAATTCCTTGAAAAGGTAGGTCTTCAGTTCTTTTAGTAATGCTTCTTGTGGCCTTGGGTATTGAGTTCCACCATTTGGAGCCCAGATAGCTAAATCCAGCCATGTAGATAGTTTTGTAAATTATATTTCTGCAGTTTGGTAAATGAAGAAGTAAGTAACCTCTGGTTTCCGGTTTGCACTTCTTGGGGATAGTTCTATCAGATCTAGCATGTATTTAGGAGACATGCCAAACAGTATTTTGAAAATGAGGGTGCTAGCCTCGAAGAATAATCTTGCCTTGATTGGAAGCCAGTGTAGCTTTTCAAGCAATGGGGGTTGCTCTTTCCTAATTCAACTTTTTGAATATTAGTCTTGCTGCAGTGTTTTGAATGGTTTGCAACAATTTTAGTATGTTTCCTTTGCATCCTACTGTACATATGCTGCATTACAATAGTCTAGTTGTGATAGTACCAGCAATTGTACCATTAGCCTGAATGCTTGTCTAGGAAAGTATGCTCTAACCCTTCTCAGTTTCCATAGTGTTCTGAAACATTTTGATGTGACTGCTGATACTTGATAATGATATAGAATCTGGCCCTTAACAGCAGCCACTGAACACATAAGTCTCCTATCCATACAGGGGACAATTCTGTAACTGGGCGCCAGACGTTAGGTGCTTAGATGCTGCACACTGTGTGCTAATTCCATGACAGCATCTGGCTGCCCTGATTCAATTATAGAATTCTAGTGTAAGGCCGAATCTAAGCACCTAGATTTAGGCATGCCCCCCTCAAGCTGCACGATCCCCTACAGGAGCCTGCTCTGTCTCCCTCACAGGCACTGCCTTGGGCAGCTATGATCTCCCTTCTGGGGGACTTGCACTGGAGAAGGGGGGAGGGGACAGAAGTATAGTGAGAACTTTTAGACGCCACCAACTGGGTGCCCAGAAGTCCAGTTCCAATGTACATAGGCACCCAAACTGCAGTGCAGGTATTTATTTGTTACATTTGTATCCCACATTTTCCCACCTATTTGTAGGCTCAATGTGGTTTACATAGTTCCGGAGAGGTGGTTACAGATGCCGGTGTGAACAATACACAGTGGTTATTACAATTAATTAGAATTGAGGTGGTTCGTCCCATGCAGATTGCAAGGGTGGGATCTGCGGAAAGGGACTGGGTATTGTCCGTTTCCTAGTTTAATTGTTGTGTTTCATTATTCGGTGTTTATGTCTGTTCTGTGGGGTATGCCTTTTTGAAAAGGTGAGTCTTTAGGTTTTTTCAGAAATATAGATGGCTGTTTGTGGTTTTCAGGTCTTTTGGTAATGTATTCCAGAGCTGTGTGCAAATGTAGGGAAAAGCTGGACGCATATGTTGATTTATACTTCAAGCCCTTGCATCTTGGGAAGTGAAGGTTTAGGTAGGTTCTTGTATGTATGGCAGTGTCCAAACGGGGGCAGCGAATAATCCTGCTTCACTATGACTGGTACTAAGTGGTTGTGTTTAAATTATGCTTGTGCATTTGTGAAGTTAAGCTAGTATTGTATAAAGGAAAGTAGGCACCTACTATAGAATAGGCTCCACATAGCGCATTCTTAGCACTTGAAAATCAGCCCCTCTTTATAGAATTTCCCTCCACGTGCCACTGAAAATTCTCTCTGACCTCTCCTATCTCCCTCATTCTAGAATCTTGCACACACATTATCTCAGTTAACATGCAAAACTGTGTGCGTGGAATATAGAATGCTGACAGGTATCTGTGTAACTTAATTGGCTAATTAGGTGCTAATTAACACCAATAACCAATAAGAAACGATAATTGGAGTTAATTGGCACTAAATGGCCCTAATTTGCAGTCATACATCTAAAGGCACTTAGGAACTATTCTATAATGTTAACAGCTGAGTACTATAGCATGTAACTGCAAGGGGGGGTGGAAATGAGAGGGGAATGGGCGGGCAGGGGTATACCAAGCACTTGCACGCTAGGCATTTAGAAGACTGTCAGTTACATGTGTAACTGCTACATTTGTGCCTGCCATAGAGCTAGTGTAAGTGTTTGCACCTAGAATTACGGGCCTAACTGCAGACATGCTAGTATTCTATAACAGAAATTAAATGCTTAATTGCCATAATAGAATTTGCGCACACACATTAGACAACCTGTACAGAATTACCCCCTACCTACAACTCTACAAATATGCTCAGTAATAAAGAGAATGAAAGAGAGTATTCAAATATCCAATCAAAAAACTCTTTCAAAACATTCACCTTGAAGTACTTTACAATCCATAAACCACTTGCGGAGTACAATACATTTGGAAGGGAAAAAGCCTCAGTACCATGACTTTTAGACTTACAAGGTGGCAGGACTTAACAAGGGTCAATTCTCATCACAGGCATAAAAAACCCTTCCGAAAAACAAATGTTAAAACTCCACTCGTGTTCAATTGCACTGGATCCACAACTTAGCTTTCAAAAGACAAGTGTTCATCCACTTTTAATTCCAGTCACAGACTGTGGCCAGAGTTTTGCTGCAAAGCTGTCTCAAGGGAAAGCTGTCTCAAAGCATGACCAAAGGGATCCTAGTGACAAAGGGAAATTTGTGCTTGGTCACACCTTGAGACAGCTTTGCAGTGAAACTCCGGCCACAGTCAGTGTGTGATTGGAATTAAAAGTGGATGCATCACAAGTAGTTTATTGATTGTACAGTACTTCAAGCTGAATGTTTATGAAAGTTTTTTGAGTGGATATAGAAGGAACTCTACAACAGGTACCTCCATTTAGGCACCCTGGTAACGTAGGGTGAGAACCTATTCTGCATGGACACTTGGGTATTCAAGTGTCCTTACTGAATACTAGTGTACATTTAGTATTCTGTAAGTTATAATAAATGATCTGGAAAATGGAACGACAAGTGAGGTGATTAAAATTGCAGATGACACAAAACTATTTAAAGTTGTGAAAACACATGCGGATTGTGAAAAATTGCAGGAGACCTTAGGAAGACTGGACATCCAAATGGCAGATGAAGTTGAATGTGGACAAATGCAAAGTGATGCACATTGGATAGAATAATCCAAATCATACGCTAGTGTCCACCTTAGGAGTCAGCACTCAAGAAAAAGATCTAGGTGTCATTGTAGACAATACGCTGAAATCTTCTGCCCGGTGTGCAGTGACGGCCAAAAAACAAATAGGATGCTAGGAATTATTAGGAAAGGGATGCAAAATAAGACTAAGAATATTATAATGCCTCTGTATCGTTCCATGGAGCGACCTTACCATGAATACTGCATTCAATTCTGGTCGCTGTACCTCAAAAAAGATATAGAAGAATTAGAAAATGTTCAAAGAAGAGCAACCAAAATGATAAAAGGGATGGAACCTCTCTCATATGAGGAAATGCTAAAGAGGTTCGGGCTCTTCAACTTGGAAAAGAGACAGTTGAGGGGGGATATGATTGAGGTCTATAAAATCCTGAGTGGTGTAAAATGGATAGAAGTGAATTGGTTTTTCACTCTTTCAAAAAGTACAAAGACCAGGGGACACTCAACGAAATTACATGGAAATACAAATAGGAGGAAATGTTTTTCCACTCAAAGAATTGTTCAGCTCTTGAACTCATTGCTGGAGGATGTGGTAATGGCAGTTAGTGTATCTGGATTTAAAAAGGGTTTGGACAGGTTCCTAGAGGAAAGTCTATAGTCTGTTATTGAGATTTACATGGGGGAAGCCACTGCTTCACCCAGGACTGGTAGCATGGAATGTTGCTACTAATTGGGTTTCTGCCAAGTACTTGTGACCTGGATTGGCCACTGTTGAAAGCAAGATCCTGGGCTAGATGGACCATTGGTTTGACCCAGCATAGTTATTCTTATGTTCTTAAATTCTTATGCCTGACTATATAATTGCCCTCCCTATGGCCCATCCATGCTCTGCCCATGTGAATGCCCAAATACCAGTTAAGCTTCCAAAGGCCATTTTCACAGGTAATTGTACACTTTAGGCACTTACATATTCCATACAGTTAGACTGACAGTTGATGTGTAAATGTAAGTGACTTGTTATAGAATTACCCCTCACATGATGGGTGGCAATGAGGGTGTTCAGCTTTAACTATCTGCTAGTCACATAGTTAAGCAGTTTAAATTAGAACAAATGCCATCCTAACTTAAAATGTTTAGCTATACATGTGAAGGGAAATTCTAGAAACCAGGTGCTTACATTTACACGTGTACGATCATGATGTTTAGAATAATGGCATATATGTGCATATTTGTGCACCTCCATGCATAAATATCTAAATTCTGCAGACGCGCTATTCTGCAAATACCCACTTAACTGATATAGGACATATTTGCAAAGGGGTATACACAAGAGGGGAGCATAGGTGGGGGTTTCCACTTTCACATGTAACTGGGTGTCGTCGTCGATGATACGCTGAAACCTTCTGCTCAGTGTGCTGCTGCGGCTAGGAAAGCGAATAGAATGTTGGGTGTTATTAGGAAGGGTATGGAGTCCAGGTGTGCGGATGTTATAATGCCGTTGTATCGCTCCATGGTGCGACCGCACCTGGAGTATTGTGTTCAGTACTGGTCTCCGTATCTCAAAAAAGATATAGTAGAATTGGAAAAGGTACAGCGAAGGGCGACGAAAATGATAGTGGGGATGGGACGACTTTCCTATGAAGAGAGGCTGAGAAGGCTAGGGCTTTTCAGCTTGGAGAAGAGACGGCTGAGGGGAGATATGATAGAAGTGTATAAAATAATGAGTGGAATGGATCGGGTGGATGTGAAGCGACTGTTCACGCTATCCAAAATACTAGGACTAGAGGGCATGAGTTGAAGCTACAGTGTGGTAAATTTAAAACGAATCGGAGAAAAATTTTCTTCACCCAACGTGTAATTAGACTCTGGAATTCGTTGCCGGAGAACGTGGTACGGGCGGTTAGCTTGACGGAGTTTAAAAAGGGGTTAGATAGATTCCTAAAGGACAAGTCCATAGACCGCTATTAAATGGACTTGGAAAAATTCCGCATTTTTAGGTATAACTTGTCTGGAATGTTTTTACGTTTGGGGAGCGTGCCAGGTGCCCTTGACCTGGATTGGCCACTGTCGGTGACAGGATGCTGGGCTAGATGGACCTTTGGTCTTTCCCAGTATGGCACTACTTATGTACTTATGTACTTCCTGAATGCTGTATGTTACATACATCCCTGTTGGCATTTTGGAGTGCACTTATGCCAATTCTATGACTGGTATAAGTTTACAGGTGCCTAAATGTTAAGCATGCTGATACCGGGCTACATTAGTATTTCATAACAGAACAAAGGCGTTTTGACTTCATTGTAGAATAGGATTCCTAATGCATTGTCTTGGGGCACCTAAATGGATGCCCCTATAGTGGCTAAAAATATCCTCTATGGCTCTTACTTTAGAAGCTCTATTCATGTTTTTGGACATCTGAAAATTGGCATTTAGACATCCATATTGCATGAATGTCCAAATCCCAATTTTATAAAACTGGGATACGGACATCTAAAACTGCAGTATGTCCTTAGAGTAAGTGGGCGTAGTCTGGGTGTTTTGGGCGGGGCTAGGGAGGGGCCAAAATATGTACATCCAACTCTGATTGATTTCAGAAGAAGAAGAGATATCTACATCCTAAAAGACAGATGTTGCTATTTAGACCTTGTACCTGGCACATCCAGGTTGCAGAAAGATGCCTGACTGAGCAACTCTCCACTGAAGAGATTAAGGGAAGACACAGTTTCTGGAGGGCTCACAATTAAGAAAAAAAAACCCAAACAGCTGGAGTGGGATTTGAACCAGGGTTCTTTGGTTCTCACTGCTCTTCTCTAACCATTAGGCTACTCCTCCATCCATGTCTCTTGCTGTGCCCATTCATAATTTGGACATTTCAGTTTGTAAAATGGATATTCATTCTGGATGTAACCAATACATTGTCATCCATTACTCATCAGCAGATCCTGTCCTAAAATGCTAGCACCACTGGCACTACTCCGACCTGGACATCCTTATTCTGAGTTGGATGTCCTTTCTAAAATGCCGTTGCACATGTACAGCATCTGCCATGAGAATTGCTCCTCCTGGTCCTCTGGGCTTCTCATTCAGTTGAAAAAACCTCTACTGTACTGAGCCTTCAGTTGCATCCACCCAGGTTCCCCCCCCTCCAAAAATCACGTGGAGGGGCATAATCGAACGTGAACGCCCATCTCCATGGGCGCCTATCTCCGAGGACAGGTACGCGAAGGGGTGGGACAGACCGTATTTTTGAAAAAGATGGGCATCCATCTTTTGTTTCAATAATACGGTTTGTGCCGGGCAAATGCATCGCATTTGGGCAGATTTGAGCTGGGCGGTATCGGTTTTCAGCGATAATGGAAACCGAAGGCGCCCAGCTCACAAACGAACAAATCCAAGGCATTTGGTCGTGGGAGGGGCCAGGATTCGTAGTGCACTGTTCCCCTGACATGCCAGGACACCAACTGGGCACCCTAGGGGGCACTTGTAAAAAGTAAAAAAAAAAAAAAATTAAAATAGCTCCCAGGTGCATAGCTCCCTTCCTTTGGGTGCTGAGCCCCTCAAATCCCCCCAAAACCCACTGCCCACAACTCTACACCATTACCATAGCACTTATGGCTGAAGGGGGGCACCTACATGTGGGTACAGTGGGTTTTGGGGGCGGTTTGGAGCACTCCCATTTAGCAGCACAAGTGTAACAGGTAGGGGGGGATGGGCCTGGGTCCACCTGCCTGAAGTCCACTGCACCCACTAACAACTGCTTCAGGGACCTGCATACTGCTGTGATGGAGCTGGGTATGACATTTGAGGCTGGCATACAGGCTGGGAAAAATGTTTTGACAGTTCTTTTTTTTTGGTGGGAGGGGGTTAGTGACCACTGGGGGAGTCAGGGGAGGTCATCCCCGATCCCCTCCAGTGGTCATCTGGGCAGTTGGGGCACATTTTGGGGACTTGTTCGTGACAAAAAAGGGTAAAAAAAAAGTGACCCAAATTCTCGCTTCTGGCGCCCTTTTTTTTCCATTATCGGCCGAGCGCGCCCATCTCTCCTTGGCCGATAAACACGACCCAGTCCCGCCTTCACCACGCCTTCACCACGCCTCCGACAAGCCCCCATCAACTCTGTTCGTTCCCTCGACAGAGTGCAGTTGGAGGCGCCCAAAATCGGCTTTCGATTATACCGATTCGGGTGCCCATGAGAGAAAGGCGCCCATCTCCCAATTTGGGTCGAAATATGGGCGTCTTTCTCTTTCGAAAATAAGCTGGCTAGTCTGTTACAGCAGTGACAATCCTCATAGCTGGGGAACAAGCATCAGGGCTCCCTCTGAAATTCTGCAAATGTGGGTCCTGATTTGGGCCACTTGGTGTTACCTGTTTACACAATGACTAGGAAGAAGATCTGACCAGGAACTAAATTTAAGTCTTGTGCTTGGCAGTGTATTCTATTGTCAATAAGCTGCTGAAAAGAACCCTAAATAAGGTTTATTATTCAGACTGGAAATAGAAACGATTAAAGCAGTGGTGCTCATAAGATTACTCAGAATATCCTGTCGGCTTTTCTTGGCTCTATTGTCTCCTTAATCACATATCTCTAATAAAATGTGCATGCATTTTAATACACCGTCACCCACACCTTTGCAAGCTTTAAAACCTGCTCCAAGTTCCTGTGATGCATTTGGGTTTTATGTGTTGAATCTTCACTAAAGAGCACCTAAATGGTTTTTCAACACATGGTACATGAGCATATTTTATTTGAATGTAGGCAGAAAGGGCAGACATACACTAAGCAATGCTGTCAAATGTGCACATTGGCCTAAATGTGTCCATTAAAAAAAAAAAAAAAAAATTAATGTACATGTGGAGTTTTCTCCCACTACCAAGCTAGGTCTCTGGAATTGCCTCTCTTACCTACACATGTGTTGTGAAACCAGTGCATTTTTTCTAGCAAAAAAGGTGCCAGTACTCAAATGCTAGGCCACCCTTCAGGGGTGGAGTGATCGCTGAAGGACCCACCCCATAATAGCCAGGTCCCCTGCAACCAGTCACAGAATCTATGACAAGGCAGAATTGGTGTGTAGATCCTGAGCTCTTTCATTAAAACTTGGGGTCCATGGGTCAATTTTAGCACACAGTGGAAAAGGTGTCAGTACTCAGTACCCCCAAGTACCTCCTCAAAAAAGCCCTGTGTGAAACTATGCATCTACTTTTTTTTTGAGTATTTATATTTTTCATATTAAACATAAATGTACAAGCAATATCTGAAAATTAAAGAAAAAGGAAAAAGTCTTTAAAGAAATTATCTATCAACTTTGTCCACAACATATTGGATCCAAGTACCAGGAAATAAAATTACAGAGAAAGAAAAGAAAGGGAAAATACTGTACATCAATGAAGCAGTAGAGAAACTACAAATGCTCGCAGCCGATTTACAGCATAATTTTAACTAATGGGTGTAGCCAGGGGAACTCTCACTCCTTCTTTAGAATTAATGAATTCTAACAGTTTCTTGGGGTCAAAGAATACATAATTAATCAGGTTTAGAGACACTAAGCATCAAACAATCCATCTAAGTTGAGAACTCTTGGTTTTAAAGCCAGGAATTATCTTCTTCTTTTTGTGTGTGTCCTTTGCCAAGTCAGGAAAAATCCCAGGAAAACAGCATTTTTATGATGAAAATAAGAATGAAAAATATTATTTCTGTCTGGCTGTAAGGCAAAAGTCACTAGAAGGGTAGTCCATTCTGCTATGATTTCTAAAGAACTTTCCAGAAATTCTGTCAAGTTTAAATCAGGTTGAGGTTGTTTGTTCAGAGGTTTTGAAGTCCCAGTTATATTTTGGGCTCTAACTATGGGCGGATAGCCCTCAGCTGGAACTCCCAATATTTCACCAAAGTATTTCTTAAGCTGAAATTAAAGGTGATTTGGGAAAGTTTAAAAACCTCAAGTTGTTCCTTCGTCCTTGATTTTCTAAATATTCAAGCTTACAAGCTTGAATATCTTTTTCCCTAATTATTGTTGAAGCCACATTCTGTAACTGCGTAATTTCACCTTCTAGTGTAGTAGTTTTATTAACTTGCATTTCAATCTTGCCAGGCAGAGATTGATAAGATTGTCTCAACTCCAAAATCTCTCCCTCAAAGGAGTTAGAAATCTGTAGAAGAGAAGAGTTCAAACCTTGGATTGCATCCTATAGCGACTCCATTGTCACCATAGCCGGTCTACCCAAAACACCATTCCCTCTGGAGGCAGAGGGAAGACTGATCAACTTGCCTCTCCTCCGATATTAAACTCCCCAGGGACAGCATAGCAACGGGTCCTCCTCTTTCAGCAAGAGAAGCTTGCTCCATTCCAGGCGCCTCAACTTGCTGCATCGCTTTCGCTAAAGAACTGCTTCCAGGTCATGGGGGGGGGGGGGGCTGTGTTAGAGGGAGGACTAAGCAAAGCTCCCTCAATCCTGTGGTCCACCTCCACCGCCACGGACCCCATCGAAGCGGGCACCGGTTCTCCTTGCACTCGCACTCCAAAGCTCTCCAGAGTAGCCCTACGCGAAGTAGGGGTTTCCTTTGGGCTTAAGGAGGTAAGAGCCCTAGTCTTCCCTTTTCTTTTCCCCATTTCAACATGGGGAAAAGTTCTTAACATCAGGAACGCTCACTGGTAGTCAGGAGTGCTGAAAACGCCCAACTGCTACAATTGCCATCTTGGATTCCCCCCCCCCCCCCCCCCCCCCATTTTAGCTAGCATTTTGAGTGTTTCATCCTATGCATCTACTTTTAATCAGCTGAAAATCCACTCAGGTAGAATCAGTCATTTTAATCGTACAGTTTCTCTTTAACCTAGGTAATTTATGACTAAGCAAATTGTCCTTCTGTGTATCAGTCTGGGATTCCCAGGAGGACGGACACAGGGGGGTTCCCTGATCCACTGAGATTCAAAACAGAATGTCATATGCTAATATCTGACTGAACATTTGCATGTAGTATGCTGAAGCAACAAAGAGTTTTTTGCAAAAAAGATTGAGGCCCTAGATGCAAAACGCTATCAAAACAAAGGAACTGTGCCAGATGGGTTGTTGTTTTTTTTAATAAGAAGACTTTTAACTATTTTGTGAAGTATATTCTATTTGCATATGCAAAAAAGGAAAATATAAAAATTGTGTACATATCACGAAAAGATTTAATTTAGGCCCCTACTTACTAAGTCACATTAGCCCCCGGTATTCAAAACCATTTAACCGGCCAGGAACAGTAACTGTCTGGTTAAATGGTACTTAAGACAGCTATCAGGCTATCTCCCGCTGAATATCGCAGGTTAGCATCTAGCAGATAAATAGTTATATCACATGATATAACCGGTTATCCGCCAATTTTCGACACATTGTCAGGTAAGTTTGGTGGCTACATGTGGCTGTGTCAATACCTCGAATATCTTTGGCAGGTTCAAACTTAACTGGCCAGCACTGAATGTCAGCTTGGCCAGTTAAGTTGGAACTGACCAACCCCCCCCCCCCCAGATATTCAATGCTGGTCACTGTAAATGGCCCAGCATTGAATATCCAGAATCAGTGCTGAATGTGGGAGGCAGACCAGCTACCTCCCGCAGTCTGAATATCGGCCCCTAGGTGTTTAACATGGGTTAAGAGTTTAGTTTATTGTGTATTAGGGATGGGCTGTTTTCAACACATGGGAAATTCAATGACATATCTCATGTAACTGGATGTTGTTAAAACCCAAAAATGAGCAGGAAAAAACATGAAAATTAATATTTTTTAAATTTACAAATAATAGTATGCACCCGTTCGAAAGAGTGCATCCTGTTTAGAAAAATGGTATACTCTTTTCCCAATAGTGCACAATTGTGCATGTGCAAACCACCGTGCATACACAAGTAGCACAAGCATGCATACGCTATCAGAGCAAGAGTGCATCTTTTTCCAAAGCGGGCACACTCTTTTAAAAGAGTACAGCCTCTCTCCTGGATTCGATAAATGGTGCAGAAATTTAAATGCCCAAAATTGTGCACAATCCTGAGATCTGAGCACAAATACCCTAATTAATAAACTGTTAACGATCAATAATTGACTGTTAACAATTATTGACGTTTACTGGCTCTAATTTGGATTTGCGCACAAATCTGATTGTGCGTAATTCTATAAAGATCTGTGGTCAAATCCTCTCGTGTGGAATCCAAAAGGGGGTGTGACTATGGGAGGGGCATGGGCGGATCGGGGCATTCCAAAGAATTATATGCAGTGTTCTAGAATTGGGGGGCTGTGTGCCCAAGTTGTGCAGCAGGATTTATACTAGGTTTCAATTGGTGTAAGTCCTCATGCCAAAACTGGGCACCGGAACGCACCAAGTGCTATTCTACAAAGAGCACTCAGCCTGGAGCCTCCCTTTACAGAACAGCGCTAAGCATAAGTTTTTCCTGGCACCTACTTTTCAGTATCATATAAATGGTACTTTATACCATTTATCTAATAAATAAATTAAGTGAAATGAAAATGTGCTCAGTTCTATTGTATTCTTAACATTACATCCCCAGGGGAACATTTGGTAGAATCAGAGGAACCATCATCGCATACTTATGTGTTCCTATGCATTAATGAATGGTATGTACACACACAACTGCCTCCTGTGGCATGACAGAATGAAAATATTACACACACTGAATTGCCCTCATCTGAGTTGAGAACAGTCAGCTGATAACATGTGAATTAATTTAATACAATACAAAAAGCAACGCCTAAATATTGTGCTGATACTACATGAGGAACAAACCTTGTTCCCCTGGGGATGTAATGGTAAGAATACAATAGAAGTGAGCACACTTTCATTTCACTTAATTCATTTATTAGATAAATGGTATAAAGTACTGAGCTTTTGATTTATATGATATTGTTCAATATGGGAGCAGTAGAATTTATTATATTATATTTCCCAAGGTAGTTGTTGCCCCAGGTACAAATAAGTACCTGTATATAATTATAAGCCGCATTGAACCTGCTATGAGTGGGAAAGCGCAGGGTACAAATGTAACAAAAAATAAAATAAAATAGCTACGTGGGGCCACTGGATGAAGGCTTCAGCTGGTGGGAGTTGGGGACTCCCGCCAGCCAAGGTATTTGCGGTGGTGGTGTTTCAGCTGGCGGAGGCCAAGATGTACAGCGGTGGAAGTGGGTGGGGAGCGGCAGGGCAGAAGAGGTGGGGTGGCGAGGCGGCAAGGGAGAGGGTGGTGGACCAAAATGTGTGTCCCTCACCTTGGGATCTCTCCCACCTCGAGGTCTGGCCCCTGGGTAGTTGTAGTTGGCCTACTTTTCAGTGCCATTTACTAAATTAAGTCCTGTATCACTATCGAGCTCATTTTCAAAAGAGAAAAACGTCCAAAAAGCGGCATAAATCTGCATTTGGACCTTTTTCTCACAAAAACATCCAAATTGGAATTTTCAAAACCAATTTTTTGATTTTTTTCTACGAAGTCCGTCAGAAATGTGTTCAAATCACAAGGGGGAGTGTGAGGGGCACGTTAAGAGCGGGATCTGGGAGTTCCTAACACTTGGACATTTTTCAGCCATAATGGAACAAAACAAAAGTGTCCAGGACTAAAAGTAAGAAGTTTTGAGCTAGACCTGTTTTTATATCAAATAAGGCACAAAAGGGTGCCCTAAATGACCAGATGACCACTGGAGGGAATCAGGGCTGACCCCCCAACATCCCCCCAGTGGTCACTGACCCCCTCCCACCACCCAGAAATGTGAATACAAATATGATTTATCAGCCTCTATAACAGCCTCAGAGATGTCTATTAGAGCACCATGCAGGTCCTTGGAGTACTGCAGTGGTCAGTGCAGTGCACTGCACCATGGAGTGCGGGACTCTGATCCCTATCGCCCTCTACCTATCACATTTGCGGGGGAAACTGTGCGCCCTCCAAAACTCACCAAAAACCCACTATACCCGCAAATAGGTGCCCCCTTCACCTATAAGGGCTTTTGTACTGGTGTACAGTTGTGGGCAGTGGGTTTTGAATGGATTTTGGGAGGGCTCAGCAGACAAGATAAGGGAGCAATGGTGAGATGTGTACCTGGGAGCATGTTTTGAAGTCCACTGCAGTGCCCCATAGGGTGCCCCATTTATCTCCTAGATTGTCTGGGAGACCAGTCTACTAAAAATGCTGGCCCCTCCTACACCGTAATGGCTTTCTACTTTTTTCACTGGGATGTTTTTTTTTTTTTAAATGGACCAAAAAACAACATGTCCAAAGCACAAAACCTTGTTAGACACAGTATTTTCAAAAACAAAAGACAGACGTTTTTCTTTTTTGAAAATTAATTTCTTTCCTATTCAGATTTTGGACGTTTTTTGCAAAACGTCTAAAGTCGGACTTAGACGTCATATCGAAAATGCCCCTCCACAAGACAAGAAAAATAGCCAAACAAAAATAATCAAAACGAACATTTCTGGAAATATGACATGAATATTTTCTGGCTGCTCATCCTTAATGTATATCTTTCTAAGCTGTCTTTCATGGCATAACATCAAAATGATTTACAATGAATCTATAACCGTAAAATGACAGATAATATGAAGCTCCGAAGCCAGTTAACGTGCCACATTAACAGAGTGTGCTAGGGCTAGATTCTATATATGGCGCCTGAAAATTCCACATGGAAAAAACAACACCTAGGCGTATTCTGTACAGTACACCTACATTTTATAGAATACACCTAGAGTTCTGTGTGGTTTATACAGTACGACCAGCGTTCATCAGCATGACTAAATATAGCCGTGGCCAGTTACACCAAGTTAAACTTGGTGTAGATGCCAACACCTAAATTATGCACAGATCAGGTGTATTCTATAACAATACACATAGATTCTAGGAATACCCATGACAACCCATGGCCATGCCCCCTTTTCAACTATGCAACTTAGAATTTAGAAGCATCACGTTACAGAATACGCTTAGACAGTTGTGTGTATAAATTCTACTGATGCCAAATACTGTCAATAATTGCTTTTTAAGTGTCAATTATCTGAGCTGACTGGCTTGTTAACTATTAAGTTGCTCACGCAAATACAGAATACGACTATTTACGTGCACAGCTTTAGTCGCACTATATAGAATCCGGGGGCAAGAGAATAATTCTGTAAAGGAGGTGCTAACATTTATGTACTGACTTCATGCATACAATGATAAGTATATTAGCATAGACTCAAATATATGTGCACATATGAGCATATATGCCAAAACTCCATTCAAGCGCTCAGCTATTCTGTAAATAGCCTTGAGTGAAATTCAAAAATGCCTGAAATATGAACAGATGATTTCTAAGTGACAAGAGGATGGAAACCAAAGACTGGGTATTTCAGCTCAAAACAGCAGTTAAATGATTTTTTTGTACTTCTATGAAGAATTTGGGGGTGGGGGGTGCATGCTGGTAGTACCCTATATTGTATAACAAAACTGTAACTAGCTTACTGGTCAGAATAGAGGGGCCATTTTGGTCTTTATCTGCCATTATATGTTGCTCTACGATAGTCACAAGCAGAATTACTTTCCAGGATATCCACACTGGATAGTCACGATTAATGGCTGAGCAGGGATTTGCTAAAGTAACTCCCAGGGGCTCTCAGAAGCACTTTGTTATTTTTATTAATGATAACAAAAATTGTTATGCTTATTGAAACACCCTATTGCTAAATAATTGGTATCGTATCACTAACAGCCAAATTAATCTGGATATTCTAGCATTCCTGAAAACCAGGACTTTTGTTGTCTATTGCAGTTCTAGCCAATGAATGTTCTGCCTCTTGCACTTACTTTGTAAATATTCATACTGGAATGATAGTCCAGAGACCAAGTAGGGTTGATTGAGAGGAAGTGACACGGCCTTGGTTGCAACGGTTGACATGTCAGTTCCTTATGCAAGCTCATTCAAGCCAAAATGACAATAACCTGCATTGTAAAATCAGCACTGGCAGCACTTACTCCTCCAAACGAAAATCAAACCAACCAGTGGCAACTCATTTGTAAATGTGTTTCTGAGATGAAGGCAGCTTACATGTTGAGGGGTAGCTGAACCTTTGGTGATGTTCCCTGATCTCCAGTTATTGCACTTGCTCTGGGTCCAACAGCACCAGCCACAGGAAGGGATCCAAAGGAAGATGAATCCTAAAAATATAAAATAAAAAAGAACAGTATAACATTAACAAGGCTTTGATTGTTCCTATTCTTTGCACAGAAATGGCCTGAATGAATTGTTCATGCAAGCGCTCAGGCTTGCTTCACAGATCTGCCACCTGTCTTGAGCTGCACAACAGCATGACGGTCTTTTAACCTTAGAAATTCTATGGAGCAGCTTCTGCCTCGGGGGACCTATGCTTGTTAACAGCTTTTGCACAGGCGTGTCAAAACAGTTCAACTGTAACTTGCTCATGAACCTCAAGGCAGTCAGGGAGCGAATCTTTTTGACTGTCTGGCTTATCACAGTTCAATATTTTATATCCTTGTAATGTCGTCTAACTTAAGATTTTTAACATTTTCCTACCATGTTTTCTTTTCATCTGCCAATATGGATGACCGTGCTTATATCTAAAGTGGAAAAGGTACTAGTTGCTCAGCAGAATATGAGCAATTCCACATGGTAACAGAAAAAAACGTTCAATTTTACCCAAACATTAGAGGAGTAGATATTTAGCCAGTGGCAGTAAGCAATGTTTTAGCTCCCACCAACACTGTAAAGACAGGACTGTGTTTTATGCAGCTCTATTTATACAGATAGGTGCCGTGATCAGGCAGGAAGTGAGGGTCGCCAAGCAGGAGAAGCGGGGAGAGGAAAGTCGCTTGGGTACCTAGACCGCCACGGGAGGAAAGAGCCGAAAGGGCCAGAATCAAGGGTTCTCGGCCAGTGCAAGAAAGCAGCCTGTCTCCTTCATCATTGAGGTCAATGAAGCTGAAAGACTACAAGTCCCAGCAGCCCTTGAGAGAGAGGCCTGGTAGGATCAGGGTTACCCCCACTATGAGTCCCAGAATCCTGGGGAAAAGGAGGAGGATCTAGGAGGGCTGGATGGACAGGATAGGAAACAGCTGGGAGATGGTGATAATGATGATGGGAAGCAGCTGGGGTGGAGGGCTGTAGAGGAGCCCATGGACTGGCAGTCGGGAGAAGGTGGAAGAGGACTGGAGAGAGAGGAGACTTCTGAAGGAGAGCTCGAGCTAAGGGTGGGCAGGTAAAGGGGCTCATGTCCGCATGGTTCTGTGACTTAATGAAAGAGGGAACGAAGTGGCTGCAGAAGCACTCCAACAGGGGATGAGGGTTTTTCAACTAGGGTCAGGAGGGTGGCTATCAGATGTTAGAGACTGTGTGACAAGGCAAGCCCCAGAGATTCCCCAGTGAAGCAGTTGAGCCCAGAACTACGGGTCCCAGAAATCCTTGCAAGAATGAGAGAAGAGAGTAGTCATAAAAAGATGGAATGGATTCCCAGCCCCAGCAGGGGGAGCAATGGCTTGAGGCAGGGTGAGCCTGTTACTCCCTTCCCCACTAGAGGGAGAGGGAAGGATGAAGCTCAGTTTCCCTGGCTTCGCCATCAAACATATAAATGGCAAGTGACCGACTCACTTGCAAATGCGCAGTAGAGACTTCCCTCTCTGTCCTGCCCCCGCGTCAAGACGTGATGACGGAACAGAGAGGGAAACTGCGCGGAAGGGGAGGGAGGGAACCGCTGAGGTCGCTAGCGCTCCCCCCCAGGTCGCCGCTAGCACTCCCCCCCCCCTGAGGTCACCACTACCACTCCCCCCCCCGGAGTCGCCGCCGCCCCCTCCACCCGGGCCGGGCCCTCTCTTCGCTATTGAACTTACAGCTCAGAAACCGCAGCAGGCAGATCAGCTCCCATTGGCCTTCCTTCCCTGCCTGTGTCCCGCCCTCGCCGATGTTACGTCATACGAGGGCGGGACACAGGCAGGGAAGGAAGGGCGACGGGAGCTGATCTGCCTGCTGCGGTTTCTGCGCTGTAAGTTCAATAGCGAAGAGAGGGCCCGACCCGGGTGGAAGGGGGGCGGCAGCAGCGACTCCGGGGGGGAGGGAGGGAAGGGCAGGAAGGTCTCAGAAGGAGGGGGGCCTAGGAGCTGGCTGGGGGGAGGGATGGAGGGGGGCCTTGGAGCTGGGAGGGAGGAGGAGGGACCTTGGAACTGGGAGGGAATGTGGGGGGCCTTGGAGCTGGGAGGGGAGTGGGCCTTGGAGCTGGGAGGGAGGGACAGAGGGCCTTGGAGCTGGGAGGGATGGACAGAAGGGGGCCTTTGAACTGGCTGGGAGGGAGGGAGGGACGGAGGGGGGCCCTTGCAGCTGGGAGGGAATGGGGCCTTGGAACTGGGAGGGAGGGCAGGGGGCCTTGGAACTGGGAGGGAGGGACGGAGGGGGGCCTTGGAGCTGGCAGGGAAGGAGGGAGGGCAGGGGGCCTTGCAGCTGCGAGGGGAGGGGGGCCTTGCAAAAAAAACAAAACATACCAATACTCGCCCATTTTAACGGGCTTAACGGCTAGTCAGTATATAATTTCCCCCAGCTGTGAGAAGGGGAGAGCAGATTTCCTGGAGGCTCTCAGTCACCATATATCCAATTATGCTAGTATTTTATAAAGAAAACTGCGTGCTCACAAACAAATGCACATAGTTACAGAATAGTGCAAAGCTCGATTTCTAGCATTATATATGTGTACACATATTCACCAACATTACAAATGATTGGAGGTGCAAAACACAATACAAATTACCCCTCCCTGGACATATTGAAGGAGCTTGCTCATTATTGGAGGTGTTCAGTACCCACAGAGTTAGTTCCTATGCCAACTCCATGCACTAGCTGTCAGAGGCTTCTTGGCACCCTGGATTTCCCCAGAAGCAATCTAATTCTAGATATTTATTAATTTTATATCTTTTCTTTATTAGGATTTATTAACCGCCTTTATGAAGAGATTCACCCAAGGCAGTGTACAGCAGGTACAGTTTAACATAAAACTTTACAATTTGTTAACAGCATAACAATAGTAAAATAACCAAGAATAAACATAAATACAATAAATGAGGTAAACTTGAAAAGAGCAAATTGAAACCTAATAATAGGGCTACCATGAAACAGGATAAAAAACATATACATTTAACAGCGCTGAAATTATTAGGTTATGAAATACCTAATAAGCACGTATTAGAACATTCAAAAAACATAGCGATATACTAATGCTTTTCTACAATACAGCTTACCATATAGCTCAGGGGCTGAGTGCAGATATATAGGTGGAGACTAGATGGGTGGTACAGATTCAGTTTGGGATAGATGGGTGGCTAGACTCAAGGCAAATTCTTTGTACTTTTAAAACATGATATAAGGAACTGATCTAAGTTACAGTATGTGTAGGAAGATAATCCAGGTGCAGAATTAGTGTATAATCAGTCACCCTATGTATTAAAGGCTTGGGAAAAGAGCCAGGCTTTCACCTGCTTCCTGAAGCAGAAGTTGTCTCGAGTTATACGTAGCCCTTCTGGGATGTTGATATCCAGAGTCACAGATGTGCCATTCCCTTCTGTAATAGAGAATGGGCATCTCTGTTTTTGTCCTGCCATGGTCCCACCATTGTCACGCTCTAATCCTGTCCAAACCTCTTCCTCTTGCCATATGGATGTCCTTCGGTTTTAGACATCCATTACTGTGGTTTGTGAAATCGAGATCTGGACGTTCATGAAGCACTGACAATTAAATGCCAATTTATGAACATCTAAAACATAAATAGCGCACCAAGGTCTTCAGCCTACTTTAATGGTCGCTTATAAATTCTTGAATGTGATTTCTAGCACTCAAGATTTCTGGATGTTTCTTTCTCTTCTATTGGCACTCCAGTTATCTGGAGGTCTTTTTTGAAGTATTTTAAGTTACCAATATTTTCTGGAATTATCTGATCTAAGGCCTTCCTTGGTTTTTCTATTTACTAATTCTATCTGCTCATCAAAGTGGATAGTAACCAAATCGGATGCATTAAGATCCAAATGATCAATAATATTCTTACCAGAAACATTTCCTAAATTCCATTTTTTGGTTTTTTTTCCAGTATATGTCTTGATAGAAGCTGAATCACAACAGCAAAAGTAATTAGATAGTGATCAGACCATGACAAACACTCATTTCTTTTTCATTTTTGTATCTTTATTAAAGTTTGTTTTTCATTTAAGATATAACTTTACAATAATACTAGTATTGCCCTTGAACATTAATTTCTTAAACTCCCTGCATCTGTAACAAAAACTCCAGGTATAGGAAAGATTGCTTTCTGAAATAAAGATATATATCTTCCAAAAAAATTCAAAAAATAAAATGCAGTGAGCACTGAATAGCCCGTCTGCATGTATAGTGAAGCTTCGTAAAATGATTTATGAAATTTGGATGCCACTTCTGAAAGAAACTTTTCCAGTTCATTTAATACGCTGCCAATCTAAGTGGTCTTAGAAGTTAATTTTGGAATTGAATAGTAGGGATTTAGTACAAGGGCTTGAAGTGCTTTAGTTCTGGTAGCCTAGTTTGGGTGTGGGCAAACTATGACCCACAGGCCAAGACTGACCAATGGGTTCCTCATGCCTTAGTGTTGCTCCATCTGTCCCAGAACATGAGAGTTTTGGTGTCTCTTTGATCCCAGTAATGAGCCATTTGCAAAAAAAGATTTTTTTTTCTTAATCACTACTAGCTCAGCTTCTAGATTTGCTGTCATCACTGTTTCCCTATAGGCAAACTTGGAAATTGGGCACAGCACCAGAAGTTGTGTGCAGACACCGCAGCCAGAGCTCTGGTAGTTTGTCCAACCCCTCCCCCCTCCACCTCATGCCATGTTCCATCCTCCTCCTCAAGCTGCCCTCCAGATTGCATGGACTGCGAATAGAAGTGGTGGAAGCAATTTTTTTACTCCCAAAACAACACACACGGGTAAGAGAGAAAAGTGCTGGCAGATCTAACGGGACTCCTCTTCCATCAGCATCTGATTTTCCCAGGCCCTTCCCTGGCTGCATTTTGGGGTCTGCGGCTCCAAGCTGTAGGCAGTTGCTGCTGGTTTTTTTTTTCCCTTCAGAAAGCTCCCAAGTGCATCTGCAAGAGCCTCTCCGGCAACCCATTTCTATGGCTTTTCAATCTGGGTAATTTCAGGTCAGCGGCTGCTCTTCTGTGCCAAGCCCCGCTATGCCTGTTACTGCTATCCAGGTGCTGAAAGAGAAACTGCCGAAACTGAAAAAACAGGCCACAAAGGAGAGATTTAGCAAAAGGCTGTCAAAGACTCAGCAGACATCTTACAGGGAAGACCTAACAGGGTACTTTGAAAGACCCGCCACATCTCCAGAAAAGAATTGTGTTCAATCCTGTTGTTGCCAGGTATTTTTTTCATGGGTCCTATATTTCTTTGTGTATGTTCTCATCTTAATTATTTTCTTACTGAATCACTGTAAAATATTCAGTACATAATGATTAAAGGATACTACAAGCTCTGCACTGACTGCTGCCACACAGAAGGGCAGCCATACTGATTAACTCCTTATTTTTCTAAAAAGCCCTCCTCCACCCACTCCTGGATCAAAACTGCAGCGCTGTGCTGAACAGCACCAGAGAAATACTGTCGGATCAGCAAAGAACAACTCCCTAATGCTCAATGCTAATGAGATGCAAATATAGGTATGCTCATAGTGTTAAGCATTAGGGAATCTGGCGGGAGGGCAGTGCCTGGCATATTTGCTGAAGAGTTGTGTGTTAAGCACAGCTCTTCAGCGCATGCCCAGAATGTCAGTGGGAAGGAGGAAGAAGAGGTGCCAACAACTCAAGTAGAAAAAGTTCTTCCAGGTCTTGGTGTCGCTACCTACTTTTTCTGCGCTGCTCTGCTCCCTTTATTCATTCCCCATGCCTTCTTTTCTTCCTCCATGCTCCTACCTGTACTACGGGTCACTGTCTTCGATTGCTGTTTTTTGGGAGGGGGAGTGTCGCTGCAAAACAGAACAAAAAAGAATCTTGCAACACCGGTCTCCCTATTCCTTTCCATGGCTCGGCACAACCCTAACACCATAATGTTTTCTGCGGGAGGAGCGTCCTTGTTTGGTGCGCTGCCTGCTGAGCATTGGGGAGGAATACGGGATGACCTCTTTAGCATGCATTTGCATGCTCATTGCGCTCAGTCAGCAAGCTCGTTTCATGCGCTCATTGGCTCTAAGCATTTGCTGCTAGCAAATGCAGGAGCTAGTCCAGCGCTAATGACATCTAGCCCCGCATTTGCTTCTGAGCATCAGGGCCTAAGTGACTTCACCCCTCAGCAGCTCATCCTGCTAATGCTTCACTCCACTAAATTAGAAGTGGCCCACTTGTAGTTATGTATATGATTTAAATTCATTACAATATTCACGCTTTTAAGTTGTTATAATATTTACAGCCTTTGCTAACCTATTATTGCATAGTCTAATTCTTTTATTTGGATCTAGCTCATATGCTTTCATTGGTAGAGGAAGATGAATATCATTCAGGTACAGCAGGAATTCCTCTGTCCCCAGAGGGCTCATCTCACCATCTAAGTTGGTACCATGGAGAGTATAAGTGACTTGTCCCAAGGAGCATCAGAAGGATTTGAAACCTGGTTTACCTGATTCTCACCCTGCTGCTTTTAATTACAAGATAAGTACTCCACCCCCTTAAGGTTTACTGCTCCCACATACATATTTCAATTGTTCTTCATATATACCATTGTTTTCTTCCCCACAGTTCGTCATAGCTATCCTCTAAATAACTGGGTAACAATACGCATAGAATACTATATAAACCTTTTATACTGAACAGATCAGGAATGGAAAGTCCTTTTTGGCATCTTACGAATGCTGCTTTAGATGTCTTGATAAGCCTGGTGGCCTATTACTCTATAATCTGGCAAAGGCTTGTAAGATTTCCATGGCACACTGTTGTAGACATCCCTAGGACTGTTCCACATTATAGTTACCACTATAAGACCCCCCCCCCTCGCTTTACCACTGCCAATGAGAAGAGACAATGGGTTGGGGCACTCTGCAGCCACACAGCCCTTGAGCCTATTCTACAAGGAAAAGTAAGCACATACTTTTCTTTAGTGGAACAGGTTAAATACTTGTCTATATTTTAGGATCGAGCAGTTATATATGCCATGGAGCTGGTGTAAATGCTTGCTTCTGGACTGTTAAAGAACATGTACAAATCATAATACTCTATCATTTATTAAGGGTGGACAATGATTAAATATTTTAATCGCACAATTGATTGAGTTTAACCACGAAGACAGGAGGAGCCTCCACGGAAAGTCAAAGCAAAACAGCAAAAGTAGAGGCTGACAAATGCGCAAACCAACAGGGAGATAATATAAAAAACCAGTTTATTCAGAATATTCATATTAATATCAAGGACCTGACACGGTCCGTGTTTCGGCGCCAAAGCGCCTGCCTCAGGGGTCACAATCAACGTTCTCTGAGAAGAAGCTGATAGGCTTGAATTCCTTTATGTATGCAAGTTAATCCACAGAGAGAACAAAAGAACAGCCATAATAACTATTATTATTATTTCTGCATTTGTACCCCACATTTTTCAATCAAAATTGTCGGTTCAATGTGGCCTACGATTTACATCCATTAAACATATTACATTGTTGTTGGAAGTGTTCATGTGTTCTTATCTGGCTTCTGATCATAGTTTGTTCTTTGTGGTATGTTATAGCATTTTTATTATTGTCCGGTGATATCAAAAAGTAATTTTGCTGAAAAAGTGGGCTTTCAGGTGTTTTCGGAAAGTTAGGTAGTCGGTCTTGTGTTTTAGGACTTTCGGTGTTATATTTCATGTCTTGGGTCAGATGTATGTGAAGTTAGTTGAGTATGCAGCTTTGTATTTTATGCCTTGACATTTTGGGAAGCGCAGGGTGAGATAGGTTCTTGCGCATTTTATTGTGTTGCATATAGGTAGGTTTATTAGGTTAGTCATGTATTCAGGTGCAAGGCCAAAAAGTATTCTGTACGTTAGGGTGCAGATCTTAAAGGATATTCGTGCTTTGAAGGGTAGCCAGTGACGTTTTCAGAGTAGTGGTTTTGCGCTTTCAAATCGATTTGTTCCGAATATTAGTCTAGCCGCTGTATTTTGTGCTGTTTGCAGTTTCTTCAGTAGTTGTTCCCTGCATCCTGTGTAAATACTGTTGCAGTAGTCTGCGTGTGCTAGAACCATGGATTGGAGTAAGGTGCGGAATACATCTCTCGGGAAGCATTTTTTATGCACTTCAGTTTGGAACATTTTTTTCGTTGTAGTTGAGATTTGGTTGTTGAATGATAGATAGCAGTCAATGGTGACTCCTAGGACAATTTAGGTTGTCAGATATTGGGAGGAGTGTACCCATGGCATTGATGTGTGTGAAGCATTCAGTGTTGTGTGATGATATGAGTACCAGGCAGTGTGTTTTTTTTCTTTGTTTAGTCTGAGCTTGAACGATGATGCCCAGGTTTCCCTTATGTTTATGCCTGCACTAATCCTGGTTGTAATTTCATGCATTTAATATCTCATATAGTGCGTGGAAGCTGATTCCACAGATCAGGACCACCACCTATCAGAGATTTCCACCAATAACCAATTTTCGGCAGGTTGATATCGACGGTATATTCAATCTAACCCCCTGCATAAACTTTAACTCCGTAGGAGACGAATATAAAGAAATCATATTTTGAAGATAATCTGGAGTTTGTCCATATAAAATCTTAAAAACGAACATCAACAACTTACAATGAATTCTTGCCTTCACTGGCAAACAACGCAAATTTGGAACACATGCGGAGCCTTCTAAGTATGGTCAAACATTTATTGATAAAGACTCGAGAGCTCGCTGACACAACCAATCCTGTTTGCCATACAAAGGTCTTTTTGAAGACCAATTGTTCTTATCTACTTTTATCAACCACCATTCATCTGTTGGTGATTTACATGTTATATGAAGACTCCTGAAGCAGGCTAATCGCCGAAACACAGGTCTGTGTCGAGTCTTCATCAATAAATGTTTGGCCATACTTAGAAGGCTCTGCGTGTGTTCCTGGTTAGCCTATTGTCCACTCCCTATTACTGTCTGCCTTTTCCATGCGATTTCAGTGTTCCTCTGCTTCAGCAGATTTCCACTAAACAACTTTAGCAGAAAAGGACTAGCATGATCAGTAGACCTTCCACCTAATATTAGCTTTGCTGCCGCATTCTGAATAACCTGAATTCAAGCACTTGTGTATCTAGTAAACCTAATACAGCGATATTGCAATAGTCAATTTGACTTAAAGCCATAGATTGCAAAATTGTTCAGGAGGATCTATTAATGGCTTAATGTGACAAAGTAGCTTCAATTTAAAGAAAGCCTTCTTCACAATTTCATTTATTTGCTTTTCCATTCCCTAAGTAGAATCCAAAAACACCCCTAAAATTTTAATGTGAGCCTGTAATGAGGTTTCGGCTGTAGCTAATTTAATTTTTACCTGTGAATCATCTACATCTTTACCTCAACCCACAGAATATTTGTTTTACTGGGATTAATTTTCAGACCATACAAAAACATTCACTGAGAAATCTTTTCAAACACTTTGCATCATCACCTCTATTGTCTCCTGAAAGCTCTTTACTAGAGGGAACAATAGTAAAATGTTGTCAGAATAAGAAAAATATATTACATCAAAAGGCCTAAACACATGCTGCAATTGACTCAAATACACCCTGAAAAGAAAAGGGGAAATCGGATAACCCTATGGCATTCTACATTCCATGACTCTGAAAGAGTCTTATTCCATATAACTTGTAAATTTCTGCAGGGCCGCCGAAAGACAGAGCCGGGCCTGGGTTGCCCTGCCCCCCCACGGGCTTCCACCAACCCCTGATTCTCCCCCCCCCCCCCCCCACTCGGGCAGCCGCTGCCCCCCTAACCTTCCTGCGTCTGCTCTTCCCTCGGACTGTCACTCTCCTGCTCCTGTGTGCTGGGACCCAGGTTATCGCATTAATGTAATCACCTGGGTCCCGACACACAGAAGAAGAGAGACATACCCAGGTACCAGGCCCCCCTGCGCCCCTCCCCATTGGCGGCCCTGAATTTCTGTGTTTTAAGAATCCGGAAACCACAGCAGTACTGTATCAGAAATATAAATCTTTGCCAATCGTCTCAATAAAATTTCATGATCAAAGATGGGCACATACTTACGGAATTATGCATAGCCAGAATATGACCATTTAACACACAATGTGTCCACTTGCATCCATAAATGTAGAATACCAGCATTTATGCCCACTCTTGCTGCCTTAATCTAGGCAGTTCCTGATAGAATTGCTCTCTATAATGGGATGATAACATAAGAATAGCCATACTGGGTCAGAGCAAAGGTTCATCTAGCCCAGTATCTTCTTTCCAACAGTGGCCAATCCAGAGAGCAGAGGTTCCCAACTCAGTGATGTCACTGTGATTGATGTGGCAGCCACTCCCAAAGGTGAGAGCTGGATATTAAAGGTGATTTCATGAATCAACAAAAGTGTACAGGAGGACATAGTCCTCAAAGCTGGGAAGGCAGCAAAAGGCTCCAGAGGCACCATGAAGCCAATGAGGCAGCTGTGAGCTATTCTCTAAGGTGCCACCATGGTGGTCTGAAAAGGAAGGTTTGAGGAGCCCCAAAGAGGGACTTCAGTCCTGAGAGTTTGGCTGGTTGCTTGTCTTATGTTCCAGAGACAAGGAAAACTGTTTAGATTCAACCAAGGCTGGGACTGAGAAACAATTAAAAGATAGAAAACAGTCAAATTAAATGGTTAATGGGAAAGGTGAACAGCTGAGTGCCCCAGGGATCTGTACTGGTACTGCTGCTTTGTAAAATAAGATCACATTAATACATACATAGTCAAATATACAATACAAAAATAAATATAAATAATAAAACACCAATGAGCCAACAGTACTTCCTTGCACTGATTAAATAATATACATCAAGGCTGATATTCAGTATGGTTTAAACAGGCAGGTATGGCTTCTTCCTATTTAACCATGCTGTGGGCAATTTAAGTGGGTAGTGCTGCTGAATATTGGCTCTAACAGCTCATGTGGAATCCGGGCAGTACCACAGTGGTCCGGTGCAGAGTCTGGGAGCAGCCCATATATCTAAGAAGCAGATATAAAAGGCAGTCCTAACTTTGACCATTTTATGTAGGTGCCAGCACTGAATATCGGTCAGCACCCGCACAACTTCCGAGCTGCTACTGCTTCCACTTACGTCCCCACTCTGATTCTACAACTTCCCCCCACTCACCCCCTAGGCCCCCCCCGATCTGATTCTCCCCATCTAATTCATCCTCCTGCTCCTATCCAAAATCCCCACTTTAATTACCCCCGCAGTCTCCCTTCTAAGCTCCCCTTCCCTATACCAAAAAACCTCCATGTCTCCCTCCCCCCACACCTGGACCCCTGCCACCCACGGGACTTACCCAGAGGTGATCTCTGGTAGTCTAGTGGGACAGGGCAGGAGTGGCCCTCTCCACTTTTGCCCCATCAGCTCCTGGTAGACATCATTTGTTTACTCTTTCCAAAAATACTAGGACTCGGGGGGGGGGGGGGGGGGGGGGTCACACAATAAAGCTACAAAGTAGTTTTAAAACAAATCTGAGAAAATGTTTCTTCACTCAACTTGTAATTAAACTCTGGAATTCATTGCCAGAGCATGTGGTAAAAGCAGTTAGCTTAGTGGGGTTTAAAAAGGTTTGGATAACTTCCTAAAATAAAAGTCCATAAGCCATTATTAAGATGGACTTGGGGAAAATCCACTGCTTATTTCTAGGATAACTAATGAAAATAGTAGAGGATACACAAAAAATACAATATGTTACGATCTCATACGTGGGTAAGTCTCATATATACTTGACGGCTGATGTCACTTCACTCCTCGGTGAACCTATTTCTAGGATAAGCAGCATAAAATGTATTGTACTGTTTTGGGATTTTGCCAGGTGCTTGTGGCCTGGATTGGCCACTGTTGGAGGCAAGATGCTGGGCTTGATGGACCTTCGGTCTGTCCCAGTATGGCAACGCTTATGTTCTCAGGTTCAAAATGGTGGCAGTGACCCCTAGCAGTAGCCTTACAGTACTACCACTAGAGATCATTCTTCCATATAGGGCAATTTGCCTGGATAAGTGTCTTAGGGTTCTGTTTACTAAGGTACACTAGCGTTTTTAGTGCGTGCACAAAATTAGGGTGCACTGTGTAGGCGCCCATAGGAATATTGTGGGTACCTACACAGTTAGCGCACGCTAAAAGCACTAACGTGCCTCTAGCGTGGCTTAGTAAATGGGGCCCTTATGCAGGTCAGAGCTAAATATCAGCTGGAACCTGTATAAGTGCTGGCAGCCAGCACATGCCAGGATATGCCCAGATTTTCAATGCCAGAGCCTAGACATGGCCTGGCATTGAATATTCAGCCCTATCTTAGCTGGTGACATTCACTATTTTAAAAATATCTGACCACCAGCAGCTGAATATTGACTGGATAATCTTCAAGAAAATTAATTCCTTTTTTGTCCACATAATTCCACAGATCGTGATACATCATATGTCCTGAGTGCCCAACGCTAGCCCTAAGATATCACAAATGCCCACTCTGTTAGAGTTCCTAATGCTTGGGTGAACAACAGGCTCATTTTCAAAAGAGGACGCCCATCTTTTGACACAAATCGGAAGATGGGCGTCCTTCTCCCAGGGTCGTCCAAATCGGTATAATCGAAAGCCGATTTTGGATGTCCCCAACTACTTTCTGTCGCAGGGACGGCCAAAGTTCAAGGGGGCATATTGGAGGCGTAGCGAAGGCAGGACTTGGGCATGCCTAACACATGGACTTTCTCAACCCATAATGGGGAAAAAAAGGCGTTCCTGACAAGCACTTGGACGACTTTACCTGATCGTGTTTTTCTTATGACCAAGGCACAAAAAGGTGGCTGAAATGACCAGATGACCACTGGAGATAATCGGGGATGATCTCCCCTTACTCCCCCAGTGGTCACTAACCCCCTCAGCCTCAAAAAAATATCTTAAAAAATAATTTTTGCCAGCCTCAGATGTCATACTCAGGTCCATCACAGCAGTATGCAGATCCCTGGAGCAGCTTTAGTGGGTGCAGTGCACTTCAGGCAGGCGGACCCAGGTCCATCTCCCTCCCTACCTGTTACGTTTGTGGAGTAAACAGCGAGCCCTCCTAAACCTACCACAAACCCACTGTACCCACATCTAGGTGCCCCCCTTCACCCATAAGGGCTATGGTAGTGGTGTACAGTTGTGGGTAGTGGGTTTTAGGGGGGTTGGGGGGCTCAGCACACAAGGTAAGGGAGCTATGTTCCTGGGAGCAATTTCTGAAGTCCACTGCAGTGCCTCCTAGCGTGCCCGGTTGGTGTCCTGGCATGTGAGGGGGACCAGTACACTACAAATGCTGGTTCCTCCCATGACCAAAGGGCTTGCATTTGGTCGTTTCTGAGATGGGTGTCCTTGGTTTCCATTATCGCTGAAAATCAGAAACGACCAAGTCTAGGGATGACCATCTCTAAGGACGACCAAAATTTCAAGATTTGGGCGTCCCCGACCGTATTATGGAAACGAAAGATGGACATCCATCTTGTTTCGATAATACGGGTTTCCCACCCTACATGGGGAAGTTTTGCGAGCACGTCCTCAACAAAACTTGGGCGTCTCTTTAGATTATGCCCCTCTACGTATCTCTTCAATGACTTTTCAAAAGCTACCAAACAGAAATATATAACTTATATGTTCTCTATTTGTGATCTTTGTACGCTGAGTGAGTTACTATCAATAAACATACATCCATGAGCATGGTCCAGCAATACAGAAAGTCAAGTTTCTTCAAAATGTACCTTTCGTAAAGTTGGAATTGCCAGAAAGCATGCTACTTCTGATCTCAATGACCCATTTGCTTTTAATTTACTAAGTTTTTATTTTCTGATTTAAAACAAAACTCAGTGTGTGGCCCTCTAGAGCCTTCCAGCTTACTCTGTCCCAGACACTGTAGCCAGTAGTGTTTCACACTGCAGCCTTTAAAGGTATTGCTTGGATTTGTAGGGCAGCCCTGCAAAAAGGGGGTCATACTGTATTCTGCATAAAATGGTAAATGAATGCAGAGTATCTGGGCTGAGGGAAGAGGAAAAGCAATGTATCAACTGATAGCAATTATAAATATGTGTAAGATCTGCAGGCGATACTCCAGAACAGAGGATGTTGCTGTCCTAATAAGATAATATTTTTAATGCGCCAGCTTGTAAAACGTATTGATCATTAGATAAAGAATATTTACATCAACAAGCTTTTAATTTCTCAGCATTATATTAGAGATCTACCACCTCCTGAAGATCTTCATCTCTTTCTTCTCATGTTGGAGCCTCATTGCAATGCATCCTGCCCTAAGGCCATGCAGCCTACTGAGAGCTCCGCATAATCTATACTGTGTTAGAGAGACAAGACCAGTGTCAGTTGTGCAAAATATGTCACTGCATGGCTGGCTGAGGGGGAGCAGACATTTTTTCTTGACTCTAGGAACTAGGGTCCCCAGGGCACCTGCTATGCGAGTTACATGTTGAATCAGTTCAGCCTGCATTTCACTGACAACTCTTAACTCACATAGAATTTCATTATTCTTTATTAGCATTTCTTTCCCCCTGTGCTTAGCTCTGCTGGTACCCGGAGTCCCTGAAGAGGCTCTTCACCTTTCCTCTTCTTTTTTTTTTTTAATTGTTTTTCCTCTTTTGTTAAACCGCTTTGAGCCTCTGTTTAGAGGGAGTTAGCGGTATACAAGAAAAAAATCACATCACATCATAACATCTCACTGCTGTCTTCCTCCTCTGCCAAGTGGCACAGTCTGACTCCTCTGGCTCATTCTTCTTTTCAAGCTACAAAGACCCCAGATATCCATCCTTCATGGAATCTTCCTCTCCTGAAGGCAGAGAAAGGATAATTACACAGTTTAATTTCATTAACTACTCTTCTTATAAGAAATGCTGTTTCTCACATGCTAAGCACACAGGGTAGTGGTATCCTAGTGAAAATGAACAGAAGATAAAACCAGGGAATATGATAGGTGTATTCTAATGATAGAGGATAAAGAGCTTTCCCATGCAAATGGTAAATATTTAAGAACAAGAGGGCCTGATAAGTTGGAAGGGGCTAAACTCAGGGATCACAGAGAAAAAGGGTCTTTTACAAAAAAAAAAAAAAAGGGGGGGGGGGGGGTGAATGCATAGAACAGCTTCCCAGTGGAAATGCTAAAAATTAGCACCATAATCAAGTTATAGTGGACATGGGATATGCTCTGTGGTCTATTCTAACATGGAACGTAGCAGACTACATAGGTCATATGGTCCTTACGTGTCCTTACAGGTCACAAATCTATGTTTACAGATTTGTTAGTTCTATGAATACAAGATTTTGAACACAAAACTCACTCTCAACCCTTGCAGTTCTTGAGGTATCTAGGTTGCCAATCTCTTCAACGCTGACAAGAAAAGAATGGGGAGCTCAGGGAACTGAAGAGAAGAGGGCATGAGAAGGCAGTTGTGAGAAAACAAGAAAATTTAAGAAGGAAGGCATTGAGAAAACAGCGGGAGCTCTATGGGGGAGAAGGTAGGGGGCTGAGGGGAGATAAGAACACAGGTGAGCTGAATGGTTGAAGGGAGAAGGGGATATGCATTACCTTACAAGATTTGATAAAAATGGCATTGAAGTGAGGGAGTAATGAAAGAGAAAGAGTCAAAGAAGGGGGTATTAGAGAGAGGGAAAGGGAAAGTGAAGTTGTGGGAGAGAGGTTGGTGGAGCACTGATAAAAGACATGGAGGGGCATAATCGAACGGAAACGCCTATCTCCATGGGCGTTTATCTCCAACAACGGGTCTGTGAAGGGGCGGGCCGAACCGAATCATCGAAAAAATGGACGTTTTTGAGCTGGGCGTTTGTTTTTTTTAGCGATAATGGAAACTAAAGACGCCCAGCTCAAAAACGTCCTAATCCGAGCCATTTGGTCGTGGGAGGGGCCAGGATTGGTAGTACACTGGCCCCCCTGATATGCCAGGACACCAACTGGGCACCCTAGGTCAGTGCGGTGGACTGCAGAAAAAGCTCCCACATGCATAGCTCCCTTACCACGGGTGCTGAGCTCCCAACCCCCCTCCCCCAAAACCCACTATCCACAAATGTACAACACTACCATAGCTCTTAGGGGTGAAGGGGGCACCTACATGTGGGGTACAGTGGGTTTTGGAGGCCCCCCATTTACGAGCACAAGTGTTACAGGTGGGGGGGGGGATGGGCCTGGGGCCACCTGGCTGAAGTGCACTGCGGTACCCACTAAAAGTGCTCCAGGGACTTGCATACACGCTGGCCTCTAGGACTGGTTGCTGCTATATAACATTGGCACACCAGTTGACACCTGAAGACTAGTCTCTCCGAAAACGTCCTTTATTGGAATAACCGCCTTTACTCACAGTTAACTGCAGATCAGAGGTTGTGCCCCACTGGCAACGAGTCTCCCTGGTACTGAGATTAGCAGTAGGTCAGAGTTGGCAGAATGCTGTACAATGCCCTCTTTCAGCCACATTCAAGGTAAGAACTAAGTTCTGTAACGTGGCTAACACAGGAAAGGGAACTAAAATGGCCACTACCGCATGGACTACAACAGGAAACACAAGAGGGCACACTCTGACCCAGTAGGCAGGGGGAAAAGCACCATGGGAGAAGAGCCTACCAACTACCAACATCGTGAGACTGTAACACAAGCTAATGAAATCACGGAGCCCAATACCTTCCACCCTCCACAATGCAATGCTGATGTGACCCTGTACTACACCCGAGAGCCACATCTGACACAGGGAAAGGCTGTGATAGGATCGAACACATTCTGCTGTCATGGAGGTGGGTATGGCATTTGAGGTTGGCATAGAGGCTGGAAAAAAAGTTTTTAAAGTGGGTTTTTTTTGGTGGGAGGGGGTTAGTGACCACTGGGGGAGTCCGGGGAGGTCATTCCCGATTCCCTCCAGTGGTCATCTGGGCAGTTGGAGCACTTTTTTGGGACTTGTTCGTGAAAAAAAAAGGGTCCAAAAAAAGTGACCCAAAATCACGGTAAAAACGCCTTTTTTTCGATTATCATCTAAAGACGCCCATCTCTCTTCGGCTGATAACCATGCCCCAGTTTCGCCTCCACCACACTTCCGACACGCCCCCGTCAACTTTATTCGTTCCCGTGACGGAGTGCAGTTGGAAACGCCCAAAATCGGCTTTCGATTATACCGATTTGGGCGCCTTTGCGAGACAAACGTCTATCTCCCGATTTAGGTCGCACTATAGGCGTTTTTCTCTTTCGAAAATAAGCTGGACAGAGTGTTATAAGTAGGGAAACTGAGGGCGATTCATGGCAAAGTGAACTTAGGAAAGGGGGAGATAAGATACTTGGGGGCTCATTTTTGAAAGAGAAAAACATCTAAAAAGTAGCATAAAGCAGCATTTGGACATTTTTCTCACCAAAACGTCCAAATCAGTATTTTCAAAACCCGTTTTCCAGACATTTGTCTATGCAGTTCGTGTGCAGTGCATCCGAATCTCAAGGGATTAAAGCGTTCCTACCACTTGGATGTTTTTCTGCCATAATGGAACAAAACCAAAACATCCAAGACTAAAACTAAGACATTTTGAGATAGACCTGTTTTAATAACAACTAAACTTTTTTTTTTAAAGTGCCCTAATGACCACTGGAGGAATAAAGGAATGACCCCTCCCTTACTCTCCCACTCCCCCCCCCCATAAATGTAAAAGAAAAGTACATACCAGCCTCTTTGACAGCTTCAGATGTTATGGCCAGTCCTACTAGAGCAGCAAGCAGGTTCCTCTAGTACCCTACTGGTCAGTGCAGTGCACTGTAGAGAAGGGGACCCAGGCCCATAATCTACTCTAACTGCTACACTTGTGATAGAAAGTGTGAGACCTCCAAAACCCATCATAAACCTACTGTACCCACATATAGGTTACACCTGCAGCCATAAGGGCTATTTTAGTGGTGCACAGTTGGGTACAGTAGGTTTTTGGTGGGTTCACAATACTATTTAATGGAACAACAGTAAGATGTGTATCTGGGAGCTTTTAGGTGAAGTCCACCACAGTGCTTCCTAGGGTGCCCCACTGCTCTACTGGGATGTCTCTGTGGCCAGTCTACTAAGAATGCTGCCCTCCCCTCCCCCTCCCCCAGATGTTCCAACAACTTGATTGTGTGTTTTTCACTTGGACGTGTTTTTTTTTTTTTTAATGGACCAAAAAGATAAATGCACAGAGCACAAAACCATCTAGCAAGTGGTCATTTTTTAGACATTTTGCTGTTTTGAAAATGGCTATATTTGAATTCTGGATGTTTTGAGCAAAACATCCAAAGCCGGACTTTGATGTCATATCGAAAATACCCCTCAAAATGCAAGAACGAAGTAAAGAGTTGGTGCTAACAGAAAGAGATGAAAAGAAGTGAGATAAAAGAGAAATATGGAGACAATGAAACGGGCGCTAGCAAGGTAATCCTCCCCTCTGCAGTGTCCTTCCTGTCTCCCCTGCCCCCCCTGCAGCCACCCATCTGGTCTCAGGACCCCCTCCCCACCAACCCTCCTCTGCCTCTGCAGCCATGCATGTGCAGCGGCCCTCCTCTCTCCCCTGCTCCCCCTGCAGCCACCAATGTCGAGCGACTCTCCTCTCCCCCTGCCCCCCTGCAGCCACCCATGTCCAGCAACCCTCCTCTCCCCCTGCAGCTACCCATGTCCAGCGACCCTCCTCTCCTTTCCCCTTGCCCCCCCTGTAGCCACCCATGTCCAGCGACCCACCTCTCTCCCCTGCCTCCCCTGCAGCCACCCATGTCCAGTGACCCTCCTCTCCCCCTGCCCCCCCCTGCAGCGTCCCTTCTGTCTCCCCTGCAGCCACCCATCTGGTCTCAGGACCCCCTCCCCACCTCCCTCTTCCCTGCCCCCCCCTGCAGCCATCCATGTCCAGCAACCCTCCTCTTCCCCTGCCCCCCTCCAGTCACCCATGTCCAGCGACCCTCCCCTCCCCCCTCGGCACATCACCCAAACCCCTACCCCCCCCCCCCCAGTGCATCACCAAAGCCCCTACCCCCCCCTCGGGCACATCAACCCCCTTGCCACCCGCAGCCACCAATACTAACGCTGTCCGGCCGCTGCTGCGTCTCCTGTTGAGCAGCAGCGGCCGGTACAAAAAGAAAAAAGCCAAAAAAAGATTTTAAACCTGAAACACGGCTCCGTAGACAGCCATCTGGCATTGGCTGTCATCTCTACAGACGCTCCTCCTCTCCCCTCTGACGTTGCTGCGCTCCTCCAGGGTCTTCCTGCAGGGGCAGTGACGTGGAAGGAGAGGAGGAGCGGCTGCAGTGACGACAGCCAATGCCAGATGGCTGTCTACGGAGCCGCGTTTCAGGTTAAAAATCTTTTTTTGGCTTTTTTCTTTTCGTACCGGCCGCTGCTGCTCCACAGCGTTAGTATTGGCGGCTGCAGGTGGCGAGAGAGTTGATGTGCCCGAGAGGGGGGGTAGGGGCTTTGGTGATGCGCCAGGGGGAGGGTCTTGGGTGATGCATCGAGGGGGCGGTAAGGGCTTGGGTGCTGCGCTGGGGCGGAGGGGCTTGGGTGTTGCGCCGAGGGGGGGGGCACTGACAGCTGTTTCCCAGGCAGGGGGAGGAGTAGGGAAACACCCTTGCCTTGGAATCAGCTGTCAGTGACATCACTGACATCAGTGCATTCTAAACTGCCTAGCAGACCACCTCCGAGGGAGCTACGGTACCAGGCACATTAGAACGTTGGAGGTGAGAATTATTATATAGGATGGTAAACTAGGAAGGAGAACCAGAAGAAGGAAAAAACATATCTTTAATGGAATATATTAAAAAGAAGCACATAAAGAAGGAAAGGAGTAGCCACAGGACCTAGGCACGCATACTAGGGGGGGGTAATTTTATAAACTATTTTCGCACATATGGGTTCTTATAAAATTAGGTCGTTGGCAGATGCAGCTGTGAAAGCTAGCTATCTGTGACCAGCGGAGCCTTATAACTTCCTGAGGGTAGGATGCAGCAGAGGAAAGGCCCTGCTGGCCAGAGTGACCACTGCCTCTGCTGGCAAACTGCTGCAGCATTTCAAGGAATGGGGGGGGGGGGGGAGCTAGAGAAATGCCGGACTTGGATGGAAGGGGGAGAGGAAGGGAGGATGTCACACTTCCAGAAGAGAGGAAGGATGCAACTTCAGGCGGCCCCGAGCATTTTGCCAGGCTCGCTCAATGGTAGCTATGTCCCTGCCAGTGCTACAAGTCTCCTGCTTGGTCTCTGAGTGATTTCCTCCCCCCTTCTCCTGACAATAAAACTTCAGTATACAGTTCAATCCATGGTCATAGAAAAGACGACAGATGTGCATCTACAACATTAGGATGCGACTTCCTTGAATTAATGGAAGAGGTAAGAGCCCTGCCGTGAGAATGCACTAGATTTGGTTTGAAATCAAGAGTACAAGTTTCTGCTTGGCGATTTTATAGTCGATAAGAAGCACTCAGCTGAGAGCAGCAGCAATTATTTTTAGCAGGGAGAGTTGCTGGGACTTGCACTGCCGCTGTGCCACTTTGATGCCAGCCTAATTCCTTTCTCCCCAACTCCCTGCTCTCATCAAGAACCAAGCTGATGAGCTCTGGCTTTGCTAAATCAAGGAAGCGAGTTTTGTGTTAGAGCACTGGGTATCTTTAGGCAGGGTGATGCATAGATGAGATTTTAGCCTCTCGGTCCATCAACTAATATTAAACTTTTCTGATGGTATGATCGTGATCCCAGGCACAACAGCTTGGACTGGCGTGCTGCTACCCCGTTACTGAACTGGTGTGAGTGTACAGTCTGATGACAAGTTCAGGAACAGATTGCTCATCTGCGAATCCAGGTGACCTTGGAATCTGCTAATTAAGTAGCAGCCACATCATAAAACGAAGCAATCTAATTACAGATATAAATTACAATTATCCATTCCGGATTGCTTACATACATCATTAAACCAGCTTTATTGCTTGCTTTTAAAGAAGCAGTAATAGCTAGAAACTTGGAAGCGCCAGCTTGCTTGTTTCTTGACTGTTGTTTCCTTTTTTGGTCTTGCTCTTGTTTTTATTTTCTCTTCATTCTAGTACAGATCTTGCCTAACCAGTTTAGGTGACCCCTAAAAAAAGGACCCTTTAAAAACCTCTTTGGGCCCTTGGCAGAGAAAAGTGCCGATGCTGCTGACAGCACCAGAAAGGATGTAGATTAAAAAGAGCTTGGTATCCTGCTGACAGCACTAGAAAGGATGTAGTTAAAAAGAGCCTGGTGTCCTGCTCACAGAACCAGAAAGGATGTAGGTTAAAAAGAACCCAGTGTCCTGCTGACAGGACCAGAAAGTTATGTAGGCTAAAAAGAATCCGATGTGTTGCTGACAGTACCTGAAAGTTAGTAGTTTAAAAAGAATCCAGTGTCCTGTTCACAGCACCAAAAAAGATGTAGGTTAAAAAGAATCCAATGTGCTGCTGATACTACCTGAAAGTAGGTAGGTATTATTAAAAAGAACCCGGTGTGCTTCTGACAGCACCAGGAAGGATGTACGTAAAAGCATAAGAATAGCCATACTAGGTCAGTCCAATGGTGCATCTAGCCCAATTTCCTGTTTCCAACAGTAGCCAATCCAGGTCACAAGTACCTGGCATAAATCCAAATAGTAGCAAAATTCCATGCTACCAATCCCTACTCTGCAGCTGAATTAATGGTGCCAGGCCAGGCAGATAGTAGAAAGGAGCAGCTGGAACATGTTTTGTTGGGGAGACGCCATGAGTGGCCCACCCCAAAACGTTTTACTACTACAATGACTGAGATTGAAGGCCAATGAGTTAGGTTTTCTAGTGGTGTATCCTGGGTATAAATTTGGAAAGATCAGCATGCTGTTTTGTTTTCTAAACGCTGCTGAAGCTGTTGGGCCGGGGTTCTCAACCCAGTCCTTAGGATACCCAAAATGAATATGCATGAGATAAATTTGCATGTGCCAGCTCCATTCCATGCAAATCTAGGCTACATACTTGACTGGCTAGGTATGTTAGTTGAGAACCCCTGTTCTACAGTAATAATTCTCAACCTTTTTTAAGTGGGGACACACCAGATGGATGATGTTCATGTATATGAAATGCTGCCTATATGACCCCTCATGGTCCTTTGGTCCAACACAATATAGCAGTTCTTAAGAGTTAAATGTAAGCATGACTGAATCTACAAAAATTCAATCCAACAAGTGCAGATCAGAATTAGCACATTTCTCCAGGAAAGTCACAATACCAAAAGAAAAAAAAATTCTGATTCTCATGTTATCTGAGCAGTAGAAACACCAATCTCTCCACTTCAGGGACATTGTGAAACAGAAAACCTAACAAAAATCCAAACTTAACATGCATTTAGCAATCATGTCATACAACAGTAGCACTAATGCTATGGTTCATACAGCAAGAACCTTACTTATTACTCCTGGGGGAATTCCATGCAAAATGAAAAATTCTGTGTAAAAAGTTTGGAAATTATGTGAATAATATTTTAAAATTTTGAATTTTTATTTGTAAATTTATTTGTGCAGAATTTCCCAAATCATAAGGCCTAATCACTCTCCCTGCTTCTTCCTTCACCAGTAATATCAGTCTCCAGGTTCCAACCTCCCCAGCACTCTCTCACTCCGACTTAGCTTCCTGTTCCACCCTCCCTACTGTAACTTAGCTTGAACCCCTTTTCTTCCCCCAGCTTTCTTTGCTCCCTAGTTCTTTCTCTCATAGCACCAATCCCTAGCTATCTCTATTCTTTCTCTCATTGCCCCCCATCTTACAGTGTCTTCCTGATCATGTGGCATAAGAAGAAGCAGCACATCAGACCACTTTCTTCACCTCTGCTGAACTGGGCCCACTATTTATTTGTACCATGCGGGGCACTGTACAGCCAAACAATTCAAGTAAGCAGTTGGGCCCAAGCCAGTAGAGGAGAAGGAACTGGTCTGATGCACAATCACTTGTTTCTTCCTTATGCCACGTGATCCGGCAGGACAGGTTAAGCAGGGTGGTGGTGGGGTGGGGTGGGAGGTTTGTAGGAGCAATTTGTGGGTGTGTGCTACAAGGGAAGGAATCAGAAATCTGATTCTTAATTGTGCAGTGGTGCAGATTTCTCCCAGGAGTAACCTATGAATAGGCAGCACTACAAATATTACACTGGGCCCTAAAACACCAACACACCAACTACAGGTAACAGAGAATAAGTGCACCTGCTACAGAATTCTAATGAGAACCTATATGCAAATGGAACACTAAACCACAGTCACACACAAAACACAGACAGATCCTCACCAAAGACAGGACAAGGAATCACAAATTAGAATACAAATACAAAAATTGAACTGAGAACCCCAATAAATTAAACTCAGTATATGCTGCAACACTGGAGAAATAAACATAGATGCATTTCCTTTTGTATTGAATACAATATATAGATATCCAAAGTGCACATTTCCCAAAGCTAACATATTTCAATTAATAATTAAAAAAAAAGTTTTTCTACCTTTGTTGTCTGCATATTTTATTTTTCCATCATGTTGGTCCCAGTTTCTCTTTTCTGCTTTCCTATCTTCTGCTACTTCTGTTTCCAGTGGTGACTGTCCATTTATTACTTATCCTCTCTCTTCCTGTCTTGTTCCATTCCCTCACTATACCTGTTTCTGACATACTGATATTTCCCTTAAAGTCCTCTCCTTCCCTTTTTTCTTTTCTGGAAGGAATAGAAGGTCCTCTCATGAACCAACATTTGACAGTTTTCTGTTTGTTGAGTACAAGCTTATGTCCCAAGAGCCAATGGGAGATTGCATCAAGACAACGTTGAAGTGGGCCGATATCAGGATTGAACGGGGCTAGTAGGGAAAAGTAACAGAAGTGAATCACGAGTGAATGGACCCAGAGATACCTAGGGACCTAAGATGGGATAGCAAAAGGTGATGATTAACCAAGGCGAAAGTCGTAGAGAGATCCAGTGAAATGGAAAGCACAATTTTATGTTTATCAAAGTGGGAATAAATTTAATTCAACAATGCAGCTAAAACAGTTTCCATACTAAAGTAAGCCCTAAAACCAGATTGTTGGGGGTGGAGGACAAGAGATTTTTCAATGAAAGATGACAGCTGAGAAAAGACAACTTTCTCCAATATCTTGGAGCGGTCTGGACATTAGTGAGCAGGGGACTAGGGATCTAGAGAGAGCTTCTTTAGAATGAGGCGTATAAAGCAGATTTCCACAGATCTGTGACTTGGCCAGAGAGAAGACTTGAATTTATTACTAGAAGTAACTTAGGTAGCAGTTGGAGCTCTGAGATCTGTAACTAGGAAGGTGGTATCGGGACAAGTGCATAGAACATAGGTCTCATCCCTGACAGTACTTTAGACAAAGATACAAGGGTCTGGGGTTCGAAGGATGTCTAGGATGAGGTTTCCAGAAAAGAGGAAGGAGCAAGAGATACAGTAGTCTGATCTGAGCTAATGTGGGGTGGAAGTGCCAGGGCTGAAGGAACAGCAAATGGACCCAGGAAGGAAGGAGATAGGGACATTGGGACCACGGGGGGGGGGGGGGGGGGGGGGGGGACAGGTGGCAGTGAGTTTACAAGATCTTGAACTTTGGAAAAGAAGTACTGGCCTCCTGCCTCTGATGTTGCTATCTTCAACAATGGCAGCGCTCTATTCTGTGCACCAGGTGGGGCCAGTCTGCCATATAAGTAGATCCTTTTCAGGAGCTAGCAGGGTGACTTCAGCAAGTTGCCATGGCACTGGAACTCCACTTTGGTGGCTGATGGGATAGGTTCCACCAGAAGCACCGGCATTGGAGCTGCACTTCAATTACTTTTCCTTCTTTCATCATCTCTGAAAAGGAATGAGTTTTTGGAACCTTGGCTATAAGTTTCTCGCTGTTTCTCACATCTATAAAAGAGACTCTAAGGCTCAATACAGTCCATGGCTTCATGCATTAGAAATGCTGAATGTAAGCTAAAGAAAGTGCTAGTGAATCAGAAATACAAGCTGCTATATTTAGTAAGTCAGATGAAGTCAATTATTTTTGCTCCTAATGTTCCCACAAATGACATTTCAGTCATTGAATGCATGCGAAGTCTGCTCTGTATTGACAGAAAATGCCTACTTCAAGATCAAGTATCCAAAGTACTAATTACTAAAGCTGGAATTAAAATGTTAACAGCTGTATATACTTTCGGGCCCGATAGTCAGCCAGTAGTGATCAGCATTTTGCTGGCTGCCGCCGGTGTGAAACCCAGAAATTTTTAATGCCAAGTTATGTCCAGGCTTCTGCGCTGAATTTTCGGGTTTGCGGAGCAATATTCAGCACTTAACCAACTATAGGTCACTGCATACAGATAGGATTGACTTTTATGCAGTCCTATTCATGCGGTGACCTTGGCCAATTCAGTGCTGAATATCGGCACCGAACCAGTCAAGTGCCGACTCCTACTATTTATCTATAGCGCTACTAGACGTACGCTGCGCTGTACATTTGAACATGAAGAGACAGTCTATGCTCAAGAGAGCTTACAATCTAATCAGGACAAACAGGATAAATAAGGGATAAGGACAAAGAGTAACAAGATTCCAGAATCCCAAAGAATAGCAAGATTCTGTGCAGACTCCCAAAGAATAGCAAGATTCCGGAATCTCAGACTACTTATCATTTCTATAGCGCTACTAGATTTACACAGAGCTGTATACTTGAACATAAAGAGACAAACTCTGCTTGAGAGAGCTTACAATCTAATCAGAAGAGACAAACAGGACAAATAAGGAATAAGGGAACTACTAAGGTGGGACTGATAAAACATACATGGGTACTGTACAAGTGAATACGGGTTAGGAGTTAAAAGCCCCTGGAACACCCCTAAAATAGCCAGTTTTTAGTTTGGCACTAATTTTCAGTGGCACTAACTGGTGTGTGTCACTGAAAATTAGCAATTAGCCCCAAACAGGCAATTTAACTGGCCAGCAACCATTTCTGGTCGGTTAAATCACATAAAATATTGACTTTCTTCTCACTGTATACCAGCGGCGTACCAAGGGCAGGGTGGTGGGGGCTGCTGGGGGGGTTGCAGAGAGCAGCCACGCACCTGTTGGCTCCACTGGTTCCCTGCTCCCTCTGCCCCGGAACAGGTTACTTCCTGTTCCGTGGCACAGGGAGCAGGGAGCCAGCGGAGCCGAGGCCACGCGGCTGCTCTCAGCAGCTAAAAATGCACCCGGGGGGGGGGGGGGGTTGATGCACCGGGGGGTGTCATGCTGCACCCGGGAGGGGTGGGGGGGGTGTGCATTGGCGATCTGCCCCAGGTGGCAGCCGACCTAGGATCGTCACTGCTGCATACACACTAGAGGGGCAAATTCTAAAGGATTTTTTGTGCGTATACAATTACCCTAGGGTTATCACATAAAATTATGTGTGGTGCCAACAGGGCACACACTTTTACACAACCCAAGTTTAGGCATGTTCATGAGTGGAGCATCGAAGGAGTTGCCTGTCATTAATATTGCTTTAATGTTTCATGTATTCTGCTATTTATAATCTTTTGCTCATTTATGACCTGAAGAAGGTATTGCCTTTGAAGACCAATCAAAAAATGTATTAATTTAGTTCAATAAAAAAGATATCATTTTATATTCTTCTTTTTTGGACTAACCTAGCTACCATCCCATTTTATTATATATTGTAAAGCCAGATTTTTAAAAAAATAAGTGGAGATGTATGAGTATGTGATGACAACACAGTATGTGTTGTCAACAATTCCCATCTAACATGTGAGCTTAATTGTACTGGATATTAAAGCAAGGTAATACACAATCGATATGGTGTTTTTATGCTCACTAGGTTCTCTGTGCTGTGTTTGAAGATTTCCTTACATCAATACTGTGTTTTACACCATCTGTTGGCATTTAATTGCAAGCTACACATCCGTATAGTGAAATATTGTTAATCACAAGTCCATAACGGGATTTCTGTTGTTAATACTAATGCTTTAATAATTCTCATACATTTTTCCCTTCTGTTTACTAAGCCGTGCAGCAATGCCGACACAGCCCATTCACTTTGAATGGGCTGTGTCAGCATTAGCACACTACAGTCGCTAGCACAGTTTAGTAAATGGGGGGGGAGGGGGGGGGGTTGATGCACCGGGGGGTGTCATGCTGCACCCGGGAGGGGGGGGGGGGTGTGCATCGGCGATCTGCCCCAGGTGGCAGCCGACCTAGGATCGTCACTGCTGCATACACACTAGAGGGGCAAATTCTAAAGGATTTTTTGTGCGTATACAATTACCCTAGGGTTATCACATAAAATTATGTGTGATGCCAACAGGGCACACACTTTTACACAACCCAAGTTTAGGCATGTTCATGAGTGGAGCATCGAAGGAGTTGCCTGTCATTAATATTGCTTTAATGTTTCATGTATTCTGCTATTTATAATCTTTTGCTCATTTATGACCTGAAGAAGGTATTGCCTTTGAAGACCAATCAAAAAATGTATTAATTTAGTTCAATAAAAAAGATATCATTTTATATTCTTCTTTTTTGGACTAACCTAGCTACCATCCCATTTTATTATATATTGTAAAGCCAGATTTTTAAAAAAATAAGTGGAGATGTATGAGTATGTGATGACAACACAGTATGTGTTGTCAACAATTCCCATCTAACATGTGAGCTTAATTGTACTGGATATTAAAGCAAGGTAATACACAATCGATATGGTGTTTTTATGCTCACTAGGTTCTCTGTGCTGTGTTTGAAGATTTCCTTACATCAATACTGTGTTTTACACCATCTGTTGGCATTTAATTGCAAGCTACACATCCGTATAGTGAAATATTGTTAATCACAAGTCCATAACGGGATTTCTGTTGTTAATACTAATGCTTTAATAATTCTCATACATTTTTCCCTTCTGTTTACTAAGCCGTGCAGCAATGCCGACACAGCCCATTCACTTTGAACCACGAATGCTGCGGTCCTGTATTAAAGTGGCTAAAGAACTATTCTATAAGAAGTCAAAAATTGCGTGCACAAATTTGGGCGCAAACCCAATTTCCATTTCAAATTTAATTGAATAATGAGCTAATTAGTGTTAATAATTGGATTTTTAACAAACAATTGGCACTAATTAGATTTAATTGGCAGTTATGCACATAAATTTAGGCGCATGATCTGCACCTAAAATTTATGTGTCCTGAAAAAGAGGGTGTGGAAATGGGAGGGTCATGGGCAGTACAGGGTGGATTGTGGGCGTGATTTTTGGATACACATGCAATTATAGAATAAGGGGGCTGTGCGCTTAAATTTAGGCGGGGCATTTGTACCACGTTTTCATTGGTGCAAATGGACGCACCTAAATTTAAATGCAACCCCGGGGACTTAAGTGGCATGGCTTATAGAATAGCGCTTAAGTGGATGGTTTTCAGCACCGATTTTTTTTGGCGTCATTTATAGAATTCACCCCTATATGTTCAAGTGCATTGTTTTAATCACAATAATTTAAAAAAAGTATGCACCAGAAAAATAGATGTCTGTATCTGCAGTTGTTTCCTTAGGCAATTTTTAAAGTCAAAGTACATATTTCACTTTTTTTTTAAAGTGGTACAAAGATCATAAGTAAATGGCACACCTGAACTTTGCAACAACAAGGCAGTTTGAATATTGCCTCCTAAGGAACCATTGCAATAAGACAGCATTAAAAAGTTTGGCTTTTTAATGTGAGAGCTAAAGAAAAATCTGCTTACTACATTATGAAATATGCTAAAATGGTTTGCAAATGTGCCTTCTGTTAAAAAAAATTCAAGCTAAACCTAAAAACTGAGCTAAATATGAATGAAAAGTAAAAAAAAAAAATTCTACAGTAAACTTGACTTCTGCATCAAAGCCTGAAGTAGAGTTTACTGTTATAATCTGAGCTCCCATGAGACTACAGGGTGATCACTAGTAGGTGGGGAGGGATTGGGGAGGAGGGGGTTGTTGTCTTGTCAAAGGAAATCATGTTGAAGGGTCTTTGTCAGAGGAATTTTGTTGGGGGAGGGAATTGACATGGGGTAGGGTGGGAGGAGGCTATTTTCTATACCACTGGCCCCTATAAGCGGGCTCTTGGGAGCACTGAGCCACACATTAGCCCAGCCCAATGTTCCCAGAAGGAAAGATACTGCCTTTTCCATGAATAATACAGCATGCAAGCTCAGACTCCAGCTATGTTATTTATTTTGCATGTATTTGCATGCTTTGCATCTCATTACAGTTTAACTTGTGTTGCAGTAGAAAAAAACACATTAAGAGCAAATGAGCCAAGGTTTTGCCATTTAACCTGTGATAACTGGCAAAATGTGAGCATTCTTTGCTTAATGCACATGAATAACTGCTCATCATAGAATATGAGCAAGGAAAGGGGGACCCGAAGGAAGGAAGGAGCCAGGATTAAATACATTTTAACAAAGCTAAAACATTGTTATATTTTATCACTATATCTGAGATAACAATGTGTGGCTACAGTCAGGGTTTTGTTACGTCTGTGCTCACCTCGCCCTCTGGTGGCCAAAACCGGTGGCTGCTGTGGACCGTCACCCATTCCAGATTTCAGCGCAGTCCGGTCCGGATCTTCCGGGCTGCCAGACTTGCTTGCTTGGATTGAACCTACACAGCACCTGTAGTTTCCTGGTGATGGTTGCAGCTGAGCTCCAGGTGCTGCTGGGCTTATTAGCCATTCTGAAACCTTGCTGCTTGGCCTTTGCATTGCATCTAAGGCCCTGGTATGTTGGTGCTTTTGCACTTCAGCAGGGCCGTGCTAACCCACTCAGCAGGGTAAGCATGGCAGGGGGGCGCCTGCCTTTCAGGGGCGCCGCCGGCGGCCGAGTCAATTAAAAAATATAAATGTAAACCTCACCTCTCTCGCGTAGTCGCGTTGGCGCCTATATGCGCATGTGCCGCTGCTGGCTCTGGTTGCTGCCTTCCCGTGCGCAGCGCTGCCTCGTTCCATTGGTGACTGTTAGCACCGCCCCCCAGCTCTTCAACGCTTGCGCTTGGAGCCTCGCAAGCAGTCCAACTCTGGAGGACTTTGGGGGGGGGGGCATAGGCGCCCCGTATAAGAGGCTTGGGGAGGCTAGCCCACCACTGCCCCGCCCCCCAGCCGCCCTCCGTACCTTTAAATATTATATTTTTGCTGAAGTTGCGGGCAGCACCGGCATTGAAGGCATCAGCAGGCTCATCGCGCTTCCAGCAGCCTTCCCTCGCAAGTCGGATGATGGCTCCGCCCTCATAGAAACAGGAAATACGTCAGAAGGGGGCGGTGCCATCATCCGACTTGCGAGGGAAGGCTGCTGGAAGCGCGATGAGCCTGCTGATGCCTTCAATGCCGGTGCTGCCCGTGACTTCAGCAAAAATATAATATTTAAAGGTACGGCGGCGGCGACGGCGGCGTGGGGGGGGGTGCAGGAAGGAAACAAGGGCAGACGGGAGAGGAGAGGAGAGTTGCTGCACATGGTGGAAGAAGGGGAGAGGAGAGGGCAGGGGAAAGGAGGGTTGCTGGACATGGGTAGATGGAGGGAAGGGGAGAGGAGGGTTGCTGCACATGGTGGATGAAGGGGAAAGGAGAGGGCAGGGGAAAGGAGGGTTGCTAGACATGGGTAGATGGAGGGAAGGGGAGAGGAGGGTTGCTGCACATGGTGGATGAAGGGGAAAGGAGAGGGCAGGGGAGAGGAGGGTTGCTGGACATGGTGGATGAAGGGGAAAGGAGAGGGCAGGGGAGAGGAGGGTTGCTGGACATGGGTAGATGGAGGTAAGGGGAGAGGAGGGTTGCTGCACATGGTGGAAGAAGGGGAGAGGGCAGGGGAGAGGAGGGTTGCTGGACATGGGGAGAGGAGGGTTGCTGCACATGGTGGATGAAGGGGAGAGGAGAGGACAGGGGAGAAGAGAGTTGCTGGACATGGGTGGATGGAGGGGAGGGTGGAGTGAGGAAGGAGATGAGATGATGGAAAAGGAAGAGAGTAGAAAAACTGCACATGGATGAAGAAAATAGGCAAAAGCTGGATCCACTGGACAGTCAAGTTTGCAGAGGACAAGAAATGAAGAAGAAAGGCGGAAAGTAAACAAATAAGGAAGCCCTGGAAACGGAGTTAAGAGGACAGATAGCTGCAGAATCGGATACTGGGCCAGCACAATCAGAAAAACAAAGTCACCAGACAACAAAGGTAGAAAAGATCATTTTATTTTCATTATAGTGTTTGGAATATGTCCACTTTGAGAATTAGGTGTTCAACATTAAAAGTTTATTTACTTATTTATGACATTTTATCCCACATTAAACATGAATTAGGATGTTTTGTGGCTCTACATGAGAATTGTGATATTATGATCCCTTGTTTCAATATTGTTGACGGTCTGCATTTTCCGTATGGGTGGTATATTGGTGTATTAGTTTCTGCCCAGTGTAATATTTATGGTACAGTAAGGTTCAGAGTGTGTTTTTGCACAAAGTTGTGCATAGTGTTTTGCAGTTGAGCGATTGTGGTTAGTATATGCTTTGAGCAACCACTTTATTCTTTGACATATGATACATAACTAATATCTAAATTTAATAAAAGGTATTAATTGTGACATTTATTTATTTTTTTCTGTGTGTGATCAGACAATTATGGATTTAAGCTCCACCCCAGCCCCACCCCTAACCCCGCCCCTTTAGCCTCCCCAAACAGTTGGGCCACCGACTGCCTATGGGGGGAGGGGTGTTGCCGAGCCGAGTGCCGACGCCACGTTAGTGCTGCCCTACAGGAGAGAGGATAGGCGAGCCGGCACCGCGCTGCTTGGATCCGCTGCTGTTCTGTGGCAGTGGCGTGGACTGGACATCATTGGTAAGGTTTTGCCTGCCCTTGTTGTTGTACTTTTCATTATAATGGCTGCTGGCTGGCGTGGCGTGGTGGGCCTACTTTAAGTACATTTGAGGCTGCAGGTTGGGTGGGGGAACTGGAACCACCAGGCCAGCTGGGGAAGAAGAAAGAAAGACAAGGCAGGCAAGGAAATTTCTGTGGGGGGGGGGGGGGGGGGGGAGAACAAGCTAGAATCAGGGAGGAATGAAGGAGGGGAGAGTAAGGGCAGGAAAGGAAAATAAGAACTGATGGAATAGAAAGGCAAAGAGAAAGATTGGAAAAACAAGGAGGAAATTTCTGTGGGGGGGGGGGGGGGGGGGAGGAGGAGGGGAGACCAAGGCAGGAGGAAAGGAACAAGGAAGATAAGCTGATGAGTAATAAAATGGATTTTAAATGATAAGCAGTAGTCATCTGCTATAGAGAGATTCTATTCGACATGAGGTTTGAAGTGGTAGTGCTTAAATATAGGTAGCAAGGAGGGTAATCAATCATGTGATAGGCTTTCGGTTTTGTATAGTACTACTACTATTTAACATTTCTAAAGCGCTACTATGGTTATGCAGCGCTGTACAAGTTAACAAAGAAGGACAGTCCCTGCTCAAAGGAGCTTACAATCTTAAGGGACAAGAATGCAGTCAATCAAATTGGGGCAATCTGGGTTTCCTGGTTAGTCCAATGGTTAGGTGCCGAAAGCACCATTGAAGAGGTACGCTTTAAGCAAGGATTTGAAGATGGGGAGGGATAGATCCTGTGTAGTGTTATTATTTAGTGTTTAAGATGGATGATTACGGTATGCCTTCTTGAAAAGATCTGCACTCCATCTTTCAGCTCCTATTTCCTTTGCATCTTGTGCCAAACTGGTGGGGGGGGGGGGGGGGGGGGCGCCAACTGATAGTCTGCAGGGGTGCACCAGAGACCCTTGGCACGGCCCTGCACTTCAGCCTGAGTTTGTTTCCTTGCTCTAGTTCTTGCCTGAAGTCTTGCCTGTTCTAGTTAGTCTCTGTTTAGTTTAGGGTATTGCTTGTTTACTGTATTGATTGTTTCCCAGTCTTGTGTCTTGTTTGTATGTCTTTGTCTAGTTCTGGGTTTATCTGTGTTTGTTCCCTGCTTCAGTGGCTGCTTGCAGCTTTCAGTTCAGTCTCCTGTCTAGCTGTGTTTGTTCCCTGTTTCAGTGGCTGCTCGCAGTTTTCAGTCCTGTCCTTTAGCCTATCCTTTCCCTGCCTTGCTGTCCCTGGGCTGCCTAGCTGTTAGCCAGTCCTGCCCTGTCCAGTAAGTCATGCCGGCCACCTGAAGCCTTGAGCTCAACTCTTGGTGGAAAGTGGCCAGGTGCAGATGAAGCCTAACTGTTTGTCAGAGATCTGCCCTGTCTCTAGCGTGGGGTGGTTTTGCCTGCCACTGCCACTCCTCAGCAGTGGCCCAAGGGCTCACAAACCCAGTTTCCAGCTTTGAAAACTTGACAGGTTTCTTGCATCTGACATCCAAGAAGAGGGCTTGTATGCTCTTGAAAGCTCATGAACCACATAATTTTTAGACAAGTGATTTAGTTTTCCACTAAACACTATCACACCCTCCAAAAAATCCAGCTTCATCCGGGACCAATATTTCTCTTAAAACTCTGCACTGTAATTTCTCATTAATTGTTCTCACAATAAACTCTGTTACTATATCGTAGCCCTATAAGGCAGTAGTTGGGCATGGAGTAAAACAAATCACTTGACTGGTTCCCCCGCCTCTTCCTCAACTCTTTGTTAGACTGTTGCCTGAAACCACACAGTAGCAGATGGTGCTTGGGAAGTTTTCCCTGTAACAAATTTTATTTCCCACATTTTGAACTTTAAATATTGCAGAACACCCATGAATGAGAAATTCAAAGGCGTTTTTGCAACACAGTGACGTGTCTTGTGAGAGTCTATTCTCACAGCTCCATCTTTTGAGTTTGGGATGCCAGAATAAATCAAGTCTTGAATCCTCACCCAAAATTAAATGGAATAAATAGACTTCCAATTTAAGAGGTAACCCTCATGGGCCTTATCAAGGGAGAGAAGAGTGATGTTTCCACTCCCAGGCGCAATAGAGCTTGTTCTAACGCGGGGGGACACCAGGACTGCTCTGTTCCTGGAGTGTTTGTGCTTCTCCGTTTGTTTTTCAGATGCTGTTGAGGAGGTGTTGCAATGCAAGTTACTGAAGCCTTTAACATAACAATCTGGTGCAATAAATAATTCTAAAAACAGAACTTGGCATTTCTGAGTAATGTTTGAAAAATTGGCCATTTTGTGTCTGTGGTAGAAAGTGGCCTTAGCAAACACTTATGCGGGTCTTTCCCACACGCTAAGGCCATTTCTACCACAGCAACAAAATGGCCGATTTGCCAATTTCCAAATAAATGGCCATGGACTAATGTTGCCATCAGCACGCGACCATTAATAAAAATTAGCGTGTGAGCCCTTACTTTCACCTATTTTGTAGGCGGTAAGGGTTCACACGCTAATCCTGTGCTAATTAGCACACGGCAATGCCTATGAACTGATTAGTGAAGAAATGCCCACTCTCTGTCCCCTGACACACCCCCTTGGCCAAAAAACAAAATAATTTTTTAGCACATGGGTAGTGTGTGTATATTTGAAACTTACCGCTGGATGCTTAGTGCACCCCGCGGTAAGCCCTTTTAAGCTGCGGTAAAAGCATGCCTTAACCAGTTAAGTACTGATATTCAGGCCTTAACTGGTTAAGTTAGCCAGCTAAACAGGACTGCATAAATAGCAGTCCTATCTTTGGCCAGTTTAACTTAACTAGTTAAAGCTGAATATCAAGACATAAAGATGGACATAGCCTGGCACTGAATATCCAGGCATAAAGCCAGCAGTGGTAAAACAAAATTGCTGACCATCGCCATCTGAATATTTACCCTTTTTCTCACGTACATCCTATTCAGCGAAAACGTGAACAAAACACAAATAACCTCAGTTTCATCTCGGCTGTCTTTTGCACTAGCTTAGTGATCCTTTAGCTTTAACACACTAAATCTCTCCTCCCTCAATAACTTCACAGGGACTTGGCATGCTTCATTTTACAAAATATATTTCAACCATCCTAAGTAACAACTCTTACCCACTCAAAGAAATACAACCAAATCAGTAGTGTAGGCAGAGTGCCAATTTTAGATGGGCCTGAGCTCAAAATGGATAGGCCCGAAATTATCTCTTTTCTCTGCACTCCCTTTGTCCCCTCCCCATTCCCCTGGCACCCCAACTCCCAACTCAAAATATAAATACCTTAGGTAATGAGGATGCTCAAGCCCTGCCAGCTGAAGACCTTCTCCTCTAGCAGCCAGAATTTCTACCAAGTTCAGCAGTCATCGGAAATGTCCCTGCCCCTGGTACCCTGCAGATAAAACTGAGCATGTGTGGCTGAGGGCCAATACTGCTAACTGCTGAGCTTGGTGGCAGTTCTGGCTGCTGAAACAGGAGGTCTGCAGCTGGTGGGGCTTGGGGATCAATGCCAGCCACAGCAAAGGTGTGCTGCAGCTGGGTAGGCCTGAGCCTAAAGTGGGTAGGCTTCTGCCCACCCAGGCCCACCTGTGGCTACACCACTGAACCATATGTCAGTGCATAAGGTTCTTCATTCTTTCTCACTGGCTCCTCTTTCCTTTGGTGGTGAAATGGCAGATGGTTCCTCTTCTCTCTGGTTCCTCCCTCCATTGGTGGTGGTAGGGCAGGAATTGCCTCTCCTCTATGGCTCCTCTCTGTTTCATAGATGAGAGAGGGGGAGAGACAGAAAAACACCCTAATCATAACCAACTCCTCACTGTTTCAGTGTTGGGCAGATAGTATGCAGACAACCCACAGGACAGGAAGAGGCCTAATGGTCAGAGCAATGAGCTGAGTACCACACAAACCAGGGTCTGAATTCTATGTATTCATGTATTTGCACATTTATATACTGCTTTATATAAAGCAGCTTCACAAAATAATATACATAAATATTTAAGGTTAAAATCACAATATTACAAACAAAAAAATACTATAAAATGATCATAAAACAAAAGACAGACAACCAAATGTCTTGCTAAACTCTTACACACCATATCAAATAGCCCCATACATTCTCTCCTGCTTTTGCCACTGACACTCACTGTAACCATGGGCAAGTCACTATTTCCCACTGCATCACATACCCACTTAGACTGTAAGATCTGTGAGTCAGGGACATATTTGTGTATCTGACTGTTTATGTTGGTGTGGATGTCAGGTAGCACCATAAAAATTATAAGTATTATTATAGAATACAGGACAGATGGTAAGTTACTTCCCACAGGGTTGGGAACAGAACACTGCTGGATGTATCATCACTTCCCCTCCCCCCCAACCCCAATGATATGACTACATCAACTCCTTTCCCGTAAACACATAGGGGCAATTTTATAAATTAGTGCCTTAGTCTAGGTGCCCCAATGTTGTGTGCTTGTGCCAATTCTATAACAGCATCTTGGTGACAAGTTTCCATTATAAATACTAATGAAAGGTCAGCATTGGTGCAACCTCTTATGCCATGTAAATGCCAAGCATAAGTTGGCATGCCTAGGTGCATCAAGTGACACGTATAGTATTCTATAAACTATCCCCCTGATATTCAGCGGGCAGTGCTTTTACTGTCCACCACAGGCATTCAACCCAGATCAGCATTGAACATCCGGTTCTTGCAATGCCGGCTATTTATACTTAACCAGCCATAGCTTAACGGGCAAAGACAGGACTGCCATTTATGTGATCTTATTTGCCCATTAAGTCTGGATGGTTAAGTTCCGAATATAGGGGCCAGTCATGCTCCCAACATTGTCGGCTTTATTTTTGACACTAACCAGGATTTTTAGAAGTGATAACTGGTTAAATGCCGCTGAAAATGACCAGTTATCCACCGCTATGGGTATTAACTGGTCAGCCGCCATTATCAACTGGTTAACTTGCGCTGAATATCAGTTGGTATGCGTGTAACTGGGAGACATGCCCATGGCCTGCCCATGTATATATCCCTCTTGCAGTTAGGCACTATGGCACTTAACATAATATAAGAATATTTATTTATTTGGATTTTGCTCATACTTTATTCAGTAGTAGCTCGAAGTGAGTTACATTCAGGTACACTGGGGTAGGGCAGATCAATGGTTCATCTAGCCCAGTATCCTGCTCCCAGCAGTGGCCAAGCGAGGTCACAAGTACCTGACAGAATCCCAATTAGTAGCAAGATTCATGCTACCAATCCCAGGGACAGCAGTAGCTTCCACATTTCTATTGCAATAGCAGACTATGGACTTTTCCTCCAGGAACTTGTCCAAATTTTTTAAAACCCAGATACACTAATCACTGTTACCACATCCTCTTGAAACGAGTTTCGTAGAGTGAAAAAAAAATTCTCCTATTCATTTTAAAACTATTACCATGTAACTTAATTGAGGGTACCCTAGTTTAGTACTTTTTGAAAGACTAAACAATCAATTCACATTTACCTGTTCTACACCACTGAGGATTTTGTAGACCTCTATCGTATCCCCCCCCCCCCCCCCCCCCCTCAGCTGTCTCTTTTCCAAGCTGAAGAGACTTTCTCTTAAGTCTTTCCTCATGAGAAATTCCATCCCCTTAATCATTTTGGTAGCCCTTTTTTGAACCTTTTCTAATATTGCTATATCTTTTTTCAGATTTGGTGACCAGAATTGCACATAAATACTCAAAGTGAGGTCACACCATGGAGCAATGCAGAGGCATTATAATATGCTTGGTCTTATTTTCTATCCTTTTCTTAATAATTACTAGAATTTTATTTGCTTTTTTGGCCGCTGCTGTACACTGGGTGGAAGATTTCAGCATATTGTCCACAATGACTCCTACATCTCTTTCTTGGTTGCTAACTCCTAAGGTGGAACCTAACATCAGGTAACTATGATTTGGATTACTTTCCCCAATGTGCATCACTTTGCATTTTCAGCATTAAATTTCATCTGCCATTCGGATGCCCAGTCTTCCTGCAATTTTTCACAGTCTGAATGCATTTTAACAACTTTGAATAGCTTTGTGTCATCTGCAAATTTAATTACATCGCTCGTCATTCCAATTCTAGATCATTTATAAATATGTTAAATAGCACTGGTCCCAGTACAGATCCCTGGGGTATTCCACTATTCACACTCCTCCACTGAGAGAAATGGCCATTTAATCCTTTCCTCTGTTTTCTGTCCATTAACCAGTTGCTAATCCACAACAGAACATTGCCTCCTATTCCATGACTTTTTAATTTTCTCATGAGTCTCTTAAGAGGGACATTTTCAAAAGCTTTCTGAAAATCTAGATACACTACATCAACCGGCTCACATTTATCCACATTTATTCACACCTTCAAAGAAATGAAGCAAATTGGTGAGGCAAGACTTCTATCACCATGTTGACTTAGGTGCTAAATTATAGAATAGTGTCTAATGCACATAGGCGACTAACTGCCACTTTATGAAGGGCCAGCTCAAGGCACTGTGGTGTCCTGAGCCAACTTATACTTTGGCGTCCCCTCCCCTGCATCAGTGCATACTCCCCCCCCCCCCCCCCCCCACTTTGGAACTCCCCCTATTAGCCAGTCAGCCCACCCACATAACCCTAATTCACCCCAGGGGTCCTTTGGGTGACAGGAGCAGGATCAAATACCACCTGTTATTGCTTTGGTGGCTGCCTTCTTCAAAATGGTGCTGCTAAAGGGTTCAAACTGCCGTATAAAAAGAAAAAAGCCCTCACATGGCAGCTTGAACTCTCCAGCAATAATACTGCCAGACTGTTGCTAGGGGTCAGCAGCACCATTTTGAAGAAGGGCTCTAGAACACCAATACACCTATTGAGAAAACTAAACAAGTCAGATTGCTATACATACCTATATAGAATTTCTATGCTAACAGAATACCTGGTCTCTGTCACACGCTTGGAACACAAATAGACCATCAGAGTATAGAATAAGTAACCACAAATTAAAAGTAAAAATATATACACAAATTAAACTGAAGCTCCAGGAGGCCACACTGTGCATGCAGTACAACACCAGAAAAATAGGAGCTGCAACTCCCCCCGTACTGTGCAAAATATAAAGTTAGCAAGTGTAAATTCCAAAAATCAACATATTCAAATCACCAAATTGAAAATAAATTTTATTCTACCTTTGTTATCTGGCAATTTAATTTTTTCTAGTCATGTTGGCCTCAGTCTCTGGTTCTGCTGTCCTCTGTCTTATCTTAATGTTATATTCCCCTCAACACCTTAAAGCAGGTTTGGAGTGGATTACAATTCAAAATATAACCAGTCTACTAAACTGGGAACTCACAATTGTAAAATAAAACAAGTTTACAATAAAATAGCGGACATAGCATCAATATTTAACTAGAGAGCACATATTTTCTAAATAGATTTGTTTTAAAAACTTAGAAAAAGCTAAATAACTTGGTTGAGATTTCACCAAAGTTGGTAAAATAAATTCCATATTTGAAAGGTTCCTTCCAGTGTTTCCAGCCCATCTGATACATCTCTCCTCTCATGTCCTCCTTATTTTCTCTCCTATATCTATCTCAGATCTTGATCTCTACCTCTCTGCTTGCTTGCTTGCTTGCTTTCATTTAATTTTCTCTCTCTCCCTCTCTATCCACTAAGATGTCTATGCCTCCTCCTTACCAGCCACTTCTCAATCTCCCTCTTTTTTTTATTGCATCTACCTACAACTTTTCATCTGTTTCTGTCATCCTAGCTACCATTTCCCATCTCTCTCTTTTTGCTCAGCTTTTCAGTAACTTCCTCCTTTCCTGCGTCCAGCTCCTCTTACCCTCTGTCCGAAATCTCTTCCTCGCTCTTCTCTATTAAAGGGGAAGTTATCAGTGTGGGCTACCATTAAGACAGGATATTTTACCACAAGTCATGCTATTTTAGCACAGTGTCTCATTTTATGCAATGAGACTCTGTGCTAAAATAGTACAACTTATGGGTTACTATTAGGACAGGTTATTTTACAACACTGATAACTTCTGCCCTCAGCGCCTTTCCTGTTTTGCTCTCTCTCTCTCTATCCCCCCATGCCCAGAATTCCTGTCTCTCCCTTGCTATTCCTTCCCTGTTTCCAGCATCTGCCCTCTCTGACTCTACACCACCCACCCATGAGCTTCTGTCTGTAGAGTATAAAGCTGTTGATAAAAAGTCAGACCTCACCAACATTTCATTCCTCCTATCTAGCTGTGATATAAACTGCGAGCCCCTAGACCTCCAAAGAAGGCGAGTCAATAAATTCCCACCTTATTGCCATGAAGACATACCAGTTTTGGAGGGATTTCATGATGCGAGTTGTTCATTTAGGGGCCCTTTTACAAAGCAGCGGTAAGCCCAACGCAGGATTTCCACATGCCAATCTGGAGCTACCGCTGGCCTAACGCAGGCACCGGTGGTAGTTCCAGCCTTGGGGAGTGTAATTTCCTATGCTAGGGAAAATCAACCTGTATCTTTTAGCATGGCACTAACCCGGTGGTAATCAGAGAGCACTGTGCACTATCTGGTTGGGTTAGTGCGGGAGCCCTTACCGCCACCTCAATGAGTGGCGGTAAGAGCTCCCCACCCCCCTGCATGGCCACGCGGTAAGAACAATTTTACCACATGGCCATGTCTTTTTTTCAGCCATTTTATCCACTGCAGTAAAAACAGCCCCTGCTGCTAGCACAGGGCCCTTTTTACTGCAGCTTGGTAAAAGGACTCCTTAATGTTGCTTAGGCCGCTAGTAGAGATTCCTTCTGTTGTGGGGAGGGGTATGAGTCCCATATCGAATATGGGACTTAACCAGGAGCGTAGCCAGAAGCATAGCCAGACTTCGGCGGGAGGGGGGTCCAGAGCCCGACATGGGGGGGGGCACAGTTTAGCCCGCCGCCGACCCTCCCCCACTACTTTTGACCCCTCCCTCCCACCAATGACCTTCCCTCACCATTTTCGACCCCCCCTCCCGCCAACGACCCTCCCCTGTCGCCGCTGCCAGGTACCTTTGCTGGTGGGGGTCCCCAACCCCCGCCAGCCAAAGTCTTCTTCAGCGCCGGTCTCTGGCGCGCTCGCTGATCTGTTAAGTGAGTCCTGACACTGTAAATGCAAAAGGGGGAGGAACATGCTTGGTGCATGTGCGGAAGAGTTTTGTGGTAAGTGCAGCTCTTATATGCAAGCGCCAGCCAAACTCGACATGAAGCACACACTGGCGCCACTCTTCTGTGCCTTTAAATATAAGTTTTTCAATATTTTTTTTTACTTGGAAGGCTTATATTTAAGCACAGATAATGGTGCCAATGTGTGCTTTCACTTTCGGGATAGCTCGAACTCGCTCACATTTTTTTCTCAGTACCAGCACTTAGAGACTTGTATGGGCTTTTATCTGCCTCCAAAAGAAATCAAACCCGGCAGATTTTAAACTGGAAATCAAAAGAAATCCACTCTTCAACTCCCTCTCCCCCGACCACTGCTAGCTCTGAGTTGGCCTTATTTTTCCAGCAGTATGAGCAGGATTTGTTTGTGTGCTGTTCTCTGAGCACTGGGAAGGCAGAGCAAATGACATCATTAACATATATTTGACTACATTTAAATAAAATTTGCAGCCATCTTTGGTGTGCACATTGTTTCCTGCGGTAAAGCCCTCTGAGCGTTCCACGTAAATTAAAATTTGCACTATTCCTATCTAATTGGCCTTACTGACAGTGGTAGGTTTTGAGAATTGGCCTGTTATGAACTACACTACCTCCGGGAAGAAGTTTAAGGCCTCATTGAAGGCTCAGAATTTTAAGTTCACCTATGGCCTTTAATCTTGAGAATTCTGGGGAGAGACGGCTGTGGTGCAAATATGGATGAGCATGTATTGCCCACTAAAAATCTATATAGATGAATGTGGAATCATCTAAGCCATTCAAAATGAAAACCAAAAAAATCAAAATGATGACCCACTAAATTTCAGAAATATATTTACGATGGGAATTCATTTAAAGGAAGGAAAAAGCCTCAGGGGTCCTTTTACTAAGGCGAGATGAAAAATGGCCTGTGGTACTGTATGCGTGTGTTTTGGGCACGCGCAGAATCATTTTTCAGCGCAGCTGCAAAAAATGCCTTTTTTAACATTTTTGCCGAAAATGGACGTGCGGCAAAATGAAAATTGCTGCGCGTCCATTTTGGGTCTGAGACCTTACCACCAGCCATTGACCTAGCGGTAAAGTTTCACGTGGTAACCGGGCGGTAATGACCTACGTGCGTCAAATGCCACTTGATGCGCGTCTGATACACGCATCCGAAAATAAAAATTATTTTTCGGACACACGCCAAAAATGAAATTACTGCAAGAACCACGTGGTAGCCGGGCGGTAACTCTACTTTGGTGCACATTGGGCGTGTGTAGACGCTTATGCAGCTTAGTAAAAGGGCCCCTCAAAGAGCTCCAGATCAACAGATCTATAGAGCTTAGAACAATCACAAAGATCTATTCTTCATCATTGGCTTAAAAAGCCTTCCTAATCCATTTTACCAATTTTTGGCAGTTTTTAGAACTTTTAAATATGTCTGCTGCTGTATATGCTGAATCACGTGGAGGGGCATAATCGAACTGGGCGCCCAAGTTTTCCTGAGGGCGTCCTCGCAGGACGTTCACGCGAAGGGGCGGTGAAACCCGTATTATCGAAACAATATGGGCATCCATCTTTTGTTTCGATAATACGGTCGGGGACACCCAAATCTCAACATTTAGGTCGACCTTAGAGACGGTCGTCCTTAGAGATGGTCGTCCCTGGTTTTCGGCGATAATGGAAACAAAGGACGCCCATCTCAAAAACGACCAAATCCAAGTCATTTGGTCGTGGAAGGAGCCAGAATTCATAGTGCACTGGTCCCCCTGACATACCAGGACACCAACCGGGCACCCTAGGGGGCATTGCAGTGGACTAACTGATGCACTAACTGAATGGAAAATGGCATGCCAGTGGTCACTAACCACCTCCCACACCGAAAAAAACAACTTAAAAAACTTTTGTCTTTTTTTTTTAGATTATGGATGAAGGACGTCCTTTGTTATGCTTCCGTCCCTGCAACGGCAGTTGAGGACTTCCAAAATGTGGGTGTTTCTGTGAGAAGGATATCCATGCCTTTGCTATGCCTCTGACACCCCCTTATTTATTTGGATTTTGGATCACAAGTAGCAACATTGGGATTTAAACTGGCCACCTCTGGATTGCAAGGCCAGTGCTCTAACCACTAGGCCACTCCTCCACTCCACTCCCTTGAAATTTGGCTGTCCCTGTGGGGGGGGGGGGGGCAGTTAAGGACGTCCAAAATGTTTGAAAGAAGGACGTCCACACGTTCGTTATGCCTCCGCTGACACACACATACCTCCCCCCACCAGGGACCTGCATAATGCCCCCCCCCCCACACACAATGACAACCACATTTCAAGGGAGTGGAGTGGACTGGAGGAGTGGCCTAGTGGTTAGAGCACTGGTCTTGCAATCCAGTGATGGCTAGTTCAAATCCCACTGCTGCTACTTATGATCCAAAATCTAAATAAATAGAGTGTAGGAGGCATAGCAAATGCATGGACATCCTTCTTACAGAAACATCCACATCTTGGACGTCCTCAACTGCCATTGCAGGGACAGAGGCATAGCAAAGGACATCCTTCACCCATACTCTAAAAAAAAAGAAAAAGGCAAAAGCTTTTAAAATTATTTTTTTCAGGGTGGGAGGTGGTTAGTAACCACTGGGGGAGTCAAGGGTGGTTATCTGGTCATTTAGGGCAAAATTTTTATGGCTTGGTCGTAACAAAAAAAAAGGACCAAGTAAAGTCGGCCAAGTGTTTGTCAGGGACACCCTTCTTTTTTCCATTATCACTTGAGGACGCCCGTTAGGCACACCCCAGTGCCGCCTTCGCTACGCCTCCAACACGCCCTCGGGAACTTTGGTCGTCCCTGCGATGGGAAGCAGTTGGGGACGCCCCAAATCAGCTTTCGATTATGCTGATTTGGGTGACCCTGAGAGAAGGATGCCCATCTCCCGATTTGTGTCGAAAGATGGGCGCCCTTCTCTTTCGAAAATAAGCCTATATGCAGCACATTACATACTTTTCAATGTTCCAAGCATCAACCAGCATTCAGTGCTTAAAGGTAGAAAACAGTACTTATCTCCTCTCTTGCAATTTCTCAATCCCACAGACCAGAACAACGATGGCCAGCATTTTGCTTAGCTCCGTCTTGCCATGCTGCTTCAGGGTCTCAGCGATTGGGGTTTAGACAGACAACGTCCCAACTTGCAAAGTTTTCCAACTTTTCTTTGTAATACTCTCATAATAAAAAATGACTATCCACATTCAGGGGCCTTTATACTAAGACGCGTAGGCACCTACGCACGCCCAACGAGTATCAATTTTGAGTTACCGCCCAGCTACCGCATGGCCCTTGCGGTAATTTCATTTTTGATTTGAGTCTGCTACGCACGCCGGAAAATAATTTGTATTTTTTTTGGTGCGTGGCAAAAAAACTGGGCGGTAATCGTCATTCTTCGTGCATAGATGATTACCACAAGGTTACCGTGTGAGACCTTACCACTAAGTCAATGGCTGGTGGTAAGGTCTCAGACCCAAAATGGACGCAAGGCAATTTTCATTTTGCTGCATGTCCATTTTCGGCAAAAATTTTAAAAAGGCATTTTGTACAGGTGCACTGAAAAATGATTTTGTGCACGCCCAAAACACGTCTACAGTACCGCAGGCCATTTTTTGATGCGCCTTGGTAAAAGGGCCCCTCAATCTGCCATATCCATTTCCACCATATATCATATGCCCTCAATCTGCCGTATTTCACTTCCATCATATAGCATGTGCCTGACAAGTTTTGGCAAAATGCCTGCTATAGGTGCTTCTGTAGTGCTGCGATAGTAAAATGACATGTAGGCAGTAAGCTATTGAAGGCAGTGACAAAAATAAACCCACCAGAAAAATACCAATATCATACATATGTGGATGCAGTTTCATATTAGCTGTCCCATACAGTGCTGCTGCACTTGCTAGAGATTGATGGCATATGAGGAGCGGCCTAGTGGTTAGCGCACCAGTCTTGCAATTCAGAGGTGGCCAGTTCATATCCCACTGCTGCTCCTTGTGATTTTGGCAAGTCACTTAACCCTCCATTGCCTCAGGTACAAACTTAGATTGTGAGCCCTCCTGGGACAGAGAAATATCCAGAATACCTGAATGTAACTCACCTTGAGCTACTACTGAAAAAGGTGTGTCCAATTCTGGTCGCTGCATCTCAAAAAAGATATAAAGGAATTAGAAAAGGTAAAGAGAAGGGCGACGAAAATGATAAAGGGAATGGAACGACTTCCCTATGAGGAAAGGCTGAGAAGGTTAGGGCTCTTCAGCTTGGAGAAAAGGCAGCTGAGGGGTGATATGATAGAAGTCTACAAGATAATGAGCGGAGTAGAGCGGACAGATGTGGTAGATTTAAAACAAATAGGAGAAAGTTTTTCTTTACTCAGCGTGTAGTTAGACTCTGGAACTCGTTGCTGGAGAATGTAGTGGCAGCAGCTGGCCTTACGGAATTTAAAGGGGGTTTGGACAGATTCCTGAGGGAAAAGTCAATGGAACATTATTAATTTTTTTTTGGTGGTGGGGGGGGGGGGGGGGGGGGGGTAGCCGGGTTCTTGAAGCCTGGATTGGCCGCTATCAGAGACAGGATGCTGGGCTTGATGGACCCTTGGTCTTTTCCCAGTATGGCGGTGCTTATGTACTTATGTAAATATGATATATGGTTGAAATTGTGGCAACCCATAGTCCTATAACTTTGTATACTGTATGTATTTTCATATGTATTCATTTTTGTAATAAAGGGGTCTTTTTACTAAGATGCGCTGAAAATGGCCTGCGGTAGTGTAGATGCATGTTTTGGGTGCGCATAGAATCATTTTTCAGTGCCTTTTTAAAATTTTTGCTGAAAATGGACGTGCGGCAAAATGAAAACTGCCGCGCGTCCATTTTGGGTCTGAGACCTTACCGCCAGCTATTGACCTAACAATAAAGTCTCCCTCGGTAACTGGGTGGTAATGACCTCCTACGTGCGCCAAATGCCACTGGGCACGCGTCGGCTACGCGCGCCAGAAAATAACAATTATTTTTCAGGCGTGTGTAGCGGACATGCGCCAAAAATGAAATTATGCAGTAGCCATGCGGTAACTCCATTATGGCGCGCACGGACGCTTATGCAGCTTAGTAAAAGGGCCCCAGAATCTTTTAAACATTTTTGTAACTATTTGATATATACTTCCTGATTGCTTTTTATATTTGCCAAAATGTAAATCTGTCATGACAGAAGATTTAGCATTTGCAATAAAGGATTGTATTAACCAAAAGCAGTGATGTACTGCCCACTTTAAACCAAGGAATGCCTTGTCCACCCACCTCCAATCAGCAAAACATTCATTCCAGAAAATAATTAAAAAAGGGTTATGACCACATTCTTTCAACGCATTTCTGCTGAAAACCAGAACTGCTGAGCTATATTTTCGTTTGGTGATACACAGTGAGACTGGGGAATGAGAGAAGCTTTGAAGAAAAGGCTGAGGGGGGGGGGGGGGGAGGAGTGGGTGAAGACAGAAAATATACTGAGCGAAAGCGATCAAAGGATGGCTCCAGGAATGATAAAATAGCCGCATGACTGAGTACAGAATGACTGCAGTGGAACAATTTCTCATAACTTCATTATAAGACATCCAGTACACCAGTCAAAATCATGTTGCCTACAATATTAGAACTGGAATTAACTTCCACTTGAAATAAAGTCATTCATATCAAGACGTACTGCTCTGCTTGTTTGAAGAGAACGTGGGTAAAACTGCATTAAGGGGTCCTTTTACAAAGATGCGCTGAAAAGTGGCTTGTGGTAGTGTAGGCACGGGTTTTGGGACCTTGCAGAACCATTTTTCAGCGTGCCTGTAAAAAGGGCCTCTTTTCTTTTCCTGAAAATGGACGTGCGGCAAAATCAAAATTGCCGCACGTCCATTTTGTGTCTCTGACCTTACTGCCAGCCATAGACCTAGCGGTAAAGAATTTGGCCAGTAAGGACCTACGCGCGTCAGATGCCGCTTAGCAAGCGTCCGCTACGCACGTCAGATGCCACTTAGAAAGCATTCGCTACGCGTGCCAGAAAAGAAAAATTATTTTTCAGACGCGCACAGCGGACGCACGCCAAAAATGAAATTACCACATGAGCCACATGGTATGTCCACTTTGGCACGCGTTGGGCACGCGTAGGCACCTACATGGCTTAGTAAAAGAGGCCCTAAGCTGTCTTCTTTCTGTTTGATGGCTCTGCACTTCTACCGCTGAGTAGGACTTCTAAAGAAGGACATTCGAGGGTCTTTTACTAAGGCACGCTCACGTTTTTGGCGCGCGCTAAAATTGTGGGCATGCTAAACGTTAGACGTCTCTAACATTTAGTATGCCCACAATTTTTGCACGCGTTAAAAATGTAAGCGCGCCTTAGTAAAAGACGCCCTTGCTCCTGGGGGTATTCGGCACAATTGCACAATGCAGAATTTACATAGAATTCTTCTTCCTCGCAGAATTTATGTTTGGCCCGCAACATTTCGGCCAGCTGCCGGGCATTAAAAAGCCAATGAATAAGCACACAGGTCTAACCCTCCCCCTCCCCCCGATACTGAAAAGCATTTAACCGGCCAGAATCGGAATCTGGCCAGTTAAATGCCCATAACCAGCTATCCGGCGATATTTAGTGGGGGATAGCCAGCTATCTCCTGTTGAATATCACCGGTTAGCGGCTAGCAGATTTCTACATATATAATTAATTCTGATGTGTAAGCTTACTTGTTTAAGAGAAGCTTTTAATATGTAATTTGGGCATCAATATTCAAAGCAATTTAACAAGGCAAGAGAGGCTCCTGCCTGCTCACCTGTGCAGGGCTATCCAGGATTAGGGCTGTACTGAATATTCATATTCGATTCGGCCCCAAATAGTGCCCTGAATACATTATTCGTATTCGGCAGAACAGTGATTTAAATTTGATTACATATAATCAGGGGCTGTACTGTGCTAAATCCTAACAACTTCCTAAAATTCAAACAGTCCCTTGTTTCTCTAATGTAAATAGGAAAATGAATTCCAGATTGTCGAAGTCTGGTGTGCAAAACTTGCAGAAAAGATGGTTTTATTCTTCAAGTTACTAAAATGAAGCTGCATGCAATCTCAAAAACTTCTCTCTTTTGATTGGATATTAATCTACAAGCCGCTGAGCCCATTAAAACGGGCAAGAAAGTGGTCGTAGCAACGCCGGGTGCAGCTGAGCCCCCGCCCAGGAAAGCCGCCCCGGGGGATGGTGGCAGAGGAAAGCGCCCTGGTCACAGCAGCGGCGGTGGCAGCAGCTCATTGTACCTGTCGGAGACGGAGTGCGCCTCGGAGCTGCTGTCTGACGATCCTTCCCAGCCCGCCTGGTGCTCGCCGGTCAACGTCGGAACTCGGAAGAGATTTATGACGTGCTGCACATGCGGAGAACAGCTGCGGTGTTCTGCGCATGCGAGGCATGTCGGTCACTCTTCATTTATATAGTAGGATTCAGGGGCCCTTTTACAAAGGTGCGGAAGGGCTAATGCTCGGGTTACGAGTGCCAAATCGGAACTACTACCCGGCTAGCGCCTGGTGGTAATCCCAAGTTTGGCATGGGCCGAATTCTGCTGTAGAAAATAATTTTCTATTTTCTACCACAGAGGTGTTCCCGGCGGCAATCGGTAGCAGGCGCGCTGCATGGTTACCACCTGGGTAGCGTGTGAACCCCTTACCACTAAATCAGTGGGTGGCATAAAGGGCTCAGGTCGTAAATAGGCGCATGCTAGTTTTAATTTTGCCACACGTCCATCTCCCGGCCCATAAAAAAAAAATTTTTTTCTAGACGTGATAAAGAAATGGCCCAGTGCATGTCCAAAACACATGCCCACACAAACGCAGGCCACTTTTTACCACCCCTAAGCTAAATAAGAAGAAGCCAAGCCATAAAGAATTTTAAAAACTGGCGTACAAATTTTGAATTGGATGCGAGCTTCAGCTGGCAGCCAATGTAATTTTATCAATAATGGAATCTTTAAGGAATTTTTCACATGCTCATCTTCCAATGTGGTATATATCAATCATTCAGTGTAAAAATTGCAACGAAGGCTGCTACATTGGAGAAACAAGTCAGATGCTAAAGAAGAGATTTAATTTACATAGACACCATATGAAAAATGCTAGTACCAATAAAGATGTCACACCTGTGGGGCAGCACTTTACAAAACCAGAACACTGTACCAGTGATTTCATGGTAAGAATCCTAAAAGGGAACTTTTTTTAATACGAGCACGCAGCTCTGGAACGCGTTGCCACTTAACCTGAAAACGGTCTATGAACTGACCAATTTCCGCAAACTATTGAAAACCTATCTCTTCGACAAGATATATCACAAAGATCAACATGTGTAACGGTATAATCTAACATGTGTAACTGTATAATCTTTAAAACTTCAGACTGTCTTATAACGTCTTATAATGTCTTTCTGCTTTGACACCTTCATGTATTTCTCCACCATGTAACACAAAACCCTCTGTAAACCAAATGTATCTTCACTGATATTTCCAGTATCCATGACGAATTGTAAGCCACATTGAGCCAGCAAAGAGGTGGGATAATGTGGGACCCAAATGCCATAAATAAAACAATACAGGAATGTAAGACCTTTGAAGTCAGAATGATCAAATATTTTGACACCCACCAGACAGGACTTAACAAAGATCTGGGTTTTCTAGCCCATTATAAACCATAAAATTGTACTGCTTTGTCACCCTCTTGTCGCCGTGTATATCTCCCTGTCCCTCATCCACCCAACTCTTCCTGTCTCTCACCTATCCACCTTCATCCTGTTAGACTGTCACTGAAATGCTTTGATGTTTCACTTATATATACTGTCATCTACCAACATTTGCTTATTTCCGATCTGACGAAGAAGGGCAACCTTCAAAAGCTAATCAAGAAATGTATTATGTCCAATAAAAAAGGTATCATCTTATTTTCTTTTCCATGTTTTATTTCTATTGATTACCTTTAAAAGTGGACTAACACGGCTACCACACCTCTCTAATCAATAATGGAGAAGCTCTATCATATTTTTGGGCTGAGCAGATCAGAAGTGTGGTAGTGTTCTGAATTGTCAGAATTTCTCTAATGAAGCAACTGATTGGTAAATAGTGGACTAGAAGCCTGCAGTTTAGTTCAGTTTAGTTCTAATGTGCTTGCCTTAAAATTTCTGTGTACTTCTCTCTATTGGGGCCGAATAGCTAATAGCCGCATTATCATTCATTTTAATATGCTATGCAATAGTGTCCTACACATGGATTCATGCAGTGTTACCGTCTGCGCAAAACACTTTTCTATATTGTCCACAAATATCTCACTAACAATGTGTTTCCACCTGCACTAGCTTTCTGCATGGGCCCCTTAATGTGTTCAACCCTCGCAGTACATGTAGTTTTGCGCTATTCTCGCAAGAATGAAACAAGAGGTCAATGAGCCAGTGCAGGCACTGCATGGACCAAACATCCTGAGGGTCATGCAGTGCCCTATGAGCCATTCTCTGCAATACAAGAACACACTGCGGAGAGAGGAAAATCACTGGTAAAGACCCCTCCGGCTTTTATTTTTTTTGATCCAGGCACCTGGCTGCTATGGCCGGGAAGTGGCAGCTTCTTTTTTTTTTTTGGGGGGGGGGGGGGGGTAGAACAGCAAAACTTGGGGATAAGTTCACTACTGCTTGAATAGGAAGATATAGAGAGAACAGGCAGGCTTGATTGATTGAGGAAGGAGAAGAAGGGCTGCCTGGCTAGTCTGGGGATGGTTAATTAGTCTGGGAAGAGCTGGCTGGACAGCTGTCTGACTGGTGGGGGTTTAGGAGAATAGAATGGCTTGAAGGAGGCTGACTGGCTGACTGGTAAGACACTGGTAAGGACAAGCTTTATTTATTTATGTATTAGGATTGATATATCACTTTTTTGAAAAAAAAAATTCACCCAAGGCAGTGTACAGCAAGGATAAGTTGAACACAGAATATTTACAGCAGTAAAAATATTCAAATAATGCACAGTATGGCATAATATGCTACCTAAATTGTCTATACAATCTACTATAATAAAATGCACCCACAACGTTCTGAAGCTGACTCTGTGGCTTCAAGGGTTTGTAAGTTTGAAGCTCTGTAACCACGTCTAGTCACCATCCAGCTTATAATCGAAAGACAAAAACGCCTATATTGTGACCTAAATCGGGAGATAGGTGTTTATCTCCCAAAAACGAATAACGCGGTATAATCGAAAGCCGAACTTGGACGTTTTCAACTGCACTCCATCGCGGAAGCGTACAAAGTTGACGGGGGCGTGTCGGAGGCGTGTTGAAGGCGGGACTGGGGCGTGGTTATCACCCAAACAGAGATGGGCGCCTTTCGCCGATAATGGAAAAAAAATATGCGTTTGTAGCTAGAATTTAGGGCACTTTTCCTGGACCCTGTTTTTTCACGAATAAGGCACCAAAAAGTGCCCTAAATGACCAGATTACCACAAGAGGGAAACGGGGATGACCTCCCCTGACTCCCCCAGTGGTCACTAACCCCCTCCCACCACAAAAAAATGATGTTTCACAACTTTTTATTTTCACCCTCAAATGTCATACCCACCTCCCTGGCAGCAGTATGCAGGTCCCTGGAGCAGTTGTTAGGGGGTGCAGTGGACTTCAGGCAGGTGAACCCAGGCCCATCCCCCCCTACCTGTTACAATTGTGCTGCTTAATGCTTAGTCGTCCAACCCCCCCCCCCAAACCCACTGTACCCACATGTAGGTGCCCCCCTTCACCCCTTAGGGCTATAGTAATGGTGTAGACTTGTGGGCAGTGGGTTTTGAGGGGGATTTGGGGGGCTCAACACACAAGGGAAGGGTGCTATGCACCTGGGAGCTCTTTAACCTTTTTTTTTGTTTTTGTAAAAGTGCCCCCTAGGGTACCCGGTTGGTGTCCTGGCATGTGAGGGGGACCAGTGCACTACGACTCCTGGCCCCTCCCACGAACAAATGCCTTGCATTTATTTGTTTTTGAGCTGGGCGCTTTCATTTTCCATTATCACTGAAAAACAAAAACGCCCAGCTCACAAATTGTCGAATAAAACATGGACGTCTATTTTTTTCGAAAATACGGTTCGGTCCGCCCCTTCATGGACCCATTCTCGGAGATAAACGCCCATGGAGATAGACGTTTTCGTTCAATTATGCCCCTCCATGTCTCTCTGTCCTGCCCTCGCAGAACACAGAATGAAGGGATCGCTGCACCGTTGCCAGGCAACGGTATGCAACGTCACACGCAAGATGGACTAATCAGAGGGAAGTGTAAGAGAAGAAGGGAGGAGCGTCACACGCGAAGGGGTCACTCATTTTGTGTGGAGAAGGAGACCAAGATCGCTGGAAAAAGAACAACATTGGTTTATTTTTCTTTCTTTCCACTGTGCTCCGATTATAGGTGTTGCTATCTGTTCAACGTTTACCAAAGGTATGAGGGACTTATTTGTACCTTTTTTTTCTTTCCACTGTGTGTTACGGTGTAGTGTGGTCCGATTATACCTGTTGCTATCTGTTGAAAGTTTGCAAAACTTTGCCAAAGGTATTAGGGACTTATTAAGGGGACTTCTGTTGCCCATATTTGTTGCTGCTGTCGGTATGTACTGCGGGTTCTTAGTACGGATTGCAAAACCTTCTTAATACGGACTGCAGTTTTTCAGGCGTTGCGTTTTGAGCGGCTTTCGGTTACACTTTTTCCGGGATTTCCCAGTGCACCGGCACATCAGTGGCCACAACAAATTACAAAAATACCTTATTTGTAGGCATTGCACTTTTCCAGCCATTGCGATCTGATCGGGTTTGGGTTACACTTTTTCCGGGATTTCCCAGTGCACTGGCACATCAGTGCGCACGCCAAATTGAAAGAAAAAAAGGTGGGGCCAAACAAAAAAACAATACAAATACATACAAGAATACAGATCTCATTTTACTCCATCTTACACATAATACAAGAATTAAAATTTTTCTTTCACATCACAACACATTTCTCCTAACAATTCCTTTCTAAATATTAATTGCAGGAAGCCAAAACCTTGCTCGCGCCCGTTTCATTGGTTTCAGAAACGGGCCTTTTTTCCTAGTATGAAATAAAATATTTGAATAGATGTCACAATGTGTAAGCAAAGGTGGAACACAAAAACAAGTAAGATGGAGTAATAGAAGTTAGAAAATAAGGGGACTAATTTAAAGAAAGTTGCATGGTGAGGACAAGCTGAACACGAAGAGTGAGTGTGTTTAGGGTGGGGGGATGAGAGAGGGTAAAGGTGACAAACTGAGGGGTCCTTTTACTAAGGCGGGCTGAAAAAATGGCCTGCGCTAGTGTAGGGGTGTTTTGGACGTGCGCAGGTCCATTTTTCAGTGCGCCTGCAAAAAAGGCCTTTTGGGGGGGGGGGGGGCGAAAATGGATGTACAGCAAAATTAAAATTGGCACGCGTCCATTTTGGGTCTGAGACCTTACCGCTACCCACTGACTTAGCGGTAAGGTCTCGCATGTTAACTGAGCAGTAATCGTCGGCATTCATACACTGCCGATTACCGCCCAGTTAGCACCGCAGTGGCAGAAAATAAAAAATATTTTCCAACGCGCATACAAAATTAGAATTACTGCCCAGGGCATGTGGTAGCCGGGTGGTAGTTCTAATTTGATGCGCGTTGTATTCATGTAGGCGCCTATGCGCCTTAGTAAAAGGGCCCCTGAGTGGTCTGTTGCCATATGGTTAGGACTTTTACAGATTTTTATTTATCAATTTATGGAGCCTGACAGCAGCAATGACTTCTTCAAAATGCTGTCATTGTTACTGCCAGTATTAATAACTGTAAAAATTTGGCACTGATTGCAGCTCCAAGTTTTCCTGCTACTCCACAGATCGATAAATCAAACTCCCTGAAAATCACGATTTATACTTATAATGTGTATTACAGTATTCCTGTATAGTTACACTTTAAAGTTTGGAGCTCATTATGTGGTTAAGAAATTTATTTATTTATTTATTTGTTGCATTTGTATCCCACATTTTCCCACCTATTTGCAGGCTCAATGTGGCTTACAATGTTCCGTTATGGCCTTCACCATTCCAGTGTAAGGATATAGTTGGTGTTACATAGAGACTAGGATATCATAATAGCATTAAGCAAATAGTCATAGAAAGAACTAATCATAATGTAAGGTGAAGTGGTGATGTGTTGCCATTACAATTATTGATCGTTGTGGTATGCCTTGTTGAAGAGATAGGTCTTCAGAGATTTACGAAAGTTGATTAGTTCGTGAGTTGTTTTTAAGTTACGTGGCAGTGCATTCCACAGCTGACTGCTCATGTAGGAAAAGCTGGACGCGTGTGTTAGTCTGTATTTTAGTCCTTTGCATCTGGGGAAGTGTAGATTAAGGAATGTGCGGGCTGATCTTTTGGCATTTCTGGGTGGTAAGTCACTAAGGTCGGGCATCTCCGTGAATGATTTTGTGAACTGGAGTGCAGATCTTGAACGCGATGCGTTCTTTAAGTGGATGCCAGTGTAGTTTTTCTCTTAGGGGTTTGACACTTTCGAATTTTGTTTTTCCGAATATGAGTGTGGCTCAGTGTTCTGGGCTGTTTGTAGTTTCTTGATGATTTGTTCTTTACAGCCAACATAGAGTGCATTGCAGTTTGCCCTGAAACAGATGGTTTGAAAACTGCATCCAGGGCCCCTTTTACATAGACACGCTAACATTTTTAGCATGCGCTAAGAATTAACGTGTGCTAAATGCTAAGATGCCCATAGGAATATGATGGGCGTCTTAGCGTTTAGGGCCTTATTCTAATAGCTATACTCCTAAATTTATAAAGTATGTTTATGTTATGCCACAAGGAAAATGCATTCACAAGTTTACACCTCCCTGGCTTGCACAAATTTCCCATTTTAATTTGCATGCATAAGTATAGATTTTATGAAGAATGCACATAAATCTACCATCTACTCCAACCCTGCTCCCAGAAGCACCTCTGTCCAGGTCAGATAAACCTGTATGTATACAGGGCACATGTGCATAAGTTTATGCACACACACCCAAGCAATTTAGAAAAGGCAACTTTTGTGTGCAAAAATTGTTGTTTTACAATGGGAATGCCCTTTAAAATTACTCCCATATGTCTGTACAGTTCCTGGGCACCTTTTACTAAGATGCACCAACGGATTTAGGATAATGATTAATGTGCACTAAATGCTAAGAAGCCCACAGGAATAAAATAGGGCAGTTTTGGATCTAAAAATGAACAAAAATGGCATGAACTGTATATAAGTCTAGGTTATAAAGGAAAGAATGACACACACTCTCTCACACCCACACACATCCTTCTCCCTGCCTCACTCACACCCCACCACACATATCCAGCATTCCCTCTCTCTGCTCCCCCACTACATACATATATTCAGCATGCCCACTCCGCTGACCCCCCCCCCCCACACACACTGAGCTCCTTTTTTCTCTTTGCTAGCCCTCCCCCAAAGCATGTCTTTTTTTTCCCCCACTGCCACAGCTTCATACCTTCCTTGGGTGGTACATAGAGGGGCATAATCGAATGCGAACGCCCATCTCCATGGGCGTCTATCTCCAAGAACGGGTACGTGAAGGGGCGGGACAAACTGTATTTTCGAAAAAAAATGGGCGTCCATCTTTTTCCGATAATCCGGTTTGTGCCAGCCAAATGCATTGGATTTGTGCGGATTTGAGCTGGGCGGTATCGTTTTTCAGCGATAATGGAAACCGAAGGCGCCCAGCTCAAAAACGAACAAATCCAAGGCATTGGGTCTTGGGAGGGGCCAGGATTCGTAGTGCACTGGTCCCCCTCACATGCCAGGACACCAACTGGGCACCCTAGGGGGCACTTGTAACAGTTAAAAAAAAAAGTTAACTACCTCTGAAGTCCATAGCTCCCTTCCCTTGGGTGCTGAGCCCCCCAAATCCCGCCAAAATCCTACACCATTACCATAGCACTTATGGCTGAAGGGGGGCACCTAGATGTGGGTACAGTGGGTTTTGAGGGCGGTTTGGAGGGCTCCCATTTACCACCACAAGTGTAACAGGTAGGGGGGGATGGGCCTGGGTCCACCTGGCTGACGTCCACTGCACCCACTAACATCTGCTCCAGGGACCTGCATACTGCTGTGATGGAGCTGGGTATGACATTTGAGGCTGGCGTACAGGCTGGAAAAAAAAGTTTTTAAAGTTGTTTTTTTTGGGTGGGAGGGGGTTAGTGACCACTGGGGGAGTCAGGGGTGGTCATCCCCTATTCTCTCCAGTGGTCATCTGGTCATTTAGGCCACTTCTTTGGGACTTGTTCGTGAAAAAAGGGTCCAAAAAAAGTGATCCAAATTCGCGCTAAAACGCCTTTCTTTTTTTTATTATCGGCCGAGGACGCCCATCTCTCCTCGGCCGATAAACACGCCCCAGTCCCGCCTTCACCACACCTCTGACACGCCCCGTCAACTTTGGCAGTTTCCGCAACAGATTGCAGTTGAAGATGCCCAAAATCGGCTTTCGATTATACCAATTTGGGCGTCCACGGGAGAAAAACGCCCATCTCTCGATTTAGGTTGAAATATGGGCGCCTTTCTCTTTCAAAAATAAGGCGGATAATGTGGAAAACTTAAAATTCAAAGCTGTGAGAGAGAAAAGATGACAGCAAAAGCAAGGAAACAATGCCCAGTACTTCCAGCCAGGCAAAGGACCAGAAAGCTTCATACATCAGTTACAAAATATTTTGTCAGTGATAAAGTTGCTGTAAAAATGATGGCAGATACATTTTAAAAATATATATATCATACAACTTGTTGTAAAGAATATGTGCCTCTATCATTATTTTCACAACCAGCTTTTATAGGTCTGAATGGAGAAATGACCCACAAACTTGGAGTTTCTCTAGAAAGTGAGAGTGTTAGAAACCAAGGGCTCCTTTTCCTAAGCAGCAGTAAGCCCAACGCGGGCTTGCCGCTCGCTGTACAGGAAGTACCGCCGGGCTCCCGCAGCAGCCCGGCGTTACTTCCCACCCCTAACGCGCCATAATTTCCAGCGCTACAAAAATGTATTTATTTTTGCAATGCCGGAGTGTACCCGGCTTTGGCAGTTCCGCACGCTGCCCGGTTACCACTGGATTAACATGGGAGCCCTTACCGCCACCACAATGGGTGGCGGTAAGGGCTCCCCCCAAAATGGCCACATGGCAAGTGCTTTACTTGCCGCCCAGCCATTTCCTGTCAGAAGACAAGACTTCCCTTTTACCAGCTGTGGTAAAAGGGGGCCTCGGACGCCAGCGCTGGCCCCCTTTTGCCGCAGCTTGGTAAAAGGGGTCCATGGTGTGTGAAGAAGCCCTTAATCAAAAGGAAGAACTCAATGGGCACTTTTGTATTTCTTAAAATGGATGCCTTCACACGCCATAGAGTGAGCTAATTTGCCATCAATGTCCAATTTGTTTGTGACAAGAATGACAGTTACCAAGACATTGGCAGTAAAAGATATAGAAGCTCATCACACCAGCGAGTTTCTCCAGTTCTTACTGGAAAGGGTTCTGCAAGATTATGAACTTATGTTGCCCCTTGTTACTTTGCCTTCTCGTAATTCAATCTTTGGTGCAAGAGACTACCTGCGTCTTCATTTTCCTACCTGTAAGAAAGTTTATAAATCTATATAAATGTAAGATCCCAACATGATTATTTGGTTTTTCGTAAGTTTTGTCAAAACATTTCTGTCAATTGATCTTGGTGCTTAATCCCCCCCTTCCATTCTCTCCATTATGCTTTATTATTGAATTCTTTATATATTTACGATTTTTTTCCTTATTGGTTTGTGTGGGTTTATGTATTTTGTTTAATATTTTGTACTGACTTCTTTTTAGCTTGTTAGCCACACTGAACTTGAAATTGTATAGGAAAATGTAGGGTATAAATGTAGTAAATAAATAAAACCTTAAGTTTAAATGTCTAACCATACTTTTCATGTTCTTTAATTTCCAGTGAATAACAGTTTTAGCCAACACCAAGGCTGATTGACTCTCCTTAATTTTCTTTAAATCTTGCTCCATTCCATTCACTTTCTGAGTCAACGTGGAGGAATCAGATTTTATAACTTGAGATTTAAGAAGTGTTTGTGAGGCTGTGTTAACAAAAGTAACACATTACTTGTGCTTGGAGGGAATTAAAAAGAACTTTATGCAAAAACTCATGATCCTAAATAACTAAGGGGTCCTTTTACTCTGTCATGCTAAAAAGCGGCTGGCGCTGGTGGTGTAAGCACACAGGTTTTCCATGTGCTGTGGCCACTTTTAGCATGGCTGTAAAATGGCTACCTCACCATACTTTTTTGTAATGGTCACATGCTAATTTCCCCATTAGCACATGGCCATTCCCGTGGGAGCCCTTACTGCCACCTACTTAAAAATATGCCTGTGCTACCCGATTAGTGCAGGCATGCCTACTCTCTGCCCATGGGCACCCCTCCCGCGCTGGAAAATAAAAAATATTTGCCAGTGCAGGATTAGCATAAGCTGAGTAGAAAATTGCAGCAGGATGCTTCGGCAAGTTCCATGGTAGTGCCCTTTTCTACATACGGTAGGCCCGTGTTAGGCCTACCACACCTTAGTAATAGGGCTCCCTAAATAAACTACTATGGTCCGGTAACAAATACCACAGAAACATTTTTTAAATGTTTTCCAACTTTTCTTTGTAATTGTATTACAACAAAAAATCAACAAGATACAAATTGAAAGCCACAACAGTCAGGAAGTATAATACAAACAACAAAAACCAAAGCCCCTTTCCCCATTCCTCCCTCTCCTCCCCCAAGTTAGCCCGAAAGGGTCTCCCCGCCTGATACCCGGGTGCTACAAAGTCCCCATATGTCTCTGAATAGCAAATAAATCACCCCAGGGGTGTTCCAGAAAGGCTCAGCCTGTAGTGTCAGCTGCTTCCACACCGCTGCTAAAGCCAAGAAAGCAGCTGCAAATAAATGGATAGCCAATGTGTGTTGTGTGGGTTTCACCCCCACAGGTCTGTGATGAAGCAGGCAATGCTCCACTCTCAGTGGGAACTGAGTCCCCAAAATCTGCTGCACCAAATCAACAACAGTCCCCCAGTAGGTCTGGCAGATGTTACTGAAACATATCCCCCATAGCAGTCTATGTGGGGTGTAGTACCAACGATAAATTCCTATGGGCATCTTAGCATTTAGTGCACACTAACGCCGATGTTTACTAAGCGGCGCTATGGGCGTGTTAGCGTTTTTAACACACGTAAATGGGTCTACACATGTTAAACGCTAATGCGTCCATAGAAATGTATAGGCGTTAGCGTTTACATGCCTTAAATCTGCCGGCACATTAAAAACGCTTGCATACCCCTAAATCCATTAGAAAGCCTTAGTAAAAGGACCCCTAAATTTGTGAAATTGTGCTCAGAAAATTAACTTTATGCCAATATTGTCCAAAAAGACTACAGCACCACTTTTCTATCATTGCATATTTCATAAGCACAGTCCTGTATTCATTTTACTGACGGGCCCTTTTACTAAGCCACGTAGGCGCCTATGCATGCCCAACACACGTCAATTTGGAGTTACCACACAGCTACCGTGTGGCCCTTGTGGTAATTTCATTTTTGACGCACGTCCGCTATGCACGCTGGAAAATAATTGTAATTTTCTGGGGCGCATCAGAAACCGGGCGGTAATCATCATTCTACGTGCATAGATGATTACCAAACGGTTAACGCATGAGACTTTACCGCTAAGTCAATGGCTGGTTGTAAGGTCCCAGACCCAAAATGGACGAGCGCCAATTTTTATTTTGTCACACGTCCATTTTTGGCAAAAATTTTAAAAAAGCCTTTTTCACAGGCGCGCTGAAAAATGCATCTGTGCGTGCCCAAAATACACGCCTACACTAGCGCAGCTCATTTTTGGCGTACCTTAGTAAAAGGACCCCTAAATCTTCTCAAGGCCATAAATAAAGGAAGAAGGAAAAAATTCACTTATTTTAAAACGTTCATTCCAACGTAAAATCTCTGTTGACCTTTACAAAGGACCTTCAAGATAAGTGCTCTGCATATTTTCCAGTGCTACTTTCCCCAACAAGGATCCTAGTTCCGCCTGTGACGGTTTCATTGAGGGGATTATCATCACTAAAAAGTGGGTTTCATCAGCGCCTAACCCTGTCAGACATGAATTTAATTTTCTGAGCATAACTTCACAACAGTGGCGTAGCCAGGCCTGACATTTTGGCTGTGCCCAGAGCTAATATGGGTGGGCACTATATATATATATATATATATATATATATATATATATATATATATATATATATATATATATATATATATATATATATCATATAAGCTCCTCATTGCCCTAGGCAGTGAAATGTCTACCCCACCAGACCAGAGTAATCAAAACACTGGCTGGTCATGGTGGTGGGCTTCTGGGTGGGGGTGGGCTCTTCACTGCAGGGCAAAAAAGGTATACTTTAATCATTAAATATATACATTTTTTACCCTAGGCAGTGAAGTGCTTACCCCACCCAGAAATTCCCCAACAATAAATTTTAATACTGCCCAGGCCCCAGCTAGCTTAATTTTAAAAAATGTTAAAAATTAAGATGTAAAAAGTTTAAAACAAAACGTATTTAAAAATTTATTACCTGTAGTGCTGGGCTAGGCTCAGTGGGCTGGCAGCTGCTTGGCAGTAAATTTGCACCACGACAGTTCGATTGTAATTTTATATCACACTCACTATCTCGAGACGGACGGAGCGGATCGAGAACCAGGCTGTGCACGCTGCCGTGCACAGCCGCTGGATACCGCGTAGGATGGAACAACATCATCACTCTGTCATCTGAGTTATCAGCAGCACGCAGCGGCCTCAGTGCAGAAGAGGACATCACGCACGGGGTTAGAGGTCTGTGCCTGCGTGCCATGCATGCCGTCTGCCTCAAGCCTGAAAGGTAGGTGGGCTGTATCAGCTGAGCGGGCGCCGCTATGCTACGGCTACGAGAAGGCTGCTGCAGTTTGTGCACTTTTTAGCCGCGTTTGTTTGGGTGGGTGGATGGGCCAGAGCCGACATTGGATGGGTCTGGGCCCACCCAGGCCCACCTGTAGCTACGCCCCTGCTTCATAAATATAATTAATCATTATATAGGGTGATATAAGGTGATAAAAAGTTAAATTGATTATAAACAAGATATTTAATTACTTTTGAAAAAATTAAAAAGCTTTTTATTTGGTATTTATTACCGGATTATAGGAGTTTATTAGGTTTTAATGTTTGCCATCTTGGAGAGGAAGGCATATATTCACCAAACTTTTATCTCCACCAAGGGTTTAATATCAAACGCAACAGCCAGCAGTGGTGCTCACTTGAAGTATCAGGGTTTAGTAGCTCTCGTGTTTTGTTCTGCAATTTTCTTGTACAGCTAGAAACAAGAGAAGGAGGAGAGGTTCCCAGCTCAAGACCTAGAAATATCTAAAAAGAAAGGAAGTACTAGAGGTGGCGCCAAATCTTAGGATACTGAACCATGTCTTTTGTAAACAAATTGATTTATCCAATTATTAAATTGTCCCCTTTACTTTGATGCTATTTTGGTGTAGGTATAACATGAAATCCCTGAGTATGATAACATGTGATAATGACATTAGTGCGTGGTTAGTAAATGACAAAATGCATAAAGGTTAGTAAATGATCACCTAATGCACTGCAGAAATTGGATCCTGTGGCAGATAACACTCAATTATGATATCTTGGGCTAACTTTTAGTTAATGACTCCCTAAATACATAAATATTAATAAATGACCTTTAATACATTGCAGAAAATGGCAGATAACGCACACTAACCATTAGGGGAAAAAAAAAACCCTGAGCTGTAGCTTTCAACTAAGCACATCAGAAGGATACTTCCTACAATCACAGGTGCAGAGAGAGGCTAACAAAATTGAGTGAGGTACAGGCCTCTTTAAAGAAGAATGAGAAAACTGAATTTAAAAAAAAGGGCACAAATGTGTGTTCCCAGGAGCACTGGACACTGGCTTGCTATTCCCAAGTCTCCTCTGAGGGTAAGCAATCATTTACAATTACATCTCAACGCCCCCAGTTCCATCCTTCAAACATTAAACTACACAGAGGACACTCACATTATGCTGCTTCATTATTTATGAGACGCATGTTCGTTTAAAAAGAAAAAGGGGGAAAGAAAGAAAGAATTACACCTGGGGATCTGGAGCAGAGATGACCTCTGACCTTGCCAAACAGCAGGGAAGAATAATGCATAGAAAAATAAAATGGAAGTCGGATGAGCCATCTGAGGCCTAAGTGAGAATAGTGCCGATGGGATTTGCTCAGCTGTCCTGAGTGGCTCAGTGATGACTACCTCCTGCAAACAACTGGCCCCCTTCAACTTGGATTTTATCACAAGCCCACAGCATAATAACACCCTGAGTGAGAGTCCTTTGTCAGACCATGCTAAAACAGTGCGTACCAAAAACAATAAGAGATCACTCAAACTGCCACAAATATATATAACAATGTAGTTTGTGCTTGAAAAACAATTGGTATCAATATAATTTTCAGTAAAGGGTGTTAAACCCTTACCCCCAGATTCTATATAGCACACCTACAGGAAGATAATCAAAAGCGTTGCGCTGTTCCAAACAGCGCTCTAAAATAGCGCTGGAACAGTGCGGGGCTTTACTGCACCGATGATCAGAGATAATGCATGCAAATTTAAGCAGCGCAATTATCTCTGATCATGGGGTAGAAGTGCGGGCGAATTGTGCCGAGCATGCGCTCAGCACAATCCTCCCGCACTTGTTTGACAGGTCTGGGCTGTCAAAAGTCCAAACCTGTCAAACACAGGGGCTGGAGGTCCATGGGACTACCCCTGCCCCGAGCAATGGGGGCTGGAGGTCCGGCGGACCTCTGGTCCCCCCAACAATCCCATCCCCCCAGGTTCAGGGAGGGCTGGAGATCCGGTGGGTCTCCAGCCCCCCCAAACCCCCAGAAAAATGACTCCCTGGTGGTCCAGTGGTCGCCGGTCAACCCCCTACCCCTCCCCCCAGCGAGCGACGGGGGGGGGGGGCTGGAGGTCCAGCGGACCTCCAGCCCACCCCAACTCCCCCCTCCCAGTGTTCTCTGAAGAAATTCATGGTGGTCGTGCGAAAAAAGAACCCCCTCCTGGCCCCCCTACCTTTTAGTTGGAGGAGGGAGGTAGCCTGCCTCCCTCCTCTTCCTTGGTTGACGACGCACAAAATGGCGGCACCCAGCCCCGCCCAGTTCATCCTGGGATGCGCTGGGCGGGGCTTTATATGGTCTGTAGCCCCACTCAGCGCCGGCATTTGCTTTTGATCATGAGGGTGCTAGAGATCTGCACCGAAATCTAGGCATATGCTATAACAATGCGCAAACTTAATTGGCTTAACAAGCTAATCAGCATTGATAACAGCACTTAACATGCAATAATGAGCACTAATTGGCAATAATTAGAATTTACACACACAACTCGCTAAGTGTACTCTGTAATGAACTGTGCCTAAATGATAATGCATGCAGTTCAAAAGGGGTGTGGCTATGGGTGCTGAAATGGGCGTTTCGTGGATGTTCGCTGGCACTTATAGAATATGGCCCAGTGCACGTAAATCTACCCACAGGGATTTAGGTTATGATTTCCGCCTAAGCGTATTCTATATACCCCTCCTAAATCTAAATGCCACTTATAGAATATGGTTAGGCGGAAATATTTTCCGCACGGATTTTTTAGGCGCCATATTATAGAATCTGGCCCTTAACGTATAGTCAGTGTGCGCCAACAGGCTACTGCAAAACACGTTGAATCATTTTGCAGTATTTTGCCTGTTAGTGCACGGTAACTCGCATATTACCTGTTTTCTAAAAATATTTTGGGGAGGGGGGCATGTCATTGGTGAAGAGTGGGTTTGAATGCGTTACTCAGTTAGCGTGTTAAGATTAGCATGCACTAACTGGGGGATCCTTTTACTAAGCTGCTGTAAAAAGTGGCCTGCGGTAGTTTAGGCGTGTGTTTTTTGGCTCGTGTCAGGCCACTTTTTACTGCGTCTACAAAAAAGGGCTTTTTAAAAAAAAAATGGGACGGGAAAAGGGCATGTGGTAAAACTGAAACCAGCGCGTGCCTAAAACCGGCCTGAGCCCTTAAAGCCATCCATTAATCTAGCGGTAAGAGCTCACGCGCTATACGTGTGGTGACCAGTCAGCGAGCGCCAACTGCTGATTACCGCCGGAAATGCTGCATGTGGGAGGAAATAAGTAAAATCATCCAGGCGTTATGGGCACGTGGCAAATCTGAAATTATCGCAAGGGGCTGCAGTAGCCTGGCAGTAGTCTTGTTTTGGTGTGCATAGAGCCTAACGCACCTTTGTAAAAAAGCCCCTTGATGACTCTGGATTAATGTGGGTGCCCTTAGTTCCTCCTAAATGGGAGGTGGTAAGTATTCTCATGCTAAATTTTGTAAGTACCAAACAGCGCATGACCTTCCCCCCCTGGACATAAAGAAGCCTTCTGGGCTTAGCATACAGGAAAGCTCCATGTTAAAATGCGCTAAGCCCAGGTGAGCCCCTTAGTTACTGCATATAAAGATGCGTTTCCGCATACAGTTCAAACTTCTCTTATTGACTTACAAGTGCATTCACTCTGCAGCTCCTCAGTACCTCTCCACTCTTATCTCTCCCTACACTCCTCCCCGGGAACTCCATTCACTGGGTAAATCTCTCTTATCTGCACCCTTCTCCTCCACCGCTAACTCCAGACTCCGTTCCTTTTATCTTGCTGCACCATATGCCTGGAATAGACTTCCTGAGCCGGTACGTCAAGCTCCATCTCTGGCCGTCTTCAAATCTAGGCTAAAGGCCCACCTTTTTGATGCGTACGTCTAGTAGCGCTATAGAAAGATAAGTAGTAGTAGTAGTAAGATGAATCAGAGTATATTTCACAGGTCCAAAAACAAGGTATAAGACCCCTTATTGTGTCCAGAACTTAAACTTAGATGAACCAATATTCAAAGCGATTTAGCTGGCCAGAAATGGCTCCTCCTGGCGGGTTAAATTGCCTGTTTGGGGCTAACTCACTTAACTGGTTAGTGCTGCTGAAAATAACCGGTTAGCTTCGAACTGAAAACCAGCTATTTTGGGGGTGTTCTGAAGCGGAGTCTGCGCATTGGTCGATTAGTACCTATATTCAACACTTAACCAGCCAGGATAACCACACAAATAGGACTGCATAAATGTCGGGTCTACCTTTATGCAGTAGCCCATAGCCGAAAAAATGCTGAATGTTGCACTTAACCAGCTATGTGTTAGCCGGCTCCGCAAACCAGAAAATTCAATGCCAGCACCCAGACATGGCCCAGCATTGCTTTTCCAGGTTTAACGCCAGTAGATGGAATGATATATGAGCAGGTCACTTATTGATTTAAAGGACATACAAGTCTGAAAAGTTTGTGAAGCATCATTTTTCTTTTTGTATTTATTTTATTTATTGGGATTTATTAACTGCTTTTATGAAGAGATTCACCCAACGCAGTGAAGGACTTTCTCACTGCTGAACATCTAAATTTAGGTGCCTAAAAATGGTAAGCAGGTAGGGGGACATTGGGATAGAGCCTGAATTTAAAGTAGCTATCCCTGTACCTAGTTTTGACCATTTAAAGCAGCATGTGTCACCTAAATTCTCTCCCCTGCCCCATAGCCAGTGATCTCACTCTCTGGCTGAGCCATAATATTTTTCCACTCAAACACGGATACTTTTCACTCCCCACCCCACACACACATGGGAGCCAACTATTCAAAATTATTGGGGGTGCTAAGCCCAGTGGAAATAACCCCTCCATGGACATATATAAGGAATTTTCTCAATACTGGGGGTGCTCAAGCACCCACAACACCCACAGAGCCGGCTCCTATGCCCCCCCCCCCCCACACACCATCACCAGCCAATTGGCAATCACCCACCAAGCTGTAATCTTCTCCCTCCCACTGTCTAATATAATTAAGAACCTTGGACAGCCTTCTCAACCCTCCACCAAGAAAATCTAGGCCCAAGGGTGTGCTAGCCCTGCAATTTGGGGGGAGGAGGGTGGACTGGTGGGGACAACACATGCCTCTCCCCCCCCCCCCCTTTTGTGTGGGCACGCTAGGCATACCTTTGCTTGCAGGGATGCCAAATCCCACCAGCCAATAAATGGACTGCCTCCTCTCCCTGCTGCTTGTTTCTGGCTCTGAGCAGAAGTCCCAGCCCACTGCTCAGAGCTGGAAACAAGGAGTGGGGAGCAGCAGCAGTCTATTTACTTGGCTGGCAGGGCTCAGCATCAGGGGCGTAGCTACGTGGGGCCACGGGGGCCTGGGCCCCAGTAGATTTGGCCCTGGACCCCCCTGCCGACGACCCTCTCGACCCCCCCTCCCGCTGCCAACCCACCGTCGCCTACCTTTGTTGGCGGGGGACCCCAAGCCCTGCCAGCCGAGGTCCTCTTTTTCCCTCGTTCTGTTTCTGAGTCTGACGTCCTGCAGGACGTCAGACTCAGAAACAGAACGAAGGAAGAAGAGGACCTCGGTTGGCGGGGGTTGGGGTCCCCCGCCAGCAAAGGTAGGCGATGGCGACAGCGGGGGACGGTTGGTGGCGGAAGGGGGGGGCGAGAGGGTCAGCGGCGGGAGGGAGGGTCAAAGTTGTTGGTGGTGGTGGTGGCGGGGCTGGCGGCGGCCCCGGAGGGGGCGCTACAATGTGCCCCCTCATCTTTAGCTCTGGACCCCCCTCCTGTCAGTCTGGCTATGCCCCTGCTCAGCATCCCCGCCAGCAAAGTAAAAGAGAATTCAGGAGGGGGGCCGAAGCTCACATTTTGGGAGCCAGTTGTTAAAGTAGCCATGGGAGGGGGGACTACTTTAACAACTGGCTCCCAAAATTCTTAAAAACTTAACAAACGGCTCTCATGATCCCATGAAAGCCCGCTCCAGCACACCACTGTCTAGGCCCCAACATGCCTCCCAAGATCTGTGGTCCTCGCCCCCTTTGAAAATATGTATGCACAGAGTACCCTCCTCTGCCTTACAGTGATTCTAGAAGCTGTTCCTGGTGTTGCCAGGCAAGAAGGATGAACTCTCCTTTCTGCCAGAACCATTGACCAGCACTGAATGATGTGGCCTGAATGATGTGGCCTAGATACGAGCAGCATCCAGACCCATCTGTGACTGCAAGTAGAGGGGGGCTGGAGGCCTGAATCTTCTTGGGAGGGGGGGATGGTAAGTAGCCTCCCAAAGCTCTTGATTACATCAGGAGGAAATTGCAACTTGGTGGCAGTGATTCTCAATCAGGTTGGATGAACTAAAAGGCCAACCAACCAAGTGAAAATCATTATCTCCCCTCTCTCTCCTCCAACTCCCTCACTCCCTACAAGGGAGATCACCAATAAGAGCCAGGGGTGGAGGTAAAAGGGGCAAAGAGGTTGGGGACTGAAGGGGACTTGCCATTACAAATTGTTCCAGGACAGTGGGAAAATGGGGGGGGGGGGGGGGGGGGAGTAGGGTTACCATTTTGTGTCCTCTGAAAAAGAGGACACATGTCACACCCCCACCCGCCCACTGCCACGCCCACTGCCACGCCCCTTTCAGATCCTCATTCCGCCCTATTTCCCCTCCCCCTGTTACATAGTCCCCTCCCCCACACCCCCCCATCACATACTCCCCTCCCCCCATCACATGCTCCCCTCCCCTCCCCTTCCTTACCATCTTCCCTGGTAGTCTAGTGACGTCTTCGGGGCAGGAAAGAGCCCCCTCTTTCTTGCCCGGAGCGCTGCCTACCCTTGCCTACATCCTTCTCAGTCTCGGCTGGGGATTCAAAATGGCCACCGAGAGTTGAAGCGGCCTCGCGAGACTTCAACTCTCGGTGGCCATTTTGAATCCCCAGCTGAGACCGAGAAGGAGGATGGTCAAGGCAGCGCTCCGGGAAGGAAAGAGGGGGCTCTTTCCTGCCCCGAAGACGTCACTAGACCACCAGGGAAGATGGTAAGGAAGGGGAGGGGAGAGCCACAGCGCCGATGGATCACGCAACCGCACGCATGCCCTCCCGCACGCACGTTTGTCCAGAAATCCGGACAAACGTGCGTGCGGGCAAAACCCGCCGGACGCCCCGGACATGCCCTCAAAAAGAGGACACGTCCGGGGAAATCCGGACAAATGGTAACCCTAGGGGGGAGGAGATTTTTTCATTACAAATGGATTGGAGGATGGGGACGTGTTTTCATTATTACTACTACTACTATTACTACTTATCATTTCTATAGCGCTACTAGACGTACGCAACGCTGTACACTTGAACATGAGGAGACAGTCCCTGCTCGACAGAGCTTACAATCTAATTAGGATAGACAAACAGGACAAACAAGAGATAAGGGAATATTAAAGTGAGGATGATAAAATAAGGGTTCTGAAAAAGTGAATAAGGGTTAGGAGTTAAAAGCAGCATCAAAAAGGTGGGCTTTTAGCTTAGATTTGAAGATGGCCAGAGATGGAGCTTGATGTACTGGCTCAGGAAGTGCAGCAAGATAAGAGTTAGGAACGGAGTCTGGAGTTAGCAGGAGGAGAAGGGTGCAGATAAAAGAGAGATTTACCCAGTGAAAGGAGTTCCTGGGGAGGAATGTAGGGAGAGATGAAAGTGGAAAGGTACTAGTGTGTTTCCAGTGTTAAACTTTTCATGGATTTGGCAATGGGTGGTTGTGTGTGTGTGTGTGTATGTGTGTGTGTGTTGGGGGAGGGGGGAATGGTGCTTGCTTTACACATAGATTAGGTATTGGAAGAGGTAGTTTCTTGTAGGACTGGTCCCTTTAAGTTCTCCAGGAACACTGCATTAACAGCCTGAGGCTCCTGGAGAGAAATGTTGCCACCAGCACTTGTTAACTTCCCATGAATAACACAGATTGCCAGATTTAACACAAACTGCATAATAATAAGCTAATTTGCATGCATTTGCATACTTTGCAGCTCATTCTTTTATCATGTGTTATGGCAAAAAAATCATATTAAGCATTAATTGGCAAACAGTACATGCTATTTTTGTAACACAGCTTAGTAAACAGCCATCTCTTCAGCTTAGAGAAGAGACAGCTGAAGGGAGATATGATACAGGTCAATAAAACACCGAGTGGAGTGGAACAACTAAAGGTGAATCGCTTGTTTACTCTTTCCAAAATATAAGGACTAGGGGGCACTCGATGAAGCTACTAAGTAGCAGGGGCGTAGCCACGGGTGGGCCTGGACGGGCCCAGGCCCAGCCACCTTTCCTTCAGGCCCGCCCAGCGCCCACCCTAACAAGCCCCAACCCAAGCCATCTTTTCCTGCCTCTTCTGTTGGCTCTCCCCATCCGCGTGGTCTGTTTAATTTTAGTCCTTGAAGCGCCGTTCTCCCTCCAGGACCGCACCGGCGATTCCAATAGCCTTCTGCCAGCGTGCATCGTCGGGGCGGGGCTTCTCCTTAGGCGCATCCCACCTCAGGACGCGCCTGAGAGGCCCCGTCCCCGACGACGCACGCTGGCAAAAGGCTATCGGAATCGCAGGTGCGGTGCTGGAGGGAGAACGGCGCTTCAAGGACTAAAAATAAACAGACCACGCGGACGGGGAGAGCCGTCAGAAGAGAGGGAGGGGATGGCGAAGGGAGAAAGCGCTGCTAAGGTAGGCCGAGGGAGACAGAAGAAAATGCCGGGGGGGGGGGGGGGGGGAGGGAATATTTTAAAATTACTGTGTAGGGGTGGGGTTGGGAACAGCCCACCCAGGTTAATGCGGGGCCCGCCCAAAATGGCAGGTCTGGCTACGCTGCTGCTAAGTAGTAAATATAGAACAAATTGGGGAACATCACTCAACATGTAATTAAACTCTGGAATTTGTTGTCAGAGAAGGCGCCGGTGTCGACCGGCACTGAAGAAGACTCTTCGGCTGGCAGGGGTTGGGGACCCCCCCAACAAAGGTACCTGGTGGCACCGGTTATGGGGGAGGGTCAGCGGCGGCGGGGAGGTGTGCGGACAGAAACTTTGCAGCCGGCGCACACTCTGCACACAAGGTAGAAAGTTCACACGCGTTTCGGGTCCAGCGCGAGTGAGAATGTGGGAATACCTCTGTGCCTCCGCCATTCCATTATGCAGTGAAGAAGAGCAACAGCAGGAGTGTGCACACCCAGCGATGCTCCTTGCAGCATCGGCCAGTATCCATGCGGAGAAGCTCCCGGCTCTGCGAGCTTGCTCCAGGCTCTCCCAGCAGAAACAGCAATAGAGCCTTCGCCTCCTTTCTGCCTTTTTTTTTAGGGGGGGGGGGCTGGAGGAGGGATTCCCCCTTCGGCCACTGCTTTCTAATCACAGCACTGGAGATAGGCTTCAGTTGGCGGGGGCTGTGGACCCCCACCAGCCAAGGTATGTGGGGTTGTGGTTGGGGCAGGGGTTACGGGCCAAACTGTGCCTCCCCCCCCCCCACTTTGGGCTCTGAACCCCCCCCCCCAAAAAAAATTGAGGTCTGGCTACATCCCTGTGTCCCACTGAATATTAACAGTTAGCCACCTAAACGCTATTTAACCGGTCTGCAGCTGTTTCTGGCCAGTTAAATAGTGCTGAACATCGGGGAGACTGACTTCAAAAATAAGAACATAAGAAAAGCCACGTCAGACCATGTACTTTGCTATTGGTTGCTATGTGTACAGTCAGCTAGTGGAGAAGTACAGCAACAGTGGAATAGTGGCACACTGCGATTAAACTGTAAAATCCATCCTTGGAAATACTGTTGACAGTGAAATGTTGGTTTTCTTTCTTAAACAATGGGGTGCTTGGGTACTACTCAATTCAAATCACCCCTCTCCCCTCTAGGTCACAGAAACACAGAGCAAAGACAACACAGATACCCACAAACACACACATATACCGCCGGATTCTATACAGCGCACCTAGAGATCTGCGCCGAAATCCAGGCGTATTCTGTAACAACGGACGCAACTTAATCAGTATAAAAAGTTAATTAGCATTGATAACAGCACTTAACAAGCATTAAAGAGCACTAATTAGAAATAAATAGAATTTACGCACACAAGGAAAGGAATGGAAAACAAAAATGAGGATGTTATAATGCCTTTGTATCGCTCCATGGTGCGACCACACCTCGAATATTGTGTTCAATTCTGGTCGCCGCATCTCAAAAAAGATATAGTGGAATTAGAAAAGGTACAGAGAAGGGCACCGAAAATGATAAAGTGGATGGGACGATTTCCCTATGAGGAAAGGCTAAAGTGGCTAGGGCTCTTCAGCTTGGAGAAAAGGCGGCTGAGAGGAGATATGATAGAGGTTTATAAAATAATGAGTGGAGTTGAACGGGTAGATGTGAAGCGTCTGTTTACGCTGTCCAAAAATACTAGGACTAGCGGGCATGCAATGAAGCAACAATGTAGTAAATTTAAAACTAATCGGAGAAAATGTTTCTTCACTCAACGTGTAATTAAACTCTGGAATTCGTTGCCAGAGAATGTGGTAAAGGCGGTAAGCTTAACGGAGTTTAAAAAAGGTTTGGACGGCTTCCTAAAGGAAAAGCCCATAGAATATCGGCACTTAATTAATTAATTAATTTATTTATTAGGATTTATTTACCGCCTTCTCGAAGGAATTCACTCAAGACAGTGTACAGTAAAAATGGATCAAACATGAGCAATAGGCAATTACAGCAGTAAAAATATTCAAATAACAATACAAAGTATGGCATAATATACTCAAGAAAGATATAGTAGAATTGGAAAAGGTGCAGCGAAGGGTGACTAAAATGATAGCAGGGATGGGACGACTTCCCTATGAAGAAAGACTAAGGAGGCTAGGGCTTTTCAGCTTGGAGAAGAGATGGCTGAGGGGAGACATGATAGAGGTATATAAAATAATGAGTGGAGTGGAACAAGTGGATGTGAAGCGTCTGTTCACGCTTTCCAAAAATACTAGGACTAGGGGGCATACGATGAAATTACAGTGTAGTAAATTTAAAACAAATCGGAGAAAATGTTTCTTCACCCAATGCATAATTAAACTCTGGAATTCGTTGCTGGAGAACGTGGTAAAGGCGGTTAGCTTAGCAGAGTTTAAAAAGGGGTTAGACGGTTTCCTAAAGAACAAGTCCATAAACCACTATTAAATGGACTTGGGAAAAAATCCACAATTCCAGGAATAACACGTATAGAATGTTTGTACGTTTGGGAAGCTCGCCAGGTGCCCTTGGCCTGGATTGGCCGCTGTCGTGGATAGGATGCTGGGCTCAATGGAACTTTGGTCTTTTCCCAGTGTGGCATTACTTATGTACTACTTACAATGTCAAGACAATACGCGATAATGAAGAGTAAAACAAAGACGGCGCATATAGATAGGTAAGAGACTAAGAAGAGTTAGAAAGTAAGGTGACTGATTTAAAGAAAGTTGCACATGAGGTCAGAGAGATGGTTAAATATTATCTCAGCTAGGGTAGGAGTGGATAAACATGTCCTGCTGCAGTATATGCAGCCCAAGTCACTCCTTGTGTGTGTGAGTGAGACTAACAAGTTAATTACTTCTTCCATTAAAGGCCTGGTTGAAGAGCCAAGCTTTCACCTACTTCCTGAAGTAGAGATAGTCTTGTGTTAAGCGGAGCCTTTCAGGCAGTGCATTCCAGAGTGTGGGGGCTACTCTGGAGAAGTCTCGCTTGCGGGTATCACATTGTGTAATGTCTTCTGGAGAGGGTGTGGTTAATGATAGTCCTTGAGAGGATCTTAGTGTCCTTGGCGGTATGTAGAGGATCATCCTATTTTTCAAGTACTCAGGGCCATTTCCTTTAAGGACCTTGAAGATCAGATATAGAGTTTTAAATTTAGCCCTGTAGCCCTTAAGTGGCCAAGTAATGGCTCCACCCCCATAATGTCCTCTCCAAATAGCCGGCTGTCACTTAGGTGCTAATTTTCAGTGGAGATAACCAGTTAACTTGGGTTAAGTGTCACTGAAAATTAGCGGATAGCCCTGAACAAGCGATTTAACCAGTCTGTGGCCATTTCTGGCCAGTTAAATAGTTTTGAATATTGACCAGACTGTTTCTGGATGATTCTTTATACTTTCTTCATCATATTCTCTGGCCTCCTTTCTTGAGTGCCCTAGTATATTGGATTTCTTCTATTTGTATTGTTATTTGGACAATACATTTCCTTTTTGTTTAACACTCTCACCTCTCTTGCAGCCAGATTTCAGCTGTGTGTGGCATGCTCTTGGTTTACATGTGGCAGTGGGATACCTGCGGGTTGAGCAGGGCAGGAGGCTGATGAGTAACATCAGCATAGCAGTACTGTCCTCATAATGGAGGAACTCCCACCAAATTTGAACACTAATACTGCCATAGAAACAGAATAAAAAATCTAAACGAAAAAACGGACTTCATCTCTTTTAACTGCCAACTAATTTATCTACAACATTTGCTCTGTCTCTTTCCCAAATTCCCAGAGCCATACTTTCCAGGAAAGCTTATGGGATGATGTAATTTTAGGGACTGTAAAGTGATTAATACCAGCACTAAAATATTTTACGGCCAGTTCTATAAGCCACATCTAAAATAAGGCATCAATACTGCACCGAAGAAGACAGAATAGCAGCACTTGTGCACATGATTAGGGCCATTAATTGGCTGTTATGCGCACTGTTCCCTCTAAGCTGAGCAGGAGTCCTCCACCTACAGTCCTGACAGTGGGTGGTGCTGTTTCACTATCACATTTTCAATAGTGTGGGACAGGCAAGCTCTGCAGGACTCCAGAGAACCTGCCTGTTCCTAGTGATCAGGGGCATAGCCAGACCTGCCATTTTAGGTGGGCCCAGAGTTAAACTGGGTGGGCTCTTCCCACCTACACCCCTACCCCCACACATATACACACTACAGTTTGCAATACATATATACAATATAGTATTTTAAATCTTCCCTTCTGCCCCTGCATCCATCTGTCCTCTCTTCCTTTTCATCCGCTCTACCCCTAATCACATGTGTTCATGATTCTCCCTTTCCTCCACCTGTCCGGCATCTGCCCCTACCCCCTGCCTGTGGCCCAGCATCTGCCTGTCTCTCTGAAATCCCTATCCAACCCCCCCCCCCCCCAGTCTACCTCAGAGCTGTCACTGGAAGCGATTCCTTTAGGCAAGCTGCGCTGGCCCTGCAGGCTCCCCTCTACTGTGTCCTGCGCTCGTTAATGTCACTTCCTGTTTCTTCAGTGGCAGGAATGCAATGGAGGGAAGCCTGCAGGATCGGTACTGTTTACCTATAGGAATTGCCTAAGGTGACGGCTCTGAGGTAGACTGGGGGTAGGGGGTTCTGAGAGAGGGAGAGAGAGAGAAAGAGAGAGAGAGAGAGAGAGAGGGAGTGACAGATGCCGGGCAATGAGGGAGAGAGGGGAATGAGATGCTGCCACTGAGGTGTTTTAGGGGCATCATGGGCCACTAGACTGGCTGGGCCTGAGGCATGAATGGGTGGGCCTGTGCTCACCCAGGCTCAAGTGTAGCTACATCACTGCTAGTGACTGAAAACACAATACTGAGGCACCACCTCCCACTGACAGCAATGCAGTTGGGAGGATTCCTACTCAGCTTAGCTCATAACAGTAGTTACGAGCGAAAGTGCTTGGCGCTATTCTATAAACTTGGCATGCATTTTGCAAAGCGTGTAACTGCAAGTGGGCCATACCAATGGGTGAAGAGGGCATGTCATGGGCATGCCAACTAGGGCTGTGGAGTCGATACACTAGACCTTCAATTCTGACGCCTCTATTTTTCTACTGTCCAACTCTGACTCCAGCTCCGACTCCTACTAATATTAGGCTTTAAATGTTTTGTTCTGGCTCTAAAGTACTAGTAAATATAACTTTAGATCCAGCACAAAGATATAAGTATAAAATGCTACATTTACCATAAATTATAATGTAAGTTTTTATTTTGAAGTTGGAGTCAGAGTCGGTGGATTTTTACCGATTCCAACTCCACCCAAAATTGTTTACAACTTTGATTCTGACTCCACAGCTCTCGTGTCACATGTACAGCTGCATTGCACACTTAGGTGCATCAACTTACACCAGCCATTGACCTGGCTTATTCTTTCTTTTCTCGTTTGCTGCTGTAACTTGACGATCCCTAGAAAGACTATAAAGGCACCCAGTGCTCTCCTTTGAGCTTTGTGGTTCATTTTAAACACACTACAGAGCTCAGAGAGATGCTCACTGCCAACTGGACCTTTGCAAGTTAATATTGAGGGGGTAATTTTAAAACTGTGCAGACACATAAGGGAGGTAATTTTTTAAAGGATTATTTGCACAGAAAGGCCATAAAATGGCTTTTATAAATAAAAGACTCATCTTTTTTGCAACCCTGGTCTAGGCATATTCAGGGCAGAGCTTGGGTGGAGTGCAGACAAGAATTGTGACTTATGTGTGTATTTTACCAATAAGCATGTACATGTGTATATTAGGTGCTAATAGCTATACCCTGCTCCTGACCAGCCAAATATGTCCATGGCTTCAATCTAGGGGACCCTTTTACTAAGTTGTGCTAAAAGGTATCCTGCACTCTGAGTAGTACGTGGGTTTCCCAGCATGCTGAGCCCACCTTAAGCACAGCTGTAACATGGCCGAGTTTTCATTCCCTCAATTAAGTGTCGCATGCTAATTTGGGGTGAATCTCTTCATAAAGGCGGTGAATAAATCCCAATAAATAAATAAATAAATAAATAAATAATTTCCCTATTAGCCCATATCGACACCTATTGAGTAGGCAGAAAAGGGCTTCTATGCTAACCGTGCGCTAACTGGTAGGCGAGCAGCAATACTGGAGTACTAACCGACTAGCGCTGGGCATGCCTACTCTCCACGCCCCCGAGCACACCCCCAGTGTTAAAAAACAAAACGTATTTTTTTAGCACCTGGGAAGTGTGCAAAGATGTCTGCATTACTGTGGGACACCTGAGCGCACCCCGCAGTAGTGCATTTTCCCACGTGGTAGGCAGGGGCGTAGCCAGACTTCAGCAGGAGGGGGGTCCAGAGCCCGAGGTGAGGGGGCACATTTTAGCCCCCCCCCCCCCGCCACCACCACCAACTTTGACCCCCCCCTGTCGATGACCCTCTCGACCCCCCTCCCGCCTCCAACCCTCCCCTCCACCGCTGTCACCTGCCTTTGCTGGCGGGGGACCCCAACCCCCGCCAGCCAAGGCCCTCTTCTTCCGGCGCAAGGCTTTGTTCTGTTACTGTGAGTCTGACGTCCTGCACGTTGTACATGCAGAACGTCAGACTCACAGAAACAGAACGAAGCCTTGCAGATCAGCCAGCAACGCAGCCGCTGGCTGATCTGCAAGGCTTCATTCTGTTTCTGTGAGTCTGACGTCGTGCATGTTGTACGTGCAGGACGTCAGACTCACAGAAACATAACGAAGCCTTGTGCCAGAAGACGAGGACCTCGGCTGGTGGGGGTTAGGGGTCCCCCGCCAGCAAAGGTAGGTGATGGCGGGGGCGGGTTGGCGGCAGGAAGGGGGTCGAGAGGGCCGTCGGCAGGGGGGTCCAGGGCCAAATCTATGGGGGCCCAGGCGCCCATGGCTACGCCACTAGTGGTAAGTAAGCATTAGTGCTTACTGCCGTTTAGTAAAAGGACCCAGAGGTGTCTTATCTGCTGATTTACCCATTTTATTTTATAAAGATATGTAGGTGCCTATCCCCTGGATTCTATATATGGCACACAAAACTGTGAGCTAAAATTTGGCAGTGCATCAGGAAAGTCCATAACTGCGCGCGCAACTTAATTGATAAATGTGCAGTTAATTGGCAAGGCTTGGGCGCTAACAATCAATTACTGGTGCTAATTGGCAACAATTTGAATTTATGCGTGCATCTTTGTAGTCAGTATTCTATCAAGATGCGCGCATAAATTTTACGAGCGGAAACGAAAAGGGGGCATGGCTATGGAAGGGGCACGGGCGGGTCAGGAGCATTCCTAAAAATTGCACACAGTGTTACAGAATAAGGCAGATCTGTGCCTAATCTAAGCGTGAGGATTTATACCAGGTTTCAATGGGTGTAAATCCTTGTGCCTAAAATTGGCCATGGATCCCAATGCTAAACGCTATTGTATAAATGGTGCTCAACCTTGAGCCACGTACAAAGGAGAGGGTCAGAGTACACAGCAAAAGCCGTCCAGAAAAAAGCACAAAGAGCTCTCAAGAATGGAATAAGTGTACTTTATTAATGACCCGACATGGGCCGTGTTTTGGAATAACTAATGCCTGCCTCAGGAGTCAATTCAAGCAAGCAACACTCATTGCATAGGTCAGCATTTCCCAAACTGTGTGGCGTGGCACCCTGGTGCACCGCAGCGAACTCTCTAGGGTACCGCGGAAAATCCCGACCTCTCTCCTGCTACTGCAGGCGGCAGTGGCAGAAAAACCAAACAAAACAAAAAAGCAAGCGCAGGGCTGCAGCAGCCTTCAAGCATGTGCTGTCAGTTCTGCCGGTCCTCTGCCCCCGGAACTGGAAGTTGACGTCAGCGGGGGCAGAGGACCAGCAGAGCCGACAGCGCATACCTGAAGGCTGCTGCAGCTCCACACTTGTTTTGTTTTTTTTGTTGCGGCCACTGGGGACAGGGCGCAGATGGCCTTTGGGACTCACAGAGTTGACTGCCAAGGAAGTTGGATGAAAACAGGAGACGGGATGAAGTCAAAAAGTTGAAGCCAATAGGTTAGTCTCTGTTTCCCTTCCCATTCAAAACAAAGCAAGCAAACCTATGAGCTGTTGCATCCAAGCTGCCATTCTTTATTGCTGGTAACATTTTTTACATAATCTCACTTATATTTTTAAACATGCTGGCTTGTGCAGCATACAGATAAAGAGGAAGTATAATAACGGAATAACTTTTCGGGTAGAGTAGTAATTTGTTATAAATCGTAATCAGTGTGTCAGGACAGACTTCTATGGTCTGTGCCCTGAAAATGGCAAGGACAAACCAAGGTCAGTTATACATATAAAGTAGCACATACAATGAGTTTATCTTGTTGGGCAGACTGGATGGATCATACAGGTCTTTATCTGCCGTCATCTACTATGTTATATATGTTACTTGGAGGGGCTGGTTATAGGGACGCCTTAGCACTGTTAAATTTGTGCAGAGAAAAAGATGGAGACCTGTGTGGCTGAGGGGGGGGGGGGGGGGGGGGTTGCCGCAAACTGGAAAAGTTTGGGAACCACTGGCACAGGTTGTTGCACAAAGGATAATATCTCCGTATAATAAAAATCCACTCTCACAACCAGAGGAAAAGTACCTGATGCGGAGAGGAATGCCACAAAAAAAAGCACCAAACTTTGAGCACCATTTACAGAATAGACGTAGCGCTCATTTTTTTTGGTGCCCAAATTTGGGCGACATTTATAGAATTTAGTCCTAAGTTCTTTATAAATTTAGACCATAAATGGGTGCTTACATTTGGGGGGTAATTCTCTACAGGTCACCTAAAGTTAGGTGCTGGGATGATGAGTGCTATGTGCAAATTCTACATATTAGGTGCATAATTGCTATCATAGAATACTAGTATAAGTCCACAGTTACATGACTAACTTTAGGCATGGGCACTTACGCTAGCTCAATGACATGTAACTGATAGTATCCTTATTTATTTATTTAGATTTTGCTCACACCTTTTGCAGTAGTAGTTCAAGGTGAGTTACATTCAGGTACACTGGATATTTCCCTGTCCCAGGAGGGTCACAATCTAAGTTTGTACCTGAGGCAATGGAGGGTTAAGTGACTTGCCCAAGATCACAAGGAGCAGCAGCGGGATTTGAACTGGCCACCTCTGGAGTGCAAGACCGATGCTCTAACCACTAGGCCACTCCTCCACTCCTTATAATGTGTGCACAGAAGTGCTAGGCACGCCCCTGACCACCCATGCCCCTCCCAGATCCATGCCTCATTTCCAGTCATGCGCTATGGATTTTGCATGTTCAATTTATAGAACATCAACTAAGGGCAGTTTCGCATATAAGTACAAATTAGTGCTCATTAGCACCAATTAGAACTAATTAGCTTTTTAGAGAGTCACCCCACTCCTCAAAAAACCTTCTCTGGATCCTACCTCTCCTTCCAACTATCGCCCCATCTCCCTCCTTCCTTTCTTATCCAAGTTACTAGAACGTGCTGTCCACCATCGCTGCCTCGACTTTCTTTCTTCTCAACCTATTCGTGATCCACTCCAATCTGGCTTTCGTCCCCTTCATTCAACTGAAACAGCACTTACTAAAGTCTCCAATGATCTATTCCTGGCTAAATCCAAAGGGCTCTATTCTATCCTCCTCCTTCTCGATCTTTCTGCTGCCTTTGATACTGTTGATCACAGCCTACTCCTTGACACGCTGTCCTCACTTGGATTTCGGAATTCTGCTCTCTCCTGGTTCTCTTCTTATCTCTCACAGCGTACTTTTAGTGTATACTCTGGTGGTTCCTCCTCTTGCTCTACCCCGCTGTCAGTGGGTGTACCTTAAGGATCTGTTCTAGGACCTCTCCTTTTCTCCATCTATACTTCCTCCCTTGGTGCTTTGATCTCATCACATGGCTTTCAGTATCACCTTTACGCCGATGACTCCCAGATCTACCTCTCCACACCAGTAATCTTGGCAGAAATCCAGTCCAAGGTATCTGCCTGCCTCTCTGACATTGCTACCTGGATGTTTCACCGCCACCTGAAACTCAATATGTGCAAAACTGAACTCCTTATCTTCCCTCCTAAACCAACCTCTCCCCTTCCCCCATTCTCTATTCTGTCGACAACACGCTCATTCTTCCTGTCTCATCTGCTCACAACCTTGGGGTCATCTTCGACTCCTCCCTCTCCTTCTCTGCCCATATTCAACAGATTTCTAAAACCTGTCATTTCTTCCTTTATAACATCGCTACAATTCACCCTTTCCTTTCTGAACACGCTATCAGAACCCTCATCCAAACTCTCATCACCTCTCGCTTAGACTACTGCAACTTGCTTCTCTCAGGTCTTCCACTCAGCCATCTCTCTCCTCTTCAAAACTCTGCCACACGACTAATATTTCGCCAAAGTCGTTATGCCCATATCAGCCCTCTCCTGAAATCACTTCACTGGCTCCCTATCCATTTCCGAATACAATTCAAGCTCCTCTTGTTGACCTATAAGTGCATTCACTCTGCAGCCCCTCACTACCTCTCCACCCTCATCTCTCTCTACACTCCTTCCCTAGAACTCCGTTCACTAGGCAAATCTCTCCTAATTGCACCCTTCTCCTCCATCGCTAACTCCAGACTCCGCTCCTTCTATCTCGCCACACCTTATGCCTGGAATAGGCTTCCTGAGCCATTACGTCTAGCTCCATCCCTGGCTGCCTTCAAATCCGGGCTAAAGGCCTACCTGTTTGATGCTGCTTTCGACTCCTGACTTGTAACTGGTTGGGTTTAATAATTTTTCTCATTTTTGGAGCCCTTTTACTTAGCTGTGCTAAAAAAGTGGCCTTTGCTATCACTAGTGTGGGACTTTCCCATGCACTGAGGCCACTTTTAGTGCGGCTGTGAAATGGCTGTATTTTTCATTTCCTCTACAAATGGCCACAGGCTAATGTCCCAATAGCATGGGAGCACTTACCAACACCTATTTCTAGGTGAAAAGGGCTCCTGCACTAACCATACACTAATCTGTTTATGTGTGACAATATAGCTGTGCTTACCGATTAGCGCAGAAAATGCCTACTCTCTACCCTCAAAGCTAAAAAATAAAAAGTATATTTTAGTGTGTGGGAAGCACGTGCTGATCCGAAAACTACTGCGAGATGCCTGAGCATGTCCCATGCTAGTGGATTTTTTAAACTCTTTCTTTATTCAACTATATTATGACAATACATCATAATAAAAATAAGCTAAACCACGCAGAAATAGTAATACAAATCTTATATCAACAACAATATCAATATAGAAACTGAATTATAAACTATAAAGAACAATAAATGTGGATAGCATTTTAGACCACAACAGTGTATCTGTGTGTTTGGGGGAGGGGGGGGAACGAAAAATAATTAGATGGATAAAATTAAACAAAAAGACAACACAGGAAACTAAATGAGCCTGCAAATAGGTGGGAAAATGTGGGATACAAATGCAATAAATAAAATAAAATAAATGCAGCCTGTAAATGACCCTAGGCATCCTTATATTTAAAGAACAGCTTCATGAGCCAATCTCTATTGGAGTCTAATGTCAATTGAACCAGTAAGGTGGCCGGGACCAGAACCTCAGTATTTGGCCACTAAAGGAAATTTGTTAAATCCAAACTATCAACAGATAAACCTTGCTGGTTAGGAGAACGCTTCCTTTTACAAGAAGGGAGGTAATAAATCTTTGAGATTGGGGGATAGGAGGATTCTGGAACCTTTAATACTTCAAATATTTCTTAAACATAACAGCAGCTGATATTGAACATACTTTATGAAAATTAATCACTCAAGTTTTGGCATCTAACTGCATTTTCTAAGCTCTCCATTTTCAATTTTCACCTTTAACTTCCCAAGCTTGTAACATAGTTTCAATTGTTCCAGTCTCAGACTCCAAAGTTGCAACTCTAGATTTCAAAGTTTGCGATTCTGAAATTATTGTGGAAACAACAGCATCGGTGGAACAGGATTTAAAAATAAAGGTGATGGCTATTTTAGAACAAGTACAACAAAATACTCCTTCGAATGAATACTCCAGACTCCAGTTGGAATTATCGAACAAATTGAAACTGGCCCGTGAATCCATTCGTCAATTTAAAATTAAAAAGTTTAAGAGAGACAAAAGAGACTATGCAAACAATCAAGTATATTATTGGATGAATAAGGAAACACTTCCGAAAACTACACCTAATACGGTATTTAGTGGTGTGATGTCTGATAGTGACTCTAGTGGAGATGACCAGAGACGAAGTGCACAGCCAAATTTGGGAAGAGCACAGCCTTTTTTAGAGATTCGCCGGCCCTACAATCGGGGATGTCGACCCCAACAAGTGAGATTTCAACCACAAGATCATCGTGGAGATCCCCAGATCTCAGGGAGATATTATCAAACGCGTGCACAAACAGTTCAACATCAGTAATGATTAATATCTCAACACATGTACTAACGGGGGCTCAAGAACAGGTTTTGAATTTTGGCTTAGGTTATGTGTCTTCGGTTAGATATGACCCATTCTCCACGCGAGTATCATTATTTAAATTTTTCAGAAAGTTACATCTGAAAAGATTCTTTTTCATCAACCCTCTTCTGTTTCTTCTATAGTTAAACCCAGATCTAATTGGATGCCCCTTGAATATTTGGATACTTCAATTTTAGCTTTTCAAAAATGCATTCTACATGACCTAGAAGAGGCGGAAAAATTCCATGCACTTGAATTTAAAACATCAAATCTATCTAAAGCTCAGCGGGAGGCGCTGATATCTCTGCAAAATCAGAGTGAAACATTAATTGTTCATGCAGATAAAGGAGGTGTGGTCATCTTATGGGAGGTAAAGAAGTATCTTATTGAAGAACAGAGGCAACTACAGGATGATATAACTTATAAAAAGCCTAATTAAAGTTCTGGAAAAGTCAGTGAAGCCTATGCGCCTGAGTACAACTTTGGGCAGTTGTGGTTCATTAAGATTTATTTCATTTGAGCAGTGCCCTCTTTCCCAGTCTGTATAGGCAAAAAAAACATTTTGGGTTTGCTAATTGTCCATTATTTGCCTTCACATTATTTTTCGCTTACATTAAGCTATATACATGACTAAGAAGAAACTGGCTTTCTATTAATTGTGCTACAGTATACTGTATATATATATATATATATATATATATATATATACTAGTAAAAAAAGCCCGTTTCTCATTGAAATGAAATGGGCGCTAGCAAGGTAATGACCTTCTGCCATTAATGTTTTTAAGGGCTCTCCACTTGCCTCCTCCTTTGATGTCTGTACCTTGGAGTTCATTTTCAGAGAGTGGAAGAGAGAGATACATATGGAGGGGCATAATCGAACAGCGCCGGCCATCTATATGGGCGGCCATCTATATGGCTGGTGCCGCAATGAGCGGTCCCGAACCGTATTATCGAAAAAGATGGCCGGCCAAATGTCAGAGATGGCCAGGTTTGAGATGGTCGGCATCGGTTTTCGCCGATAATGGAAACCGATGCCGGCCATCTCAAACCCGGCCAAATCCAAGGCATTTGGTCGTGGTAGAGGCCAGCATTTGTAGTGCACTGTCCGTACCTCAGAGTTCAACTTTCTTGAAAGTGAGAGTCCTGTCAGGCGGTTTGTGTGCTTCCTGCCACCGTGGTCCTCTGTTCTCTGGTCGTGGCTACTATGTAGCCTTCCCTTCCCTCCGAGGGCGGGGCAGTGAGAGCGATTGCCTGTGGTTGGTCCCCTCTCCTTCTGACATCGTGTTACCATGCAGCCTTCCCTGCCCTCGGAGAGCGGGGCACTGACAGCGATTGCGATTGCCTGTGGTTGGTCCCTTCTCCTTCTGACGTCGCGTTTGTTTCCCTGGCAACTATACAGAGTTCCCTCGAGGGCGGGTCGATTACGAACCCTACGAACACTACATGGCTTCACTGCCACACTGCCACGGAGTCAGCTTCAGAAAGTTGGAGGTGCAAATTATTATATTAGATATATATATACATATATACACACATATAGATAGATAGATAGATAGATAGATAGATAGATAGATATGTGTGTGTGTGTGTGTGTATAGACAGATAGATACAGACACATGCACACAGACACACATATATATATACATATATATATATATATATATATAGAGAGAGAGAGAGAGAGAGAGAGAGAGAGAGAGAGAATATGAATATATAGCCCGATATTCAGACTATGGTAGGCAGCCTACATAAGTGCCACGATCAGCACAGACCCCAGATATTCAATGCCAGGCCATTTCTGGTGATCAGCATTCAATATCTGGGGTTTCTTTTAGCCAGCTCAAACTTAACCGGCTAAGTGAATGTTCAGCTCTGGCCGGTTAAGTTTATAGTGACCAAAGATAGGACTGCTATTTAGGGAGTCTGATTTGGCCACTAAATTTAGCCGGTCAGCACCTGAATATTCGTGATAAAGCGCTATGCGTTAACTGCGAATATTCAGCGGAGATAACCAGCTATCTCCCGCTGAATATTAGCGGTTAGCTGGCTAAATGCTACTTAACTGGCCAGGAGCCATTTGTGGCTGGTTAAATAGCGCTGAATATCGGCCAGATAGTATGGAGGCAAATCTATAACTTGGCACCTCCATTGAGATGCATTGATACCACGCACTGTCAACTCTACAATGGCATCCGAGTGCCAAGATGCTGTAATACAATACTAACATAAACTCTAATTGGGCACAGTCATTTATGCCTGGTCAATGGTAGGCAAAAATGGGTGCATCTAAGTGCATCATGCAAACTCCCGGAGTCTATATATTGTGCTGAGATTTCTGCGCGGAAATCAAAGTGTATTCTATAACAATATGCATAAACTAATTGGTTAACAAGTCAATCAGCGCTAATTTGCCAATTAACAAGCAATTATTGACACTAACTGGCATTAATTAGAATTCATATGATTAACTGTCTAAGAGTATTCTATAACATGCTGTGCGTAAATTCTAAGTCGCATAGTTTAAAAGGGAGCGTGGAATGGGAGCGTGGAATGGGTGTTTCTAAAATCTATGTGCATTTTTATAGAATACATATGGTCTGCACCTAATTTAGGCATCGGCATTTACATCTTGGCGTAACTGAAAGCGACTAAACTGAGTCACGCAGACAGGCACTTGGTGTATTCTATAAACTGCATGGAAATTTAGGCTTATTCTATAAAGTACGCCTAAATTGAGGCATACTTTGTAGAATTCACTTAGGCGAATTTTATTTGGTGCTGAATTTTTAGGCATAATATATAGATTTAGTCCAAAGTGTGTATCTTATAGTATTCTATAAGTTAGGCACCTAAGTTGGAGATACACTTATAGCCCATCCTCATATACCCCTCCCTTATAGTTACATGCTAGAGCACATAGGCGTGACCTTATGAAATAGTGCCTAGTGCTCTTATGCATGTAACTGTCAATTTTGGGGCTTCTGATGCACGTAAGTTGCATGTCAGTGAAGATACACAAAGACTAGGGGACAGTCGAAGTTACATGGAAATACAAATAGCAGGAAATATTTTTTCACTCAATGAATAGTTAAGCTCTGGAACTCTTTGCCAGAGGATGTGGTAACAGCGGTTAGCGTATCTGGGTTTAAAAAAGGTTTGGACAAATTCCTGAAGGAAAAGTCCATAGTCTACTATTGAGACAGACATGGGAAGCAACTGCTTGCCCTGGGATTTGTAGTATGGAGTGTTGCCACCATTTGGGTTTCTGCCAGGTACTTGTGACCTGGCTTGGCTACTATTTGGAAAACAGGATACTGGGTTAGATGGACCACTTGTCTGATCCAGTATGGCTACTCTTATGTTCCTATGCCAAGTTATAGAATTGCCCTTTACATGTACATGGTGTCCGGAAAAAATGGGACCCCTTAAATAGTTTCAAAATACTTTGCAACTGTTTAAACATTTAGTATGACCTTTGAAAATACATTAGTACAATGGGGGTTTTTCTTAGTTAATTCATAATTTATGTTCATTCGCAAAGTCTTCCATGCCACTGAGCTGTTGGCTCAATGAATTCTGGGTTTCATTAATTAAGAGCTCAACTGTTTAGTGAGCTCGATGCGCTGGAGCTCCATTCTGTTGAAAAATAAAGTACTCAGAAATATCTCGAATTTCAGACAGAAGTTTCTGCTGCACTAGGACGTTTTTAGGTTATTAGGAAAAATGTTGGGAGTCTCGTCTTTTCAGGACACCGTGTATATATGTATGTATCTATATAGACAGACATATACAGTGGTGGAAATAAGTATTTGATCCCTTGCTGATTTTGTAAGTTTGCCCACTGACAAAGACATGAGCAGCCCATAATTGAAGGGTAGGTTATTGGTAACAGTGAGAGATAGCACATCACAAATTAAATCCGGAAAATCACATTGTGGAAAGTATATGAATTTATTTGCATTCTGCAGAGGGAAATAAGTATTTGATCCCCCACCAACCAGTAAGAGATCTGGCCCCTACAGACCAGGTAGATGCTCCAAATCAACTCGTTACCTGCATGACAGACAGCTGTCGGCAATGGTCACCTGTATGAAAGACACCTGTCCACAGACTCAGTGAATCAGTCAGACTCTAACCTCTACAAAATGGCCAAGAGCAAGGAGCTGTCTAAGGATGTCAGGGACAAGATCATACACCTGCACAAGGCTGGAATGGGCTACAAAACCATCAGTAAGACGCTGGGCGAGAAGGAGACACTGTTGGTGCCATAGTAAGAAAATGGAAGAAGTACAAAATGACTGTCAATCGACAAAGATCTGGGGCTCCACGCAAAATCTCACCTCGTGGGGTATCCTTGATCATGAGGAAGGTTAGAAATCAGCCTACAACTACAAGGGGGGAACTTGTCAATGATCTCAAGGCAGCTGGGACCACTGTCACCACGAAAACCATTGGTAACACATTACGACATAATGGATTGCAATCCTGCAGTGCCCGCAAGGTCCCCCTGCTCCGGAAGGCACATGTGACGGCCCGTCTGAAGTTTGCCAGTGAACACCTGGATGATGCCGAGAGTGATTGGGAGAAGGTGCTGTGGTCAGATGAGACAAAAATTGAGCTCTTTGGCATGAACTCAACTCGCCGTGTTTGGAGGAAGAGAAATGCTGCCTATGACCCAAAGAACACCGTCCCCACTGTCAAGCATGGAGGTGGAAATGTTATGTTTTGGGGGTGTTTCTCTGCTAAGGGCACAGGACTACTTCACCGCATCAATGGGAGAATGGATGGGGCCATGTACCGTACAATTCTGAGTGACAACCTCCTTCCCTCCGCCAGGGCCTTAAAAATGGGTCGTGGCTGGGTCTTCCAGCACGACAATGACCCAAAACATACAGCCAAGGCAACAAAGGAGTGGCTCAGGAAGAAGCACATTAGGGTCATGGAGTGGCCTAGCCAGTCACCAGACCTTAATCCCATTGAAAACTTATGGAGGGAGCTGAAGCTGCGAGTTGCCAAGCGACAGCCCAGAACTCTTAATGATTTAGAGATGATCTGCAAAGAGGAGTGGACCAAAATTCCTCCTGACATGTGTGCAAACCTCATCATCAACTACAGAAGACGTCTGACCGCTGTGCTTGCCAACAAGGGTTTTGCCACCAAGTATTAGGTCTTGTTTGCCAGAGGGATTAAATACTTATTTCCCTCTGCAGAATGCAAATAAATTCATATACTTTCCACAATGTGATTTTCCGGATTTAATTTGTGATGTGCTATCTCTCACTGTTACCAATAACCTACCCTTCAATTATGGGCTGCTCATGTCTTTGTCAGTGGGCAAACTTACAAAATCAGCAAGGGATCAAATACTTATTTCCACCACTGTATATACATGCACTTCTACTATATCCTGTATGTGTGTAGATATATAAAATAGGTACTATATACTAGGAATATTCTACCACAACTACTACTACTAGAAGGTCATAGATACTACTATAGTTGCTCTCAACTTAATTCTTGGTTTGCAGCCAACCAATCAGATTTTAGGATATCCACAGTGAATATGCATGAAATTGGTATGCCCTGTATTTCATACACATTCATTATAGACATCCTGAAAACCCATCTGGCTTGTTGAGTCCCCGGGACTGGTTTGAAAACCACAGCACTATTGTACAAGCAACTGCAGAGAAATTTGGGGGGTAATTTTATAAAGTCGTTTCTGTGCATAGAAACGATTTCTTGTAAAATTATGACCTGCGTAAAAGTATATGGGCTATACAAGGGCGGACTTTAGGTGGAATGCAGGTGTGGAAATTGACATCCACTCGAGAGCAGATATAAATGTCCATCCTGCAATGTAGATGTGATTTCTGCTGCTTACGCCAGTATTTTATGAAGACCCATAGGTGTTTATGTGTCTTCATATAATAGTGCCTAAGTAGATGCCTACTTGCCTTCTTAGCAAGGGCAGACTGACCATACGGGCAACCAGGCAATGCCCAAGGGCCTAGAGACTCTGAGGGGCCCAGTGGCGCTCTCCCCCCACCCCCGCACACTACAGCCCCCATAAGCCTCGGTGGGTCATCCCAGGGCCCACCTCGAAGGGCCCTGGTGGTCTAGAAGCCTCTTTGGGGGCAGGAAAGAACCTCACTCTTTCCTGCCCACTGCTGCTACTCTTTCCTATGCTGCCGCATCTTTAAAATGGCTGCTGAGACTGCCGAGACCTGTGAGACTACCTCAGGAAGTCTTGGCAACCGTTAAGAAGAAGCGGCGGCGCAGGATAGAGCAGTGGCAGCGGGCAGGAAAGAATGGGGTTCTTTCCCGCCCCTGAAGAAGCAACTAGACCACCAGAGTCCCTCAAGGTAGGCCTGAGGAGGATGTATTGTGCAGGGGGGTGCTGAAAACAAAGGCAGAGGTGGCTGGGCAGCAGCAGGGGTTGGCTGACTGTAGGGGCAGGGTTGGCATCGAAGGCATGGGCAGCATCGGGGGGCAGGGGCAGCATTGGGGGGCAGGGGCGGCATCGGGGGGCCCAATGACCTTTACTGCCTGGGGGCCCAGATCACTGTCAGTCCGCCCCTGCTTCTTAAACTAGGTGTCCGCTTATAAAATTACCCTCCACATGCCATCAATGATCGCCACACAGGGTCTGAATCTGAGCTATAGAGGAGAGCTCAAAGCTACCATTAGTTTCTCTATGTTTACCTGGACAAGCGCACTGGATGAAAGATGCGTCAATTCTCCGATTCTGGCAACAGCACGGGGGTCACTAGAACTGATCAGCACTGGCGCGCTGATTTCCATGGAGTGCCTGTTATTCACGGCTTGAGAGGACTTGTGCGTCATGCTTAGAGCAGTGAAGGAGTGGCGCTTCTTGGCACTCTTCTTGCCATCGATGCGCCGCTGAATGGCACTGACCGCTCCTGTGCTCGTTAGTGTAGAACACTGGGCCTTACTGACTATCATGCTGGTGTCAGAGGGCAAAGGGACCTCGCAAGCAGATGCCGCAGCCAAACATGTCTTGTCTGTCTCAATTAGCTGCTTTGCTGTTTCGTTGAGCTAAGTGCAGAAGGGGGAAAAAAAGGTAGGAAAAAAAATTAAAATGCTGTCACATTCCAACTTGCTATCTCTTTCTTTGATGTTGATACTATATCCAAGAAACGGAGAGAATTCAAATTAATTAGGGTCCGACACACACATAAAAAAAAATGGGGGCAGAATAGAGACGTGCACCAGGAAAGTAGAATCAGTCAACTGCATTGATCTATTTGGCATTTTCTGGTGCTCATCTCCTCAGTTGGTGCAATATGCCAGCCATGGTGTCTGAATTTAAGCCTTACAGAAATATAATGCCAAATTAAACTTACCGACTAACACAGAAAGAACACTGCTGGCTCTTGCATGTATCCAAGCAATTTATTGTCCAAATTCCAAATACTTTCGTATGTTTTAAAGCACTTAAAGAGAGTCCTAATTTCAATATAGTCTTTTATTACAATCTTTACTACAGCGAAAGAACACAAGTATATACACTTTTAAAACTAAAAGCAATTTTACCACTCCGCAACAACTCTGTCGTACAGGAAATGTCAACACTGCAGCCCACAGACTGTAACCTGTCAAGCACCAATAATACTGGGAATAGCTGAAGAGAACCACTGATACCCTTCAATTAAAACACCCTTTCAACAGCTGCAATGTACAACACGGGGTTCTTACTGGAGCCATCACAGTCCATTACACTTGCCAGCTTGACCATCAACAGCTGATCCCCTTTCAGACTCAAATTCTTCATGAATTCCCACTTCATCATGTTCTAACCTGGTGCACTCTAATGACTGCCAGCAGGTCTCAAATTCCAGGGAAAGCAGATGGTTTATCTTAACTCAAGGGGGGTGTTAGAGCTTGGCTACACTACACAGATGAGGGGAAACCCTAAATTGCACGAAACTGGCAAATTCAGAAGAAGAGAATGATGTATTATCATCTCTGCACCACAAGCCGAACCAGTAACAGGATAACCTATCGCTAATTTAATAATATTGGAATTTTGGATCTTGTGCTACAAGCATGTCAGTTTCATTAGGATTGTCTTGAATGGAGACACAGACGTAGTCTGGCTATTAACACAAGAAAAGCACCTCATGTTGTAATGACCGCTACAGACATCCCAACGGTATTAACCAGATGTGTCTTCTCAACTGGGTTTCATTAATATAGAATTTTTTATTTGTGCTGGGTTTTTTTTTTTTAGCTAAAAGCATGGAAATTGGAATTTTAATTCATGCAATATATATTTCATACACTGGACACAGGCCTAAAAAGACACAATAATTTATGTTCTGTTTACAATACTTTTTTAAAATATGGGTCCTAGCCAATTTAGCAGTTTTGCATTTATTTATTTTGGTGCTGATTCCTTTAATGATCTGTAAATCAAAAGCAATGGATTCACAGTACAGGGTAAGGAACTTCAGTTTTACTTACAGTCCCCTGTCTGCACAGGGAATTATAATGATTGTAAAATCTTGCCAAATGAAAACAGTACTTCTGTCTGTCTGCTTTGCTGGTTCTCTAAAGCACAGTAACATCTTTACCACATGATAAAGGTGTTTATTATTAGGATAAAAAGGCACTTCGCCCTATGTACTAAAATGTAGTAACATCTCTTGCAGGTAGGATAAAGGTGTTTACCAGGATTTTCAAAAACACTTCAACCTATGTACTAATATGTTGTTATAACTGTTTTAAGTCTATCTTAATATAGAAATAGGCATGCTAATGATAGAGAATGAGATTGTTACACATTGCACCCTTTCAGGTAAATGTTCAAAGCCACTTCAAGATAGCTGACTGCATAAGTGGCTTTTTTTTTTAATGCAAATAGAATAACACAGCTTGTGTTTAACCTCAGAAGTTGTGTTATTCATAGAAAGATAATACCCCCAACCCCCTCAGCATTACTGAGGGGTTTCCTAGGTGTTTTGGCTGGGCAGGCTGATGGCTTCAAAATGGCGCCTCTTGACCCCTAGTAGTAGTCCTGCAGTATGCTTCATGTGGTGGCTTGAGGTACTGCAGGTTTGAGACTTGCATGGTGCAATTTTGCTATAGTAAAATGCAAGATTTTATTGAAGCTTAGTATTTATCAGCCTAAGGTGGTCTTTTACTAAAACTTAGCTCGAGTTATCTGCAGCAGGACCCATGGGAATAAAATGGGCCCTGCTGCATATAACTTGAGCTAAGCTTTAGTAAAAGACCCCTTCAGAGCCTGATTCTATATATGGTGCCTAAAATTTGCGTGCAGTAGGCAATCACGCCTAAGCATATGCAAAATACCGTGTGTAAATCTACACATGGTATTTAGAATACACTTAGGCATAGTTCAATTCAACTAAATCTCTCGCACACCCATTTACGCCAAAGAAAAGGTGGCCTAAATCCCTGCACATAGATTTACATGCATTGGCCCATATTTTATAACAATGTGCATATTTTTTGAAATGCCCATGTAACGCCCATAACCACGCCCCTTTTTGACTGCACGCATTAGAATTTAGTGCAATACATTACAAAATTCACTTAGCAATGTATACACAAAAAATCAAATTTTTGCCAATTAGTGCTCATTATTGCTTGTTAAGAGCTGTTAATGCTTAACAGCTTGTTAAAACAATTCATCTACATGCGTAGTTATAGAATACGCCTCGATTTACGCACATAACCACGCGTAACTCTAGGCATGCTAAGGGGGCCCCTTTTACTACAGCTTAGTGCGTGCTAACCGACATTAGCTTGTGCTAAGTGCCACGTGGAACATTTATGTCAGTTAGCACACACTAAGCTTTAATAAAAGGGCTCCTAAACTGCCAAAATGTATCCATTTTGATGGAGGCTGGGTTAGGGGCATTCTAGCATAGGCCAAAATGTATCTATTCCACAGTAAAACTTAGCCACCGACTGGTCAAATTATCCATCCAAGTATGGACATATCAGTAGCAGGTATAACTTCAAATGGATAAGCTATCTGTTTAAGGTTATACGGCATCCATCCTGCTGAATATTTACCTCTAGATACACAAGTACAGTAAATGGTGCTGTATTTATTGTGAATTTTTTAAGTTTAAAAATAAAGGCTCGCCTTCCAGAGGATAGCAATGAACAGCAGTTTGCAGCAGGTAAAAAAGAGAAAACCTAGACAGGCGCCAGCAAGATAGTAAGTAATGTTTAGGAACAATATTTCTCTAAACACCGGCACAAAACTGTAGGAACACCAGTGCAGCAACACCAGTGGAGTACTCCTGCACAGTTTAGAGGTGCTTATAGGGAAAGTACAGAAAACCCTAACCTTCCTTTCATTTTTATCATATAATACAGACACATCACTAGCAACTTCTTCTCCAGACTCCCAGTTTTGGCACAAATCGGGGTTGAGGTTTTTTTTTGAGAAAAATATGGCATGAAATTATTTATTTATGCAACTTTTATACCCCTTTCCAAATTAATAATGAAAGTGGAGTACAACAAAGATTTTGCAAAATGAACCTTTTATCATGAATTAATATGGCTGCAGGAGCAGCTGCTAATATCTATAGGTGTTTGGATATGCAAAATAAAAAAGATGAAACAGTATTAACGCTTACTAACAAATGGACTATGGACGAGGTGAGCCTTGCGAAACGTCAGGGGCTGCTCAATGGTAGGAGCTGCACCCCTCAGTCACAGGACAGAAGTGTGGCAGAAACAAATAGCAGCATGGAGCCTTGGAGCTTGTGTCCATGCTTGGCATCTACTGGTCCTGCCCCTACTGACATAAAATGTCGTGTCAGAAGGGGCAGGACAAAAAGATGCAGAACAAGCGCTCAGGCTCCGAGGCCCCCTGTTGATAATTTCTTTCTGCCTCAGGAAGGCCATCAGAGGTGAGAGGAGATGATGGACAGCAGAAGGGAAGACTGGGGAGCGATGTATTGAATAATGAGGTAGGGGCTTCCTTCATGCAGAAGTTCTGTCCAGAGGCGGTCTACATGTGCCAATATTGTCCAGTTCAGCATACTATCAGCAGCCAAGTTTATACAAAGTTAATTAAGTTCAATGGAAAATATATCTGCTGGCTCAGGCTGCTTGCTATGTGAATATTCCATCACTGTTTCATTATTGCTGCCAAGTATTACATATTAAGGGCATTTGCTGTAAACTTTGTTTTAATTCGTTTATCCATAGTTTTGCTTTTAAACCCAAAAGTGAATCCTAAAGGTGGTTGAACAATTAGATATAAACTCTGTTGTTGTTGTTGTTTGTTTGTTTTAACTTTTCTTGCTATGGACTGTTTTGGGACCTGCTGATCTGTACATCTGTCTGGAATTTTGGAAGATGGAAATGAGAAAATAAAAATTAAATTTAGGGTATACTCTGTAGAAGTTGTAGTTTACTTTTGCAATGTGTGTATAGATGCCTGTTCTGGCTTATGAATGTGATAATATTTGAATAACTGTCTATACTTATGGCTATGATTTCTGAACATGCAGCATCATTAAATGACAGACTTTTAAATCTCATCTTTGTTAGACATATCCATGTACTTGTTCCCATGATATAACTGAATTCTATTATTCTGTCTCACTGTATTTTCAAATGTAAGCCAAACTGAAACTGAGTTTGCTTGGGATAATGTGGGATATAAATGTAAAAAACCCAAATCTTTTATCTTCCACCTTTTAAGATACTGCCTATCCAACTGGATAGTGATGGCACAATGAAAGCAAGTTTGGTCCGCTGAAGACTAACTCAAAATAACCTGTTCCTTAGCTAGGCTCTAGTGTTACCACATTGAAAATGTGACCATATCATGCCTCTGTGGTTATGTTCCACTAATAAGTTCACAATTAACTGGCTATCTTGAAAGGAGGATATAAGCTTTGGATGCATGACTAGTGACACAAACATACACTTATTTATTCAATACTCACTATTCCAGAAATACACCAATACATTCTTTTCTGAACTCTCATCCCCCGTAATCTCATCACACTTAAACCTTCACTCACAGAAAATGTTATACCGAATGTTCTTTTGCTAAGGTTTTATCACCCTACCAATTTCCAGTTGTCTCTTTCCATTGTTCCATTGTTCTTTTCCTTGACCTATTCCCTAACGACACCTTGACTTTGTCTCGCTTAACTTCTCACAATGGAATCCATAACTGATTGTAACAAACTGCATTTCCATTATTTACAATGTATTGTAAGCCACACTGAGCCCGCAAATAGGTGGGAAAATGTGGGATACAAATGCAATAAAATAAATAAATAAATAAAATATCACAATTCCTCATGTACAGCCAGAAAACACCTTTTTGGGTGGATAGTGTTCACAATGAGCTCCTTTTATTATCGAGCAGATAGAAGAGATAAAAGTTTTTAGTTTTGGCACAGTATAAGTCATCAGAAGAACAAAATATAAGAATACAAATGGACTGCTTTAGCGACTTATAGCCCATTTAGTTATATTTAAACAAAAGAGATATGCATGAAACAAAATATTTATTTTTATTTTTACACATAGGATAATTTTATAAGAGATATTTTGCACTTGGTACATTGACATATACTTGCAAAAATACCTTTATAAAATGACCCTCTTCATCAGTGTTCTTCAGTGGAAGGTCCGGAGACCAATGGTGGCCCCCATTGTCTTTGTGGGGTTTTTTTTTTTCCTGCTACTCTGCTTCTCTACCCAGGCTCAGACAGAAAGGGGAAAGTGGATGAGGGGAAGAGCTGCATGCTTGAAGGCCAAGACGTTTCTCAATAGACAAATAAGAATGTATTTGGAAATGCTCACAACCTTGAGGATACCCCCTAATGAAGTTTGAATGTGGGCTGATGGGGGTGGATGTCATTGACACACACTAGTCAGAGTGTTGTATCCCTACATGGGAAAATATATGGCAGATCTCCTTCAGCTCGTTAGACTAATATATGTTCAACAAAGGAATATTACCTAAAATTACATTGGCTGCCAATCAAAGAACGTATTCATTTCAAGGTGTGTGTTATGGTATTTAAGATATTATCGGGAGCAGCTCTTTTGTATATGATGGATTTAGTGAATTTCCTTCATAAATCTCATACACAAAATCAAATTTTCCTTCAATTTCCTAGTGTCACCGCTTTAAAATCAATCGGACATTTTTCGGTGTCGCTTTATTATCAGATGGCCATACTATGGAATTCACTTCCTGTCCCCTTGCGATGTTGTCAACATTATGTTTTATTTAGGAAGTATCTGAAAACGTTTCTGTTTCCGTGAACCAAGTCCTAAATGTTGAATTCAGAGGATATATGTTTTAATGTTTGAATTTTTTACTATAATTCCCAGAATCTTGTTTTCTGAACACTGCCTCAAACTGACAAGGTATTGGTGGGCTATAAGACATGTTATAACGTAACATTCCAAAGTTTAAAAATTAATGAAAACCACTGCTATACATGGATACATTTTAGCTGGGTAGTGATTTTTGTGGCATAAACTTAGCTGTTCCACAGGTGGAAAATAAGAAACACCTGCTAAAGACTGTATAAATGTTTTTGAAAATTAACCTTATAGTTTCTCTCTGAAATTTTCATGGCCGGTTGCACAGCAGGCACTTTACCACCCATGTATTTTACAGGTGCAAAGCCTATTCTGTAAAACATGAGTGGCAAAATTTCTGCTCACTGTTTGCCCTCCCCTGTTCCCACCCCTTTGCAGTTACCTGGGTAAAAAAATCTTTTGCAAATTACCCTGATAGGAGACAAACCTAGGTGCAGTCCACAGGAGCTATGAACTCTACAGATTTTTTAAGGTGAAAGAACACATATACTATCCACTTTAAAACTGCCCAGAGGTCTAACTGGCCTGTAATCTTTGCATCTGCTTTTTGTGCAGCCCAAATTTAACCAGAAACAGCACATATACATTTGAAAATGTAATGTACACAAGATATTTCCTGAACACTTGCAAAACATGCCCCAAAGAATGCCACCCCTTATCCCAGCTGTGAGTACATGAGCTATGGAATCCAGAGCTGCCAAGGAAGCCAGTGCTGAAGGAGATACGTGGAGGGGCATAATCGAACAGAAACGCCTATCTCCATGGGCGTTAATCTCCGAGAACGGGTCCGTGAAGGGGCGGAGTGAACCGTATTTTCCAAAAAAAATAGACGCCCATGTTTTATTCGCCAAGGTGTGAGCTGGGCGTTTTTGCTTTTCAGCGATAATGGAAAATGAAATCGCCCAGCTCAAAAACGAATACATCCAAGGCATTTGTTCGTGGGAGGGGCCAGGATTCATAGTGCACTGGTCCCCCTCACATGCCAGGACACCAACCGGGCACCCTAGGGGGCACTTTTACAAAAACAAAAAAAAGGTAAAAGAGCTCCCAGGTGCACAGCACCCTTCCCTTGGGTGTTGAGCCCCCCAAATCCCCCTCAAAACCCACTGCCCACAAATCTACACCATTACTATAGCCCTAAGGGGTGAAGGGGGGCACCTACATGTGGGTACAGTGGGTTTGGGGGGGTTGGATGACTAAGCATTAAGCAGCACAATTGTAACAGGTAGGGGGGGGGATGGACCTGGGTCCACCTGCCTGACGTCCACTGCACCCCCTAACAACTGCTCCAGGGACCTGCATACTGCTGCTTGGGAGGAGGGTATGATATTTGAGGGTGAAAATAAAAAGTTGTGAAACATCATTTTTTGTGGTGGGAGGGGGTTAGTGACCACTGGGGGAGTCAGGGGAGGTCATCCCCGACTCCCTCTGGGGGTCATCTGGTCATTTAGGGCACTTTTTGGGGCCTTATTCGTGAAAAAACAGGGTCCAGGAAAAGTGCCCTAAATTCTAGCTACAAACGCATCCATTATCGGCGAAAGGCGCCCATCTCTGTTCGGGTGATAACCACGCCCCAGTTCTGCCTTCACCACGCCTCCGACACGCCCCCGTCCACTTTGTCCGCATCCGCGACGGAGTGCAGTTGAAAGCGTCCAAAGTTCGGCTTTCGATTATACCGCTTTATTTGTTTTTGTGAGAAAGACGCCCATCTCCTGATTTAGGTCGGAACTTGGGCGTTTTTCTCGTTCGATTATAAGCTGGATAGTAACATAGTAGATGACGGCAGAAAAAGACCTGCACTGTCCATCCAGTCTGCCCAACAAGATAACTCATATTTGCTGCTTTTTGTGTATACCCTACTTTGACTTGTACCTGTGCTCTTCAGGGCACAGACCGTATAAGTCTGCCCAGCACTATCCCCGCCTCCCAACCACCAGCCCCTCCTCCCAACCAGCGGCTCTGGCACACCCTCCCTCAGTTTCGTCCAGTCATACGCTAATACCCCAGCCCTCGACTGGCATCAAGAAGCTGCTTCCCTCTCAGGCAGTAGGAGATGGCTTAATAAGACATCCATTCCTGCTGCTGCGGGACCAGTATGTGAGGTTTTGCTGCTCTTATCATGAGACTAATCTCACGGCAGCAGGAGATGACATCTTCTGCTGCCAATGAAGGAGGAGGCAGTTCAACAGGACATCTATGCACCCCAGTGGCAGTGCGAGAGATGACCCATGAAAGTGGGAGCTTCTGACTGGCTCCGGGGCTTTCCTTTCCCTCGGCTGTGTCCCGCCTCCTATGATACAACTTCCTGTTGACGCACAGGCAGGACACAGATGAGGGAAGGGAAGGTTCCAGAGTCGGTCAGATTTCACCTGCTTGAATTGCTGCAGTTGTTGAATGTTAAGGCATTGTTTCAGCACAGGTGGGGATGGGGGAAGAGACAGATAGGCCTGGGGAAGTGAGAGAGGGAGAGAGGCAGTGAGAGAGACACTGGATGGACCGGGGGAGTGAAAGGCAGCAGAAGAGATGTTGGATGAACCTGGGAGAAGGAGAGAAGGCCTTAAGAAAAGCTGAAATCGTTGGGGGGGGGGGGGGGGGGGGAGGTGGAGAGAAAGAGGGAGAAATATTGGATTGGCCTAGGGAGAGGAAGAGATGCTGGATTTTCCCAGAGGGAGGAAGAAGGGGAATATGGAGCTGATGGTAAGGGTAGGAATTAGAGAAGTGGAAGCGCAGTGGTCCAAGCTGAAAACTGCTATAAATATGGCAACTGATCTTTACGCAAGGAAAGTAAACAAAAACAAGAGAAAAACAGGAAGCCTTTATGGTTATCCAAACAAGTGGCTGAAAAAATAAGGGCAAAAGAGGCTTCGTTCAAGAAATACAGAAGAATGCGACGAGAGGATCATGGAAAAGATTACCGGATTAAACTCAAAGAAGAGAAGAGGGAGACATGGCTAGCGAAAGTGCGGGCGGAAGAAAAAATGGCTAAACATGTAAAGAGAGGTGACAAAACATTTTTCAGATATACTGGAGAAAGGAGAAAAAATAGGAATGGAATTGCAAGACTGAAAGATACTGAGAATAGCTATGTGGAGAGTGATGAGGATAAAGCGAACGTGCAAAACAAATACTTCACTTTGGTGTTCACGGAAGAAAATCCTGGGGGACCCCTGTCGGCTGCTGAGGCTATATCCGGGAATGGAGTGAATATAGCGCCATTCACGGAAGAAAGCGTTTATAAACGGCTTGAAAATCTGAAAGTGGATAAAGATATGGGGCCGGACAGGAAACATCCCAGGATACTGAGGGAACTCAGAGAAGTCTTTGCAGGACTTCTTAAGGATTTATTTAATAGATCTTTAGAGATAGGAGAGGTCCCATGGGATTGGAGATGAGCTGATGTGGTCCCTCCTCACAAAAGCGGAGACAGGGAAGAAGTGGGAAACTACAGGCCTGCAAGCCTCACATCGGTGGTAGGAAAAATAATGGAAACGCTGTTGAAGGAAATGATAGTTGACTTTCTAGAAGCCAACGGGTTACAGGATCTGAGACAATATGGATTTACCAAAGGAAAATCATGGCAAACGAATCTGATTGACTTTTTTGACTGGGTAACCAAAGAACTGGATGAAGGACGTGCAATAGATGTGATCTACTTGGATTTCAGTAAAGCGTTTGATACGGTTCCTCACACAAGACTCATGAATAAGCTGAGAGGGCTGAACTTAGAACCCAAAGTGGTGAACTGGAGTGGAAACTGGTTGACTGACAGGCGGCAGAGGGTGGTAGTACATGGAATCAGCTTGGAGGAAAGGAAGGTGAGTATTGAAGTGCCTCAGGGATTGGTGCTGGAGCTGATTCTGTTATATATTTGTGAGAGACATTGTTAAAGGGTTAGAAGAAAAAGTTTGCCTTTTTGCGGATGACATGAAGATAGCGAATAGAGTGGATACCCTGGAGGGAGCAGAAACCATGAGAACCAATCTCCAAACATTACAAGAATGGTCAAGGGTCTGGCAGTTAAAATTTAATCAATTATATTGTTTGATGGGGTTTTACAATACTTTCGGTTTATATAATTATATAAATTCTCACTTCAAAAGAAACCTCAACTAATAGTTGTTTACCAAACTTATGTTTGGTAAACAAATGTTAGTTGAGGTTTCTTTTGAAGGGGGAGTTAAAATTTAATGCCAACAATTGCAGAGTGATGCACTTGGGGTGAGAAACACAAAAGAGATGTACCACATAGGAGGAGAGAGATTGGTAAGCTTGGCTCAGGAGAGGAAGCGTGGGGTGATGGTGTCTGAAGATGTCAAGGTGACAAAACAGTGCAACAAGGCGGTGGCCGCGACCAGAAGGATGCTAGGCTGCGTAGAGAGGGGTATAAATAGCAGAAGAAAGGAGGTGTCGATGCCCCCAATACAAGTCGTTGGTGAGGCCCCGCTTGGGGTATTGTATTCAGTTTTGGAGGCCTTATCTTGCTAAGAATGTAAAAAGACTTGAAGCAGTTTAGAAAAAAGCAACTAAAATGGTAAGACGTATGTGGAGAGACTTAGAGGTACATAATCGAACGGGGATGACCATCTCTAAGGGCGCCCATCTGTAAGGACAGCGCTGCGAAGGGGTGGGGAAATCCGTATTATCAAAACAAGATGGGCGTCCATCTTTCGTTTCGATAATATGGTTGGGGATGCCCAAATCTCAACATTTAGGTGGACTTTAGAGATGGTCGACCTAAATGTCGAGATGGGCGAACTTAGAGATGGTCGTCCTCGGTTTTCACCCATAATGAAAACCGAGGACGCCCATCTCAAAAATGACCAAATCCAAGTCATTTGGTCATGGGAGGAGCCAGCAAGTAGTGCACTGGTCCCCCTCACATGCTAGGGCAACACACGGGCACCCTAGGGGGCACTGCAGTGGACTTCACAAATTGGTCCCAAGTGCATAGCTCCCTTACCTTGGGTGCTGAGCCCCCCAAAACCCACTCCCCACAACTGTACACCACTACCATAACCCTTATAGGTGAAGGGGGGCACCTAGATGAAGGTACAGTGGGTTTGTGGTTGATTTGGAGGGCTCAACATTTACCACCACAAGTGTAACAGGTAGGGGGGGGGGGATGGGCCTGGGTCTGCCTGCCTGAGGTGCACTGCACCCACTAAAACTGCTCCAGGGACCTGCATACTGCTGCGAAGGACCTGAGTATGACATTTGAGGCTGGCAAAAAAAGTTTTTAAAGTTGTTTTTTGAGGGTGGCAGGGTGTTAGTGACCACTGGGGGAGTCAGGGGAGGCCATCCCCAATTCTCTCCGGTGGTCATCTGGTCAGTTCGGGCACTTTTTTGAGGCTTGGTCTTGAAAAAAAATGGACCAAGTAAAGTCAGCCAAGTGTTCGTCAGGGATGCCCTTCTTTTTTCCATTATTGGCCGACGATGCCTATCTCTTAATCACGCCCCAGTCCCACCTTCTCTACGGTGCCGACACGCCCCCATGAACTTTAGTCGTCCCTGCGACGGAAAGCAGTTTGGGATGCCCAAAATCGGCTTTCCATTATTCCGATTTGGGCGACCCTGAAAGAAGGATGCCCATCTCCTGATTTGTGTCAAAAGATGGACGCCCTTCTCTTTCGATTATGCCCTTGTTACTGAACTAAACATGTATACCCTGGAGAAAAGGAGAAACAGGGGTGATATGATACAAATGTTGAAATATTTGAAAGGTATTAATCCGCAAACAAAAACACTTTCCAGAGACGGGAAGGTAATAGAACCAGTGGGCACAAACTGAGATTGAAAGGGGGCCGACTCAGGAATAATGTCAGGAAGTATTTTTCACTGAGAGGGTGGTGGATACTTGGAATGCCCTCCCGCGGGAGAAAGTGGAGTTGAAAATGGTAACACTCGGTGCCTTCATTTACGAACTGAGTGCATGTGTAAATTATGCAATACTAACACTTACATGTGTCACTTTTACAGGTACGCACGTATGTGCTAATTGGGGGATAAGTAGCATTTGATAATGTTAATGCAGAACTCGCGTTGTGTGTAAATGCAAGGGGACGTGCACAGAATCTGGGAGATCTTATAGAATCAGTTACAGAATTTCCCCCTCAGTATGTATATGAAGCAATGTGACTCACCCAAGCTCACAAGAAGTGTCAGTGGGATTTGCCCTTATGTCTTTATAAAATAGGATAGAAATAAGCACCTACCTGGCTTTCACACATAGAAAGTTTGTTATCAAATTACCCATTATCGCCCAAATTCTATATATGGCACCTAGAGTTCTGTGTGTTAAATTGGGCACGCGTCCAATTTAACACACATCACTTAATTGAATAATGAGGCAATCAGTGCTGATTATTGGGGATAACCATTTATCAACACTATAATTGGCCATAATTAGGATTTATGTGCCTATCGTATTCTACAACAATCTGCATGTAAATCTTCATACATGTAACTATTCGGGGGTGTGGCTAGGGACATTTTGGGGGCTTTCCATGGGCATTCCTAAATATTATGTGTGTACGTACAGAATTGCACCTAACTAGAAGGCCCCTACAACTAGGCCTGCTCATAGTAGGTGCCTACAGTTAAGTGCAGTTATGTGCTGAACGTAATTCTATAAAGGACGAATACCCCTTATAGAATCGTGCTAAGCGCATTCAATTTTCAGCACCAATTTTTAGATGCTTCTTATAGAATTTGGCCCTATGTGATTTGAAACCTTTGTTTGGGAGGGAGGAGGACTGTAATTTGCATTTTGCAAAACATTTCATCCACTTTCAGGGGCTAAAATCTGCCTCAGCTTTGATGCTGCATTCACTGATCTGTTTAAATTACACCTATACATCTTTACATTCAATATTGGTTCTTCTGCATCAACTTACTATCTTAACCAAAATCAAATTTGCATTATATGTGAAGCCGCAATGGAAGTGCAGTATATACTGTATGAGGGGATGGTGGTTGCAGGTTTTGATGAGAAATTTGCTTGTTTTGGAAGCCAGACATGGGATGGGTGAATCAGAAAATATAAGTGAGCTGAGTCAGAGTTGAGTAATGTGGTCGTGCTGTACATAAGAAATTAGAAAAAGAAATGGGAAATAAAGAAAGACAGAAAGAGAGCACAAGACTGAGAAAGAATTGATCTTGGGAGTATAAACAGAAAGTAAGATTAAGATTAGGTTAAAGTTTATTACTTACATTCCACCATGTTCCAAGGCAAAGCATAAGAAAATATACATAATCATAACATACAATATCATACATAAAACATAAAAACATACAATTACTACCCTTATTACAAGCAATCCTGTATGGCCGACAGCTATTAAAGAAAGTACTGATGAAAAACTGCTCTTCAAAACGTTGAAGGAATGGAAAGACAGATGAGAACGCCTTAACAGTACAGATAGAGATACCAACGTCAAAGGCAAATGACAAAGACAGAATAATTAGTCAGATATACACAGAGAATTTAGGTGTGACCACTTACATTAGCCATATAGAGCTGGTGTAAGTTGCCTGAAATACATGTGTAACATAATATTTTTAAAGTTTTGTGCATGTGTCCCTTCAGACTCCACGTATGTGTATACCTTGTAAGTACTAACATTTGCATGCCATATACATGTATAAATAAAATGGCCTAAGTGCTATTCTGTACATATACACATATGTTACATATCGCATATACGACAGGAGGACATACACATGGGTGGGACTCACAATTCCATGTGTAGTTTATAGAACACTATAAGTTGCACATATATTTCCAGCATGTAGGTGCAAGAACTTATACCTGCGGCCAGTGGTTCCCAAACCTGGTCCTGTAGGCATCCCAGCCAGTCAGGTTTTCAAGATATCCACAATGAATACTCATGAGAAAGATTTGCATGCAGTGAAGGCAGTGCATTCAAATCTGTCGCATGAATATTCATTGTGGATATCCTGAAAACCTGACTGGCTGGGATGCCTACAGGACCAGGTTTGGGAACCACTGCTATAGGTATATCTGACTTGTTATGTTAGTATTTTATAAAGGTAAGGAGGCACCACATAGATACCCTCTTGGTGCTTAAACACGAGGAAACCCCCCAGCCCAAGACAGTCACTACAATGACCAGACTAGGTATGCTGATGGGAGAGGAGAGAGGCAGAAGGGGTGTACAAAACAGGGGGGGAGAAAGCCCCATATAGTTGCAAATAAGGCTCATGGAGCCAGATCTGAACTCTGATTCTGATTGAGCTGGAAGGTCAAAACAGGAGACAAATGGTGAGCCAAAAAATAAATAGATGATTTAACAAATTCAAACTTAATTTATGTGACTTCATTTACTGGAAAAGATCACACCAGCCTATCTAATTGGTAGATTTTTCATTTTCTTTTGGCATATATTTGGCCATATACAAGAGATTTCAAGGTTTAGCACTAAGAAGAGAAGTCAACGAGCTGCACCTGTTGGTCCCATGCCAACCAGAGATGCCCACAATTTGCCAATTTGCTGTGCCCCCCCCCCCCCCCCCGCTCATCTCCTTCTTTTGATCTTCACTCCTCACCCAGCAAGATGGGAAAAAGTCCACTAAAGGCAAAAGCAGCTGGACAGGAAGCAAGGAGGATCACAAATCCAGCTGTTCCTTAAAAAAAGGGGAGGGGGAACCTATCTGCAGAATAGTTTCTGTCAAAATCACTTGTAGGGGCAAGGCCCCTGACTGTATAGCTTGTACAGCAGCTCAAACTTTATCCATTTTTGCCAGGGCCTGCACTTCAGAAGAAAAGTTCCTGTAACCCATTTTGGCTGGCATAAAAGGTGAGCAGCATTGTGAAAGGAACTCTTGTTCAGAGAAGCACTTCTTGTCGAGATAACCCTAGCCTCTGTTGGGCCTGGGTCTCAAAAACTGTCAGCCTGACGCAGCATGGGCATTCTTGTAGTTTTGCAAATCAGAATGGCCAGAACAGAATGAATTGTTTACCTTATCTTTGGGAACATTGCCTCAGTCTGATTCATATAAGAGAGGTATCCCCAGAATAAAGAGGGTGCCTTCTGGTGACATCACATCCAAGCTGTCATCACCTAGAGATCCTTCCAGCTCGTGAGCTCCACTGAACTACTCTATCCATCTCTGCACTGCTGGGGTTTCCGGACAAGCCCTGCCAGCAAGATTACCTTCTGACCTGTGTCTTCATAATGTGGGAGAAGCCCGTCAGGTTGTATAAACAAAAGCTTTGATATTGCTGTGGGGTAATAAGCGGGTGGTCCAATTTGTGGGCCTAGGTAGTGCATGCATTTACTCAAGATCATTGTTGATAACATTTGTCTATTACTTCTTTTTGAGCTACCTCGCATTTGTGCATAATTCTGACATTGTAATTATCCCTATTTCACTTCTGGTTGTTTTACTTCCTTGTTAATAAATCTGTGTGTTTTGGGTTTTTTTTTTAAATTATTTGGGACTTGTGTCAGTTGTTTGTCAGTGTATTCAGAAGCTAAGGATTCATATCGCCAGCCCTAAGTCCAGAGTGCTAAATAAATAAACCATCTCTTGTCTCTTAGGCGGGGCACTTCTGTTTTGTTTCTGCACACTCCTATCCTTCATCAGGGTACATAAGGATGAAATATTATATCACAGCTGTTTTGGTAGCGCTATGCCCGGAGTCATAAGTAGAATCATGACATCACTGGAGCCTTCAGGCCCAGAAAGACAAAGTTGATCAGTAGTCTCTTTTAAAAATGGCCTTCGGTAGTGTAGATGCGTGTTTTGGGCACACGCAGAATCATTTTTCAGCGCACCTGTAAAAAATGCCTTTTTAAAAATTTTTGCCAAAAATGGATGTGCAGCAAAATGAAAATTACAGCACGTCCATTTTGGGTCTGAGACCTTACCCTCAGCCTTTGACCTAGTGGTAAAGTCTCATGCAGTAACCAGGCAGCAATGACCTACGTGTGTATTGGATGGGTGCCAAAAATGAAATTACCATAAGAGCTATGCTGAAGCCGAGCGGTAACTCCATTTTGGCGCACGTTGGGCACACGTAGACGCTTATGCAGCTTAGTAAACGGGCCCCTTAAGTAATAGTGACATACACATGAGAACAACGATCTAGTCAATGTCAGCCAGGCTCATCATGGCAGACTTGAATCAAAATCATGTCCAGCAGTCCCGCATGGCAGGATGGGTGAAGGACTCATGCAGTGGGGTTCTTCTAAATCAGCAGTGTCCTCGTTTTCTGAACAGTAAACGCCATGAGCCAAAATTTGGTATGTGTGCTAGCTACATGAATATGTTACCCTCTTTAGCATGATCTACAGAATACGCATCAAAATCTATGAATCCCTTCTGAAATATCCACCAAAGAGCTTTTAGTTATGTATTTATTTTAATAATTTATATTCCACGCAATCTGCAATCCTTGACAGATAACAATAAAAACACGCATAATGTCAATTTCACATTATCACATAAAAGACATAACAAAACAAAATTTATTTAACTGACATCCATTTAGTATATTCCTTTCCAAATTACTCACTCAAAACATTTCAAACACACACTGAAATAACATGGTTTTCAAACCTCTTGCATGCTTCAAAATCACGTGTGCTAGTTCCTGATTTCTTTTTATTTTTTCTCTTTCTCTTTGGTTCTGCTATGCCTGAAGAATTTGTGAGCAATTCTCTTTTCCCCTTACCCCCTTTCTTCATGTTTTACTCTTTCCCTTTTCTTTTATCCTAAGTTTGAGTGTGTCAACTTTCCTATCAATTCTATGGCATTCTTTTCTAGTAATTTTATAAATGTAAATCACTTTGACCAAATTCTGAAATGGTGGTATATCAAATCTATGAATAAACATAATTAGGTAAACATTTGGGGGTTCGGCAGTAAGCTTGCTTACAGTGTGGGAAAATGAACTATTGCAGGGTGCGCTCAGGCATCTATGCATGCTTTGCACATGCTAAAAAAAACATGTTATGTTTTTAGCGTTGAGGGTTATTTTTGGAAGGCAGAGTAGACGTGCCCAGTGCTAATCAGTTAGCACAGCTACACAGCTGCACGCCATCTGATTAGTGCATAGCTACCGTGTGAGCATTTCCCATGTACAAAATAGGTGTTGGTAACGGCTCACGCGCTAATTGGGAAATTAGAACCTGGCCATTAATTGATGAAATGAAAAATCTGCCATTTTACAGCTGTGCTAAAAGTGGCCTCAGCGCATGGGGAAACCTTTTAGCCCAGCTTAGTAAAAGAGCCCCTTATTTTGCTAAAAATCTAAAGGGTCCCTTTACTAAGCTCTGGTAAAAGGGGGACTGTCCTAGCATCAGCGCGTTTTTTTGATATGCGCTGAGGCCCCTTTTTACCACACTGGGTAAAAGGCTGTCTTTTGTTCTAAAAAAGAAATGGTTGTGCGGTAAGTGAGCCACTTGCTACACTGCTAATTTGGGGGGAGGGGGGCACTTACCGCCACCCATTGAGATGGCGGTAAAGCAGTGGCGTACCTAGGGTAGTTGACACCCGGGGCCGGTTATTCTTTAACACCCCCCTCCAAAATCCAGTACTAGGCATACCGAGAATATAAAACACTCAGGACCTATAAAGCAATTCTAGCATACCATAGACACTACAGTGAGCACTAGAACATGAATTCACCTATTGTAAAATGAAACCAGACAGAATAGTACCGATCGTCGATCCTGCACAGTCAATACCAACTGAAAGCCATGTCTTTTTCACAAACACAGATACACCCTAATCCACTATAGAATAAGTAATCATAAACTTTCTATTTAGACAAAAATTAAACTGAACCCCCCAAGGTTCTAGATTCTGCATACAATGCAACACCACAGAAACAGAAAATGTCAATTTGAAAAAAACTAACAAATACCAATCACCACTTTACAAATTAACAAATAGAAATAAAACAAATATAGAAAGTAAAATAATACCATTTTATTGGACTAATACATCTAGCTTTCAAAGGCCAAAGCCTCCTTCCTCTGGTCAATACAGTATAGTGCTGTTACAGTATCCTATCCTGACCTGAGGAAGGGGGTTTTGGTCTCTGAAAGTTAGTCAAAATGTATTAAAATTAGTCCAATAAAAAGATTACCTTATTTACATATTCTATTTATAAACATTTATTAACATATCTACAATACTACTTTATCCTAAAGCAAAAAAATAAAAATATATATTTTATTTACAGTTTGTTGTCTCTGGTTTCTGCTTTCCTCATCTTCTTTTCACTATCTTCCTTCCATCCAGCATCTGTCAACGCTCTCTCTCTGCCGTCCCCTCCATCCAGTGTCTGCCCTCTCTCCCTGCCCCTTCCATCTACTGTCTGCCCTCTCTCTCTCTCTCTCCCTTCCATCCACATCTGCCCTATCTCTCTCTTCCATCCACCATCTGCCCGTCTGCCCTCTCTCTCTCCCCCCTTCCATCCACTGTCTGCCTTTCTATCCCTTCCATCTACTGTGTGCCCTTTCTCTCTGCCCCTTCAATCTACAATTTGTCATCCCTCTCCCATCCATCCAGGGTCTGCCCTCCCTCTTGCTCTCCCTTCCATCCAGGATCTGTCCCCTCTCTCTCTCTCTGCCCCCTCTTTTTAGCCCCAAGTTCCAGATCCATTATCCCAACTGCCCCTAGTTCCAGCCCCAGCCCACATCTCCCACCTGCCCCCTTTTTTCAGCCCCACTATCCCATCAGTCCCCAGTTTCAGCCCCAGCCCTTTTCTTCCACCAGTGCCGAGCTTCAGCCCCAGCCACTTGTCCCTGTCCCCTTTTCAGCCCCCAGTCCCCACAGTTTCAGCCCCTGCCCCTTTTCAGCCCCCAGTTCCAGTCCCCTTCATCCACATGCCTTGCATTACGGCCCCCCTTTTCAGCCCCAGACCCATTCTCCCACCTGCCCCAGGCATGGCCCCATTCTCCCTCCTGCCCCCTTCTCAGACCCCAGTTCCAGCCCCATTCTCAGATCACAGGTTCAGGCCCCTTCTCCCATCTGAGCCCTCCCTCCCCAACCCAGTCCCCTTCTCCCATCTGAGCCCCCCTCCCCTCCCCGACCCATTCCCCACCTGCCTACCAGCTCCGTTGACAGATGACCCTCTTCTCCTGCTACCCAGCACCTGAGCCAGCCTTTTAAAAAAATCTGTGAAGGTGGTGTGGCAGCGCCTCGCGTCTGTCTGTCTGCTCTGCGTGTAAAGGAAGCAAATCGCCTAGTCGGCCGGCCTTCCCTCACTGTGTCCCGCCCTCGCGGAAATAGGAAATTACATCAGAGGGCGGGACACAGTGAGGGAAAGCCGGCCGATGAGGCGATTTGTCCATTACACGCAGAGCAGACAGACGCGAGGCGCTGCGCTGCCGCGCCGCTTCTTCACAGATTTTTTTAAAAAGGCTGGGTCACGTGCCGGGTGGCAGGAGAAGAGGGTCGTCTGTCGACAGAGTTGGTAGGCAGGTGGGGACTGGGGTGCCAGCAGAGCACCCCCCCCCACCTGCTGACACACGGGGTGGACCGCCCGCCCCACCCTTGGTATGCGGTAAAGGCTCCTGTGCTAACCCGGCAGTAACCGGGCAGTGCCCAATTAATGCTGGGTGAGCACCAGCACTACAAAAATAGAAAACAGCTACTCATACCCATTGAACCTGACTTACCTACAGCCCTGAATAAGCTGATTACCTGTCTAACATCAATTCAGGAATGGGCTAAACACAACAAACTTTGCCTGAACCCAAGTAAAACAGAGCTTCTCTGGGTCCCAACACAAGTGGATACATACTCGACATCAAAATCCCTTTTGGGAAGTATGAACTCCCCTTCAAATCAGAAGTCAGGAACCTTGGAATACAGTTAGATTCAACACTTACTCTGATTCCCCAAATCCAAGCAACCTTCAAGAGCTGCCTCTATTTACGACAGCTACGCTGCCTCTCTCCTTATACCAAGAAGGTAAATCTTATCCCAGTTGTGCATGACATGATATCAAGACTGGATTACTGCAATGCCATATACAATGGTCTAACTACAAAGGGCCTGCACCAGCTCCAATTGATTCAGAGTGCAGCAGCAAGACTAATAGAAGGTTGCAAGCGATGTGACCGCATCACACCATTTTTACAAAAACTTCATTGGCTACCAGTACAATACAGGGCTAAATTTAAAACTATATTTCTGATCTTCAAGGCCCTCAAGGGAAATGGCCCAGAGTACCTGAAGAATAGGATGATCTTCTACACACCGCCAAGGACACTAAGAGGGGCATTTTCAAAGCACTTAGACTTACTACTACTACTACTACTACACATTTCTAAAGCGCTACTAGGGTTACGCAGCGCTGTACAATTTAACACAGAGGGACAGTCCCTGCTCAAAGAGCTTACAATCTAAAAGACAAGTGAATGGTCAGTCCGATAGGGGCAGTCAAATTGGGGCAGTCTGGATTTACTGAACGGTAAGAGTTAGGTGCCGAACGTAGCATTGAAGAGGTGGGTTTTAAGCAAAGACTTGAAGATGGGCAGGGAAGGGGCTTGGCGTATGGGCTCAGGAAGGTTGTTCCAAGCATAGGGTGAGGCGAGGCAGAATGAGCGGAGCCTGGAGTTGGCGGTGGTGGAGAAGGGTACTGAGAGGAGGGATTTGTCCTGTGAACGGAGGTTTCGAGCGGGAACGTAAGGGGAGATGAGGGTAGAAAGGTAGTGAGGGGCAGCAGACTGAGTGCATTTGTAGGTAAGAAGGAGAAGCTTGAATTGAATGTGGTATCTGATTGGACATGTTCGGTTTCAGGTGGCGGTTGGACATCCAGGCAGCAATGTCGGATAAGCAGGCTGATACCTTTGTCTGGGTCTCCGCGGTGATGTCTGGTGTGGAGAGATACAGCTGGGTGTCATCAGCATAGAGATGATACTGGAAACCATGAGATGAGATCAGGGAGCCCAGGGAGGAGGTGTAGATTGAGAAGAGAAGGGGTCCAAGTAACCTATGGAAATTTGTAAGTCTAAGAGCTTTGAAAATGAGCCCCTAAGGTCCTCTCAAGGACTATCACACCCTCTCCAAAAGACATTACAGAATGTGATACTCGCAAGTGAGACTTCTCCGGAGTAGCCCCCACACTCTGGAATGCACTGCCTGAAAGGTACCGCTTAACACAAGACTATTTCTACTTCAGGAAGCGGCTCTTCAACCAGGCCTTTAATGGAAGAAGTAACTAAACTGTTAGGCTCACTCACACACAAGGAGTGACTCAGGCTGCATATACTGCAGCAGGACATATTTATCCACTCCTACCCTAGCTGAGATCATATTTAACCATCTCTCTGACCTCACGTGCAAATTTCTTTAAATCAGTCACCTTACTTTCTAACTCTTCTTACTCTCTTACCTATCTATATGTTCCATCTTTGCTTTACCCTTCACTATCAATTAAAATGTTCAATTATATATTGTGTTGACATTGTAAGTAGTATACTATCCAGCTTATTTTCGAAAGAGAAAGACACCCATATTTCGACCCAAATCGGGAGATGGGCGTCCTTTTCCCGTGGGCGCCCAAATCGGTATAATCGAAACCCGATTTTTGGCGTCCTCAACTGCAGTCCGTCACGGAGACGAACAAAGATCACTGGGGCGTTCGGAGGCGTGGCGAAGGCGGGACTGGGACGTGGTTATCGGCCGAGAAGAGATGGGCGTCTTTAGCTGATAATCGAAACAAGAAGGGCGTTTTTGACGAGAATTTGGTCCGCTTTATTTGGACCCTTTTTTTTCAGGTCCAAGTCCCAAAAAAGTGCCCCAACTGACCAGATGATCACCGGAGGGAATTGGGGATGACCTCCCCTGACTCCCCCAGTGGTCACTAACCCCCTCCCACCAAAAAAACCCCCATTTTACAAACTTTTTTTCCCAGCCTGTATGCCAGCCTCAAATGCCGTACCCACCTCCATGACAGCAGAATGTGTTCTATCCTCTGACCGCCTTTCCCTGGTTCTGATGTGGGTCTCGGGTGAGTGTGACACCTTTTCTGTTAAGGGCACTGCAGTGTCACCTCAGTAATGCATTGTGGTGGGTGTAGGGTATTGGGCTCCGTGATTCCACTAGCTTGTGTTAAATGCTCACGATGTTGGCAGTTGGTAGGCTCTACTCCCATGGTGCTTTTCCCTCTGCTTACTGGGTCAGCGTGTGGCGTGCCCTGTTTTGTTTCCGGTAGTCCATGAGGTAGTGGCCATTTGTGTAAGACACTTTTAGATCCCTTTCATATGTTAGCCATGTTACAGCACTTAGTTCTTACCTTGAATGTTGCTGAAAGAGGGCATTGTACACCATTCTACCAGCTCAGACCTACTGCTAATCTCAGTACCAGCGAGACTCGTTGCCAGTGGGGCACAACCTCTGATCTGCAGTTAACTGTGAGTAAAGGTGCTTATTCAAATAAAGGACGTTTTCAGCGAGATTAGTCTTCAGGTGTCAACTGCTATGCCAAGGTTATACAGCAGCAACAAGTCCTGTCCCTGGAGCACCTTTAGTGGGTACTGCAGTGCACTTCAGGCAGGCAGACCCAGGCTCATCCCCCCCCCCCCCACACGTAACACTTGTGGTGGTAAATTGGAGGCCTCTAAAACCCACTGTACCCACATGTAGTTGCCCCCTTCACCCCTAAGAGCTATGGTGGTGTTATTCATTTGTCCCTTCCACGACCAAATGGCTTGGATAGGGACGTTTCTGAGCTGGGCGTTTTTAGTTTCCATTATGGCAAAAAAAAAAAAAAAACACCCATCTCAGAAGGGACCAAATCCATGGCATTTGGTCCGTCCAAACCGTATTTTCGAAACGAAAGATGGACGCCCATCTTTTTCAATAATACAGTCTGTCCCGCCTCTTCACATACCCGTTTTCGGACATAGACGCCCATGGAGATGGGTGTTTGCATTCGATTATGCCCCTCTATGCCATACTTTGTATTGTTATTTGAATATTTTACTGCTGTAATTGCCTATTGCTCATGTTTGATCTATTCTTACTGTACACTGCCTTGAGTGAATTCCTTCAAAAAGGAGGTAAATAAATACTAATAAATAAATAAATCATCATGGCTAGCCGGCTTTATCATCTGATATGGCCAGTTAACCCCTATGCGCTGACCACGAATATTCTGCAGGAGATAGCTGGCTATCTCCCACTGAATATTCACAGATAGCCGGTTAAGTGCTATTCAAACAGCCAGGAGTCATTTCTGGCTAGTTAAATAGTGATATATATATCGGATGGTATGTACTTATCTCAAAAACAGAGGCCACCTGACATGATCATGTTTCACTTAAAGCTGCATTAGGGTAGTGTCTGTGTGAGATGTTACACTGAGTTCTTCAGGTACCACTTCAGTCACTTTCTAGCAGAGATGGTCACATCTGTGCATCAAGAAATCATACTTAATCATTGTGGTTATCCCAAACATCAGACCTGCCTGTTCACCAGTTGAGAATGACTTCCTTTGTTCCATGAAGGGTAAATATATAATATATGAAATAAGTATTATTGATATTGGTTTCAATAAAAGCTAAAAGCGACTACTGATGTTTCAATAAAAAGGAAGCATTACTGAAAATCAATATAACACTGGAATACCATATAATGAGAAACAGTGAATTAGTCAATGGTTCGGTGCGCTGATCTATACCACAAGTCATTTTCGCAAGCTTTCTGATTTACGTTACAGCCCAGTTATGATCGACAAATGTGGAACAGATTCTGCTGGAAACAGTTTACATGAAAGGGAAATAAAGCCTCAGCAGTCCCCACTGTGATTTAGAAGAGATTTATTCAATACAGACCATAGAAACAAATACACACCACATACATAGACACAGAAGCATGCCTAAGAGGTTTAATGCAAAAACCCTCTCCAAAGCACAGTAGGACTTTAAAAGGTCATCTGTAAGCTTTCAAGAATCAGAATGAAGTGTTTTCATGGAATGATTGGAATGCTGTTAAAAGAAGTCTATAAAGACTGCACTAAAGAAAAGTGAAGCTAGGTACACTTTATAAAGAAAACTGCTTTTTAATTTATACCTGTGATCTCTGACAGGCCTTTTTAAGTACAGGCTATATAGTTTCACTTGTTTGCATACAATGCCCAAATGTATACTGACCTAGAGAAAAATCAGGGATTCATACTATGACATTTACACAGCAACCTTCCACTTATCCAAAGCTGAATGCTGGCGAACAAGTTGAGACTGCCGTACACCCCAACCCAAACCCTTTGCTCTTCACATTAAAATCTTATGGTTGTGCCCTCCTGGCTTCAACTTTATTTGGACTATACTAGAAATTCTTGTTTCAGCGTGATGGTTTCAACACTCTGGAATAGCTTGCCTTTGAATATCCACTTGGAGACGTCTCTTAAAAATTTTAAAACTGCTTTTAAAAAAACTACTTTTTTAGTCAGGCCTTCCCAAGTTAATTTTAAGTCTTTTGGGCCATTAACCTCCAATATTCTCTTTTCCCTCTAAGTTGAGTGGGAGTCCTCCAACAGTATTGCTGCTCAAAGAGGTTTAATAACAGGAGATGGCATGACGTCAAAACAACTAAAGCGGTTCCCCCAGCAGCCACCATCTTGGTACTTCCAAATCAAAACAAGGAGGCTATCAGCTCCTACACTCACATTATTGTTTTTCATTGTTATTTTACCTCAGTTATAATTAGAAACGTGCTGTACGACAAAGCTTGCACGTCTGTGCTGCTGCCACCTGCCAAGCCCCAGCAACACTGCATCTCCATCCTCATCCAGCTCCACACAAGCGAAGCGTTGAGCCATACTTGCCCTGCAGCTCCGCCGGTGGCGACTCGTCATTCCCAGCAGTGAAGTGCTGGGTTGCATGGAGGTGCAGTAGCTCTGCGAGTGGGACTAGCCCTGCAACCTGGCCCTAGTGCAGAACCTGAGCCGCTGCAGCAAGCAAAAAAAGTGGAAATTTTAGTGAGCGCCCTACTTGCAGCTCCAACAACAGTGATTACTCCTTTCCTTATGGGGACCGGTAAGAAGAAGAACAACAACTACACCCCACAGCACTGAAATCCACAATACAGCATTGCAAATAAAAAAGCAAGCTCTAGAAAACTGACAGAAACATTTTGAATATATAATCCTCTCCCCTTCACAGGCCCCTCAAACTCCCCAACCCCCCACTCCCTACTATTTAGCATTTCTATAGCGCTACAAGTCATACGCAGCGCTGCACAAACATAGAAGAAAGACAGTCCCTGCTCAAAGGGCTTACAATCTAATAGACAAAAAATAAATAAAGTAATCAAATCAATTAATGTGAACGGGAAGGAAGAGAGGAGGGTAGGTGGAGGCGAGTGGTTACAAGTGGTTACGAGTCAAAAGCAATGTTAAAGAGGTGGGCTTTCAGTCTAGATTTAAAGGTGGCCAAGGATGGGGCAAGACGTAGGGGCTCAGGAAGTTTATTCCAGGCGTGGGGTGCAGCGAGACAGAAGGCGCGAAGTCTGGAGTTGGCAGTAGTGGAGAAGGGAACAGATAAGAAGGATTTATCCATGGAGCGGAGTGCACGGGAAGGGGTGTAGGGAAGGACGAGTGTGGGGAGATACTGGGGAGCAGCAGAGTGAATACATTTATAGGTTAGTAGAAGAAGTTTGAACAGGATGCGAAAACGGATAGGGAGCCAGTGAAGGGTCTTGAGGAGAGGGGTAGTATGAGTAAAGCGACCCTGGCGGAAGATGAGACTGGCAGCAGAGTTTTGAACCGACTGGAAAGGGGAGAGGTGACTAAGTGGGAGGCCAGCAAGAAGCAGATTGCAGTAGTCTAAACGAGAGGTGACAAGGGTGTGGATGAGGGTTTTGGTAGAGTGCTCAGAAAGAAAGGGGCGGATTTTACGGATGTTGTAAAGAAAGAAACGACAGGTCTTGGCGGTCTGCTGGATATGAGCAGAGAAGGAGAGAGAAGAGTCAAAGATGACCCCAAGGTTTCGAGCTGAGGAGACAGGGAGAATGAGAGAGCCATCAACAGAAATAGAAAACGGGGGGAGCGGGGAGGTGGGTTTGGGGGGGAAAATGAGAAGCTCGGTTTTGGTCATATTTAATTTCAGGTGGCGTTGAGACATCCAGGCAGCAATGTCAGACAAGCACGCTGAAACTTTGGTTTGGATGCAAGGTGAGATATCAGGGGTAGAAAGGTAGATTTGGGAGTCATCAGCATAGAGATGGTAGGAAAAGCCATGGGATGAGATTAATGAACCAAGGGAAGAAGTGTAGATAGAAAAGAGGAGGGGACCAAGAACAGAACCCTGAGGTACGCCGACAGGCAGAGGGATAGAAGTAGAAGAGGATCCACCAGAGTAAACACTAAAGGTGCGGAGGGAGAGGTAGGAAGAGAACCAGGAAAGGACAGAGCCCTGGAATCCAAGTGAGGACAGGGTATCGAGAAGTATGCTGTGATCGACAGTGTCAAAAGCAGCGGAAAGATCAAGAAGAATGAGGATGGAATATTGACCTCTGGATTTAGCCAGTAATAGGTCATTGGAGACTTTAGTGAGTGCAGTTTCGGTTGAGTGGAGAGGGCGAAAACCAGATTGTAATGGGTCAAGAATAGCATTACCCCTCCCTGATCCCCTCCTAACAGGGAGAATGCAAAATCAAGCAGGTTTAATAAAATCTCACATGTTTGCTATTGTTTTCAATACCGTTTGCTATTGTTTTGGATGAACCAGTATGGTGGTAAGCTCCACCCACTAGCTTCAGCCCAGATAATGGGCTTGATAGACTCATGCTGTCTCCTGTCATTAAACCAAGGAGGTTTAATAGACAAGAGATGAAGTGACATCAGAATGCTGAAACCAATTAGGTTAATCTAGGTTTCCCCTTCCCAACGCAGCTGTCATCCCAGTTCACAAAAAACAAAGCAAGCAAACCTATGAGCTGATGCATCCACTTTGTTGTTCTTTATTGTTGGTAGCATTTTTATTTAATCTCACTTATATTTTCAAACATGCCAGCTTGTGCAGCATACGGATGTACGCAGAGGAAGTATAATAATGGAGTAACTTTTCATAGGTAGAGTAGTGATTTGTTATAAATCTGAATCAGTGGTCAGTTGGATGGGCTGGTTACAGGGACACCCTAGTACATGTTATATTCGTGCAGAGATTTTTTTCTTCTGGTAATGGGCCACTAAAACAAACATCATGTTATGAGAATCAGATGCTCAACATTCAGAGTTTCTATTTATTTATTTATGACATTCATATTCCACATTTAACATCTATTAGGGTTGAAACCAGGAAGCATTTGAAAGCTTTTTTTTCCTGTGCCTAGATCAAAAGAAAAAGATGGTTTGTGGGAACTTGCTCCTTCTGTTTTGAAGAATATATTATAAAAAATGCACTTAATATTGTTTATTACTATTATTTACTACTGGTTGATATACAGCAGAAGTTATCCTAGTCAACTTCATGCTTTGTAATATAATTTTTAATAGCATTTCTCAGTTATTACCCAAATGCAAATAAAATTATAATGTTTATATGACCATGTCTGCCTCTTAAGGTAGTTAGGATAACCTGGTCCTGGAGTTAAACAAGACAGTCAGGTTTGTCAGGATATTGACAATGAATATTCATGAGAGAGCTTTGCATACAGTGGAGGCAGTGCTTCTTATGAAATGCTTTGAGTCCTACTGATCTGTACATCTGTTGTGTTATTTTGGCAGGTGGAAGCAGATGGGCTTATAGGGAGGGAGGGGAGTACGGGAGGGAAAGGGTTCTTGGGGTATGTTCTCTGTAAACGTTTTTATTGTGCCATGCTGGATGGTTTACTGTTTTTTTTTTTCTTGTTCTGTATGAAGCTTATCAACCAACATGTTTTGCTTTTAATAAAGATGATTAAAACATTAAAAATAAGTTTTGGATGCTGCTGAATTCTATTATTCTGTCTCACTGTATTTCCAGTCTTGGCACAGTATAAGCCATCATAAGAACAAAATATAAGAAAACCAATGGACTGCATTAGGGGCTTATAGCCCATTTAGTTATGTTTCAACAAATGAGAGCTGTTTGAAAGAAATTATTTTTATTATTTAGACTTATAAACCACTTGTCCCTGAAACATGCTCAAACAATAGAATAATCCATTTGTGTATCTAAAAGGTAAACTTCTACAAAAGAGATGAAGATGTGATTCCATGTGCCCCCAAAAAAGGAGAGTTTAATTCTACTTCCATGTAATTTCAATATATTCCATCATCTTTATAACACCAGGCTTCCCAAGGCAGATTACAACAACATTTAAGATGAACCCATCAGAAAACAGGATATCCTCACTGAAATTTGGCCTTCTGTATTGTATACAGTGTATTTATTCAGTTTTTAGTGTAGAAAAATGAGCACTAAATACAGTTTAAAATTTCTGTTTCTAGCAGCTAGAATAATATTTTAAGCTGTTTTAGTGATATTCAGGGGCGTATCTGCATGGGGCCTCAGGGGCCTGGGCCCCCGCAGATTTTGCCCTGGACCCCCCTACCGCCATCAACCCTCCCCCGCTGCCGTTCTTACTTTTGCTGGCGGGGGACCCCAACCCCCGCCAGCCGAGGTCTGCTTCCACCTGCCGCTGCCGTAAAAACTTCTTCTTCAGCCGGCGGGGGACCCCAAACCCCCGCCAGCCGCCCCGCGGTGTTTAAAATTCATCTTCGGCCTCCGTGGCCTTGCTGCTGTGATAGGCGCTGTTGAAATCCACTTCGGAGTCTGACGTCGCAGCACGTACAACGTACAACGACGTCAGACTCCGAAGTGGATTCAACAGCGCCTATCAACAGCAGCACGGCCACGGAGGCCGAAGATGAATTTCAAACACCGCGGGGCGGCTGGCGGGGGTTTGGGGTCCCCCGCCGGCTGAAGAAGAAGTTTTTACGGCAGCGGCAGGTGGAAGCAGACCTCAGCTGGCGGGGGGTTGGGGTCCCCCGCCAGCAAAAGTAAGAACGGCAGCGGGGGAGGGTTGGCTGCGGGAGGGGGGTAGAGAGAGTCATTGGTGGCGGTGGGGGCTCGGCGGTGGGGGCTCGGCGGCGGGGGGGGGGGGGCTAAAATGTGCCCCCTCCCTCTGGCTCTGGCCCCCCCTACCGCCGGAGTCCAGATACGCCCCTGGTGATATTCAATTGTTATTTCATGATACTTATATCTACATATGGGAAGCTTTCAAATAAATTAAAAAGCTGTCCAATAAGTAAAAAACAAAACAAAACTTTTGTCCTCTACCTTTTAAGGTACTGCCTATCCAACTGAAACAGCTTTAGACTTGTTACAGATGGACCAACAATAAAAAAAACCGACAATGTGGATACAGCAGCTCATAGTGAAGGAGTGGCCTAGTGGTTAGGGTGGTGGACTTTGGTCCTGAGGAACTGAGTTTGATTCCTACTTCAGGCACAGGCAGCTCCTTGTGACTCTGGGCAAGTCACTTAACCCTCCATTGCCCCATGTAAGCCACATTGAGCCTGCCATGAGTGGGAAAGCACAGGGTACAAATGTAACAAAAATTTAAAAATAGGTTTGCTTGCTTTGTTTTAAGTAAACGGGGATGATGGCTGCGCTGGGAAGGGGAAACTCAGATTGTCTTAACTGGCTTCCTTGCTTACAGTGGACTAGATAGGCTGATTCCACTCCTGTTTATTAAACCTCCTTGTTGCTGCTAGTGGGGGGTGGTTTTTCAATATTGTCCCTGCAGTCCTGCAGAGTATGCCTGTCCCTCACTATTAAAAATGTGATAGTGAAACACCACCACCCAATGGCAGGACTGTAGTGGAGGACTCCTGCTCAGCTTAGAGGAAACGGTGCTCTTGTTTTGTCTTATAACTGTCTACTATTTGTTCCTTCCCTCATTTTATTAATGCATATGCAGACCTGCCAAGTCTCCCGCATTCAGCAGGAGACTCCCGCTTTGGCGGGTCATCTCCCACACTCCCGCCAAAGCGGGAATGTCTTCACCTGAGACACCGTCGGCAGCTCCCCCTTCCACCTGGTATTAATTTCTTGGTCACTGCTGCTTCTCCTGTTCAGCAGCAGCGGCTGCGACCAAAAAATAAATTTAAAAAGCAAGCGCAGGGCCGCAACAGAATTCAAGCATGGACTGTCGGCTCTGCAGCCGCTCCTGTCTCCTCTCTCTGCCCCTGGAGGAGCAGTAAGTTGACATCGACTTCCTGCTCCGCTCCGGGAACAGAGAAAGAAGCGGCTGCAGAGCCGACAGCCCATGCCTGAAGGCTGCTGCGGCCCCACGCTTGCTTTTTTAATTTTTTTGTTAGCTCTTTTTTTGTTGTTGTTGCAGCCACTGCTGCTCAACAGGAGAAGCAGCAGTGGCCAGGAAATGAATATCGGGTGGAAGGGAGAGCGGGATGCAGGAGGTAGAATGGAGAGAGTTCGGAAGATATGGAGAGAAGGAGGGGACATGGAGAAGAGCTGGAGAAAGAGAGAAGCTGATGAAGATAAGGATGGGGAGAAAGGGGGATCCTGGCTGAGAGCAGAAGGAGGGAAGACACTGGAAGGAAGGGTAGGGAAAGAAACAGGAGAGACATTGAAGGATGGGGAGAGAGAGAGAGATGGGGAGACATGATGAATGGAAAAGGGTAGAGAGAGAGAAACTGGATGGAAGGATAGGGAGAGGGGGGTAGATGTTGGATGGAAGGATAAGGAGTGAAAGAGGGAAGACGGATGGAAGGATGGGGAGAGAAAGAGGGAAGACGCTGGATTGAAGATTACTGTTCTTCTTCACAACAATCTAGATTTCCTCATAAACAAAGAAAAATTACATTTGCATCCAGTGCAACAACTAGGGTATATAAGCGCTTAAATCATCACTCTTTTAGCTATGCTGAAGTTACCACTCACAAGAGCGCTCGCCATCCTTTCGCTAGTACATCATATTCAAGCAGTGCAAGTCTTGACTACCAGAGTATTCCTCAAACTATTGGGGCATATGGCAGCATCAGTCCATGTTGTACTTTTAGCAAGACTACACATGTGTCGGTTGCAGTGGCACGTGAGAGATTGATGGTCACAATTCAGTCAGCTGTTGTTGACCAAAATTCCAATTCCATTTCACCTCAAGCAATCCCTGCAGTGGTGGGCTATTCAAGAACATCTCATGCTGGGGACACTCTTCCATTGTCACGGTTGTGGCTGTATCCCATGCCTACACTCACCTCTCCTCCCGGTGACCAGGCCCTGTGGCTGCTGTGGATTGCCTTCTCCCTGTTTCCCAAACGTGTTCCAGAGATCATTCCAGTCCTATTCTGATGTTCCAACATTCCAGCCTTGCTTTGATGTTCCTGTAACCAAGCCTCATTTTGGTGTTCTTGCAGCCAAGCCTCACCCTGGTGTTCCTGCAGCCAAGCCTCGCTTTGGTGTTCTTGCAGCCAAGCCTTGTTCTGGTGTTCCTGCTGCCAAGCCTCACTCTTACTCGTCACATCATCAGTAAATGCCTTTATAAAGCGCCTTGAAACCTCCATGCTGTAAGCGTCTATTATATCATTACGCATTAGCAATGCGCAAGGGTGAGGTCCCCTTTGGGAGGTCTTGCCGGCACATCGCTGGTAGTCGTGAGTCCCACCACCTGGTTGAGCCAAAATCAAGATCCCTGACGACGCTTCATATAGCGAAACATGATCATGTCGGGTCCTGTTGGTTTGGTAGAGTGACTACATTAAAGTAAAGCATTGCTGATGCGTAATGATATAATAGACGCTTACAGCATCAAATGACTATACCTGGAATGACATGCATTGAGCTGTGTTGAGGATCTCAATTGGCAATTGTAAGCTCTGGACAATCGGATCTGTTACTATTATATTGAATACAGAGACTGAGCTGGAATAATTTGCAAATTACTGACAATGGTTTATTGATGATGATGAGAGTGACAAGGTTGACCTGATGAAGAACTTTTATCTCATCGCATCACAGGATATTATGGGACTGTTGATTTTGCACTACAGATTCTGTATTTGTATTATAAGTGTGTAAAAAGTCAGATTGAGATTGTATATTTGCCATCAGATATATGTCAAAGTATTGAATGCTTTAACATGGGGTGTTTGAATGTATGGTGGAATGAATGTATGGAGTATTTGGGGTTAGCTTTGGTTTAATTTAGATTTTAGTGTTTTAGCATTTTGAAATAATAAAGACATTTTGTATTTTCAAACACTTGTTAAATCAATGGAAAGTTCTTTAACATAAGAACATAAATATTGCCATACTGGGACAGACCGAAGGTCCATCAAGCCCAGCATCCTCTTTCCAACAGTGGTCAATCCAGGTTACAAGTACCTGGCAAGATCCCAAAACAGTACAATACGTTTTATGCTGCTTATCCTAGAAATAAGCAGTGGATTTTCCCCAAGTCCATTTTAATAATGGCATATGGACTTTCCCTTTAGAAGCTATTCAAACCTTTTTTAAACTCTGCTAAGCTAACTGCTTTTACTACATTCTCTGGCAATGAATTACACACTGAGTGAAGAAATATTTTCTCTGATTTCTTTTAAATTTACTACTTTGTAGCTTCTACCCGTTCCACTCCACTCATTATTTTATAGACCTCTAAGGATCCCCAAATTCTCTTCCACCAGGCAATATAATTCTATGCAGGATGTTGTGCATAGAGTGCCCTTTACAAAATACTAGCTTAGCATGGATCATCCTACCACCTAACTTTGTGGACCATTTACTGAATCTAGCCCTTAATGCCTAATTTTGGGGAAACCTTATAGAATTGCTTTGCATGCCAATTGATATCCAAAATTTTTTATTACTTCAGTTTATGCAATGCCCTTGCCTAGTATAACCCCGTTAGGTTGTTTTACTATTTCATTTCTGTTTCTTGCGAGTTTCATTTCTCTCATGCCTCCTTATTGTTCCAATAAACCAGTGCTTGCTTGTTTTGTTCTTTTTATGATCAAAAGAAGAGCCCGCCTGTCCCATTGCATTTCCAAATAAAATCTGCTTCCAGTAATTATTTCTCGACTGCAGGGTGAAGTTTCTCTGAATGTTATGAAAAAAAAAGGGCCTTGGAGGAGTCATCTAATCAGCATCTTCCCCAATGGCAGCACATTCTACCAGCTCCTCTGCGTCGCGGCACTTAAGCAGTGTGCTGATTCCTGCTTTTTTCATTTGTCTCAGGAGCTGGTCTGACGTTTTATTAGGGTAATCATAAGTTTTATTAGTTCAACTTATTTTTTTTTTAATTTAGCTCTTGCCGTATGTATTTTTTTAAAAATTTTTTATCCCTATGGCTTTTAGAACATATTAGCCTATGATGTGGGAATATGTTCATATTCATATTGTATAATGAGGTTATGGCACTTGTTCAAGATCAGATTTTTTCACACATTTAAGGCCTGGGGCCTATTTATGGCAACTGCAATATTTACTGTACTTGCTGTATCTTGTAGGTAGGGAATAATTCACAGCAGCCTTATAGTTTGAGAGCCTGAAAGCTGTCTGTCTGTCTATATCTATCTATCTATATGCATGCTGCATGCACATAAGTTTTCATTTCTAATTTATTGAATTTTAAAAGAACGAATCATCAGATGTACAGTTATTAAGATTATACAGGTGCTGACAAATAACAGTGGTTATTACAATGGGAAGAATAATATGTAGAAAGTAAACACAAATAACTACCTAAAATGTTCCCACTCAGACATGGGAGCAAAGATTATGCAATAATTGAGAGCATTTCCCCCCTCCTCTCCCCTCCCCTGGGCTGTGAATGCTGTCTCTTAAGGCAGAAATTCTCAACCCAGTCCTCAGGACCCAGCCAGCCAGTCAGGTTTTCAGGCTATCCATGAGAGAAATTTGCATACAATGGAAGCAGCACATGTACATTTATCTGGCATGATATCTTGAAAACCGGATGGGTTTGGTGTGTCCTGAAGACTGGGGTTGAAAACCTCTGCTCTAAGGCATCCCCAGCCCTAGCCAACCTGGCCTGGGAATCAAAAAAGGGTCTTCTGCATGGCAATGCACAACACATGCCACCAGGCCAATCCAGTTGTACAGACATTTTGGAATTCTATTGTATTAGGCACTGTAAACTTCCTTGGGTTGAACTTTGTTCTAACACAGGCAAGGTCAGTAGTTTGGGATTCCCCGTGTCACTGATAGTTCAGACTGTGGGACACCAACCCATGTCCCACCTGCAGCAGTCTGGTTTCTTCTCTTTTCTCAGCTAGAGGTATGCTAGTGTTTCTAGAATATTTGCAGTGCTGACTTTTCTTAGGTAGGGTTGGGGCAATTTGAGTTCTTGGAGCTAGTGCTGAGTGCTTTAAAATAAAAACTTAGGGGTCAATATCCAGCCAGTAGTGGTCAGTTTTTTGGCCACCGCCAACAGAATTCCCGGATATTCAATGCTGGGCCATGTCCAGGCACCAGCACTGAATACCTGGATAAACATAACTGGATAACACTTATCCGGTTAAGCGCAATATTCAGAACTTAACTGGACAAAGAAAGGCCTGTGTTTTATGCAGTCCTATTTATCCGTAACTTATCCAGTTAAGTTCTGAATATCGCAGTTAACTGCATAAGTCCCGACTCCAGCCCAAGACCGCCCACAAACTAGCTGGTTTCAGCTTAGTCACTAACTGGCATTTTCAGCAGAACTATCACTTGTTCCCCCTTTGTTTATCCCATGTATTTTTTTAATTCCATTCACATTTTCATCTCCACCACCTCCTGGGGGAGGGCATTCCAGGAATGTACCAACCTCTCCATGAAAAAGTACTTCCTAACATTCCTGAGTCAGCCCCCTGCAAGCTCAATTCATGTCCTCTAGTTCTACCGCCTTTCTGTTTCTGGAAAAGGTTTGTTTGTATATTAATACCTTTCAAATATTTGAATGTCTAGATCACTTCACCCCTATCTTTCATTTTCTCCAGGGCATACATCTTCAGGTCATCAAGTCTCTTCTCATGCCTCTTGTGGTGCAAACCCCATACCATTTTCGTCACTTTTCTCTGAACCACTTCAAGTCTTTTTACATCCTTAGTGAGATATGGCCTCCAAATCTCCAAGACTGGCACTTACCAATTATTCGAAAAGGATTGACACTTGCCAGGAGAATGGAAGGTGCTTAATCACAGTGGCAGGGGAAAAAAGAAGACCATAAGCTGTACTTCACATGCAATTCTTTAGAAATAAATCATGCAACTGAATTTATAAGTCCCTCTTTTGTGGATGCACACTGATCACTTCAAAATGATTCCATCTATCAAAAGGTATGCAGGCACCAGTCTCTGGAACTCTTTCACCCCAACTCCGTCTGGAATCCTCCTACCCTAAATTCAAGACTATGCTCATCAATAGAAATCAAACAAAATAAAACATGGAAAAGAAAATAAGATGATACCTTTTTTATTGGACATAACTTAATACATTTCTTGATGATCAAGAAATGTATTAAGTTATGTCCAATAAAAAAGGTATCATCTTATTTTCTTTTCCATGTTTTATTTTGTTTGATTTCTATTGATAACCTTAAGAGTGGACTAACAGGGCTACCACACTCCTCTACTTAAGACTATGCTCAAAACTCACCTTCACTAACACTTGATGTCATTATCTCATAATCCCATCATAGCTATTTCCCCTTTTCCTTTCTTTTGATTTTTGTAAACAGCATAGAAACCAGTAATGGCTTTTGTGGCACATTGAGATTCTGCAAATAAATAAATAAAAGAGGAAAAAAGTGAATGGCCAACATTTGTAACAATTGTGGTTTGTCTGTCCTAATTAGATTGTAAGCTCTGTCGAGCAGGGACTGTCTCTTCATGTTCAAGTGTACAGCGCTGCGTACATCTAGTAGCGCTACAGAAATGATAAGTAGTAGAACAGATAAGGTACCCACTGTATGAAAAGTGAAGTTAGAGAAACTTGCAAAGGGCTCCACAGTCATGCACTTTTCTTTCCTGCCTCAGCATTGCAGAGAAATGAGAAGCAATTTACCAACTCCTATCATACCACCTCTGACAATGTTCCCTTAATGGTGACGTTTTCTATGATGCTAATTGCCTTAACTTTGCTTTGAGTGGCAAACAAAAGCTGCAAGGGATGAGGACTTATTTCAAAGGCACCCTTTGTTCAGCATCTCCAAACCATTAAGACTGTTTTCAGGGACTGTAAGCAATTATATTGTAACAGCAGAATGGAAATGACTCTAAGGAGAACTCCCATAAAATTGCTAATTGTATTACACATTTACAAAAAAAAAAATGAATATCCAAGGTTGCAGTCTACTACTAAAAATAATTCCAAAATAGTTATGTAAGATCTGAACTTGTTTTACTTTTCATTCAACCCTAAATGTTACAATTTTTTTTAAGACCATCAGGCACCAAGAAAAATCAGGAAATTATCACTTATCTAGATGAAATGATAAAAGCATACAGTTTTACTAAATTTAAGGGCCCTGTTTACTAAGGTGTGTAAGTGTTTTTAGCATGTCTACAGTTAGAACGCGCTAACCATGTAGGCCCCTATACGGATATTATAGGCACGTACATGGTTAACGCGCGTTAAAAACGTTAACGCACCTATAACGCTGCTTAGTAAACAGGGCCCTAAAAGAGGCTCATTTTCAAAGCACTTAGACTTACAAAGTTCCATAGATTACATGCACTAAAGACTAGTGAAAAGGGACTTGATATACTGCCTTTCTGAGGTTTTTGCAACTACATTCAAAACAGTTTACATATATTCAGGTACTTATTTTGTACCAGGGGCAATGGAGGGTTAAGTGACTTGCCCAGAATTACAAGGAACCGCAGTGGGAATTGAACTCAGTTCCCCAGGATCAAAGTCCACTGCACTAATCACTAGGCTACTTAGGTGACTCGAAAACCTTTAGTCTTACCATAGCATCATTTTTGGGAGGGAGGAAGTTAGTCCCAGGCCCTCTGTGAAAGAGGGGGTTGAGGTAATGGGTTATTGGGGGGATGTATTTAGTATACTTGATAGATTATACATAAGGCTTCTGGTCTTAGGTGTTATCAATTGTGAATATAGGTTTGCTTTCCAGCTAATTTGGGGTTCTTCAAAGGTTATAAAAAAATCGGTATTTATCAGTGTTTTTGTTCCACAGCTATTATTGCTGGGTACTTTCTCTGAGTGCATGAAATATGTACATTTGTGTCACTTGAGAGTTGTCACCTCAGAAAAGGCACAAAAACTGAGTGGAGGGTATCAGACAAGTATTGGACATGCGACAAAAATGAAATTACCACAAGAGCTGTGTGGTAACTCCATTTTGGCACGCATTGGGCACACTTAGATGCTTACATGGCTTAGTAAAGGGCCCCTATAGCAGTGAATAACTATTTTTTTTTCTCCATCAGAGGTGTTTCATCAGTGTTTATTGGTTACAACCTAAAATTGGAAGCCCTAATTTTGGGGGTCTTTTACAAATGCATTTTTAGCTCACTTTAAACGCTAGAGACACCCATATATTCCTATGGGTGTTTCTAGCATTTAGCACATGCTTATTTTTAGCGCATGCTAAAAACACTAGCACGCCTTTGTAAAAGGACCCCTATGTATGCAACTGTGTCATGGTGGTAAGCTACTTTGAAGAACAGATAGATAGAAAGAACAGGCCCACAGTACTCCAAGCAGTTGGAGCCTTCAAAATTTGGCACCGTAGACAGTTGCCTATGTTACCTGTGCTTGACTGAGGCTACTTTTAATTCTAAAGATACAGTTCTAATACCCCTTAGTATATCTTCTACAAATAAAAGTAGTGTCAATCAGGCACAGGTAACATAGGCAACTGACTACGGTGCCAAATTTTGAAGGCTCCAACTGCTCGGGGTAAACAGCAGCCTGATTCCACTGTTATGGTATAAGCCAATCATCAGAATTAAATGTGTAGCATGATGTTGTGTTGGATCAGATACATATTGTGAGCACTCTGGAGGGCTGGTGCGAGGGAAAGGGGATAGTGGGTCTTTCAGCCGGCATCATCCCCGTTCATTCAGCCCAGCTAGGAGAACAGGGCGCCATCTAGGGATCAAACTGCCAGGGAAAGCTGTAATGCAGGAGAAAAACTACACTTCCCAGAAGCCAGTGCAGGGTCAGCTGAACTCCCAGGAGGGGGAGGGTGGAGTGACTGATTGGGAGATGAGGTCTGATCCTGGAGATGGGGAACAGCTGGTGGAGCTTGGGGAGGAGGAGATGGAGTGGAATAAAGAGGAGGTAGAAGGAGAAGGTAAAGAGGAGTGCATGGAGGTTGGAGGGTTTGCTCAAACTTCCTCAGGAAAGGTAAAGGCTTTGGTGGCGGGAGTGTGGCCCAAGCTGTGCATACTTGGAGAGGATAAAATAATCCAGTGGGGAAGCCACTGGTGGAAGAAGCTAACCCATAAACTATCTAAGGGTAGAAGATAGTGCTGATGAGGGGAGGCTACAATTGGGAGCAAGACAAAGGTTTGCTGGGTGTGATATTCTGAGTTAGGATTGGACTGTGTTAATAAGCTGAATGTGGAAAAACTGAACTGACTCTTGCATTCTTGATGAAGAAACTGCTTGAAGATTAAAGCTGTACTAAAAGATGCTGAGAGAATAAAGACCTGTGGTTTTCAAGAACTATAAGACTGCTGGAGTTTTGTGTGTCCCAGTCGTGAGCTGATCCTGGGCGCAGGTCAGCTGGGCAGCAGTTAAACTAGGCCAAGCAGTGCAGCAAGGCGGTGGTTGCAGCTCGTACCGGGGAAAAGCTAGCCAAGCTAAGCAGGGTCGACCCCGGCTCTCACCTGGAAGGGTGACCTGGTTACAATATATATACACCAATATATTTGTGCAGCTTTTAAAAATATATATTTGACACTGCAGCAGAGAGAATAGTTTCATTTCAAGCCCCTCTCTCCCCATCCCTTTTTCCGGGAACTTCTGATAGCAGGGATAGTTAATTACAAACACTTAACAAACACAAAAAAGTTTCCAATGCCCTCCCACCTAACAAAAGATTGACTAAGGTGGGCACCTGAATACCCCATTGAAAACAAAGAACTCAGAGGAAGACCATAAACAGGACATTTGCTTGTCAAAGGTATACCTGCCCCTCCCATCAGCTTTCAGACATGTGCAGAAAGGAAGGACTTGTAATGTGTATCTGCCCCAGAGACTGAGCAGGACATCAAAAGACCATTTGCCAGCAAAATCCAGACAGCAAGTCTCGTGATGTCATAAGACATGAGACCAAGGCTCAGGGGTCGTGTGCAAACATGAGACCAGGACTCAAGGGTCGTGTGGAAACCAGGACAAAGATCCACATGGCATATCCTCCTGCAGCTTGCAAGATATAAAAGGACAAGCTGTTTCCCAAGAGTCAGATTCTCTTCAACTGCAAGCAACTCAGATTCTCATCAACTGCAAGCAACTCAAATTCTCATCAACTGCAAGCAACTCAGATTCTCTTCAGCTGCAAGCAACTCAGATCCATTCACTGCAGAAGCCCTCCTGTCCTAACCATGTGCTCATCAATCAGCTGGACCACAGCATGCTTGTAACAAGGACTTGTAAGTTAACCTACCTGCTACTTTGTTCTATTTTATGCACAGATTACCTGTAAAGATCTCTTAAAACCTACCTCTCATGTGCAATTGTATATTAAATCAATCTTTTTGAAGCTAAAAATATGGTCTCTTTGTGTTCTGAGTATATGGTATCTTTTATATACACTTAATCTATTTAATTTATTGCAATTATCACCTTTGGTGATTGGTGGAAAAATTAATATCCTAAAACTTATAAATACAGCATCTGCTCTTAAATTATAAACAGTAGCAAGTGCTCTCGAGCTATTTTCCCCAAAATAAATCATTTCTTGTAACACCACTTGCTCTTGAAACCTCTCCACTCCACTTCCTATCACTCTTTGGTCCTTCCTATGGACACCAGCATCTTGAATCCACCCTGGCTTCAATGAGAACAACCAGTGAATGAAGTGTTCTAATGAGAATTCTTTGACAGGAGTTTGTACAGAGCTTCAGAAATTCAACTGGAATCAGTAAAAAGTACACCTTACTACCTGAGGAAATAATGGTCAACAAATAAGTTGTAGATAAAACTGTTTTTTCTTTTCACTGAAACTGACATATGAAGGGAGCACAGTTCTTGATGGACAGTCTCAGATGTATCGAGTTAGTCTAACTGAAAGGTATGAACTGCAGCACGTTCAACCCTTATTTCTACGCATTCAGGGTCATAAATGGGCCCTGTGCTAATGGCAGAGGAAGTTTTTCCCATGCGCCAGGGCCCTTTTTACCGCAGTGAGTAAAAAAGCCCCCAGACAAGAGGTGGTGATAAGAGCTCTCGCGCTAACCCGGCGGTAACCGAACAGCGCACGGCAATACCCGATTACTTCAGGGTTATAACTTCGCAAGCCATTTCTGGGGGTTTTCTTTTTCCCCCGGAAATGGTGCACGCTCTGAGAGGGACTACCGCCAGTGGCCACGTTGGGCCAGCGATAGTCCCAGAAGAGTGAGCAGTAAGCCCGGGTTGGGCTTACCACCAATCTATAAAAGGGCCCCACAACTAATATAACAAGCACAACTGGGCTCATTTTCGAAAGAGAAGGGCACCCATCTTTCAACACAAATCGGGAGATAGGCGTCCTTCTCCCAGGGTCGCCCAAATTGGCATAATCGAAAGCCAATTTTGGGCGTCCTCAACTGCTTTCCGTCGCGGGGACGACCAAAGTTCCTGGGGGTATGTCAGAAGCATAGTGAAGGCGGGACTGGGGTGTGCTTAACATATGGGCGTCCTCGGCAGATAATGGAAAAAAGAAGGGTGTCCCTGATGAACACTTGGCCGACTTTACTTGGTCCTTTTTTTTTACGACCAAGGCACAAATATGTGCCCTAAATGACCAGATGACCGGAGGGAATCGGGAATGACCTCCCCCTACTCCCCCAGTGGTCACTAACCCCCTCCCACCCTAAAAAAAATTTTTAAATATTTTTTCCAGAATCTATGCCAGCCTCAAATATCACACCCAGCTCCATGACAGCAGTATGCAGGTCCCTGGAGCAGTTTTAGTGGGTACTGCAGTGCACTTCAGGCAGGCGGACCCAGGCCTATCCCCCACCCCTACCTGTTGTGGTGGTAAATGTGAGCCCTCCAAAACCCACCACAAACCCACATCTAGGTGCCCCCTTCATCCCTAAGGGTTATGGTAGTGGTGTACAGTTGTGGGGAGTGGGTTGGGGGGCTCAGCACACAAGGTAAAAAATATTAATTTTATCGTAGAGGGGCATGTCTGGGGCAGAGAGTGATTTTCCTTTTTTTTTTTTTTGATTAACAGCAATGCACTAATGTTGCCAATAGCATGCGGTCATTAAAAAAAATTAGCATGTGAGCACTTACTGGCACCTATTTTGTAGGTAATAAGGCCTCATGTGCTAATCCTGCACTAATCAGTTAGTGCGTGGTAATGTAGCTGTGCTAACTGGTGCAGAAATACTCACTCTCTGCCCCAGACATGCCCCTCTACGATAAAATTAATATTTTTTAGCGTGTGATTTGTGTGCACGGATTTCAAAATTACCACAGGATGCCTAAGTGTATATATTTTTTTCATTTATATGTTTTTATTATTTGAAATTTATTCACTCCATATATATATATGGAGTGGATAAATGTCAAATAATAAAAACATATAAATGAAAAAAATATATACATATAAGTGAAAAAACAGTAGCAATAAATGTTTACACAAATATGTAAAAAAAGAGTGACAAAAGTAAATAAAAAAGCATAAAAAACTAACCAAGTGACAAAAGTAAATAAAATAGAATTTAAAAACCCTTCTTTGCATGTTCTTTCATATTATTCTACGTCCTATGTAACTATTTGCTATATTGGAGCCCCTGGGTGGGAGGAGCCCAGCATGGAAAAGTCATGAGTCTATTTCACACTTCAGAATGTCCTGATTTGTGGAATCTCAGTGTGGGGTTGAGCTGATGATTATTATATAAGGGAAGACAATATTGTAGAATTTGTCCTTGGTAGCCTCTGTTTGAGAACTCCTAGACCCCTGCCAAGTGACCCATTGGAAAGAGGGAGGGGGTACCTGCTAAGCCAACCCTGACACTGGAGTGGGATCAGGGTCACTGCTATTAATCCCCTTAACCAATAGAGGAGTCAACCTGTGGGCTGAGACTGGGGAGTCTCACTGCAAACCGAACAAGGGAAGGGCAGTGTCTGCCTGTGGCTGGTGATTTCTTTCAGGATAAAACCCTGAAGGACTTGGACAGTTAATGCTGGATCCAAATCTCCGATGGTAATGAAGTTACATTGGAGAGATTGACTGTGGGGTGTCATCTGGTTGCATGGTCAGGCAAAAAGAGGTTTTGCATATCTGCATAACCCAAAAGGGAAAAGTTACCTGCTCTTGCGACTTTGTAAGATCGAGCCTGAGATACCATCGTAACTGTATGCTGAGGATTATCATGTTAACCATTCGTCAGTTCTGATTGTTAAATAAAGTTCAGTTAATTTTCCTGACTCTCCTGACTACAGAGTGTTTCCTGGGCTGGATTCAGAGGGAACCTGAAATGAGTAGTGCACACCCACCAGCTTATTTACAAAAAAGAAAAACGCCTATTGTGCGACCTAAATCGGGAGATAGACGTTTGTCTCGCAAAGGCGCCCAAATCGGTATAATCGAAAGCCGATTTTGGGCGTTTCCAACTGCACTCCGTCGCGGAAACAAATAAAGTTGACGGGGGCGTGTCGGAGGCATGGTGGAGGCGGAACTTGGGCGTGGTTATCAGCCGAGGAGAGATGGGCGTCTTTAGCTGATAATAAAAAAAAAAGGCGTTTTTACCGCGATTTTGGGTCACTTTTTTTGGACCCTTTTTTTTTCACGAACAAGTCCCAAAAATGTGCTCCAACTGCCCAGATGACCACTGGAGGGAATCGGGGATGACCTCCCCAGACTCCCCCAGTGGTCACTAACCACCTCCCACCAAAAAAACCCCACTTTAAAAACTTTTTTTCCAGCCTGTATGCCAGCCTCAAATGCCGTACCCACCTCCATGACAGCAGAATGTGTTCGATCCTGTCACAGCCTTTCCCTGGGTCAGATGTGGCTCTCGGGTGCAGTAAAGGGTCACATCAGCACTGCATTGTGGTGGGTGTAGGGTATTGGGCTCCGTGATTTCATTAGCTTGTGTTACAGTCTCACGATGTTGGTAGTTGGTAGGCTCTTCTCCCATGGTGCTTTTCCCCCTGCCTACTGGGTCAGAGTGTGCCCTGTTGTGTTTCCTGTTGTAGTCCATGCGGTAGTGGCCATTTTTGTAAGCCAGTTTTAGTTCCCTTTCCTGTGTTAGCCACGTTAGACAACTTAGTTCTTCCCCTGAATGTGGCTGAAAGAGGGCATTGTACAGCATTCTGCCAGCTCTGACCTACTGCTCATCTCAGTACCAGGGAGACTCGTTGCCAGTGGGGCACAACCTCTGATCTGCAGTTAACTGTGAGTAAAGACGGTTATTCCAATAAAGGACGTTTTCAGAGAGATTAGTCTTCAGGTGTCAACTGGTGTGCCAATGTTATATAGCAGCAACCAGTCATAGAGGCCTGCGTATATGCAGGTCCCTGGAGCACTTTTAGTAGGTACCGCAGTGCACTTCAGCCAGGTGGCCCCAGGCCCATCCCCCCCCCCCACCTGTAACGTGCTGGTAAATGGGAGGCCTTCGAAATCCACTGTACCCACATGTAGGTGCCCCCTTCACCCCTAAGAGCTATGGTAGTGTTGTACATTTGTGGGTAGTGGATTTTGGGGGAAGGGGTTGGGAGCTCAGCACCCGTGGTAAGGGAGCTATGCATGTGGGAGTTTTTTCTGAAGTCCACCGCACTGACCTAGTGTGCCCAGTTGGTGTCCTGGCATATCAGGGGGGGCCAGTGTACTACCAATCCTGGCCCCTCCCACGACCAAATAGCTCGGATTAGGAAGTTTTTGAGCTGGGCGTTTTTAGTTTCCATTATCGCTAAAAAAAACAAACGCCCAGCTCAAAAACGTCCATTTTTTTTTGAAAATACAGTTCGGCCCGCCCCTTCACGGACCCGTTCTCGGAGATAAACGTCCATGGAGATAGGCGTTTCCGTTCGATTATGCCCCTCCCAGTCTCCCAAACCCCAAGGTCAGCTCTCGGAGAAGACCAGAGAGCTTAACCCAGCTACAAGTAAGAGGAGCGGGTTACACCTGCACAACAATGAACTTTCCTCTATCATGGGAACAACACCGAAATGCAAATGAGAATGCCAATAATGCAAATAGTCATATCTGAAATGAGTGGGAGGAGCCAGAGTTCAAATATATGTGTAGCTTGCAAGCGTTAGGATGAAAAATGCAGTACTTATATTTTAATACAAGCAACACCCTCCTTCTCAACACCCCACCTAGAAAATCATGGGGGAGGGGGAACAATCTCCAGGATCTTTTTTTAAACAAAGTTTTTTCCCATTCTATACTTGTGCAAAACCTTTTTAAACAGAAATGTCTATGTCTTTTTGCAAGTTCTTAAGCTTCAGCTGTCTCAGCAGCCACATCTCCCTTTCCCAGTGCAGATGCTTGATGTAGGCAGAGTGTAAACTGGACCACCTAGAATTACACTGAAATGATTCAGATATTTCAATTTATAGGTTTATTTAAGCTGCTTCTGAAAACAGTCTTGCACAACTAAAGAAATAGACTCAGTGGAAGGATGCCTAGAAGGGCACAGGGTAAAGTGAATAAATAACGCTTGAATTTTCCGAGTTCCCCCATGGGAGCAAAAATAGCCAAGACCCTGATGCAGAACCGATCTTCCTGCAGTCAAGATTTCAATGTCCACAAGTAGAGATGACATTTTTTAAGAGTCGTTTCACAACACACATGTAGGTCACTCTTAAAGTTCTAACCTGCTTCATTAAAATATCATTATTTTAGAAAAATTAGTACTGTGGTTGACCCGAGCAAGTAGTTTATAAGGCAACTGACTGCAGACATGACAAAACCTTACTAGAGAACTGCGATGCTAACTTTGCCCTTTAGGTGAAATGATTGGCTAAGGTGTTACCTTTGTAAATGTATGAACACTTTATTTTTGTTGATTCATCTAGGCCGAGGAGAAGATGTACCAAAAATCCTTTTGCTTTTCCATCTTTGAAGGGTGTTAAAAGACTGCAAATAGGCAAGACGATATTACTGGCTTTTCACGCAGCTAAAATTGGGAAGGAGATCGTCGACATTTTGTGGCAATTCCCTGCTCTTTCAGAAATATGTTTTAGCTGATTAAGTTGCTCATTTTCAAAGCACATAGACTTACAAAGGTACATAGTGAAAATGGAGCCTCATAGGTATATGTAACTTATCCTAACTGCTAGTATTGTATATTCTTGGAATTATGTAATGGGTTTCTTTAATTTGTTAACCACTCAGAACTGCAAGGTTGTAGTGATATATAAAGAGATTGTTATGTTATGTCATTTTATAGACCTTTCTTGTGCATAACATGAACGCAACGTGTGTCAAAGGCCTTTTATAATTAGGTTACACCTTCAAATACATGAGGTACAAACCAGTGTGTGTTTGTAGAGTAGGTGTGCCCAAGAAGTGTGGACAGAGTCCTACTGTATGTGCTCCTAGGCAGACATAAATATCAACACACACTAAGTCACTGACCAGCAAAAGGATCTAGGAGTCATTGTTGATGATACTTTGAAACCCTCTGCTCAGTGTGCTGCGGTGGCAAGAAAGCAAATAGAATGTTAGGTATTATTAGGAAAGGAATGGAAAATAAAAACGAGGATGTTATAATACCTTTGTATCGCTCCATGGTGCGATCGCACCTTGAATACTGTGTGCAATTCTGGTCCTGCATCTCAAAAAAGATATAGTGGAATTAGAAAAGGTACAGAGAAGGGCGACGAAAATTATAAAGGGGATGGGACAACTTCCCTATGAAGAAAGGCTGAAACAGCTAAGGCTCTTCAGCTTGGAGAAAATACAGCTGAGGGGAGATATGATAGAGTTATGTAAAATAATGAGTGGAGTAGAACAGGTAGACGTTAATCGCTTGTTTACTCTTTCCAAAAATATTAGGACTAGGGGGCAAGCAATGAAGCTACAAAGTAGTAAATTTAAAACGAACTGGAAAATATTTCTTCACTCAATGTATAATTAAACTCTGGAATTCGTTGCCAGAGAATGCGGTAAAAGCAGTTAGCTTAGCAGGGTTTAAAAAAGGTATGGCTATCTTCCTAAAAGAAAAGTCCATATGTCATTATTAAAATGGACTTGGGAAAATCCACTGCTTATTTCTAGGATAAAACACACAACAAAAACTGGACAAAGTTCACGTATTGCAATAGGACCATAAACGGCTAGGGAGGTTATCTCATAACGTCAGAAGTATCCGTGTGTGCCAACTGTTGTTCTGGCTCACCGGTCTGTATGTATTTGTAATCATTGAACACCTCCAGCCAACCAATGGTACCCGCTAGTACTCATATGTGAAAAAGATTGCCTATATATTGTTCATTAATTTCAGGAAAAAGGCACAACAATGTCCGTGGGTACCATTGTTCAAAAATTCAAAAATTAAACATTATTGCAATTAATAAGCAAGTAATGCACAAAATCAACTTAAGTAAATGAGCAAGTAATGCACAAAATCAACTTAGCTTGTAAGCTCCCAGCGCTGTCTAATAACTTCAACGGCTGGAGCTCATCGGGTTTCAGTTTAGGTTAGTGAAACCTCTTTAGGCAACTCCGGTAATCTTTTACAAATTTTTGTTGGACTAAGTTTAGCCATTATTTATTCTTTGTTGTTATATTTCTAGGATAAGCAGCATAAAATATATTGCACTTTTTTGGGATCTTGTCAGGTACTTGTGACCTGATTGGCCACTGTTGGAAACAGGTTACTGGGCTTGATGAACCTTCGGTCTGTCTCAGTATGGCAACACTTACGTACTTATATCCTTTCAAGTCCAACATTTGTTTATACAAATGATACACTGACGATATGTTTTGCTTTGGTGAGGGGACACCACCAGCCTTAATGATTTTTTTATATGGCTCAATGATAGGGATACTAACTTATCCTTCAAGATGCAATATCATGAAACTGAAATTAATTTTCTAGATCCTGTTATCAGGAAACATATATATCATTTCAACAGCTCTTTATACAGAAAACCGACAAACAGAAATGCATTCTTACATTATTCCAGTTTCCACCATCAAGCTTTGAGACGTAATTTACCGTACTGTCAATTTTTGAGACTCAAGAAGATTTGTTCAAACTACACAGATTACGAACATCAAGCTACAATCATGGCAGAGAGATTCTGAAGAAGAGGTTTTCCAGATTTACTCTCAGTCCATACAGAAAGGGCTGCACCTGACATTTTCTGCATGTTAAAATTTTCACACCTCGCTGCAAGTATCCAGAAAATTATCCGCAAACATTAGCATATACTTCAAGTCCAACAGTGTTTTAAAGATAAAAATTTAATAGTAGCCTACTAAGAGAATGCAGCCTTAAAGAGCGGTTACTTCCTTCTGCTTTACCTGCATTTCCTCTGAACCTTACATCACTTTCCCAATTAGAACACAAGAAGTGTGGCAAATGCAGTGTTTGCTGCTATGTCCTAGAAATCTCCACCTTTACACATCCATGTACATGCAGGATTTTTAACTTGAAGCACAGCTCTGATTGTAATACATCACAGGTGATCTATGTCATACAATATTCTTGCTCTTCATGGGAAAAACTAAACGCATGATAAAGACTTGTTTGATTGAACACCGTAGCTGTATAAGTAAGAACACTGTCTCTGCCCCTTTAGTACAGCATTGGAATACAGCTGGACATCTGATTAGTGATTTACATTTCTTTGTCTGTAAGAATTTACACTGTATTTAAGTTTTACATTGTAATTGGACAGGTGAAGACCTTGACACTTTGCTCCTACGGGAAGAACAAAAAAAAATCATTCATCTCCTCTAAACAGTCATCCAAATGGCCTTAATGTGGAAGTTGACTTAGAGGCATATTTTCAAAGCACTTAGCCTCCCAAAGTTCCATAGAAACCTATGGAACTTAGCCTCCCAAAGTGCTTTGAAAATATGCCTCTTAATATTCTTTCTTTGATAGCATGTTCATTCACTTGTGCCCGATGTTTCCCTTTTCTCTCCCTCCTCCCCTTTCCTTCCCATCCTCCTCTTCCTCCCCTTTTCAGCTCTACTTCCCCCTTTTTTCTCCCCTTCCTCCCCCTCCCCATCCATTCTCCCTCTTTTCCCCCTCCCCTTCCTTCCTTCCATTTTTTCCATTACCCCTCCCTTCCCTCTCCTCTCCCATCCCCCCTCTTCCTTCTTTCCTCCTCCCCTTTTTTCACATTTCTCTTTACCCCTTATGATCCTCTTTTTATCAGAGCTTTTTTACTGCCATTTGTTAAGATGATATATCAGTCATGTATGCCATTTTAAATTCATTTATTTATATCATGTAAGATTTTTTTTTTGTTACATTTGTACCCCGCGCTTTCCCACTCATGGCAGGCTCAATGCGGCAGGCAATGGAAGGTTAAGTGACTTGCCCAGAGTCACAAGGAGCTGCCTGTGCCGAGAATCGAACTCAGTTCCTCAGGACCAAAGTTCACCACCCTAACCACTAGGCCACTCCTCCACCCTGTATTGGTATTATGTCTCGTTATTATCATCCATGTTATCACATAAGAGCATGTTTTTGATGCGTTTATGGGTACACTACGGTTTTTAATTCCATAGGTATCACAACTGTATTTGCTAATCTGTGCCATTTTCCCACTTGCTACATGTTTTTAAATAGAAGCTGCACTTCAGATTTATTTATGCTGAAAAAAAATATATTTATCTTTTTTTTATAATCCTTTGTGCAATGTTTGAATACAATCTGAGTGGTTTTAAGACCCAGCCGTTTCACTTTGTGATGTCACTTTTTTCAAGATGGTTCCTGTACCTATGCATAGCGCAGCCCTTTAAACAGGATGTTCGGGGAAGCATGCCTCTTTTACCTGGTGTCTGATGCACTGCATCCTGGAGAATGACATCACTGTGTAAGTTTTAAATTCATTGCTGTACTTGTGAAGCTATTCACTATTGGTCAGATGCACCCTTTCTCAGTCTATATATGCATCTGGTTCACACTATTACATTTTGTATTCTGTGAGGGAGTGAGTAGTGTTGGGGCAAGAAACACTCCCTCATTGATGAAGTTCAGCTTCCTTTCAGCAGATGGCGCTAGGCTGCCGAGGCAGAGGCTGAGGTGGACTCCCATGTCATTGCAAACAACAGCCCGTCCCTAGTTGAAATGCTTGTGCAAGCACCAGTGCCTCCTACATTAAACACAGAAACACAGAAACATGTAGACAGATAAAGACTATATGGCCTATCCAGTCTGCACATCCATGCCATCTACTCTCCCTTTCAATCTCTTAGAGATCCTATGTACTTGTCACAATCTACCTTGAAGTTAGATACAGTTTTCATTTCCACCAGCTCCACCAGGAGGTTGTTCCACTAATTCACCACCCTTTCCATGAAGACATTTTCTCAGATTACTTCTGAGTCTGTCATATCTCCACTCTCCTGCCTTTCTTCTAAAGTATACATATTGAGATCTTTAAGTCTGTTCCCATACGCTTTATGACGAAGACCACTGACCATTTTAATAGCCGCCCTCTGGAATGACTCCATCCTGTTCAAATCTTTTTGAAGATGCAGTCTCCAGAATTGTTCACAATATTCTAAATGAGATCTCATCAGAGTCTTATATAGGGCCATCATCACCTCCTTTTTCCTACTGGCCATTCCTCTCCCTATGCACTGAAGCATCCTACTAGCTTTTGCCATTGCTTTTTCTAGCTGTTTGTCCACCTTAAGATCATCACATACAACCACTCCCAAGTCCCTCTCCATTTCGTGCACAAAAGTTCTTCACCCCCTAAACTGTAACGTTCCTTTGGGGTTTTGCAGCCCAAATACATGACCCTGCATTTTTTCCCATTAGATCTTAGCTGTCAAATTCTGAACCATTTCTCAAGCTTCACTAGGTCCTTCCTCATATTATCCACACCATCAGGGGTCTCTACCATATTGCAGATTTTGGTATTATCCACACAGAGGCAAACCTTATCAGACAGCTCTTTGGTAATATCGCTTGCAAAAATGTTAAAAACAACCAGCCCAAGAACCGAATCTTGTGGCACAACATTGGTAACATCCATTTCCTCAGAGTGAGCTCTATTTACCACTACCCTCTGTCACCTTCCACTCAACTAGTTCCTAACCCCAGTCAATCACTTAAAGTGAATTAAAACACCTTTAACACTGTAGTGTAAGGGGAAAGAGAATCTAAGTGCTTTAGACTCTATTATGTCTTACAAAATCTGGGATTGCAATAAAAAATTACATACTATTGCAATATGGCTAAACCTTCATAAACTAAAATTAAATCCGGACTAAACAATAATCTTCTCTAGGAAATTTGATGTCATACTAGCCTACTCTTTAGCGATAGATGGTATTCAAAATCCTTGGAATGATCATTGACAACCACCTAAATTTCCAACAGCATACATTTCTAATTACACAAAAATGTTTCTTCAAATTAAAGAAAATGCATTCTGTAAAATCTCACAAAAAATTTCTTCACATTCTACTTCACTCCTTAGTCTTTGGACATCTAGACTACTGCAACTCTGTATTTCAAGGTGTACGGCTCATAGACATTAAAAGACTGCATCTTATCCAGAATACCACAGCTAAAATGATTTCTGGTACAAAACAATAGTATCATGTTACACCACTTCTAAAATCAGAAGATAGGCTACCAATTCCCACAAGAATTCCATATAAAATACTAACCTTATTCCAAATAAAACTAATTGTACGCTTTGTTCTACCAACCAAAATCTCCTGGTCATCCCATCATTCTGTCAAATCCAGTTTTCCGATATCTGCTCATCCTTGTTCAGTGTTATAGAACCTGCACTGTGGAATAATCTACTTCAATTTGAACAACCACTTCAAAAATGTTAAATAGGCTTAAAAACCTACTTTTTTGATAAACCTTTTCTCAATTAGGGATGGTGGCGGACACTTGGCCTGCAGAGCACTGAGATGATAGAACTACTATTCTATTCTTTTCCACTTTCATATCTGACTAAATGGAGTTCTCTCTTTTAACTGTTTCCTATTATATATTTTATACATCACAATTTTATTATAGACTGCAAAGATATGTTTTAATATGCAGTATATCAAGTAAAATAAACCTGAAACTTGAAATCTATCTACCTGAGCTCCCTGTGATGGGTCCCAAGAAACAGCTTCTGATTTACACCTTTGCCATCCCTCTCCTTGCCCAGTTTGCATCGGGAACCTCCATTAATAGGCCATTGATGTAGTCAGCCTGCCTAGAATAGAATGTTATTCTAAGTCCTGGTGCTAGCTGCATTTCTCCAGTATTCTTCATTTTTTATTTGTAAATGTTTGTGTAGAATTATCCCACCATAAAGGCCTAAGTCCTCTCTCCCCCAGGTCTGATTCCCCAACTTTCTTCCTCCTCAGGCTAAACCAACTAGCAGTCTAACTCCCTAACTTAGCTTGAACCCCATCCCTAGGCTTGATCTGTCCTCCCACAAATTCAGCCTCCAGTTTTCTCTGCCTCCTCTCCAGGGTAGAACTCCTTCTCCCTCAAGCATTCTTTCTTCCTCTATTCACTCCCCCACCCCCAGGAAGACTTTCAGCTCTCCCATAACACACTCTCCCTCTCTGAAACCTCCCTCCCCACTCTGGCAACCCCTCTCCTCATATTTCTCTCAGTTCCCCCTTCCCCTCCTTCTCTGCCCCAAAGATAGCAGGGTGCTATCAACTAGCTGGAGTCACAAGTTGCCTTGCAAGATACTTCTTTTGGGGACCTTGTTAAAAGGGTCTGGTTATCTCAGAAGTTCGTGAAAACTGGGGTGATGTTGGTGCAGGATAGGTTGGTGGTATCCTTATTTAGGGAAATATTGAAGATCCTATATGAAGCCGTGCTTTCTGTGGGGAAGTGCTGCTGTGTTTTAGGGGGTCGATATTTAAAGCGGTTTAAGTTGTGTGGGGGCTGTTGATAATCAGCAGCACTTAACCGGTTAGTACCACTGAATATCAGCACTAACTGAGAAAGTCATAGCCGGCTATTCTGTGCGCAGTCTAGGGGTGGAGTCATCACTTATGTGGTTAAGTGCCAATATTCAGCACTTAACAGCTTAAGTTAATCAGACAAATCAGACCATATAAAAGTCTGTCATATCTTTATCCAGTTTCACTTAGGCATTTAAGTGCTGAAAATCGCACTTAACTGGAGATGGGATAGCCGGCAGCACAAACCCAGATATTCAATGCTCATACTAGAGGCTAACTGAATTTTGGTTTCGGTTCCAGATTCAGCACTGAAATCAAGCCAAAATCCAGGTTCAACCCAAAATCCAGGTTCAGGTTTCCGCTGAAAATGCCTGTACATTTTTGGCAGAAACCCGAAACTCTTGCCTTGCCCCTCGCCAGCCTCCCCCTACCCCCTGACAGACAGCAAGTCCTCCCGGGCTCCCCACCACTCTGCCCCCCCATAGGCCCTCCCCAGGCCTACTTTGTAAAAGCCCTGGTGGTGTGGTGGTAGTGTGTATTTTTTCTACCAAAAAAGGTGCTGGTACTCAAATGCTAGGCCACCCTTCAGGAGTGAGGTGATCAATGAGGGACCCACCCCACAATAGCCAGGCCCCCTGCATCCAGTCACAGAATCTATGACAAGGTGGAATTGGTGGGTAGAGCCTGAGATCTTTCATTAAAACTTGAGGACCATGGGTCAATTTTAGCAGACAATGGAAAAGATGCCGGTACTCAGTACCCCCTCAAAAAAAGCCCTGTGTAGTGGTGTCTTCGGAGCAGGAGCTTCTCAAATTGCTCCTACCCCCTTCTGCCATGCTCAAAACATGGAGGCCATGTGGCAGCCTCACGAGTCTGCCATGGGAGGTCACGACCACCATTTTGGAACTGGGAATGGCCTGAGCACGAGTTGTTCAGGCTATTCCCAATTCCAAAATGGTGGCCACAACCTCTCATGGCAGTGCTGCTCAGGCCATTCCCAGTTCCAAAATGGTGGTTATGATCTCCCACAACAGTGCTGCTCAGGCCATTCCCAATTCAAAAATGGAGTCTGAAACCACCATTTTGGAATTGCCAATGGCCTAAGCAGGAGTTGGCAATGGCCTGAACAGAAAATTGAAGCTGCCATTTTCAATGCAGCAAACAGGGGCAAGAGCAACTCAGGATGCTCCTGCCCTGAAGACAGCACTAGACCACCAGGGCCTTCACAAGGTAGGCTCGGGGAGGACCTACCACAGGCGCAGGGGGGGGAGGAGAGTGGGCAGCCCAGGGGGTAACATGTTTTCTGTCAGGGGGGTGGGGGAGGTTGGCCTGCAGCAGTGGTGGCAGGGGGGCAGGGCCACAGTTTCAGTTATGACTGAAACCGAGCCATGAATTCAGCCATGAATTTGGTTTTTGTCAGAACCAATTCCGCTGGTTTCGGTTAGCCTCTAGCCGGTACCCAGACAAGGCCTGGTTTAAATATCTGAGCATAATGCTGATGGTGGCAAAAAAAAAATGCTGACTGCCGCCAGCTGACTGTTTATCCCTTAGTAATTTACTAATTGTCATTAGGGAAGATCAGAAGAGTCCAGGTCTCCCAAGTGATAGCTTAGATTTGATGACCATGTTGGAGAAATCCTTTGAGGAAGAGCAAGAGAGAGCCATACTTTTAGTGGCTTTTGTCTTGAGAAAGGGAAGGACTTTATGCCCATATTTTTTATTTAAGTCTTCTTCATTTTGAGGTTAGAAGGTCTGGAGTTTCCAGGCTTGAATAAATATACACAAGATGAGAGAAAAACATTTCTTTCCTACACCACAAAACATCTGTTTTCAGTGCACAGATCTTTATTAGCTTTCTTGTGATGTTCAATAATGAATAAAAATATACATTTTTAAACCACCTCGTCTTCAATATTTTCTTAATTACATTTCAGGGGCTGGTGAGGGAGATGTGGACCCCTGTGAGAACGATTAAGTCCACTAAGCAGTCATTGCATTGTTGGTAATTTCGGAGTCGCACTATTTTTCCCTGTCTATGGGCTCCTTTTACAAAGCTGCGGTAAGTGATAGCATGTGCTTACCGCAGCTTAAAAGGGCTTACTGGTAAGTCCCTAATACATGTGCACATCTGGCACACTAAAAAATATATATATTTTTTTTTGGTTGAGGAGGCATGACTGAGGGCAGAGAGTGGGGGTGTCTGCACTAATCAGTGCATCTGTATTACTGTGCGCTTACTGAGTATCATGGCAGCAAGTGCTCATGCAGTAATTGGTTTTAATGATCGTGTGCTAATGGCGACATTAGTGCATGGTCATTAATACTGAAAATAGAAAATCTGCCATTTTACCGCTGCAGTACAAATGGCCTTAGCGCACAGAAACCCCCCCCCCCCCCCCCCCACATAAGGGGCACTTTCTACTTCAGATTTGTAAAAGGACCCCTCTGCTCGCCTATCCCTCTCTTGATTTCTTTTCTTGATTTACCCTTTGTCGCCGTTCTAATTGGAATAACAGGGACGTTTTGGTTTTTTTTAACTGTTCTGTTGATTTTTCCTTGATGATGGAACTTTTCCTGTTTATTTCATTTTTTATACTAAGTACTTTTGAAATCAAGTGTATTGTTTTTAAAATATAATTTAAAAAAAGATCAAACACTGAAAGGAACATTATCAGACATACTGCTTTCCTTTGCTTATTACCTGGTACTCTCTTCCTAAAGATGGAAACCTAAAATGCTTTTGCATGTTAAGGTAACATCTTTAATTTAGTTTGCACTGACCTGCAGAAGGAGGTATAGCTCTGGAGAGATATCGCCAAAGTATTAAATTAGCCCAGTAAAAGGGGTCAATATTTAAAGCTATTAAACCGGCCATAAATGGCTCCTGGCCAGTTAAATTGCTTGTTTGGGGCTAACCAGTCATATTCAGCGGTACTTCTACAGCATTAGCAAAATTCACCCCTTCCTTTCTGAATACACTGCCAAAACCCTTATCCACACCCTTGTCACCTCTCGCTTGGATTATTGCAATTTATTTCTCACTGGTCTTCCGCTCAGTCTTCTCTCTCCTCTCCAGTCTGTCCAAAAATTCTGCGGCACGGCTTATTTTCCGCCAAATCGTTATACCCACACTAGCCCACTCCTCAAGTCACTTCACTGGCTCCCTGTCCACTTCCGTACACAGTTCAAACTTCTCTTACTGACCTTTAAATGCATCCATTCTGCAGCCCCCCATTACCTCTCCACTCTCATCTCTCCCTACATTCCTCCCCATGACCTCCGCTCACTGGACAAATCTCTCTTGTCGTCCCCCTTCTCCTCCACTGCTAACTCCAGACTTCGTTCCTTTTCCCTCGTGGCACCTTATGCCTGGAATAGACTTCCTGAGCCTGTACGTCTAGCTCCATCTCTACCTGTTTTCAAATCTATGCTGAAAACCCACCTTTTCACTGTTGCTTTTGGCTCCTAGCCACTACTCATTTGCATCCCCCCTTGTTCCTTCTCACCCAGTACTTCCCTCGCTCTTAACTGTCTGTCTGTATTATTTTAGATTGTAAGCTCTAATGAGCAGGGACTGTCTCTCTGTGTCAGGTGTTCAGCGCTGCATGCGTCTGGTAGCGCTATACAAATGCTAATAATAATAATACTTAGCCAGATAGTCCCGCTGAAAATGTCCATTTAGTGTGCAACGCAAAGTAAGTTGTTTTGGGGGCATTCCAGAGGTACAGTCAGAACATGCCGATATTCAGTTTAGTGCTAATATTCAGTACTTAACCAGCCAAATAGGACCACATAAAGGTCAATCCTATCTTTATGCGGCTTGCCAAAGCTGGTTACATGCTGGATATCGCATTTAACTGGCTATATTTTTGCCAGCTCCATATACTCGGAAATTCAATGCCGAAACCCGGACATGGCCTGGCATTCAGTTTCCGGGGTTAATGCCACTGCCGGTCAGCAAAACTGGGATTACTCAGCAAAAGCTGTGGTAAGCAATAACACATGCTTACCACAGCAAAAAAAAAAAAAAAGGGTGTACCACGGGTCACGCTGAGGCAGCCCATGATAATCTTGCCATGTGTACATCAAAGTGGCCATTAACAGAAAAAATAGAAAATTTGGCCATTTTACCACAGCAGTACAAATGGCCTTAGCGCACGGAAATGATCCGTTTAAGGGTGCGCTAAGGTCACATTTTACCACTCTTTGGTAAAAGGGCTCCTTAGGTTGATGTCTGGCTGAAAATAGGGAACAAATCTGGTTATTTAACTTTAGGAGGCATGCAAGTTTAGATGATCAGCTTTTTGGAATATTTCTCCATATTAGGGATGTGCATTAATTTGAAATTACATTTCCCATATCTTTTGTGTCATTTGTTGTTGTTGAAATAAGTTGACAAGCAAAAAACAAACAAAAAAAACCCTGTTTTTTTTCCACATGTCAGTAATAGTGAGTAGCCTTCCACACTATTTGCAAAGAAGGAATACTTTGCAAGTGGTGTGCAATCTTTTGGCGGAGTGTGTGGTTTCCAAAAGAGTAGGCACTCAACAATATCACTCCTGTAACAAATCATTTTTAAAAAGCCATGACCAAAACAAAAATTCCTATAAATGATATGGAAAACAAGATGAAATGAAAGTTTTTCAACTGCACACCCCCACCACATATGTGTTGGCAAGAAGTTCCGAAAGTCAGGGCTGACTTTAAGTTTCCTTCACAGCCTAAACATGTTTTCCCAGTTATGTTCCCCCACAAGGTCTCTCTTCTTATTCCATCTCATTCAATTATAATCAAATATCAGCTCATCTGTTATTTTTGCTGCAAAGGCTCCAGGATGTAGAGGTTAGGAATAGGATTTTGACATGGTTTAATTTCTTTCTTTCCAAAAAGATATAGTGTGATATGTCAGGAGAGACACACTCAAGCACCTTTCCTCTACTGTAGGCTTGTCCAACCTTTTTTCTATTTGGGGGCCACCTTTTATATTTTGTAACATTCAGACGGCCAAAATACACATTGTCGTATTTTGCTGAATGTTTCGTCAAATAGTGGCAAAATACAATGGTGCATCATCACCTCCCCAGCTTTCACCCAATCTCGTTCTCACTCACGTAACCCTCCTCAATCTTCAACCAGTTTCTTTTCCCTCACCTGGCTTCAGCTGCAGAAGAAACAGTGGGATTCCTGCTTTCCCACCATGACTTGGCTTTCTGCGAACTTGAGCTCATGGTGCCAGATCAGGTTGGTCTCATAGTTTCAAGCCTTGCCAAACTTGAAACTGTGAGATCAACCCGAACTTCCAGCACCACACAGCTCATGCTTAGAGAGAGCTGAGTCGTGGCAGGGAAGCAGGAATCCCACTGTAAGGACCACAAGAATTGCCAATCTACTGAGAGCCAGAAAAAAGCACTTGGTGGCCAGGTTCTGACCCGCGGGCCATTGATTGGACAAGCCTGCTCTTCTGTTTGGGGGTCTGCATTGTCACTCATACTATTTATCATTTACGTGTTCACCCTGGAGAAAATGTTGAAATCACTGGGTATTTCTTATCAATATGGGCAGATGATGTGCAATTTTTCCACTGGGGCAGGACTGGGGGAAGTCACTTTTATATCTGAATTGTGCGTTACAGAAAGTTTACATTTGGATGAAGCATAATAAGTTGCTCTAAATCCCCACAAAAGTCAAGCTGTTGTGAGTGAGCAGGAGGACAAAGCCTGAGTAGTATCTTATGATGAACTAGAGCAGTGTTCTTCAATGCAATGCCCAGGGGCCAATGGTAGCCCTCGGAGACATCTGGAGCAGCCCCCATCCTCATTGCGTTTGTTTCTTCACTACTCTCTGTCTCTCTTTCCAAGCTCATGACAGGAAGCAGATGGGAAGAAGGGCTGTATGCTTGAAGAACAAGGCATTTCTCAATAGAAAAAGAGAGAACATTTGGAAATGCCTACCACCTCGAGGATACCTAGGGTTACCATACGTCCGGTTTTACCTGGATATGTCCTCTCTTTGAGGATATGGCCGGCCAACCGGGTGGGTTTTGCCAGCCTGCCCGTTTGTCCGGATTTGCGGATGAATGGGCAGGCTGGCGGGCGGATGGGCAGGCAGGCGTCCTATCGAAACACAACTTAAAATACTAGGAATAATTCTCAACAAACATCTAACTCTGGACAATCAAATATCAGTAGTAACATCAAAATGGTTCAGAACACTATGGAAACTGAGAAGAATAAGAGACTATTTCAATAGACAATCCTTCCGGTTACTGGTCCAATCAATGATACTATTGCAACTAGGCTACTGCAATGCAGCATACGGTACTACAAACATTAACATCGGGGACATACACCCTTATGCTGAGGGTGCAAAGGGGCGGGGCTTACAGTAGGGTGCAAGGAAAACACACTAAAATCACTGCAAACAGTCCAAAACATGGCAGCAACACTTATTTTCAAGAAATCGAAATACGAAAGAGCAACCCACTACTTGAAAAACTACATTGGCTACCAGTCAAGGCAACAATATTTTTCAAAGCGAGCACCCTAATCTTCAAGATACTATTTGGAATGGCACCTGAATATACGTATGCTTAACATGACTGAATTATCCTCAAGAAATACCAGCCCAGTAAATAGAAACTACCTACTCCTACATCTACAAAACTATCTACACAGCAGGATTTAGATACCAGAATTCCAAATGGTGGAACTTCTTAAGAAGCATCACAAATCTCTTCCAATTCAGAAAAGAAAGGAAAACCTATCTCTTCAAAAAAATTCTATAGCTAATCACAAAGATATCATCACCATCTTTTCAAATCTACCTCTTCAAAAACTATACAAATAAACATCACCAAAACTCTACAACTGAACACAAAAGCAACCACTACCTTTCCCTCTTCAAATCTATCTCTTCAAAAACTGTATGAATAAACATACAAACTATAGATGCCCTCTCCACATTGCACAACACAATTGTAACTCCACCAAAATGTAAACTGTAAGCCAGTTTGAACCGAAATTTGTTTTTGAATAATAGTGGGATACAAGAATGTATAAATAAATAAAATAGAAAAATATTTTCTACCGTGGGATTTGGCGGGCACAAAACTCAGAATTACTGCCAACTGCATGCGTTACCCCGGTGGTAACACTGATTTGGCATGCGCTACCCGCACATTAGCCCTCCCACAGCTTTGTACAAGGCCCTCTTAGATATGTAGGAAAAAATAAGCCCAAACAACTTACCAGTGACAGCTTTGTACTAGACTAGTTTTGAGAATTATATTCCCTTCACTAGGGACCCTGTTTACTAAGGCGTGTTAACGTTTTTAACGTGCCTGCAATTAGTGCATGCGCTATGTACACGCCTATAGGGATGTTGTAGGCGCCTACATGGTTAACACGCGTATATGGTTAAAGCACGTTAAAGACGCTAACACGCCTATAACGCAGCTTAGTAAGCAGGGCCCTAGGTCAGTTCAATGCATTAAGATTATGAGATCTTTGACATATCGTCTTTCTATAGCACAACTAAAGCAGCTTTACATATTACATACAGGTACAGTAGCTAGTTCATAAAAGAAACATGCATCAGCTGAAACTTGTCTGCTAACACATATGGATCTAATATTCAGAGCAAGATATGTTTATGTCGCCGGGTGGTGAATGCATTATCACATGCCTGTTCATGTATTTTTATGACTTACTGTATAAGGATGATAACAGACTGTTTAACTCGCCTAAATTTTGGCACTGGGATGATGTGCGCTAAATGGAATTCTATATCAGCAACTGCACACGGAATTGTTATTACAGAATACTAGCATAAGTCCATAGTTATGTGTCTAACTTCAGGCACAAGCTGGATCTGGCTGGTATAAATGCTCGCGCCTCACAGTAGGCAATAACAATAAGGCAATAATTGTTAACATTCTAGAACATGTGCACATAAGTGCCAGGCATGCCCCTGACCTGCCCATGCCCCTCCCAGATCCATGCCCCCTGGCAGTTGCACGCTATGGATTTTGTGCGCACATGTTTTAGAATCTCACATAAGGGCAGTTAAGCACATAACTGATAATTAGTGGCAATTAACACCAATTATAGCCAACAATTGGCCGCTAATGCCAATTAGAAGCTAATTATCATATCAAGTTATACACATAACTGTTGGTATTATATAACTTGTGTGCACAAGTTCACAGAATTAGGAGTATATGTATAAAAAGTGAGAAAGATAGGGGAGGTGCCGGAAACTATCCATTTAGCGTCATATTCTGCTGCTAAACAGATAAGTTATCTGTTTAATTTAAGCCTGCTGAATATCAGCTCTAAATCTCAACGGATAGTGTCCATACAGTCACCATGTACACAAAGATTCAACAGCAGTACTTACACAGATACAGGAGGATTTTATATATGCATCTGACCATGTGGCCAATTTGCATGTGCAACTTAACTGTTTAACAAGCCATAGGGCGGTGATCATTGGCTACTAGCAAGCAATTATTGGCACTAATTAGAATTTATGCGTGCAACTTTCTAAGTGTATTCTGTAAAGCAGTGTGCGTAAATTCTAATGCCTGCACCTCAAAAAGGGGTGTGGCCATGGGAGGGGCACTGGCATTCTTAAAAATCATGTGCACTGTTACAGAATATGCCTGATCCACGCTAAGTTAGGTGGGGGCATTTAGCTGGTATAAATGGCTGCGCCTAACTTTAGGCACGGTTTATAGAACAGCGTTAAGCACGTTTTTTTCCGGCATCAATTTTTTAGGCGCCCTATATTGAATCTGGTCCATAGTGGATTTGCACTTTTTATTATGATATTTGAGAAGAGCTGATACTTTGATGTTATTTTTTACCATACTTTCTGTTTGAATGTTTGTATTTTATGCTTTGTTTATAGTTTGTATACTGCTTAGTTTTAAACAGTATAGAAGTTTGGAAAATAAATAAATTGTGTTGCTGAAGATACGCTTGTGAAGGACATTTCTATAAATGGGCACACACACTAGAGTGCCACTTACATGCGTGAATGTATGGAATGTTCAAGTGTACAGTGCTGTGTACATCTAGTAGCGCTATAGAAATGATACGTAGTAGTAATACCTTGTGCATGTAATTGGTAGCAAAACAGCTATGTGCTATTCCGTGAGGGTATGTGTAAGCTGCATAGCATGTAAATGCAAGGGGAGCATTCACACAGGCGGAACGTGAGAGGGGAGCATTTATGCACACCAGTTTCAGCGTACTGTAAGTTACATGTGCCCTTGCTGTATCCAGGCGCCTAAAGTTACACCACGTCTATGGCTGGTGTTAACTGTGGCTGCCTAGTTTTTCAGTGCCCTGATACTGGGCACTGATACCAAACAACTCACAGAGTATCTAAACAAGTTCTCGGTACTGCACGATTCCCAGTCAGGATTTCGCTCTAATCACAGTATGGAAACCGTACTAGTCATGCTTATAACCAAACTCAAACAATTGATAGCAAACGGCAACAACATACTACTGTTACAATTTGACATGTCAAGCGCATTCGACATGGTTGACCATGGAATTTTATTACACACTAGTAAAAAAGCCCCGTTTCTGATGCAAATGAAACGGGGGGGCTAGCAATGTTTTCTTCTGTGTGCATGTGGGAGTGTGTGTGTCCCTGCCCTCTGGCCTCTCTCCCCTCCCCCCTCTGAGTCCTTCACTGTTACAGAGCCAGCGATTTGATTTCGTGCTCTGCTGTTTTCCTTCACTGACTGTGTTACAGAGAGGGCGGGGCAGACACTCATAAGGAAACCGGATATCTCGCCCCCTTCACACTTCCGGCTGGAGGCTTCATAGAACGTTGGTTTTGCCTTTTATATAGAGAGATCCTCGAATACTTCGGAATCGGAGGTAACGTTCTCAGATGGTTCAAGGGTTTCCTAACCACCCGCTCATATCAAGTGACATCAAACTCGACTACATCAGCCACATGGACACCTGAATGCAGAGTTCCACAGGGATCCTCCCTCTCACCGACCATATTCAACCTAATAATGACACCCCTGGCTAAGCTACTATCGAATCAGAATCTAAACCCATATATATATACTGATGATGTAGCAATCTTTATCCCATTCAAACACGATCTAAGAGAAATTTCCGATGAAATCAACCAAAGTCTACACATTATGAACTCCTGGGCAGATGCATTTCGACTGAAACTAAATGCCGAAAAAACCCAATGCCTAGTACTCACCTCGCAATACAACAAGAAGGAATTTACCACCATCAACACACCTAATCTAAGTCTACCAGTCTCAGACACCCTAAAAATCCTTGGAGTCACCATTGACCGACACCTAACACTTGAGAACCATGCAAAAACATAACTAAAAAGATGTTCCATTCAATGTGAAAACTAAAAAGAGTCAGACCATTTTTCCCAAGGAATGTCTTCCGATACCTGATACAATCACTGGTACTTAGTCATCTGGACTATTGTAATTCACTCTACGCCGGCTGCAAAGAGCAAATACTCAAAAAAAATCCAAACAGCCCAGAACACGGCAACCAGACTTATATTCGGCAAACCAAAATACGAAAGCGCAACACCCCTTCGCGAAAAACTACACTGGCTCCCACTCAAAGAGCACATCACGTTCAAACTCTGTACCTTGGTCCATAAAATCATCCATGGTGACGCCCCAGCCTACATGTCAGACCTAATAGAATTACCACCCAGAAATGCAAAAAAATCCTCCCGCACATTCCTCAATCTTCATCCTCCCAAATGTAAAGGCTTGAAATACAAATCAATGCATGCATCAACCTTTTCCTATACAAGCACACAGCTCTGGAACTCACTGCCACGTAACCTGAAATCAGTCTATGAAATGACCAATTTCCGCAAACTCCTGAAAACTTATCTCTTCGACAAAATATATCATAAAGAACAACATGCGTAACTCTACTTTCTTTAAGATACCCAGGAATGTTCTTTAATGTCTTTTGTTTTCACACTATCATGCACCTAATGTCTATGGCTTTAACACTATCATGTATTTCACCATCATGTACCCAAAACTTCTGCTAAAACAAATGTATACTCTTTTCTATTTCCAATATTATGTATTTCACCATCATGTACCCAAAACTTGCTGTAAAACCAAATGTACATTCTTTTCTATTTCCAGTATCCACGATGAATTGTAAGCCACATTGAGTCTGCAAAAAGGTGGGATAATGTGGGATACAAATGTAATAATAATAATAATTCTATAATGGAATTCAGATGCCCAGATGCTGTTACAGAATAGGATATCTCTGTGCAGCACTGAGGTGCCAAAAAAGGAGATCCCCATTTATAGAATTGCCCCCTAAGTGCTGGAGCCAGTGCTTACTTAACTTTAAACAATTGCCATCCTGGCTGAATACTAACCCCTGTGTGTACAGAGCCAAGTGTTAACAAACATAGATGGGAAAGATAATCTATTAACAAAAAAAGGGGGGGGGGGGGGGGAGAAACCAGTGTTGACAAGAGCAAGTCTCTAAAGACAGCTTTTTAATTTTAGACTCTTTATCCCTTTCTTCTGAACATCACCAAGATTGATTGCATTGCACCATCTATAAATTCCATTCCACAGAAAAGCAGAGAACGAAATTCAAGAAAAACCTGCTGATCTTACCTCAACATAAAGGATAGGAAAAATCCCAATCTTATCTCCCAACATTCCTTCTGCCCAGTTGTCATCGACTCGTCTGATTACAGTCAAAATTTCATCCTAAATGTATTCAGATCACCCCAAATGAAAGAAAAAAAAAGCCACAAATTAGATTTAATAGTTACAGAAGAGCACTCTCTGTGGTAAACTGTTTCTTCAAGCAAGCATTTGGTCATGCACAGTTTGTTTGTTTTTGGCCTTTTCTATCTCTGCATGTTTTGAGGTAGATGTAAGGTAAAAATATTCAGCTTCAAATATGTTTCAGATTTGTTTTATATTTCTCTTGCTTGAAAAAAATATCACTTTGAAGTGTAATATTTCATTTTATAGCTCACTGGAAGTTACCCAATTTACCTGGTATTTTTTTATTTCTAAATTAAATTAGGAAAAAATCTCAGGGCTTAAAACTCATTGCACTGTATGCTATAGGGTAAAAATACACTTAGGCACCACCTCAGCAGCAGTCTGAGACGCTGTTACATCGGAGAAGTGTCACCATGGAGATTGGTGCACTGGAAATGCAGTCGCCATGGGGACTGCTATGCATCCTTTCAGCATCCATGTAGACGTTCATGATACAGCATCACTAGGGATACTTTGGCCACAAAATAATATAAAAAGCCAGGACACTGGCAAACCTTAGAGCATGTTGACAATAAAATGCCTAATGCAATCACAAGTCCGTTCCACCATCCTGAACACTCTATACCTTTGACTATTTCTTGACTATAGGTATTAATGCCTTACCTGTGTACAGTTAAATAGAGGGATGAGGGTTGGGTGGGGGGGGGGGGGGGGTAGAGGGTGGTTGGGCATGCTGGGCAGAAGGGAGAAAACTTTCAAAATTGTTCATCGTCTTGTTTTACTTATTTATGATTTTGGAGTTTAAGTTGTTGGCGTGGATAATGAAATAAAGATATTTAAACATAAACCCCCATATTCTATATATGTCGCTTGAAAATCTGCGCAGAAACAAGTGTACTGTATAACAATGTGCATAACTTAATTGGTTAACTAGATAATCAGCGCTGTTAATTGGATGTTAACAAGCAATTATCAGCACTAATTGGCATTGAGATTTACGCACACAATTCGCTAGTGTATTCTATAGTGTGGTGAGCCTAAATTCTAAGTTGCATAGTAGAAAAGAGGATGTGGCCATGGGTGGGCAATGGTCATTTCTAAAATCTATGCACATTATTATAGAATACACCAGATCTGCGCCTAATTTAGGCGTCAGGATTTACACCAAGCAAAACATGGCCTAAATGGAGGTGACCAAATCCAGCTGTATAGCGAGCCACTCAGCGTATTCTATATACTGCGCAGAAATGTAAGTCTATTCTATAAAATTTAGGTGTACTTCAGAAATCACGCTTAGGCATAATTTTTTTCCATGTGGATTTTTTTAGATGCCATATATAGAATCTAGCCCAAAATGCCTGATGCTAATGGAGGTCACTAAATGGCAGCCTTTACATGAATGGAGGAGTGGCCTCGTGGTTAGGGTGGTGGACTTTGGTCCTGGGGAACTGAGTTCAATTCCCACTTCAGGAACAGGCAGCTCCTTGTGACTCTGGGCAAGTCACTTAACCCTCCATTGCCCCATGTAAGCCGCATTGAGCCTGCCATGAGTGGGAAAGCACGGGGTACAAATGTAACAAAAAAAAATTCTCTGCTATTTCCACATGTAGAGGCCCTGGGAGGCAGACATTTCAAGTAGGTATAACTGGGGAGGTAGGGGGGCTGAAACATTGTATGTATAATTCCCATTTTATAATGAGAATACACACGTTTTAAAACATTTCCACACTGGTTTTTGCACCTCCTCCGCCACCAGCTTTCTCCAGGATATACAATGTCAGACCATGTCCAGGCTCTGGCATTGAATATCCAGGTACGTACAGACAGCCAGCACTTATCCAGTCAAGGCAATATTCAGCCCTTAACTGGATAAAGACAGGACTGTGTTTATGTGGTCCGATTTGTCCGGTCCTTTATGTGGCTAAGTGCTGAATATCAGAACTTAACTACAAAAGTATTGACTCTGCCCCGGACTGCACACAAACTAGCCAGTTTTGGCTTAGACAAATAGAGGCACTATCCAGTTATCCCCTCATTCAGATCTATTGTTTTGGATACTATGGGGCTCATTATCAAAACAGAAAAATGTCCAAAAAGGGCACAAAGAGGCAGATGGATGGGGTTTATTTTTTTTCGTAAAAACATCCAAACCGCTATTTTCGAAACTCACTTTTAAGATATTTTTCTATGCAGTTTCTATAAATCTCAAGAGTGTGTGTGGGGCGGGACTAGGGCAGGCTTATGAGTTGGACATTTTTTTGCAATAATGAAACACTGTAAATCTGTCCAGGGCAAAAAAATAGGACTTTTTGGCTAGATCTGTTTCAGTAACGACTAATTGCCAAAAGATGCCCAAACTGACAGATGACCATTGGAGGGATAAAAGCATAACCCTCCTTAACCTCCCAGTGGTCACTGACCCCCTCCCATCCCCTAAGAGGTGAAAGTGACAGTATATACCAGGCTCTATGACGACTGAAGATATAATAGCCATTCCTCTTACAGCAATAAGAAGGTCCTTGGAGTAGCCTAGTTGTCGGAGCCAAGGGCAGACTGAGAGTGGTCTGGGCCCCTGGACACAGAGGGCGGTCTGGGCCCCCCACCAGGCTGCCGCCCGACACCCCCTACTGCCATACTGCTGTCCCCCTTACCGCCGCAGCAGATGTCCCTGCTGCTCCGGTCCTTCCTGAAGAGCCCTGGTGGCCTAGTGGTCTCTGTGTGAGGGGAGGGGAAGCATGTTCTTTTCTGCCCACTGCGCTGTTATTCCCCTGTCTGCTGGCGCCGCTGTGTTTTCAAAATGGTGGATGAGACTTCCCATAGTAGTCTTGCAAGACTTACGCAGGGAGTCTCGGACGCTATTTTTAAAATACGACGGTGCTGGGCACGGGGAATAGAGGCAGCACAACGGGCAGGAAAGAACATGTTCCTCACTGCAGAGGCCACTAGATCACCAGCGGGGTGCCTTTAAGGGTAGGACCAGGGAGGGCTGTGGTGTGCAGCGGGCATCCAGGCAGAGCCTCTGGGCCCCCTAGAGCCTCTGAACCCTCGGGCACTGCCTAGTTGTCTGAATGGTCAGTCTGCCTCAGGCTCATATCCCAATCTAAATGGTACACTTGTGGTGGAAAGTGTGAGTGCACTAAAACCCCAGAAAATACCTGTGAACCTACATCTATGTGACACCTGCAGGCATAAGGGCTATTACAGTGGTGTACAGTTGGATATAGTACATTTTTTGCTATTCCTGGAGGGTTCACCATAAAAATATACAAGGGTTATGGTGTGATGTGTACCTGGGACCTTTTATGTGAAGTTCTAATGCTCTAATGGGATGTCTGTCTGACCAGTCTAGTAGTACTGCTGGCCCCCAGACATTCCAATGGCTTGCTCTTGTGCATTTTCCCTTGGATGTTTTTTGTTTGAAAATGGCCCTAAAAGAAAGATGCACTGAGCAAAAAAATGTCTACAATGGGCGATTTTCGAACCAAAAAGATAGACATTTTTCTAGTTTGAAAATGACCATGTTTTGCACTGGATTTTTGGACATTTCTTGCAAAACATCCAAAATCGGATTTATGCAGTCCTATTTATGCAGTTACCTTGGCCTATTAAGTGCTGAATACTGACACTTAACCGGTCAAGTGCCGACTCCAACATCGGAGTGCCCCCAAAAGAGCCGGTTTCGCATTGGGCGCTAACTGGTTAAGTGTCACTGAATATGGCTGGTTAGCCCTGAACAAGTGATTTAACTGGTCAGGTGCCATTTCAATCACTGAATGCTGACCCCTTTGTTTTTTAATAAGGCATTGTACTCTTAACCTGTGCTTATGGACCAGCTATATGATGAGGGTGTGGAGGCGTCTGGAGTTTGAACTTAGCAGTAGCAAGATCCTGTTCTTTTCTGTTATAAATTGTAATTTTCTTTTCTTTATCTTTCTCTTCTTTCTTGATGATTATATTTTTTAAATAAATTTTGTTAACCACCTAGATAGTACACTAATTAGGTTTTATATTAAATGTATTTGAAACTTGAGATAAAACACAGTCAGTAATTGACAATAAACAATTAAAACTATGGTAAAAAGAATACAAAAAAACATAAGAACATAAGTATTGCCATACTGGGACAGATCGAAGATCCATCAAGCCCTGCATTCTGTCCCCAACAGTGGCCAATCCAGATTACAAGTGCCTGGCAAAATCCCAAAACACAATACATTTTATACTGCTTATCCTAGAAATAAGCAGTGGATTTTCCCCATTTTAATAATGGTTTACGGACTTTTCTTGAAGGAAGCTATCCAAACCTTTTTAAAACCCCGCTAAGCTAACTGCTTTTACTACATTCTCTGGAAAAGAATTCCAGAGTTTAATTACAACAACAAAGAAATAATGGTCCATTATTGTCAATATATACCATAAGGAAAAGGAGCAGCTTGGAACCTTTGCATGTGGGTCTCTGTGTCCACAACCCTTTCTTTATATTCCTTTAGATTTAGTACATTGTGAGAGCGCTTTGTAGCAAAAAAAGGTGAAAAAGATCTACGATATAAAAACTATTGGTTTTTTAAATCCCCTTTTGGCCTCTATTATTTACACGTTGGAAGTGAACTCTAAACAAGCCACTGGGGTTTTAATTGCATTCAAACTTTCCCAGACACTAGCAGAGGTTTGTGAGAGATATCCCAGCAAGCAGCAAATCACCCCTGAGCTCCATCAAGCTCTTCTTATAGAATGCTGAACTCTTGCCTCGGAGTCCTGGGATTCACAAACTCATCACTTCTTGGCTTGGGATTCATTATTACCAAGCGGAAAAGAGGCGCTCTCATCAGTATTTTTATGTGCACGGACTGAGAGGCAGCATTTGTTTCCCCTGTGCAGCCCTGTGGGGGTGGTGAGCCCATTACAAACGCTTTAACTGCTGAGATCCCATTAACTGTCTTGCTGGCTACATTACTAAAAGGAAGTACAAGCAGAGATAGCTCAGATAGGACATAGAAGCTTTTCAGCTTTACATTAAAATGCGATATTTCTTTTTTTTTTCCTGTGTTCTTCCTTCTTTCAGAGCTTATTGTTTTTTTTTCTTAGAGGTAGCAAGACATTCCCCCTCTCCCCCCAGATTCTGTATAGGCTGCCCAAATTTGGACATGGATCCAAGAGCCGTACTTAAACTAATTAATTAATTAGGTGCTAACAATCAATTACTGAAGTTAACAATCATTTAGTCAGGAGTAATTAGGAGTTACGCATGGATCTCTATAACATGTACGCCTAAATTTCACAGCACACAACTCAAAAGGGAGCATGGTCATGGGAGGGGCATGGGTGAGCCCGGGGTGGTCCCAGAAATACCTGCATTTGTGCGCCTAACTGGCAGGTGTAAATGTTCACGCCCAAAATTAGGTATGAAATGCCCACAAAGCTAGTATTCTTTAAAGACACTCTACCCCGGATTCTATATAGCGCCTACAGATCCGTGCTAAAATCCAAGCGTATTCTGTAACAATGCGAATAACTTAATTGGCTTAACAAGCTAATCAGTGTTGATAACAGCCCTAAACAAGGAATAATTTATTTATTTATTTGTAACATTTGTATCCCACATTTTCCCACCCATTAGCAGGCTTAATGTGGCTTACATTATACCGTAAAGGCGATCGCCAAGTCCGATGAGCACTAATTGGCAATGATTAGAATTTACGCACACAGCTTGCTAAGCGTATTCTGTAATGTAGTGTGCCTAACTTCTAACATGTGCAGCCAAAAAAGGGGCATGGTTATGAGCGGGTAAATGGGCGCTTTGTGGGCGATCGAAAATGTACATGCACAGTTATGGCTAAATCTACGTGCCAGGATATCAACCAAACATATTCTACATACCGCGCCTAAATCTAAGCGCCAATTATAGAATACGCTTAGGCGAAAATATTTTCAGCGTGGATTTTTTAGGTGCCATATATTGAACCCCCCCTCCCCTGTACAGAATACTAGCTTAGCACAGATCAGTTCAGCCCCTAAATTTGGGCGCCATTTCTTGAATCTAGTCCAATCTCCTTTGCACAGCATATGAGATCTGTTGATTTTTTAAATTTAATACAGATGTGTAATCTTGCTTACATATGTCTTGCATTCCTGGTGGGTCAGTGCAGTGGTCCAGCTGTCACTGTACAACATTACATCTGTCATGGTATTTGCAGGCTGTCAGTTATCAGGCTAGGGGAAATAATGTTCCTACTGTTGTTCTTACGGTCCCTTTTACTAAGCCGCATTAGGCTCTACACGTGCCTAACGCGCGCAAAAATGAACTTACCGCCCAACTACCGCATGCCTCTTGCGGTAATTTAATTTTTGGCACACGTCCACTTCGTGCGTCTGGAAAATATTTTTTTATTTTTGGACGTGTGCTAAGTGGCATCTGACGTGTGTAGGTCCTTACTATGCAGATTCCTTCCCGCTAGGACTATGGCTGGCGGTAAGATCAGACACCCAAAATGGATGCGCGGCAATTTTGAATTTACCGCATGTCCATTTTCAGAAAAAAAATTTAAAAAGGCATTTTCGGTACATGCGCTGAAAAATATTTCTGTGCGCGCCCAAAACCCATGCCTACACTATCGCATGCCACTTTTTACTGCTGCTTAGTAAAAGGAGCCCTTAAAGCACTAAACAAATGTTTCATGGATTATGGTGTGGCACTGGCTTTCCTACGATGAAAGTCTGCAGCTTAGTGGTGTATATGTGAGTGCGTGTCTGTGAGAGACAGCCATGCACAGAACTCACAATACATTCCCTTCCCTGTCCATACATTCAGTGATGGATCAGTGGGTAAACTCATTAAGCTACAATGACTTCCAGATGTGTGTTCCTGCCACAAGAACACAATAGGCATTTTTCACACTTTCTCTACTTAAGAAAGAGAAAATATTGAATTAGGACGCCAGCTCTGGAATGCCTTTGTGGTTCTTCTGTGTTTGGAATAATTGTTGACAGTGTTATTCATTACAGGGAGAACTGATATCCTGCCCTCCCTACAATAAAATCCTTGCAGCAACCATTTTCTCATCTATCTTACTGCTTTGTGAGAGAAGAAAGACACAGGCTAGAAGAGCTGTACCTTAGTGAGCACGTTCATTCTGTTCATGCGGCTAGTAATTCATGTAGGGGGTAATTCTATATAAGGCACCCTTTTGGCGCACAACTTTTGGAACTCAAACGGATGTTTGTGGTAATTAAGCGCCATAATAGGGGGCTTAAGGGGCCCTTTTACTAAGCTGCAGTGAAAGGGGGCCTGCGCTAGTGTTTTTGACATGCGCTGAGGCTCCATTTTACCTCAGAGGGTAAAAGGTTGACTTTTTTTGAGGAAAAGAAATGGCCATGTGGTAAGTGAAACACTTACTGCACAGCCATTTCGTGGGGGGGCTAGCCCTTACCGCCACCCATTGAAATGGCGGTAAGGACTCCCACGATAACCAGGCAGCGTGTGGTGCTGCCCGATCACCACCGTTTAAATTCTGGTGCTAGAAAAATAGATCATATTTTTGTAGCTCCGGAAATGGCATGCACTAGGGGTGGGATCTACCACTGGGCTCCTGCAGTAGCCCGGTGGTAGTTCCAGATTGGTGGACGGTAAGCCCCTGCTTGGCTCACCGCTGCTTAGTAAAAGGCCTCTCAGTGCACTTAGGGGTCTTTTTACTAAGATACAAAGGCACCTACACACATACAACGCACGTGAAATTAAAACTACCGCCCGGCTACCGTGTGCCCCTGGCGGCAATTCTAATTTCTATGTGTGTCCAATACGTGTGGCAGAAAAACAATTTCTATTTTCTACAACATGGCACTAACAAGGTGGTAATCGGCAGTGTACATGTGCTGACAATTACTACCCTGTTAATGCATGAGACCTTAAAACTAGGCCCAAAATGGATGTGCGCTTATTTTTATTTTGCCGCATGTCCATTTTCGGACAAAAAAAAGATCTTTTATGTAGGTGCGCTGAAAAATGGACCTGCACACGTCCAATACATATGTCTACACCAGCGCAGGCCATTTTTCAGCGCACCTTAGTAAAAGGATCCCTTAGGCACTATTTTATAACTGGGTGCCAAAGAGGGGCATAATCGAACGGGGCGCCCAAGTTTTCCTGAGGACGTCCTTGCAGGACGTCCCAGCTAAGGGGCGGGGAAACCTGGATTATCGAAACAAGATGGGCGTCCATCTTTCGTTTCTATAATACGGTCTGGGACGCCCAAATCTCAACATTTAGGTCGACCTTAGAGATGGTTGTCCCCGTTTTTTGGCGATAATGGAAACCAAAGACGCCCATCTCAGAAACTACCAAATACAAGCCCTTTGGTCGTGGGAGGAGCCAGCATTCGTAGTGCACTGGTCCCCCTGATATGCCAGGACACCAACCACGCACCCCAGGGGGCACTGCAGTAGACTTCAGAAATTGCTCCCAGGTGCACAGCTCCCTTACCTTGGGTGCTGAGCCCCCCAAACCCCCACCCCAAAACCCCACAACTGTACAACACTACCGTAGCCCTAAGGAGTGAAGGGGGGCACCTACAAGTGGGTACAGTGGGTTTCTGGTGGGTTTTGAAGGGCTCACATTTACCACCAGAAGTGTAACAGGTTGGGGGGGGGGAGGGATGGGCCTGGGTCTGCCTGCCTGAAGTGCACTGCACCCACTAAAACTGCTCCAGGGACCTGCATACTGCTGTCAGGGAGCTGGGTATGACATTTGAGGCTGGCAAAAAATATTTTTAAAGAATTTTTTTAGGGTGGGAGGGAGTTAGTGACCACTGGGGGAGTAAGGGGAGGTCATCTCCAATTCCCTCCGGTGATCATCTGGTCAGTTCAGGCACCTTTTGGAGGCTTGGTCGCAAGAAAAAATGGACCAAGTAAAGTCGGCCAAGTGCTCGTCAGGGACGCCCTTCTTTTTTGCATTATCGGCCGAGGACGCCCATGTGTTAAGCAAGCCCCAGTTCCGCCTTTGCTAATTTTCCAACACGCCCCCGGGAACTTTGGTCGTCCCTGTGACGGAAAGCAGTTGGGGACGCCCAAAATCGGATTTCGATTATGCCGATTTGGGCGACCCTGGGAGAAGGACGCCCATCTCCCAATTTGTGTCGAAAGATGGGTGCCCTTCTCTTTCGAAAATAAGCCTGAAAGTGTTCTAGCATGTAACTGCAAAGGGGATGGGGCATGAGTGGGTCATGGGTGTTATGACTATTTCGGTGCACGCTTTATCGAATAGTGTCAGGTGCCTAACTGCTATGTTTAGGTGCTCATATGTACATCTGCTATACAGAAATCTAACTGCTGACTTATGCTAGTATTCTTTAGCACATTGGGGGGTGGGGGGGGGGGGGGGAGAATTCTGTAAACGGTACCTAAAAAATCATCACCGAAAAAAAACGTGCTTAGCACTGTTCTATAAACCTTGCCTAACGCTAGGAGTGGTTTATAGAATACGTGTAGCAACCGTCCCTGCAACTCAAATTTAGGTGCAGCCATTTATGCCAAGTAAAACCTGGTGTAAATGCCCATACCTAATATCCATGCCCATGACCCGCCTTTGCCCCTCCTATGGCCATGCCCCCTGTTGAGATCTGAGCATTAGAATTGACGCACACCACTTTACAGAATACACTTAGAAAGTTGCGAATGTAAATTCTAATTAGTGCCTGTTAGTGCTGATCATTGCTTGTTAGTGGCCAATTATTTGCGCTGATTGGCATGTTAAACAATTTAGTTGTACGGCCAAATTGCGTGCACAAATTTAGTCACCATATGTAGAATCTGAGGGTAGCTTAGCACCTAGATTTTGGGCACTTGCCCCCAATATTCAATGCTATTTAACTGGCCAGAAAGACCACTGACTGGTTAAATAGTGTTTTGACAGCTAACCACTAACATTCAGCGTGAGATAATCGGTTATTTCCGCTGAATACTGGCTATACCATGCAATAACCAGCAATATTCAGCACTGTCTGGCTGAGTTTAGCGGCCAAATCGGACCACCTAAACAGCAGTCTTATTTGTGGCCCCTATAACTTTAACCAGCCAGCACTGAATATTGACATAGCCGGTTAAGTTTGAGCCGGTCAAAAAAAAACCTGAATATTCAATGCTGGTCACTGGAAACAGCTCATCATTGAATATCCGGTTCAGCACCAATCACGGCAATTAGGCAGGCTGAATATCGGCCTTCTAACTTTCAGCACCATTTATGGAATTGCCCCCTTACTCTTCTCACTTGAACAATTTCCCTCTTATGTTAAATTTGTAGATACCCAAAGCCAGTGTTCGTACTATATTATTTTTACACAGTTTGTCACATTAGCAAAATGGCTTTTATTCAGCCTGTACATTGGAGGCCCATAGCGTACTGTTCTTGCAAGACTATCCTCCAGCCCCAGAGATGACACCACAAGGATTAGATAGGAAAGTTCACTTACTGCTATCCGCTCAGAATCTGAACTGACAGAAAAACATCAAGAAATTCTGTGTGTACCTTCCTCCTTCAGCGGCCAAAAATCATATGCAAATGATGTGTACTTAATTTGCACTAGCAAACAAAAAATAAAGGGAGGACCGTGCCTTACACATATGCACAAACATTTTGCGGTATGCGTGGCTCTTGTGTGCAAGCTCTGACAAATCCAGAAGTGCAAATATGAGCCTTTCAAAAATGTTTGCACTAAATTTATGAGAGGCCCATATTTAAGCTCCAAAAAACAGGCACTAAAGTGTGCTTTCACTTTTGGTTTTGCTTGGACTTGCACACGTTTGTTTCTCACTATTAGTGCTTAAACCTGCATGGGCTTCCTTCCTTCCTTCTCCAGAAAACCTTCTACACTGCCTCTGACCTGGTGGTAAATTTTTGGTGTTAGGGCAATCATTTCCTTCTGTGCATTGCAGCACTTTCATTTGTGCATTGGGAAGGAATACTTACTGACCTAATCAACATCCATTTAGCTACATTTCAATAGCTAGTCTTATCTTATCTTGCTCCCGCATATGCCTGGAATAGACTTCCTGAGCCATAGGTCAAGCTCCATCTCTGGCCCTCTTCAAATCTAGGCTAAAAGCCCACCTTTTTGATGCTGCATTTAGCTCCTAACCCTTACTTATTTGTTCAGTACCCATGTTTTATCATTCCCACCTTAGTAATTCCCTTATTTGTCCTGTTTGTCTGTCCTAATTAGATTGTAAGCTCTGTCGAGCAGGGACTGTCTCTTCATGCCCAGTGTACAGCGCTGCGTACGTCTAGTAGTGCTATACAAATGATAAGTAGTAGTAGCAGTCAGCAAAGACTGAGGACATTATTTTTCAACCTGAGCAACATTTACACAGAAACAAACAACATGAAGGCAGAAAAGGGTCTGCAAGGCCTATATAGCCTGCCCATTCCCAACCCAGTACCACACATCCTAACCAGCATCTGGCTTTATCCTCCCATCTTCAGATCTAAGGGCTGTCTGTGTTTTGATTTTCTCGTGATTTCTGTTCATGCTTTGTGTTTTAGCTTTCACCACCTCCACTGTATCCAGCACCTCCCTGTAAAGAAATATGTTCTTTCATTACTCCTCAGTCTATCTTCTTTGAGTTATATAACATTATACCTTGTTCTACAACATTCTTTCCACTGAAAAAGCTTTCCTCTTGCAGATAACTATTATTTTAAGGTGATATCATATCACCCCTTGTCCTTCTTTCCTTCTACTTGCACAGGCCTTATATTGTAGATTCTCTTCAGTATTGCTTCTGATCCATATTCTATATCTTTTGGAAAATATGGTCAAAGAGGAACAGATGAGGAAACAGTCACACCATCAATTTTCTTAAACTCAGCTATTTCACACAGACCATACTGATTTCAAAATAGGCTAAATGAGAACGTATTTGCAAATAGTTGTTTTTTTTTTTTTTTTTACAAAGTTGGCAAAATCTGAGGGCACTTTACAGTGACACCACAGGCCCTTTTGTTCATTATAGAATGAGCTAAATGCCTCCATAGAAGTCATGAGTTCATGACTTGTGCTTGATAACTATACATGACCTGCAATCCTACTATATAATCTATCCATTATCTGAATGTAAATCAAGAGGGAATCACACAAAACCATTATATTATACTGTCAAATCAATTTTCCTTCTACACAACTGCACTCATTACTTTTGGTGAACATATCATGGAACTCACATAAGTCAGACCCCTTTTAGTCATTAAGACAAAACGCTACAAAGATGCTTCCAGAGACAGAAAACACAACAGAGCAGGTTAAAGTGATAAACACTTACTAAACAGGAATACCTCCAAAATGTTTTCTTGGCCTGCTTTGCCTCAACCACCCACATGGCACTCACTTCTTCTGGCCCTTCTTTAATGTTCTGTAATAAAAGTATTTTCTGTTTTCTTGTGATATCATCCACTAATACCGTGGTTTCTAATTCTAATGATATTCCGGTGGCACATCTAGCTGGTCTGGTTTTCAAGCTAGCTATAATTAATCTGCATGATATAGATTTGAATATATAAAAAACCAGAGGAGTACAAATTTATTTCACCCATACAGGGCCGGTTTTAGACTTGGTGGGGCCCAGGGCAGAACTCAAGGAGAGGACCCCTGATCCCCCTTCCCCCCATCTGCATTGCTACTACACGGACTGGGCATCTCTTCCCCTTCTCTCCATCACAGTCCGTTTCTCCCTCCCTTCCCCTCACCTTGCAGTCTTCTTTAAAATTTGTATTTCCCTTCTAAGAGGGACCCTGGTGCGGCAGCCTTCCTCACAAGATGCCTCCGGGTGTCCTGAACCTTTCTCTCACTGCCGCAAAATGCCCAGGTGGAAACAGAAAATTGTGTCGGAGGGGAGCGAATTGCGACAGAGAGGAAAAGATTTGGGGCAGCTGCAGGGAAATCCATTTTTAAAAAAGATCAGGAAGGGAGGAGGAGATGGGCTGTGGTGGGGAGAAGGGGAAGAGATGCCTGGACCGCAGGGCCATGGAGCTGTGGACCCAGGGCAGCTGCCCTGTTTGCCCTCTCCTAACACCAGCCCTGCACCCACATCAAGAGCAATTCTATTATAAGGCATTCATGTTTACCCACCACTTACACATGTAAAATTACAGTATATGAGCACTTTCCTGGGTAAATATATACTCACACACAAAAGTGCCAGCAGGGCACCTAAGTTCTATTCTGTGATTGGCATAGGGGCTTTTTTACTAAGCCGCGGAAGGCCTACCGTGTGCTAAAAAAGCACTACCGTGGGACACGCTGAGACATCATGAAATAGTTTTCCACTTAGTGCGCGCTAATCCTATGCCGGAAAATATTTTTTATTTTCCAGCACGGGAGACGTGTCTGGAGGTGGAGAGTAGGTATGCCTGTGCTAATCAGGTAGCATGGGCACATTACTGTGCGCTACCTGATTAGCATGGGAGCCCTTACCGTCTCCTAAATAGGTGGCGGTAAGGGCTCCTGGCAGTAATTGACACATGTTAATGGGGGAATTAGAATATGCCCATTTAACTCCCCCCCCCCCCCAAATGCAGCCATTTTACTGCCACACTAAAAGTGGCTGCAGTGCATGGGGAACCCACGCACTGACAGCAGCACCAGACACGTTTTAGCGCAGCTTAGTAAAAGGACCCCGTAGGTGCATTAATGTAAAAGAACATACACACGGGCAGGCAATAGGTAGCGCTTCAACTTACAGAAAACGAAGTTATGCACGCCCTTCCTCTATTTACATGACCACAGTTATGCCAGGACTATGGATGAGTATATCTGCAGGTACGTAAATGTAAGGCGCATCAAGGCTGGATTACGTTAGTATTTTATAAAGGAATCCAGGTGCCCAGATGTCGTTATAGAATACACCCTCACCGTATGGCTTCAGGGTACCTAAATGGAAGCAACCACTTATAAAACTGTTTCCTACAAATGTGGCTACCTTTAAAACCAGACCGGGTTGAGAAAGCCAGGATTAAAAAGCCAGGTTGTTCTGTTGTTATATGAGCAACAGGAAACCCTGATGATAACAGATAAAAAGATTGTAAAATTCAGAGGAGGAGCCTGCGTAGTCCTATACTGGCTCTATCCAACCCTGCTAAATATCTATAAGCGCTATACAAATTAACCCTAAGGGGAAGGATTATAGAACATCCAGCACAATGGTAGAGACACTACAGCCTACGGGTCACAACTGGTCCACAAGGGGTCTCGGTCAAGCATGCAGTGGACAAGCCAGAGTTTAGCTCACGCTCTATTCCCCTGACTCACTAAGCAGTATACCCTGGAAGTCAAAGTGAGGTTGGAGAATGCAGGGATGGGGGGGGGGGGGGGCGTTTTCTGGTGAAGACGCCAGGGTAAAAAGCCTGCTGTTGCTTGGAAGATGGAAGACAGAGGAGTGCCTGAGGGGAAGTTTGGCCTTCCTCATGGAGAACTGGCTGTAAGGGTAAATGGACTACCCAACCCGGGAGAAGAGGAACCCAAAGTTAATGCAGTACCAGGAAGTGGGGGATAAGGAAGAAACTGGATCCCAGTCCTCACCGGGGAAACACTGTCGTGAGACGGGGCTTCACCTACCTGAGAAGCGAGAGAGAGGAGGTCAAGGAGCAACTACCTGAATGAATGGAGTTTGACCTGGAAGGGGGGGAAACAGTTGCAAGTAGAGGAGAATATGGGAATTTCTCCTGTATAACCCATGTCCTCAGTTGCAGCCATGTGGAGCGTTCACACACTGTTCCTGGGGCAGTCCTAGGCTATGGCTATAATCAGGTTGGGGAAATGACCTGGTCAGTGAGGAGTTCATTAAGGACATAGCTCTAGGCTGTGTCCTGGAAACTTTGGTTCAAACCTATGAGGAACCTATGAATTGCTATGGACTCAAACTTCAAGTGTGGTTATGGAAGAAAAGTTAACACCCTTCCTGTGCTGTTTTGCAAACCTCCTTTTCAGAGCTACCAAGGGGGGCAGACCCACTTAGCTGGCCATTTTAGTAGCTGCCCTCAGGACAGTTCCATCTAGTTTATATCCTTTTTTGAAGGTGCAGTCTCTAGAATTGTTCATGGTACCCCAAACGAGGTCTCAGAGACTTATACAGATGCACTATCACCTCCTTTTTCTACTGGCATTTTTGTTCTCTCTTTGCATGTATAAAAGTCTCCGCAGGGCATTCACAGAATGAGTCCTAAGTACAGAACCACATCAGCAAAATAATACAAAGATTGGCTAACAGAATCAAGTAATGGGATGAAAAAAAGATTATGACTCCTTCAGAAAGAACACACTACAAATCAAATTATCAACTAAAGGTGACAATGCACTCAGCGGGATAAATAAATTAAACAGCAATGAACTTTAAAAAAAATTATAATGTCAAGCAAAATACATAATTTACTGGAAAGAGATTAGGGATGACAGAGATGCAAGCATCTGAGTAATATCAGGAAAAGAAAATGGAGAAAGAGATGAAGATAGCTTTGCACAGTCAGGGAAAGACTAGATCACAAAACATGGTTGAAGTGTTTGGGAATTATCATGTCAAATGTTGACAAATTGAAGAAGAGACTGCAGAAGCAAACTAGCTAAATTAGTTTGCAAGCAATAACCAACTGTTAAGGAAACTGGTGGACAGGGATAATGCTCTAATCATTCTCTCACACACATAATAAAAGTATGTTTGAAACTCCGAACTTGCCTCATCCAGTCTCACAAAAGTACAGGAGAACAGCAAGGCAGATGATCCGCAAACTCCAAGATGGAAAACAACAGAGCAGATCAGTAGAAAATCAACATGAATTTATTAATAAAACATTAAAAAGCCCGACACAGGTCGGGAGAGTAGGTTCTTCCACTATTAGGAAGTCAGCTTCCTTCTGTGTGATATACTGTGCGTGCGTCTTTACCTAAAAACACCAAAGAAGATATCTCTTTCTTAATGCTAACTGTAGGGTCTTTTTTCAATATTTTATAAAAAAAAGTCTTATCATTCAATTGTCTGTATCTTTTATATCACTTATGTATATATTTTATATATTTGTGGAATATACTCTAAATTTATGATATTTGGTCCTGTCATGGTGTTAATATGTTTTCAGCTGGATTTTTATATTTATATTCATTATTATGTTTATGTGCTTTATTTGTTTCTTTGTAGCCCCTGACACAGCCCTATTGGGCGAAACACGGCCTGTGTCGGGGTTTTTAATGCTTTATTAATAAATTCATGTTGATTTTCTACTGATCTGCTCTGTTGTTTTCCATCGCAAAAATACAGAACAGCAGTTTTGCTGCAACACTAGACTTAAACATGATATGGGAAATACACATCTGTGATGCACTTTGAAAATAACCAAATGAAATTTATCGGGGAAGATTCTGTATCAAATGCATTTGAGTTGGAAAGTACAAATAAACATTGCACTCATCTTGCAGAAATAAACTAAGTAAAAGGCTAGATTACAGAATCTGATTAGTTTACAGAATCTGATTTTAGAACCAAAATAGAAGATTACATAGCACTCTCTCCCTAAAAAAAAATGTCTTAAAGCTTGCCAGAGATCACACACACACACACATCTCTGTGATACATGCACTTTTTGCTCCATCAAATTTATGTTAAATCTTTTTATTAAAGAATTCAATATACAAGCAAATAGACCAAAGAGTGGTTCAAGTGTAACTTTCAAAACAAATCCAACCCCTAACTAAACCTCTACCCACCCCTACCCCTGAACTAAAGGAGGGCACTAAGTAAAAAAAATATATATATACAAGTTAGGAAGAGTACAGGCATCACAGGAGAGAGACCACAGGCCTAAGCACAATGGCAGTATTCAAGAGCCACTGCCACTAAGACTAAGAGAACTGATAGAACAGTTGCCAGTGTTGATAGTATATCAGTTCTGGTAATATATATGTTGTATCATCGTTTCAGAAGTGGATTTGGATGAAAGCTGATTACTCAGAAGTCAATAAAAAAGAGAAAACAAACAAACAAACAAACAAACAAAATGTTTCTATCTGGTTATTAAACATAATCACTATCTAAATGATCACTAATGTGTCCCTATGTGCCCTTCCCTACAATAATAAACCCCCTTTAATCCAAACAGTCAAACCATACCCTACCTCAACCAGAAAGAACTCTCGTCACGAGGAGGAGGAGAAGGAGGAGAAGAAGAAGAAGACAAAATTATTATTATCCATCCAGGGATAGTCAAAATAGATGGTAATGGCACAATCCAGCTAGTCATCAGTGAATATAAGAGGGGAAGGGCCTGTAATCTGATGACTCATACCACAATGAATAATGACCATCCAGAATGTATATTTATCAAAAAAAAAAAACCCAAACATTCATACACACCACACAGGAGCCCACAGATACACCCAATCGGAGCCCTCGGAGCAAACATTCCAACCTCTAGAAGTGCCAAGAGAGAGTTCAAAATAAAACTCCAAGCTCTGGGAAATGACATAGGGTTCCCATACAGACAAAAACTTTTTCCTGCGTTTTGGTGATGTGCCATATGAAACTGCTCTAGGTGCATATCATGGTGGAGCATACTATGCCAACCCCAGTAGGAACTTTCTAAATAGATTTTATTCTACAATAATGCTGCCTTACAGATAAAAAGATGACCTCCCCAACTCTGCAAAAGAAAGACCATATAACGGTCTAACAAAAGGCCCATCGCAGACATCGGAATGGCAGATCCCAGGATGACCTCCAAAAAGCGAGTTATCTGCTGCCAGAAACAATGGATCATTGTACATTCCCAAAAGACATGAAAAAATGAACTGTGTAAGGTATTACATTTTTGACATAGGGGAGTGTCAATGCCACCACATGAAACAATATGCCCAGTGAAGGATTCAGAATTGACATTCATGTAGTTCAGCTGCCAAAGGGGAATGTGTACGGATTCTACAGATCTATGTAAACTTGATGCCCAGGTCATTTGAAGATGTGATATAGATTGCTGTCGGAGAAGGCATAAGATGGCATTATGAAGGACAGAGACCGACAAGCGATCCCTTTCCTCTGAACACAAAAAAGATTGTAATTTCTCAGCATGCACTGCCTTCAGCACTGTTCTGTCTAAAGATTGCACAAAAAGGCGTAATTGATGGTAAGCGAAAATGTCCCAATCTGTGTGAGATTTCTATTCCCCAAATTCTGAAGTGGCAGGAGAGATCCATCAGCATGTAGTACCTGAAAAACATGATGGATGCCCATGTCCCCCCATTTTCTAAATGTAGCATTCTCTATACCCGGAGTAAATGCAGCATTGCCCTGGATGGGCAATAAAGCAGAAGTGTGGGGAGAAATCTGCCACAAGGAGGTGAGGAATTTCCAGAGATGTCACAAAGGAGTCAGTAAAATATGACCACGTGCCAAGTTTGGGAGCTGCCTCCCTGGCACCTTAAGAAGATAACTTAGCTACCAAGGAGCAAACATATTGGCCCATAAATTTCAGGATGCTCACGGAATGCCCATTTCCTCACCTATAACCAAGCCCCTTTTTGCCTATGCACGTTAGAAGTTCAGTGCACATCATTACAGAATACACTTAGCAAGTTGTGCGCCTAAATTCTAATCAGTGCCAATTAATGCTCATTATTGCTTGTTCAGTGCTGTTATCAGGGCTCATTAGCTTGTTAAATTAAGCACGTTGTTATAGAATCCGTGCCAATTTTGACACTGATTTCTAGGCATGCTATATAGAATTCGGGGGAGAGTGGGTGTATTCTATAACAAAGCACATAGGGCCCTGTTTACTAAGCCATGCTGTAAGGGTGCAAACGTTTTAGTGCGTGCTAAAAATGAGCATATGCTAACTCTAGAGACACCCATAAGAATATAATGGGTGTCTCTATCTTTAGTGTGCGCAAATTTTTAGATTGTGCTAAAAAGTTAGCGCGCCTACAGCGTAGCTTAGTAAACATGGCCCTAAGTGCTTTGTTGTAGAATACACCTGTTCTCCCCCGGATTCTATATAGAGCACCTAGAAATCGGTGCAAAAATTGGCGTGAATTCTATAACAATGCGCAAAATGCCCATGGCCACCCCATCCCCCTTTTCAACTATTCGGCTTACAATTTAAGTGCACCACATTACAGAATACACTAGCGAGTTGTGTGTGTAAATCTTAATGCCAATTAGTGCTAATTGCTTGTTAACATCCAAATTGACAGCGCTGATTAGCTAGTTAACCAATTAAGTTATGTGCATTGTTATAGAATACACTCCGATTTCTGTATCCACAATAAATATGCAGGAGATAGTAACATAGTAGATGACGGCAGAAAAAGACCTGCACGGTCTATCCAGTCTGCTCAACAAGATAAACTCATATGTGCTACTTTTTGTGTATACCATACTTTGATTTGTACCTGTCCTCTTCAGGGCACAGACTGTATAAGTCTGCCCAGCACTATCCCCGCCTCCTAACCACCAGCTCCGCCTCCCACCACCGGCTCTGGAACAGACCGTATAAGTCTTCCCAGCACTATCCCCGCCTCCCAACCACCAGCCCCGCCTCCCACCACCGGCTCTGCCACCCAAACTCGGCTAAGCTCCTGAGGATCCATTCCTTCTGAACAGGATTCCTTTATGTTTATCCCACGCATGTTTGAATTCCGTTACCGTTTTCATTTCCACCACCTCCCGCGGGAGGGCATTCCAAGCATCCACTACTCTCTCCATGAAAAAATACTTCCTGACATTTTTCTTGAGTCTGCCCCCCTTCAATCTCATTTCATTTCATGAGATAGACTTGTATACACTGGCAAATCTATCTCATGCATTTTCATTTTGGATGTCCTGAAAACCTGATTGCTGGGGTTCCCCCAGGCGAGGTTTTGGATTCACTGCATTATAGACAAACACAGGGCAGAAAATGCAAATGAGCTGTTCTGTCTGAATAGCTAGTTGAACTGTGAATAGAGTTTTACAAGGCATAATTACAGTTTTGAAAGTTTAAATATACAAGTTTACAGTGCCATTAAAGTTCTGATTATTTTCAGAGTTTCAGTACATTTTGTTCGAAATGTTATTATTTATAATGTTTATATGTCTTAACTGCATGCTATGATTAATTGCGATTGTGTGATTAAATTTTTTTAACCCCATGATTAATTTCAAATAAAATGTTTAATCATTGCCCATCTCTAATTATTATACTTAATTTCATTTTGTTATTCTTTCCAAACCCACAGAATGTTTGGGAGCTGTGCCATTCAAACTGCCACCCCGTCTCATTTCCAGGCCCGACACATACACCAAAACAAAACATACACACAGACACACACACACACACACACACACACGACAGATACTTACACCAAAACAAAACACACACACACCCCATGCCACAGAGGGGCTGGAGAGGATACCATGCCCCTCACGACTTCACCATTTCTCCATATAAAACACTGATCTTCGATGACTCTTAAAAGAGAGCTGATAATATCTTCCCACCAAAATTCTTTAGCACCATATAATTAGGATATATTAACCACACATAAACAGATGTATCACCAAGCTCCAGACCCTCACAAGACAATGACTATTATATATATGAGGGCAGCACAGTCTCCTTCAATATGCAAAAGCAACAACGCCCTCATCCAAACACATGCTCTAAAAACATAACATGTACTTAAAAAATATAACATTCACTAAAAACAAATCAAGTGACATAAAAGATCGTAAAATGGAACACAATATTTAACGGCACTGTCCATTAATGTGCCGCTGAATATCCCCAGTTAGGTGGCGGAAGCTATTTAAACATGCAAGGGAGGCTCCTGCCCACTTAAATCGCTTTGAATACCGACCTCATGAACCTCAGCTAATGAAAACTGAAAGTAAAAGCCATAGTGCTTTTCCAATGGTTGATTTTGCGCCACATTTGGAGTGCCAGCTGATGTCATATCCAGGGCCGTGCCTAGGGTCTCTGGCGCCCCCCTGCAGACTATCAGTTGGCGCCCCCCCCCCCCCCCCGGATCTGCCTGGCAATGTGCTCCGCATCCGTAAGCGAGGCTCCAAGGCGCGTGGATGTCAAAGAATAAAGTGGTTGCTCAAAGCATATACTAACCACAATTGCTCAACTGCAAAACACTATACACAAACTTGTGCAAAAACACACTCATAACCTCACCAAACCATAACAGCACTAATTCCTAGGACAGGACGAGCTACAACCTTATGCGTGGAAAGGCAGCACTGTAATTACACTGGGCTCTAAAACACCAGTACACAACCTGGGGGGGGCATAATCGAACATCGCCAGCGAAATAGGTCGCCGGCGATCTATTTTGGCGGCAGCGCAACAGCTGGTCGGAACCGTATTATCGAAAAAGATGGCCAGCCATCTTTTTTTTCGATAATACGGTGTGGCCCGGCGAAATGCCTTGGATTTCGCCGGGTTTGACATCGCCGGATGTGTTTTTCCGCGATAATGGAAAAAACTGCCGGCGATCTCAAACCCGGCGAAATCCAAGGCATTTGGCCGTGGGAGGAGCCAGCATTTGTAGTGTACTGGTCCCCCTCACATGCCAGGACACCAACCGGGCTCCCTAGGGGTCACTGCGGTAGACTTCAGAAAAGCTCCCGTGTGCATAGCTCCCTTACTTTGGGAGCTGAGCCCCCAACCCCCCCCCCCAAACCCCACTACCCACAAAATGTACTGCACCCACTAAACCTTCTCCAGGGACCTGCAAACAGCCTCTAGGACTTATTGCTGCTGTATAACTTTGGCACACCAGTTCACACCTGAAGACCTGAAAAAGTCCTTTCTTGAAATAACCACGTTTACTCACAGTTAACTGCAGATCAGTGGTTGTGCCCCACTGGCAAAGAGTCCCCTGGTACTAAGATTAGCAGTAGGTCAGAGCTGGCACAATGGTGTACAATGCCCTCTTTCAGCACCATTCAAGGTAAGAACTACGTTCTCAAACGTGGGTAACACAGGAAAGGGAACTAAAACTGGCTTACAAAAATGGCCACTACCACATGGACTACAACAGGAAACAAAACAGGGCACACTCTGACCCAGTTAGCAAGGGGGTAAAGCACCATGGGAGTACAGCCCAGTACCCTACACCCACCACAATGCATTGCTAATGTGACTCTGCAGGGCACCTAACAGAAAAGGTGTCACACTCACCCGAGAGCCACATCAGAACCAGGGAAAGGCTGTCAGAGGATAGAACACATTCTGCTGTCATGGAGGTGGGTACAGCATTTGAGGCTGGCATACAGGCTGGCAAAAAAGGTTTTTAGTTTTATTTTTTTTAGTATGGAAGGGGGTTGGTGACCACTGGGGGAGTATGGGGAGGTCATCCCCCATTCCCTCCAGTGGTCATCTGGTCATTTGGTGCACCTTTTTGAGGCTTGGTCATGAAAAAAAAGGACCAAGTAAACCCGGCGATATACTGCTTATCGACGCTTTTTTTTTCCATTATCAGCGAAAGCTGGCCATCTGGTAGCCACGCCCGTGCCTGCCCATGTCCCGCCTTCGCTAATCTACTGACACGCCCCCTTGAATTTTCGCCGGCGAAGCGACAGGAAAGCGGCAATGCTGTCAAAAATGCCGCTTTCGATTATAACGAATTCGCCGCTTTTAAGAAATCGCCGGCCATCTCCCGATTTATGTCGGGAAATGGCTGGCGATCACTTTCGATTATAAGCTGGCTAGTGAAACAAAAAAACAACACCAAAAAGGGCTGAAAATTCTACTCGCTAGCAGAATACTGCACCTTGATCACACTAATACAGTGGTTAAAGCCATTTGTCCATCTATCAGCACCATAAGTTGAGGACAAGCTAACCATGGGTCTGGCACCAGCCCTACTGAAAATTCTCTGTAATATCGGGGAAGTAATTTTTAATAAGGCAGATTTTGAAAAGTGCTCCAAATCTATGGACAGTACACAAATGCTTTGTTAATAAGGTTCACAAGTTTGAACTTAACCTATTTTCCCTGCTGTTATCCCACAACATTGCACTCCTGCCATGTACTATCACTGGTGGTAATTTTCTAAAGATATCCGCTCAGAGGACTTGCATACTGCTGTCACCTTACACTCCATCTGCAATGGGGAAATGGAAGCAAGTTCAAAAATGTTCCAGGTCCATGAGAAATGATACCTGGAAGGGTGGGATTTAAATAATGAAGTCCACAAAAGCTGAAAATCAATTTAATTTGATCTCTGGTCTTAAACACCATAAATCCGACTTACTTTCTCCTGACAAATCTGGCAGATGTAGAACTTCTGGGAACACTGAAGACAGTACCTGGCAGAGGAAGGCGCTGGCATAAGAAGAAAAAGAAGCGCGGGTCCGCAGCAGCCTTCAGACATGCGCTGTCGGCTCTGCCGGTCCTCTGCCCCTGGAACGGGAAACTGACGTCAGGGGGCAGAGAACCGGCAGAGCCGACAGCGCATGTCTGAAGGCTGCTGCAGCCCTGCACTTCTTATGCTGGCTGTGGAAAGAAGCGGCACCGGCGGCAGCAGAGGATCAGCCTAGTAGGTCTTGTTCCTCAATAGCAGCGGTGGCGGTGGCAGATTTCATCGAGAGTCACGGTAAGCGGGGTAAGCACTGCGCCCTTGAAGGCAGGCGCCCCCCTGCGGTGCATACCCCGCTTACCATGTTGGCACGGCCCTGGTCATATCTCCACAGAGAGGCTAATTCCTAAGGAGTTTATCATCCCAAATTTACAAACTTAAATTCCTGCTAAACATTTGTATCCAACGCATTTATTTAGAGCACTCTATTTACAGAGCTCCCAAGTTACCCATTCCAGGAGGGAGACTTTTTGGCCGGTCCTGGATTTCTGCCAACTTCATCCAGTGCATTATGGGATCTGCAGCACTGATTTCAATAGATAGAATCATGGACTTCAAATACTACACAGCTTTGGGATGTAAGTTTAAAATCAGGACTGGCCAAAAAATCTCCCTCCTGGAATGGGTAACTTGGCAGCTCTGTATTTACCATATAAACTACTATGCAAGATCTTAACTGTATTACTTGCAATCGAATTACACAAAAAGAATGCAAACACTACCTTAGAATCCCTGGTGGACTACTAGCATATTCAGAGCAAGAATGGTTCTCAGTCGCTTCTGCCCATATCAGCTCAACTCTCAAAATGACCGCTGTGACCTCTTGCAACAGTAATGAGATTGCTGCTAGAGGTCGTGGCAGCCATTTTGAGAGCACAGCAAGCATGGGCAAGAACAACTGGGGATGACTCCTGCCTTTTAGCCAAAACTGAAAATCAGGCAGAAAAAGGATTTGGGGTCAGTTTTGGCACTGTAACTGAAACTTGGCCAGACTATATCCTCAATGCTTAATAATGGGGAATAACTTTACCACAAAATAGCCTGAAATCCTGACCAGTAGTGATACTGTTCACATGTTTCAAAAGTTATTGAATTCAACCATTTACAAGCGATTCATCCAAAACATGACTTTCGTTCAAAACAGAGCCACAAACACTGTGGCTGTTACGTAACAGGTCAATAGGGAGCTGTTATTTACGTCTCCAAATTGTACTAGGTCTAGGAACACTCCTTGAAACTAACACATGTAGCAGATTTAAAACTAATTGAAGAAAGTATTTTTCCATTCAGCAAATAAGCTGTGAGAATGTCTTCCCAGAGGATGTGGTGAAGGCATTTAGCGTAGGTGGTTAAAAAGGGGTTTGGACAAATTTGTGCATAAACAATTACTAGCTGAGGAAAGCTTCCACTTATCCCTGAGATGGAGCTGCAAGGAATGGATCTAATTTGGGGGAATATGCTGGGGACTGCCCAGTGACACGGATTGGTCACTGTTTAAGACAGGATACTTGACTTGATGGGCCTTTGGCAGTGCCAGCCCTACCACTGTGTAAATTAGACATCTGCCTAGGACAGCAGAATTTGGAGGGCATCGGAGCGTCACAGTGCTGGCATGACAGAACAGTACTTTAACCCTTTTGTGCCCATAAATGCTTAATTTATTTCAGTTGCCATATGGGAACAAGGAACATAAAAGGGTTAAAGCAGCTGTCAGAGTGTCTGGGGCCTCCCAGCAAAACCCCTGCTGGGTCTTACCCTCTTTTAGAGAAAGGCTACATTGGAGGGGGAAGAACATGGCAGTACTGGATTGTGCTGGAAGGCATCATGATGATTTACCTTTGCTTCTTCTGGCCCAGGAAGAGGCAGAATGGCAGCAGCTAGCTCAGCAGGGGAAGAGAAAAGATGGGAGATGCTGGACATGGAGAAGCTGTAGGGAAGGGGGGGATGAGATGCTGAACACGGAGGGGGGAGGAGAGATGAGATGCTGGACACTGGGAGGGGACTGTTGAGAAGGAGATATTAGATATAGGACATGAGGGATAGGGAAAGGGAGATGAGATACTGGACATCTGAGGGAGCTGAGACGGGAAGGGGATTTGCTAGATACCAACAACCTGGAAGGAGCAGTAGTAGGGAGAGGAAGGGCAGATGCGATGCTTGGCACAGGGGTACTCATTCCCTCTCAGGGATATAGCTCAAGCCTCAACTCCCCATAGTCAAACATATCCCCTTCCTTTACCCCCACCCCCCAACCCATAGGGAAAGGGATATTTTAAACTGTAGGGAGTTGGAGCTTGAGCTAACCCTGAGAGGGATTATGCATGGCTGAAGGTTCACCTAGGTCAACAGACACCTCTGGGATGGCCCTGACATTTGGTCTGACCAGTACAGTGCGTGTACCATAAAGCTGTAACAGAAAATGCATTGCCCTAGCAGCAGAAGGCATTAGATCACCTGGAGTTCTACTGCCCTGTGTGCCCTGCCATTTCTCAGAATAGCATACTGCTACTGGCTGAAAGCAGCAAACTGCATTTGCTTTAAAAATTATCTAAAAATATCTATTTAAGTACATGTTCCTTCATTTAATGCTTGCCCCTATTTCAAGTTGAACATTTTCACAGTATACATTAAACTAATGTTATTCTTGTTTAACTTTCACTCGTTGGATTTATGACTAAACTATATTAGTTTCTCCTAACCTTCTGTGTCAGCTTTAGCCATTTTAATAGTGAATTTCTGCACTTGTTAGCAGTACTGCTGTAATAGGATGTTTGGCTCACACAGCAGTGACCTGCATACACTTTTGCTCCACAGAATTGTCATTTCTTGAATTGACTAAAGAAATAGCTATAAATGGAAAAAGCAAGTCGGAGAAAATGTACAGGCCAGTTTTACTTCACTTAAGTAGAGGTAGAAGAGAAATGTGACAGTTATTTACATTTTATTAGGCCTACCGGTCAATTTCCAGATTTTCTAAGCAGTGGAATAACCAGACCTAGTACTTTGGAGGGGCCCGGAGTAACTTGGAGGGGCCCTTCCAGGCCCCCTCCCCCCAGGTAGATATATAAAATAGGTGTTTTTTAACCTTCTTTCAGCTTCCCCCCCCCCCCCCCCCCCCCGCCCATATCCAGCATTTCTTCCTCTCTCCCTAATTCCCCGACCATGGACCAGAAACTGTCTCTGAACCCCCTCCCCAGTTATAGGCAGCCACAAGGATTCATTTTCACTACATGTGCTGCCCCAGCAGGCTTCCCTCTGCTGCATCCCACCCTCGCTGACATCACTTCCTGTTTCCTTACTGGTGAAATGAGACAGAAGGAAGCCTGCTGGGCTGGTGGAGGCAGCGAACATGAATCACTGAGGCTGCCCCTGAGCTATACTTGGGAGGGGGTTCAGAGATGGGGACAGATACTGGTCTGTCGGTGGAAAAGAGGGAGAGAGGAGAGTATGGTGTCACTGCTGAGTGGGCCTATGCCACCCAGGCCCACCCGCAGCTATTCCTCTAGTTCCAAGGCTGATTCTTCCTAGTAATATCACCCTTAGGGGCCCTTTTACTAAAGTGCACTATTTAGCATTTACTGCACCTTAAAAGCACTTAGGACCAGATTCATTAAATGGCACTGAAAAATGGGCCCCAGGAAAACTCAGCACTCAGTGCTATTCTATAAAAGGCATTCCGGAATAAGTGCCC